>NC_080672.1:173678749-175021859 GCF_030247195.1 Topomyia yanbarensis
CCTCAGACCACCACCCCATCCAGCCCTCATACCCCTCCCTTTCAACCCCGTCATCTTTAAACCACCACTGTATCACAAAGCATACCAATTTAAGCTGGGGAGTCGTTCGTTCATGGGACTTTCGCCCTCTTCACATACCCAGCCCCGCATGACAAAATGAGTTAGCAAGCAGATAACATTGATCTAATGCTGATTAGGCTAATGGAGTATGATGTTTTTTTGTTTCAAGTGTTTCACCGTCGACACGTAGCTCATCAAGTTCGTGGCTGGCATGCCATTGTGTATAAGTGCAAAGTGTACTAAGAATGTAATGGACATTTCCACAATTATGTTGAACATAAAAAGCCTCCGTGCCATAGTTTAGAGAAATGAGAAAGGCACAATTGCACCGCTAGGTGGATTAAAACAGGTTTTTCTTATGCCTTTATTTGCATGATTTTTATTTTTAACAACACTCTTCGTCAAGTCTCCCGCATGGGGGAGCAAAAAATAATATTTGCGTTATCCATATTTCACCCACCAAAAACTGTTCATTTTACTGCTTAAGATATGTTATTTTTAAACAGTCCTGCTGATTGAACGATTTCGTCGTGATACTAGCAAAATATCAGCAATAGATTAAATGACTATGGTATATCACCATGCGCAGATTAAAATCAAAACTTCATCCTCATTTTATTTGTCTCATACCTCATGCGCATTAGCTTGTTCCGAACAGTACAACGCATCAGAATACAAATATATTTCTTCGCCAGTCATCATTCTGCGAAGATGAAATTGTAGTCATCTTCGCCAACAGTTGTAAACGATCATCGCTATGGTGAGGAATGGTTTGCTGATTCGTTTATTCGTCATTCACGTCATAGCTTCCTCGTGCAGTTCATTTGGTCGCTCGATGAGTAGCAAGGTAAGAACGTATGGATAAAGCATTCGGATGAACACGGATTGGCCGTCGGCTTCATTCGTGGGTAGGGTTCGTCGCGGTGCGGATGTGGGCGGTAAATGGATTGTCCGCACCGCAACCGCAAGAAAATAATAAAACCGCACCGCTTACCGCAACCGCACTTTATTTACCGCACCGCACCGCGCGGTAATGCGGTAAATGCGGTAAAATTTTTATATTTTAAAAAAAATAGTGTTGGAAAATTGTTCATTTGTGTAACAGTATATAATAAAATGTTATTTTTATTCACACGAAATTTAACATTAAAAGACTCCTCAGAATGAATTGTTTATGAAAAAATCAACTTTTTCATTTTCTATTAATAAAATTCCGTTCATTTTAAGGCAAACATTTATACATTCAAAAACGTTCTACTGCAGTAATAGGAAAACTTTTATTTTAGCAATTCTTCAGTTAATTGAAAAAGGGGAATAAAAATGTAATAAGAAATGAAGTTGCATATTTTTTTCTTTAAATTTTCATATTTTCAATGCTTTTGACATATGAAAATAAAATGTATGATTTTCGCATTTACGTAGTAAAACCACCTTTCATTCTTAAAGGAATTTCACCAACAAAAATTTAAAGTCGAAATACCAGTACTTCTATATAGTAGCGCATATATTCCAATACAGTGAAATAAAAACATATTGTATTTCATCAATAAGAACGGCTCCATATTTGACGAAAAAATTGCTCTATACATTACATCTAATCAGGTGTCCGGTCTCAACCGGTACAGAATTATTGAACATTCGAAAAACTGCAAAAAGTGTATGATTTGTAGCATACAGCAGAAATGATTTTTAAAAATAGGGGGTTTTACGGAAATATATCTCAAAACTCTAACTTCCGCATTCTTCAAGAAACAGATATATTCTCATCCAACAACTAAGATTGCTCCCTTTGAACATGTATGAAGTGTAATTTTCCTAAGGCTAGTTCGAAAGTTCTAGCATTTAATGTATTTTCCTCTAATATTTTGCCAATAATCCAAAGGCAAAAACTTCAATTGCAGTGAACGGGAGTCAAACTATGTGGTATTTGGCAAAAAAAAGCTTCAAAAAAGCCACAAAATAGTCTTAACTGAAAAATATTAGGAGTTAATTTGGTAGAAAATTATAGTAAATTTAAATGGAAGTACGCGAAAAAAGTTATGTAGCATACTTTTTGAGAAAGAGTCCATTAAAATTGACTATAGAAAAATTCACATTGAATTTACACAGCAATCAAAGAAGATAGAAATACGATACTGATGAACGAATTATAGAATAATCATCCAAATTTGGACCCCTCCTTATTTTGGACGCTTTCATACATTTGTATCCTTTACTGCCAATTACTGCAAATTCGTTTGGTTTGACAAAGATAAGCACAATTAGTTCATCTCTAATTCCTTTAAATTAGTCAAAATTCGCAATTGAAAAATTGATATCGAAAACGATTCACAATTCCACGATTACCAACAGAAATCGGGAGAAGTGATGCACTTTTAAATTGGATTTAAGAGTACAAATTTATTGTTTTTAAATTATCATGTATTTTATGTATTTGAAATGGTTAGTTTGTGAATTTTTACTTAGAAGTGTCAAATAACTAGTCCAAAATATGTCGTAAAAATAATAGCGTCAAAATATATCGGGCACAGCTAGATTTTCTTTAGTAATAGCAGTCTGTTTATCAATTTAGAATAATCAAAATTATCACTTTATCAATTATTTTTTTGCGGTGCGGTTGCGGTAAAACCGCGCGGTAAAAGCTCTTTCCCGCACCGCATCTGCGGGAAAAAGTGTCTCACCGCACCGCAGATTTTGCGGTGCGGGTGCGGTAAATACCGCGCAGTTGCGGTAATTACCGCAACCGCGACGAACCCTATTCGTGGGTGAATATCAACAGCAACTTGAATATAAGAGCGAAGAACGATATGGGACGAATGCAGCTGATTCATATTCACCGTGCTTCGTTGCGAAGAAGATTCTAAAGCAACATTGATTATCGATACACCATTCGCTGAAGACATCGAATTATTTCTGCAAAACGTGTGCGTCTGCCAAAATCTTGTACGGTTGAAGATTTTGAGGTCATCCGCGTACGAAAAGCGAGGTCCACTGCGTCTATAATTCACATCGATGATTTTAGCCTAGAGGCAACTGAGATAATTTGCAAATTACTCACTTGAAGCTTATTTATCGAGTGTTCAAGTCGAGGCACACAACCGGTAAACTTTGGCTTACGTTGCATTCTTCGTTCATAGCTGGAAAGACAGCACGCGTTAATTTTTTTTTAAATCATGATTAAGTCCGATTTAATGTTCTCTTAATTACTAAGTGCAGTGTTTTCTAAATGTTAAAAGCGCTGCTCGACGAAGCTTTGCAATGTGCTACGAATGTTTGTCAACTGGTAACTCAAGATTTTCAACAGAGTCCCAGTCGGTATCATGTAATACATTCAGCATACTGGCATAATCGGCACGCTTGAAATTGTGAAATGGATTAAACGAAACATCCATAAATTTTGAATCCGGACTGCCCTCGACCGCAAGATGCAAGGAGGGGTGATGTCGAGCGTGCTTCACCAGCGACTTGGAGGCGTTGTCTATATATGGAGCTATATCTCGAGCGCTTACGAAGCAGAGGTCTGGAGTATGGCCGTTCTCGTTTGTGATGCGATTAGTCTACTGAAGTGCGGCCGTACTGTAACTATCCAGATTAGATGTGGTACCGGCGTGAAGCTGAGACTGTATCAGACCAGGGTAAATAAATCCGTTATGAGCTGGTCGCCATTTTATTGCGGACAGATTAAAATCGCCTAAGATCATTATTTCGTCAGCAGGTAACACCATTGCAACAATGGCGACTAATGATTGAGAATGTATGTCAATGAATGCGGATTCGAGAATCCTGTCAGTTGTAAAGTATGCTATGCAAAGTTCGATTTTTCAGTTTTATTGCCGCCTACACTAGCTCTATGCTGCTCCATTCATCATTCGAGATGTGTTTAGTGTTAAGTCCAAAGCGCACAGCTTATAGTACACCTCCACCTGATGTTTTACGGCTGTTAAGAGGGCATCGGTCGCATCTGAATGTTGATGTGTTTAGTGTTAAGTCCAAAGCGCACAGCTTATAGTAAACCTCCACCTGATGTTTTACGGCTGTTAAGAGGGTATCGGTCGCATCTGAATGTTTCATATCCAAAACGGATTACCTGATTTGACGCAGTTCTATCATTGAACCAAGTCTCGGTGAGTACGATTATGTCGTAGCAGTGATCCGAGCAAGTTAGGCGCTGGAGGGATTGGGGGCTTTCATTGAGCCCCCCAGTACACCCCGACAACCAATCGAAACAGTTGAGAAAGTCGGGTCTGGATCAGTGTCGAAGTTTCCCCAATGGAAAACGGCGCATTGTAATTGGTGATACAAGGCAGAGAACAATCGCGAACAATCATGTATTCATCACTTAAAAAATACTTGCCAGTAAGGGCCAGTATTTTTGAGACATCTTAAAACCCAACTCTGCACAGTAAGCCTAGCCGTTTTAATATGAATATAAAATATGCTTCAAATATTAAGGGGGTCTTCTACTCGTGAGGTCTAAAATTGAGCACTTTTTGGAAATAAATTGTAAAGCATCTACTCAATGGATTTAGAAACTTTTTTTATTTTGAAGATACAGGTTTTGACTTTTCAATTTTCCTTTTTAAGACGAAAAGAAAAATCTCTGACGACCATGAAACTTCATTGATGACATTGATGTTGAAGCTGCATGGGTCCCGCTTAAGTAAAGTTGTGGCAAATTGGGTAATCTGTAATCAGAAAACTCATATATTTTATAATCATAGTGACGTTGGCTATGTTTAGACGAGAGGGATTTATTTTATTTTATAATTTGTAAAAGTTATGTCGATTTGTGCAAATTTTCAATATTTTCGTAATTTTTTGGCCTTTTAGGGGCCATAAAAATGGAACAAATTAACATTTTGCAAATCCCTCTCGACCAAACATAGCGGTATATTTTATGAATAATTAAAGAAAAAAAATATTAAAATCGGACCAGTACTTCTATGAAAAGTCTTACTTAACCACTTAAAAACACTACTTTTGGGAAAACGCGTTTAAAGATAAAGTACGGTGTATAACTCTATTGTAATACCTTACTAGTTAATCTGCAATACCAGGGTCGTAGAGCTAACGTAGTTTTGGCGCTAAGGAACAGATTCCACTATTCAGAGACTCATTGATGTTTTGGGTGTAAGCTCCTAAGCATCTTTCTAATAAATCATTAGATGATAGACTTTGGTAGATCCTGACATGTTCGAAAGTTTCAAAAGTTCCTTTTACTTCAACCTGACGCCACTTGCACCAACTGTTTTCCTAGCTGGCCGATTGGTTTGTGCATCAACTTTAGCTTTCCTTTCCCACCGATATCTTTGTATTCTTTCTTCAGTTTTCGTAATCTCGTTTCCATACGCTTCTCAACATTTCCGACGCATTCATTCTTCCGTACGATAATCTCGTCTCCAAAAAAAACAAGAAACCATTCACAGACGCTCACATATACATAAACCGTCAAGAATGGACCGGTGACCCGAGCAAAGTCCAACATCAAAATTACAGCAAATAGACAACATATTTTGATATCAAGCATCAAATTGAAATCTTATTTTGATATCAGTTTAAACTTTTTCAGATATGACATCATATTTTGATCTCATTTTGATGTGCTTACATTTTTAGAAAAAAAATGATTGTTTCTTTTTCTTTGACAAACATCAAATTGATTACTTATTTTGTTATCAATGAAATATTTCACCATCTCAAATAGTTTTCAATTTGCTTTCACTGATAGCATAAATAGTTTTCTGTTTGATGTCATAGTGCAATTTTTCTGCTTTCGATTTTGATCTTTTAACCGTTAAAACGACCAAAATGATAGCAACCTGAGCAATCATTCCCTACCACATCACAACATCAAGTTTAGTTCTCAATATGTTATCAGACTCTGCTCGGGGAATTCTTTAAACAATGATTTTTCTATAGACAAGCGACAATTTTTCTATAGGTGTGCCGCGCTTATAGTCTCTCAGAAACGACCGGAGATGGGTACCTTTCGGTTCTCAGAAACATGCCAAGGAATATGATTTTCACCAAATCCTTTCTGTGGCGTATTCTCAGATACATACAGATTTAAATTAAATAAAGAAAAAAAATCGATTTTTTGAAACCACGAGAGTAGAAGACCCCCTTAATATTGACAAGAAAAACACTACAGACTAACAGGATGCTTTTCAATACTGGCTGTATAAGAGTTAGAATAAAATAAAATAGAAATATGATTAAAGTTTTCACAAACTCTACCTACCTTTGGGCAGCCTACCGATCATCCTTGGAACATAAATATCATGAACTACGCGCGCCCTTTACCCAAAAGCAGTGATAGCTTGTTTACAAATATTCGAAAACTGTTAACTTTTTTGGGTATAACCGTAGCCTGAACAGGTTTTATTTTATCCCTAGAATCCAATGCACTGCCCCGGATTTTTCAATGAAAAACGGCAGTCCTATCATATTTTTATTTGTTCGATCAAACACTTTCCTTATTAACATTTTATATCAATCATCTATCAATAAACTTCCGCAAATAAAACAATATACATCAATATTAAGGATAGTTTGGAAAACGCTGCAGGAAATTGTTAACTGTCGCATTGCTACACAAATAAAAAGGTACCCAAACCCTGAACTAAGTGGTGATATTTTAAGTACCCAACATAATGAGTTATTCCCCGAAATCGAGTTGTTGACTCCCATAACAGGAAACAATTTACCTAAAATATCCAATAAAACAACCAACTGTTACAAATCACACAAGCAACCCACTAGTAAACCCTTCTGGCTTTATAGACAAACCTTCGCTCAACAGTTTACTTCACCGGGAAATCTCACCTGATGGTTGTGGCGAGGTTGCTGCGATTCCGGAACATAAAGACGGACCCTTTCAACTTCGTTTTATTAGTTCATTTCGGATATTTCGACTCTGTTCTTGCCTACTGATTGTAGGGTTGTCTTTATTTGTTTTCCTAGGTACTTTTCATCCACTGACTGCAATAACGTGACGGCAATATTTGCAACGACTACTGCGGCGGAAGCATTTGAATATGTACACGGGAAGCGCTGGCAGTTTAGTCCGTACAACAACCCGTTTGTAACGACTACAACGATGACGACGCCGACGACGACCGACGGTTAAGCAATTACGGGGTTTTATTTTATTATATTCCTTCACGAATGCGCGTTTCCCGGTTTCCACACGTTCGACGTACCGAGCGGAAGAGGTAAATTTTTTAAACTTGTAGCACTTTTATTTTTATTATTTGAAATTGGGAATACTAGCCCTAGACTGGTCGTGAGATACACTTTGTATAGTTTCGAAGCGGTGGTTGACTGGGCGCCTTGGAGCTCTAAGTTTGCATAGAAATTGTAATGGCCGGAAGCAAAGGTTCCCACGACGGCTGCCAGCTAGACATTAAATTACTAACAGTGGCAATGTGGCGCGGACGAAATGGAACGGTTTCATCTTACGCTACAAAAAATCGCTGTTTTCCCAACTGCTCTAGGCGATATCCCTTCCCTATTTGGTCGGTCTGGTTGGTATTGGCCGTTTTTTTCTAGCGATGGGCTCCACCCAGCTCTGTCCACTACTGCCGGTATTATTGTTTTATTGTTTCCAATCTGGTTTGATTTGATGGCCTGTTGACAAATTTGCTTTTCGCGTTTTATGCTTTTAGATTATTTGCTGTGATTTTCATGCTACAGTTGTGCAGCGAATGTTTCTTCTGCAATTTGACAAAATGACTTTTGCGTGTGTCGGTGTGTTTCAGAGCTTCTGCTGTTTATTTTGATTTTTCCCCAGCGTACAACACAAAATGTGATTTATGTACAGTTGGTTTGATTTGTTTAATTAAAATATTATACGTTTTCAGTTATATGCCGGGTTGTGTTTGTTGCACTATTGAATATTTTTGTAGAGGCGATTAATTTCAAAACATTGCCCAGCTCGATGATGCTTTGGAACGTTGAAACTCTGCAAATGAAAATGGAAAAATTATGGATTAGTAGAAAGTATATGGCGGTGGTTGACACATTTATGCTTTTTGTACTGATCACAACGAACAATCAACAACCGTTTATTTGTCAATTATACAATCAACATTAGTACTTTTGGTGGACTATTTAGATTTCAGATTTGTGTAATCACATAATAAATGTTTTAATATGATATTTCCCTTTTACTCTTACACGACGTGAACAACATTCCTGCTTTGTATTGGTTTTTCATTCTTTTTACTTTTTTCTTTCCATGCATAAATGACATATATTTTGGGGGATAGGGGATGTATACTAAATTTGCGACGAAGCGTGACGAGGGGAAGGGTAGGGTCAGAATGTGTGCGCAGAGTTACAAATATTCAATTTCACTGAAATAAAATTGATCAATTTATTCTAATATTCAGTGGCACAGCTGAAAACGTCAAACGAACAAACCGCTTATTCATCTATGCAGATTTTCATTTGTCTCCGATAATACTATGTTGCTTACTCTGGATTTGTTTCAATAGCTTTAAGAAATTTCACTAAGACATTGTAAGTCGGTTGAAAAATCAAGAATAAATAAATAAATAAATTACTACACGAAGCGACTGTGTAGTAGGGTGGGATAAAGATTAGATACCAGCTCCGAGCAACTTTTTAGGTACCATTTGGGTCCTAGAACAACTGTGCAAATTCTTAGCTCGATCGGTGAAACTATATTTTTGCGCCCACTGTTTAAAGTTTACATGGGATTTTGTATGGGAAAATTAACTTTTACAAAATAATTCCTCCAGGAGTCGCCCATTACTTCCTAAAAATAAATCATTATTTGGCTTTTATAGAAAATTTAACAAAGAAACAAAGTCTCGAAAACCACGAAACGATCTGACGCTTGAAAAAAAGTTATTAAGCAGAAACCGATTGATGCTCTGATGATTCTTAAAATATTCATTTTTTCTAGCACCACTGCTGTTGGTTATCCAATTATACGCAATTTTGATTTAATCCTCTCTTAATGTGTCTAAATCGTTTATCTATACTATTTGGCCACTTCTCAAGGTTTTGAGGGATAAATTGAGGCTTCTTTTGTACATATTTAGAGAAAGTTAAAAAATTTGTATATAATTAGACCGTCAGAAGCAGTGATGCTAAGAAAAGTGAAATTTTCATCAATCTTCAGGGCATCAATCGGTTTTTGCTTAATAACTTTTTCCAAAATCATCAGATCGTTTTGCAATCTTCTAGACTTTGTTTCCTTGACAAATTTCCTATAAAAATCAGCCATCTACTTATTTTTAGGAGATAACGGGCGACTCTTGGAAGAATTAATTTGCAAGACAATTTTCCCATACGAAATCCCATGTAAGCTTTAAACCGTGGGCGCAAAAATATAGCTTCGCCGATCGAGCTTAAAACTTGCATAGTTGTTCTGGGAGCTAAAGGGGACCCAAAAAGTTACTCGGAGCAAAATTTTATTTTTTTTTCATAGAACCATGTCCCAATCTACTGTGCAGCAACGAATTAAACGCATCAAAGTAGACTCTGGCATAATGTAAGCAATAATAATTGTTGTTTGATATACTTTTCCAGCCGTTTGAAAACATTTGCCTAAATAATCAGAGAAATGATTATTATTGTACGATATTCAACTGAATGACCAACATGGATTTTTAAATGAATATTTTTTCTATTCACCACGAGTCGCATCAGGTTCATTTTCAGCCGTCAAAAAAGAGCTTCGATTCTTTTTAACTCTGGTTGTGCGACCCAGCATTAAATTTAATTGTTTTTGGCAAGCTTCAAAACCCATTGAATAAAGAAAGCAACATTTAAACAAATTACCTTCTGTGCGGATTTTCATGTGGTATGTAAGTTTTTCGATTCGCGGAATTACAAGCTAGCAAAAAAACAAAAAAAAATGCATGCGGATTTAATTTGCTCCATTAGTTAGGGGACGTATACAGAAGACGTAGCTTTTTCAGCGATTTTCGACCCCTCCCTCCCCCTCGTAGCATTTTGTCACAAAATTCTAACCTCCATATTGTAAATAACGTAGAAACTACCAAACCCAAAAAAAATTAAATATGTTTTTCATTTCATTCAAATACAAATGTTTGAAGGCTTTATTCAACATTTGCATTATATTTATTGCGAACAAAATAAGCCCATTCCATGACGAATATAGTGTTGATAGTTTTGTTTCGAATTTTATGTCATGGAGCATGAAGAGAAGTTCTCTCAATTCACAATCCTGCAGCTGCCAATGATTCTAAGAAGCATACGTTCAACAAGATTACTAAATTTTAATTGATTGAATTCGAAGAGAAGATTTAATTCAGCTACCAAACTAAGTCTACTAGTTAGCAAGATTAAGTTATAATATCCCTCACAAACTAAATCATCGATACCAATTTCACTACGAGGCGGGGTATTGCAGCCATGGAAATAACACATGATGAAACAATAACAACAGCGAAAGTGTACTGAAAGTGTATATGGTTAATCACTACTCGGAATTTATCTGCTTGGCAGACCCTTGATGACAGGGCTCCTTAGGCGACTGTACCAAAATTTAGCAAATAAACAATACAAATTACTTTTACTTTAAACCTCAATACTGCTGCTACTGATGGACGATTAGCTAGCGAGGCAAGCTTGGCTCTTTTATTGGAACCTTCCAAGCAACGGCCCCCGTGAACCCCGTGAACCGCATACGACCTACCTCAAGAAGAACATTATTTCCGCCCTGTTTTGTACTCTTTGATGTTGTGGAGGAAAGCTTGACTCGTTCAACCGGCTCGTAAATAGAATCAACAGCCGTTGAGTGCAGTACACATATGTGAGAGACAATATCCCTTTGAAAGTGACGGCCCGTGCTTTGTGCTGCTGTAGGCTCACCAAAAAGGTTGTTCTTCTGTAGGGTCACCAATGAAAATTGCTTATCGCCAAAGAGCTACTTGCTTTCTTGACAAAATGAAAAAACACCCAAGCGATACAAGTTCCGATCTCGCTCTGTATAAACACGGTGAGAAAGGGTCTGGTGTCTCTTGGGTCATTTTTACACAAGTACCACAACCATGGGCTGGAACTTTTCAACGAAAGTTGTCCGCTGCTCACGCGCCTCTTACTCAACACTTGTCGATGAACTGCTCCGAAACTTCGAATGTCTTTTTTTGCTTTTCCTCTGTCTGCACTGAGTGTCTATCACCGACGCCTGAGAGGCGACTTCGCCATCTGGATCATAAATATCGGCTCATCAACACAAGGACCGGGACCAACGACTCTATATCCCTTCCGAAGGAAGATGTGACGATAGATTTTTCAAAACCTCAACAACCTCGGCGGGGATTGAACTCATACCCACCGGGGTGAGTAACGGTAAAGCTTACTACTTAACCACCAACGCTGCCAATCGAAAACGTCTTCTTTAAATTGTAGTTTGTTACTTTCTTCCATTTCTTGATGATCGCCTGCCGCATAATATCAACAAACCGACAGCCGGCTGTTCCGAATCTTATCCGAATATATTTCCAAACTTCCAGATTGCTCGAGGTTGTTAATCTTAAGTATTCGTGTGCACCCGCTGCACGTGCTTCTTCCTCGATTGCACATAGCCAGTGTGTGTGGTGTCTTGCTGTCAACGGCCTATTCCAGGTTCTCTGTTGAACATGTTAACAGGTTCCGGGATTCGTGCTATATGAAAATTCCACCGTAATCGGCGGTACTTTGTTAGCCTTCCGATGTCAGCGCCCCGAGCGTGGAAGGTTGGTATGAGTGTTTGAAATAGATTCAACCCGAAAATACCAGTCTATCTTCTGACTTCGCACAAAGCAGAAGCAAAAAATCGCTACGCTATAGCAGGCTATAGACACCAGTGAATCAAGCCGGCCATTGTTCTATATCAGTGCACATACAAATTGTATCGTTGCCCCCAGCTGCGGAGTGAAATGAGTTTGCCAAATGAAACAAAAGTGCCCGTGCTACGGGATAGCACGATTTCCATCAACTTTAATAAAACTAGTATTAGACCCACAGTTCAGGAAGTGGAACAATTAGTTAAAGTGAAAATGGAGCTAAATCTCGCTGAAGTTACGTACATTCAGCTAAATCATGTAAAAAACTGTGGTTTTGATCACGTTTAGAAGCTTAGCACAGACCAAAAACTTCATTGCAAAGAACAACATGCAACACGAGGTCGAATTTAATAACACCAGAATCAAGATCCCCGTGCATATGGAAAACGACATGGTGGACGTGCGTATCCATGATTTGGCCCCGCGCGCGAAGGAAGATTTCATCAAACGAATCTTGTCGCAATATGGAGAAGTAGAATCTAGGGATTTTTTTCACCGGCATTCCCAACGGCGTTCGTATTGTGAGGATGCGAGTGACTAAACCAACACCTTCTTACATGACTATCGAATGAAAATCGCCGAAGGATGGCGTGACCTATAAGCAAACAACGCTAATCAAATATCCCGGGCAGATCCCAATATGCCAATTCTGTAACCATACAGCCCACTACGGAAAAACATGCGCCGAAGCAATTAGTCAAAACTCATCTACTACAGCCAACTCTAATAAGCAGCCACCGACACCTTCAGATAAACCAAAAACAACGATCCAATTAACCAATAATGCAGGTACAACGACCATGACAACCGTTCCAAAACCAACAACTGGCATCGCCAATAAAGATGCAAATACCGATGAAGACGGATTTACAACAGCGACCCGTAAGAACAAGAAACAAATAAGAACCTCTGATCGTGAACAGCAAGAAAGCAGTACCGATGCCGACATGGAAGGGAACGATAACGCGAGAGAAGGCAGACCGCATGACCCCCCAGCGGCTTCACCGCCAAGGAAAAGGATCTCAACACGCAGCAGCAAACTGCGTCAACAAGATCTGGCAGACCGACATTTTTAGATTTTTTTTTATTTTTGCTTATTGCAAAAAAATTTAAAAGACCCACGGCTCAGTTGTGCTAACGCATTGATCCGTTTCAAATAAAACTTTAGATTAAAAAAAACGAATAAAAAATATATTATAGTGTATTTGTTGGTTATCGAAACTATTTAATGGTGTTTTGATAGTTGTAAAATTTAACACGGCCCATATTTACGGTCTCTGCAAGGGGCTGTATGATGTTTGCACCAATGCAAATTTACTCGGGCTGTTCGTATACCTCGTACAGTTCGTGATTCAAGTATCTGCGTCATTCTCCAGTCTTCATAGTTCACTGGGTATTAAATATAGATTTCTTCTATCAAACACACCACAGAAAACTTCATAGTCTGTTTCTTTCGACGACCACGCCGCATCGCCGTGCAAAGCAACAGGGATTATCAGTATCAGATGCAATGGAGTTTACTTTTTCGGTTTTTTACAAATATTTTTCAATCAGGGCATAGGCTTACACGGTCCCAGGTTGTGGGAATGCGTCTCGAGTGTGTCGTCGTCTATGTATACTGGTGTGGGGATAATAAAGTAGCCACATTCGGCGGGGGCTGCATTTTATTCTGCAAAACAAACGACTCTGCTTAGACAATGTTCTTGAACATAATCAGCACACTACGCCTGACCTCGTAACATTATCTTTCTTACGTTGATGCGCTCAACTAACCATATCGTCTCATGTTCTAAAGTGTAGTCGTTCAAGCGTTCTGCTTCTAGCCTGGTTTTCTCGTCTGTCGCTCTTTGACACTAATTATCATACTATCATCTACTGCAATAAACTAGGGCACAATCTTCAACAATTTAAGCTGAGTCACAAATTGTTACCTAATTAGTGCTTACTATTCCGATAGCATCAAATACCGTATTTAGTCCCTACAAACCAATAAGAAGCACCAACAGCGAATAAGCAGATGCCAAATAAGTCCGAAATACGATCGCAATCAGAAAGTTCAACAGGCAAGCAAAAACATGACACCGAATCAAATCCCATGCCATGTGAAGTGAATACCGTTTAAACCAATTGATTCTGAAGAACGTCAAACCTTGAGCTTCGATACACCAAGACTCATGGCAGAATAGTGGACAAGTATGATAATTAGACAGAAAGCGAACATTAGCGTGGGCAAAAAACAGGAAAATCGTAAAATCTCAAGCTGCTCTGAACGTGGATCAACAAAACAATGCTGGAGCCAAAATCTGCTGGAGTTTCATTAGGTTTTAGGGATCTTCTTACGAATTACGAAATATTGGAGAAATTCAGTCTCAAACCGGGTCATTTTCAAAACATGGGTCCCAAAAAATTAAAAAAAATCAATCTATGACTCTCAGTTGTAGGGCTAAACAAGTGGTATTAGAAGGGTTACCGATAGACCCCTGGTTCTCTTATTGCATAACCATATTCTCGAATCTTCGAAACGAATTCCAGCAAAGAAAACGGCAAAGAGTTGAGTACTAATTAACCCTGCAAACTGAAGTCTGGGCGAATTTCAAAAAGACACGTGGGCACAAAGCTCTGGGATGGAGAAGATTTATCTTAAAATTGGTTGGATGGTCTCACGTGCTATACAAATATTACAATCTACACTCTTGATTGTAATATATAGCTATCGAGACGGAAAACACCTTGAACTCGGTACTGCAAATGAAGGACTATCCCGTTTTCTATTCAGCTGACCAAGTTTAAGGTTGGACAGAGAAAGGGTAAAATTCGCAAACGAAAAAAGCAGTTTTTTTCCACACCGTATGTCAGATCTTCATAAAAATCAATCAGCAGCACTGTAACAACATTCTACATACGCTGATTGATTTTTATGACATACGGTGTGGAAAAAACTCCTTTTTTCGTTTGCGAATTTTGCGCATTCTCTGTCCAACCTTAAAGAATACTAGTCGATTTCTATTCCAATAATTCCCAAGGTGGGATTTCTCTAATAAATAACTTCGCAAGCACTACCTTTTCGATCCTTGTATTTCACCCTTCAAATGTTTGAATAGGAAAGAAACAACATTTCCGACAAGAATGTCTTACTTGCCTTACAACACCTTTTGTTCTTGCCACCCTAACTTCTACACGCAAAATTTACTAATTATTTTCAGACTCATTAGGTACACAAAATCCCTTGTCCCGTCGAAAGTCAGTTCAAGCCAAAGTTTACTGTTCGAAAGTTCGCCCACACGAAATCGGCTAAACATTGGAACCCAAACCGCAGCGTATGGGTGCCCAAAACTGCTGACTCTTATCAACAAGGCATTATGCTTCGATGAAAACTCGACAACAACATGTGATTAATCATCCAAAAAAAGAAAGGAAACGAATATACAAACTCTGAACAACCACAACGGCGTCTACGACGGCTGCTGGATATTCCACGATCCATCGCACACTGGGCGGTGATCGAAGAGAGTGTCAGTGGCGGCGGTAGTACACCAATGCGTGCCAAATAGAACGCGTCAAGCTAATCGGTGATGAGAGCTTCCCAACTATATATATATATATATATTTCTTTCTGCCGATGTCGTTTTTGTTTAGTGCTTCTAGTCATTTTTGGTTGATAATAAATTATCTGCTACCGAATTGCGTGACCAGAATTTCACTCCCTGCCACGGACAATGGCGTACGGGTTGATAAATGGGCAATTTCATTGTTGTATCTTTTCCGCTCTCCGAGTTTCTGGTGCAAGGTATCGGATAATATGACAAACACCAACAGGAATGGATAAGCTAACAAACAGTAATGTCTCATTCGTTTACAAGTGACGATAAATTCGAAATTAATTGTCAGTGTCACGTGAGTGGCTAATCAACTCATTTTTTCATCAATAAAATATACTATTTCGTATCATTGAGTTGAAATTTATTACAAAACGTAAAAGTAGACAAATTTCAATTCCTGTGCACTGACTTGCTTCGAGCACGAATGGGGCAACCATTCCTTGGTCGCTCGGGTTTCCGCATCGCAAAGTAACCGTGTCGAGAAAGTTTCCCATTCTACCCGGTCCTACCCGAAGCCAACATTCGCCAAGGAATGAAGCCAAAGTTCAATTCGTTCGTCTGTTTGATTTATTATTCAGCGGCCGGCGACTAAATTATTTACCGAGGCTGACGGTCGCCACCGCCACCTCCACCTTGGAATCATAATGGGAGAACGACCAGCAGTAAATGTGAGGTTGGCTTGTCCGATGGAAGATCTGGAAAATCGGAAGTAGATGAGAACCATAAGTTTACCAAATGTTCCGGAAACTAGAGGAAAACAAATTATGGCCATTGTGTGCTGGGGTCTGAATTGCATAACGAAATAAAGTAGCGCCCATTCATCAAAATGATGGCGGTGTCAACGATCTAGTAAGTACGAAAGTAAAAGAATTATTACATGGATGAGAAGTGCGACCAAGATTCGAGCGATATTTTTGCACTAAATTCAAACGCAAATGTTCTTTAGTTGTAGGTTTAAAAAAAAGGCAACACTAGATAGTTTTTGCTTCAAGGTGTAATATGAGAAAAATGAACCAAAGTTAGCAAATTAAAACATGGCGACACAGGAAAGCCATCATTCATATCCCAACGGTAGGATAATGCATCTTGTTTTTCAACATTACTTACTTCAACACTACTAGAAACAAAATAGTGTGTAAACGACATTCGGAAGCAAAGGTCATTCAGGCCTAAACAAGATCATATACTACAGGGTGCGTACGATATTTTATTAACACTGGTTGATTAGAAAAAATATTGAGCTAGAAACTATCATGGCCTGATAAAATAATTTTCAAAAGAGTTCTATGCATTTTAAAAGTTAGTATTTGTTAGCAAATATGGCATACACGTTTAATAAAATCGAATTTATTTTCAATCTAACATGTCTGACACTGATTTCAATAATGTACCCAAGAATCAGTAATCAGTAGAAACTGGTTCAAACGGCACGTTTTCCATGTTCCATTTATGCCCTGCCGTGATTTGTCTCTTTATCATTTCCCTGGTGGGTAGGATTGGAGAAGTTGTAAGGTAGGGGTAAAGAAAATAACGATACAGTGAACAAAGACAATACAGAAGTATTCTTCACTCTCAAGGAAATAAAAGACACGAAGAGCGGATAAATCAACTTCCCTGTGGGGATTTTCATATAAGAGAACGGCAACAGCCGTGAAGTAATGTTGTCACTCAAATACGGCTTAAATTGATTTAGGTTAATAAACTTTCGTTGTGACATTTTGAAAGCCTAGTCCAGTATATAACCATTTTTCGTCAGAAATTCCAAAGATCGGTCGTCGATACTGCAAATACTGTTGTATTTTCTCTGTAATCGACTTGGTTCTCAGAACATCCCAGCAAATTCTATAGCTCTTTACCACGCTAAGTAAGGAACAGTAGTATATCCTTGAGTTTCAGCTTCCTGCACATAAGTTCATCTATATATGGAGATCCATAAATCCGGATACGCAATTGCATTACTGCAGGGAGACTCTTTAGAGGGTGTCCCACGTAAAATTGAAGCACGGGAAAACGCTGTAGAAAAAAACTCAGTGGGTATTTTCTCTTGAAAATTTAGATAAATTTAATTTAAAGTGTATTATTTACACTGTATTTTTAACGCTACCAGAATCATCATCATCCTATCATCCAGAAAAGCAACGTAGCGAATTGATTTTTCGCAAGCACCCGAAAAAATCTCAACTCTCTCATTGGGACATCGGAAAATAACTCGGAATCATGCAGTCAACGGTGAGTCGTGTGATTAAATGTTACTACCAAACTTAGAGCATCGAACGGAATGAGAGCTGCTGTCAGTAATGAAAGCTTTTAAGCGGAATATCAATGCTTAGGTTATGGATGTGGTCAAAAAGTTGAATCTGTCGAAATCTTTCGTTCAGAGAGCGAAGGACCGGAAGGGACTGCATTCGTACAAAGTGCAGACGGCGCCAAATCGTGACGAATGGCAAAATAAGATGGGAAAATGACGGACCCGGAAACTGTACACCCAGATTCTGACAAACTGGTGATGAGACTTACGACAAGACGGCATTCCGTCAGTTTTCGGGGCTACTGTTTATCACCGCCCAGTACAAGTTTGATGTTCCGGAGGAAGTAAGCAAGCAGAAACTTTCAAAGTTTGCTAATATATAGGGTGATGAGCCTATTTGCACCATGTTTCTATTGTCACCCTACCCATTTGAAGCCGTTGGTTAGAGCAGTGTCTGCCATCTTTGTTCAACGCATTGAGTCAAATGGTAGCGCAACAATAGGGGCACTCGATTCGAGTTTTCATTGTGCTCAAACACGAGAATTTTACTATTTTCAACGCATTTGTTTTATTATATTGGTTCTTAACAACGAAGCAAAGCGGTTGATGTCGATTTTTACGCATTCCATTGATTATAAGGCAAGAAATTACCGAATTAGTGAGGCACCTTGCTTAGTATGGCGAAAATAGGCTCATCACCCTACATGATTTGGCGAGCGATCCACTCATGTGACAAACGGAGTACGCCGTTCGTGACTACCGGGACTGTAAATGGGGAGATCTACCTCAAGGAGTGTCTACGGTAGCGTCTGCTTACTCTGTTGAACTAACACGAGTGCGCTACGATCTTCTGGCTGGAACTAGTTTCGTGCCATTATTCAAATGTGTCTTAGAGTGGTACGAAGCTAACGGGACCACTTTAGTACCCAAGAACATGATCCGTAATCCGGGCAAACGAGTGGATCACAGATTCCACTCGTTTGCCCGGATTACTTAAACTTAGGGGTTGACTCCTTCTTTCAAACATGAGCAGTTCTTTGAATATGTATACCCCCGTCGGAACGGCAGCCCCTTGCAAGCGAATCTGTGATCCACTCGTTTGCCCGGATTACTTAAACTTAGGAGTTGACTCCTTCTTTCAAACATGAGCAGTTATTTGAATCTGTATACCCCCGTCGGAACGGCAGCCCCTTGCAAGCGAATCTGTGATCCACTCGTTTGCCCGGATTACTTAAACTTAGGAGTTGACTCCTTCTTTCAAACATGAGCAGTTCTTTGAATCTGTATACCCCCGTCGGAACGGCAGCCCCTTGCAAGCAAATCTGTGATCCACTCGTTTGCCCGGATTACTTAAACATAGGGGCTATCAGTTAGTTTAAGTCCGACGGAGCGGAGCGATGTCGGACAGCACCACGCTTAAAGCGATGTGGCGTAGCCACATTAGGCATCGTCAACGCCTAATATAACAGATTTCAATGTATATTTCAAATTATGCCAAACGACCATTATGCGAAATGACCATTATGCCAAACGACCATTATGCCAAATGACCATTATGCCAAATGACCATTATGCCAAATGAACATTATGCCAAACAACCTATGTGTCACCTACGGTTATGCCAAATGAACATTATGCCAAATGAACTTATGCCAAATGAACTTATGCCAAACGAACTTATGCCAAACGACGTGCTCCCCTAAGAAAGTACCAACGGAGATTGAGTGTACAAGACAAGACAGCAGTTAAAAATGTGATTGTTCATTGTGTAGACGTTGCTAGCATGTAAGCGATGTTGTTTAAATTTGTGTTTAGTGTTAGATTTTAACAAATATTATGTTTTAGTAAGCCGCTGAGGATGACTGAACATGTTAGTATGTCGAAACGTCCGGTAAAATGCAGTTTGTTTTAATTTTCATCGAAAAAAATCGATGACTGTCCATACCAAATTTGCTTGAGGTGGTGAAAACAAAGCAACAAACGATATATGAAGATACTCCATGATTTCATGCTGCTGCTGTTTTCATACTGGAATCGGAAGACTCGTTGCCACAAGCACCTTCAGTGTCCAGAAAAACTCCTAAGCTTCTGGTGTAGACAGCATTGTGTAACAGAGGGCTCTCCCAATCCAACATCCCGAATGTAGTTGTCGATTAAACGTTTCACTGATTTGAGAAGAAAGGAGATCAGACTGATCGTTCTAAAGCTCCTTACCTCCTCACAAGGCTACCTACCAGTTTGAATTTTATAGTTATTTCCCGCTAGTTCAATGGAATGTATCATGTACAAGTATGAACTGTCTTCAAAATATGCTTATTCAATCTACTAATCTCGTTGAGACTTGAGACATTTGTGCAGAGGTTTTTCCAAACACTTCGTTCAGTGGATCGAAGGGTTTTTCAGTATACTTAGCGTGCCTACTTAAATGCCCCCGACTCGTCCCTGCGTCTGCTATTCCTAGCTCGAACAAGTTAGGTGTTTTTCTAGAAGCACGCACAACTCGAAGCGGACAAGCTTCTTGGTATTGTACTACACCCGTACTAAATCATACCCCAAACAATAATACTAATTGAGCAAATGACATTATACACAATCCCCAACCTACGACGTTACATCCCATCTCAAACAGATAGTTTCCCACTATCTAAAAACCTCATATCGAACATGACAAAAGTATACCACACAAGAATTCCCGACAACGATAACATAAATCAAGCCATTAGACCATGCATTCCATCCTTAACGTATAACCTCCCACGACACAAAAACCCACTTCATAAACGACAACAAGTACAATCCCAAACATCGACATAAACCCATGTTCCTTACTGTTCGCGCCAGCTCCGGAAAATGCCAGGACATTCCATTACCACCGTGAAACTCCTCGAACCAATTAGGCAATCCATGAGACGTTTCTGATCAGCTGATTATTTCTTGTTTACTTTTTCTGACGTAACTCCGAGGGGTGCGACGTCCGACAATCTCGTTGATTCGATCCAACATCAAACGAATCGGACTAACGAAAGACGTTTGTCGGACGAGTTTTTCTGTTCGCAGGAGTAGACTTGTTGACAGAACCCACCGCTGAATTGTCAAACAAACGTCTGATGGATTGCCTAATATCAGAAACCATCAGAAGCATCGCGTATCACCATCAGCCAATAGCACAACACCGTAGCAGCATCACGCGCATTATTTATCTCGCTCGCGCACGCTTCCATGCAAGCGCCATGCACCGTTCACAGCAATGATACATGCTGGAATATTCCAGAGTGTGTGTTTCCTATGTATATAAGCGACACCGCTTGTTTTGTGAGTTAGTTATGTATTTCAATTGCGTGAATAAACATCGTAGTGAGTAAACTAGTGTTTTCCTAAATTCTGATACCGTCTAGTGCCTCTAGTTAACCGCGTGTTTAGTTGTGTAACCAAGCAGGCTGAGCGCACTTGTGGAACCAATCCGCCCTGTTTAGGGAAATAAATGTGCAAGTGCAATTCCACAACCCAGTGCGTCAGTCCCCGTGTATGGGCTAGCGCTTTAACACTTACAGCTAATGAAAACCAAACCCACATTCTCGACACCTCAAGTAAAACAATTAAACCTCAGTGCTCAAAACAAACTTGCCTTCCGCGTAGCATTGACATGCAAACCTAAAGAACATTCCAAACGACGACCAAAGTAAATAAACAAGAACCGTTCTCCAATTTCAACCTACTGACGCAAAATAATAGAAAAACCAACTTAATCCCCTCCCTTTAACCAAAGCAAATACCTATACTATCACAATAGCCATAGCAGTAGCTTTAGACGTAAAGAATAATCATAGCGAGCTTTTTTAAGCCACGCCCGCTAGAACTTAGTTACCTATCGGATATAAAATTAGTTTTTAAGGTTTACATGCATCAGTTAGTATAAGTAGTTTAAGTTGACCAAATAAAGTATGATTCGTGGTTCAAGATGTAAGACTCGATAATCGAGACAGTTGTGATTACTTCGAACATCCATGGTATGATATGGAAGAGTGTTAAGTGCCACAACATATAGATATATAATTGTATACTGCTACTATGAGTGAGTTTGTTTTATCCACTATCATATCAAAGTCACTTGGAGATTCAGTCATGGGAAGATACCCATGAAATCCAGCTGCCAACCTCTCTTCGTAGAGGTCTCAGTTCGTAGATTTGGGATTACGATATGTGACGATATCTAGCGAGACGTTTGAATGACCAAAGACGATGTGCTTCAGATCAGATAACGATGGTTCGAGCTCGTCTGGTACGAGCCAGTTTGCCATGCATAATAGCATCAGAGCAGAGAGTTACATCTAACACCTCTACTCTGTCAATTTCCTACATTGAGTACACTGCTGGCCAATAAAATAGGTGTGTGATAGATTATTTTGTTTTTCTCTCAATTACGCATACCAAGTTGCAGTAGTCTCAATCACACCTACCGCACACAGAAGCCTTGGGATCTGTCAAGCTACTAGCGGGTTGTTGGCGCAGATTATATTTGCAATCTTTGTCAAGATGCAAAACAAGACTACCGCAGGCTTTTTCGTGTGGTCAATATAATAGGTGTGTGAAATATATTAACGTGTTATTATTTTACATGATTCCATTATACGTTTTATTTGGTGATGTTTGAATTCTGCGTGTTAATAAATGTATTCAAATGTTGAATAAGTCAAAGATTTGTTATAGAATAGGTCGAGCATCTCACTGTACTCAAGTGGAACGAGTTTTGCTAAGAAATTTTGTTCAAGAAGATAAGACGTATAAATAAATCGCGAATACACTGCGGCATTCCGAAAATTTCGTTACAAATGCCTTAAAACCTTTGAAAAAAGGAAACACGCAAAAAACCCAAGAAAACATCTACAGCAGCTGACCATCGTATTGCAATTTTAGCGAAATCTGATCCATTCGCGTCATCCAAAACCAATTCAGCACAAATTGGAAAAGTGGCAGGTCCGAGAACAGTTCGCTTTAGGTCGTAAAATTCCAATCTTCCAGAAAGAATTGCTAAGAAGGTTCCACTATTTCGAAGCCAAAGCCTTTGAAGAAAAATGCAATTTGCTTTTCAACAGCGTTAATAGGCCTGGTTCAGAAGGAATCAAAAATGGCGACATATCCTTCGGAGGGAATCAATCTGCGACACACGCAAAATATGGTAAAGCACGGAATTGCGTGGAATTGCGCAGGTCCTATTCTTCGCAACGCCACTATAATGGCAAAATTCGAATGCAAGGCTAAAGGATGGACATCCTAAAGGATGTCAGGCAGTCCTATGCCAAAGATAACGTGCCTTTACATGACAGTTTCTGCAAGATATTGACCAAAAACACACATCGAAGTATGTAAAGGAATGATTTCGGGATATTAAAGTGACTATAATTTCGGACCATGCCAATCTCCTGTAATCAATCCCGTAGAAAATTTACGGAATGTACTTAAAAAGCAGTTATTCGATCGAAATTTCACAAATAAGGATCGTTTGTGGGAAGCAGCTTAAAAGGAATGCTGCCCTATACCAACGGAAACTTATCAGCGTTTGAATGACTCAATGTCAAGACAAATGGATAAAATTTGGTTGAATAAGGGAGCTTACACAGGTTACTAGTTGTTAAAAATGTTGAAGTCTTAAAATCATTGGATTTGAAAAATTTTAATGCAATGGATTACAATACACCTATTTCATTGACCAGGTACTTTTTTGGATTTCATAGAGAAGAAAGAGTTACGATAAAGCATAACATTTAATTTACAAATAAAAGTGTTCTTTTTCATATTTACGACTGTGCCTAACTATAAAATATTTGAATATAGAAATATTTTTAGAGAAAACTCAAAATTTCATGTATTTTTATCTCACACCTATTTTATTGACCAGCAGTGTATGTGCAGATTTGTACTATATGAGCTACTTGAGAATTCCATCAATTCGGTGCCTCTCGAATTGGTATCTGAGCTGCCTCAAATTATATGCATCACTGCCATCACTTACGACATGGGAGCAGGGACCCAATGAGGTTCTGTACTACTGGAAATAGTAGTAATGAAACGGAGCTAAATATATATATATATATATATATATATATATATATATATATATATATATATATATATATATATATATATATATATATATATATATATATATATATATATATATATATATATATATATATATATATATATATATATATATATATATATATAGATCCCTGCATGTCTAGATACGTTTCAGCGTATATAAACAGTGATGCTATTTTATTTAATGTAAACATTGTACATAACAGTTATATCATTATTAAAATTGTATAGTGCAGTACAAAAACTTACTCAGATCTCCATACAAAACTCCAAGAAAACCTATGGTCAATATATTTTGAGCATTCGAAAATTTATAATTACACATCGGCAAAACTCAAAAAAGACAACGAAGCTACAAGCATGCTACTCTATTGTAAGAATTTTATTGCACAAGTAATGTTTGCGCCTTATTCTTTAAATTTACTCAATGCTGCGACCTTGTAGCAAAAAACAAGTAAAATCGACCTAAATGTATTTTTTCAATTTCAATTCGATACGGAAATAGTTGGTATACCTTTCGTTCCGAAGGCCCTTGATCCTGCTATCAGTTTCTCGACCCATGTAACTTACAGAGCGGTGAGGGTGTTGTAAGATCCACAAAAGTGTCGTCAGCTGTATAAATATTGTGTTGCCCAAGTAAATCATAGCTCTGATTCGCCGCAAGCTAAAGGCTTAAAGAAAAACCTTCGGGAAACCGGCAATATTAAGATCCAGCGCGATCATTTGGTCCTTCGACATTGGGCATCGACAATATTGGGCACATACTGGTCAAACACAACTTCCAGAGTCGTGACAAATCGTGCTTGTCATGCCATTTTCAAAATGGATTTAAGGGATGGGATATCCCAAAGACTTCAGATCCCCTTTTTCTCGGAAAAACTATAGAGTGAGTGACTAATCGCAAACTAATCACCTTTCCTAGCAGGATAATGATGAGACGACAATGCAAGACACAAATCTCCGAATAACATGGGGAACTTACCCATCGAGACTATATACATTTTGATTTCTGGCTCCATATGTATCTCGGTATCACCAAACAACTAGTTTATAGCAAAAGCACATAAATCACGAATATAAATCAGGTTATCGGAATTATGATGACATTTCACACATTAGCTACCAAATATCAAGTGTCAATCTATATTGTGTTACACATTCCACATATCGAACATTGCTTACTCCTTTTTGTAGGGAAAACAAACTTTTTGCTCAAATATTTCGCCCGGAGTACCATGATGTTTGGATACACAAACGGAGAACTTTTGCAAAAATTGTTTTAAAAGAAGGGGACAACAAAATAACAACTAGTTGATATTCTCTCGGTACCTAAATACCCCACGTTCAGTAACTACCCCAACAACATGAAACGCTCTCCGGCAGCAATCTAACCATGCCAAACAATTTTTCCCTTCCATCGGCACTGTTCCCACTTTTATCAATCAATAAAGTAAAGTTCCCCGTTTAAAGCAACCTGCCGCGATACGCTAGGCTATAGTAGTAGAACAGCCGCTAAGTATTTTTTTTTATTCCAGCAGAGCAATGGAATTTCGACAGGTTTTTAATTAGCACGCCCGACTCTGTTCTCCAATCTACCAGCACCAGCCGACTTTGATCCGCTCTTCATTTTGGCGAACTTGCTCTATTATTCAGTTCGTTTTATTTTCTCTGAATTTTTGATCAAAGTTATGCGTCTTTGATGTTTAATCGAAAACTTTTCGCGAGTATTTGATATTCATAATTATACTGATTATATTAAATATTCCTAAAACTCATGCAGTGAGCCGAAATTGGAAGTGGCGAAGAGCTCTGCGCTTCATTTTAGTAAGTTGTGCTTCATTACGGTTAAAGGTGTGTACACAAATAGGAAATTTGAGCAATTCGTTATTGAAGGTTAAGAATTGCTTTTATATATAGCAATGTAACCAGCTGTCACTTGTATGCAACCAGTGAGCTAAATATATGGTCTCATTGACTATTTCGATCTTGTCGCAATCAATCAAATAATAATCAAGAAAAAATATGCCCCTTCTCGAGTGTCCGTTATCCTGTGTTTTGTGTATTACATATTTATGATTCTTTCGATCAACCTAACTTCATCTTTTCCTCAAATGTACCGTATGTGTGGAAAATAATGCTACATGTTTTAGAATTTAGTATATCCCTAATATTACGTTGTTTTCACATAATACAATTCGCCAGTTTTTTGTTGGATTGAGAATTGAAGGGATTTTCACAGCCCCGTGAATACTGTTTGTCACCAAATGCGAGTAGCGCTAGCTACGTTTCAAATGTTTTAGGTCTGTCCACATGAGCTGTACAACAATGTAGGATTCAAAATAGTTATTAACAATGTACGAGAAATCACGCTTTTTCTTGCATCGACTTTTCCGCATAAAATCCGAACGCTTTCATCACCTGAGTACCAGTCAAACACATAAAAATAAAGTTTGTTGGCATTCGACAAATTTCAGGTCGAGTTAGCAACATTGGCTCGTGGCAATGTGAACGATGTTTAAAGCGCGTTCGCTGTCATTTTTGGCAACCAGCCGAGCCAGAAAGTCAGCTTATGTTGGCTTCACTCATTTTTCAAAGATACTTAAAAACATTCAGCCTCTTGGATTTTTCGCATGCTACTCCTATACGATGTTTTATAATATGTAGATATAAAAATTGCATAAAATTACTACCCATTCGTCCAGTCTTGTTGACGAATTTACTTGCCACATGATAGGATTCTAACGCAGTCCATAGTATCTTGAGGTTCTATTCATCGGCTTTCACTCTTATTAAAGTACCGCTTATATCGTCAGCGGTACCGCTTCTTGTTGTTGTTGTTGTTTGGATGCTGGATGTTTTTATTTGCTTCTTGTTTTTTACGGTTTGCTGCTGCAAATCCGTGTTCATCGGTATTGAATTCTTTACTGGTGGTATTGGATGTTGGTTTGGAGACACTAGGCGCAATCGGCAGTTGATTTCGAGATATGAAAGGCATCAGTTATTGTTTAGCCATTTTATTGAATTTTAGCAGCTGGTATCGGTGGCTGATTGTTAGTATGAATTACAATAGATAAATTTGCTCCATTTTCACATTAAGTAACTGTTCTACTTGATGCACTAAAGGTATAAGTCGAGTTTGCTTAAAGTCAACCAAAATTGTGGGCTTTTCTATTTTCTGTGGCTGACTAATTGCTCTACGCAGTTGGAGGCAACGATACTATAAGATTTGTGTAATGGGTAAGTAATACCACGTGGTAGGCAGATTTGTTTGCTTGCTTTACTGATACAATAGCGGAGCAATTTTAAGCAGCTGATCTGTGAGAGATGAGAAGGTAGAGTTAAGAAAGGGTTATACAAACAGGGTGATGTACGCCGCCATAATCCAGGGTTATAATCAATTGGAAACACTCGGCTCCAAACATTTCGGGTATGAATTTAGGTGTTCATGAAAAAGACGAGTATAGCTTACAGGCGCGGAAAAATGGAAAGTACCCTTACATACCCTAGTAACAATTTAGGTTTTATGGCAGTTTTATAGCCTCTCATAAAACTTAGATTGCATTTGTACCATGCTATAAAACTTCAATTGTTACTTGGGTAAGCATGCGTTTTCTGAGCGCACAACCGCTAGTGTTTCGCTTGATGCAGAACGGCTGGCACTCGGCGCACAAACGCGACCGCTGAAAGTGGTACTACTTCGCAAGATAGGAATATAAGAGAGTACCTACTTGACATATGTTCCACTGTTGCTTTGTTAACCTGATGAGGTAGATAGTTCAGGTCATCAATTGTGGACTGTTACGCAGTAAAACGGTAACTGTTGTTTATTTATAAACAAGCTACATAAAGAGTGGCAAGGAAGAGGTTATGAGAGTTGCAAGCAGAGGCAGGAAAAACCGGTTGAGTACCGGTACGGCAATCGAAATCATCACACGTGTTTCCATTTGATTTACCGTGTGCGGTTTTACTCTTGGTTTTGCTCAACCAAGACAAGAAAACCGATATTTCGTTTATACTGCACCCCGGATTGGTTTTGGTTTTCGTTTACCGGTGAACGAGTGTTGAAATGAAGCACGAAAAATTCGAAATCAAACCTCGGTTGTGATGTGGTTCTGTATTCGGGTTGATGTTTATCGGGTGTACTAGTGGTGCCAGTATTTTTAACGAAAATTCCTTAAGAATTTCCTATTGAATATTTTTCGGCAATTGTGTTCAGGCGTCTTACCTGTACCGAAAATCGATATTTGATAATTTGATATCATCAATCACTGATTTCAAATCGCCATTTCATGATGATTTATTTTAAAGAAATGTATTCATGATAATCTCTAATCTTAAATCATTGTCGTGATATTTGATATTTGCCGTCATTTTGAACACGCTGCTACAAAAAATCAAACATTGAATGAACTTTTGACCTAGTGTAGTATATAGGTCTACTCAAATGCAACACAAAACCACATTTGACCAGTTTAATATACCCCCAAAATAATGATTTATAGCAAAAAACATTTTTTGGGACTTTCGGTACAAAAAATTAGCCGCGTCGTCATTTTTCGAAAATACATTACACAGCGATTTTTCAACAGCTCAGGAAAAAAAATCAGACCTTTTCAACGGTATGCTATATGATGCAATTTTGTAAGAAAAAATGTGCGATTTTTGAACACCAATATTGCCATTGTTCTGCCATCCTAGTTCTAATAATAATTCGAAAGAACAATTAATTCCGCATCCAACGACATTTTGATTATCCGAGTTATTCCATTTTGTCTAAGGTGGGAATTGTCTTCCATGACTCTTAAGGGGTTTATGTAGCACTGCTACAAATGCAGCTAATTTTTTAGTGTCGAAAGTCCCAAAAAATGGATTTTTTGCTATAAATCAAGATTTGGGGGGTGTACAATATTTTCCAAACAATTTTTTGTATTGTATTTCATGACTCCTACAACCTGTACTAAGTCTCATGAAAAGTTCAAAATCTCTATAGCACCGTGTACGTGGATGGATCATTTTAAGAGAATCACGATCAATTTAAAATCCAAGATGACGAAGCTACATTAAAAATCATGCCATATTCATGAAAACGAATCAGTTCCAACCATGCCATAAGATATTTTCATAATAACTCAAATCTAACAGTCATTTTGAAGTTTTCTATGGATCCAAAATCAAGATAGCGGCTGTTTCATCATGAAAATTTGATACCACCGTCATCGCAAAATCCAAGTTGGCGAAATAAAACTCAGTAGAGCAAATTTTATCATGTTTTACTATCGAAAACTATATAGCAACATATAGTTGAATAAAGAATAACTTTTGAAATCCTTAATTCGATAATAGCTGCAATGAAGTACACAGAAATACTTGCACAAATACTAATATTTCAACAATTATCTAGACAGAGCCGTAGCAACCTAAGGGGCAAGAGGGGGCTTTGCCCCCCATGCGTTTTGCGCCGAGCGAAATTATAGATTAATCAAATAAAAAGCAAGAGGACTATTTGTATATTATATACTGTGTTAATTAGTATCGACCCGAAATTTCATCGCCGCAAATGGCCGCGCTTCATGAAACACCGCGCCTAGACGATCTGTCATAATATAGCAAATTGCACAATGAAGGGCCGAATGAGAACACAAATTGTTCAAAAATTAGATGCAGTCTTGTCGATGTACGGCTGCTCCAACTGGTGTGGATGGGCACCTTGCACAGCTAGCCACTTCCACTCTGCACAGTGTTTTAAAACGTCGTTTTCGTGCTCAAAATTAATAGCGTCTAAACCCTTTAACTTTAGAAGTATAGATTGTTCGGAAAAGTTGTTGCCCTTATGATTCAGAAGTATATCGTTTAGTTAATTCACCTAAAAGAAGTATAATGGAAGGTTATTTCGGAGCTTAAGCCAGATGTCGGTGTGGCGAATCCCGGGGAGCTGCCGGAATCCGATATACTGATTAGGGTGGCACGAGGATATATGAAAAAAATTGAATACCACAGAACCAAGTTAGAAAAATTCGTAATTCTTCAACAAACTCCCACGCTAATTTTGAATCAAATCTGTTGGAGCATGTTTTAGCACAAATGATTCTAAGTTTGTATGGAGTTTACTATGAGAAGATAATACATTTTCATTAAATTCATAAATATGCCGCCTGGTGCCCCTGAAAAATATATTTTATGTTGCATTCTATAGATTCAGTCAAGTAGAACAACTTCTTCTAAAGACAGTTCATAGCTATGACAACTGGTTCATGAGTTATTGCAAAATTAAACTTTCGTTGTCCTGAAAGTTATGAAAATAGTGCTGTCTCTGGCTACCCGGCGAGCTGAACCTTGAATCAAGTGAACCTTGACGTATTTGTTGTGGTCATCAGTTATACCATTGGTGTAAAGCGGAAATATAGTCCAGATGGTATCGTCCGAAATATGTGATCCAAAGGACTTGGGATCGAATTGTAACAGAATTATTTTTATGTATTTTTTTTTGTGTACGTTGAGCAAATTAAAATTGAAACGAGACTGAAGCAGGCAAGATTCCCGTTATTTTGAAGCTCAACTGATGTTCACCACATCCCTGTGGAGCTGGAACTGCTATATAGAGTGTCCCGTAAACTAGGGTTACCAAATGGACTGAGAGCAAATTAAGGACATCGCTGCCAAATGTTATGCCAGTTATGTCACTTGAGCGAGAACCCTCAAAAAATCAGTCGGAATTCTGGCTAATTTCCCAGCGGTTGAGCTGGGACGTTGAATGTCGATTGAGACAAATTAGAATGGTGTAGTGCCAATACTGAACGAAGATAACCACTTTGGCCATTCCTTCTATTGAGCTATCCAATAAATTTTGGTTACTTCTAAGTAAAACAATTTTTGGTTGCAATGAGTCGCGGAGAGTATGCATTAACAAAAAAAATCACTTGAAGGAATTGACAATTAAAATTGAATCTCTTGGAATAAAGTTGATCTGAATAATTTAATACAGGGTGATTCGTCATGACGTTTATTTTTAATCTAGCAAAAAAAATTGAAAAAATGGAGGTAAATCGCGAAATGTGTCAATCGAAAGAACATTTTTTGCCATTTATTGTTTGAAAACAATTTCTTTTAAATAATGACCATATTGGCGCTCGACTTGTCTTATTTTTGATTACAGATTCGAGTATTTCAAGTGGTATCTGGCTAATTACTCCAGTAGTGTAGAGTTTCCAATGCTTGGGGATGTCACCGCCGATATGTTTTCTTCACTGCGTGCTGGATGTGGTCGATTTGTTCGCTAATCATCCAATAACAAGAACTGAAACTCTTACTTTTTGATTGGCCATGGCGAATAGTGGAGTCAGTTGGCCGATTATGTCGACCATATTATGGTCGGAGTGCACTAAACACATTTCTCACAGATCGCTGATTTTCGAAATGTAGTTGAATAATTTGTAAATCTTTCCATTATGAAATGGCAAACAATACTAAACTGCAATAGCATAACAGTTTGCAGTTAGTACCCGTTAACTACTAGAAAATGCCCTGTTAAAAACCTCATGTTAAACCACCCTGTATATGCAAAGGTTTGAGACTAAAATTAAGGACATTTGGAGTAAAATAAGGACGCTTTCCAAAAACTTAGAAAATAAGGACATGTCCTTTAAAATAAGGACGGTTGGTAACCCTACGTAAACTGAAGGTAGGATAATTGAGTAAGTCGGGCAATATCTGTCACTATACGCCAGCAAGAGTTTTGGATGAATCATCCAAGGATTAAGATTGGAGTATACTCCTGCTATAGCATCGTGAATATAACGTTAGAATATTCATTTGCTGAAATAAAATAACACGTCAGAAATAACGGTTTTGATCTCCCTTATTACTTTATTGGAAACTAACAATTCCACATAATAACGTTCCCGCTTTACAGGCAGCAAAAAAAATATTGATAGTTTAGAACCAAACTCATGTCCTTTAGATTGTCTATTTATGACGCTCGCATCTGAACTATAAAACCGCCTATGATGATAGCTGCCTAATTCGGTTTATGACTAGCATATCACGGTTAACTTGATTGAAGTATCAGCCAGAGTATCCAGATAAATTCAATTTTCACCAACGATGTAGACACTTAAGCATTGTATAAAGAATAACTTTTGAACCAGAAGTCGCAGCCTATTACACTCTTCGGGGAAGTTGTACATGGTACTCGTATCTACCGAAATCAGCATAGCATATATTTTTAGAATACATAGGAACGTGTCTACGATATATTAAATAATGTGGATCGTTTATCCATGTTAAATCACATGCAAATTTTAAACCATTTGTGCTAAAATATAGTGCAACCTATCATATCAATATTTTGCATGGTTGAATGAGGTCGTATAGCAAGTAGTTTTAGATCGGTTCTACTGAATTCTAAAATTTGTGCCACCCTAATACTGATATGATTCGCCTCGAATCGTGTCCCGAATCATCTCACCTTCGTCGATCTCGCAGTCTCCAGTCTCGACCAATCGCCCTGATAGTAGCGGAGCAGATCGGCATTTCTTTAGGTCGAACGCTATGCTGATGTCGCCACTAATTCTTTCGGCTAGTTTGATGACTACACCCAGTCGTTCTGTCGAGTCAGCATAGATCTTGATGTCGTCCATGTAGAAAGTATGGGACGTCTCTTCCGGTGAGCTTTCTCTATACCTTATCTGATAGTCATTGAGGTGTCCTACTGTGCGGGATAAAAGAATCGTCTTGGAAGGTCCCCCTCAAGATGCGAAGCATTCTAGACCGCAACACGTCTTTTCCACTTCTGAGCTGAGCAGTTTTGTCGTTCCTCTCTCCATCACCTGCCGTAGGAACCTTAGACTACAGGATCAGCTTTATACATCTTTAATACCTTGATGAGGAGCGAGTGCGATATGGAGTTGTATGTCTTCTTGTAATCGGTATACTAATGTTCCGTTGGTTACACACTACTTCTCCAACAACATCGCAGACCTCTTCTCCATTCTCGATTGGCTAAATTTTCTGGACCCCGAAGATGTTGATATGGCTGTTCAAACATTTTCCAACGTTTTGGGTTATGTTATTGACAGGCACGTCCCGAAATTCATCATCAACAAATTGGCCATCCTTGGCAAACGAGCACGATGCGATGGGTGAAGTTCATTAGAGAGCTGCTCTGCGGAGGTTGACCAAGTATCGCACAATTCCACTTAGAAACTTTTACGTCAGTCTCAACCATGCTTATAAACGAGCTAGCCAGGATTGTTTCTTTCGATATCAGCAAAACATTCAGCGTATTCTCAAGTTGCACCCAAAACGTTTCTGGAAATATGTGAGTGAGCAGCGCAAGGAATCCGGACTGCCGTCGTCTATGACTTTCAACGGCCGCACAGCTATCACATCCCAAGATATGTGCAGAATTTTTTCGGAGAAATTCGCGAATGTGTTCACATATGAGGCCTTAACAGGTGATCAAATTGAACTCGCTGTTAGTCAAGTTCCGGTTGTGAGCCAAACTCTAAGCGCTATTGATGTCAATGAAACGATGATTACCAGAGCTTGTTCTCGGTTAAAATCGTCTTTCAATCCCGGACCCGATGGTTTCCCTTCAGTACTTTAAAGCGAAGCGCACATCGACGTTTTAGCACTTCCCCTTCTTCGCATCTTTAGAGCATCTATTGCCATTAGGCAATCCATGAGGCATTTCTGATCAGATGATTATTTCTTCTGACGTAACTCGGGTGGGTGCGATATCTGACAAAATCGCCGATTTGATCCAACATCAAACGTATCGGGCTAACGAAGTATGGTCGTCGGATATATCTATACAGACCTATCTGCCGCTTTTGACAAAGTGAACTATGAAATAACAATCGCTAAAATGGAGAGATTCAGAATTAACGGTAGTCTGTTCCAGTTGTTTCGATCCTACCTTTCAGGTCGAGACATAGTGGTTGTCATTGGAGATTGTCAGGCACCCACATTTATTTCTACGTCAGGAGTACCCCAGAGAAGTCACTTGGGACCGCTGATGTTTCTGCTTTACTTCAACGACGTTCATCTAGTGATGAAGATTCCACGCCTGTCCTTCGCAGATGACCTCAAGATGTTTGTTCTCATCAGCTCTTCTAAAGATTGCAGATTACTCCAACCACAGTATTAAACCTTCACTGACTGCTGTATCACGAACCGTATGTGTGTAAATCCAAAAAAGTGCTAGGTGACATCGTTCTCACGAAAAAAAAGACCCGGTTTGTTTTAACTACTGTCTACCTGATACTGAAATTGAACGCGTTAGTCAGGTGAAGGATCTAGGAGTGTCTAGGAGACTCGCAACTTGCGTTTAAACAGCACGTCTCCTATACAGTTAGCAAAGCATATCGAATGCTGGGATGCATCTTCAGGATAGCGAAAAATTTTACTGACATTTATTGTCTCAAAGCGCTGTACTGCTGTTTATCGTGATCAATCCTGAAGTACTGCTGCGAAGTTTGGAGCCCAAACTATACCAACGGTATTGAGAGAATGGAGTCCGTGCAACGACGCTTTTTACGTTTTGCGCTTCGTAGTTTGCCGTAGAGAGATCCCGTCCGTCTGCCAAGTTACGAAAGCCGGTGCCAGCTGATTAGTTTGGAACTACTGCTTGTTCGATGGAATACAGCAAGGGCTTTGTTTGATGCTGATACTTTGTGAGGTCATCTGGATTGCTCAGCCACCTTGGAACAAACTAACATAAATGTTGCACCTCGAACAACGCGTAACAACCTCATGCTCCGATTGCCATTTCGACGCACTAATTATGCACGGGGCCATTACGGGCCTACAAAGGATCGTCAACCGAGTCGCATCAGCTTTCGACTTTAATTTGCCTCGCCCAACGCCAATGATTTTACCTAGCCTTCAACGGACCCGTTAATTTCGGCCGATTCCTTCTTTGTTGATTTTTTCACTGTATTGTTATTATTTTTATCAAAGTTTGTAACGATTTGACTGTTAGCAATAAGTTTAGCATTAAGACATCATTGTGGCTTTGAGTTCCCTGTTGGTGTATATATGATAAATACAAATACAAACAATGATTGCATGAAGGATAACTTGATCTTTTCAGTCTTGTGTATTTTTTTACATCCCTTCTGCTCCTCTGGTCCTTTTGGTGCTATTCTTCTCATAGTGGGCTGTATGTAGTGATGAAGGTGCTCATGATCTTGTGCATACTTGTTAGACAGGTAATTGGTATGTCCTTGGGGATGAGAATTGTGGTACCACGGGTGATGAAATCCGGCGATAAACGGGGTTCGCGTAACGCCCAATTTCTAAGATACTGTGTACCCTCGCTTACATCATTGGTTTCGACGGAGACAGCTGACATCTCGTCGATTTCTTTGCCTGGTCATTTCTCCACGCACCTAAGCCACTGCTGTCCTTCGCGATATTGTACGGGGACCTCCCAAATACTGATTCCAAGCTATAACATCGCTGATATCCGGTAGACCTTCGCTGAAATTGGGCTTCTTGTGGCTGATTTGGTCATAGAAGTGTAACGCCTTAGCCGTTTCGATAAAACACTCCATTACTGAATTAGCTCAGTATACGAAATGATAGCGGAAGAGTTGTTCGAGATCCGACTCTCCAATCTCCGCTACCTTGTAGGTAGTTACTTTTCCCGGTAATATTGAGACGGGTTGCCTCTAGGTGTAAGTCGGTATCGTAAACATCTTGCGGTTGCCACTGTAGTAAGTTCTGCACTAATTCCAGGTGAATTGGGAGCACGTTACCATTCATGACCTGAAGTTCACAGGTCAACTTAAAAGAATACTTCAGCTTCGGGATCCTGGGGCGTGACATTGGATCCGTGTCGCGACATTGCGCAATTGCTTCATCCACATTAAACACCAAATCGTCTTGAGTACTGTGGTTCTAAATATTAAAAATAATTTTTCTTCCAGTCCCTTGCTTTAAATATACGTTAAGTTTAATAAAAGAAATTTGCCCCCTCACGCAAAACAGGATTGCTACGGCTCTGTATCTAGATGAGGAGGACATATAGAGATGGAGCGGCTGTTTTGAAATCCACGACAGCGATTATAAATATTTCACTCTAGTTTTTTATGTGGGTAAAAGTATATGGAGTTGGTGGTTCGAACTTAAAGATTATCGACCAAACTTCAATTTTTAAACATTCTCATCCAATATTATTTTTTGGATGAAAAAAAAACTGGAGAAAAATTTAATTCATTTGTAGATATATCATGACGAAACACATATTGATAATTGTTGAAAGCACGAGTAATGGTGGCTTGACATACCGTCATCGGGGGATATTTTATGCAAAAATAGGATTTTTTGTAAAACACTCATTAGCTGAACGTAGTAATCTACATCCAATATTCGAAACCACTTAAAGTAATATGTATGATAGAATTTCTCGATGTGCATCTACAACCTTAATACAAATACCAAAAGGCTCCGTAAAATGATCGAATTAAAGAGCTTGAGTATCGGAAGTCTCCTGTGATAATAGCCTATCCGATGGTAACAGAAAAAATTGAATTTTAGAAATAGTGTTTAAATGTTATGAAGTACATTGCCAATCATTAAATAACCCTTCAATGTATGTAATACTACGTTCACACTGCGAGTTGAAACATGTTTTAACGCTATCTTGATGACATTTTTCTTGTTGCTAATTACTATAACGTGTTTTAACTCTGTAGTGTGAACATGCTCATAAGCAGCGTTTTCAGAAGGTTATCATGGGCAGCTCTAAAAGGATGGTATAGAGTGGGCACGCCTGCTTTGTGAAATGTATCTCATACACGATTTTGAAAATGAGATTTTCAAGTTTGGAATCGTGTTTCCTTCATTGTGTGGAGAGTGGCAACGACTTTGCCAAATCAAGCACAAAAATTACTTAAGATGTTCCTCAAAGAAGCGACTAAGAACTACCCGCATTTGTTGTATTGAATCAATGATATTGATTCAATGAGCAATAATGTACTAAACAACCTTAACAGAGACACTCAAATGACGTCTTACTACAGATCGCACCGTTCTTTGCCACTATCAGTCAGATCGGTAAGAATTGCTAGTAGGATTCATTCAAACCATCTTCCGTTTTTCGACCGTCATTCATCTAACTTCACCTTGAATCATTCCGTTCTAGATAGCTTTTCTTTTACTCAAATTTTCGTACTTTTAAAATTCCTCCAGATTTCAGAAAAGGAAGAAAGCACGTAACCGATCCCACAACCACAACCATGAATTCCACAGCGCATCATGACGAAACAAATCACACAATCCTTGGATTAATAGTGAAGAAACTGCAAACGTAAAATGCTTTAACTGCAAACACTTTTTCTTCGATCGACGTAAGTCTTCCGATCTACCTTAATAAAATAAATAGCCCTAAAAAGGTAGAAATGCCCGAGACCAATAAATATACTCATGATACACGGTCGAGCTTTTTTATTGCTCTGCTCTTTTGTAGCATAACCGCACAATAACAGATCCGTAATACTGCGGGTACACGTGAGGGCTGTTCAATATTTCCACACGAACTCTCCTACTGCCACCGTTAGTAGTCTTTATCGAGAGATACAGTGAGAAAGAAAGACTCCACCGACAACATTCAGTGGCGCAATTGAAAAATAAAAAAAACAATCGATAAAAACGTTTTGATTCCAAGTTAAAATTGAAAACTTTGTATCCGATCTAGTGAAATCATTTTGAAGAAATAAACGACTTCTAATATCTGGCTGATAAAATCTTGTCGCCATTCACCAACCCTATCCAAAATTATTCGAGACATTTTCACTCAAACCAAACATTAAGGATATCGATCTCCACCATTCAAACATACAGAAGTTGATTCTTCACCCGTATTTCGAGAATACCATTTTTGGTTCACATTTATTTGTCGTATAAGAAACCGATTATCTTGGCTTGAAAGGGCTGTCAGAATTGATTGACACTTTCTTCGCCCTCGCTCACCCTTTTTTTGCTATGTTTGTGACTATGGTCGTTGAGGACAGCAGATTGTTCGCAGTGGTATGCTGATGGCTGTATTTCTCGCGCCCCATTTCAATCCCGACAAACTCTAGCATCTCGGTGTCGAAACTGTCGTCCTCGTCATCGTCGGTGTCGTAAGAAGCTCTCTCGCGAACGAGGTATGAAAAAAGGCTGCCACCCACTGCCAGCAACGTGATTTTCTGTTATCTTTTATTCTGGTCGTATGACAGATTCCACTTCCGCTCAATACAATCTTTTGAAAAAATCCATTTAGCTCAAACAGTTGTGGAACCGCGTTCAAACGTGGCGCTCAACCGGCTCCTCGTTGTTCATTTTAATTGATTCCGAAGGTACGGGGTACACCGTCATTGGCGGTTTCTGTGCAGCTGTATGGATCGAAATCGATTGCTTTCTTCGCGAAGCCCTACTTCATCGATGCCGGATTTAATAGAGTTTCAGCGAATAGGAAATGGCGCAAATACCCCGTCCCATTTCAATTTCTCAATTTTAGTATGCCACAAACAAAAACTTGCTTCTTCTGGCAGGATGCCGTACGAGCCGAAACCAGAAGCAGTCCAGATGACGCTGGAAGTATATTAGACAAGTGAGCGTTCGTTCAGCGAGATATTTATGTGCCTTCTGCGTTCGCCCAAGCGAAACATAGTAGCCTGATAATGGTCTGACTGGTCGACTAGCCGAGAGTGTGCGTTATTTATTTTATTTGTTTGCCTTTCAGTAAGCGGAGATAATATTTTCCATTTCCAATACAAATATGTACACACTAGCAGCAGCATCTCGAATTTTTCCGATACCCAGCGAGATGACTTTGTCCTGACGCCGCCGCCCGTTAAAGATGATAGTTCGCCATACGCGAATTGAAATCAAGGTTACCTTCACGAGAGGATTTATTGGCTAACGGCTGCTGGACTTTCGGACATCCATCGCAAAACTCGCCTGGCGTGTTGTGGTCAGCATGTTACCTTTATGCCTGGTAGATAAGTGAGGTAATTTATTGTACAGCCGTCACTACAGACTAGGTAAAAAAGGTAATATCAGTATCTCACGACATCCAGCTTTTGATTCTGCTGAGCAATATTTATGTTATGATGGTCAAATATTCGTTCATAGTTTTCATGAAACACGAGTTGGTTTTAAGTGCTGTTCGTATCTAATCTCACTACAAAGCAATTTTTGAGATCAGCACTACTCCCTCTGAACCGGTAGACCAATGGCAGTTTTAATGATACAATACGGACCGCGTATTGTATCATAAAAAGAATTGTAGATGAAGTACAACAAATTTCTACTTCATGTGCCCAGAAAGTCATCGATGGAACGGGCTACAACATCAAATCATCATCGAAAACCAGTTTGCATGCGACACCAAGCAGTAAAGCAGCATTGTTAAAAAACAGCACTAACAGTGGTGGCTCCATGCTACTACAATGCATTGTAGAACTCCAGATTTATTCGTAGTTAGGAGAAAGTGCAAAAGGCAACCTGCATACATGGGACTCGGCCACACAACTAATAGTCCAGCCATTCAACGAAATTTCGCTACATACCAACCGTGATATTTTCTTTGGGGGTATTCGGTAGAAAATTCGTCAGAGCGCCACTTTTTAGTCGGTATACACCGCATCAATTTATGCTTTCTTCAACAAGACCAATCGATTTTACCAAAAATGATGAAATTTCCATGAATTACTCTTTGCCACCACATTTTGGGTTTTTACAAATTTTCACTCGGCTTTTACTATCACATCTATAAATCAAAAAGGTGCCACCTTAGAACATTTGGTAAAATGTGACTTTTTATTATTTTCGTGCCGCGGTTGGACATCGAACTCAGGTGAACTGCGTACAAGGCACTCGATTTACCAGCTACGCTATGGCTGTCCGCAAAAATGTGACATATTCCGATGAAAGTATTTAATTAAACATGATTAAGGCCATTCACGCAAAAATATTAGTTTTGGGTAGGATGTACGAGAAAGTTCACGCGTGTCCACGGAGATGGGAGTGGGGGCCTTGAATATGTCCAAGTCCACTCTTTTTCAAAAAATTTCTTCGACGCTAAAATAAATCTATATAATTGAGGTGAAAAAAATTAGGAAAAATTATTAAAATGTTATAAATATTACATGAAACCGCAAAGATACATCGTCTATATCACAAAAAACGAAAAAAGGTTAACAATAGCTATTACTGGAGACGACCGCCTTAAGAAATGCTGCACCAACGCAACAAACTCAGCTCCATCCTACATCAAGCAACACACATTCAAACTAGTGGCAGTAACACAGATGGCGGAAAAGTTTTCACTATTCTATCATTTAATTGAGAATATTTCCAACCAACTATTTGCTGGGCCGGCCGACTGCTATGAGGTTAAATGGGTCTTTATTTCGAAAAGACTTACAACCCTCCATCAATGGGGAGAAAAGCTTTCGGAAGAAAAAACTTTTCCAAGAAACTCCGGGAAGAATTTTCACTATGCGATGTGGAAGGCAGAATCGCTAAAGAAAAAAAGAAAAAGATAACACATACACAGCTAGCAGCACGGATGCCATAACTACCCCTTGAAGGAATGCAGGAATTTTCTTTTTTTTTCTTTTCGACTGTCGATATCAATGGTGGGAGCTATTGTGTAAACAAGTTTCACTTTCCGTCAAAGCATTCGAGCATAGCTTTCGATAAAGCGGTTCCGAAACAGATGTTTAGGCTGGGATTAGCATGTGGTGTTGACTGGAAGTTTGATTTATTGGCGGTTTGCGTGTACACCGGGTGAACTGTGCGGATAAATTATTCAGTTTAGGGATTGCTTTCGTTTGACCAGCTGGGGCCAGTATTTTTGGCTGATTTTCACTAGGGTTGCGAAAAAAGAATTGACTCGAGAGCGATGTAAAACATGAAAATCACCCAAATACTATGTCACATTTAACGATTTATTGGAAAAGCATTCACTGAGAACGTAGAAGGTGTACATAATTACTTACTATAGCACACGGAACAAAGGTCAGTGTTTAGGTTAGCTTAGATAGTAGGGTTACCACCCCTTCGGATTTCACCCGGAGACTCCAGTTTTCGAAGGCGATCTCCAGGCATCCGGGTTTTACACCAATTTCTCCGGGTCTGGTGAAACAACGGATAATTTTTACTTTTATAGTACTGGATTTCTAACGAGTTCTTCTCGTGTTCTCGCTGGCTGCTTCTGCAGCATCTGTTTTCCAAAGAGAGCTGTGCTCCTTTGTTGCAACTCTTTACGGTTAGCGGCGGCAGCTAAATTTTACACTTATCTAAACCGACTAAATTGTTCGAAACGCGAACAATCTACTGCGTAATGTGAACGATACAGACAAGTAGTGCACATTATACTTTACCAAAACAAAGCACTCAACGGTACAGATGAGTCAATTTGGTAATTTTCTAACCAGTGCTAAATTGATAACCTGACGAGTTACAAATGGATTCAAAGAAATAAACTTATTTTTGTTCAACTCAGTAGGTAATAAAAATCGTTTAAAATACTCTAAAATGTCGAGCGATCGCGTTGATTCAAATTTCTGTTTGGTTTCAGCGGTCACTCATGCTTTTCTTGAAATCTCCGGGTGAAAGCCTCACCAGAGGAGGGTAACCCTATTCAGGGCCGTCGAGAGCCGCGCCGGGCCCCGGGGTTCGAAGTACTGGCGGGCCATACCATATATGACTTCTTATTTCAACATCGATTAGAGGAACTATACAAATGCAACCGTTTCAATTAAACTATTTTTTATGAAAATTGTTTATTTGATACGATTCAATGCGTTAGCTTACCAGAGTCGTCAGTATTTTAAATAAGTAATAGATGAAAAAAATAAAAATAATAAAGGAATATTTGTTTGTGGCTGGCCATTAGAATGACTTGCGTCCGATTTGCCATTGCAATTGGAAACCTTTTTTGCGACATTGCCATACAGTCCATATCGCCATCGTTCATGCTCCCTTGACGCACGTTAATGCTACCATCGTTAATGCTGCTCAGAATCCGAGCTTAGAAAAATTGACATCCCTTCGTGAGCTTGAAAGAGAAATAAAATTCTATTTATGCCCGCCGCGATGAATCGAAGGTTTGTTTGTTTTCCTCGTCCGTCCGCTCTGAGATCATCAAGCAAAAGTGCACCAGATATAGATTATGCAGTTCAGTTATGCTCGAAAATGTAAAAGAACTTCTGCCTTCAAACTGTCCACATAATAACAAATGAATGCTTTGGTTTGTGAATGAATTTATATTTCCTCTGCACTCAACCATTCGATTCTGCATAAAATTTCAGTCAGTTTGGAAGCGAATGAATGAGGGAAGCATTGAAACTGAATATTGAATTCAGCAAATTAATCAGAAATAGGCAACTGAATGTAAAATTGCGCACCACTGATGCTGCCTTGTTTCTTATTGTTGGTACATGTTGTTGATTTTGAGGCACTGGATGCAGCTATTGCAGTTGTCACTATGACCTGAACGAATTTTCTTTATTGGTTTCTGAACATGGTAAAATCGGTTTTGGAATCAGTTGTTACATTTGCGCTAACATTCAGAGAGAAAACATTCCGAATGCGATGAATGGGATCCAACAGCGAAGTCTGCTGTTAGAAAGACTGAGACAGAGAGTTGTGAGAGAAAGAGTTTCAACTTTTGGTGAATACTAATAGGTAGAATAAGTATCTAGTTCAATTCCCAGATTTTTCTGCATCAAATGTGTACACTGGAACCTCTATTTACGGACCAAGCCAAGGGTTCGTAAATTGAATTAGTTCGTTTTTTGGGATTTAGATCGTAAAAAATTCGCTTCACATTCTTATCAAAATTCGTTGGTTGAGCAACATTATCGATAACCCTAACAATATGGGTATTTCCGGAACGGGCTTGACAAGTACATGATGAAAATGGATATTTGGCACCTTTTTGAAATCCAGGATGGAGACTTCCGATTGAACAATAACCCTAACAATTTGGGAATTTTTGAAACGGGCTTAATGAGTAGATGATAGAAATGGTACCTTGGAGCTATTTCAAACAATATCTGTATAAAATATGAGGGTATTTTTAAGCGGGTTTGCCGAGTAGATGAGCGATGCCCTTTTGAAGGCCATTATAGCGTCTTCTAGTTCAGAGAAGTTTTCTATAATCATATCATCCGCATCACAAATCAATATACCAATATATCAATTCTATGATTATCTTTTTTCGAAAATGTCAATATTTTAGGTTATAGAGATGTCTTAACTAGAATTCGCCATCTTGGTTTTCAAAGTGGCTTCATTCATTGATTTTCGTCATCTATTCGTCAACCCCATTCCGAAAATATCCAACTTTTATTAGTAACATTAGCTAAGAATATGATAAATTGTAAACAACTTCATACTGTACACTTTGACAAACACTTGCGATAAATGAAACCAGAATGGTTCTATTGCACTGTTAAATGAATCTAATTGGGTTACGTTCACGTACTTCAGAAAACCATTGGAACGATTGGAACGTAGTTATTATTATTGAGAGGGAAAAACCCGCGGGAGTGGATTTTCAAAAGCTCCTTCTCCCGTAGGCACAAAACCTCTATCTTTTAGGTATCAACATTTAACAAACAAACCAAATGATACAATGACTAACACTAAACACTGCTTAAAATAAACTCTTCTTAAACTCTATCTTACATAGGTAAAGTATTAACATTAACATAAAAAATTGGCTAACACTATCAGGTTTGGGAAAGGGTGCGCGAAAACAATTTTTTTTAAAGAAGTGCGAGACAAATTGAAGTCAAAGACATTGTAACATTGATTGAACACTCTACACATGCTACTGACGGGTTCATTTTTGCCATAATTAGTACGAGACACTGGAAGACGGACAAAAGAGTAGGAACGAAGGTTTCGGAGGCGAATATCAATGTTGAGAAGACGGAGTAAATCAGGGCAGTCAATGCGAGACAATAACAGATCAGAGACAAAAGCCGCTTTGGTCACATTGCGGCGCAAAGACAGTGTTTCAAGACCAATGAGGTTGCAACGATCTTCGTATCTGGGCAGATTGTAGGGATCGCTTCAAGGCAGGTGGCGCAGCGCAAAACACACAAATTTACGCTCAATACTCTCGATGCGTTGAATGCTGTTCTTGTAGAAAGGAGCCCAAACAACGGCGGCGTATTCCAGTGTGGAACGAACGAGCGAGCAGTACAACGTTTTTAAGCACTGTACGTTAGTGAAATGCTTAGTAACCCTAAAAATAACTCTTAGATTACGCGAAGCCTTAGACGAGATAAAAGCAATGTGATCCTTAAATGTAAGCTTTGAATCCACAAGAACCACTAAATCTTTCACTGTAGTTTCTCTTTTTAATTTGTTTTGCAAGATAGTGTAGTCGAATGTTACGATGGAACGTTTTCGTGCAAACGTAATCACAGAACACTTCGAGGCATTCAAAACCATCATGTTAGTCATGCACCAATTAGCGAAAATGTCTAACTGAGATTGCAAAAACAAAGCATCAGAGTAACTTTTAACTATATGGCATAACTTATAATCATCGGCATAAGACACCTTGAAGCACTTAATCAATGAATCCAGATCGTTTATGTATAGAAGGAAAATATAAGGACCGATATGGCTGCCTTGAGGTACGCCGGACGTTACGTCGAAGGATGAGGATAAATGATTCCCGATTTTAACAGACATTTTGTTGATTTTATTGAAGGCGGCCGACAGATCGGTGTATATTGCATCAGCCTGCAATCGATCCTGTAGCGAGCGAGCGATAAATGAGGTGTAGGCTACTAAATTAGTGCAAGTAGATCGCCTGGGAATGAAACCGTGTTGAGTTTCTGAGATGTATCTAGAACAACAATGTGTCAAAAACTCGAGAACGATGAGCTCCAATAATTTCGATAGTGCACATAAAGATGCGATTCCTCGGTAATTGGGAACTTCGCTTTTGGATCCTTTTTATAAACCGGAAAAACATAAGATGATTTCCAGATGGTAGGAAACACTCCGGAACTTAACGATATATTGAAAACGACGGACAGAGGTAGGCAAAGCTACGACGAGCATTTTTTAATGATAGATGATGGGATTCCGTTAGGTCCAGGAGTGTTAGAACACTTGAGTTTTGTGCAAGCTTTTTGTACAATATCGGATGATATCGTGAAATGAGGTCCAATACTAGTCCTACGGGGAATGTTGTCGGCTGCTGCGGAGACTTGTTGATTATTAAGAGTATCATTGGTAAAAACACTGCTGAATTGTTGGCGAAATAACTCACAGATGTCCGGCAATGAAGTCGCTTCTAAATCACCCAGCGACATAGAAGTGGGTAAACCTGCCTCACGCCTTATAAGTCTCTTGTAACAATGATTTAAGAAGATTCTGATTCTTTAGCATATCGGTTCGGTATTTCGAAAACTTTTTTAGAGCTGACCTCTTGGCCGATTTAAACTTTTTTAGTGTACGATTCGACCATGGAGGATATTCACAGCCATGATTGAGTTTTTTAGTAGTAAACTGGTCGATAGCAAAAATCAGTACGTTCGAAACAATTTCAGCCGCTGCGTTTGCATCAGATTGTGGCAAGATTTCACTCCAATTGATACGAGACAAGAAAAGGTGCATTCCTCGAAAATCTGTCTTGCGATAGGCATATGTCAGTTTCTCAGTGGTATCTTCGAATGTACAAGGTACACATTTTCGGAGAAAACAATGAAGAGCAGGGTGGTGTTGGCATAGTTTAACGAGAGGAGCTGGAGCACGACAAACGGCAAAGTGATCGGAGAGCTCCTGGCTTCCAAAGCAAAGATCCAAAATACAGTTGTTGTCATTAGTGACGTCACATAGTTGAACTAGCCCCGCGGTGCTGTAACCGTCGAGTAGCTGAGTGATACACGTGTTAGTTGATGAGTGTGATGAGTCTGGGTACAGAAATGATGTATTATTGCGAACCCAATTAATGCCGCTAAAGTTGAAATAGTTGATTGTAATATATTTGCAGTGTCGACAGAAACAATAAACTTCAGCAATTAAATTAAAATAAATTTAATTCAGTTAAAAATGCGGGCCCCCAAAACAGACCCGGGCCCCAGGATAGTTGCCCCCCTTGACCCCCCCCTCTCGTCGGGCCTGACCCTATTAGATAGACTGCTCATAGTAAATAAATGAAAATGCATAATCATGTTTGGTAGAAGAAATCCATTCTCACTGCGCATATTTTACTGATTCAACACAAGCAATAAAATGTTCAATAACGACGCTGGTCACGACTAAGTCTGCTCTACTGGATAAAGGAAGGAATGTTGATTCACGAATTCATGTTTCAATACGATGAAGTGCTCTTCACTGAAGATAATAAATTAAGAAACTTCATCCCAAGCATCAGCAATGGCGCTTGAATGCGGCTGAAATATCCAATTACTTCCTTCGTTATCCGATGACCTGTGATGAGACCACGCTGTATAGAGGAATTAGTGGTAAAATAAACACGTTAAGGAAAGTCATTATTTCGAAGTAATTAGTGATTGAGATACTACAATCACCTTATATGCTTCTTGTTAGACATTTTTCTTACATAAGTAGCGGAAATACTTCGACATAAACATATTTTTTCAACAACATGTTCATGACATTTTGTGGGTAAAACTTGTCACGTGAAAATTGAATTTTTTGACGGGGTTATCCATAATTGGTCGGTGTTAAGTCAGACCAGACTAAGTCGCAAAACATCAGAAAATGAGATAATGATAATTCTGGATAAAGAATTTCTTCAGCTACATTCGACTTTTGCCAGATTTGAAATATGTAACCATAAACAAGAATTATGACAAAAAATAATTTCCAATTATAACGTAGAGGATGCAGCGATTAAAACTTTAAACCCGTTTTTCACGAAATCAAAATTTTGTTACTTAGTCCGGTCTGACTTAACACCGACCAATTGTAAAAAAAAATCTGTTGGAAATCAGTAAAGATATAGCAGCTTGAAGTTAACGTTCCGACTAGTTTTGAGACTTGGTACTCGGAGTGTTAATTTGTTTGTTCGTTCGCAATTCAATAAATAATTATTTTCTTATGAGAACTTAAATGCGCACGTTTGTCAAATGGTCGGGGCAAGAGTGTGCATAGCACGGTGCAGATATACAATGCGCAGTTTTGATCCACACTCAGTTTTTTTTTCTTATTTAATAGTCACGAACAATACATTAGTAGGCGCGATCTGATTCGAGACAGTTAATTTTTTCTGTCGATAATTTTTCTCGCGATATTTTTTACGATTTTGATAGTTTTTCATAGTAACACCGATTTGGATTTTTAAATCTCGGTAGTGTTTGGTTGTTGATTCCCGAAAGAAGTGGAGGGAGTTTCCGGAAAAACTGAAGAGGCAAGCGGTTCAATACGACAGGAGCATCTGTCAACATAAAAGGAAGGTCCAAGGAAGATCTCAGGATATATGAGTTAAGAAGGGTATGGAGCCGTTTGGTTTTAACAGTTGTAAACCCCATTTTGTATCTTTCTTTGATGGTTGATTAAGTTTTAATGTGTTTTAAAAAGTTAAAACGTCCACAAATGGCTTAATAATGCTTGTCTTTGTCCGGACGGAGTCAGCTTAAGGGGTTATATGCAAAGTTGTGGCGAAAAAGTGAGCTAAGTTCGTTATTTTTTTAAAGCGCCTTATGCAATTTTTTTTTTTGAATTTTTTTTTGAAAAGGCGAAATACAGCTCGTTGGTAGTGCTATCGAAGTTCGAAAAAACAATTTTAATTTTAAAAAAATATTGAAGGTTGGCGGAGTTAAGGCCCATCCCCCGTAGCGCGATTTATGGCAGAGGTTTGCGGTGAACGCTCTCCAAGCCAAACCGCTCAACTGAAATCAAAAAAAAGATTATTGAAGAAAAATGTATTGTGGTGTACTTGAACGGATCGGTTTCCCAGCTAAAATTTTTTTTCTGCAAAAAAAACATGTTTACGAAAAAATGGAGCTTTGTGGTGTTCAAAATTTTAACCCTCCAGCACTCGCGCCTTTGTATTTTGTGCAACACCTTCCGAAACTCTAGCGAAATCTTCTTCCAGCACGAGCGGCTGCTCATTCGGGGAGCCATTCGCGCGAGTGCCCGAGGGTTAAATAAAAATTCATGGCAAAGAATCAAAAATATTTGGATGAAAAAGGAACCGTTCAAGTACATGAGAATGTAAATACAAACAATCCAATAAACATCATTCGTTATCGAGCACTCAGTCGAGATAGAAGTCTTTTGTCATCGGTCCGTACACTCTATAGCGACAAATAGTGTTAATCTGCGTTCAAGGTTATTTACTCACTCTGCGCCTAGTTGAGGTTTCAGTATTTTTTCCCTTCTTTTGTGTTTCTGTTTCTGAGTACCGTTAGCCGGTCAGTGAAGTGAAACAGTGTTCTTCTAGTAAGCCGTCTGGATACCGTTACATACACAAGCTAAGTATTAGTTTTCGTTTCCCCTTCTTGGTTGTCTTAATAACGTGCACTGGGCAATAGGCCCGTGCAAAAATGACTTCCCCTGACGGCGGTTCATCTCAAGGTGAGATGGACGTCGAAATAAAATCGGCTCCCCGGCTCAAAGTATATCCGAGCTCGGCCACCGGGCCATTTGTGATCTTCTTCCGGACCAAAGAAAAAAAGTGTTTGAATCTGTTGCAGATTTCTCGCGTTCTGACAGACCGGTATTCGGCCGTGACAGAAATATCGAAAATTCGGCCTGATAAGCTTCGGGTGGTGGTTAACAGTTCAACTCAGGCAAACGATATTGCTGGATACGAGCCCTTTACGAGGGAGTACAGGGTGTATATTCCAGCTAGCAGGGTTGAAGTCAGTGGGGTCGTTTCCGATTCGAGTCTGAATTGCGAGGACCTGCTAAAATATGGGACTGGCTGTTTCAAAGACCCCATGCTTAAGCCAGTGAAGATACTGGAATGCAAACGTTTGCATTCAGCATCAGTCGCAGCTGACGGGAAGAAAACATACGTCAACTCAGACTCTTATCGGGTGACCTTCGCCGGCTCTGCCCTGCCTAATTACCTCCTTTTTGACAAGGTTCGTCTACCTATTCGCCTCTTTGTGCCGCGGGCAAGGTGCGGAAAACTCGCTCACCGCCATGAGCGTACATGAATTTGTTTCCTTATACATCGTCGGGGGTTTACGCTCTCGTTAAAAAGATACAGACCCACACAACTCGTTCCGCATCACACCGTATGCGATTACGAAGAGAGAGAGAATCGGAAATCGCAAAATTTTTTAACGCGTTCCACATTGCCGATGCAGTGACGTAATGAGTGCCATCGAACATATTCAGCAGCGAACATGTTCGTTCGGAAAAATGATCCAAATCTTCGTGCGCAATCCTGAAACTGAACGATTGAAATATATGGCTGGCCTGGACACCGCACGGAGTGGCAATTTCTGCTGTGTAGGTTCAACTCGCAGTCATTTCCTTGCTGCGTGTTAATTTTATCATTCGCTATACATGTTATCGCTCGAGTTGAACTCTACCATTGTATGTACAAATGCCGTACTTGCGATGTAGACAAGATGTGTGGTAATGTACATTGATTTAGATTTGTTTGGATTTAGTTTAATTTTCAATGTTCAGGCGCGTTCGGCTCCTTCCATGCGCTACATTCGAGAGGAAACTTAGATTTGTCTTCTTTTCTATGCCAATAAATAATCTCGAAAGTTGTGCGTTTTATAGCGTATCATTGCGCGAATATAGCTCACTACTTTCGGTGATATGCTTTTGCATAGAATTGACAAAATATCGATTGTCGCTGATCAATTTTCTTGTTTTTAACTGTAATGATAATATCTTTTGCTTCAATCATATGATTATCCACGTTTAGGTGATTTTGGCTTGAGGCGAAGCTGGTCCATATTATAACTCAAATTGATGGCTAAATAAATTAAGTGATAACAGTTTCGGTTGAAACCTGACTCAGTTTCTAGATCAAACAAAAACGCATTCGTGCTAGGGCATACGAGGCCGGCGCATAAAGTTCATACCTATTTGTGTGCATGAAATTAGGTGTGAATAAACAGATAGAAAGGGAATTATATGTATCAACTAATAACAATATAATACAATATAATAGATAAATCGAAATTTTAAAAGCAGTGTGCCAAACGAAATTTTCACTGAAATGCTGTTAAGTTTATTAAGTTCTTGGAACTAATAATTGGAATGTGGATTGCGTGAAATTTAGTAAGAAGGATCACCGTTCTGGCGAAGTAACTATTGGTGTTTGCTTCAGGCAAGATTAGTTCACAAAAATATATAAAGCTAGTAACTATGACTATAACCATTCATTTATGCGCTTACAGTTGTATTATCTATAGCACTGCAGTTATTGATATTAGTCTGAAAAAATTCCGCTGGAGCAGTGCTGCCAGGGACATTTTCAGTTAGCAGTGAAAATGAAATTTGTAGATATTTTCGTTATATTGCATTATTATTGAAAACTGATAAAAACACATAAACGTAGACTATCTTTGTCTATTTTTCCTGTGCTATGGGCTATTGAACAATTGGGCAGGCCATATCACTCTGATAGAAGCATCACTCTTGATAACCAGAGGTTTTTAGTGTTTCTTGATACAAACAAATCAAAAAAAAAGTTTAGCATGAAAGGTTTCGAGTGATCGGTGTGAATGAATTTGTTTATAGACATCATTCAAAAGCCGGGGATGGAAAACGTGTGCAACTTTCGTAGCCATATATTTTTCCAATCATAATAACTGGCCAACAACATTTCGATCCGCCTCAAATTGTTTGAAATCACAGTATTTTCAAATCGATTGGAATTTATGAATCAGACAAGGTCGGTTGAGTTTGAATCTAATATTAATAGTAGACCCCATGTTATATAATACTTTCAGAGAAAATTGGTTAAATCTCGCGGTATAAAGATACTTTCTTAAGATTCAAATTTGAAAAATGTTACATGGTTAATTTTACGAAGATGCGAATTTTAATTCAGGTCGCAATTCTATGATTGTGAGTATTGTGCGAATTATATTAGAATTTAAACTAAACTGTTCTCATTAGGGTCAGACCCAAAAAAAATGTGAAAAGCCTTCAGGCAGCACAGAAAAGCTGTTAGGAAAACTTGGAGTCTCAAACCGAATTACATCTTTGAGTTTATATAAAAAATTGTATGTTTAATAATGTTCTTGTGGAAGAAGTGACGACAATCCTGTAAAAGCTTAGCTATCTGCTGAGAATGGTGTTCATTACGATAACTGGGGCACTTACGACACAGAACTGCGTAGAACTGAAGAACTTATAAATACACTCAAGTTTTTTTTACGCGGTTTTTTTTGCGCGGTATTTTTTACGCGGTTTTTTTACGCGGATTTTGAAATTTACGCGGTTTTCATTTACGCGGATTTTGAAATTTACGCGGTTTTCATTTACGCGGTTTTTGAAATTTACGCGGTTTTCATTTACGCGGTTTTTGAAATTTACGCGGTTTTCATTTACGCGGATTTTGAAATTTACGCGGTATCCATCAATGAGGTTCCCTTTATCGCGGATTCTTAAATTTAAGTGGTCTTCATTTACGCGGATTTTGAAATTTACGCGGTTTTCATTTACGCGGATTTTGAAATTTACGCGGTTTTCATTTACGCGGATTTTGAAATTTACGCGATTTTCATTTACGCGGATTTTGAAATTTACGCGGTTTTCATTTACGCGGATTTTGAAATTTACGCGGTTTTCATTTACGCGGCTCGTATCCCCGCGTAAAAAAAACCTGAGTGTACTATCAATTTGGACAGTCTTCGGCTATCTTTTCCAAGCAACTGGATTTTTGCAAAGAATCTAGGGGAATTCTATTGTGCTTCGGAAAGTAAACATTGAGTAGTAGCTTATTACTGAAAGAGAAGCACATACCACAGAGAACAGACGTCCATCTTTAGCGTTCAACTTGTGTAAAAATCACTAACGTTATCGAAGCTAATTGGGATATCTCCACCAGGTGCGTTACTGTCGTCTTGTTTTTAGTGACCGACTTCGATAGATTGAAAATCGAATTGTAAAGCCTGAAGATATTTACATTTAGGTTTAAAGAAAACCATTTTTGTTGTAAAAATCATTTTCAAATGTCCAAACAAAAGGTTCTTTTGAAAATTTTCTCCAGAAATAGCCTTATTATCCAGTGCTCGCATTCCTCTGTATTTGACTCCTAAAGTGCACAGACTCTGGGTCTTACTATAAAAATTGATTCCGTCAGGCACTAGTTACACTGTTACCAGTTATATTATACATAAATAATACATTTATATGCATTGTAATCAATAAATATAACACTTATAGCATAAAATATAGTTAACCCTTAAATGCATAACGCTGTTTTAAAACAATATTACGGAAAACATCTCAAGGTTATCACAGTAATGTATTAAAACTATGAAACAACTTTCACAAAATTAAAAAATGAATTATTTGCGCCTTTGAGGGTTAATATGACTCCCATGTTTGGAAATAAAGTAAAATGTGATATCAATTGATACAAAAAATATCAACTGCACATTTTTAAAAGACCTATTATGTACAACAATAATGTTGCCAAAAACGGAACCCATTTGTTGCCAAAATCTGAGTGTACCGAAAAAGGAGCATGCAACAATCAGAACGTGCCAAAAACGGAATCTTACTGTACTATCATTGAACAGCCTCCAAGAAACATAAAAAACACATAGAGTGAAGTGCCTATTTTCACCATACTAAGCAAGGTGCTTCACTAATTCGTTAATTTCTCGCCCTACAATCAATGGAATGCGTAAAAATTGACATCAACAGCTTTGCTTCGTTGTTAAGAATCAATATAATAACACAAATGCACTGAAAACAGTGAAATTCTCGTGTTTGAGCGCAATGAAAAGTCGAATCGAGTGCCCCTATTGTTGCGCTACCATTTGACTCAATGCGTTGAGCAAAGATGGCAGACACTGCTCTAACCAACGGCTTCAAATGGGTAGGGCGATAATAGAAACATGGCGCAAATGGGCTCATCACCCTATCGTCAATACTTCCTCCATTCCATTACACGTTGAATAACCTTGTCAATACGCTCCAGTATTGACAAAACAACTGAACGTGTAAGGACCGTTAATATGGAACACAAACAAGATCAAACATTCTTCACTATTATGTATGATGATTGACACCAGGAAAAACAAAAAGCACCACAAAAAGGATAAGCAATCAAAACATCGGGAAACAATATTTAGAACAGATGGAAAAATCGTCGTACCCGGAACAACACGTTCCAGATCCATTCTTGACCGCTCATCATTCCGAATTAGATCCATATGACATCACTGTGAACAGCCTAGTGAAAGAAACCGATTCCACGCACCCCGGATTGGCCACAAAGTCAACTTACTGTACTATCATACTACAAATTATGCAAAACAACAAACTGTCTTGAAATCAAAAACTCCAAAGTATGTTAATGATTAGCGGCTCTTAAGCGTTCAATAATCCATTGTGGTATAACAAAGTTGGCTTGACGATGTGCATCAAAAATATTGAACGCGTAAAGTCCGCTATTCATTTATACCTGTGTGGAATATCAACGATATCCAAAGGGACAATCTACTCGCTTAGCAAATTACAAACACGTACATGCACTCGACTCACACTACACCACTCCATCGATACAAAACACCGCGGCAGCGCCAATGCAAACAATCGCAAGCACCGTTCCCGCTCGCATGCAGTGGGAATTGAATCGATTTTCGCTTTAGACGAACATAGATCGCGATCCAATTTTTTGAGGAAGAATCGCATTGCCGAACGGATCCGCTCATCATTGTTCGGATACAATTCCGAACATGTATCGGAAAGAACCTAAATCGCAGCGATCCAAGGTGAGCGTAAGAGAGAAAAAATACGAACATGTGAGTTACCATATTCGCTTGGCTTTAGCCGATCGGGAGCTCAACAGATGACACTCACAAACAAGGAAGACAGAATAAAGCATCGCAGGTGGGTGAGTGCGCGTGAGCCTTGAGTGAGCATAAAACGATGCGATTCTTCCTATCCTTGGCCGCGGGTCATGAACTGTACTAATTGCAAACAATTGGGACACACAGCCTCCCATTGTAGCAATAAAGCCCGCTGTGGGAAATGCGGTGGGAATCATGCGGATGATTCCTGTGGTAGAGATGTCGAAAAGTGCCTCTACTGTGGGGGAAACCCACATGATCTCCCTTCATGTCCCGCGTACAAACAGCGCGAGGAAAATCTTAAGCGTTCCCTTCAGGGACGCTCTAAGCGATCTTTTGCAGAAATGCTTAAGATAGCTACGCCACCTGTCTCTGCGAACATCTTTACCAACTTGTCTACTGACGAAGGCGACTGTGATGAACCCCAGGAGGGAACATCTTCTGCTGTGCCTAGAAGTAGTAGAAAAAGGAAGAACATTTCCTCTTCCAAGCTTCGTCGTAAAGGCCAGAAGGTGTCTCTTCATGGTCCCCCTAAAATAACTACTCAAGGAAGTACTGGTGCAAAACCGAAGCAAGTCGCTCCCGGTCTCAGTAACCTGAGCTCAGAAAAGGAGTTCCCAGCACTTCCAGGAACATCAAAAACCCCAAGTGTTCCCATATCTCAGCCAGAGAAAGAAAACAGTGCTGGCTTAATAAATTTCTCTGACATTGTGGACCGTATTCTTACAGCGTTAAACATTTCTGACCCCCTTAAAAGTATCTTGATAAGCTTTCTCCCCGCAGTAAAAACATTCTTGATGCAGTTCACTGCGAAATGGCCCCTCCTTTCAGCGATTGTATCCTTCGATGGCTAATTCATCGAACGAGGTCAAGGATTTAATCACTGTTCTACAGTGGAATTGCAGAAGCATTATCCCGAAAATCGATTCGTTTAAAATCTTACTAAATAATTTGAAATGCGATGCATTTGCCCTATGCGAGACATGGCTCACTTCAGAAATAACCCTACACTTCCACGATTTTAATATTATTCGCTTGGATCGAGAAGACTCTTACGGAGGAGTACTTTTGGGGATCAAAAAGTGCTATTCTTTCAATCGGATCGACCTCCCCTCGACACCAGGCATTGAAGTTGTCGCTTGCCAAACCAGAATTAAAGGCAAAGAACTTTGCATTGCTTCCACCTACATCCCCCCTAGAGCCTCAGTTAGCCACCGACGGCTTTGCGATATTGCGGAACTCCTCCCCGCACCGAGGCTAGTTTTAGGTGACTTTAACTCCCACGGCACGGCATGGGGTTGCCTTCATGACGATAATCGATCTACCCTACTCCATGAGCTTTGCGACAACTTCAATATGACTATTTTGAATACGGGTGAAATGACACGGATTCCTGGCCCTCCAGCGCGACCGAGCGCCTTAGATCTGTCCCTCTGCTCGACATCGCTGCGGTTAGATTGCATGTGGAAGGTAGTCTCTGATCCCCACGGCAGCGACCATCTGCCAATCGTAATTAATATTGCTAACGGTTCAGGGCCACCGAATACAATCAATGTTTCGTATGACCTCACACGAAATATTGATTGGAAGAGCTACGCGTCCGCGATATCCGAAAAAGTAGAATCGACACAAGAGCTTCCTCCGGAGGAAGAGTACGGGTTCCTGGCTGGCTTGATTCTCGATACCGCGATTCAAGCTCAGACTAAACGCGTACCAGACGCGAATTCACGCGGGCGTCCTCCCAATCCATGGTGGGACAAAGAGTGCTCAGACGTGTACGCGGAGAAGGCCGCTGCGTATAAGACCTTCCGGGACGACGGGCTGCCAGCTAGCTACCGACAGTACGCGATGGCGGAAACGCGCATGAAGAGTTTGATAAAAGCCAAAAAACGTAGCTACTGGCGCCGGTTCGTCGACGGACTAACGAGAGAAACATCGATGAGCACTCTTTGGAGTACGGCCCGGCGCTTACGAAACCGAAACAGTACCAATGAGAGCGTGGAATATTCAAACCGTTGGATATTCGATTTTGCCAAGAAGGTTTGTCCGGATTCCGCCCCGGCACAGAAGATCTACCGCGCCGCGTCCCCTCACAATAACGCGAACGAAACACCGTTTTCGATGGTGGAGTTCTCACTTGCTCTCTTATCATGTAACAATAAAGCCCCAGGGCCAGACAGAATCAAATTTAACTTGTTAAAGAATCTGCCAGACTCTGCCAAGAGACGCTTGTTGAATTTATTTAATAAGTTTCTTGAGGGTAATATTGTCCCTCATGACTGGAGGCAAGTGAAGGTCATTGCCATTCAAAAACCAGGAAAACCAGCCTCCGACCACAACTCGTATCGACCGATTGCGATGCTGTCCTGTATCCGAAAGTTGTTCGAGAAAATGATCTTGTTTCGCCTCGATAATTGGGTTGAAGCAAATGGCTTACTGTCAGATACACAATTTGGTTTCCGCAAAGGCAAAGGGACGAACGATTGTCTTGCGTTGCTCTCAACAGAAATTCAAATGGCTTATGCTAGCAAAGAGCAGATGGCATCAGTTTTCCTAGATATAAAGGGGGCTTTTGACTCAGTTTTTATCAAAATTCTTTCTGAGAAGCTGCACCAGCATGGTCTTTCACCGACTCTAAACAACTTTTTGCTAAACTTGCTGTCTGAAAAACATATGCATTTTTCGCATGGTGATTTATCGACATCACGAATTAGCTACATGGGTCTTCCCCAGGGCTCATGTCTAAGCCCCCTTCTCTATAACCTTTACGTGAATGACATTGACGAATGTCTTGTCAATTCCTGCACGCTAAGGCAGCTTGCAGATGACGGTGTGGTCTCTATTACAGGTCCCAAAGCCGTCGATCTGCAAGGACCATTGCAAGATACCTTGGACAATTTGTCTGCTTGGGCCCTCCAGCTAGGTATCGAGTTCTCCACGGAGAAAACTGAGCTAGTCGTATTTTCAAGGAAGCGTGAACCAGCGCAACTACAGCTTCAATTAATGGGTCAAACTATTGCTCAGGTTTCAACTTTCAAATATCTCGGGGTCTGGTTCGACTCTAAAGGAACCTGGGGATGTCACATTAGGTATCTGAAACAGAAGTGCCAGCAAAGGATCAACTTTCTCCGTACAATAACCGGAACATGGTGGGGTGCCCACCCAGGAGACCTGATCAGGCTGTACCAAACAACAATATTGTCGGTGATGGAGTACGGGAGTTTCTGTTTCCGCTCCGCTGCGAACATACATTTCATCAAACTAGAGCGAATCCAATATTGTTGTTTGCGTATTGCTTTGGGTTGTATGCACTCGACACATACGATGAGTTTAGAAGTGCTGGCGGGCGTCCTTCCGCTGAAAAATCGATTTTGGGAACTCTCCTATCGATTGCTCATCCGATGCGATATCTTGAACCCGTTAGTAATTGCAAATTTCGAAAGGCTTATCGAGCTCAATTCCCAAACCCGATTTATGTCCTTGTACTTCGATTACATGGCACAAAATATCAATCCTTCTTCATACTATCCCAACCGTGTCAATCTCTTTCATGCTTCTGATTCAACTGTTTTCTTTGACACATCCATGAAAGACGAGATTCGTGGAATCCCGGATCACATACGCCCGCAAGTGATCCCAAGCATCTTTCATAGTAAATTTCGAGAAGTCGACTGCAACAAGATGTTTTACACCGACGGGTCAAGCCTCGACGGCTCCACTGGCTTCGGTATATTCAATCAAAACCTCACCGCCTCATTCAAACTCAATGATCCTGCTTCAGTTTACGTCGCAGAACTTGCTGCTATTCAGTATACCCTTGGGATCATTGATACTTTGCCCACCGATCATTACTTTATTGTCTCGGATAGCCTCAGCTCAATCGAGGCTCTCCGTTCAATGAAACCTAGAAAGCACATTCCATATTTTCTGGGGAAAATCTGGGAGCGCCTGCGTGCTTTATCTGCAAGATCGTACAAGATTACCTTAGTTTGGGTTCCCTCGCATTGCTCCATTCCAGGTAATGAAGAAGCGGACTCTTTAGCTAAGGCGGGCGCTTTGCAAGGTGACATATATGAAAGACCAATTAGCTTCAGCGAATTTTTCAGTATCACTCATCAGAGAACCCTCGAAAGTTGGCAAACTTCATGGAGCAATGGTGAACTGGGAAGGTGGCTACATTCGATAATCCCTAAGGTATCGACGAAACCTTGGTTCAGAGGGATGGATGTGGGTCGGGATTTCATTCGCGTGATGTCTCGGCTCATGTCCAATCACTACACGCTGGACGCACATCTCCGGCGTATTGGGCTCGTGGATAGCGGTATCTGCGCTTGTGGCAACGGTTATCACGAAATCGAACATGTTGTCTGGGCATGCGCCGAGTACTGTTCTGCCAGATCTCAACTATTCGATTCCCTTCGGGCCCGAGGAAGATCACCCAATGTCCCGGTTCGAGATGTACTAGCAAGCCGCGATATTCTCTACATGTCCCTTATATACACGTTCCTCAAAACCATCAATATCCAAATTTAAATGCCCCTATCTTTTCTCTTATTATTCCCAGAAGTGCCCTCTTCCGCCTACCGTACCCCAACGATGGTTTGATACGACTCCAAGACGAGACAAAACATCTGTCGAATGAACCAACAACACGAGATCTACAGTACAACATCACACACGCAGCGCGGTGTGTTCCCGATCCGTATCTGAGCCGTACTACGAAATCGTCTGGAGGAACTCCTGCCGGCTCGAGGAAAACCGCCCGGCGTCCCAATACTTGATACATCCGTTCGAATCTGTAATCCTGGCCGTTGATTCCTGATGCCGGAAACTGAAGTTTATATCCCCCCCCGTTCAGTCTTCTCCACCCTCTCTCCCATGTCTCTGATACACAGATGTATGTCTTCACCCCCTTCTCCCCTTGAATATCTTCCCAAAACTTATGTGCCCCCCTATCTTCTAGTGTTAGTTGATCAATCCATTCGAATCTGTAATCCTGGCCGTTAATTCCTGATGCCGGAAACTGAAAGTTTATATCTCACCCCCCCCCCCCCCCCCTTCAGCCTTGTCCACCCACCCTCCCATGTCTCTGATACACAGATGTATGACTTCACCCCCTTCTCCCCTTGAATATCTTCCCAAAATTTATGTGCCCCCCTATCTTCTAGTTTTAGTTGAACAATATTTAATCTCGTTAAGAAATGCGCAACAGTACCACTACTTTAAAATAGTCCTAATTAATTCCCCTTAATCTTGAACCACTCTTTCTAGTTATCTCTAGTTAATAAGCTTGTAAAATGTTCCGCTTAGTTAATAATTATTTTTTCTACAATCTCCCTTCTAAAAATCATAAAGTGAATTACTATACAAAGAACACACAAATGACCCGTCCCCCAAATATTACGAATATTATATTATTCCCTCTTTTATATGTATAAGTTAGCTGTAGTTTTTTTTAGTTTTATTATATAAAACAAAATAATATTGAAATGTGTATCCCCCTAGTTTTAAGAAATTCAAAATGTAAAACAATGAAAAAATGGCACCTTTAAGCTAACGCATACGTGCCTTATCAAATAAACAAATTGAAAAAAAAAATCCAATAAACATTTTTGAAAATCGGATGAATAGTTTTTGCGATATGACGTTCACCGCAACGGTACTTTTCAAACAACTTGGTTTCGAGATAATTGCGTTTAAAGTTTTGTGTTAACTTCTTGCGCGGAAGAACCAGCGCGCTGCGAACGGCTGTAGTTTGAAGTCTAGTGCTCCGATCTGGATGAAATTTCGCACATATATTTTCAAAAGTATTTACTTTCAGAATATTCAATAAAAAATTCGATTTTTTGAGTTCCAACTTTGTATATAACCCTTAAATTATGTAAAATATCGAACGGCTGTAATCAACTGATCTAATGAATTCCTTCTTCCATGTCAATGGAGATGATTCATTTCTTACATCATCTGAATTCTTTGCTTTTCATACAGTGAATTGTCAGATCAGAATTGAAAATAACATAATAAACAAATGGAATTCGATCTCATCAATTATCAGTTACCAAAATTATTTTATCTTCCCTTCAACAATAATAAATAAATACCAAAAGTTTTTTTCCCAACACGAATTTTTGCCCCCCTTACTTTATGTATGTGTCGGCACCGTGTCATAATGGCCAGGACTTTATGACACACGTTTATTTTCCGATCTTGTGCATCACAGTTTCAAGGACGTTACGCACATTCGATTTCTGATCTTATGTCACCGTCGATATCTTGGACACTGTGAAAATCTTATAGTTTCGGATATTGTAACACATAAGAACTGTATCATAAACTGTAAATAATGTGCGTCCAAAGGTCTGGTTACAAATGTACCTCTTAAAGTCCGCAATCATTCTAGTGTCACAACGTCCGAAATCCATATTGCGTCGTAATATTCAATATTGGGATGTTATGACGTAGAGGTACTTCATCACAAAGTCCAGGATTTAATAGCGCACCAATAGTTTCGGACATCATGACGCATAAAAAGTACGTCATAACGTCCCATGTTATACGGTCCCAAAGCAGGGCGCGATATTGTCTGGGACAATATCTGACAACGAGTGTGCGTCATAAAGTCCCGGACTTTGTGACGCACGTTTGTCTTCGGATCCTATAACGCACCCCTTGTGCGTCGTAATATCACCGTGTCACAACGTTCGAGGTCATAACGTCTGAAGGGTGGTGTGGCACAACGTCCGGGACATTATGACGCACACGGGTGCCTCATAACATCCGAAAGCAATAATGCGTTAAAAGAAGCGAAAGCATTCTTGTATCACAACTTCCGAAAGAGGTGCAGCGTCATAATGTCCGGGTTCTTATGACATTGGCATATTATGACACAGAGATACTGCATCATAAAATCCGGGATTATGTTACGTACTCATAGTTTCGGATATTTTGACGCATAGGCTCACAGGTCATAAGGTCCCAAAATGGAGTGCGTCATAACGTCCGAGACATTGTGACACGCAAGGGGTGCATCACAGGATCCGATAATAAATGTGCCTCATTAATTCCAGGACCTTATGATGCACATCCGTTTACGGTTGTTATAACGTACCCGTTGTGCGTCATAATGTCTCGGACGCTGTGACGCACTGTCGTTTTCGGATTTCATGTCGCAATGGACATGTTGGTTACTGTGCCGCACTCATAGTGTCGAATATTATGATACACAGGTACACCGTCATAACGTTCCAGGTCAATAGGTGCCAGGGGCGGATCCGGAAAAAAAATTCGGGAGGGGTCCGAAATTTCGATTTTGAAATGAACATTGTACAATTGGTAATGCGTAATAATTTTATTTAATGAATATCAGTTTTGTAGGTGAAATTTGGTTTGAAATGATTTTGAGTTTGAAACTAATATAAAATTGAAACTCATTTAAAATTTCTCAGCAAGTAAAATAATTTCGGAGGGGGTCCGGACCCCCAGGACCTTCCCCCTGGATCCGCCACTGATAGGTGCCCCACAGTGTTCATGAAGTCGACTGCGACATAAGATCCGCAAACAAACGTGCGTCATAACGTCTGGGATACTGTGACGCATAAAGGTTGCGTCGTAAGATCCGAAATCAAATGCTCATCACAAAGTCCGGGACCTCATGACGCACACCTGTTTTCGAAAATTATTACGCAACCTGGTGGGTCATAATGTACCAGGTATTACGACGCGCCCTTCTTTTAGAACATTTTGACTTGGGACATAATGAGGCAGTTCTTATGCGTAATGATGTCCGAAACTATGAGTGCGTCATTGAATCCTGGACTTTATGACGCAGTACCTCTACGTCATAATAACCCTATATCGTGTGAGTCATGTTATCCAGGATATTATGTCGCAGTACTGATTTCGGACGTTGTGACACTAGGATGATTGTAGAGTTTAAGACGTACATTTATTTTCAGAGCTTGTGCCGCACTCTTGTGCCACAGAATGTCCCGGACGCTATGAGGCACATTATTTTGGGACGATATGACCTGGTACATTATGAGTCAGTTCTTATACATCACAATATCCGAAACTACAAGTGCATCACAGTATCCAGGATATCGATTGCAACATAAGATCCGAAATCTAATGTACGTCATAAAGTCCGGAGCATTATGGCGTACAACCGTTTTCGGATATTGTGACGCAGTCTGGTGCGTCATAATGTTCCGGACATTATGACGCAACCACCCTTCGGACGTTATGTCCTCGAATATTATAACACGGTATCTCCCAGACGTTATGACGCACGCTCGTTTTCGGATCTTATGTCGCAGTCCATTTCGTGGAAATGGACTGAAAAATGAGGGAGTCATATTATCCTGGACTTTATGAAGCACAATATCAGTGTGCGTCATAAGACATTATGATGCAGGTCTACTTTCGGACGTCATGACATAAAAATGACTTCGGATGTTTTGACGCACCCTTACTTTCGGATCTTTTGACAAACTCTTGTGCGTCATAATATTCCGGACATTATGATACTCACTGTGTGGAACATTATGATCTTGAATGTTATGACACAGTACCTGTGCGTCATAATATCCTACATTATGAGTATTGCGCAGCCTTATTTATGACCACTCCCTTCGTTGTCATCCCTATCATCAACACGTTTGTGGACACAATCTCACTCGCGATGGTGAGAAAAATATGGAAGGTGCGATTCGACAACTTACATCGTCTGTGTTGCCAAGTTTTCAGACGTAATTGAAATTTTTTTTATTTATATAGAAATATGTTTTATGCCTTGAATCTGTAATAAACTAGTTGTATTCTAGCCACTACTCTACGCGGTTGGTCTTTAACCAGTCTTGGGTTCTATGTTAACCCACCGGAAGTCGCGCTTATGGCCCACTGAAAGAGCAGCCGCTGATGCCCTAAGACGGTTTCGCTAGATTTTCAGAGAAGTGAGCACTCAGTGCACTAGCGCGACTGCCGGAAGATTAAATAAAGTTTGTAAAAAAATACTGTGTGTTTATTTGTAATGGATGATACTTAAAACATGTCACGTCAACTGTACTTTCAAATTAGCCAATGTCTATATAAGTTAAGATTGCTACAATGAGAATTCCAGCTTCCGACGATTGATTAAACTCCGTTCCTGGAACACAACGTAGGACAGCTGCCTGACTAAACAATGAGTGCGTCAGAGCATCCAAAATTTCACCCGAGACATCATGACGCACAACGGGTGCATCATCACATCCGAAAACAGGTGTGCGTCATAATGTTTCGAACTTTATGCTGCACACTAATTTTTGGATTCTGTGATGCACACTTTGTATGTCACAATGTCCCAGACGTACTGATGCACTGCCTTTTGGGATCGTATGACCTGAAACGGTATGACGCAATTCCTATGCGTCATAATATCCGAAACTATGAAACTATGAAACTATCATTCGCCTCTTCTGGTTAGAAAAATCTCTTATGAAAAATTTCTAACCCTATGTGCGGGGTCGATACTCCAACCCAGGTGCGCTGCGTACAAGGCAATCGATTTACCAACTACGCTACGCCAACCCCTTGAGGCATTATTGTCTTCGGATGTTATGACGGACCCTTGTGCGTTATTATATTCCGTACACATCACACCCTCCTCACGCCTCCACCCCATCGAACCTTCTTCAGGTATACCAGAGGAGGGGTGGTTCGCTTGTCAGTTTTTCATCCCCCTTACAGACAGGAAGATAATATTGAACTAATGTTAATTAAACTGTGGTATTTTTTGTTCAAAGTCTTTCAGTGTAGTAAGCCTAGCGCAAGTTTGTTTAAAGGCAATTTAAAGAGTACTCCCGCACGATTTTTGCGGTTCCCTTGTGTTCACTTTACATCCGCGAGACAACAGTACTATACTGTTTGTACAATGAGTAAGCAACAAAGCAGTAGGAAGAATAGATCAGTTGTTTTACAGTTAGTACTAGTTATAGGTGGCCGATTTCCAGCTTCTGCTCTGGACATGTTGAGTAAGCGGACTACCTCTCAGTTGTAAACAAGCAACGCTGAAAATGCTACACCACAGCGGAAGAACATTCCACCCCACACAGGTATATTGTGCGCGAAGAACCTAATGCACACGACGAATTTCGCGCCAAATCGTATTCAGAGTTGGCAGCACCTTCTCAGATTCTAATGAAACTTTCTGTACATGAAGACTTTGTCACAAAAAGCCACTTTTGCTTATTTTGTTTTTCCAAAAATGATCTAGACTGTCTTTTGAAAAGGGCCAAACTTTTTTCACCATTTTTTTTTCAAATGGCTGTAGTCTGAAAATGACAAATCCTACAAAAAATGTTGTAGGAGTGATTTTCACAAAATTAGTCAAATTTTCGAATAAAAATATTGAAAAAATTCTTCATTGACTCCTACACTGAAAAAAATCGATTTTAAAAATTTAAAAATTTAAAGATTTGCAAAAAACCCATTTTGATTTGGATGAAATTTTGTTGCAAGATATATAATTATGTTCCCTACCTACCGTCAAAAATTCAAGTTGGGCACTTTCAAGGAAAAAAAGTTATTCGAAAAATACTTTTCCTTGTCCAAACTGATTTTTTTTTTCAGTGTATTTTTATCGAAAACTAAACCAATAAAAGTAATAATCAACTCAGAATCCAATAAAACTCAGTTTGTGAGAAGATATTGTCTAACTTAGAAACTAAGCATATTGTTACTAAGGGGTTAACTTTTTCATTTTTCATGAAATAGAATTCTTTTATTACTTTATCTGAAAGTACAACTCTTTGAGAATTATTTTCCAAATTTTTTATAAGATCCGAGAAATAGATCGAAAGTTACAGCGCTTCCAAGCGCGCTTCGTCTATTAAGAGTAGTGATAATTTGAAATTTTAAACTCGATTATCTCGAAATGTCGTTTTACTAAAAATGGTTTTTCCGTGATCACAATTGCCGAAAAACTACTCAATCAATTTTCTTAATTTTTTTTTTCAATTGATCGTAATTAATTTTTCTCGTACTTAAACGATTCCTTTTTTATTCATAAATTTTTGTTTCATGGATAAAATTTTTAAATACAATTTTTAGAGCCTCAAACAGCGTTTTTTTACTAAAAACGTTCTCGAATGCAGAAAAAAATTATTTTTTATTCAACTAATCGTTAAGGTACGAGGAATACTCACATGCTAATGGATTTTTTGAGTTTTGGGGTTTTAGATGATCTATTGGTCTCCAATCGTGATCACCGCAAACTTCTCAAATAAAAAAGGGTTTCGGGGGAAAAGACATAACTCCGCCAATTATCAATTTATTTTTATAAACTTATGCTTGTTTATTTTACTGAAAAATGTACTACCAAAATATTATAGGTTTGATGTAATGAAATCATTGCTTTACTCCTTTACGTAAATTCAAACTTTCTTGACATTTTTATCACTAAAAGGTATATAACCCCTTAATCAAGAATCCCATTGAAAAGATTCCATTATTAGTTTTTCATTTTCTTGTTTGCTGCTGAGGAAGAATCAGAGAAAGAATAACCACCACAACATTTTGTATTGAATTTTACATAATTATTTATTTATTTTTATATATTACATTTGTCCTAACACTATCTTCATGCATGCTATTTTGTATTATTTCTATACAAGGAAAATATTTTTGGTTCATCTTCTGAATTAGAATACCTTTTCGTCTCTAATTTGCCCCCAGGAATAGGCACAAAACTGTGGAATTTTTGAGTTCCAGATATTGTTTTGGCGTTATTATACAGCTCTTAGAGTTCTTCTGACATTTTGTTGTACTGTTCAGTGAATACGTAGCAGAAAATTAATTTTGTGGTATTTTTATCAGTTTGTTCAACTGCCCAGTTACATAACTCTCGGGGACTTGTTATGGTATTTCCATAGTCGCGAGCAAGACTGGCTCTTTTTGCCATTCGCTTGAGAGTGCCACCAATATCATTACAGGGTCGTTTTCTATGTGATGCTGCAAGAAAGCGCCATTCTGCGCTTAACTCCTACTTTGACTGGAATCTACACAAGCTTGCAAGGTTTTTCTTATTTTTGTATTGTGCTGCTGCTCCATCAGACATAAAACAAATTTTAGAAAAGATTGTCAATTGTTTCATAAAATTTATCAGTTTTGAGAGGAACAAATGAACTGCAGTCTTCAAGTCTTACAGTCTTCCAGTCTTACAGTCTTCCAGTCTTACAATCTTACAGTCTTCCGATCTTCCAATCTTCCAGTCTTCATTCAAGTTTGTTATGATTATATACCAAGTCCGTTACTGATACTTTTTGCATGTATCATGCAACTAGCAGTTGGAAAATTGTTTCTGAGATGATTATGACTTTCATTGGTTTAGTTTTCGATAAAAATACCCTAAAAAAGAATTCAGTTGTGACAAGGAAAAGATAGGGAACATAATTACACTAGTTTACAAGAAAAATGAAGCTACAAGAAAAAAAGTATTTTTTAGACTAATTTTGGGTCGCTGAACACGAAAACAATATTCATTTTTTTTTTTTCAAAGAAGCGATTTTGTGATTTTCTTAAAAAACTCGTTTTTGAGCACTTTTTGTAGTTTTTAGTCAATATTTCGTGTCAAAATCATCCAATTAATATAGTCAATATGCAGGTTGAAAGGTGCCGAGATGCCCTTTCCAAAAACATATAATATGTGTCGATCATATGTAAAATTTTTAGTGCTGCAAGCGTCCAAAGTTTAAAAAAGTGCATTTTTGACCATTTTTAAAAGTTACTCATTTTTAATTGATTTTTTTTACAGAAGAACAAATCTTTTTTCAGACCTTTTAGAATCTAAGATGACAGATAATATGTTTTCGTTAATTTTAAGCCTAATATCACTAACATCGGATGAAAAATGTTAATGCTATGGCACATTGAACGAAATGGAAATTTTATGATTTTAGCAGTCCCTGCCCTGGTGCGGCGGTTTAGAGGGTGTAGCACTTGTCTCATAAACCAGTCATCAAATATTCGAGTCCCTATCGGAACTCAGTGGGATTGTAGCACTAGCCACTTTATGTTCTGTAAACTGAGAATCGACTGCGAAGCCTGTTGAAGCAGAAGGCGAAAATTACTTTAATTTATTAAATATGTACTCACCACAGACAAAACAAAACTTTTCCAACGAATATTTCCACATTTTAAAAAGAGTACTTAGTTGTACAATGAAATATCCAATACCATTCAAATGCCGCAGGATGGATGGATGCAAGCTCGAGAAGACAGTAGCCAACACAAACAATAACTATCCAGTATAGAAGATTATTTCAGCCAAAAATATGATCGCGCGAAAAATAAAAAGTTATAGTTTTCACTCAATGCTTCATACCAAAAGGTCGAGCGTTAGACTTTTTTTACTTTGGTCGATTTTAATTATAATAAATGTACATTTGCTCTACACATATTATACATTTTCGGAAAGGGCATATCAATACCTTTCGAACTGTTTTGATCGGATCCTATTTCAACGAGGTATTGACAAATAACTAAAATAGGTCCCAAAACACCTTTTTCGAAGAAATCTTGAAAATGCTTCTTTAAAAAAAGTGGACTTTGTTTTCGTATTCAGCGATCCAAAATTAACTTAGAAAACAACTTTCTTTTAGCTTATCACGATTACCTTAAAAATAAAAATAATATGAAATAATAAAAATATGAAAAATCATTTTTCGGTAAAAAACAGAGCAAAACCAAAAATGAGGAATCAAAAAAAAACTTTTTTATTAAACTCGAACTTCTTTGAAAGAGAAATTGAGTATTATTTTCGTGTTCAGCTACCCAAAATTAATCTAGAAAACACTTTTTCTCGCAACTTCATTTTTCATGTAAACTAGTGTAATCTTATTTAAGACCAAAAGAGAAATGTGAAAAACAGAACAATTTCCACTCGGTGCTTAATAACATCACCAGTTTATATCGGATTTTCGTGATCTTAGGCTAAAAATGAGAAGTTTGTCTGTCACATAAGGTTTTAAAAGATTTTTTTGCCGAATTATTTTATGAAAAATAAACTAAAAATTAGTAATTTTACCAAACATTACTTTTTTTGGTTGCTCTTAACAGTAAATTATTGATATTTAATCCAAACATGTTATACATTTTTGGAATGGGCACATTAATACCTTTCGAATGGTGAGTCTAACACAATTGACTCACCAAGAATGGAAGATTTTTTCCTGAGATATTGACCAATAATTGCAAAAAGTGCTCAAAAACACGTTTTTCAAAAAATCTCAAAAACGGTTCTTTGAAAAAGAAAAGGAATATGATTTTCGTGTTCAGCGACCCAAAATTGACTTAGAAAACACCTTTTTTCTTAACTTCATGCAATCACCCCAAAATTTGTAAACTAGTGTTATCTATCTAGCAACAAAATTTCATCCAAATCAAAAATGGGGTTTTTTTGTAAATCGATATTAAATTTTTAAAATTGATTTTTTTCAGTGTAGGAGTCAATGAAGAATTTTTTCAATATTTTTATTCAAAAATTTGACTAATTTTGTGAAAATCACTCCTACAACATTTTTTGTAGGATTTGTCATTTTTAGACTACAGCCATTAAAAAAAATTGGTAAAAAAAAGTTTGGCCCTTTTCAAAAGACAGTCTAGATCATTTTTGGAAAAACAAAGTATGCAAAGTGGCTTTTTGTGACAAAGTTCTCATGTACAGAAAGTTTCATTAAAATCTGAGAGGGTGCTGCCAAGATTTGTTCGAGTTGGCGCAAAATTCGTCGCACACATTAAAGTATTTTTAAAACTTTTAGTCCTGATTTACTGGTCTGACAGCGAAACCTAAAATTTGGTTTCTTCTAGCGAATCAATGCCAAGCGCTATATTTAGTTTTTCTCAAGGAGAAAGTTTAAATTAATTCATTTTCTGTTTCAACTTCGTTTCATCAGTAGCATACCAGATCGTCTTTGCCGTTAGTTAGACAATAAATCAAACAAATCACACGACTTGTTTGAAGAACTAAACAACGGATGTCTCGAAAAGTTTAGAAGATCTGATTTGCTGGTGAGACAATATCCACCTTTTCTGCGATATTATACTGATTTATTCTCTCTTTTAGTGACAATTACCATTTTCTAATTAAATTCAGAGAAAAAAACAGAACAACCACTTTCAAATTCAAATACGGTAGGTCGAAACATGACATACTCACTAACGTCGCCAAATATCAACTTCGCCAAAGATACAGAATTTCTAAAAAAACTAGTTCTTGAACTTCAGTAAACTGAAGAAAAAACTGGCGCTACCTAGTGGCAGTATTTCAATTCAAACTACTTGATCTTCTACGAGCTAGCTTTTGATCATCTGAACAAGTTTGCTAAAGAGATTACATCTACATCGTCGAGATCATATGACATGTTGAACAGAATGTTGTTTCAACAAAATTCCCATGTCGAGCGGTCTATTTTTTATTTCGGTATTAGATTTTGTAATCCAAGGGTCTTTTTTCAAAATAGAAAAATCTCGTTTCACCTGGGTTTGGGATTGGAAATCGAACCCAGGTGAGCTGCGTACAAGGCAATCGATTCATCAACTAAGTTATGACCGCCTATCCCTATCCGGTATGAAACGAGCATCAATAAACTGTTTAAGGTCGGATTTCATCTTCCTCACTTAACTTTTATATCAGGTTTAATCTGGTATAAAAGCTAGGCGAGGGTGAACAATCAAAACTGAAGCCCTAAACAAAATTAAATGCATTTGTTGAAGAACAGTGCAGAGTAATTAGTGAAGCTTAAATAATGTCTTCTCTTTGTTTCCCAACAATTACCGGTAGTGCTTAAAACATCAAAACAAGTAGACACTTTACTTTCCAGGCGTGGTTTCTCCCTGAAATTAGCGCAATTATTCACGCCATATACCTATTGCAGCAGGCTAAAATCTCGGTCTGTACATGTTTTGCGCAACAGCTGAAAGGAAACCCCACTAATGAACAGCATAAGCTACGTTTTTCAACGAACTGTGAAAAAAGCGTTTCGTCTGTTTCATGTCCACAGTGCAAAGTTGCAGTGGAACGACAGATTCTCGGAATATTTTAATCTCCTTTTGTATGCTAGCAGTAAAAAAATACCCTGCTCTTATTCGCACTCCATTGACAGAGGTTCATCTAGTTGGCGAAGCAATGTGCCCTTCATCAGCAGACATCATTTACCGGGAAATTCACTCCGAGATATAACGCTATTCGCTATAACTTTATTTCGCCCAATCTCGTTAATGAAGTAACGCAGTCTGCAAGAAGAAAAGTTTCGGTTTTTATTTTGAGAGAACAAATTCCCAAATTTCAACCTACTTTGAAGACCAAGCAGTATAGCTAAAGAAGACCGCTCGGCAAGTGAGAACTAATAATAACGAAAGAAATGAAAAAGTTAAAATTTAATATCGAAGGAAAATCTCGTTTGTTGCTCTTGCTTTTTCGTATAACATTATCACTTTTTTCGATGAATCAGCCAGCAGCGACGAGAGCTCCTTTCGCTGACTGAAGCAGCCCGGTCTTCATTGGCAACGGAGCAAATTTCTCTAAAACTGTTTATCCCTTCGTTACCACATTCACACTTGAGCGCTACATTACGCAAATGGGAAGAAACTTCGCGAGACAGTGAGAAAGTTGCTGGCATAAGCTATCGGTGTTTGTACATCCCGAAAAAAAGGAAATATATAAAATTATTCCATCGGCAAGCTTTTCTCGAAAAATGAAAATCAAAAGATTGGCCACTTCCAGCTTCAAATTGCAAAGTCCTGTGCCGATTATCATTTCACTTGATGAGACTAATTTAATGGGCAAGAAATTTAATTTTCCGAATCCCCCGAGGGATTTTGAAAATGGACGATGTGGCAAGAATAATAAAAGCAAGCACTGTGACCCAGTCGATGTTCCGGCTCGATGACTACTTTAGTGTTTAGGCAGGGATGGTTCACATTTCAGGAAATTATTTAAATTAGTGTTTCTTCGACTCCTGAGGGTGGCTGGTAATTTTATTCAAAACGATCAGAGTTTTATAATGTCATTTTCGGAAGGAATAAAATACAGGTGTGCATAGGTTAGGGTATTTCTGTGGCCAGCCTGATGTGCAGATTTACAACTTTTAAGTTGTTTGGGGATAATTTTGTATATTCTGCTCTCTGGTTGAGTGGAAGTTGGCGGGTTCTGTCGTTGTGTCATAATCGTATATGCATCACATGGCATAGGAAACAAAACTCAAACAAACATTATTACTAAAGGGCACCCTTCGAGTTTCAGAAATTTGAAGTTGAATTAAATAAAGCAGTTACACTTGTCAGCTTAGCTTTGGTAGACTGGCCGTAATTGAGTGAAAATACACAGTTACCCAAAAAAAATATGCTTAGGAGGAGTAAATTATTCTCACTGTGTATGTTTCACTGACTCAAAGCTTGTATAAAAATGGTCAATAATGACGCCAGCCATGACCAATGCTGTTGTACCGAGGATGGGAAGAAATGTTAGTTCGACACTCGCTGTTGATAGAGATCGAGACTATCTCTGCATCTCCACAAACTTCACGGGAAAGGAATTGCGCTAGTAGAAAAAAGAAAAGATCAGGAGATATGGATTGGTATACCGTATTATTTTAGCAATAAGTACGAAAGTCGTTCGCGATCGATTTCCGACAATTTTAACCGCACATCTTGAAATCCGGATATTCGGCCATCAAGAGTGTTACTTCTTATTTATGGACTCGAAAAATTTAATCGATAGTAATAATCAAACCTACGCTTCAACAGATAACTCGATTATATTTCTGAAATGAATACGAAACAGATATGAGCGGCCTAAAAGGTGTTAACGGTACTGAAAGCTTTAATTTATCTGACGGAAACACAGATCTTCACTGATGTCGCTTCTGCGCAAAGTGGATTGCTCTACAATTCTAGAGCGCCGCAATTTTGAAGCCCGCATTCGAATACTACGCACTAGCTCTCTTCCGCGTTTAACTTTTAGGAGAACTAACTACAGTCGCCACAGCGCTGTTATCGGACTTTGGCGAGTTTTCAACAGATTTTCCTCAAGATCCGACTGCCACTTGACTAGTAATAGGAATTAAAATAAGATTATGGCTATCTTTAAATCGAAAAATACCATTTGGACGAAGGGTCATTTTCAACTCACGTCTGTTAGTGTTGATACAGCAAATAAATAATTAATTTTGCAATCTTTCGAACTCTTTAAATAATTCGATCCTGATAATATTTTTCAACATTTATTAAAAAAGTGATATATTTTTTTTCAGTCCTATTAATCATCCTTAAATCCCGCCTAATCTTTAGACACGCAGCTGTAAGCTCGAGGAAAGTAAAGGAAATATTTCCACTACCGATCAAAACAACCGGACCGATGTTGAAAAACTTTATTTTTCGACTTTTAATTACCATTTCAAGAACATAAACTTGTTTCTTTCACATATTCAGGTAATCCTAACACATTTCAAAATATTGTGCGAATGTCTTGTAAACGAATTCTTCAAAAAAGCGAATGAGATTTTTGTAATCAAACTTATTTCGCTCATTATTCCGCTGTCGAGTTGAATTTCATGAAAGATACACATGAATTAACATCTTTATCATTGGTAGAATCAAGTTCAAATGTCTTCTGTGTTGAAATTATACCAAATTAAGAGAAATCAGCAAAATAAAAGTTTGTTTACAAATCTTATTATCCAATTGAAACCTGATTAAATTCAACATTACAAAAATAACTGCCAACCTAACATAAAAGTAATATTATATGTGTTGCTGGCGAGTACAACGTCCAGGGAGATTACTTATGCAATCTCATAGAAAAAATCGATGTTTTGAGTGAATCCATAACCTTTCTTAGCGAGAAAGGCACTCCATTGGTAAAAAGTACCAGGTTCATATACACACATCCGTCCGCATAGCCCACGCATGAAACACCATCTTCGACAATAGCCTGTTGAATGTTCGCATACGATACGGACTCCGTATTACGGAGCAGTTCAACATAATGAGGAATTTCCGGATTGTACAAGCTTTAAAATGAAGAGAACATCTTTTAAATGATTTTCCTTGTATACTTTGCGTAACCCCCTGCAGCAAATGCTTCCCTTTTCCCAATCATAGTCAGCTCCCAGTTATTCCGTCGTCTTGATAGTCGCATGGTATATATACAGTAATCTATTATTTTTATATTTCATAATTTAGGTCTTAACGCTCCCATCAAATTAGCAAACCACGTACTTTATTCTCATGAAATTGAACCAAGGTGCTGTAGTCTCTGATCAAGATACTGGCAAGCATATTAATGGTCGTAGAAAAAATTAAAAAAATCTTTCATCATCAAAAATTCACTGTCACATACAGGAGATGCCGCGTCTGTCATCGTCTACGTCTATAAGATGAGGACACGAATCCTAATGAATGCAACTGGAAGCGAGGGGATCTTATGATATTTCAAAGGACCTTGCCGAAAGCAGTACACAAGTATAAGGGGGAAGATATGCCAGCACTGATAAAATAAGATATAACCCAGGAAACTGGATGCTTCTTGCGCTCCATCAACTGGCACTCTTGCACTGTTCCAGTTCACTGTGAAACCGAAGGAACGTTGGATGAATTTTTCATTAAAATCCTGGTATATAGACTGGAGGAATATTTTATATTCTGAAGCCTCAATCTCAGATAACAAACTATGCTTTTAGCGCGGTGAATTTTACTGGCGTCGTATCAGGAGGCAAGAATTGACATATTTCCCATGGCATACACCGTAGCACATACTTACCACCATCATCATCATCGGGGTAGTGTCACCGGGCTCGTCTGGTGAAGGTGCTAATCTAGATTGTATCTCGCCGGAACCCACCCAAATCAACCTAGTTAGTCTGGTCTCGCACAACGCATGGGACTGCACAGATTGCTTCGAGTCATAGGAAAGCAGGGAAAATAGCTTTCCCTGCACTATTCGAACGTCTTGAGCGTCATTTTCAACCCACGTCTTAAATCTACCCTCCCAGAGGCACCTTCTTTTTGAATTGCACCATCGGGCGGATGGTGTCGATCTTTTCCGGCAAGTGAGTGAGTGTCAAGTACTCACTCACTTCGTCGTTCCGTCATTACCCATTCAAATTGCATCTTATTTCATGGTTTTCGTTCTGTTCTTGTGAATGATGTCATCCAAGGTATTTAAAGTTTAAAGGTGATACGATGTTGAGAAATGGCAATTTGGTCATTAAATGTAGATTAAAATTCTGCTTTTTTTACATAGATCGGTAAAGTTCAACTTTCTAAATGTAACAATTATCTGTCCAACTCTTAAAACTTCAGAATAACTTAATTGATTTTCTAAGAAAATGTAAGCACGTCCTTGTTATCTGTCCCATGGCTTATCATTTTTGACAGTAAACCTCGTAAACGGATAGGGTTCAAGGTGATTGAATGGAAGGTATGGCCCTAATAATTCAAATTATGAAATATTTTTAATTTGTCGTTTTACGTACCAAAAAGCGAATAAGAAACACGATTGCATATTTTTTACATCAGCTGCATTGCAAAACGTGAAAAACAGTGTGCGATTTAATGGCCTATGGTCATTAAATAGTAACAGCAACGTAATATTGTTACCCTCTTGTGGGTTACTACGGGCAATTGGACGCAAACAAAATATTTTTTCCAGATATAAAATAAATGTTTGATTTCATACAATTTCTTAATTCTTGGAATAAATATAATTCTTACGAAGATTTTGCAAGATAGGAGAAATTAATCCTATTTCACAAATTATGTTTCGAAAAAAGTATGTGAATTAGTAGGGGAGCCCGGGGCTAGTTGGCGGAAGCCCCTTTTCTCTGTTTCTATTAGACATAAAGCGATGTTTCTCGTTGTGTACCTCAAGTAATGTAAAACACATTATCCGATGTGTTTTTGTTGCAAAACATTTTGTTTTGTTGAAATTGTGGACGATATTGTGTTTTCGAGCATACCAAGTAAATTTTCTAAATTTTAAATACTTTGCGGTATTTAGGGTGATTTTCAACCTATTTCCCGAATGATTATATTTTTCGATAGCGCGTGAAAAAAGCTTTCAGTATCCGTATAGATATTACATCTATCCACAAACAAAAGTTATTTTTTAAATAGTTTTTAATAAAATATGCGGTTGGGGTAAGTTGGCGGTGTTGCACGCGGGGCAAGTTGGCGGTACTATTTACAGTGCAAAAAAGTCATCAAAAAATTTTATTTCTGGAATTCACTCCAAAGTAAGAAAATCTTTTTCTTGTGTATCTCGCCAATGTAAGAGACATTTATTCCGGCCAATTACACGAAAAATTTCGAAAATTTGCTTTTGAATAGGGAGTAAGCGTCAAAGTCAAAATGCCGGGGTATTGAAAATGAAATATAACAGCAAATGTTGGTTAATATACAGTTTTCTCGAAAAGACATTCAGTACGTTCCAAAAGGACCCTCGAAGTAATTGAATTTCTATTTGATTGCTTAGTTTTTGGCATATCCTCACATACCGCCAACTTACCACGGGGCCGGGGTAAGTTGGCGGGTTTTCCGCGTCACATATTTTTGTCGCTAAAAAAGGAGACAATGCATCAAACACTTCTTAAAAAAATCAGAGATGTTGCCAATAGTCTGCTCTTTCATGCCGCGTGTTTTATTTTGCTAGATCAAAGCGGTAAAAATTGAAAACTGAAAACACCGCCAACTAGCCCCGGTCTCCCCTATGGCTAACGCTGTATTTTTGCATCTCGCATTTTCACTCAAATTGAAAAACCAATCCTATAGAAAGTTTGTTCAAAATGTGCTAAATAATTTTGCCGAAGACTGATTGCGAGTAGAGCTCAACTCATTGCAGGAATGTATTGTCCACCAATACTGCAAATATAACATCAATACTAAGATTTCAATCCAAAATTTCTCAGAACGTGGTCTTTGAAAAATTTAATATCTTCGGATGAAACATTCCACTTGATTTATTGAATCACACAAACGTTGTTGAAAATATAAAACCGGATTTAACTCACCTAACAGCGAAATCGAGTCATTCTGGTACAGTCCCGAGCGCAGAAAATTCTTAAGGGGGTGGGTTCGCTGTGCTTACTGTGGTGGTGTGCAGTAATCCTATCCAGTAAGCCTAAATCTCTTGCTCATCCCAATCCTTAAGCTTCCGAGATCACCGTTAGGTATTACTTCCTTTTATTTTTGTGTTATTCGTTCGTGTTATTTTCCATTGATACTGATACTGATTTTAGTTGCTGTCCAATCTTCGTGGTATAACTGACCTGCTCAGGTCAGCTGCAAATATATTCGTTTCAAGACGCGAACCGATCCAGAGATGCCGAACATAACGACTTAAATCTTAACCATTTTCGTATGGCTCCTTCTTGGTGATACTCGTTCCTATTTATCTACTAGCTGGTGCTGAGAGCGGGCAGCGGAATTTCTCACGATACCGTTGTCCCTTTTCGTGAGCCTGTTCTGGTATTATTCTTCACATGTGCTTGTTACGTTTACCGGCGATATAAGCCTTACAAACAAGCCGTCATTTGTACGAGGCCTGATCAGAATGAATTCATACTGTCAGTAGAAGCGATGAAATTTTCGATGATTCGCTGATGATTCCGAACAAAATTCAAGCAATTAGAAGACTAATAACGCTTCTGCTGATGCTAATAATCAAAACTCTAACAAATAACTTTCAATTAATGATACTGGATCACCCGATAAATCCTATGAAGATTGCCCAAGACAAGATGTTAAAATAGTCATCGGAGATGCTAACGTACAGGTTGGGAGGGAGCAGTTCTTTCACCTAATTTTTGGTACGCAGAGCCTACTTTCTGCTACCAATGATAATGGCCTGCGTCTTGTAACTTTCACTGCTGCTAGGGGTATGGCAATCAGTAGTACCTATTTTGCACGTAAGGATATCCGAAAACACACCTGGAGACATCCAATTGGTAGTACATTTATCCAAAGTGGTCGTCCTCGACGCCCATTGTACACTACTAAGCATCGAGCAGCAGATCGCAGGGCAAGTGGCATAATCAGCATCTTAAAATTGATCATGTGACCACCTCAACGTAGCTATTGTATGTGGATCTGGATATATTTAGTGTCAGAGTTTTAGACAGATCCTTATTTGCAAAGGCAATCAGCATAAATAGTACAGATTAGTTGAAAGGCGGGCGGTATGTTTGTTCCTACTTTTAATCTATCCAAGGTTTCACTTTACACATAGAATACATTTAATTTGTACATTATATAGATTAGATTCATTTCGTGTAGTTGTAGTTAGCATAATTTACGCTTCTGTTGGCAGTATTGCCAAGTCAGTATAGGTTTCCGGTTGAACCAATAGCGTTCGTCCTAAAGTGTATCAGACTATAAAAGTCCAGCTCACACCTGATCAGATACGTTTATACGTTTTTAATTTACTATGTGAATACAGTTTAGTTAGTACAGTCATTCGTTATTCCGTTTCCGTAAGTCCGTTTCTACACGTTACAATACAGTCTAAGCTCGGTCGCTAACCGTCCTACGTGTTCTCCGTGTCTACCCTAGTAACAATTGAGGTTTCAAAGTATTTTTATAACCATTCATAAAACTTAGATTGCGCTTGTAGCGTGCTATAAAACTTCAATTGTTACTTGGGTACCAGTTTGATATAATCCGCTACTATAAACAGTAAAGGTGTAAAACAGAAAGTCCCAGAGTTTTGCTAGGCAGATTAAGAATCTTCACCGACAAACCATACAGACGCTTTGATGTGCGAAAATAAGTTATGTTCTCTCAAAGAGCATGTGGTAGACTTGGGTGCAACGCCCAACTCCTACTTAGCAGAAGGCAAAGGACTCTTCACATTTCCATTCGATCATGTCAATATGAGCCTGCCTAGTCCTAGTTTTCTGTTCTAAGTTTATAACTGATTCACTCTAGAATACCTACCCGTCCTACAATTTCATTGTTTTCGTTTCTCTTAGTCTTAAATTTGCCGAAAATAACCAACAAAATCGATATAGTAGAACCTTACGGCAATTGAAACATAGGAACATAAAATACTAACGTTTGCAAAACTGTGATAACAATAAAAACCAATCAATGTTTTATCTTGATCAGATGGTATTATTTTTTACTTGTATACCCAGATTCGCCAAAGATTAGCTTCGCAACTTTTTTAAACAAAATGAAACTGCTCTAACATAAATGAATCATCTCGCCCAAAAAGATCTCTAATTAATATGCGCCTTTCAGTAGGCGCAAAGCCAGTTGTCAGATGCATTAGTGATAAAATACGCATCTCGTATATTTTAAATATGAAAAAACTAGCTAAAACTAGCAAGCATGAATGTAAACTGGCATCACGGCAGCTCCCGCACGCTGTACACGGACTTCCTCTTGTACTTCCACTCTCAAAAACCTCATGCTCGTTGGCTGCACTTTTTGACTGTCCGTTTGGCTGCAATTTTTTACACTTCGCTAGCCTGTCTTTAAAGCGTCTGTACTGGTGTAGTGATGATAGTATAAATCTGATTACTGCTCTTTCTTACAAATGCTTATATTTGATTTTTTGTTTCGATAATACTGATGTTATACGCAGGTTTATTCATACAATCAGTAAAATCGGCATAACTATGTTATGCCCACCCCTAGATATTTTTTTCTTTTTTTGTGGTGGAAAAACTGCGTTGAAAATGTATTTTCATTGAGCATTTTAAAGCAGCCATTTATGTGCTCGCTTGAAGGTCAAATACAAACCAATATTGATAAATAAGTACACATTCGAGCAGCTTTTCGAGAAAACACACAAAAAATCGCTACATTGGATGATTCTCTTTTGCCTTTGTGCAAACGACATTTGAGTGCTGCTGCCCATTCAACCGTACCACACCCGAAGATAGCAAAATTTTCCTTTTGCCGAAAATATCATTCCTCGGAGAACCGTTCGGTCAAATATGGTACGGCCTAAAAACCAATGTGCTGTTGTTTTGCGAACTCGCTTTCTTGCTTTGGTTTGATTTTTTCATGACTAGTGAAATCCTAAACCATCATCGTCGTTCATCTTTACCGCACCACCAGCTGACCGCCGGATTGGTGGGGTGTGCATTTACAGAGCCTTGGTACGATGTGAAGAAGCAACAAAAAGCGCTTTATTGCAAATGCAAATCAAGTACCGCGTGCTAAGTGCTCTTCCTTTCCCTGATTCTATTCACAGTTTGCGAGCGTCGTTCGGAGTCATATCCTGTAAAGTAGCTCATCATCGCTACTACTCCTCACTTCACCACACTTGGACTTCTTCGGTTTCAGTTTAAATGACGCTGACGCGTCAATCGGCGGGTGAGGCAATATTCGTGACCAAGGACAATTGCATGCACTCATGGAACAGAACAGTGGCAGTTTTAGCCAGAATGCATTCTATCCTGTTTTACGATGGAGGATGGCGATGGAACGTACGGTAAAAAGTAATGCCATGACGGGCAAAGAAAAGTTATTTACATAAATTATCTCCTCTATAAAACGCACCGTAAGCTTTGTTGCCGGCAATGGCCAGTTGTGTTAGGACGCTAGGTGCTGATGAAAATTCACTCAGAATAGGTAGGTACGGATGCGCGAAATGAAATATGAAACAGGTATTGTTGTCCATTTTGTCCAGAATGCAAAATCATCGCGCTACTCATAAAAGTAGGGGAACTGGGGATAAGCCCGACACCCTGGGTAAGCCCGACACCCCACGACTTTTCCCAGGTATCAAATTTTAAATCATACAATAATGACAGGATATTATTAGTACGATTATTTTAGGCATTTCGATACACATCGATGCCATATGGATTCATTAAACGTCAACGAAAAAAAAACAAAAGCGAAAGCAAAGTTGATGCGCTTTTGGATGTTATTTTTAATTGATACATTTTAAGGTTTTAATAACACAAAAGCTTTGAAAATTACCAGTTTTTGTGTCACACATTCTATTCTACTCTCCATATCGTTATTTGTGTGTATTGAAGATAAGTTTGAGTATTTCAATACTGTTAATTGAGCATTTAACAAACATGTGCGCTGATGGGGTAAGACCGACAGTTTTTGGGTGGGGTAAGACCGACACGGTGTTTAGATGAATGGGTTCGTTTTTGATTCAATACAAACGACTGGGTATATTTGTTGTGTTCAATTATACTATAATTACGTCATGTTAATAATTGAAATACACGGAAACTATGTTTTTTTGCATTTATTTATCAGTATTATCTCTAGCCGACCAAAAAAAATTAGGAATTAAATTGAACGTGATTCATAGTTATATTACAAAAAGAAATGAAAAGTATAATCTAATATGAGATTTTGAAATAATATTGTTGAAAAATTTTCATTGACCGCCGGATTATTGATCAACAGTGTTCCGAAAAATCACAACACGAACCGGATAGCTTACTACGAAGCGTGCGTCACTTCTAAGTGAATGAGTCCTAGTAACAGCGTATATAATCTGCTTGCAAAACAGCTCTTCTTCGTTATAGTGGCTATACAAGTGGCAATAAAACTCGAAAGAATTACTTGAGAAAACCCGTACCATAATATAAACCATGCGTTAAACAATATTTATTCATAACACCACGCATTCGAATGTTCTTCCTCTTGTTACGCGAATAAACTACAGAAAGCGTGCGTTTGCATCACACATACTCATATACACATAATTGCACTTTATCACACATACACAATACATTTTTAATGGAAAAAATTGGACAAAAAGAAAGTTCAAAAGGGGGTCGCTCTTGCCCCTTTGGGGTGTCGGTCTTACCCGCAGCGTTTTTAATATGTCATTTTTCTCCATTTTTTGGCAACCAATAATTTTTAATGAATTCAATTTTTTGAAACGCTGAAATAATTATATTTTGTTAAGAACCACCTAAACAAGGATTATGCACAGAATATACAATTTTAGGAGCTTTGTGGAATTTTAGAAAAATTATTGCGCTTAAGGTGTCGGACTTGCCCCGCGGTCCCCTACATGGGGAAAGGTCTACGGAGAGGTTGCGGCCGTGGTGTACTATAAAAATTACGATAGTATGAGCATCTTAGCACGCAATATGAAAATTCAACTAAAATGAGCGAATAGAAGTGCTCTTCTTTATTACTTGAAATCACACATTTTTCGAGCCTAGTATTTCATTTATGAAAAAGTTTAGGACTCCAAAGTACCCAATCGTCTTTTCACGCATATATTTTCGACACAAAATGTTGAAATTAATTGTATTCAATGTTGGTTCACAAAGTGTATACAACATTGCGAAAAAAGACAGTTGTTTTAATATTCAAAGAAAAAACTACAAGGGGCAACCAAATGGGGTTATAAAAACTGTTGACGTAAAACTTACCGACTTACAAACACGCCTGGATTAGACTATATGAAATGGATAAAATAAATTTTGGAAATATATTTTTCGTCATTTGTTTACACATAAATTATGATTAGAAAGAATTACCCATACTATGAGCAACCGGGTCTAAAATTCGTGGATTCCCCCAATTTAAGCGATTACTTCGAAACCCAACAGAAGTAGTCGGTAATACTTATTTGCTTAAAAAAAATCAATAAAAAATTCAAAATATGCCTCAACGAACTGAATAGCATTAACTATTTTGTAATATTTACTACTTATTTACGTTAAAAACATGGCATTTGTCATTTATTTTGCATTGGCTTCATTCGGTTTCGTGTTTTACGCAGTCAAGCTTAAAAATATTCGTATTTTCAGAAATGGCGAATGGAAAAGCTCATCTCAGATTTAGAATTGTGAAATTTACAACTGACTATCAATTATGTTGGGTGAAATACAATGGTTAAGGGTGCATTTTGGGTACCTGGAGTTCGAAACGTACTACGATGTGTCGTTTGAATATTTTGAAGTCGAATTTTAGAATTAGTACCGAAAAAATAGACTATCAAAGAGTACTATAACGATCCGAAGTATAATTTGATAGTGTCAAAGCAATGGTTGCTGTACAGCGTTAAGTAGGCGCTTCCTCATCTTGCCCAGTCTCCGGATTTGAACCCAAGACTATTTTGTGGCAAAAAATTTGCATACAAATTACAAGATAGAATCAACTTGAAAACAGTCATCATGAAGGAATGGAAAAATACAACTCAAAACTTGGTCCTATTCATAAAAGCAACGTGGAATGTGTCCTTGATGGGAAGGGAGGTCATGCACGATACTGATTTCAGCGTTTTGGATTGAATCGGAATCTGTGCGGACAATCTTTTGGCACCTGCTTTATGTGCTTTTAGCAAAATTTTCTTCCAGTACATACTCAACTGAAACCGTCGTCGGAGGCTGCAAGGGGGTTAATTTACGCTAAAACTAGAAAATCATATTTGGGTATAAAGTTCAAATACAAGAATATTTTTAGACAAAATCAAAACATAATAATATTCATTAGTAAAACCCAAATAAAAAAATAGATATAGTTTAAGAAAATACTTGAAACGATTACTTATCAGCCGAAAAAAGGAGAAAGAAAATGTGACTACATATAGCCAAAATAAAAAAGGAAAAAAGAAAGTTGTTTGTAGATATTAACACAATTGGTATTTCATAGTACAAAAATTATTTGAAGCAAAATTATTTCTTATGCACTAACTTATTAAAGCATGCATTCAGAAGAGTCATACGTTTCTTGAGGTGTTTGATGGATTGTTTGAAAGTTTCGTTTTATTGGTTTATTTATTTAGTAGCTATCGCTAAAGCTTTTAAATGCTAACAGGTTTATTTGAACTTGATGGAGATGAAAATCTCAAATCATGTCCTCCAGTCGCAGTTGCTTGATGAAGATTTTGGTTGATTAATAAGAAACCATGGCTTTGAAATAATGACTGAGGCAGGCTTTGAATCTAAATGTTGTAATAAATTTAATAGGAAATTAACGCTTGAAAATAAACTTCGCATCATTGACTATTGTCCTCGTCGTTAGTCCCATGCAATTTTTCTTCAACAGATTGTTCATGTAGAGAGAGGATTCTTTGACACATATAAGTTCCAGTTGGCTTGTAAAAAGCCACAAACTGTTTTTTATTAACTTGAACTTTTCTCTACGAATTATCGTAAAAATGTAAAAATGTCAGCGATGCAAATTTTCATTTTCAAATGCCAATTTTCAGTTCAATCAAACCCAACCATGATTCAAATTCAAAACCTAGCAAGTGATCTCCAATATATTTTATAATAAATTCCGAGAAATTGACTGTGACAAAATGTTTTACACTGACGGATCAAATATCGATGGGTCCACTGGTTTCGGTATCTTCATCAATACTATCACCGGTTCATTCAAGCTCAATAATCTCGCTTCAGTTTACGTCGCAGAGTTAGCTGCAATTCAGCACACCCTTGGGATCATTGACACTCTGCCCACTACTTCATCATTTCGGACAGCCTCAGCTCCATCGAGGCTCTTCGTGCGATGAAGACAAAAAATCAATTCCCATATTTCCTGGGGAAGATACTGGAGTCCTTATGTACGTTATCTGAAAAATCTTACCAGATTACCTTTGTTTGGGTACCCTCTCATTGCTCTATTCCGGGCAATGAAAAGGCCGACTCATTAGCCAAGGTGGGCGCATTGGATGGTGACATATGCGAAAGACCAATCTGTTCCAACGAATTTTTTAGTATTTGTCATCAGAGGACACTCAACAGTTGGCAAACCTCGTGGAGCAATGGTGAACTTGAACGATGGCTACATCCATTATCCCAAAGGTATCAACGAAGCCTTGTTTCAGGAGGATGGATGTAGGTCGGGATGGATGTGGGTCGAGATTTTATTCATGTGATGTCGCGACTTATGTCCAGCCACTACACCTTGGATGCGCATTTGTGGCTTATTGGGCTTGCTGAGAGTAGTCTGTGTGCTTGTGACGAGGGCTATCACGACATCGAGCACGTTATCTGGGTATGTGCCGGGTATTTGGATGCCAGGTCTCAGTTAAAGGACTCCCTTCGGGCCCGATGTAGACCACCCAATGTCCCAGTTGGAGATATGCTGGCAAGTCGCGATTTTCCTTATATGTACCTTATTTACACTTTCATAAAAACGACAAATATTCCAGTTTAGCCCCTCTCTTTTATTTCGCGTTTTTAGAAGTTTCCTCCTGCCTTGTGGAACCGATCAGCTCCAGAGTGCCACTATGTAACCGCCGTCGCCCTTACCACTACGCCTGCATAGAAGGAAACTGAAGCGAGAGCGACTCGAGGTCCAATGACTTTAGAAGGATTCCCCGCGGGTCCGAAGAATACCATCCGCCAATCCAGTACTCGACGACTTACCAGACTGAGGCGCAAATTTGTTTCGCTGATCCCCCCCCCCGAAAGTTGCAAGTTTTGCTCTTCTTTCCCTGTACCATATATGCCTTCTCTCCCCTGTCCTTGATACAACTGCTGCTATACTGATGTGGAAATAAGCCCCCCTCTGAATATCTCGACCAAGCATAAGTCTTCGTTCAAAATCAAATTTGTATTCTGTATTCCTAGCTTTAAGATAGCTGTAATTGTAATAGAAAGTGCAAAAACTGTTTGCCGCTTAAGTTCTTGCAGTTTTAAGTAACCCTATCCACTTCATAACAGTTTTAGCCTTCGCCTTGAAAGGTTGTGTTTGCTGATTGGTTGTAGCAACCAAGGCTGTGCAAGCCGTGAATGGGCTAGAAGTTTGTGTACCGTGCAAGGGGTGAGTCGCTTAGAACAATGTGCTATGCACAGTATATCACCTACAATAACACGATATAAGATTACGATTCACAGTAATACACGATCATTTCACCCGTTACCACAATGTGTGGCACAATGAGGCACACTTCTGACAACTCGAAAACTGTCAACAAAGTGTAGTTGAATAATCATAGCAACCATTGCTTTTGTTTTACTGAACACCATGGCACAGCGTGGCACACCGTGGCACATCGTGGTACATTGCGGCACGAGCTACCACGCTGTTTGTTTGTGAGCACAATTCGATTTGTGCTAAGCGACTCACCCCTTGGTACCGTGTCAGTATTTGATGCTGTGTTGGTGCGGAGACAAGCAGGATTGTTGGCTGCGAGAGCGGTCGTTTGGTGGTGGTACCACGCGATAAGCGAGTGTTAGTGCGAACGCAACGAAGTCTCAGGTAAGCGGCGCCCCACCTTGATGGTAGTAGTGGTTGTGCTGCATACAATCGGCGCTTGCGACGGAGTGAGACGGAACTGCATCTGGTTGGTGAAGCGGCTCACTTCATCATCACTCATTCATCCGTATTAGCAGATACGGAATTTTGAGTATTTGTGTACCTAGTCACGCTGCGTAGTAGAAGAATACCTTTGGACCCACAGGTAAGCGGCGGCCCCACCTTGGTAGTGGTGGTTGCGCTGTGTTCAACACGAGCGGGTGACAGAGGGAGACAGCGTGCAGATTCACTCTTCGAAGGACAGGTAGATTTTAATATAATTTTGCTTGTGTTAGTATTTAATTAACTTACTGTGTATGGTAGGCGAGATGAAGGATAGTGAGATGGAATCCTCCAATTTCACAAGAGCAAAATTCTTCTGATCCCCCTCCCTCAACTCCCCCTTGAATAAAATTGTACCCCCAAGGGTCTGCTGGACCTTGGCAAGTTTTCTTCAGGCGCAAAGGAAAGCCATTAAACCTTGTCCAAATTGCACGGAATCTGACTTCACGATTTTCTGCTGTAACAGAGATCGTAAAAGTAAATAAAGACAAACTTCGAGTTAGCATTGATAACATTAGACAAGCTGACGAGATAGTAGCCTGTGAACTCTTCACGCGTGAATATAAAGTTTATATACTTTCGCGCGATATAGAATGCGATGGAGTCATCTCCGAACCCAGCCTCACTGCCTAGGATATACTTAAGCATGGTGTTGGTTGTTTCAAGGACACCCTGCTTAATAAAGTAAAAATACTCGATTGTAAGCAATTGTACTCAGTATCACTTGAAGAAGAGAAAAAAGTTTACCGACCATCATATTCATTTCGTGTAACTTTCGCTGGGTCTGCTTTGCCTAGCCATGTTCTTATTAATAAAATTCGGCTCTCTGTTCGCCTTTTCATCCCTCGTGTGATGAATTGCCTCAATTGTAAACAGCTTGGCCTCACAACTACCAACTGTTCCAATAAGGTACGGTGTGACAAATGTGGGGGCCTCATCAAGAGGATACATGCAATAAATACTTGAAAAATGTTTACATTGCGGAGAAAATTCACACGAACTCCTTGCATGTCCCATATATAAATTGCGGGGGATAAAATTAAACGATCCTTGAAGGAGAGGTCTAAGCGCTCTTATGCAGAAATACTGAAAAATGCTACTCCTGAACCCACGGTCCCACAAAACAGATACGCTATTCTATTGCCGAAAGAATCTGACTCTGATGAAGTGTCCGAAGGTACATCATTTGTTTTACCTAGAGGATCCTCTTTTCCCAAACTGCCAAGCAAGGGCCTTAACATTTCTTCTCCAACTAATAATTTGCGGCCAAAGCTAAAGAATTCCGATGCAATACCGAAGCCAGTCCCTCCCGGTTTTGGTAATGTACAATCCAAACAGAACACAATTACTGGAAATAATAAAACTTCAACTTCCTCCGAGCCTCAACCTGGAATAGGTTTATTGAAATTTTCTGAAATTGTTGATTGGATTTTCAAAGCATTCAATATTTCTGAACCACTAAAAGTATACTTTCAGCGTTCCTCCCAACGATTAGAACATTTTTAGAGCAGCTGTTGCTCAATTGCCCATCCTTGCAGCGATTGTATCTTTAGATGGATAATTCACCTCCTCCAATGAAAAATTCCATCACTGTTTTACAGTGGAATTGCAGAAGTATCATACCTAAAATTGACTCCTTAAAAATGTTGCTACCTAATTTGAAATGCGATGCTTTTGATTTATGTGAAACATGGCTTACCTCAAACATTAATTTCAACTTGAATGAATTCAACATTATTCGCCTAGACCGAGACACCCCGTATGGAGGAGTGCTTCTAGGAATTAAAAAGTGCTATTCTTTCTATAGAATTAACATCCCCTTGTTCGCGGGCATTGAGGCTGTAGCTGTCCAAACGAATATTAAAGGCAAAGACATGTCTATCGCTTCTATATATATACCTCCCAGAGCTCAAATTGGACAACGTCAGGTAGTGGAATCCATAGCTGCTCCGCGGCTGATACTGGGAGACTCCAACTCGCACGGAGTATTGTGGGGCTCCCTCTTCAATGATTAGCGATCATCTTTGATATACAATGTTTGTGACGAGCTCAATATGACAGTTTTAAATACAGGCGAAACAACACGCATCCCCAGACCACCCGCACGACCAAGTGCATTAGATCTATCTCTATGCTCGACATCACTTCGGTTAGATTGCACGTGGAAGGTTGTACCTGATCCTCACGGTAGCGATCATTTGCCAGTCGTTATTTCAATTAACAGTGAATTAGGCCTCACGAATTCAATCAATGTCCCTTATGACTTGACACGAAATATTGATTGGAAAAAATACCAATCTTTAATTTCCACTTCTCTTGTTTCGACGGAAGAGCTACCACCTACCGAAGAATATGAATTTCTAGCGGGTTTGATTATTGAAGCAGCAGAACAAACCCAAATGAAATGCAATCCTGGCATGACAATGAATAGCCGGCCTCCTTATCCCTGGTGGGACAAAGAGTGCTCGGATGCATATGAAGCTAAACAAGTTGCTTACAAATAAATTATGAAACGGAAAGGGTGTACACGTGCGAACTTTGAAAATTATTCGATTTTGCAAAACAAATTTGACAGTCTCCGTCGTACCAAAAAGTCTAGTTATTGGAGACGTTTCGTTGATGGCTTGTCAAGAGAAACATCAATGAGTACTCTTTGGAACACAGCCAGAAGAATGAGGAATCGAAACGTAACTAATGAAAGCGAAGATTTTTCGAATCGCTGGATATTTAATTTTGCCAAGAAAGTTTGTCCAGATTCTGCTCCTGCGCAGAAAATCAGTCGCGATGCTCCCACAAGTAACGATTCCATAGATTCGCCTTTAACAATGGTGGAATTTTCAATTGCACTCCTCTCATGTAACAATAATGCTCCGGGTCCAGACAGAATTAAATTCAACTTGGTGAAGAATCTGCCTGACCTAGCAAAAAGACGCTTGTTGAATTTATTCAATAAGCTTCTTGAGCAGAACATTGTCCCGCACGACTGGAGACAAATGAGAGTTATCGCCATTCCAAAACCAGGAAAACCAGCCTCCGACCATAACTCGTATCGACCGATTGCAATGCTATCCTGCATCAGGAAATTGTTGAAAAAAATTATCCTACGACGTCTCGACAATTGGGTTGAGGCGAACGGCTTGCTATCAGATACCCAGTTTGGTTTTCGGAGGGGAAAGGGAACGAATGATTGTCTGGCGCTGCTTTCGTCAGAAATCCAACTAGCTTACGCAAAAAAAGAACAAATGGCATCTGTGTTCTTAGACATAAAAGGAGCATTCGACTCTGTTTCCATTGATGTTCTCTCAGAGAAACTACATCAATGTGGTCTTTCACCAATATTAAATAATTATTTATACAACTTATTGTCAGAAAAGCACATGCATTTTTCATATGGCGATTTGGCAACATTCAGAATAAGTTACATGGGCCTCCCACAAGGTTCTTGTTTAAGCCCCCTTCTCTACAATTTTTACGTGAATGACATTGATAATTGTATTGTCAGCCCATGCACTCTAAGGCAACTTGCAGATGATGGCGTGGTTTCTGTAACGGGACCAAAAGCCATAAATTTACAACAACCACTGCAAGATAGTTTGGATAATTTATCAAGTTGGGCTTTGAAGATAGGCATCGATTTCTCTACGGAGAAAACAGAGTTAGTTGTTTTTTCAAGGAAGCGTGATCCAGCTCAGCTTCAGTTGGTTGGTAGAACGATAGCCCAAGTCATTACCTTTAAATATCTCGGAATTTGGTTCGATTCTAAATTCTGGGGAGGCCACATTAGGTATCTGATAAAGAAGTGCCAACAAAGGATAAATTTTCTCCGAACAATAACCGGATCTTGGTGGGGTGCTCATCCAAGTGACGTGATAAGATTGTATCAAACAACGATACTTTCAGTAATGGAATATGGGTGCTTCTGTTTCCGTTCAGCTGCAAATACTCACATTATTAAATTGGAACGAATACAGTATCGTTGTTTACGAATCGCCTTAGGTTCCATGCAATCGACACATACGATGAGTCTTGAAGTACTAGCGGGAGTTCTTCTCTTAAAAGATCGATTCTGGGATCTCTCCTCTCGTTTACTTATACGATGTGAGGTTATGAATCCACTGGTAATTGAAAATTTCGAAAGACTTGTCGAGCTTCAATCCCAAACCAGATTCATGACAGTGTACTTCAATCACATGTCAAAAGAAATAACGCCTTCTAGTTATGTTCTGACATGTGTTAATATACTAGATACTTCCGATTCCACTGTATTTTTCGACACGTCCATGCAAGAGGAAATTCGTGGAATCCCGGATCACCTGCGCTCTCTGGAGATCCCTAAAATATTCATAAGTAAATACCAACACATTGACTGCCATAAAATGTTCTACACTGATGGGTCACGAATCAATGAGGCCACTGGCTTCGGTATTTTCAACAATAACACCTCGATCTCTTTCAAGCTTGCAGAACCTGCCTCCGTTTATACGGCGGAACTAGCAGCAGTTCACTATAGTCTGGAAACCATTGATACTTTACTTCCGAGCCATTATTTCATCCTCACAGATAGCCTCAGCACAATTAAGCCATTACGCTCATTACCGCTTGATAATCACGCTCCGTTCTTTTTGAAGAAGATGCGAGAATACTTAACTAAATTAACAAACAAATCTTATCAAATTACCTTAGTGTGGATTCCCGCTCATTGCTCCATACCGGGTAATGAGAGAGCAGATAATTTAGCCAAAATAGGGGCACTGGACGGTGACTTCTATGAAAGACCTATTGCCTTCAATGAATTTTATAGCGCTTCTCGTCAGAGGACGCTTACTAGTTGGCAAACATCATGGGACAATGGTGATCTGGGACGGTGGTTGCACTCAATTATCCCTAAAGTATCAACGAAGGCATGGTTCAAAGGGTTGGATGTAAGTCGAAACATCATTCGTGTGATGTCTAGGCTCATGTCCATCCATTATACGTCGAATGCGCATCTCCACCGTATTGGGATCGCAGAAGACAATCAATGTGCTTGCGGAGAGGGTTACGAAGACATTGAACATATTGTTTGGTCTTGCACTAAATATCGTGGAGCCAGATCCCAATTAATAGACTCCTTACGAGCCAGAAGAAAACCACCCTATGTTCCTGTTCGTGATATCCTCGCTTTACGAGATCTCACATACATGGGCCATATTTATCATTTCCTGAAAACAATAAATATTCAAATATAATTATCCCCACAATGTTTCTAGTTTTTTCCCTTGCTACCCACAAACAATTTAGATTTCTTCGCAGTTAGTTAAGTTAGATAAAACGATATAAATAAAGAGAAAAAAATAAACAAAGATTACAGAAAAACTATCAATAGGTTTACAATGAAATTCAAGAAAATATAGTATAAATAAAAATATTCAAAATGATGATTATCCTCAGTGTTAGCATTAGAAAGTGAACTTTTATTATAACGTGATAGACTTATGTGGTTTTCGTTTGAGGCGAAACTGAGTCAGTTCCTAACTCCAACTGCTGTCAAAATGTATGAACTGACAGCGGTTGGGGTTAGAACCTGACTCAGTTTCAGGTTCAAGCGAAATCGCCATTAAGAACTTTTGTAACATGTTATATAAAAAAACCCCGGCGTAAAAAAGCTTTTGCAAACGCCGTGTCAAATAAACGTTTTATGAAAAAAAAAACCCTATCCACTTCAAACAAATCTAGCACTTTAATTTTTCAATCGATTTGCTCAAAAATTTGGTGAATACTACTTTAGATATGGTACAAGTACGAAAACATATAAATGGTATGAAAATCGAAAAATAAATTTGAGGGCTTTGTCCAGCCCGGTCGGCTGTGGACCCATTATGTGTTGGACTGAAATTATTGTCACGGCAATACTCTTTGAAAAAAACGCATTCTGTGGCAATTGTTATAATTCACTTGTAAATCATTATTATTTTTCCATGTTTTCAAGCTGATTTTATAAATTAGACATTGTAATACGTGAAACGTATAACAAGTTTTTAATAAAAATGTGGTTGCACTGCCCATTATCGCATATCAGTCCCATAAAGATAGGAAATCCCATAGAAAACGGGACAAATATGTGATCATGGTTAGTACATACCTTTAAAAAATTTAAATTATTCCCTATTTTATCGCACCTCAACCTTTATAACCCCTGAAATAAATTAGAGAACAATCTAGAACACACGTTTTAAACCAACTGTGTTCTTTGATTGTAAATTGTGAAAGTAGTTTTCCGTTTTACAGTACATTATCAACTCAGAATAGTCCGCAAGAAATATCATACTCATTCAAGTAGATAATTTCGTACTGTGTTTGTTTGTATATGACTAATCCGCTACTAATGTGACCAATTAGCAATAAAGCACTTCCTTTCATTTGAGCCAATATTCATTCCTCGAAATGTCTTAAAAATTTATCGCGAAATTTCAATTATTGCCATAATTAAACAAAGCCATTCTCCGGATATTTACGCATTAGAAAGCCTGTTGTTGGCACTGGGTGTATTGAAGCTTAGCCCGTTTGTGTATGTTACTAATGAGCTTATTCTAAAGCCGTTCTGAAACAAATTTCCACTTTTCTGATTCAAAAGTGCTCACTCCAACTGGTTCCGCCCCTTCCTACCTGGTCTATCCTCCTCGTGTTCACATTGCTACCTACGTACATACTGTAGACTTTTCCCCAGGAAAATGATGCTGTTTGCTTCCAAACTGCTGAGAAAGAATGTAACGCCCGAGCAGTAGGAGATGTGCTGCTGGTCTCCGTTCCGGTGCTATGCTGCAGGAAGTGTAATTTTATGGGTTATTACAGTAGGAGCATTTGAGCACACGTGTGTAAACCCGCAGTGGAAGGGGCCAGTGGGGTTTGAAAACTTAATTATGGCGTCGTAATACCTGCTTGAACAAGCAATTGCATTACTTTTGTTTTGAAAATATCAATGAAACCTAATACTCGGTACGAGAGACATTTGTGTCAATACAGACAAATTTGCAAATTAAATTAGCTAACAAAATCTTGTTTTCTGAGCGGTTCTGCTTCTGTTTGAACAGCTTTGAGATTGTTTGTGTTCGTTTGAGTGATTGCTATAGGACTCAAAAACGTGTCTTTTTATTGGAATGCCAACCGCGTTGAATTAGTCCCAATGGGAACTGTTTAACTAATTTGAATATGCCTACGGAACACAGTTTTCCGGGCTGAGCACGCCCGATGAATTCTAAATGTCAGTGCTGATGGAAGGAAGCAACAGACGTGACATAAATAAGTAATCCCATAGATAGGTACACACCGAGAACTGTTTGATTTTTCCCCTCTGAATGTATTTTTCGATTCAGTGGATCATCAGCCAGGTGGCGTTCCACAAGATAAAAATAACTCATGTCTGGAACGCTGCTCCACACAATCAGTGGCAGGCGGGATTACATTTTATTACAGCTTGATTGAAATGATGGATGTTGTCTACGCGGGTGACGGATTGTAATCAAATGTGTCACAGACTGAGAATTAATATTGCTCTAGATTTGTTTTTGCATCGTTAAAACTACGGCCCGGTGTTATAGCACTATCCTGAATTCGAAATGTAAAAAATAGGGTATCTTATATCTTCATTGAGTGATGTAATGTCGGAGGGCTGACGAGAAAAAAATGACACTCATCAGTGTTCCCTGGTTCGATTCCCAGTCCCACCTGGGACTATTCGGTCAAGTATAACCAGCGAACGAATGTACCTGAAGGTTGTATGAGATCAGCATAAATTTTTGAAGAGAACAACCGCATGATAATATGTTTAAGGTTACTTGGCACTCTAGACCTAAGAATACGTGACGGAGAATGTGATGATGGTACGGTATCTTAAAAGCTACAGAAATTAACACTGCATCAAACTAAAGTGTTTTATGGAGGCCACATTACGCACAATTTCCAGTGATAACTCCTGATCCCAGAGTATATAGGTTATTTGGACATTTGTGCCTACTTCTCTCATGGTTGGTGTTATTCTTTGATCTCACCAGTGAACCCAAGTCAACAAACTAGTCGTCTACTTCGAGCTCATCGCCATCAATCGGTACGCTGCTGTACAAACGAGTCCTATCGTATCCGGTTTCGCCCACCAGCATCTATGACACATTAAGCTTCCCGCTACAGTCCGTCGTATAAGTTCGCCACCGTCTCAAATTTCGGTCGACTACATTAAATGCAGACAAATTGGCTACATTTTTTGAACATCGTTAAATCCAGCTCTTCGCGCACCACGTAGTCGGAATAACTTTTTAACGGTTCGAGATAGATCTTTACTGTCTTCGATGAAGTTGTAGACCAATAAATTTTACACAAATTTGCTGAAGACAGGCAAGGTCTAGCTTTTATACTTTCCATTGCACGAGAAATTAACATGTAAACTTTAGGGTGTTTTTTAAAAAATAAACGGTTTTGCCTTTCTCAATAGAAAGGTATTGCAATTGCTCTGAAAACCGACTTTTTAACGGAGACCCGGAGCGCCGAGTGACATATACCATTCGATTCAACTCGTCAAGTTCGACAAATGTCTATGTGTGTATGTATGTGTGTGTACGCGAACACAATCTCACTCGCTTTTCTCAGAGACGTCTAAATCGATTTTCACAAACTTAGTTCCAAATGAAAGGTGCAACGTTCCCATAGGCTGCTATTGAATTTCTAATGGATCCGACTTCCGGTTCCGGAATTACAGGGTGATGAGTACGATTACGTAGAAAATGTCGATTTTAATAAATTCTGCAATGACTGCACAATGGTGAAATTTTTTCCAAAATATGACCACAACTGCTCCGATTTGTAGTACTAGGTCACTAACAGCCATTCAAAGTCTTTTTGGTCACATTGGCCACCATCATCGGTTCCGGAAGCCCCGGCAGAAGTATCCAAATTCAGAATAACAGTCACATCGGTTTCTCGGAGATAACTAGACCGAATCAACCAAACTTAGTCTCAAATGAAAGATGTTGCGTCTCCGTAAATGACTATTAAATTTCATCCCGATCCGACTTCCGGTTCCAGAGCTACGGGTTATGGCGTGCGATCACATAGCTAATTGTGATTCAAACCGATACTCCGATGAAAGCAAAAAAGGTAAAAATTTCGTTAAAATGTCTCTCAATCAACTTAAACTTGCAGTTCTAGGTCACCGACGGCTAAATAAACTTTCGTTGACCACATTGACCACCATAGACGGTTCCGGAAGTGCCCGGGAAAAGCAGCCATCTTTCAAAACTAGCAAACTCATATCAGTTTCTCGGAAATGGTTGGGTCGATTTTCACAAACTCACAAACAAACCCAAATGATAGCTATATTATCCCCACAGATGTCTATAAAATTTCGTACGGATAGCTTATATGGTTCCGGAAATATAGACTGAGCCGTCCGGTCACATATGAAATTCCCATATAAGCCGGAACTCAAAATTTTTTTTCAAAGGGAGGATATGAAATTTCAGAGATCGAATTCGTATTTTTGATGCCAAACATCTTTAAAATGCATGAAAAAAAATTATTTTCTAAAAATCGACTGTTTGGGACTTTGCCGATTTCGCACCTTTTTTCAGTTCAATATTGCCGTGGCTGTTTTAGAACTCGAATAATGATTTCTTTTCTTGTAAGTAGTTGACATGTCATTTATAATAATAAAATGTTGAAAGCTTTTAATGAATATAAACAACGCAAACATTCTCGTGTTCATGATTGAGAAAGGCACAATTGCACCGCTAGGTGGATTAAAACAGGTTTTTATTTTGTCTACTGTGAAAGTAATTTAAACATATTTCAAAGGGTCAATTCATGAACAACAATTTTTTTAATAACTCTTTCAGTTTTCATTTTTTTTTTCAACTTATCCTTTTGATGTTTTTCGAAGCTGGATATGCTAGATATGTGGTGCCATGAATTATTCACCTTTAAATAATCTTAAAGTTGTCCGAAGACTACTCCTGTTTTAAATCAATACCGCAAAAGTTATTTGAATAAAATTGTTTTCCTATGAAACACCCTGAGCTTCGATTTAAAATTTGTTGTAAAATAAAAAGTATGACAGCTAGAGCTTTCAAACTTTTCCAAAATTTATCGCTTCACTGAAGGTCGTTTTGCTCTAGCTGGAATGATTAAAAAGTAATTTTTTTGATTTTGGTAAAATTAGAACCACCCTGACTGTTGTTTTAACAAAAAGAAGGGGCTCACAAACTACGAAAACTTTTCCAAAGATTTAATGAGGCTAAGTTGTTTAGTTTTAGTGTAATTTTAAAATTCCTGTTAAATTTTCATTCTTAACCACTGTGCAGTGTAATCAATGGGTTTTGATGCCTGTCAAATAAAATTAAACTTAATACTACGTCGCACAACTTCAGACCCTACCGTCCCCTTCGTCACACTTTGGGGGCCTTTCATAAACCACGTAGACTCATAGGAAGGACGGGGGGGGAGTGTCTGGCAAAAGTCTACGTTTGTCTACGAGGGGTGTTGGCTCCAATGGGTCCGGGCCAACACGGATTGAAGATGAAAAATTGCTGCTGCTGGCTGGAGATAATCGGGAACGGACTGCCCGCGGGTACTCAGGCGACGATCACTTGTGCTATAGGGTTTTCGGGCATCAAATGACCAAGGAACACTCGCGATGTACCATTAACACAAGCTTTAATAAACTACATAACTAGGTACATAATTAATGAATTTAACGGATCGCGTGCTCAACTAATCAAACTGATCTGATTACTGGTTGGTACTGCACTGCCTTGCTTCTCACTGATAGTAGGTCAGCAGACCTCCGATGTGGTCTGCGATGTTTTTGGCGATCGGTCCGATCTCTCTTCCGCTCTCACGATGTGCTGCTATCAGTGTGATCCTTATCAGTAGTGGTATCGTGATCACTGCTCTCGCTCTACCGTCGCGACGATGGTGATGACTCTCCACCACATTCCCTAATGTGTGTATGGTTGTAGTTGCCGGTTAAATGATGATGGTTTGCCTCTGGATTAGCCTGCTATTATCCACTTTGCGCAGAATCTACCTGCTGTGCTGCTGAACCCATGGTAGTGTGGGGACCGTGGTTGAATGATGAGATGATGCAGGGTTGTAGCATAGGGTGTATCCTTGTAGTTACTAAACATCCTCACCCACCCTGAAATCGCTGCATTTCTGAAAGAAAGAAGGAAAAGGCTCCTCTTCGACGTGGGAGGGGATGGGGAGGATGAAGCTTTCCTTAATCTTGATGATCACCTGACTCGGCATCGTCGACGAATTCTGCTGCAGGTAAGATGCATATTTTCTCAACTGGTCGAATCAGCATGCCGGTGGCTGTTTTTAGTGTCACCACCCGCACGACCCCGTCGTCTCCAGGATGGATGGCTTGTATTCTTCCCATCTTCCAGCGTAGGGGAGGTTGATTATCGTCCTGTATGATAACAAGCTTTCCCACTTCCACTTGTATCGGCGGGCGCCAACGTTTTATTCGAGATTGGAGCTGAGACAAATACTCCCTTCGCCATCTCGTCCAGAAATCTTGAAGGTTTCGCTGCATCAGCTGCCATCGGTTCAGACGGTTTGTTTGGATGTCTTCGTATTCGGGTTCAGGAATGGACTGTAATGACGTTCCTACCAAAAAATGTGCCGGTGTCAATGGTTCCAGATCGTTTGGGTCAGTAGAAAGAGCTGTAATTGGTCTGGAATTCAAGCATCCTTCCACCTGAATCAGCAACGTGTTCATATCCTCCGGCGTGACTGGATTATTTCCAAGAACTCGCAGAATATGATGCTTGGCCGAACGGACTGCTGCTTCCCACAGTCCTCCGAAATGCGGGGCACTTGGAGGGCTGAAATGCCACCGCATGCCTTCGTCCGCACAGAACTTGGACACCTTGTCCCGGTGTTGCTTGCTATTTTGTAACTCCAAGAACTCCAGTAGTTTGTTTCGTGCTCCGACGAAATTGGTACCATTGTCGGAATAAAGGTCGGTGCATCTGCCCCTCCTTGCCACAAACCTACGAAGTGCTTGCAGGAACCGGTCGGTAGAGAGGTCCGAAACGAGCTCCATGTGCACTGCCTTTGTGCATAGACAGATGAAAATTGCGACGTACGCCTTCACCGCCGTTCGCCTGGGAACAGGTCTTAAATAAATTGGTCCAAAGTAGTCTACCCCCGTTTTTGAGAATGGGCGAGAGACTGTCACCCGAGCCTCCGGTAGTTCTCCCATGAACTGCTTCACGGGTGTAGGTTTCGATCTAAAGCATCTCTGGCACTTGTGCACTATCTGCCTTGCCATATCTCTCCCACGCAAAGGCCAGAAGCGGAGTTTAACGACGCTCAAAAGCAGTTGAGGTCCAGCATGAAGTAACCGCTCATGATAGTGTTGCAGCAACATGCGAGTGAAGCGATGGCGAGCTGGGAGTGCCATGGGGTGTTTAGTCTCTTCTGATTCCTTGGAGTGCCTTAATCTTCCACCCAACCTGATGAGACGATCTTCGGTGATGATTGGATTGTACCACCGTAACGGTGATTGACCTGGTACCGGCTCGCCCTTTGATAGTGCCTTCCACTCCTTGGAGAAAGCCTCTAACTGCACACGGCGGACTAAAACACATTCTGCTTCCTGTAGCTCGATGCTAGTGAGAAACCCTGATCGACGGTCTTCCTTCGACGTGCGCAGTAACTTCATTAGTCGCAACCAAATTGCTGTCCGTCGTACCATTTCCGAATATGACGAAAATTTACTGATATACCAATCGTTGAATTCTGTCACTGATGAAGCTGGAGCTGCAATCACCGTACGACGCCTTTCCTCTTCTTCCTCCTCGCTATTCAAATCGCCAGGATACTGGGGCCACTGATCACGAGCTTCTGCCAACCAGGATGGACCATTCCACCAGGATTCGTTATTTATAATATCTTGTGAGGAAATTCCCCTGGAGATCAAATCAGCAGGATTATGTATTCCGGGAACATGACGCCATTCCCCATGTTCCGTTAGGTTTTGTATTTTCGCCACCCTGTTGGCAATAAACGTGATCCACGTAGATGGTACCGCTTTAATCCACCGCAACACACAAGTGGAATCTGTCCAGAAGAAAACGGGAGAGTTGATTCGAACAGACTGCTGTACCTTCTCATACAATTGAGCAGCTATGAGCGCTCCACAAAGCTCAAGTCTCGGTATCGTTTGGCATTTTAAAGGGGCAACTCTCGATTTGGATGCTAACAGACGAACCGCCACCTTCCCTTCTGCATCTTGGCTCCGAATGTAAATGCACGCTCCATATGCCTTCTCAGAAGCATCCGAGAAGCAGTGTAACTCTATTGCTACCGCACCAGGTAGAATCACACTTCGGTTAATTCGTATCTCGTTCAATAACGGTAACTGGAGGTGGAACTTTCGCCAATTCTCACCCACCGTTGGTGGTATCGGTTGATCCCAGTCTAACCTGTTGCCATCCTCGTCTCTCAGCGTCCATAAAAGCTGCATGAACAGCTTGGCGGTTGTGATGGTGGCTGCTATGAGTCCCAATGGGTCAAACAGTGTGGCTATTATCGAAAGAATACGACGTTTGGAGAAGCCATCCAAAGTATCAGGCGTCGGAATATTGAACTGGAACCTGAAAACATCGATATTTGGCAACCATGTAAGTCCCAAAGTTTTCACTGAGGGGTCTGGGTCCAAGTTGATCCCATCAGCATCGCGTATCGCTAAGTTTTCTTCAGCGATTCCATCCAAAACTGGAGTTGCGTTGGAAGCCCATTTCCTGAGACGAAATCCCCCGCTGGACATCATCTCATCTAATTGAATTCGTAGCTTGATCGCTTCTTCAACGTCATCCGATCCTGTTAAAACGTCATCCATGTACGTGTCCTTGATAGCGGCCTGGGCTGCCAACGGAAATCGAACTTCTTCATCTAACGCCAGTTGCTTTAGTGTGCGCGTTGCCAGGAACGGTGCTGGTTTGGTGCCGTAGGTTACCGTATTAAGTTCGTACGTTGCTACATCATCCGCAGGCGATGGGCGCCAAAGAATACATTGTCTCTCCTCCTGTTTGACATCTATTTGCCGAAACATTTTTTCGACGTCGGCTACAATCATGATTTGCTTGGTTCTGCATCGCATAATTATCGACCGTAAATCCTCTTGAATTACCGGCCCCACCAGTAGTACATCGTTCAACGAGATGCCCGACGAAGTTTTGCAAGGTGCGTCAAAGACCACTCGAACCTTTGTGGTCGTGCTTGCCTCCTTAACCACCGGATGATGTGGTAGATAGCAACGCTTGATTGTATCGTGCGGATTAATATCGACCTTTTTCATGTGTCCCAAACGACAATACTCGTCCATAAACGAAACGTACTGTTCCTTCAAGTCAGCGTTCCTTGCTAACCTGCGCTCCGTTCCCAGGAGCCGTCGGAATGCGATGTCCCTTGAATTGCCCATCCGTGCAAGAATTTCTTCGTCCTTCGGTAGAGAAACAGTATACCGTCCATCTGTTCCACGTTGGACCGTTTGTGCGAATAATGCCTCACAGCGCACTTCCTCCGGAGAATAGTTTACCACCGATTCTATTTCTTCACAGTCCAAAAATCGTGCCAGTAGCGCATCTAGGCTATCCGACATAGATAAATTACAGTTGATCTGTAGCGATTGATTGGGAACTGACAGACCACCGCACACCACCCATCCAAACACCGACTCGTTTATAGCTGGCATTTGCTCACCAAGTGAAATTTTCTGACCAGTTATGAAGAAGTCGAAAAAGGCTTCAATGCCGAGTACTATGTCCACACCCTTGGAAACATAGAATGACGGATCGGCCAATTGAACGCCATTTGGAATTGCCCATCCTGTTGCGTTGATCGTAGCCGTAGGTAGATTTACAGTTACCTTTGGCAATACTAGAAAGCTCATTTCTCGTGAAAAATCGGAAACTCGTGACCGAATCGTTGTTAAAATCCGCTGCTTGACCTTAGTGCCGGCCTGGCCGATTCCGAGCACCGAAATATCTACTCTCTGCCGTTTAACTTTCAATCGTTGACTCAACCGCTCCGTAATAAAATTACTCTCTGATCCCGAGTCCAACAGAGCACGAGCTGGAATATGTATACCATCATCATCCTCGACAATGATTACCGCAGTAGCCAACAGCACCTGTGACGAAAATTGCTGAGCTGGATTGGATGCTGACATGTCGGTAGCTGCAAGGTTAGACCCTTGTGTGGAAGAAGATTGAGGTTCCTTCGCAGCAGTGGAGTTACCATCATTTGCAACGATTGATCCCTTGCCGTTGCTATCTTTCTCGCGTTTGAAGCAGACCATGGTATGATGCCGACCCTTGCAATTGCGGCACGAGAATTTGGACTGACAATCCCTTGCTTGGTGACCCTGTCGGAAGCAGTTTCGTCAGAGTGAATGAGTCCGAAGTAATGCGCCACGTTCCGCCACCAACATCCGCTGAAATGAACCGCACTGATACAGCAGATGGTTTGCCGCACATGCCACACAGCGTCCCCCAGACGATTGTGCTGTGCTGTAGCTGGTTTTCACATTAGGCGGCTTCTGTTTCGAAGGCGCTTGTGACTGATGGATGCCCCTGTTATCCATCGACCTTGGTGGTAACGACTCCAGTACCTGAACTCGACGATGAAGAAACTCTGTCAGATCCTTCAGTGTATCCGTCTCCTTGCTAGCCGAACATTCTTCCCACCCTCTACGGGTTACTGGATCCAGCCGCACGGTGAGAAGATTGATGAGCAGAAGGTCCTTATAATCTCCAGGCTGCACAGTTTGATCAAGCGTTTGGATGACTCTCTCAAAACCTTCCAACAGAATGTGTAGTTCTGAAGCGGACTCCTTCGAAAGGCTGGGCAACTTGAACAGTGACTCCACCTGTCGCTTTTTCAGCAGCTTACTGTTGTTGTACCGTTTCAAAAGCATATCCCAGGCAATTAGATAATTTGCCTTTGTGATCTGCAAAGGGTCAATTAGGCTCTTTGGTTCGCCCTGCAGACACCCTTTGAGGTAGTGGAACTTTTCCACTTCCGGTAAGTCAGACTTCCAATGGATTAAGGATGTAAAAAGGTCCCGGAAACTCAGCCACTCGTCGATGTCCCCGTTGAACGACTGTAGCTTTATCTGCGGGAGCCGCACGTGATCCAACGTACCCTGTATCGTCGTGTCCCCGACACGGATGGACTGTTCTAAACTCGAATGCTCCTGTCGCTCTTTCACCCGATCCAAGAGAAACGATTTGGCCCTATAGTAGTAGTCGCTGAACTCCTTTCGTTCCTTTTCATAACCGTCACCATCGGCAGGATAGTCATCGTGAGATTTGATTTCAACTAGAATGTCACCAAATCTTTCCCACAGCTCGTCGAGTTTCTGCAGGCGTATCTCCGCTTCGGTGATTGTAGCCTCTTCCGTGAAGTTCTCTACGAACTGCCAGATATCGTTGAATGATGATTGGACGTCCTTCAACTTCGTTGTCAACAGCTTTAGAGATGACCCTTTCTTGGCAGCGGATGATGCAGCGAGAGCCATAGTGTTAGTTTGTCACACACGAGAGGAGAGGGAAGCGGTGTAGTATACTGCAATACGCCCTAGCTTCGCCAGGCATATACTGTTCTGTACTTTTCCTGGACGAAAAGACTGCACACCAAATCCAAATGCAAATTGAAAATCCGAGACTAGTATCCGTATACCAGCGTGACTTAATATGGCGTCAAATAGTGTCTCACAATGCTCCGGGTTAGGAATAAAAGAGGAGAAAACCAGGATGTACTATCAAATAGACCTTGGCCACGGCTGGTCATATACTGCTGTAGCTCACCTGGAGAAACTACCAGCAGCACAGATTAAGAATCAATCCAAATTGCGATTTTCCAAAATATGATTTTAAATGATGGTAGGTACTTAATAGCGGCCTCAGTTGCTTATGCAACCACCAACCGGAATTTTTCAAAATGGCGCAGTAGAAGAGGATGAACAATAATCAATACGTATAATATCTGAGATCCCAGCTTCGGCTGGCATATACTATTCTTCACTAACCTGGAGAAACAGAATATGGTGCTCCCTCTTCGTTTTACGTTCTCTGGTAATTGCCGATTTCGTTGAAATTAGTGGATGGTATTTTTCCTGCACCGGCAAAGGGTTTTCGTTATCCAGGAACCGATGTATGAATAATGTGCTATGTAGGTTGGTCCAATTACATGCACCTGAATTGTTTTAACTGACTAGCGGAACTACGGCAGGAAGTTTTCGTATCCACGAAACGCAGCTCGATGACCAACGAAAATGGTAAAGGCGAGTGTTAGCACTGAGTAAGGTGCCAGCTTCGGCTGGACATATTGTAGTGGATCAACTCACCTGAGAAAAATCCTTTGGCGCGAATGTCCAGTCGAAGGTTTGATGTTCCGAAAAGATGGCGAATCCTTAGCGTCGATTGGGTTGCGCCTTTGTTCTGGGTGATAATGACGCCAACTCCTAGCGTCATGTAGGTCGCGATGGCGTCCGAGTACAATGCCAACAGCTACAATGGCGCGTGAGTAGCGCCGATGGGTCCTTTTGGAATGTCCGTGGAATTTGATGCCAGTCCGACGATCCGGTTCGAAGGACCAAAATGTTGGCTCCAATGGGTCCGGGCCAACACCGATGGGGTTAAAAATCCTTTGCCGGACTGTTTCTGCACTCACCACGGATTGAAGATGAAAAATTGCTGCTGCTGGCTGGAGATAATCGGGAACGGACTGCCCGCGGGTACTCAGGCGACGATCACTTGTGGTATAGGGTTTTCGGGCATCAAATGACCAAGAAACACTCGCGATGTACCATTAACACAAGCTTTAATAAACTACATATATTTCTGATCGATAATAATTTTAATTAATTTAAACTAGGTACATAATTAATGAATTTAACGGATCGCGTGCTCAACTGATCAAACTGATCTGATTACTGGTTGGTACTGCACTGCCTTGCTTCTCACTGATAGTAGGTCAGCAGACCTCCGATGTGGTCTGCGATGTTTTTGGCGATCGGTCCGATCTCTCTTCCGCTCTCACGATGTGCTGCTATCAGTGTGATCCTTATCAGTAGTGGTATCGTGATCACTGCTCTCGCTCTACCGTCGCGACGATGATGATGACTCTCCACCACATTCCCTAATGTGTGTATGGTTGTAGTTGCCGGTTAAATGATGATGGTTTGCCTCTGGATTAGCCTGCTATTATCCACTTTGCGCAGAATCTACCTGCTGTGCTGCCGAACCCATGGTAGTGTGGGGACCGTGGTTGAATGATGAGATGATGCATAGGGTGTATCCTTGTAGTTACTAAACAAGGGGGGAGAGGGCTCTTTGAAAAAGTCTTCGTAGACTTTTATTTTTTGTTATTCTCGTATTACTAATTATAAATGGGATTTAAAGAGAGTTGCATTGAAAATATCGGTCGATTCAGCTAGGTGAATTTATGCAGACACTTCAAAGTTAGTACACTATTGAGGTAACTACTCGTTAAGCCCAGCACCCACCAGGCCCGTAGCCAGGAGTTTATTTCGGGAGGGGCTTAAAAAATTATTGTATAAAGCTTTTTTATTTCGATTATACATGTTTTAACCTTATGGTTATTCGCCTCTTTTTGGGTTAGAAAATTTCTTTAGAAAAATTTCTAACCCTACATGTGCGGGATTGATGAACGAACCGTGATGAGCTGCGTAAAAGGTAATCAATTTACCAACTACGCTTTACCCGCCCCTGCATAAAGCTTTTAGATCTAATTACTTCATATTGTCACTAGAAACTAAACGAAATTTTGAAAAGTTCTTAATGAAAACAAAGCCAAATCTAAGACAATCCATGTTCTTTGTCACAAGAAAGGCTATAGTACATCAACGAATTATTGATGTTTAATTTGATTTTTATTATTTATTTTTATTTACAAGTTACAATTTACTCTCGTTGCAACAATGGATATTCTAGAGTTCTCAGTATTTATGCGCTAACCGAATATGACAATCCTTGACGGTGCTGGAAAACGCAAGGTGTTCTAAGCTACACGTTTAAAAGGTGTAGATGACGCTAAATCGAAATGAGTAGAAAAATATCCATAAAATGTTCGATCGAAGAGAATGTCGAAATTTGCACAAAATCTTCTGATTTAGCAAACGAATTGTAGATGGTTCAACTTCTATTTTCTTGATCTGGCGTCCTGTAACTATTACCAGTTCTAATGCATCATGCTAACATAATTTTTTGGCATACCCCAGTTAGGAAGGAGGATCTTTGGTGATCAATAGGATCAAAATATATGGGTCATTCCACGTCTGATTTACAATCAAAATTTGAATTCCTTCCAATTATTTTTCTTGCATTCATTAGTTAAAGTAATTGACACGTATTTTTTATTTTGGCTGAATATGATTTTTTTTCAAGTTATTAGTTTTTGAACTTTTGAAGTTTATAACATTGAACATTTTTCAATCACTTATAACTCGGAAACTAGGGGCAGATCACTTGTGATGCATTTTTAAAAATCAGCGAAATTAAATGCATTTATTTCCATCAAAATAGAAATTCATAATGTATTTTTCGTCGCGTGCAATGTTTTTGCGTTGCGTGCAATGTTGTTTGCGTTGCGTGTAAGACGTCAAAACCCTACAGAAAAACTAGCCCTACATTTAACAAAACGTCGGACAAAGTGGATCGCGTAGTACGTTTGTTAAACAAACTTTTCTGCGAGGGAGTGCAAAGCTGATGCAAAAATGGAAATTAAATGCATTTTTTCTAATTTGATGCAAATTTGTTATACATTCTTCGAGTGATCTGCCCCTAGCTCGGAAACGATTCGATATATGGAAAAAAAAAATTAAATAAAAAAGTTGTGTACTCAATGAGCTCACTGAAAAAAATAGCAATTTCTTTTTGTTATATAACTTATGAAATTTGCAATTGTTTGAAACAAATTGAATTTTTTAAAGTTGGACCAATTTTTTACTTATTATTTTCTTTAAATATTAAAAATCATGTTAAAATAATTGTGCAAAAATTTGGGAGTGGATATCAAAATACTTTGCGAGATATTACAATTATAAACTTAAAACAAGGCAATTTTACACCAAACGCCTAGTGATAGGCCTATTGTAATTGAAATATCTCGTAAAATACTTCGAATTTCGTTCTGAAATTTGTACACAATCTTCTCGATATAATTATAAATTATTTGAAAAAGCTAAAAAGATTTTTTTGGCTCCACCCTGAAAAAAAATTTGTTACTAATATTTGCATAATACATAAATTATTTAACAAAAACAAATATTACAAAAAAAATCCGCCGAGATCTTCCGAAAACGCAGCTTTTATTATTTAATGCTTTTTTCCAGAAATCTAATAGTTTCTCAGTTATGAGGGAATGAAAAATGTCGAATTCTATTAAATTTATAAAACTTTAAAAAATCACTATATTATTAAAAGTCGATATTTGTATGTATGTGATTTATGGACTCCCAAACGGCTTAACCAATTGCCGTAAAAATTTATGTATAGTAGGAATTTGTTATGGAGCGTGTTTGTGTGCTATTGGTGGGGATTATCTGCCTACAAGAAGGCGCTTCGGAACAAATTATGGTTTCCTCCTATTTCGTTGAAAGTCGCATCAACGTGCGATGGGTATTAGCTAGTACTTTATAAAGTTCAAAAACTCATAACTTGAAAAAAAAATCAAATTCAGCCAAAGTAAAAAAATCGTGTCTATAATTTTCAGCTAAAGAGTGCAAAAAAATTGAAGGGAACTAAAATTATAGTTGTAAATCGTGGAATGGCTCGCATTCTGCAAATTTAACACTTTTTTGGGGGTATTCTCATGTTAAAAGCAAATATTTTCTAAAGTCCCCCGAAATCAAATTTATTTTGATTACATAACTATATTAAGAAGATTATGTGAAAAATTCAGAATGGAACTCGAAGTGTTACGAGACATTTCAGTTATAACAGGCCTTTCGCTGGGCGTTTAGTGTAAAATTGCCATGTTTTATGTTTATAATTGTAATATCTCGCAAAGAATTCCACTGCCAAATTTTTACACAATCTTTTTAACACGATTTTAATACTTAAAGAAAATAATAAATAAAAAATTTGGTCCAGCCTTAAAAAAATTCAATTTGTTTCAAGTATTTGCAAATTTCATAAGTTATATAACAAAAAAATTGTGATTTTTTTTTGGTAAGCTTATTTGAAAACGCAACTTTTTTATTTAATATTTTTTTCCATATATCGAGTCGTTTCCGAGTTATCAGTGATTGAAAAATGTTCAATTTTATAGACTTCAAAAGTTCAAAAGCGAATAACTTGAAAAAAATATAATATTTAGCCAAACCAAAAAATACGTGTCAATTATTTTTAGCTAAAGAATGTAAGAAAACAGTTTGGAAGATGCTTGACGTTTATATTAAGCGCACATTGCTCTAATCTATTATATCTAGCATAAAATGAGTATTGTTAGATACCATTACTAGCGATAAATGTTAATTTTGGGACAGTTTTTGTACTCAGTTTTCTATGAAACTTCTATTTTTTTATTATACAATTCGTTTACTTGAGTCGGTTCAATGCATTAGCTAAATGAAGCCTTGAGTCTTTAATATATTTCCACGATGTAAACAATGAAAATGATAAAACGCTAATGGTTGTCCAACAGATCTCGTGCGATTGACCTGTTTACTGATTGAGAAATATTTTTCATAACCAACCGCGTCTTGGTGGTCGTTCATATCTATCTTGTACACTTCCGTATTATTATCGTGGTAACTGCCATGGACATGGCAGTTCGCGAATATCTGATTTCATTTTTGTTTTGTCCCCTTACGGGCCACAAGTGTCGACTTCCTCAATGATGATGCTGACTGTTAATTTTGAGATACTAGACGCAGTTTTTGCCGTCAATATTATATGAACAGCAGCCACAAATTTGGCAATTGTTTGTTTTTCAGGTAATCGTATTGGAGACTATGGATGTGCAAAGATGTAACGTGTATGATTATATTATCGCATTGTGTTTTGTGCGTGCAGGGTCAGCTAGGACGAAATCCTAGCTGACCCTACCCGTCTAATTCCTAGATGTGTCCTTTATAATAAATTACATTTTTTCCAAATGTGACAGGAATCTTTTAATGGCCACGGTTCAAAGAAGTTAAGCTTGTTTATTGGGGCTTTAACCTCCTGGTCGCTCGCCCGCGGTTCAAGTAAGAGGTATCAGATCTTGTAGCCGAACATTGATTTTCTCATCATCCATATATATGAGAATCAACCACGTGTTACAAGTTGCAAAATGACTGGTTTCGCCTAGGCTAATTTGTTGAGTAACATAAGTACTGAATGCCTGACAAGGTAGAACTCGTTAAAGGCGATGTTCGTAAGCATAACCTCTATTTTCACCTTCAGCAAATATTTCCCATCATGAAATTCGGTTATGCAAAAATTCCAGAAGTCAATAGCCTCCACGTTTGGCTGGAGCACCACTTCTTGCTTTTACGATTCAATCATCCGACGGATTACCCCAGCATGAATTAAAGTCATCAGTTTGTCTTCACATCTCGCCCTGAGCAGGAGCAAAAAATCGTCCCGCGCAAGTGAAACGGTCAATCAAATCAATCGGTGCCTATCACACAAGCAGTGCATATAACAATAGCCTATACCTACTGTGCGATTTAGTGATGAGTGACGGTGCCCAGCAAAAAGCAACCCAGATACGGCCGAACTGTGTTGCTGTTGATTTTTCGAAATGCCCCGTAAGACCAGCCATTCGGGAAGTGGAACAGTTATTAAAAGTGCAGATGAAACTCAATCTGGCTGAAGTGAAAACCCTACAAATGCATCATATTAAACATTGCGTGCTGATTTCGTTCAATAACATTAACCAAGCTGAGTCATTCGCCTCGCGAAACAACATGCAGCACACCGCCGAATGCGGCAATGTTAAATATAGCATTCCCGTATACGTCGAGAACGGCGCTGTAGAAGTTCGTGTCCATGATTTGGCTACGCGTACCCCTGACGGCGCGATTAAAAAATGCTTGCAAAAATACGGAGAAGTAGACTCCGTTACACATGAGACTTGGAAGAATTTTTTCCCGGGCATCCCTAACGGTGTTCGTGTGGTGAGAATGCGTGTGACCAAGCCAATTCCCTCATACATAACCGTCACAGCGTTAGGAAGTGACGATGTTCTCATTCATCAAACATCGCTAGTCACGTACCCAGGGCAAATTCCTACGTGCCAGTTCTGCACGAAGAAGCTGCACCTCGGAAAACCTTGCGTAGAAACTGTTAAGGAAAACTTAACCAATCCAACTGAAATCAGCCCAGAACCATCTTACGCTAAACCACTAACAGCTGCAAAACCAACAACCAGCAACAACAACAACGAAACGAATGCCGATAACGAACATAATAAAAAGACCCTTAAGAGTAAAACGCAAACTGGAACATCCGACTGCGAGCAGCAGGAAAGTAGTACGGATGAGGACATGGACGTGAACGATAACGCGAAAGAAGACAAACGAAATAAACCTCAACTTGCAGTGGACAACATTGGCAATATTTCGCCACCTAGAAAAAGGATCTCAACACGCAGCAGAAAGCTGCGCCTGAACGAGACCAAAAATTTAATGTAGCTGTTTTTTTTATTCATTGTAAAAAAACAAACAATCGGCCTCGTCGAGCTACCGCATTTGGGCCTAAATAAATTTATCAATTATAAAAAAAAAACAATTAAAGTAACAGTTTCTTTTGTTCTTCCGACGAGTCACACAATATGAAAGGAAGTGTGTTATCAGACTCGGCATACTGAGTAGATATCGTGACCGATGTCTTCGGTGGCTCGAAATAGCAATCTTCCTCACCATTCTCCCATTAATTTGTTGAAACCAAACAAGGTACAATTTTTTTACGAGTTACCGAAAAACATATTGCTTCTTAAATTTATTTTTGAAAAGTTTCGGGGGGGGCTTTAGCCCCCTAGCCCCCCCTCTGGCTACGTGCCTGCACCCACGATTTTTATTTGATAACCTCACTAGTTAGCAGACATGCATGGACCATTAAATGTATGAAACATAAAAAGTTAAAACATGGTCAAAATTAAGCATTAACCATTGTAACAACAAAACACCCGATTTTTAACAATAAGTGGATTAATTTTTTTATTTTCTATTTATTGATTTTGGTGGTTAAAGCAGTAGTGTAGTTAAACTTCTACAAGAAAGTGTTTACTCAAGTTAATCAGTTTCTCTTGCAATCATTTACACTGATTTCAAAATCAAGAAGTAAAATTTAACGGGTATTTAAATACCCGTTAAATTTTACTTCTTGACCATATGCAACTCCGTGCAAACCAGTTCTACTATATTTATATTCGAAAATATTCGGAGTTAAACTTTGATACTTTGTGATAATACTCTCAGGTGATATGGCTATTAATTACATAAGGAAAATAAATATTTTTGGGATGATTTAAATAGCTTCGTTCCCTTAATCAAATAAGGCCATTTACACACCTAGAAAATATCGTGTAAATTTACGTCTCCTGACCATGACATATACGAGCATAAAAAATGACATAGTTTTACGGTTGATTTAGATTTTACATGTCGTTGAATTTCGCGAGTCACGTAATTTTACTTCATATATGGCGTTTGTTTAAAATGTTGATGAGTGTAATTTTATGGCACTGCGCATGGAAAGTACATCTTCCATGTAAAATTAAACAGAACACTGTTATATTTCGTTATTTCGTCAATTACGGTTTGTTTGATTGTGGCAAATTTAGAATTACGTCAACGATAAAATTCAGAATTTTTTGGTGTGTAGATTATCTTATTAACTTAGAAATATTGAAACTTGTTCACGAAAAGTGCAATTTGTGTGCATGTTTGGTAATTATTTTAGTCTAGATGACAGTACACATCGACAGTATTATTTTGTAATTGTTTCTTATAATTTAACAATTTTGAATGCACCAATAAGGCTCAAAAGTGTTTAGCAATTCTGTATTGTTGGTGCAGATCCCACTTCGGACAAAATTTGAACTAGTTATAGCAATATATCTTTTTACATATACTTGAGCAACTAACCTTGAAAAGAAGTATTCCGCTACACAAACGTTGGAAAGCACCTTGAATTGGTATTAATTGATTCGATGAATCATTGACAAAAAACCAATGTGAAAAACCTTTCTTTAATAGTTAAAAAGCTTGAAATAAATCTGAACGCTAATTTTTAATTGAACATCAATTGAAAACTTCTTGCTAATTTCACATTTCCCGCGAATAAAAAAAAATAAAAGTCTACGTAGACTGTTGGCGGGGGGGGGGTTGGTAAAAGTCTACTAAGGTCTACTAGAGCGGGGGGGGGGGGGGGGGTAAAAATTCTCAAATTTCGGTCTACGTGGTTTATGAACGGTCCCTTGTCTCAAATTTGGTCTACGTCCTCTACCCCTAAAAATGCTACGTCATGTATGCATGACCACTGAGAGAAATCGCCAGATCAGAGCGATTAGAAAAAGATTCACGAAAGAAAAAGATAAATCGTGAATTTAATAATTCACAAATGACATTGACGTGATGAATAATTAATAGAAAATATTAGATTAAATAAGCAGTTTGGCTTCTCTCGTTAGAACAATGCGGCATCTTATACAATATGGCACAACTCAATTCTTGCAGAAAATTACGTCCTCAATCTACGCTTGCAGGGAAAAATGCGATTATCGATCCGCCCCATTATGCACCAACCAGCCGCAACTGAAGGATGAACCAAATTCATAGCGTTGTCTTGTGCTTCCTTCTTACCCTCATCACTGAGCAACAGTGAAGCTACCATCGCTGCAGGCGATGCAAACATTATTTAAAACTCAACATCAATTCGACCCAAACTTTAACAGTTGAATGTTTGGTTTCATGAGCCATATTAATCAATAATGTTTGTCCTGTCGCCATAAAAACTGTAAGGTCGTCATGGCGCACCCGAAATAAATTGCGCTCCACTGTAGTTCCTTCCCACTTTTATGTTGGCACATCGTCAGCAGAAGGGGCCAAATCATTTTCATTTCTGAATAGGAAATTAAGATTTCGATCGAAGGAGAAAAAGAGAAATTTTTCAGCGAAAATAAGATTTCCTTCGGGAGCAGAAAAAAATCAAACGATATCAACCCAGTTGACAGCAACCAGGAAAATGGCTGATTGGGGAGAAACCCAAATTGAGACGGAGATGGCAATAGCAAAAGCTTGCCATGTGAAGGTTCCTTCTGTACCTACCTCAAGCAGTCAACCCATACAATATTCAGCGAAATGAAAAGTCATAATTTTCTCCACGTGTGTATTATGCGGTGAAAGGTTCCCTTGGATCGGTTCCCGCTTCGCTTCGAGAACGACGCTTGGGTGGTATTAGGGTACCATAGAAAAGTTGCCTGTTTGTGTAGATAAATGAGTAAGGGAAATATTGAATGCTGAATAAGATATAAAGTTTTCACCACTGGTTGATCCTAGCTGATTTTACATCTCACCCTGATGTTATGTTACGACAAGCTTCAAATATCAAAATATTTTGATCCGACATGTTTTGTCCGGATGATTAGATGATGCAAATTAGCTGTCGTCTTGTAAATGAGTCTAATCTAATCTGCATGTTTGGAGAAAAATAGGCAATCATGTAAATGGAGATATGTCATTGCACTATATGGCACTAAAGCCGCATAACAGATGACAAAACCGTGTGCTGTCAGAAGTTTTTTTAGTTATACTTTGTTGACGATTTTTTAATTAGTTGTGGTTAACTTGTTAAATTAAACTACGTTAAATTAACCAACGCAATGTTCTACAAAGTTATGAAACAATCAAATTGAAGCAATGTTGTTGAATAAACTTTATGACTATATCTGTTGCATCAGTAGTAGTGATTTTTTAAATATTCAAGCTGGGGTAGGTCATGAAAAATCTTATATTATCTTTCTATGTGTTAATTTCTCGCAAATGCATTGTTGTAGAAATTTTTAAAACTAATGCTGGCGCATATTTTTACCAAAGTAATAAAGTTTCTCTATACGTCTTCAAGAGTTGCAATAGAATTACCCACTGTTTGTTATTAACAATACACTAATGTAAAACCTGTTAATCATTCAGAAATACGGTAGACTGCTTATTTGATATTACCACACTAGATTTTTTCATTTTTCATTTGTCGTTTGATACATTAAATTGTCGAAAATACTTTGTGTGCAACACTTTTAGAATTTTGTAAGTCCCATATTTTTGCTGAAGTGACAAAGTTATCTGTTCTATTTGAAACGTTTTGAAAGTCAAACCGTTTTTTTGTAAACCTAACAAGTTTTTTTAAAACTTAACTTATTCTAATTTGTTGTTTGAAGAAATAATGCCATCGTTTCTACTTAAAACGAAAGACAAAAAATTTCGAATGAAAGCGAAAGATTAACAATCTTTTTACAATACTTCAAAATATTTTGAGTTGACGAAAACCATTTTCGTTATGAAAATCGCTTGTAATTTCTCAAACAAAAGAGATAGAAATTTGGTTGCATTGGCCAAAATGTGCACTAACAAAAGTTCTAAAAAACTGAGGGATTCCATGAGAAACCGGCCGACCGCAAAATATGACCATCGTCGATTCGAACGAAACTTTGTAGGTGTGTTCACTGTATGAATCTCCATGATATTCTCTGGCAATTGGAATATTTTGATACAAGAGTAATTTTTCAAAAGGGCATAAACGTTTCTACGTGTATGAATTTCAAATTTTTTTGTTCGATTACTGTATTTTATACAGCAAAACTATCTGAGAACGAGTTACAGGGAATGAATACTTCTGTCTGAAAAAAATATGCACTGAAAAAATGTAGTGTCATTTTTCAAAAAAACAAAAAATTTTGATAAAAATTTAAATTGCGAAAAAACCCATTTTTTTAATTTTTTTATATTTTGTTACCAAAAACCTAAAGAGAAAAGAATCATTTTGAATGTGATTGCACGATGGAGAAAAAATCGGTAAAAAAGTTTTCCTAACAATAACTTCGTACATGTTTTTAAATTTCATACTAATTGACATACAAAATTATAATTTTATTACAGAATATAATTCTAAGCACCATTTAAAATCAAAATGCATTCAACAAAAATCTTCCGAAATGCGATAGTTTTCGAGATATTTGAAATTTTGCTCCTTCAAAAACAATTAATTCGTGTAATTATGCTCTTTTTAAAAGTTATTCGCGTTACCCCATCAAAAAATGTCAAAAATTTAATGTTTATCGTTTTAAAGACGTAAAAGCAACCTTTTTAGTGTATTTGGATCATGGAGAAGCTTTCAATAAAAAAGTTCCTAACAACAACTTTTGACATTTTTTTTATAATTCTTACTATTTGCAGTCAAAAATACAATTTTCTTTTAGAATATGATTCTAATCGCCATTTTAAATCGAAATGCTCTTAACAAAAAATTTCTAAAATGTGGTAGTTCTCGAGATATTTTAACTTTTGTTTTAACAACACAATTATTTTGTTTTATTACGACCTTTTCATAAGTTAGTCGCGTTTCTCCGTCAACAATAATAGGTTTTTCAAAAGGCCCGTAAACTTTCGTGCAACTTTCTCTTTGACATCAAGGCGATATTGTAAACCATTTGAAAGTTACATGAAAGCAACCAAAATATATTTCAACAATAGGGTCTGTTGATTAAACTATATAGCTGAATCATATGTTGGTTGTTTTCATGTAACTTTAAAATGTTTCACAATATCGCCTTGATGTCAAAGAAAATGTTGCAGGAAAGTTTACGGGCCTTTTGAAAAACCTATTATTGTTGATGGAGAAACGCGACTAACTTATGAAAAGGTCGTAATAAAACAAAAAAATTGTGTTGTTAAAACAAAAGTTAAAATATCTCGAGAACTACTACATTTTAGAATTTTTTTGTTAAGAGCATTTCGATTTAAAATGGCGTTTAGAATCATATTCAAAAAGAAAATTGTATTTTTGACTGCAAATAGTAAGAATTATAAAAAAATGTCAAAAGTTGTTGTTAGGAAAACTTTTTTATTGAAAGCTTCTCCAGGATCCAAATACACTAAAAAAGTTTCTTTTATGTCTTTAAAACGATAAACATTAAATTTTTGACATTTTTTGTTGGGGTAACGCGAATAACTTTTAAAAAGAGCATAATTACACGAATTAATTGTTTTTGAAGGAGCAAAATTTCAAATATCTCGAAAACTATCGCATTTCGGAAGATTTTTGTTGAATGCATTTTGATTTTAAATGGTACTAAGAATTATATTCTATAATAAAATTACAATTTTGTATGTCTACTAGTATGAAATTTAAAAACATGTACGAAGTTATTGTTAGGAAAACTTGTTTACCGATTTTTTCTCCATCATGCAATCACATTCAAAATGTTTCCTTTCTCTTTAGGTATTTGGTAACAAAATATAAAAAATTTAAAAAATGGGTTTTTTCGCAATTTAAATTTTTATCAAAAATTTTTGTTTTTTTGAAAAATGACACTACATTTTTTTCAGTGTATATTTTTTTCAGACAGAAGTATTCATTCCCTGTAACTCGTTCTCAGATAGTTTTGCTGTATAAAATACAGTAATCGAATAAAAAATTTTTGAAATTCATACACGTAGAAACGTTTACGCCCTTTTGAAAAGTTGCTCTTGAGTCAAAATAATCTTATTACCTGTGGAAAATATTTAGTCTTGCATGACGGTGATACGTGTAAAGTTTCATTGGAATCTAAGATGGTCGGTCACGATTTTAAAGATTTTCGGACGGATCTTCGTGGAATTCCTCAACTATTAAACAAAGCATTGCCAGAAATTAACACATAACCGGGTAATAGAGTAAAACTGCCTTCTCAAGAGCCGTAGGCCAGCAAATATTAAAAAATTATGACTAATAAACCATTGGAGATGGCCCAAAGTTGTATGTAAAACATACAAAGTGCGAGATTTCAAACGTTGCACCTGAAAATGATAGTTTGGGTGGCCAATAAGCTTCCCTGAAAATTTCAATTCATTTGGTACACTGGAAGCGGTTCCGTAAACAGCTCAAAGTTTGTATGGGAAAAATTGACCAAATTCATGGAGAAACGCATCAGTTTCATATTTTCAGATATAGGTAGCGCTGTAATCGATCAATGTTTTCCATGAGAAAAATTAAGAATCTTTAGGTAACAACAAATCGACTCGTGAAGACTGCAAGTCAATCAAAAAAAAAAACTGAAAAAGTTATAAGCGCGCAAAGTTGAGGGTGTCATGGGTTGTAGTTGGGGCAGCTCTGTCGAAAGTGTTTTCACTTACGATGCTTGCGATGAAAGTTGGAATTCGTGTAGTTATCTACCTCATGCAAATCGCATGAGGTAGATAACTACATGAATTTCAATTTTTAATAAGACGAAATACTGGCCTTTTTGAAGGGTGGAATCTTCAGCAAACTGGATCAGAATGTCAAGAGCTAATGCAGAATTATCCCACCAGATGGTGCTAGGATATATGCAAATGACCTATGGTTAATTTATATATTGGGTCATATCTCGTGATCGGAAATACTTGAAGGGGTAAATCATCACATTTTAAATTAGGCTTCGTTCACTGGGTGGCGCTAGAGTGCCTGAGAGTTTCCTATACATTTGACATTGGGTCATATCTCGTGCGTGAAAAACACTCAACGGGATAAAGTCTTCGGCAAAGTAGATTATATAATCAAGGGCTTTCCAACGGAGAATAGTTTAATTCAAAATTATTGCTCTGTAACGCTAAGGCATATAAAAATGTCCTATTCTGTTTTCATTATTGTTATGCTACGTGATCTTAAACACTTGGTGGCGCGAGGTCTTCCGTAAAATAGATTAACACGGAAAATCAGAAACGACCAAGCGCTATCTCTTTCGGTTCCAGAGTTTAATTTTCTATAGCCTACTACGATCAATTTAATCAAATTAAAATTGACAAAAAATGGCGCTTTTTAAATACACAAACATTGTAGATTATGTAAAATCGCCAACATGCACAGTTTTGACTCCAATCAATTAAGTACTTCAAAACGTTGTTTTGAAGCACTGTGCACTACGTGGATTGAAAAAAGTTTTCATATCTATTTTATATTGCGTTTTTCTATTTAGTACCTCAGAACCATTTGAAATCTTCTAGAAAAGTTATCGTATCATTATTGTTTTTCGAATTTTACAGTTTTTAAGATATGCCAAATGTCCGTCTTTCCTACGGTGTCTATAACAGTGTGCATTCCCCGACACACAATTGCTGTATAAAAAAGTTTCTTCATTTCCGGTATGCAGATCTATTTTATGTGGCGCATTTGCCAGTTCCTGGAGGGTACTACTAAAACAAAAACCATTCGGTATACTTTCAGCACATTTTCTTATTGTCGATGATAGACAGTTAGTTTTAAATTGCTAGAATCTCGTTTAAAATGGAAATTGATATGCTTTATATTTGCAGAAGAAGCAGATCCGTTTTTCTTTTTACTAACCTTCAGTCACTTCCTGTGTTTGCGTATGAATACGAACAAAGACGGCATCAGGAAATCATCGCTTTTATCAGCAACCTTGTTTGATGATCGTTGCCATCGTAACCAGATCCGTACTCATACCTTCATTGGAGAAATTTTATATTTTGATTTTTTGCATTAAGATACAAATCGGCTTCATACCTCAAACTACGCGTGGGTGATGCCAGGGATAAAATCAGACCGGCTGGAATTTTCAATGATAAATTTGCATGAATATAAATATACGAAAATTTACTATGAATTGAACAATTATTGCATTTACAGCGTCATACTCTAAACGCAAATCGTCGCTGTTGTGCTATCTTATGACAAACGCCATTTTGGGGTAAACTGAGTTAGATATGCCACATTACTTGTTTGAAAAATCTCTACAAAGTGGCATTTTCAGAATTTAGAAATTCTACTTGGTTACTTAGATATAGCTAGAAACATGATGAGAAATTGTGAGTTTTTTGCTTCAAATCCCTATATCTAGGGATTGGCTCAAGTTATATTGAAGTTTTAGGCGGTTTTATGTGTGAAAATGTCTGAGGAACATAAAGGCATAAACATTTTTGAAAGAAAATTACACGAGTTGTGAGAAAAAAACAGTTTTAGTTTTGAACTGGAAATAAAAGATATTTGGCAACACTGTGATCAAGAATAACAATTTTTTCTAGATTCCCTGACTCATTTTCTTTAAAATGCATTTCACCGAATGTTCATAGACCATATGAACCAAAAGATATGAATAAAAGTTAAAAAGTGATGATTTTTTTCTATGGAAAATTTTCCATGCACGATTATGACACGTCATACAAATTTTGTCATCAATACACGCCTGTGACACGTGTGAGTGCGACTTTTGTTTACATTCATAGTAAAAACTCGCAACATAGTCAACCGATCTTCGTAATATTTGAGAGATTAATGCAGAATAGATAGAAGCATCAATTATCTTCTTTGGATTGTTTATACCATTTATAAGTTTCAAGATAGTCAATCTCAAACTTTCAAAATCGCTTTTCTCGAAATGTGCTAAATGGCGCTTGTCATAAGATAGCAAAACAGCGACAAAATGCTTTGCTTTGTCTGGTCGTGCTATTTGTCACTGACTCGAATGGCAGGTTGCATCTCGCAAAGACATTATTTGACAATGCGCAATGGTGAAAAAATATCAAAAGCTTTACTTAATAACTTGATAGAAGACTAAGCAGAATGTGCACTCTCTTTTTTAAAAATGTCTGGAGAATTAGTTTCGGATATTTAAAAACCTGTTTTAATCCACCTAGTGGTGCAATTTTGCCTTTCTCATTTCTCTAAACTCTAATTCCATGGCTGGTTATGTTCGTTTCAATTATGGAAATATTTAATACAATCTTAATACACTACACACAATGGCTCACCAGCCACGAACGTGATGAGCTACGTGTCAACGGTGAAACACTTGAAACAAAAAATATCATACTTAATTGGCCTAATCAGCATCAGTTCAATGTTGTCTTCCTGATAACTAATTTTGTCATGCGTTATGGGTGTGTGAGGAGGGTGAAAAACCCACGATTGAACCACTTCCCAGTTTAATTTGGGATGCCTTGTGATGTAACGGTGGTATAAAGATGATGGGGTTGAGAAGGGGATGGGTATGAGCAATGGATGGGGTGGCGGTCTGAGGGAGGTACAATGAGTGGTGATCTGAGGGGAATTTACATGGTTGGTGAGTAGTGAGGGGAGGGGAGTATAACCACTCTGCGCACACCACTAGCTTCGCCCCTGTTAAAATCCATAAACCTCATGTAAAAAAAACTTTTCAATTAGTTTAACATTTTAGCCTAAAGGCGGTTGGTCAAAACCAGTATATCTTGGGTAAAGTAGTATGTCTCGGAAGTGGCTGATTGCGACCAATCGAAAGTAGAATGTATTATGTACAAGTCTAAGAAATCAATTTCCCATCGTTAGAATGAAAGCACGAAACTCGACAGATATAGCAAAAAAAATCTGCAAAAATTTCTAAAAAGTGCATTTTATACGCATATTAGAATATTAGGACAAGCAAAAACTGCACATAAGAAAAATTACTTTTGATCAGCCGTATTCACCATCCTTCCGACCAGTAGAGCCAGGTTTTATTCAAATTTGAATTATGGGACACGTAGTAATTGTACCTATATTCAGACAATTTTCAAGACCTTTTTGCTTTCTCAATAGAAAGGTATTGCAATTGCTCTGAAAACCGACTTTTTAACGGAGGCCCGGAGGGCCGAGTGACATATACCATTCGATTCAGTTAGTCGAGTTCGGCAAATGTCTGTGTGTGTATGTATGTGTGTGTATGTGCGTCTGTGTGTGTGTACGCGAACACAATCTCACTCACTTTTCTCAGAGATGGATAAACCGATTTTTACAAACTTAGTCCCAAATGAAAGGTACAACGTTCCCATAGGCTGCTATTGAATTTCTAATGGATCCGACTTCCGGTTCCGGAATTACAGGGTGATGAGTACGATCACGCAGAAAATGTCGATTTTAAGAAATTCTGCAATGAATGTATGATGGTGAAAAATTTTTCCAAAATGTGACCACATTTGCTTCGATTTGTAGTACTAGGTCATTAACAGCCATTGAAAGTCTCTTTGGTCACATTGGCCACCATCATCGGTTCCGGAAGCCCCGGCGGAAGTATCCAAATTCAGACTAACAATCACATCGGTTTCTCGGAGATGGCTAGACCGAATCAACCAAACTTAGTTTTAAATGAAAGATGTTGCGTCCCCGTAAATGGCTATTAAATTTTATCCCCAACCGACTTCCGGTTCCGGAGTTACGGGTTGTGGCGTGCGATCACATAGCAAATTGTGATTCAAACCGATACTCCGATGGAAGCAAAAAAGGTAAAAATTTCGCTAAAATGTCTCTCAAATAACTTAACTTTGCAGTTCTAGGTCACCGACGGCCAAACAAACTTTCGTTGACTACATTGACCACCATAGACGGTTCCGGAAGTGCCCGGGAAAAGCGGCCATCTTTCAAAATTTACGAACTCGCATCAGTTTCCCGAAATGGTTGGGCCGATTTTCACAAACTTAGTCCCAAATGATAGCTATAACATCCCCATAGATGTATATAAAATTTCGTACGGATCGCTCATATGGGTCCGGAAATATAGACTAAATCGTTCGGTCACATATGAAATTCCCATATAAGTCGGAACTCTAATTTTTTTCAAAAAATTTCAGAAATCGAATTCGTATTTTTGATGCCAAACATCTTTAAAATGCATGAAACGTCGAGATTTTATGTTATCTCGAAAAAAATTTATTTATGAAAATCGACTTTTTGGGACTTTGCCGATTTCGCACCTTTTTTCAGTTCAATATTACCGTGGCTGATTTTTCTTTTACAAAATTTTAGAACTCGAATAATGATTTATTTTCCTGTATATGGTTGTCATGTAATGTATAATAATAAAATGTAATATATGCATTTAAAAGTTGTTAATGGATATAAACAACGCACACATTCTCGTGATTCATGATTGAGAAAGGCACAATTGCATCGCTAGGTGGATTAAAATAGGTTTTTACATAAGAATTACTACTTTTGATCAACCGTATTCCATTCCTTTCTGGAAGATAGAGGGTTATAATTACATTTGAATTATGGGAAAATCTGCGGCAAAACAGGAATAGAATTGTCACTGGACTTTCGATAATGTATGGCGCTCAAATATAAATCCATATTTTTACTTAGAAGTTCCGGAAAGGCAAATCTTCGGTGCACACAACCGCAGCAAACGAAAAGCCCATAATACCCCTATCTCTACAATCTTAACTCATAGTGTTTTCATTTTGTTTGAAATAAGATCACCACATGAAAACACCATAACCATGACCCGGTAGATCCTCCATTTGGTGTAATTCTTTATTGAGACCATTAATCGTGTTTTGAAGGTTGCTAAATTTGACCATATCTATATCTATGATAGGGGAGATCGGAGCTAGTTGGCGGTATTTTCAGTATTCATTTTTTACCGCTTTGATCTTACAAAATAGAACACTTGTCCTTTTGGAACGTGCTGAATGTCTTTTCAAGAAAACTGTATATTAACCGACATTTGCTATTATATTTCAGTTTCAATTCCCAGGTATTTTGACTTTGAAGTGAGCTCCATATTCAAAAGTAAATTTTCGAAATTCTTCAGGCGATTGGCCGAAGTAAATGTCTCCTGCATTGACGACATACACAAGAAGAAGATCTTCTCACTTTGGAGTGAATTAAAAATATAGAAAAAAAAATTATGACTATTTTTCCACTTTAAGTAGTACCGTCAACTTGCCCCGCGGGCATCACCGCCAACTTACCCCAACCACATGTTTTATAAAAATCTATTTAAAAAATAACTTTTGTTTGTGGATAGGTGTAATATCTGTACGGATACTGAAAGCTCGTTTCACGCACTATCGAAAAATATCTTTCGAGAAATAGATTGAAAATCACCCTAAATAACACAAAATGTTTAAAATTTAGAAAATTTACTTGGTATGCTCGACAACGCAATATCGCCCACAACTTTCACAGATTGTATAATGGGTTTCACATAACTCGAGGCACATAACGAGAGGCAGCGAAATATGTCTAATAGAAAAGGAGAAAAATGGATTCCGCCAACTTACCCCAACCGCCAACTAACCCCGGGCTTCCCTATGGTTAAATATAGCAACCTTAAAAACACGATTAATGGTCTCAGTAAAACATTACACCAAACGGATATTGCCGTGATAACGGGGGACGTCAATTACGCTTCTGAAGTTATTTCTAGAAAGGGGTTTGGTCTACAAGATCATTAAAATTCTAGAAGACAAAGAACTGGAAGAGACGCTGTAAAAGGTGGATTTTTTGAGGACATAGGCGATCGCAAGAAATTAAGTTACCGATAGCGCAAAAATAATCAGAGTCGTCTAAAGCTGAGCTGCATGGTTAGGCCATGTGAGCGACAAGCATCCAATTAATGGCGACGTCATCTAAGTGAATAATAGCGGATGCTACTAGCAAAATAAATCTAGAGGAATTGGAAAATACTGAGAACTCACTAGATGTCCAAATGCTTGCAGGAATGATATTTGATGAAACAGTGGCGTAGCCAGAAATTTGGTTTGGAGGGGGTTTTGATGAAAATCGCAATTTTTTTGAAAAAATGCTAAAATTTAATATGAGTTTGATAAATTATTGAAAACTTAAAAACATAAGTAGTCTAACAGATGTCATTCCAGTCTACAAACAAGAAGGATCAACATGGAAGAGTTTTCAAACCTCTATAGATTATTTTCTTGTATAATATGTCCATGAAGTCAAAAATTACGATATTTAAAAGTGGGATAAATGATCTAAAAAAATTTCAACGTTCAAGATCACCTAATATAATAATCCTTGACTTTGAAGGTTTGACAACTTCGGGAAGTTATCAACATAAAACAGCGCCTGCTTTGATATAGGAATTTTAGAGATTAATTCTCATAGGGGTAATTATGGTGAATTAATTTTTCAAAAATATTAAGAGAAATATTGCCTTCAGCAAAGTCTTTGATAATGTCATTTCAAACAATTTTGTTGAAAATATGAAGGCTACATGAATTCCACATATAGGGATTTAAATGGACTGGGCCTGCTATATTTCTTCTTAGTGAAGAAAAATTTAGGTGAAAACTATTTTTTTCTGCGCTACGGATAAAATTGTTTGAAACAATCATTGCGAGTTGAGAACACAAAACCTATAACTAAATTATGGATGGATGGAACTGAAACTTGCGTTTCGACTTTATCTCATCAGAATCCGACACTAACTTGGTGGGCGGACTAAGCTAGCGCCGAATTGATGCTAGCTCCTGAAAATGGAATCACTCTTTGTGTTTTTGAGTCCTTTTAATATCTGGGAATTATTTGTTTTAAATCCAGTTCCCTTATTTTTTGTAAGCTTCAAAGGCACCTTGAACGCAATGTGAATTTATTATTTAATTACCACAGAAGAGATTCATCAAATACAGTAATTTCAGAATAGCTTGTTGTAAAGGTTTTCTACTACTATATTTCGATACTCTGAATATGTAGGATATTTATGTCTTTGACAAAGTTGTTTGAAATAGCACTTTCGAAAACTTTGCTGGAGACATTAAGTTTCGACCCAAATTTGCTTGAAGAGTAATTCTTCTCTATAATTACTTCTAGGAGGATTAACCGTCAAAATTATTCTATCAGTAGATGAACAGTTTTACGTTTTGAAATTCTTCAATGTTACTTATCATCGAAATTTGGCAGTTTCGAATGAATGTGATCGTAACCGTTAAAATTTTATCGAGCATTAATTTTACTTTTCATCATTAGTCAACCTCACAACTTGCAGTACTAGTACGTAGCACACAAAATTTTAGTACGCCATTCATTGCATCCTGCTAAGAGGCTATTCATATAGTTGATAATACAACAAAAATCCCATGCTCATAAAACCGATCCTGACCCGCTAGAGACAAAATTACATCAGCTTTCAACTAGTTTCTGAAATGTTATTCTTGTTGTTAACCATATTGAATTGTTGTCCAAACTCTACAGATCTAAAAAAATACATTTTCAGCAAATGTTGAAATGTATGCAAGTTTGCGGTAAACAAGCTTATGTTTTATATGCAATCAACCTATTCAAATTTAGATTCCCATTCGAAAAATTGTTTCTAATCCATATTTTGAAGCATCTTTCCATAAATGAGCTCATAATAATTCAGACAGTTATTTTATTTTACATTGAAGTAATTTGACAACTATGGGATTTTGGCTAAGAGATAAGTTACAAGATCTCCTTCCCACAATTTTCCAAAAGTTCTCATGACGCTTTAAACACAGTTCTCAATGTAGTGATCAGAGAATATTTTTCCAAAAATATTTTGTGGAATATTAAATTAAATTCGTCAGTATCAATTATTTTTTTTCAATCCAATTAATTTTGGTTTGGGGGGGGGGGTTTAACCCCCAAAACCCCCCCTGGCTACGCCATTGTGATGAAAAATTTTAGATAGGCACACAGGCCCATACCAGTTCTCTCTTTCTTGGTTAAGAGCCATGGCTGTATGGATGAAGTACATCTTGAAAAAAGGCTTTTACTTATGTTGTGCTGCATTACATTTGTTTAAGTAATAATTTGAAATATTCAAACTTACAGTCGCCCGCAAATTAAACGTCGATTGTTTCCTCTAGCAGAAATTACAATCTTTACAGCAAAGTGGCTTTGTAACATGCAGGAAGGTTTGGAAGATATGAAAAATGATACGGTGTTGAATTACGCTATTTTCGGCATTGAATGGCGTTGTATGGTGCCCATTCTTGCACATCATACTCCAATGTGCTCCGGACCATTGCGCAGTTTATAGATCTCAGCGCAAAGAAATCAACAAAATCTATTGTATTCCGTTTCAGGAAGCTCAATGTTGCCAAAGCCTTTGCCGTTTTTGCAACGATGTAGTTAACCTCAGGGTCATTCGCCCCTTCTCGGGTTAGAAAAACTCTTTTGGAAAAATCTCTAACCCTATGTGCGGGGCTGAGAATCTCACACAGGTGAGCTTCGTACAAGGCAATTGAATCACCAACTACGCTTTGCCCGTCCCCACCTTGCATTTATTGACATTGACCTGCATGCCGTTCAGCAAGCACCATTACTCTATAATGGCAATGTCGTGGGGTACATTGTCGAATGCTTTCGCAAATTATGCTGCATCCACTTCCCAAGCAGCATTTCTAGTTTTATAGCGCACTACAAGTGCATTCTAAGTTTTAAGAAGGGCTTCAAGAGTGTCAAATAACCTCAATTGTTACTAGGGTTGTTAAATTGTGAAAGTACGCGGGTACAATGTTTTATGAACGCAATAGGCAAACAATCCTGACCAGGCTGGACAGAGCGCTCAATACATTGGCGTGATCTACGTGAAGAAGTGAACGGTTGATATTACAGGTTAGCAATGTTTCAAGATACTGTTGCGATGAATAGACAGGAGTTGGTAAATACATCTCGGAAAAAGGCCCACCGACTCGACTGCGGATTGAAGTTTTTTGTCTCGAAGGTAGACATTTTCTAGTATATCCCCGCATTTTCTCTTATTTATATACGTCCAGAACGTCAGGGGAACCATAACCATAACGTGTATCAAATCTTGAAATGAATAGTTTATGCTGATGATCTGCCTTCAATATGGATGTCGGAGGCTCAAACGGTTCGAACACGTCGTTGACGAAAGCTAAATCGAGAGTCAGACCATGCACGAGAGCAGATTTGATACAAGCCACCAGCGATCAACGTTTCTGCGATAGCCGCCTCATGTTCCGATATTGCATTTTCAAGGAGCACTTATAATCGTCATCAAAAATTCACCGGAGATGAGGGGGATTGTACAGTATAGTTCCAGTTGGATGTTTTTTTCGCTATCAGCACCTACCTTCACGCCCGAAATCACTGGTAAAAGAGCTGTGATCGCAACGGTAGATTGTGTAGTTCGTCGTTAGCTCGGCGTTTAATCATCACGTAGCCAGGTTTCGATGGGAACGATAATGTCGTAGTCGCAGAAAATGAGGGCAAACAAGAAGGCCTGCATTTATGTTCTCATTCCACGAAAGTTCTGGACGTAGACGGACAGGAAATCATTTGTTGTACGCGACGGCATGCTGTGAACCAAGATGTTTTCAGGGAGCGAATCATCATTTAAAGCAAAATACTCGTCTTATAAGGGAGTTCGGAAGACCCCCTTACGACATCCGAACACAAGGCTGAGACGGCTAAGCAGGTCGATGGCTGGAAGCTCGGCTGCGTTGGAACACGCGGGGACTTTCGTAGTACTGTACAACGGACATGCCGCGCAGCGCAGCATGAGTTTGTAGTTGTGGGAATTATGTATCGTTCAAGTAACGAAGGATTGCACAAAAGTTTTGTACCCGGTGGCACGCTAGCAACCGACTGGTTTTCAGAAAGCAGACTGCCGTGTAAAGCAAAATACTCGCCTGCGAAGAGAGACCGGAAGACCCTCTCACGACCTCCAAACCCAGGGCCAGGACGATAGTTGCTGGTAGCGTGACTGCGTCGGAGGCTTCCATAGTACTATGTAACGGGCATCCCGGTGATGGCAGTGACGAAAAGCGTGGACCTTCATTTAGTTGGTTGAAGTCACTGGTGAACGCGACTGGGTTGGGAAGGTGCAATTCCAAACAACTAGTATACAGATAATCTTCGATGACTGTGTCGAAACTGTTGTTTTCAGCAGCTGACTGTAACGGGGTGCTTTCTAAGCGATCAGAAGCGATGCGATCGATCATTTCACTTTGACATTGAGACTTTTGTCAGGCAGGTTTGCAATGGTGATTAAATCAAACTAGTTTTGTTTATCAGTAGGCTGCCACTGAGATTTGTTTTGAAGGTGTGTATAATTTTAAATTGCTTTAGAAGGACCCCTTGGCTTTCCCTAAAATGAACAGGTTGTAGTGGGAGCAATATGAACCATCTTACCACTCCAAGTACCAAGCCTCTAAATTAGTCATAACGCCAACTTCAAGTTGCTATATCTTCACTCTTCTCTAACAGATCATAAACGTTCAAAAACCCATTTAAAACACCAAGTTTGTAGATGTGTTTCGATGCCACAGGATTGTAAATTGGTTACATTATGTCAGGAAAATTCAATTTTTCCGTGCCAACGCGAAATAATAAAATTTTTAAGTAAAATATTTCACTATAGACGACGTCGTGTTTCATAGTTCCAGTCCATGCGGCATCCTGGCACATTTTACCAACGACTGTTTATTATCCCAAAAAAGTTATTTCCCGTGCATTTTACCAGCTGGAAAAAAATATATATGATTTAGTAAATAACAGAGATAAACTATGTATCACTTTGGTTGCACAAATAACTTGTATTATCATCAAAATTAAATCGCAGAAAAAATTTATTTCACTGATACCCCCTTCCTCGCAGGTATGCTACCTGGTTCAGGTTTTGATTTCCGGGACTGTAATCATCAACGATCCAAAGGGGTATATAAAAATCAAACTGTGCTAAAGTGCACTTAGGACAAACCGAGAGAACACTAGAAATTCGATTTAAGGAGAGTATTTTAGAAATAGCGAAAGCCTCAAGAGAATCTGATGAACAAAAATTTTAATTTTTGATTCTAAAAGAGACTGGTAAGAAAGACACACTTTAAATGCATTTTTGTGTATTTCTGCCAGAGTCGAAAAATGCCCTCTTTACCCCAACCAAAGAGTGCCGGTTTGGCCCCAACCGCGAACATTTGTTTCAGAAGCACAATTGAGTAGCTCAAAATTCGACGCACCCAATAGGGATCTTTGGGGGTGTGCGAGTTAAGGCATATTCTGATGCAGACTAGTACCGTGAGGTAATATCTCAGTCCTTTTTCAATTTTTAGGCCCGAAACTATTGAAAAAAATTTTTTTTTTTAGTTTGTTTCCTTTTAGGACAATAACACATCCAAACCCATGCGACTTGCACGACTCTATAGGTTGCCTTATCATATCTACCATAGTTTGCACATGAAACTTGGTATGGTAGGCTGCTAGCGGATTGCAAAAGTACCAGATCATTCTGTGGGGGGTGCTGTCCCGGTTAACAATGAGGCGAACGAGATATTTACAGATACGTCATTTAGTAGGACAACTGTCAGTTTGTTGGTTGAATTTAATTTGTCTTTTTTAAATTTAAAAATCAGAAAAGAATAATTAAGGTTTAAGAATGATATGAGTGTACTCGTAAGGACACCCGCTCTCATTACATAAGAAAAACTGACACAATTTTTCCAAATTAAAGATATGGCAGGCAGATGTGTACTATAAATGGTGATTTAAAAGCTTTTGTTCGGTTAAAACATTAACAGTTAAAGTTTTACACGAACATGGACGTTACTGTCGTACATTTGTTTAGTTTTATATTTTACGTACTAATGCAAATCTAATATGTCTTCAAATGCTTTGCATAATCGTACTAATAATATTCTGTTATTGTAAACTGACTAAAAAGTTCATTTTTCATGGGAAAGTCGTGGGTTGGATTTAAGTCAGAGATGTGGAGATTCCATTACATCCAAATAAGTAACTGCCTTGGACGGTTTGCACGCAAAAGTCTTTTTTCCTCAAAAATGATGCTGGAACCAACATCAAAGTCACTCCCAGTCGAAAATAAGCGAACGAATATTGTCAGACGAATTGAATATTTTGACCTTTTACTTTACCTGCCTGTGTTAATTGCTTCTGGGAACAAATGCAGTTTACGGAGCGAATGCGAGTTGTCAAATAGCTCCCCGTTAGCCAACAACTTGCCCTTTTGACTGGGATGCTTGAGGACTGGTTGATTCTAAATATTGTCACACATGATTTGGAAAACTTTTGGTTTGAACAATTATTGATTTATTGAAAACGATGTTCGTTTGACGAAACAATTTAAAAAAGAATGATGGCATTCTGACGATTGGACGCCCTTAGATTTTTATGGGGCTACGTTAAATCTCTCGTATACACTGACAATCTGCAAGCAACTGATGAGCTGAAGTTTTTCGTTATCGAAAAAGTGACAAAACCGACCGACCAAGATTTGTAAAACGTAGTCGTGGTATGCTTTTGTCGGAATTCTTTTTCAAACAACAATTACTGTCAATGATGGATCGTATATTCTTTTTCACTTTGAAATAAAAACGTTGAAACATCGCTTTGCTAATGAAAATAGTAGAATGAATTACATAATAATCGAGGCTTCCAATGCAAGCCTACTTTTTAATCATTACAATTAGGTTTTTCTGTACATAACGTATCTATTTGTCGATAAAAAAAGCTTTAGGCTATCATTTATTACGAACATTTTGACACAAACTGGTGGGAAATGACATTCTTTGTGTTTCGTTCTTTTCAAAAAAATACATCAAATTACTTCGTGATGACTGTCAGTTTTGATGCCGTTGGTAGAAATTCATTTCGCATATTTTACACATCCGTGATGCTGCTTTGATGTCTGGCAACGTGTGACCCGCATTGGGATGAATCCTAACATTGAGGCCACCCCCACCCACACTGGAATTAGATAGACGATGGAAGAGAGGGTGAGTAATGGTGAACAGGTATGTAGCATCAACCAGAGAATGGTATCCTCTAGCAGATCTGCACTTGACGCTATTATAGCGGAGGCACGCCGTGACGTCACATGAAAAGTTGTGTTTATTATTGGTAAAGTTATGCTTTGCTTGCATTTGCCAACACGTTTTGACACTCATCTGCTCCACTGCATCCTGTATGGGGATGCTTTTTGCTGGTACTCTCGAGCGAACCATTTTCTCATCCCAACCCACGTTTTTCCAACCACACAAACACGGGCTGTCGCAGAGAATCTCCAGGTTAATATAAAATTCATGATTTCCTTGCGGGCAAACGTTTATAGCTCCCTGCTTGCGCCCGTTATTTCCGGCAGCGACGGTGGAGCAAAAGTGAAAATTGAGTTTTGCATACCGGATACACGGTTGAAATTGAAACGTGTCGCGGGAAATGCACGGAAAGGCAAAAAGAATAAGCTAACACGATGGCGACGATAGTGCGGAAACTTGGGTGGGCGGAAAGATTCAACATTTAACGCGTACAAACTTTGCAGATGGATTTCGGGCTTGCTCCTAGGTGCGGATAAAACGAATCCGATAACGTCGAAATGTCCTTTGCCATCAAACTTCATAGCTTAACGCTCAAGTTGAATGCATCGCGATTACATTCTGTCACGGCCATGGGTCATTGTGACGCATTTTGTTTGCAACAAAACCAACGATGCTACCTAAAATTAGATTGAATCTTCCTACCAAAAGGACACTTGTACAAACACGCAACGAAGAAAGGAAATTAGTTATATTATTAGGTCGATGAAAGAATGGAGAACAGCTCATACTAGAAATAAGAAATCACATCAAATAGATTAAGATTTGATGAGTATAAATACTCATTTCAATAAAAGTCGAATAAAATCAACAATAATTTTGAAATTTGTTCGAGTAGGATAAGTTCGTGAAGTTGGTGGCTGTTCGGCCATCTATGGGAGCTATCCATCAATGTCAGCTTCTTTCTCCGAACAGCCTAGATAAGCCGTGTGGTGTCGGTAGTGGTTGTTTCAACCGGCTAAGAATTACACTACGGACTGCCTGTTCCGGTGGTAACACCAAACAGGGAACCCCAATTCCATAGTGTCATGCGACCCGTGCTATGGGTAAAATTGTTGAGGGGGTTTAAAATATTCTCAATGGCGAACGGAGCCTGGGAAAAGCCGGGCGAACTCCCCAGTAACTGGCTGTGGTCCACTAGGAGGTTGATAACTCTATTGTCGTTCTCCGTACAAAACCAGCCTAGAGGCCGCGTGGCATCCGGCGGGTTGAAGTATGTCAGTTATAGAAATAACTGTCAAATTCATTCCCAAAGGTGGCCGCGTCACTTATGAGGAGGCAAAGAGCTTTAGACCGATCAGTCTGACCTTCTTCCTTCTCAAATCAGTGGAACGTTTAATCGACCACTACATTCGGGATGGTAGCTTGGGCGAGCACCCGCTGCATGCAATGCAACATGCATATCAGCGGGGGAAGTCTACTACCACCCTGTTACACAATGTTGTCTACAACATTGAAAAAGCTTTTTCACAAAAGTATTCAAGTTAAGGAATGTTTCTCGATATTGAAGGTGATTTTGACAAGGTGTCTTTCGAATAAATTTTGGAAGCAGCACAAGATCATGGAGTACCTTCATATATCACGAACTGGATACACGCAATGCTTAGAAACCGACATCTGTGCTCATCGTTAAGACAAGTAGAGATGAGGAAACTGAGTGTCTGCGGATGTCCTCAAGGAGGTGTGCTGTCACCACTTCTATGGAACCTTGTCGCCGATAGCTTGTTGAGAAAACTAAATGAGCTTGGGTTTCCGACGTATGGTTTCGCCGATGATTATCATATAATGATCACCGGTATTTGCATTAACACACTTTTTGATTTGATGCAACAAGCCTTATGTGTTGTTGAGCGGTGGTGTCTTCATGTTGGACCATCAGTTAATCCACATAAAACCTCAATGGTGCTTTTCACGCAACGAAGGATTACAACCGGAGCTCGTCTATTGCAGTTTTTTTGACTCTGAAATTATTGTCGAAGATCAAGTAAAGTACGTTGGGGTAATTCTCGACTCAAAACTTAATTGGACAGCTCACATCGATTTCAGGATCAAGAAAGCTTGCCTGGCCTTTGGCCAATGTAGACGGGCTCTCGGCAAATCTTGGGGATTCAAACCCAAGTACATTCAGGGGATCTACACAACAATTGTTAGACCAATACTGGCATACGGGTGCCAGGGAGAAGTCATGACAATCCAATCAAAGTTAAACCATCTTCAGAGAATGGTCTTGATGGCGATGACTGGTGCGTTCTCGACAACACCTACTGCTGCTCTCGAGGCACTCTTGAACATAAATATGTGTTTCTGAAACAAGAAGCACTTTCTTGTGCATACCGTCTTAAGGTTACTGGGCTCTGGAACAGTAACCCAATAGATCGTGTAACTAGCCACACAAGACTGTGGCCCCAAATGGTTGCTTGGGATGAATATACACTTGCTTCCAGTGACCTTACACACACATGTAGTTTTCCTTCTAAAACTTTCAATGTGAGAATTCCTCTTCGTGAGGAATGGCTGTCTGGCTGGATGGAGCGACAACTTGAAGAATACGTAGTTTGTTATACGGACGGTTCTTTGTTGGAGGGCCGAGCCGGTGCTGGTGTCTATTGTCATGAGATGAGATTAAACCAATCTCATTCGCTTTGTAGATACTGTACCGTATTCCAAGCAGAAATCTTTGCGATTCTGTGTGGCGTACAATCCGCACTTCAACAGGGAATTTGCGGTAAAAGATTCTATTTTTGCTCTGACAGTCAGGCTGCCCTGAAAGCATTTAGTTCGGCAGATTCGAGATCGAAATTAGTAATCGCATGTCGAACTCAAATCGAAGAACTTAGCATTTCAAATGCTATCTACCTTCTATGGGTACCCGGTCATTCCGGTATTACTGGAAATGACTGGGCGGACGAATTGGCTAGAGCTGGCGCTGCGACTGATTTCGTTGGTCCAGAACCAGTTCTACCACTGTCAATAAGTTGGATAAAGCACAAGATTCGCTCTTGGGCTGCATTCGAACATGCCAACCATTGGCGTAGCTTGCAAACTTGCGTTCATACAAAGGCTTTTCTGCCGGATGTGAGTTGCATTGCAGTATTCTGGTCAGGGCACTGACTGGACATTGCGAACTCAATTATCACATGGCTACTATTCAGCGCGCTGAGTATTATTCATGTGATCTTTGTGAATCCGATTACGGAACATCATATCATTTGATATGCAATTGCCCTGTGTTAATGCAATTGCGCATCCGGATTTTTGGTTCTCCATACATAGATGAACCTATGTACAGAGAGCTGAAATTTAAGGATATGCTTTTGTTCCTAACCCAGTGTGGTAAAGAGCTATAGTTTTTTATCCGTATTTGAATGACAATATCTCTTCGGGGGTGTTGTCGTTCTGTTATCTCAATATCCCCTCGGGGGTGTTGATATATCCGCTCACTGTTTGAGTAGAGGTTCTAAATCCCTCCGGGGGTTGGAAGTTTTATTCCTGCTGTTGTAGCACCTGCAGATCGTTCAGCATCACTCCGGGGGTGCAGAATGCTCTGTTTTAATTGTTCTGTGTCGTTGTTTTCCTTACCCCTAACCTTACCACTTCCCCAATCCTTCCCATCCGGAAAATGATGAAAAGACGATTCTTGGCAAGGCACAAATCTCCGATCAACATGGGGAACGTGCCATTTGAGCCAGACGCTACTGATTCCTGATAACGCGTACAAACTTTGCAGATGGATTTCGGGCTTGCTCCTAGGTGCGGATAAAACGAATCCGATAACGTCGGAATGTCCTTTGCCATCAAACTTCGTAGCTTAACGCTCAAGTGGAATGCATCGCGATTACATTCTGTCACGGCCATGGGTCATTGCGACGCATTTTGTTTGCAACAAAACCAACGATGCTACCTAAAATTAGATTGAATCTTCCTATCAAAAGGACACTTATACAAATATTATTAGGTCGATGAAAGAATGGAGAACAGCTCATACTAGAAAGAAGAAATCACATCAAATAGATTAAGATTTGATGAGTATAAATACTCATTTCAATAAAAGTCGAATAAAATCAACAATAATTTTGAAATTTGTTCGAGTAGGATAAGTTCGTGAAAACGAAAACATGATTAGACACATGGTGATCGTTCTTTTATATTTTACATGTGTACTGACATACTATTTTTGCGCAGAATATGCGTAATAGAGTGGCTCGCGGTTGTATGAGAAAACTTCAAAATGATTTAAACTAGCGGGCACAGCGCTTTTTGAGTTCCTTTTGTGGTCCCAAATGCCTGTGCAACATTTAATAGCGGTTGGTTGTATCCCGGGTTTGCGCATTGCGTTCTAAGTTTGTATGGAATTTTATATGGGGAAATCTATTATTTTGCATTTACGTTAATAAAGATCGCTATTTCACTGAATATGAAAAACCAGCTTTATAAAACTACAGTTCAAACCTTGGCTAACAACTTTGTCGAAGACCGTAACTAGCTACGAGTTTTAAAACTTATGGAAAAATCCAACTGCAGAAATTGATTACTGCACCACCGACATCGATATTAAAAACTTAAATAAATGAGAATATGTTCATCGCAGAGACTTTGTACATTTGAATGAATTGTCAGAATTGCTGAATAACATGCACGTAGTCAGAAAATGAAAAGAAGTGGGGGGAGGCATATGTACTCCCCAGTCCCTTTTTCAGATTGTTTTGTATAAGACAAAGAATCAATACGTCCTTGTACATGTCAACGACTGAACTTTCTTAATATTTTGATAGATCCAAATGCTACAATTTTTGTTGTGAAATAAAAATTTACAATATTTAGGATTTACACCTACAAATTTATGTGCTGTTTTTGCTTGAGGCAAAACCTAATTCAGGTCTGGAAATCGTGTTGGGTTCTAACCTGAAGTATATTTCTGGTTCGCCAACATCACCTCTGTTTTGCGTGAACCTAATTCAATTTCATCAAAAAACGCTTGTTTGAAGTAACTATCCTGGTTTCGTTCTTAAGGATACGCATTTCTTTAAATTCTGACTCTGAACGGCTAAGAAGTAAAGTTTTAAAATATGTAAAACTTATAAACCGTTGTACCATTTTAAATAAGATAACAGTAGAGCCCTTAAATAGTAGTACTCAAACACGTAAGATTAATTTTTAATTCGGCGGTATAAACCAGCGTTGAAGATGTGCTACTCATGTTATACTAAACTATCTAAACAGAGAACTGGGGAGTACACAAGCCACGCCCCCTTTTCCTTTCATTTTCTGACTACGTCTATGTTATTCAGCAATTCATTCTGAACATTTTATTCAAAGATATAAAGTCTCTGCGATGACTATATTCTCATTTATTTAAGTTCAAAGTATCGGTGTCGGTGGTGTACTGACAGTGTTGGAAGAAATAATGAATTTCTGCATTTGGATTCAGCCATAAGCTTTAAAATCGTTATAACTATTTTTTGAAAACTCGTAGCTAGTTACCGACTTCGACAAAGTTGTTAACCAAGGTTCGAACTATAGTATTATAATGCTGGTTTTTCATACTGGATGAAAAAGCGATCTTTATTAATATAAATGCAAAATAATTGATTGCCCCATATAAAATCCCATGCAAACTTTAAACGCCATGCGCAAAGCCGGGAAGCAACCAACCGCTCCCAAACTTTGCACAGGCAGTTGGGACCACAAAAGGAACTCAAAAAGTGTTATGCTGAAAAATGTCATATTCGCGCAATCATCCAAAGGGCCACCAATTCTACTTATACACCAACAAAATTTATTCACACCACAGCGAGCGGAAGCGACAAACATGTGAACATATGAATTTCAAACGATCGTGATATCATAATAATCGAAACAAGAAATCGGATTTACAAAGCTCCTACCAAGCAGAGGAACTCATAACAAACTAAGGTTGAATTGAAAAATTCTTTGTATCATGCTTACATGATTTTTTTATGTGTTCCTCAGTGAAACTACACTTTGATTTGATTTTATTTTTGATAAGCAGAATAGGCACATTTCTTGTCACCTCCAAAACAGGGGCGACATTATGGAACCATTTCGAATCGACTTTTTCATACAAGCTTGTATACAATAAACCTTTCGTTTCGAGATGCGCAATGCCACCCCTATTTTGACACGGTTTCGTTTCCAGACATCGCGACTCAATTGAAAAACAAAAAAATAGATGAACGTTTAAAAAATTAATACGTAGCATAAATAACTAATAAAAAGCATTTGAAGCTAATAGAAACACCCACAAAAATATTTAGTGATAAAGTTGTCGCCAAAATGCAGGATAAATATCAATCTATTCAATAGTCAATATCTTTCTAACTATTCGTGAGCAAATTGGTTTTTAGTTCCTAATAAATAAAATTATCACTTATTACCGGCGAGTATTCTTTTGAACAATTCCCTCCGCAGATATCCTGTGAATTTGATCGATCAGTTAACTTGTAATAGGGCAAGTTAATCGATTCGTCGTTCCCCACCACTGTACAATATACATACACCGGAATTACGAAATGAAACATCTCTCAAATGCAGCCGAATTACCCAAAATACTGTTTTCATTTGATATAAACGAATTTCAGCACCCTGTTGCCGTAAAAGCAAAGCCCCGCGCAGTCAGTCGATGGGGGATACACAACACGAATGAGGCCATGAAAAGGCAATTTCTGAAACCGTTTTTTTGTAAATGGAATTTATACCTCCGTTGAAAAGCTGTCTAATCAATGATAGAGTGACCACATCAAGCTTTTACCGGGGACAGCGGCCAACTCTGACGTTGGCTCTCGCTCGAACGTTCCTAGCAAAATTTCCCTCAAGTTTTCGACAGAAAAACAAATATCTGGCGATATAATTTAGATGATTATAGGTTTAGTATTGGTTTTTCTTGTTAGAATATGTCCAAACTAGGCAGAACCGATTGTCTACCGGTTTGGTTTGTTCTTAAAATTTTCTTTATTTTTAAACTTTAAATACTATTTACAATTTAAACATGTATTCGGTATATGATAAATTTCATTCTATTCGCTATATTTTAAACTAAACCCGATTGTCTAATCCAATCCAAGTTCATTTATTCGACTGCTCAAACAATCTATCTTTAAAATTTGATGCCAAAAACGTAAACATGGCTAAATTCTAACAAAGTGAAGCAGCCCTCATAGTTGGCAGTTTCCTATGCAGCCGAGTAAACAGCAAATTTTTAAATTATTTTGTTTATTTTGTGACGTTGGAATAATGTATATGGCATCTATGTACCTCGAAATGCTCAAAATAATCGTACTAATGATATCCTGTTATTATTGTATGATTTAAAATTAGATATCTGGGAAAAGTCGTGGGGTGTCGGGCTTACCCACGGTGTCGGACTTGCCCCCGGTTCCCCTAGCTATTTCGGAGAAAGTCTACCTCGCGGTTAGTAAAATGTGACTCATACGATACAACCGTTTCCACCAGAGGAGGAGGCGAGGCTGCCGGCATCTACCACACTCTTGGTAGCCAGAGAAATCAGAATCGCTAATGAATTGGTTTTGATTCCTTTTCATTTTTTTTGTGGTCAAATTTTGAATTATAAAATAGAGAATTGTATTGTTTAGTACAATTTCAAAACTCAGGGAAACTAAAGCCTATTCATCGTTATCGTTTAGCTCAGATCGTTGTTGTATATATACTTCTCTCGTGCAGCGAGCGTTGGTTCCTGCTGCATTCCAATCTCTTACTTAATCCAGCCTTCAAAATTTCCTATATCAGAAATGAAGCCGTTTAGTTTTATAATCGAGCACCAAACTTTCCATTTTCAATTGCTACTCTGAGCCGGTCACTCGACAGAAGTACAGTTTGGGGACCATGATTTTTAACACCCCCTCCCCCATCGTAGCATTTTGTCACAAATCTCTAAATACTTCTCCTCCTGGTAATTACGTAGCTTGACGGTAACTCCCCCCCCCCCTTCTCTCGTAACACATTTTTTTAATAAAAAAGATGTTAGTTATTCCCCTTTACAAAAGCTACGTAGCATGACATGACCCCATACCCCCCTGTCGTCACACATCATCACAAAATACAAAACTCCCCCTCCCCCATATAATGCTACGTCATTTGTAGATGGTCGTGGAATTCTATTTGTTGGTGATGTCCAATTAACAGAAATAAAATGGCATTTTCGTTTTTGACAATGCACCACATGCACCGGTGTAAGCGGTGCTACACTCATTCAAACTTAGATATAATCAGTCTATCTCTTTTTTGCACTACACCGGTGTAGCACCAGGAAAAAACGAAAACGCTATTAGACTTATTTTAGTGGATTCATAACAATATTTTTGACTAACACATTTAAGTAATAAACTCACAAATTGAAATGTCTACTTGTACAAAAATGGTCGTCATTTGAGGCGTGGTAGTCGTTTGGCGGGCTTCAGGTTGAGGTAGTGATTTGACCGTGCGGGAAGCGAAAACTCAGTGAACATTTTTTTCTGGTTTATGGAGTAAAACCAGGACAAATTAAACATTTTCCTCGGATTCCAAGGACACCAGGCCAATCAGTCAAAACCAGGACGTTTGGTCACCCTAATTAATGAAAGATTATGATTTTGTTGGTGGATTCGAAGCAATTCAATTTTCACCAAAGTGTTTGGTATTTAAATGCCATACCTTACATACGCAGACATATATATATATATATATATATATATATATATATATATATATATATATATATATATATATATATATATATATATATATATATATATATATATATATATATATATATATATATATATATATATATATATATATATATATATATATATATATATATATATATATATATATATATATATATATATATATATATATATATATATATATATATATATATATATATATATATATATATATATATATATATATATATATATATATATATATATATATATATATATATATATATATATATATATATATGTATATATGGGTTGGAGGCTTAGTAAGTAGTAGCTGTTTTCAAGCTAGGACTAAGATATTAATGTCGGAGCGTTACTGAAAAATTCCAACTTACTAGAATGTACAAGTTTTAATTTGGAAAACGCCTTGAAGATTTCACGAAGCCGTATAATCGTATTTGGTATTATCAATATAATCGAAAGTGATAGTAAATGCCCTAAATTATGTGTTGATCTACTGGATCATTTCAATTATCGCGGGTTCTGATATTTGGAGTGGTATCCTCCAATGCTCATACCATCTCATGGACCAGTTTTATGATCAATCTGAAATATGGTGATGTTCCAATGTGAGTTGAAACAGAAGAGAATTGAAACAGGGCCTATTACAGGTTGCGCTAGGAATAGGCACTGCTTCAACTCTTCTCTGTTTCAACTCACATTGGTTTCCCCCAATAACTAGTTTCTCAATTAAAGGAATTTTATTAGGATCAATATTATAATTTTTTCCGCCTGAAACAGGTGGTTTGTGACAAACTGCTACGATGGGGGAGGGGGGTGTTAAAAATTACTCAAAAAATGTTACGTCATTTATGGATGGTCCCTTAAATTAAATGGATGAACCTTTATCGATCGGTATATGCAGGTAAATGAGAACGACCAAACGTTTCTAGATTTTTCAAGTTCCAGAATACCGATTTTCGTTAAAAAAGAGCAAGGGATGCCCAACAGTAGGGATGACATGTCACTCTTGCACACTAGATTACTTTGTATTTACAATGACTATCACTTCGAAAATATGATTACCAAATATAATGAAAACATTTTCGAATTACACCGACCGTTTGCACTGTGGAGGATCAGTCGAACGAGCCTAGCTCTCCTCCACAGTAAATCGCAAAAGAGAACGAATCAGGGTGGACAATAATTCCCCCTGGGAAGTAAACTGCAGTAACTTCCGGGATAGCTTGCGGTAAGAATGTTAATCCGGGGATTGTTCGCAATCGTCGCAAGGGAGGTACCAACAAAATGAGCCTTGCTCACCGCCTTAGCTAAAAGACAAGGTCCGCTGCTGTAGTCAACGAAGATACGACGAAAAGAGAACGCGGCAGTTGCTAGCTGCAACAGATTGGGATCAAGCATCAACAGCAGTGGGGAGTCGGAAGAAATAAAATTTTGGTTTGCTTACTTTTATCTTTATTTACGAAAAACAAAAATTCTGGCAGGAGTTCCTAGATCATTCTGATAAAAAAGGTACGCCGGGTTCTTACCCCAGTAGTGGGGAAACCCAAACTTACAAGCAGTTGAGTTTAAAGGTGCGCCGACAATGAAGCCAAATCTGCTTATCGAACATAGCTACATTTTTTTGTAACATTGTACGATCAATTACATGAAAAAGTATTATATATAAAGTGCTGTAAGCCACGAAACTTCAATTATTGCCGTATGGAATGATTGTGTAAGTCGGTTGAAGTCACTCAAAGTTACAGCACAGCTGGAGGTGCAGGGAAAACAAAGAAGTAGTCATTATCCGGCATTGGGGACTTAATTAATACGACCCCACGTGGCATCTCCTTTCAATTCAGGTTGTGTAGAGGCAAAAAAACACCAAAGCACGTGATCTTGGCATGCATTGGATTCGCAGCAACGCGTAAGGAATATGCATTCGCTTAGCGTGAAAAACATTGTGCTTAGATGTGTCTAAGCGTTGGCACATGAATTCCATGGAAGAAAATCGGGCAGCCAGCAGAAATCCATCAGTATTCCGGCAGCTGTTGATAAAATACCGCTCCCAGAATTCAGTTATACTCCTGCCAGTTATGCCGGATTGATTCGCCTGACCGGTTCTCCTTTGTTAGTCTTTGTTTAATTTTCGCCACATTTGCAACAAACATTTAAGGAGAATAGTTTTGGCACATGAAAAATAAAGGAGAAAAATAGATTTTGCTTTAAAACACGGTAAAAATGATGGTAATTTTATGTATCTAATTACGGAAGATATGTTTTTATTATAAATATATTTAAAATTTTTAAAAAAAATAGAGATAAAATACAAGAAAAGCCCTAAGCGGTACAGAACCGCTCCTACAGCGGTCCTTAACTTTAGGCCAGGCAGAAAAGCTTCGCTCCTTTGTTGGAATCTTTCTACTGAATTGGGTGTTTCGAGTTCGTTTCATTAAAATCCGACACTATCTAAGTAACAAAAGTTCGCGCCGGATTGACGGTAGGTCCAAAAACGAAAATACTGTTTGTGTTTCTGAGCAAGAAAAGGAGTTCCCGCTATTCTTCGCAAGGAATTCTGATTAAGCTGATGAAAATAATTGGAACCTCCCTAGTGACTGCGATGACGAGCAACCTATTTTTTGCGCCCAGTAAATCAATCCGGAACACACCGCAGTGTGCTTCCCAGACGTTGCCCCAGAGGGCAAACCTAGTTCGGTTTATCCAACACAACGAGAGTGGCCGGTGCTTTTGGATTTTTGTCATTAACCAGCGAAGTGAAATTTGAAAAATTTACAGCTCAATGAGATGTGCATTATACTTTGCCTAAACTAAACAAAGAAAGTCAATTTTGGAAATTGATACCTCGACACAACTGGGGAAAATTTCAAAATGATCGGTAAATTGGTTCCTGAGATGTCGTGATCGCAGTAAAGGAACTTTTCGAAAAAGAATTCCGAGACAATTGAGTTTAACCATCAGTGCAACGAGACAACCGTTCCGCATATCGAACACTACAAGCCACCTTCAAGTGATTAACAGTAACAGGTCTATCACTAGCTTAATCTCAAGTTGCAGTGCCCTTATCGTAATGAAATTTTCGCAGAATTTTCCTCATCCCACTTTCGGTTTGTTGTTTTGGTTTTGTTTTTCCGGAAGTTTCAGCGAGTCTTCGACCAACACATCAACTTTGATCCGCCACTGGACTCCCTGATGGACATCGACATGTCGCTTGAACCATCCCAACGAGCGATCGTCGTGCCCTGAAACAGGGCGGTACCCGTGCTGTAAAATCAGATCTCTTCTCTCTCTAATTTAATAAAAATCATCAAAAAACTCATCTATATCCGAAATGTTTTGACAGAAACTGGCGTCCTGAAAAGAGTCAACCAGGCGAGAATTCTGGACTTCAGCAAATCCTTCCTCACTCAAAGCATTCGGGTCGCTGACTGACTTAAGATTCAATAGCTGGTTATGTTCAATACAATTGTGGAAATATCTATTTTATTTTTTCCTGTTTATTTCGACTTATATGTAGTCACATTTTCTTTTTTAGTTTTTAATGACATTCAATTAGCTAGAAATTACTGAGTAGGGAAAGTTATGAAAATTTAGAGCCATAGTACTCAAAGAGAGCAAGGATGTAACATATACAGATCGGAAAACTAGAAATGGCAGGATTATTAGAAACAAGCTTAAAGTCTTACGGACTATTCTTTTGTCTTCTGCTGGCAGGAGTCGAGCTTAGACAGTATTGCTAGGAATCACTCAAGTGTACCAACATGTCTAACGACAAATACAGACTTGTCCCTCTTTACCATTAGAATCGTCGGCACGACATTCATTTGCATTTACACATAAATAATGAGCATAATTCCTAACGGTAAATCAATTTTAATTCTTTATAGTTCATGTTCAATCATGATTTTCCAAATGTTATTTTCACTGTCTTTGGAGGTGTTTATGCCATAAGTAAAACATCAAACAGTTTCAAATTTGAAGTTGCGTAATCGTAGTTTTTAAGTGTAATATACAAAAAGTCCTACTTTGATGATGGTATTTTATTTCAAAAGCACATGTTTCCGCCTTATTTTAGTTAGAAATAATTCCTCACAGTCTGAGAAATGTTGAGGAAAATATTTTTCGTACTAAAAATAATGGAACCGCCCCAGTACGGATAACCAGTAAGGTTATATATATCCCCAAAATTCCACGGCCCTTGACCTAGACCAACCGGGCCCGTGCGTAAAGATGGTACGCTCATTTCGTATATTAACATAACAAATACCACTTGAGAAAAATGTCAATGGTCCCACTGTTGCCTTAACCCTTCGCAAATTTCATAGTGCACACAATGCAATGCAAACTAATTAGTCTTAGTCTTGCGCAAATGTAAAACTTCACGCTATTTGCGTGTTAATTATAAATCTCTACCATTATAAACTCCATTGCATTGGCCTATTAGTTTTATCCGCTAACCACAATCCGTAACGTTTTGTCTGCAGGTGCCACTAACGGTCGATTCCTAACTGAGATATATGTTTTAGTACATGTGATCATAATTATGAACAATATAGGAAAGCGCACTTGTGTATATTGTATAACCGATACTATTATCAGAGAAAATGAAGCACCATGCGCTTCCTTAGAGAAGACAATGCAATGGAGATGCATGGTTGCCGAATGCTTTGGGTATAGGCAATATCACACTATCCGGCGGATTTGAGTAAATATTTTGCCCGTCACTAGTGAAAAATCCAGATTGCAAATTTTTTTCAATTTATTTTTGCATGAAACCCTTCTTGAAGAAATCTACAAACAAAATTAAACGTGCCTCTTGATGTGAAGAATAAAAGTGCATTTCTCATTTCTTTAATGGAAAGGTTTTTTAGCAACTCAAAAGATGGCAATTTGGTTCTTAGACGAGGGCACGTGGGACTCACTCACCCGACTAGAACTTTTAGGTCCAAAAATGCAGTCAATTCCAGGGACACCAAAAACCCATGCTTCCATTTTATAAAAGGATAATGTAGTACTGGTTTATTGAAATTGATTGTCGTAGCTTGTAATATTAGTTGTTATAACCAATCATAGCTTCTTTTTTGAAAGTTTAAAAAACCCATTGCTTTGTTCTTTATACTACAGAGTGGAAAAAAATATCCGTGATTAAAGTTTCAGTCATATTTTTGTTGCTTGCATTTAAAACAATATTATATTCTTGAGGAATGTAGCGGTACAAGAATATGCATCATTTTCTCTCTTCTTTCGACTTTTACACGTCTCATCAACCGCCTAGGCAATGTAGGACGAAACCGAACCCTTACACTGATAGAATATATTCGTAAATCGCTAGTAATTAGTTTCGAACAGACAATTTTCATAAAATATACGAATTTGTCGTACATATGAGGAATCGTTCGTAGTTCTATTGAAACACTTTTATTTTTTATTACTAATTTTTCGTGAATACCACGAAACGACTTTCGTTGGCTTATTACGAAACAGCTTCATTCAGCAAACGAATTGTTCGCAGCTATATACGAACATCTTTATAATATTTACGAGTACTATTCGTCAAACCGTCAACGTCAAAAGAGCTTCAATAGAGGTAGAATATGAAGTCATTACTGCTATACGTCAGATAATTGTTGATCATCACGACGGTCTCAGTCTGACTATTTAGTAGCCGTATCCGAGCCCGCCGCTTTCATGAAGATTTGCTGAACCTCTTTCGCTTCCAGCTGATCCAGAATCCGGAGCAGTACGAACTGCTCGTTGGTTTTGTATGAATAAGATTGAGTTTTTCTCTGCAGGAGCAATGACAAAATAATATGCTATTTTTTTCCTGCTCATTATTTCATTGAACAATTTATAAAAAGAACAAGTTCACGTATACGTTCAAGTATACGATCAAACATATTCGTCACCGCCTTCTAACCATCCTTCTCCCGGTGGTTCAAACAATCTAGTGGCTTTCACCCTTCTTCCTGGCCACCCGCTGGAAGTCATCCATCTTAGTCGTTGCAATCGGTGACCTGATGAAGGCCAAATGATCGATAATGATCGTCTCGTCGCCGGAATGGTTATCCTTCACGAACAGCTGCATATTCTGCACGTTCTTAAATTTAATGAAGTGAAACGGATTTGGTGATCCCGACACAAGATCCCTCTGCTCCAGTACAGGTTGAGATTCTCATCTTTTTTCGGTCCGTGAGAGGGCGGTGCTTTGAACTTGATGGCACTGATTTTGACCAGCTGATTGAAGGTAATCGAAATGCTCAGCTGTTCGTCACAATCGGACGCCAGATGACCACCGCTGGAACTGAGCGCATTCACCATTGGGTGGTCGTTCGATTCGTTCAAACATTCGCACTGGTTCTTCTGAATGAAGGTGTTCAAGTCCAACATTCCATGGCCGTAATCTTCTCCAGATTCATCCACGCTGGCGACGTAATGTTTCTGTATTTTGGCTTCAAGTTCATTAATGTCTGCACCCTGCATCCTGTCAATCTTTGTTCTGGATCGGTAGAAAATAAATATTGGCAAGGTCGACACGCCCTGGGACGGCGCCGTTTCAGCACATCTGTCGACGTCATCTGTCGACCTTGAGAAACACAGCCTTTGGACATTTCACCGGAAGCTTATCGAATAAATGCGATACGTTTCGGCACGGTCCACATCAAGCTGCGGTAAAATTCACAACGACCAATTTTCCTCCTGCTGCGGCCAGTTCGGTTTGGAAGTGAGCTTCATCGGTGATTGCTTTAACAGCCATGCTAAATGATTTCTTGCGCTGCTATCGGTTAGATGAAGATTCTAGTTAAAGGGCCACTACTTTACCCGGAGAAATAAACTACTTCATTAGCCTTTAACGTTATACACTTTTCTCCACACAAAATTCAACTAATCGAGAATGACGAGAGATGAACGACGAAAGATGAATACGAAAACTTTTCTTAGATGAACGAAATGAATTCGTGCGACCCAGGAGATTGTTCGTAATATACACAAATGTTTATTAAAATAAACAAAACATTTCGTTTCATTCACGAAAAATAAATCAACATTCGTGCAATGCACACTAAATAAGTAAAATTTACGAAAACTTTCGTTCATCAAGCGGCCATTTCTTCACACCACAGTAAAATCGATTTGGCCACATCGATTTTTTTAAATAAAAAAAAATCGATGTTGTCAAACATCGATCCCAAAAGATCGACTGAAAACAATAAGAGACTAACAAATACGAAAACTTTTCTAAAATAAACGAAATAAATTCGTGCGACCAACGAAGTCGTTCGTAATATACGCAAACATTTATTGAAATAAATGAATCATTTCGCTTCATTCACGAAAAATAATGTCGTTATCAACGATAACATTCGTGCCATGTACACTAGATAAGTAAAATTTTCTAAAAATTTTGTTCATCAAGCGTCCATTTCTTCACACCACAATCTTTCTAGTCCTCAATAGAGATGAGCAGGTTGAAATAAAATCGACGTTGCCAGATCGATCCTTTTAGTTAGTTAAAAAATCGTCGTTGTCAAACATCGATCCTAAAATATCGATTCAAAAAATAATATGCTAATGAATACGAAAACATTCGTAAGATGGAAGAAATAAATTCGCGTCAGCAATGAAATCGTTCGTAATATACACAAACATTTATTGAAATAAATGAAACATTTCGTTTCATTCACGAATAATAATGTCGGTAAGAGTTAACATTTATGAATTGTATGCGTTTCTTTCTATCTTTGCGAAGTATAAATTTAAAATTGTGGATCAAGCCTTACTTCTCGACCTAGGAGAGTTGAAACACCCTGTTTCAACTCTCCTCGATGATGAACTTCTAGTCTTATGGTAATGTTATAATCACGTTAACGTTCCTGAACAGTATCTTGCTGTTATTACTGTTAGGATAATTGCAGAAATTCCTGTATTTGTACCCAAATTTTAAGATTAATTTTCAAAACAAATGTCAGTTTTTACGTAGATATACACTGTGGAAAATAATGATAAGAATGTATGCCATTTTAAGGAATTATCTTAGTGTGATCGAATAAAAATGACACAATTATAACAACTGATGATTTAGAAAACGGTTACTTGTTTCAACTCACATCGCTGTTTCAACTTACCTCGGTATGAGGAGAGTTGAAACAAAGAAAACACTGTTACAAAAATCAATATATTGATGCTTTGTTATTGATTTGTACCAGCTATTTTGATGTAATTTGATAAAGCATAAACAGAAGTAAGAAATGTAAAATTAAGCAGTCATCGAATGACAGTTTTTGTCGATTTATCTAACAAAAACAAAAAAATGTTTCAACCCTCCTCGGTCTCCCCTACTGTCGAAAAATGGAAGATTACTTTGATATATCTTAAAAAGATATTAGCATTTATGACCAATTTGACCGAAAGTAGCAAAGGGTCCAACATACTATATGCGGTTGTGGGAGTTCGAACTCAGGTGAGCTGCGTTTAATGTAATGGGCTTACCGGCTACGCTATTCCTCCTCATATAATATATTCAGACCTTCATAGTTGTAAGACGTTTGATGCTGAAGAGTGCCTCCGTCAATAATGAGGAATGATGCAGTAAGGCGGGTTAAACATCAACACTACAATGTCGACGATTCATTCAATTATTGTCCTTACACTACGACAATCTAGGAAAAATATTTAGCAATCTTGTTGGCTTGTTAATAAATGACGATTACGTGATTTACAAAAGTTACATTAGTTCATACAATTATGTTGTTATCAATTATTTCCTGTTCCTGATATGATGCAGCTGGAAAAGTCAATTGCCAGCCTAAAAACAAGCCACATTTTTTCGATCATCATGCAACTACATTTACAAATGACAATATTGAATGTTGCAGCCATTGAAATCAATCGATATTATGTCGAATCTTAGTAAGCGATTCGAGGTTCATTCATTTTAAATTTTCGAATTTTTCGCTGCAGGAATTGAATTATCTTTTAAAATAGTGTCTCCTCCTGTACAAATTGTTGGTGGTTGTAGATTTTTGCTATATATTCTGGCAAAAGCTTTGTGCTTTCTTACATAGTGAACGGTTCGAAGAGGGACCATTCATAAATTAATGTAACGTAAAAATTACCCAAAATTGACTCCCCATGTACCAAATTGTCATAAATGTATCTATTTGTAGCAATATGTCACAAATTGTCGAACCCCCTCCCCCCTAAAAGCGTTATGTAATTTATGAATGGTCCTAAGTAATATTAATTTGGAATGTGGAAAAGAAAATCCACTAAAGTAATAATAATATTTTTATATTCAATGAATTAGTATCTCAAAGACGGCGCCGGTAGTTAAGTGACATGTCTCGGGTTTTGATGGTAGAGACGCCTCTCTGGTGTGGGTGATAGGCACTCAGTACAGAAAGAGACCAAAGGAAAAAAAATAATAACAATAATTAGCCCTATCACCTTTCGAAAGTACAAATGTTCAATACCTTCATGGTTACGTAATCAAATAAACACAGCGAAACGTCAAAATTAATCGAACCGATAAATATGAGAAACACAATTCTAGAGCTTTTATTCAAAGCGTCACATCTACAATGAGTGATTCTTTGGTTACTTTCTCTTTTGATTTTTTTCGGCGTCAGTATAGCACTTCTCACTTAATTTGCAGTACAGATCGAAAGACGGTGGTTTTTACTAGCATAGTAGGCAAAGAGTTAAAGAATAAATGTTAAAGCGATCGAATTATAAACAGAAGATAAAGTAAGCAATAACAGTCTCTCATTGTAGATATGTCTTTTTGAAAAAGGCCTAAGAACTCATTTCAATAATTCACTACCACAACTATTAGGAGCTCATTCATAATCAACCACAAACAGAAATGCAACCATGTACCAACCATGTATGTAAACCCAAACATAAATGAATAAAAATTTGGGTTAAGAAATTCGTTTCTCTAATAGTCATGTAAAACAGTCGAAATAGGAAACACATCGAATGCACGTTGGCGTGAGGCACAAATCCTCGACTACCTACGGGATACGTCCAATTTGAGCCAGCATATTCTGATTCCTAATTCTGACGCCCCAAGATATTTTTAATAAGGCGGAATGTCGTACAAAAATAACATAATTGGTTCTGCATCAGACGACGGTATAGTCGAAAATGCCTAATCCAGCCTTGAGAGTATCGTGTGAACTCAAGAAGTCCAGGAGAAATTTTTAGAGCTTTTCATGTAGATTTGTCCAATCACAATCCTTGAAGTGATGATGAAATGAAAATTTGCCACATGCGCGGATCGCTTGCCAAACAAGGATTGTGTACCGAATTTTGACAACTTCTTCTTCCACTTTCTGTGCAAATTCCTTGTGAACCATTGTTTTTGCTCAAAATGAATTGAAATTTCAATCGAAATGTTGGATTGACGTTTGAATTGGTCCAATACCATCCTGGTCATGCAGTGCCTCGTTTCCTACCATCACTTCGCTTGATTATCTGATGCTCTTAAAACGTCACATGGATTAAGGTGCGATGTGCGAATTTGATCCATGGTTACCCAGACGCTAAAGAGTTATAACTATTAAGTACTACTATTTTTTGGAATATAGCCTTCAGAATGATTCTATATTCATCTTAAGTTGGGGGCCGTAAAAGCCCGGGACCCCTAGCCCAGTGTGCCCATGCGTAAAGACGGTACTGGTCTCTTCCTAGACGGCCCTATAAATTGTCAATCTCATTGTACCGTTTTATAGCATGAAAAACAGTTGTGGCGTTTTTGCTTAATTCCGAAACTGAGTCAGGTTCTAACCTCAACCGCTGTCAGGAACATTTTGACAGTAGTTGGGGTTAGAAACTGACTCAGTTTCGCTTCAAGCAAAAACGACATTATAGTTGGTATTATAAATCTCGACAAATATTTGATTAGGACTCAAAAGCCAAATGTCAAAATGTACTTTGCGGATAAATTCTAGAGAAACTGTTATTACCCACGGTGCATAGCAGTCAACGAAAGAAAAAAAAACTTTTCTCTTTTGTTTGTTATCAACTACTGTGCTCAGCGATTAACGGCTCGTTTTCTTGCTTAAAAACGCTTAATTTTTGTAGAGTTTATGTCAGCATCTTCGAAATTTGAGCCCACACTATAGTTTAACATACATCGAAAATTATTATAACATGGTTTCAATATGTCGGGACGTTTGGTGCGTGACGCTAAGTGCTACCAAAACATCGGAGGACAAAAATCGAGGACTTGTACTTAACTGTTGTTGACGGCGACTACGATATTTACGTTCTGACAGGAAGTTGGCTTGATGGTCGTATTATATCGATGCAGCTCTTCGGGGATTCTTACGCGGTTTACCGTGCCGACCGAGGTGCTCGTAACAGCATCCATGGTTGTGGTGGGGGAACTTTGATCATTGTTTCTTCCGCGCTTGTCTCCTGTGAATTTGGTGTGGATAGTTCATCAAGCATTGAAGCTGTTTGGACGAAGAACTACTTTATTGGAGCTGTTTACATTCCTCCAAAAAAGACTTGACTGCTTTATTACAGCCTGCTTCTTTCCAAACAGATGCAAACGATGTGATGATAGTCCTTGGTAATTTTAACCAACCAGGACTTATGTGGGTTTCTTCTGGACGTGGATACGCTTACTCTAACTCGTTATCCTTGACAACAAATCCTGCCAGCCGCTTATTTCTGGATAAGATGACTTTTCACGGATTAAATCAAATAAGCACGATTTTCAATCATCAATCTTTTATTGACCTCGTCTTCGTCAATAGGAATGCTCTGCCTGAGTGTTCTGTGAGTGAAGCTCCCAGTAAATATAATCGTTCCTTTGGATAACTATCTTCCCACATTAGAAATATCCATTTTCATCATTTGTTCACCACAATATGAAGAGGCTTTAGCTTCGCAAAACTGATCTAGTAACACTACGTCACTTCCTATTGCTGATTAACTGGAGTGTACTACTTGATCCAGTGGATATAGATGCTGCGGTCGATCTCTATAACCAATTACTCCTTGACTATGTTTAAAAATCCGTTCCAAAATGTTTGCAGGCTACTTCTCGACTGCCTTCACGACTGATGCACTGCCATCGAGGTCGAAAACGCGACCCGTGTTGTTCCCTTGGTGCGGTGGATATGGATGTTTTCACCATTTCAGAACAGGTTCTTCGTTCAACAAAGAATACTAAATCGGCTTATGCTCCAAGACTAAGTGCTATGCCTTCAGCTGTTATGAAAAATGTTCCAAAACTTTAGCGATCTCTCTGACGCACCATTTCAATATGTCATTTCAGCAGCAAAAATTTCCCGATGATTGGAAATGTTATGTCATGTTTCCTGTACACAAGAAAGGTGCCAAAAGCAACATTGAGAACTACCGGGAAATCACTTCTCTGAAAATCGAGTAAAAATTTTCGATTCACTTATCAACGAGATGTTGTTTTCAGCTAGTGAACATTACATAAACATTTGTCAGCAAGGATTCTTCCCGGGTTGATCGACTGAGGCGAATCTATTTAGCTTCAAAAACTTCAGGTAGACCTGGTCTACACAGATCTTAAGGTCCCTTTCGGCACAGTTAACCACAAGATACTGCTTGCAAAGCTTGATAAACTAGGATGTACCACGAGATTCTGCCACTGGCTCCGATCCTACCTTTTACATCGCGAGGTCTTCGTGCAAATTGGTGATAACGTGTCTGAATCCTTTTCTAAAAATTGTGGAGTTCCTCAAGATAGCACACTAGGTCCGCTACTATTTTTATTGTTCGTGAATGATGCGGTCTTCGTTCTAATGCGTGGAGGAAAAATGTTTTCACCGAAGACCTGAACATATTCCGTGTCATAAGGAATGAAGCTGATTTCTGTGAGATACAGTGTTTTGTTGATATATTTTCCAACTGATGTCAAAGAAACATGTTGATCCTTACGTTGCGAAATGTTTTCTCTCAGTTTTCATCGTACAAGGGACATGCTTAATGTCAACTACAACATTGCTGGAACTCAGCTGCAACGCGTTGACCACGTAAAAGATTTAGGCGATGAAATGCTAACTTATACCAATCACTTATCAGCGACCACTGACAAAGCAAATCGACTGCTGGATTTTATGTTCAAAATTTCCAGCGAATGCGGGGATCCTTTGTGTTTCAGGGCTTTATATTGCTCACTGGTGCGCTCGTAGTTGAAATTTGCAAACATGATCGGACCGATCATGCAACGTGGAGTGAAAGGATTGAAATTTATACGATATGCCATTCGTCAATTGCATTGCAATGATCCGTTGAACCTGCCACCATATGAGAATTGCTGCAGGTTATTAGGACTACATACTTTGCAAGATCGTAGACATGCTTCGCTGGCTATTTTCAAATCTAAACTTGTGTTGGCTGAGTAAAAGACGTTTCATATGAAATGTACTCTGGAGCTATCCGTGGAATAATCAGGTCAACATTCCCTTCTACGAACACACCGAGCCCTTATCAAACTAATGAACTGACTAGTCGTTGTCGATTTTGGCCACTTCTTCGAAGCTTCCGGAATGGTCGCAAAAAGATCACCATGGTTATATTCAACCTATACATACATTATAGAAAACTCTATTTCCGATTCGATCCGAAAAACCCAATCCACATAAAATTTAGTTTCAACTTGATTTACCAAAGAGCAATAAATTATAAATTAATTCATAATTACACAGGAAGGACAATCACTAAAACTCCATAAGCGTCAATTATTTAATGTAAAATTACTGCTATTGCGAAGCCCACAAATCAGTTGCGTGAAAACATTTGATTGGGACAATCTCAATCACGCTTTTCTATTTACCCGGCGGAAAAGCATTAAAATTTTATTGTGACATTTGGTGCCTTGTTTTTTTTCAATTCAATGCAACAGCTAAAATCTCGCCGTACACCGCGCAAGGCGGTTTGCGAACTGGAAATTTAATTTCCCGTATGAGAATGTCATCGTAATAGATTTTCACATTATTACTACTCGTAACCTCTGAGTTATGAATAATCAATGATGATTGTTCGTTGGATCACTTCCGTTATTTTAATTTAAATGCTATTGGATTTCATAATTATGAATAGGGGTTATAATTACCTAGACTCTAATTAACTATTGCTCGGCTAGAAGAACACACATCCAACATGAAAAGGGTAGCTAGGCTCTGTAGATTAATATGTATATATGTATCTATAGCAAATATTCCAGTGATGTACTATTATAAACAACGGCGAACTACTAGTAAAATTCGTTGTCTTTTTTTATTTCAATCGATTTAATTCTTTTCTTGCATATCTCACTTTTGAATCTCACTGAGCTCTTCTCTCTCCACTGAGTGCAGTGGATTATGTAACGAACTAAAGAAGTAATCCATAACCTGCTGATCCAATTAATATTCACACAACCGCCGTACTGAGCACTGATAATCCTTTTACTCTGCTCACTATTCGCATTTACTAATCACCTCTTATCCAATTGACCCGAACTCGGTTTAAACACTTTCTCGCCGTTTTTTGCCTAATCGGCAAACTTGCGTAAGATTCGAAATATCCTCAAAAGGCGTTAATTTACATAGTTGAACAAATGGATAGTTGAAGATATAGAACAGTAATCGTAACCAGCTTTTTTCTCTAGCTTCTCTCAAGGGCAATTTTTTATATTTTTGTTGTATTTTCTCCCGTATTCTCGAATCTACTTCACCCTATTTATGGATCATCATCACCATTCACATCATCATAACTCTTTTCCACACCACACAAGGGAATCACATATACAGCATCCCAGGTGCACATGTATACTCTGTAACTCAACGCCTGCTATTCTCCTGCAGAGACTCACAATGATTTATCCTTTCTCGCTTGCTGCAGTGGTCACTTCTTCTTTGTCTACATCCAAGCACAAATAACTCATTCTTCACGTTATCCGCTATATATCAACACTGGATATTATTCACAAATCCACGGTAAAAAAAGCTGTCAACAAACGTATCATCAAATCTCGTGCCAACTTCTTTCGTTCCTCGGTGAAATATATTCGTAGGGAAACTGTCAAACCGAAGTGTAAAATTACTTGAAACCACCACGATCAATCATTCCTTCGCCCTCCCTTGGCCAACGGACATTCGTACGACACTTGTCTGATGAATCCACGACACTTTCACCGAACCTGCTATCCACCTGACAGCACCAGAGAAACCCTGTAGCAACAAACCACTGTTGTTTGAGGACAATCTCTCTCGCTTTAAAGGACGGTACCGCGGAAAATTCGACCCGGATGACGCACTACCACCGAATGCACACTCTATTCTGACAGAACCTAGAAAATCCTAGTATCCTTACACGGAACTCTGGCAGTGAAAGCTCCACTTTCCCACGGATTGGACATGCGCACTAGTAACGATTCCCCTCGGTTTCTCTTTCTGAAACCATACTCACGCTCCAGTGATACGAAATAACTGCTAATGCGTCGGCGCGTTGCTATCGGTCCACTGGGATTCCTCTCCGGGTGTGATCGGATTCGATGGAACTACTTCTCGGTAGTGTGTTTTCAATAATATTCTCTCTTTCCTTGATGATAAACAAATGATGTACCATTAGAGAAGATTTATCTCATGCTACTGGATGCCCTATGGTTTCTTCTGCCTCTGTAGAAGGAACTATGAATTCCCCAGACCTGGCTGCTTTCCAGAACAGCCCGCGTGATCGTTGGACAGTGAATTGAATTATGAATGCAATATGTTCAGGATCAATTATCGCTTTCAGCGCTCCCATTTCCACAATAGATAAATTTCTTGCTATTCCGGAAGCTTTGGGAGAGGCAAAGCGGACCGAGATTCTCTTACATAATGCAACAAACACTTGATGCTGGTTCTGTGCAACCTCTCGCAATATTACGAGTAGAGGAGTAATGTCTCACGCTATCCGGAGTCCGGACCTATCGTACTCGTCTATCGGTTGATGTACATATGGCAGCTGTTCCCATATTTTTGTCCTGTTCATTTTTGCCCTGTCCGAAGGAAAAATCTCCAAATATCTCCCGTTCTCCCAACGCATATTTGTATATCGATATTACTCATTCTCTAGAACATCCTGGCCGACTCTCATTCCCTCCGTCCATTAGAGCAACGTTCCGCCTAGGCAAATCTGCTAAGGAATAAAAATAACACGGAAATAAAACTATATAGAAGCCCTGGTCGTACAAACAACTTAATCGCTGTGATGTCATCCGAAACGCAACGAAAGCTCATCAGCTACCCCAGCCTTGGAAGTGTCTCAGAAGAAGAGATGAACAGCATTTTCGTTCCTAGCTGGCACCTTGCAATCGCAGACGAACGAGACCCGACAGCCGCGTACATTTTCTGCCAAATTGCTCTTTACCGCTTCCAGCGATTATTTTTGAACACACTTCTTCGTGTTCGGGAGAGGCTGCTCACCTCGGAATCCACGACAGTAATGCTGAAAGCATTCTGTACCGATGGGAGGGGGAGCAAAAAGCATACACTCGACAGAAGAACGAAAGACGGCATCGGTAAAAATGGCATCGCACGCTAGCAGGAAGACATTAAGATTATCAGGTAATATCGAGGAAAAATAATGTTAAGCTGCTTTTGTCTGGGAAAAACCAACATCGGCATCGTGAGGAAATCGGTAGAGCCGAGCAAACGATAAGATGATTGGGAGGGAATAGGGAGGAATAGGATACCACTCAGATCGGACCCAGATAGAAATGAGCGGGAAACATTAGCAAATGTAAATACAGTTTCAGGGTATGCTTTTACCTAGCTTTATTGTGATGTTTTCATCGAATCCGCTTATTGGTGCTATCGTCATCGGATCTTAAACACAATCCAGGAGTGGATTCCGCAAATATTGGTATGTATTTTCAGATAATACCACTCACCGCCAACGCAACGTTTTGTGTAATTGAGATGAAAATGGAAAATGAACCATTTCGTTTATGTCTGACGAACTGCGAATTTACATCACGTCGTTTTGTACGTCGTTAATCGTCATTACCGCCTTTTGTATAGCTCAGTGTAGCATTTTATAGCGTGATTAAAATAATCCTTAGCCATAAACGATGAAAATATAGCAATTTTTCTCGTTCATCAAACTGGTGCGCCTTTTGCTTCATCAATCAACGCAAATCACCAGGATACGTTAGATGGGAGATGGAAATCCGGAATGGAAGAAAATTGACTCGAATGAGAAGTTTACTGATCTCATTCGTAAGATTTTGTGTATTTTATGAAGCAAATTTGAAAATTAAAATTTTTATATCTGATCGAATATTACTTTGGTGAGGTATACAATTGAAAAATGTCAAAAGATTTGCAAATGCTTATGTTATCCTGACATCGTGATCAATTGCGCATATTTCTCCTAAGGCGATCGCTTACCAAAATTGTGCATAGCTGTTGAGTGATTCCGTGACTCATTTCCCTGCAGCAATCAACATGTACAAATGCATGTCTTTAATTATTTTGCGGCTAACCCACAAGGCCTTAAGTTTTGATGACTTCAGAAAAATTGTTGTAGTCACCAAGGATTTTCAAAAGTAGACGACCGTGTTTCAAAATAACTTGTAAAGATACCTCTGAAATAAAACTTTTTACATTTCTTACAAATATAAATATAGAAATATATATTAAATTCGCTCAAACTCTTGAAAATTCTTTCCGAGGCCCAGAGAGCCGAGTCACATATACCAATTGACTAAACTCGACAAATTGTGACAATGACTGTATTTATGTATGTGTATGTGTTTGTATAGTAAGGTCCAAAATATTTTCCTGGTATTACATGTATTGGTACTGTGGGGGATTCTTAACGCACTTTCGTACCTAACCCCTAAAAATACTCCATACTATTTTTCGCCCTTTTTTACACGAAACTACTTCAAGGTATTACTTTGCAGAGGGGATCGTTGTGCTTTCGCCCACCTCTTTCATTGCTCACAAGCTGTCCGCAGCTATCTCGAAGCCGAACTTGATCCATGAAATGGTTCGACCTTTGTGCCATTTAACTACAGACTCTTTCTTTTCGCCTCTATCTACTACGTCGCCATTTAGCTCTCATCTCCGTGAGCCGTTGGTGCTGATTCAATGAGCCATTTAGATCCTGTATCCGTTAGTCATTCAGCTCCTTGCCTTACTCTGGTCTACTCGAATGGTCCCCGGCGGAGAACTCACCCTACTCCGACTACAAGCTCCCTGGCGACGAAATTTCTCTCTGTATCGATGTCTATTTCGTGAGTCAATTGGTTCCCATTTTTGTAACAATTTAATCGGATAATCCACAGAGTTACCATACAGTTAATTCCCCGGCGGTAGATTTTTCATTTTACTGACATTCGTTCCCGTGAGCCATTTAGTTCTGCTAGCTATTCGACGCGGCCTACTCGGTCTAATCCCCGGCGGTGGATCTAGTCTACTCACGAGCTACCCGGCGACCCGAACCCGGTGCTACTAGAGCTTCCATCCCGGGAATTTATTTCCCGGGAATCCCGGGATTTTTGGATTTCCCGGGATTCCCGATTCCCGGGAAATTGGGTTTTCTCATTCCCGGGATTCGGGAATCCCGGGAAAAACAATTTTTAATTTATTCCAAAAGGCTTCGGTTCTGCGAAAGAAATTCTGTAGGAAATATCTTTGCCGGCAAATATTTGGAGTAAGCAATGAATGCAGATTGTGCTTTTCCAACTGATTTGCAAATCAATGGATCAAATATCCTTAGGCTAGCTGATATGTTTTCGTGATTTTTTTTATGTATATAGTCCAAGCCTTACTCAAAACACTGCTAAAAATGTTGATATTTTCATGCAAAAATGGATTAATTTGCCGGCCGTTGTACCAAAGCATTTCCTTACAGTAGCGTTAGTGATGCGATATCTCTGCATTAATTAATTAATCAGATTTCTTTTACAGTGCTTTTAATAGTTTATTTTAATAATTATATTTTGAATGAAAGGGCTTGCAATCAAATTAGTAATTGAAACAGCGGTAATTTCTTAAAAAATCAATGAGGTTTTGTTTCAAAACTTGGGATGGTTTGTAGTGATATCATGCTTAACGCAAACGCTATTTAAAATAAGAAATGTTTCTAGAACGTCTGCAGAAATATTTTATCGGTTCTTCGAATGCATATTTCGTCTAATTTGTTATACCGTAACTGAAATATCTGTAAATTTTTGGATGCATGAAAAGAAATGCATAAATGCTGTAGCTGTCCAATATCATGCGCATCCAAACTCTTTGAATGTCGATTTCAAGGATGCTGGCAGGATTTTTGAAGGGATAAGATCAAGCAATCCAGATACTCGCCCGTAACAGGAAATCGATGGTAGATTTTGATTCACACTTAATTCGTAGTGCTGCTGGTCCTACTGCGACGGAAATGGATTCCATATATCACATTTTATCATTTGATCAGAAATAACTGCACAATACACTGAAGCAGCTCAATCTTTTCATTCAAATTTTCATTACCAAAGAAGGTGCTTTGCATTAAATTGATCACATTCCATCGTATCAGAACAACGAATTCCAATTTTGGTCAGTAACTCCAGCTGCTGCGTTCAGTATATCGTCCAATTGTAATCGTAATTACCAAAATTTAGGTTACACATATAGCCAAGAAATATTATCAAAAGAAGTTGATGTTGCGTAAACTTATTGACGAGATATCAAGTGATTGAATAATTTGTAGGACACCAAATCGCCGTTTTCTGACAACTGCTTCTAGGACAGATATACATGTAATCAAACGGGTTTGAAAACTTTTCATATTATTCTTTTTTTTTAAGAAAATCATTAACCTTTTCATTTTTCTTCTGAATTCCCGGGATCCCGGGATTTCCCGGGAAATTTATTATTTATTTCCCGAATCCCGGGAAGCTGAAACCCGTCGGGAAATGGAAGCTCTAGGTGCTACGTCGCGTACTACTCAACTTATCCCCGGCGGTGGGCCTAGTCTACACCGACGGGAGCTCCCCGGTGGCGGAATTTCTCTCAAAACCCGATTTGTCGTTTATCACCCGTCGAGATCTCTTTCCGGAATCTTAACTACCTGTGCGATAGTCCGTTCTCATTTTCAGCGTAGTTGGTCAACCTTTTGAGGATGACCCTTTCCAAAAGTTTACCAAGAGTATCCTGCAGGCATATAGGCCGATACGATACTGGATCTCCTGGTGGTTTCCCTGGTTTTGACAGAAACACCAGGATCTCCCATCTATCCAGAATGTAGCCTTCGTCCAAGCATTTCTGTAGAACTATCCTGATTATGTCCGGAAATGCAAGGATCGCGGTCTTCAGTTCCATGTTAGGGATACCGTCTGGATCGGCAGCTTTCTTCGCTTTCGGCCACTACAAGGAGCGCGTTGATGGAGACTCGGTTATCACCTGCATTTCCACTGTCTGCATCAACGTACGGCGGCCGTGCAGGTGGGTGGCGTCTCGGGAAAAGACCTTCCACGATAATTTTCAGTTTGTCAGCGCACATTTCAGGTGGCGTCGATGGGCCCTTTATCTTGACTATCACGACACGGTAAGCATTGCCTCATGACCTTAGCTCCTTGTAACAGGTGGTACTAAGTACTATCTCGCGTTTAAAAGCTGTCGAAGCCACCAGAATACCACTTTACGCTCTTCTCTGCTTACCTCAGATCACGCGCTCTGAACGAATCTTCTTGATTTTAGGCAGCACGGAAGATTTTTCCATCAATACGCCGAACGCCGGTAATTGCTCGGCATAATTTTCTTTGGCATTGTTACGTCACACGCCCTTGCCACTGTCTCCGACAGCTCATCGGCATTCTGAATTGGAGCTAGGCTGTCAACACGAAGTACTTTCACAAAAAGGTCGCAGTCTTTAATTTTTCACTTCCGCTCGCTAGTCCTCACTCTCCGCGTTACAGTACTATTCCGTCGACAAATGGGGTAGTGGATCGCCTGGTGGTGTGGTTGCTACGTGTGTACTCCTCAATTCATGTTATCCTTCAGCGATGGACTGCAGAATTATGTCGATTATGCATTCCAAACCGTCTTTACGGAATGTGCTAGCGGAACCTTTATTACACAGCGTTACATCCAGTTTCGACAGGAGCATCAATGTGCAATGTGAGGTGGTGTGTGTTACTACCACCTATTGTAGCAGGACCACCGCCCATGTTACTGAGCAGTCCGAACGCAACAATTTGATCAAGCATTACTCACTAACTATAATCAGCATGTTACTGTATGATGAGCCAAACAGGAGTTGGGTGGTCGATAAGCAACTTCGCTTCATTCGAAAATCTCCTTCCAATAACAAGATCATACAAGTCAATCGTGTCGCAGGTTCGGGGGTTTCTTTCTAGTACTGTCGGAAATTGGGATCATACTAATCGAAAGTTGTTTTGTCAAACTTAACTATTACATGTGTGTGATTGTTATCGAGAAGTGTATATCTGGGTCGTGCTGATCGCGTTGCCTACTTGCTGATAAGGAATAATCAGTTTGATTGTTCGGAAATTTTTAAATGTTACAAAGTATGGCTAGAATCATACGATGTAAGTTAAATGAAGCTATATGGAGGTTGTTTACGGGTCATTCCACGTCACATTTACAACCAAAATTTGAACTCCTTCCAAAAAAATTTACTTGCATTCTTTAGTAAAAAATAATTGATGCGAATTTTTTATTTTGACTGGAAATGATGTTCTTAAAGTTATTAGTTTTTGAACAAATTTCAATCACGGATAACTTGGAAACGATTCGATATATAGAAAAAAAATTAAATAAAAAAAGGTGCGTTTTCAAATGAGCGTACCGAAATTTTTTTACTAAAAGTTTTTGTTTATTATATAACTTAGGAAATTTGCAATTATTTGAAACAAATTGAAGTTTTAAAAAGTTGGACCAAATTTTATTTTACTTGATAATTTCTTTAAAGATTCAGAATCATGATAAAAGAATTTTGTAAAAATTCTCGTGTGCATATGAAAATAATTTGCGTGCTATTACAATTATAAACTTAAATCAAGGCAAATTTACACTAAACAACCAGTATAACAGGCCTATTTATAATTAAAAAATCTCGTAAAATACTTCGAGTTCCATTCTGAAATCTTCCCGATATAGTTATAAATTATTTGAAAAAGCTAAAAAAATTCTGCTCAACTCTAAAAACAGTATTTACTTCTAACATTTGCCCAATACATAAACTACGTAACAAAAACAAATATTACAAAAAAAAATTCCAGTGAGATCAAACGAAAACGCAATTTTTATTATTTTATGCTTTTTCCACAAATCTAATAGTTTCAGAATTATCAGGGATTCAAAATGTTCAATTTTATAAAATTGATTAAATTGAAAAAAAAATTTTCTATAAAGTTCAAAAACTCATAAAAAATATCAAATTCAATAATTTTTAGCTAAAGAATAGGCGTTTAGTTTAAAATTGCTTAGTTTTAAGCTTATAATTATAATATCTTGCAAAGTATTTTCATTTTCACTCCCAAATTTTTACACAAGCTTTTTAACATGGTTCCTAATATTTAACGAAAATAATAAGTAAAAAAAGTCCAATCGACATAAGGAAAGTGCCCTTTGAGCCAGTCGCTACTGATTCCTGATTCTAATAATTGCAAATTTCATAAGTTATATAACAAAAAAAAATTTGCAAACTAACAACAATTTTTTTCAGTAAGCTCATTTGAAAACGCATCTTTGTTTATTTAATTTTTTTCCACATATCAAATCGTTTCTGAGTTATCAGTGGTTGAAAAATGTTCAATATTATAAACTTTAAAAGTTCAAAAACTAATAACTTAAAAAATATCATATTCAGCCAAAACAAAAAATACATATCAATTATTTTAGCTGAAGAATGCAAAAAATGAAGAAATTGAAATTTTGGTTGCAAATCTGACGTGGAATGACCCTTATGTTGAAAGTATTTAATTGCTTTATTGAAACGTGATTTTATGCTGACAATGACTCATATTTTCTGTGTGGTAATCAGATGGATTACGTATTTATGGAGTTGCACGATGGCTTTTGCTTAACCGTCACAATCGCAATGTACGCCATTGTAATGAAGGGTAGCCCCAATAGGTGGAGAGAAGAGCCCACCTAATCTTCACGAAATGTTGTCAACAGAAAGCTGGCTACTCTACTCTCCCTGTCCAAATCGCGTCAAGCAGGGGCACCAAAGTGCACTATGAAGAGGTCCAAAATACCGTAACCTTGCTCCAAACCTACACCTGTATATATTGATCTGCAGCACAGTGGCACTGAAAACAGAGTGATTCCAATTTGTTTTTATTTAGTCAACTAGTGTGAAATAAAGTTAAATTAGAAATTGGATTCCTACTACGTGGATTCCACAGCTTATGGGATTTCTACCAAATGGTCTGTGGGCAATTATTTCGGCCGCGTCAACATGTCGTGGCATACTCTCTTTGGCAAAGTTGTTGTTTTTTGGGCTTGTATCGAACTAAAAATCTAATTTAACCATCCGAAAGGCAAGCAATGCACAGAGTTTATAACTTTCTGAAGTTGAGGTGAAATCGCCTCAGAGCTTCAGGAGCATAAACATAGATGATAGCTCGATTGTCGGAGGGTTAAATATATATGCATATAATTATATCATTAACAGCCAAACTACTACCAATGATTCATTTTCCCCGTTAAATTCTAAACCCGACGGCTGACCTGAGATTAGCCTACAATGTTATCGCGATACACCTGACATGACCAAATTAAGATAACACACTCTTCTTTGCCAACCGCGACTTTCAAGGATCTGTCTTATTACTGGAAACACTAAATTTATTGACGACGGATGAGAGTCGAATCGCAATGATAGGCCCTTATTTACCATGCAAACCACAAAATTAATTATTGTTATTAATATTCAACAACCGGTTACGTGGTTGGACGAGGCGGCAGGCTATATTCGCTCAACGCAGCCTACTTGAGGTCTATGTTTGTTTTCGCTGTGGTTATTTCCGGCTCAGCAGTAAACATACATCATATGTACAAATTCATCAACATATCCATCTATATATATATATTCAGTAAATATGACCAATGAGTCAAAGTTTCGAAATAAACTAACACACTTCTACCTACTTGATGAAACATACCAAGTAGGCACTGAGCCAGGGAAGATTAGATGCTATCAAACGAGCAAGAAATCAACACTCCACGAAAGCCATGATGGAGTGGAATGAGCTGTGTGTGTTAGATTTGATGCTTGAGATAGGAATGATTAAACTTTAATAGCTTGAGGAGGATGGATGTGCAAACCGATAGATCGATTGCAGATACCACGATTGGTCAGTATTTTTTTTTCAATCGAATTTTTCCTGTGGTGAAGAATGTCTAGAAAATTTCTAATAGAATCAAACTTAGTAATAAATTCAAAAGTTTCCAATGCATAGCCCAAGGCTTGAAGGATATGTAGATAGAAGTTTTGCAAATGCTTGTCGATTCACAATCTAGCCGGAAGCTATTACTTCGTGAATAAGGCTTCTGTAGTCTAACAGCATCCGTAGGTCAGTATTGTATAGAAGGTTGAAAGTTACAGTTTAACTTTGTTTCAAATGGATTTATAGCCAACAGCAACAAACTAAAAGATGAGAGTATTCTTACTCGACACATAGCATAGTTGGGGGCGAAGCTAAATGCTATGGAAAACCCGGAGAATCAAACAGGAACCTGAGAGTGAGTGAAATGGGTGGAATATATCACATATAATGACATGACTTTACCATTATCCTGGTGCAGGTACGACAACAGTATGCGAATATGACGTTGACACCTTTCGGTACAATTTGCTTGCATTTCGGTATGCGTTGAGAACAGATAAACTATTTACATATATGCAACAGAACCATCCGGAACGTGAACGTTCTTCGCAAGGTTTCAATCATAAAAACAGAATCCGGAACGATGCTTCCCCTAAACCAAAAGTACACCACACGTTCCGACAAAGTTTGTTTTCTCATAATCCTGCATGTGGTGTAATATTGTAAAATAACGATTCATCTAACGTTATATATGCACTCTCTTGATACCACCAGGGTCCAATATGTTCCAGGTATATATATATATATATATATATATATATATATATATATATATATATATATATATATATATATATATATATATATATATATATATATATATATATATATATATATATATATATATATATATATATATATATATATATATATATATATATATATATATATATATATATATATATATATATATATATATGTATATATATATATATATATATATATATATATATATATATATATATATATATATATATATATATATATATATATAAGATCTAAGAACCCACCATCAGTGCATGAAATACTCCAGTGGCTGAAGATGCTTTAACAGCAAGGATAAAATTATGTTACCAACGGACATTCACATTAACGCTGTATAAAGGGCCAAAATAGGGTTGGTCCATAAACGGAGTCATTTATGCGCAATCCTTGCAATGAAAAGATCCAGCCAGTTACATAACTCAATTTTCAATACTTGTTAGGGCACTACCTTATAGTTTGTGTGAGAAGGGCGCGTTAATCTTGTTACCACTTGTCAGATAAGAACGTTTACAGCAACAGCATCATCCGGAAGAATTATGCGATCAATGAGAGCATTCTTATTTTGTGACTAGAAGCTGGCGAACCACGACATCTAGTCCAAGTTGCAACTTGAATGATACCCTGATGCTCCCTCCCAACCCAATGGCATATCGTTTTGCCTTTTTCAATAGAAAGGTATTGCAATTGCTCTGAAAACCGACTTTTTAACGGATGCCCGGAGGGCCAAGTGCCATATACCATTCGATTCAGTTCGTCGAGTTCGGCAAATGGCTGTGCGTGTGTATGTATGTGTGTATGTTTGTATGTGTGTGTATGTGCGTCTGTGTGTGTATGTGACCAAAAATGTCACTCATTTTGCTCAGAGATGGCTGAACCGATTTTGACAAACTTAGTCTCAAATGAAAGATACAACGTTCCCATAGGTTGCTATTGAATTTCTGATGGATCCAACTTCCGGTTCCGGAATTACAGGGTTATGAGCACGATCACGCAGAAAATGTCGATTTTAATAAATTCTGCAATGAATGTATAAAGGTGAAATTTTTTCCAAAATATGACCACAACTGCTTCGATTTGTAGTATTAGATCACTAACATCCATTCAAAGTCTTTTTGGCCACATTGGCCACCATCATCGGTTCTGGAAGCCCTGGCGGAAGTATCCAAATTCAGAATAACAGTCACATCGGTTTCTCGGAGATGGCTAGACCGATTCAACCAAACTTAGTCTCAAATGAAGCCCCCGTAAATGGCTATTTAATTTCATCCCGATCCGACTTCCGGTTCCGGAGTTACAGGTTATGGCGTGCGATCACATAGCAAATTACGATTCAAACCGATACTCCGATAAAAGCAAAAAGGTAAAAAAATCGCTAAAATGTCTCTCAAACAACTTAAATTTGCAGTTCCAGGTCACCGACGGCCAAACAAACCTTCGATGACTACAGTGGCCACCATAGATGGTTCCGGAAGTGCCCGGGAAAAGCGGCCATCTTTCAAAATTAACGAACTCACATCAATTTCCCGGAAATGGTTAGGCCGATTTTTGCAAACTTAGTCCGAAATGATAGCTATATTATCCCCAAAGATGTCTATAAAATTTCGTACGAATCGTTTATATGGGTCCGGAAATATAGACTAAACCGTCCGGTCACATATGAAATTCCCATATAAGCCGGAACTCAAAATTTTTTTTCAAAGGGGGGACCCCATGAAATTTCAGAAATCGAATTCGTATTTTTGATGCCAAACATCTTTAAAATGCATGAAACGTCGAATAATGTTTGTTATCTCGATTTTTTTTATAGAAATTGACTTTTTGGGACTTAACCGATTTCGCTCCTTTTTTCAATTCAATATTACCGTGGCTGGTATTTCTTTTGCAAAATTTTAGAACTCGAATAATAATTTCTTTTCGTGTATATAGTTGTCAAGTCATGTATAATAAAATTCTAATGTATACATTTGAAAGCTTTTAATAAATATAAGCAACTAAAAAATTCTAAAGTTTTTATATAGTAAACATTCTGAATATAATGATTATGATGTATATATTTTATCTGATAGATATAATATTGAGGCATGTAATATGTGATGTGATATGAGAGAATAATGTATGAATGGGGTGGATGTACCAATAGTCGCATACTTAAGGAAAACTTTTGATGTAAAATCGATGAATAGACCTATGGGCAATGTTGATACACTAAACGAAAGCTTTCAGCCCCTACTTTATAGGGAAAATATAAAGATGGTTTAATAACCAATTTATGTATTCAAAACCGCTTGTACCACTATAGGAACACATGTACCAATATTGGTGCAATCACTAATTTCGGTTCCTATTGTTGCAAATCCCATTGCTTTCTTATGTGACTTGCAACTATAGGTAGCCTATATCAACTATAGGTGCAAGGGAGCTCAAAATTCTAAGAAAATCATTTTTTTCAATAGTCATTTGAGCAAATTTCAAGGATAACAGTTTTATTGTCGCATAACTTTAATGTGCGATGAATCGATAAAAAAATATTTGTTGATGGTTGGTACCTTAGCTAGGCGTATAACCCACTACTGCAACTATTGGTACACCTCAACTATAGGAGCACCCACCCTAGTAATAAACTAATAATATGGTATGTAATTGTTGCGTGTATCAAGAATCCAGCATGCTTCTGAATTTGAAATTCCCATATAAGCCGGAGCTCAAAATTTTTTTTCAAAAGGGGGACCCCATGAAATTTCAGAAATCGAATTCGTATTTTTGATGCCAAACATCTTTAAAATGCATGAAACGTCGAATAATGTTTGTTATCTCGATTTTTTTTATTGAAATCGACTTTTTGGGACTTAACCGATTTCGCTCCTTTTTTCAATTCAATATTACCGTGGGAAAATATAAAGATGGTTTAATAACCAATTTATGTATTCAAAACCGCTTGTACCACTATAGGAACACATGTACCAATATTGGTGCAATCACTAATTTCGGTTCCTATTGTTGCAAATCCCATTGCTTTCTTATGTGACTTGCAACTATAGGTAGCCTATATCAACTATAGGTGCAAGGGAGCTCAAAATTCTAAGAAAATCATTTTTTTCAATAGTCATTTGAGCAAATTTCAAGGATAACAGTTTTATTGTCGCATAATTTTAGTGCGATGAATCGATAAAAAAATATTTGTTGATGGTTGGTACCTTAGCTAGGCGTATAACCCACTACTGCAACTATTGGTACACCTCAACTATAGGAGCACCCACCCTAGTAATAAACTAATAATATGGTATGTAATTGTTGCGTGTATCAAGAATCCAGCATGGTTACGCACATTTCCACTCAGCGGAGGAATAGCATGTTTCCTCTTTATAGTCTCAATGTTGCATGCAATATTACTACTTAATGCATTGTGAAAAATATAGTGCATAATCAAATGTATGATAGACGAGATGCGATGAATTTAAGGAATGTGATAATATAATGCAATATGATATAATATAATACAAAACAACATAATATAATATAATATAATTTACCAACAAAAATTTCGCCCTAGTGAGAAATTGTGGTGTTTACCCAATTTTCAATATATATATATATATATATATATATATATATATATATATATATATATATATATATATATATATATATATATATATATATATATATATATATATATATATATATATATATATATATATATATATATATATATATATATATATATATATATATATATATATATATATATATATATATATATATATATATATATATATATATATATATATATATATATATATATATATATATATATATAGTCTAGATGATATTGATATGTTCTATCACTAATGAGTCAAAATTTCTCAAATGGGCCATCTCAATTAGGCTTCAATTCTTTGGCTCTAAGTTGCATGGTAGGGACATCAGACGACATTTTGCGAATGTAATCAGACCAATGAACAATATAACGCTTGGAAACATAAAGAATCTTTTAGACGGTCAACGCGTTACAGCTGTTGTAGTTGAAAGTAAACATGTTCCTTGTTCGATGAAAGCTGATAACAAAGCATTTAGCAACACTAAGAGCAATCAAATTTATTTTACAGCAACTGTAAAAGAAATCAACGAGATACTGCAGTTCACGGTAATCGGCTTCCTTCCTTATAACTAGAAATATTTTCAAGTCGTCGGCGAAGAACAGTTTTCCTCCAGGCATTAAGATGAAAACCATAGGGGAGAGTGAGGACACTTGATCCTTGGGGATAATTGATTCCCTGGCCATATCTTGTAATCTGTACGCATAAAGTTATCACAATATAAAAAGAAAATGAAGCATTTGGTCGTTCATGATGTTTAAAAAAACAAATCTGTTGTATTATGTTTGGTTTGAAAAAGTTGTATAATATTTTAGAAAATATGTGTTCAAATCCATCTCGAAGATCTTTTCACAAATTTTTTGAATGGTTGTGTGAGATCGTCGAATTAATTATTTATGAATATTTTCAAGTACGATTACTTTCTAAGGGCTTTTGCCTAGAAAAACACGTTTTTCGAATAAAAAGTTTCACTACACATGCAAAAAAAATAATTTTGTTCACCTCATACAACAGGTATCTTTGATCCCTGTAACACTGGGTATTCTTGATCCCTATCATTAGTTCTCTCAAACACTTTGGAAATTTATTGAAATAGAAAAACATCATTTTCATGACGTACCTGGCACTATTAATTGATCTAAAATGTTTGTTCCATGAACAAATGATGGCATAAGTTATTGAAGGTTGAAAAAGCCAGTTAAACAGCATTGATTTACCGCAAATACTTGTCTCGACTTCCTACTGTGGTTAAAGTTTGCCGTGCATCTAAAAAGGTAGTCTTATTAATTAATTTGTCAGGATTGGTGGTTAGCTGAACTTTCGTATCTATAGGCCATAGTGTGCTTTGTTTCTTTAGCCCTAGTAGGCGGGGGATCAAATTACCACACGTTTTTACAAAAACCTTGTTTTGGCATGATTTTCAAAATTGTTTTTATTACTGATATGACATAGTATTCGGATTTACACATTATTCATAGCTCTTACAATTCGAATTGACTACAGGATGGCGATTTTTGCAATTGAAATCTTTATTTCATTGAAAAGTTATGAGAAAAAAACAAAAGTCGGATCAAGCGTACCCACTCTCCCCTATCATTCACGAACAGTGAAAACAGTAGCGGACCTAGCATACTACCTTGAGGAACTCCAGAATGGTTGGGAAAGGATTCAACAATTGTCAACAAACAAACGACTTTACCGAAGGGCGGGCATAGCGTAATTGGTAAATCGATTGCCTTGTACGCAGCTCACCTGGGTTCGAATCCCAACCCCGCACGCAGGGCTAGAGATTTTTCTTAAGAGCTTTTTCTAACCCGAAGAGGCGAATGACATTAAGGTTAAAACCGATATAATCGAAATAAAAAAACGACATCACGGTGAATAAGGTATGATCGAAGCCAACGCGGTGCATCCAAGTTTATCAAGTTGCCTCAACAGTAGGTATCTCACGGTTAACAGTGTCAAACGCAGCCTTAAGATCTGTGCAGATCCACCTGCAGTTGTTTGGACATTTGTTCTGTGCAGAAGGATGTGAAAGAGACCAGGTTCGTCTCAACCGATCTACCGGGGAAGAAACCGTGCTGACAAGTATTAAAACCTGTTAAAATTGTTATTTCTAATGCGGGATGATAGATATTCAAACGAACGATCATACTAGAAGTTACACTTACAGAAAACTCAGGCAGGGCAATCCCATTCACGGAGGCGAAGTCAAGAAAACGAGATTGGTGGTAGTAGATCGTGCCTACTTGATTTAGTCCATGGAAAGCCATCCCGCCCAGTAGTAAACGGCTGACAGCATTAGTTGTCGAGGATGACGGTCTAGGAAAGGCATATCCACGCCCAGAAGCTACCCACATAAGTTGGTTGTAATTATCAAGTACTATCATCGCATCGTTTGCATTTGCCTGAGAAGAAATACGTTCATTAGAGTCTAGATGGAGCTTCATAATATTGCAGTCAAGACGTTTTTCTGGAGGAATGTGAACAGCACAGATAAAATAGCACTTCATCGACGTGGTAATCTCAATCCAAACAACTTCGATTCATGATGAACTATCTACACCAAATTCACAGGAGACAAAGTACCTATCAAAACTCATTCGCCGCGACCATGAATCCCCGAAAAGCTGCACAGATGTAATACGATCATCAAGCCAAGTTTCTGTCAGAATGTAAATGTCGTAGTCGCCGTCAGCTGCAGCCAAGTACACGTCCCCGACTTTCGTCCTTAGTCCTCTGACGTTTTGGTAGTACAACCGTAAACCGTCAACACCAATCAGGTGTTTCAGCATATTGTCCGAACATAATTTACTCGATGGCAAGCTAAAAACCAAAAGGCTTTCAGGAAGCGGATAGTCATATATAGCAAAAAACTCGCCTGAGAAGGGAGTTCGGAAGACCCCCTCACGACCTCCGAACGCATGGCCGTCCCGGCTAAGCTAGTCGCCAGCTGGTAGCATGACTGCTTCGGAGCGCTCGAGGTCTTCCGTAGTACTGTATAAAGGCCGTCACGGTTATGGCACCGCAGCATGAATTTCTTGCAACAGTCCCGGCGATAGCAGTCAGTTGACAGCTTGTACTCTGCTTGGCACCTATCATTTAATGAATGGGGGATAATCATCTTGTGGGAACATCAGCAATCTACGTAACGCATGGCCCCAACATCTCCCCTCAGTCAAGATGATAATCCTGCAATCTTGTGGCTCTTGTTCGTGTTCTAGCATTCCTGCGCATTGGGTTGACGGTAGTGGAGATCGCACGATCAAGCGGTTGATCCGAAAATGGTAACTGATTAGCGACAGTATCTGTTCCCTTCTCTTGTAGTCCGAAGCAATCTGGTAGAATCGGTTGAACCTCTTCATCTGGAGAATTATCCTAGAATCTTCGGTGCATCTGATTCAAATGTGACACTATAGTACGCTTACTCTTCAACTGCACTTTGTACATAACACTCCCTGACTTGGAGATTATTTCTTCTGATACCTATCTATCTTTCCCTCCATTGTATTGTTTGGCGTACACTAGATCACCAATTTTAAACTTTCGTATTTTACCCGGTTCCATTCGACAGGTTTCAGGAGCGGCAGCTGAGGGTAGCATAAGGTCCAAACTTGTACGATACCGTTTACCGAGTAGTAGTTCCAATGGATCTTTACCCTCGTAAGCGCTTTTATTTGGCGTAATTCGATAGTTTATCTCCTCTCTCATGGTGAATTTTCAAGAAGGCCCTTTGGAACGTATCAACGAATCTTTCCGCCATCCCATTTGATTGGGGATGATACGGTGGTGTTCGAACATGCTCAATACCGTTAGAGGTGCAGAACGACATGAATGATTCCGCAGTGAATTGGCGACCATTGTCCGTAACTAATGTCTCTGGCATTCCAAATCGACGGAAAATGTCCCGTAGAATAGAAATGGTCGCAGTTGTTGTTATAGACTTGGTAGGAATAACTTCCGACCATTTTGTATAAGAATCTACCATGACCAAAAAGTATTGATCGTGGTGCAGCCCTGCATAATCAACGCGTACCCGTTGAAATGGTTTAGAAGACGCTGGCCAGGGTTGGGGAGCAACACGAGCAGGCGCTTTGGCGGCTGCGGCGCACTGTGGGCATGCTTGTACCGGTTGTCTAATGTCAGCATCCATTTTCGGCCAGTACACAAAACTTCTTCCAAGGACTTTCATGCGTTCGATGCCTGGATGGGCAGCATGCAGTTGATCTAGAATCTTAGAAGGAAACCTGGATGGTACGACGAGACGATCACCGTAAAAGACACATCCCTGTACGATTGATAGTGAGTCTCTAATTTCGTAGAACGGCTGGATGTTCTTGTTAGTCCTTTCTTTTTAAGATGGCCATCCACACTGAACGAAGGTTTTGATTTGCTGCAATATCATATCACTATCTGTTGCATCTTCCATCATTCTGACAATTAAAGGAAGGTTAATAGATTTCAATGCAATACGAAGAATTCGTTTAACGTCCGCTTCCAGAGCTATCGATGCAATCACGAATTCTTCTTCTGGTTTACAGCTGCGATTGATGAGCCTCGACAAAATATCAGCGAATCCAAAGTCTGTTGTCCGAATATATCCGATGTCGAAGTCGTACGTTAGAAGTGTAACAGCCCATCTCTGCAGACGATTTGCAGCATACACAGGAATTCCCTTCTTAGATCCAAAAATAGTCAACAGAGGCTTATGATCCGTTGGTAGCGTGAAGTGCCGACCATAAATCATACGGTGAAACCGCGTCAGCGCGAAAATTAGTGCTAGTCCTTCTTTTTCAATTTGTCTATACTTTTTTATGCTGTTGTCAGCGATCTGGACACATGGTAAACTGCCTTTCTGGATACATTAGGAAGTATGTGTTGAATGCAAGCCCCGATGCCAAAATTGGATGCATCAGCTGATACGACTATTGGCAGCTTCGGGTCGTAATGCATAAGAGCAAGGTCCGACTGAAGAATCTTTTTGAACGATTCAAAGCTACGCTGGCATTCATCTGTCCAGGTGAACTTAGTATGTGACGCTCTCAGTAGATTATCGAGGTCAACTTAGAAGAAGGCGGTGACTTTAAATCGTCACGCAAAGCTAAACAAGTCGGCCAGAGAACGATCGCGGAAGCTATACATGAAGGTGCTGACGAGGTCGATTGCGTGGTACAGGATGGCAGAACATACCTGAAGGCATATTTTAAACAGCTTGCTGGACAGGAATATTATACGATTACGGGAAAAAGAAAAGTGGCAGATTTCCAAACACCAAAACTTGATGGAAGGAGTCAAAACCCGACAATTAGCTTTCGCTAGAAAGGAAGATTGAGTGAATATTTTTTCTTTATTATGTGTGAAGTGAACTTGCAAAAAAACATTAGTTGATATTTCAATAAAAATGGATTTATACTCATTTATGTTTATCTAATTTTTGATCGCAACATCCTGTAAATCACAAAAGGGACCGTAATTCTAGCAAACGGAATTTACTCGGAATAAATGGTGTAATTTTCAAACCAAAGCAAAACATATGTTTTAACCGTTGTGTGTCCGACGCGGTACCCGGGTACCTTTTTAAGTTTCAATTAATTAAATTCATATGTTTTATCTATAACTGGAAATTGAAACTTTGTGACATCTTAGAACTTCACTAAGTCTAAGTTGATATAGTAAGGGTGGGAGTGAGGTGGGTTTTTTAGTATCCGGGTACCCACAAAACTAAAATGCACGTAACTAAGGTAATATCCAACCGATTTCAATACTTTTGGACGTTTTGGATTCAGGAATTCATCCACTTTTGGACTTGGTAAAAGTGAATTGGGTTACTTCATTCGGTTCCCGGGAATCCGGTTTTCCGGAAGCAGGTTCCAGTGCTGGGGTACTATTTGCGAACTTCAATAAAATACTAGCAATATGGGTATCAAAATTCTTGGAATTGCATCAGTAGGCTGTATCTCGTGGTTTTGGAACCATTTGGTGATCTGACCCCGGAACGGACATTCCGGAGCAGGTTCCCGTGGGGCCGTGAGTGGCCATTCCATTCCAATTCCATTTTTCAAATTGTCATGGGGTCCCGTAACAATAAAAAATAGACTTCCGAGACAATTTGAAGAGTTTTGATACTCATATTGCTAGTACATTATTAAAATTTACAAATCATATCCTAGTACTGGAACATTACTCCGGAAAATCCGGATTACCAAAAACCAGATCCATTATTCCAGTTCTATTGTACAGAATCAAAAAGTGGACGAGTTCCTGAATCCAAAATATTTAAAAGTGTCCAAATCGGTTAAAGGAAGCCATAGTTATGAGCATTTCAGTTTGTGGGTACCCGGGTACCCTCGTTGGCCTGTTAAAGGTGTTTTTTTTTGTTGGACACATAACTGTTAAGCATGAGTAAATTTTAGTTACTGCAGTCGTAAGATACACAAATACCTTCAAAACCTGCGAAAAGATGTTTTAATAGATATAAAAATAGAGCCCCACCAACGATTTCTTTGATAAAGGGTAAGAGCATATTCCCATACTTAATATTTACTGAAACAGTATGTTTTTAATTCAATTGAAGCTCCGCTTCGTGATGTTCCTACGTGATAGCCGCGCTGCAGCGAATATTCATACGTTAGCAATCAATGCGCTGCTAGGATTGTGGTTTCGGAGCTGGCTATTTTCAGTGCCACAACGAGCAACCTAAGACCGCTCGAACGTATAGATTGGTAACCACCGGTTCATCTCTACATGAGCTATGAAATTGATGGAGTTTTACATACTATATCAATACCTGGTCTGTTTACTTATTAATAATTGAATTACCGGTATGAATCTATTTGAGATTTGATATGTTCCGCTTCTGCACGTTGCAGCTATCTGTCTTGAACGACTCTATCAGATGTTGTCCGACGGATTTATCACATAAATTCAAGATATTATCATTATGTATGTTGATTGATCTTTTTTTTTAACATCCGATAATCAAAACATCAAGCACATAATTTCTTAGCACATTAATTTAACACGATTAATACCCGGTAATTTGGCATTTAATATAATGTTACATGTCGCAAATAAGTTGATTGTGAATAACGTTATAACGCCAAAAGAAAGAAACAGGGTTAGAAATCAATATTTTTTCCTGTTTTGTATTTGAGGTCCAATTTTTGTCTCACGAAACACATCCCGTAGGATTTAAATACGAATGATTCTAAATCACGTTCTCGTTTGACTGGAATTGAATCCTCGATAACAAAACCGACAGATAATCCTGTTTTATTAGATTATCATTTGAGCATTTCAAGTGCAAACGTCAACATTGATAGGGTTATTCAGTGGCGTAACCAGAAAAAACGAGTTGGGGGTATATTTGTTGATACACGTGGATTTCTTGAAAATGCTTAAATTTTATATAAGACTCAAAAACTATTAAAGGTTCAGAACCATAATCAATCTAACAGATACAATTCCAGTCTACGAACAATAAGAAACAACATAAAACAGCTTTCAAACCTCCATGATTTATTTTCTTTTATAATATTTCAATGAAGTCAAGAATGTGCAATTAGAGTGACAATAAAACAACCATTATTAAAATCATTTCAAACTTTAAACTCCCAGCGTAGTTTCAAATGATGGAAAAACAACACTGTCCAAATTCGGCCGAAATCGGTTAACCCTAACCCTCCCCCAAAGAATGTGAAGTTTGTAAGGGATTTTGGGCCAAAATGTATGGGAAAACGCTCGCTGATTACAAAATCGCCATTAGCGGTCACTGTAAATATCCGAACAGGGATATAAATAAATAAATAAATAAAAAGGACCTAATCTTTTAAAGATGTGACAAACAAGTTTGTCGAAGACTGCAAGACCAATATAGAGTTATTAACGTTTAAAGTTAGATACTGCTGCTTATGCTCGGTGGTTTGTTTACATGGGAGTTACATGAGTTTGATTGTGACAGATGTGCACTCGTTGCACTCGAACTCACGCAATTGTCAAACATGAACGTCATTTATCATGAGTTCATTCGTGTGGTCTCGTGTGTAGAACTCAATTCGGGACAAATGAAACGCCAAGTGTAGATTCCTTCAGAAGATTGAAGGGAAAACTCTCATTAAATATTAAAATTTGTACATAATGAGCAACGCTTCGTCAATATTTCCGGGAACTGGGCTTAGACAACTGGAAAACTGGACTTGACAACTGTTATAATGATTGTTACTTTCAAATGATTTTGATAATTATAAAATACGCGTCAGACACTAATTATATGCACAACTTATTTCATTTCAAATAATCGAATATCTTCTGTAAAAATCATAACCATGACAACTGATTTAATGCTCACAGTAATTCATTGAATAACAAAAAAACAATTATTTAAAATTTTGTTGCAATTTGACTAAAAATCTCACTTCTTTTATTTCAAACAGCGATGACCAAAAAGTGCTGGCCTAAAACTATTAGCTCCTGGTTGGCCGTCCTGGCCAGTACTGAATTCATAAGAAACAATTATGAACTTTTCACAAAATCGACGTTTATGAAAAACAAAATATAATTTTATAGAATCAGCAACAGATCTCATGTGGGTTTCATGAGCAAAACTATGAAATTCTTAAACGCATTATTTGTACGTCTATGGAGTGCATGAATCAAGTTAAATGAATTCATAAGCCTGCCTATGACATTCTAAAGGGTTCAATGGCATTGTCAGAAGGCTGGTTCATATGTCGAGACTTATGAAATTCTCAGATGCTTTTTGCTCGGTGTAAGTGAATGAATCTTAGTAACAGAGGATATATTCTTCTTGCAGAACGGATCTTACTCCTTAGAATGGCTTCCCTTCACAAGCGATAATAAAGCTTAAAAAGATTAAGGGGGAAAATCTTTACTGATGTTAATACAGACCAAGTGTTGAACATTATTTATTCACACCACACATTCCTATGCTCTTTCTCTTGCTAGGCGATGAATTTCCAAAAAGCATGCATTTGCATCACACATATACACATAATTACACTTTATCACACATACACAACACATTTTTAATGAAAAAATTGAACAAAAAGAAAACTAACAAGGGTGTCGCTCTTGCCACTTCGGGGTGTAGGTCTTACCCGCAGCGTTTTCAAAATGATATTTTTCTCCATTTTTTGGCAACAAATAATTTTAATGAATCCAATTTTTTCAAACGCTGAAAAAATTATATCTTATTAAGAACCATCTAAACAAGGATTATCCACAGAATATACAATTATTGAGCTTTGTGGTATTTTAGAAAAATGATTGCGCTTAAGGTATCGGACTTGCCCCCCGGTTCCCCTAAAGCTTTGGTAAAACTGGGACTGCCTGAAACTCGCTCAATCGCAGTGAATGCGATCCGTCAGTGCATTAGCAGTGCATCTTATTCGCACCAGTTTTTCACATACACATTTTGTGGTTCTAATGAAGAATGATGTTCATAATGCCTTTGATGGTAGTTGAAATGAATAAATTTTCTTTTCCCTTTGAGCCTTGATGATTTTTATTAATATTTTTCCATTTTTAGTAAAATTTTTTTATTAATATTTTTCCATTTTTAGTAAATTTTCTTAGGATGACGATAACCGACCACATTTTTAAAAATAATAAACATGTTGACAGAATACATTAAATTCTTTCATAAGTTATTAGCTAAGGCCTCTAGCTTTCCATTGGTATGCTTATTCCAATATATTGTTCTATTGGAGTAATGTTGTGAGCCAATAACAAAAGTGTGTCGACAACCGAACACATTCTCCTACTATCAATTATTTGAATAGCCACTAAGTAGGAATGGAAATGGAAAAAAAAATAAAAAATTGTCATGTTTGTGGCTAATTATGATGTACATTTGAGTACTACAACGCAACGCAACAACAGAAATAACTCAGTTTGCATTCCTGTTTCACACTTCTTAATAAAGTTTAATATTAATAAAAGCCCCTCTTACTACGAAATCATTATACATGTGCAATTCCAACTATCTATAAGAATAGTACTCGACACAAGAAAATTAATAAAGACGCAGGCAAATACCTTCTGTATAAGATTCCGCATTTTATTCAAACGATCGCCACGTAAAATCAGCACCGACACGATATAAACCACGAAAAAAATCGTCGCGTGATGGAATATTATTAAAGGATACAAGCAGTGCTCATTATAGCCGGCTATCCGGAGTTCAAGTTGTTTGTTTTGCTAATCGTATTAATACAACAAATGGGAAATTTCCCAAATTCTCGGCAGCCAGCTGCCCAGAGCAATTATTTCATGATAACGCTATTGGCACACTTACTAACAACTCTCCCCTTCCCGTGATACATGTGGAGATGCAGAGGATTCCTCGGTCTCTAGTAGCAACATGTATCAGACTAACATTCCTTCCTTTTCCAGAAGATCTGCATTCGGACGTGGCCGGTGTCGGTATTGTTCAGCATGCAGGGATGAATATAGGTTATACAATGTGGCTCATCAAGTTATTCCTAAGCATGTTGTTCCAATAAACATTTTGCAACCTAATTTTGTTCTAGTCAATAACGGAGTAGCAACTACGGGCGATCTCATATGCTTATGCTTATGCTTAAAATTAGATACTGCTGCTTAAGGGGTTATATACAAAGTTGAGGGGGAAAGTAAGCTAAATTCGTGTTTTTGGAAAGGGTTGTAGGTAAATTTCGTTTGAAAAAATGGGTGGGTAATGTCAGAGACATGACCGGAGTGAAGTAGAATACAATTAGGATTATTTATATAGATATGTGGGTTATCAACGGGATTTTTCGGAAAAGAGAAAGACTTCTAACTAATTCTTCATTAAAATAATGGTAGTCCTGAAAAGGACCGTTTATGCTCGTTTTGGCGAATGATGCGCTGGATTCGATTCTCGTTGAATACTGCTGACTTCTGCTCTCAATTTCCGGATTGAACTGTTGTCCATGGGTGCGATACTGACATAATTGGTGTAGCTGTAGAGTTATAAACCGTTTATGATTTCTGTCTGCATCGTATGGTGAAAATATCAAATTGCTGGATCAATTAAAGAAAGATGGCGTTTGGAAATTTTCAAATTATTCGTTATGATTATTATGGTTAAGAAATTCAAAAATTAAAATTGGGAATTGTTTTCCATCGTCAACTAGTTTTCTTCTTTTCAAATCTGCAACATTCTTTGAAAATATTGTTGAAATTTTATTGATGAAATGCTGAAAATGCGTTTGGCAACGCTGCCCACTAAATGGATGGTGAGGGAAAGACGCGTATTCGTTTAAGTTATGCTAGTATTAGTAGCAGAAAGGAATGAAAAAGTGTATGGCACGAAAACGAGTGAGCAAGAGAGTGATAGTAGTGCGTATTCGCTCGTAAATATTGGTCGGTCGGTTTTCTCATCATTCGTTGTACACTAGAATAGCTGTAATTTCCGCGCCATAGCCCATACCAAACAGACCGTCCGCAAGCAGACAGCAACGAAAACCATCCGCAAAAGTACCTCAACCCCTGGTGATGTTGAGGAGCCAAATGCTACGGAACATGAACTGTCACCCTGTGAGAAATTCGCCGCTATCGGAAGCGAACGGTATTTTCCTCCCACGATAGAACAAACCAATGGTCCTTTTCAGGACCAATAAATTATATTGCAAGAATTTTTAATTGAAACTCCATAGCGTAACCAACCAATTTTGAACCCCTAGAGGAAATGAAATTACGTGAACGTCAAAAAATGTTTGCTTGCCTATGGTTTTTAATGCAATACATGCACGAGTCTGCTCTAAAATTACTTCTCTTGAAAGAAAACTGTCAATGGATGTTTTTTACATTGACAAACTCGAAAATGACATTTCTACACAGTATGAATTTTTCACATTTCGGACCCTTCCACACTAATTTGGACAGTATTCCAAGCATATTTTGGACACACTGAATGTGACTGAATATATTTTGGAAACAGTGAAGTTTTTTCTACTAAACTGACCTACTGACTCGTACTCTTTGCAGTATATTTAATGAATGAAAGAAGAACATAAGCAAATCAGTGACTGCCAATCAAAAATGGTACATTAATCTTTATATGGAAGGCTGACTGCATGAAGTATTTTTTTAGTTCTATCATTTGGAGAAATAGAAAAACTTTCGGTACAATTAGGTTACTGCAGACTTAAGAAAGCAGCATTAAATGTTATGCAAATGTTAACAATAATATATTTCGTGTAACAATTCATCTGTAGCAGTATTATGGAGTAACATCCTCAAGCGGATGACAAATCAAGGTTCAAAGTTTGTCAAGAATCTTCTTGTACTAAATATTAGTTTTAAATTCTTTTGTTTACGAGATGGTTTCTTGTTATTCTTTCTAAGCTCAGTTGTTCTTTGTTTCTCTTCCTTTACTTTCCTTTTTCTTCAGTTTTCGCCTTGTGGTATTCAACTGTTCGGCGCAATGTTAAAACAGCAGGACTACGTCGCTTAAATCGTGATGTTCCTGTTCGTGGGAATGTTTCAGGCTATTCTAGGAATTCAGCAAGCACACTCTTATTACCGTTTTTTAGCTGTGACATGTCTCTTAGATTTGTCAACATGTAGCTCGTCGAGTTTAACAAATTCGAATTACAAATGTTCTTCAACATGGATTTCAGAAGTCTCCTCTTTGGTCATATTATGGTCTTCAATGAAATGTTCCTCAATCGTTTGATTTTCGACATTGATTTGAATATTTTTAAATAATTTTACCAAAAAGAGCAGGCGACCTACCGTTACGAACTTTTTTCACTTTTTGATTATTCTAACTCGATAAACAAATAGCTGTCAAGAAAGAAAATCGAGGGGTGTCCAAAATAAGTTGATATCAATTTTTTAAGACATATTGTGGACACCATTTGATTCAGATTTTTTAGATAAAACATTACGAAGAAACCTTTTCAAACACGTAACATGAATAATACCAAAACAGACAAACTAATTAAATCGATAAAAAATATTATAATTGTACATTTAAATCCAATTTGAAAATGTATCATTTCCTCTTGTTCCTCTTGGATATCGTTGAATCATGAAACGTTTTCGGTGATATTTTTGAAAACTGTGGATTCTGTTTATTTTTAAACAATTAGAGATGAACTAATGATATTGAAACTTAATAGACAACCCAAGGAATGTAATTGCTGCATCATACCAAACAAATGCAGAAAAACTTGGCAGCGTAGGAGGCAAATACATTAACAGGGTCCAAAATATGTAGGGGTCCAAATTGGGTTGGTTACCCTATCACTTCAGTTGTCAGACTTTACATGCTCGTCTTTTTTATTGGAACTGAAAAGTGCATAATCTGTTTGCCGATGAGAAAAATCCACTAATTATTATCACAATTTGAATAGGTGAGCGCTGCTCGGGCTAGAAGCATGGAAAATAGCATTAACTGTAATTTGCACTAATAATTCTTCACAAGTAGATTTTGTTAGTCCAGCATAAATTAGCCGTGCTTTGATTGGTGGTTTACTTGTTAGCGCTGCCTTTTTGACGATGAACCACATCTGAGATAGGTAAAACGAATTGTCTATAGGAAAATGTTTTCAGTTTGCATTTGATCATCGTTGAAATCAGTTCGCTTGTCGCCGGCGACCCGCTTCGTTAGTTCCTGGAAGGAATACTCCCCGTTAGCAGCAGCAAACAAAGGCGCTCTCAAAATTGCCTCCATCACTAGACGTGTACAGAAGTCGCATTGTTTTTGCAAGGAATCGGCGATATAATCACAACAAACGGTCCTTATTAGGACCACAAAATCGTTCTCAGAAGAATTAGAAATGAAATATCCATTTCGTGCTTTGGAATATAACTTCCCTCTTATCGGGTTAGTTATTTTCTATAATTATATCCGAAAAATGTACGATAAACCAAATAAACTGACCAATATGACGGAAGCAAGAAAATACCTACAAAAATTTGAATCAGGAAAGTTACAATGACGGGAAAATGATTCGATTTGTTTTCCAACGTCAATTATTTGCGCGGTGCTGCACAGAACAAACAGATTTTTGCGTGATTTGGGAAATAATCATAACAATTGTGTAGTAAATTCCGTAGATAATACGATTTGTTACCTTTTGTGTGTAGTCCTAAATAAGTCGATGGCATTACAGGATGTATCCACGAATAATATGGCTGGCTCACAAAAATGGTCGCATTTTTAATGTCATCGTGGTCGTGTCTTGTACACAACCCTTTAATTTTTTCTTTATTCATGCAAGTTCTACATACGTACAAATCTTATACAAGATTCCTGATTATTTTTCTGACTGATTGGTTTAAACATTGTGTATTTTGGTTAAGTACAATGAAAGTTACAAACTTTCAAACCGCGATCTTCGGTTTTTTCCGAAATTTTGAAATGGGGCTTCTATTTTGAAACGTTAGTCATAGTCACATTAATAGTTGGCGAAAGAAAAGATTTTAAAATTTAATTCTTTCTAATGGGATGATAGCGCTGATAAGAGCTAATTTGTTTGCCGAAGAAAATATTCTCCGGGTGGGAGATTTATATTCCAATTGTTCCTGCTTTCTAACACGGAGCTGCACAAATTATTCCACGGAGATGAATCCTAATAATCACCTCTCCCGGTATTGACATCTGACAAGTGAACTTGCTGAAACCGACTGAAATGACAATTCTTTCTGACCAGATTTGCGGCTTGGTTCATGAAATTAGCGGGAACCAATCAGGAACGAGCTTCAGTTAAATGATTTGAAATCGGTTTTTTTTCGTGTTTGTATGCTATCTTACATCCATCAGAAATGAAAATGATGGCTTCTGCTAGTAGCAAGTTTCAACACAAACTGATTCATCCACCAGTCGTGTACAGCTCACAAATATTTCTCGGTATTGTACAGCCATCCGTTCGCGCCAAGCAACCAAATACGAATGTTGATAGAAACAAATCTGTAGCGGACCTATATTTAAAACTTTTCATTATTTAAGTGTTCGGGTGGTGCATCATATTGACGGCTCTGGCCGAGATGAGCTGAAAATTTTCACCATTTTCGGCAGTTTTTGAAGGATTTTTTTTAAAACACAGTATTTTCGGTATTAATGCACGTTATACATACTCCAAATTTTAATACTAGATTGCGGAACATATTTTCGATAAAATTGCCTTAAACCTCAAATCATTCTATTAAGTATGATGGAAGTTATTATCGTTCAAAATCTGACGCGACTGCCACAGCCGATATTCTGAAACGGGCGGCGGCGCAGCGCACACCTCTAGTTCATGCAACTTTCGTGCCCCCATGTTTCTGTAAACTTCGCATGAAGTTTCACACAGAATTTCGCGCAGAATTTTTCACTGGCATTCGCGCACAATTTCGCAAGAAATTCCGTGCGAAATTCCGTATGAAATTCGGTGTGAAATTCCGTGCGATATTCCGAGCGAAATTTCTTGCGAAGCACCGCACGGAGCTTTGCACGAAATTTCGGAGCTTGGAGCAGAATTTCGCGAAACTCCGAAATTTCGTGCAAAGCTCCGTGCGGTATTTTGCACGGAATTTCGCGCGGGATTTTGTACGGAATTTCCGTGCGAAATTCCGCGCGAAAGTCCACGCGAAATTCCGTGCGAATGTCAGTGAAAAATTCTGCGCGAAATTCTATGTGAAATTCCATGCGGAGTTTACGGAGGCACAAAAGTTGCATAAACTAGAGGGGCGCGCCGCCGCGGCGACGTGGCTCGGCGACGCGCACCTCTAGCATGAACAATTTCCACTGCAATATACCTCAAATAAAATGAAAAATATATCTACTTACAGAAATTTTATTAAACATAAAATTAAACTTTAGGGACTGTTCATAAATTATAAAACGCCTTTAGGGGAGAGGAGGTACGGAAAATTGTGATATGTTGTGACATATGGGGGAGGGGGAGTAAGCTAAAACGTTACGTAAGGCGTTTTTACTGAAGAAGAAAATTTTTTTTTTAACAATTTGTTACGAAATAGGGGAGGGGGAATAAATAAATTTGTGACAATTTGTTACATGGCGGGAGGGGGAGTAAATTTTGGGAAATTTTTGCGTTACGTAATTTATGAATGATCCCTTATGTGAACATACCAAATAATTTCCCTGACGAAATAATTCCGTGCGAAATTCTATGCGAAATACCATGGGTTTTCTTCATTAGCATGCATGCAAATTTTCCGAATCTTTAACCTTTCAGCAGTCTAGCGAAATCGTCTTAGAGCAGCTGCGGCTGTTCGTTCAGTGATCCACTTGCGCGACTCCCGGAGGGTTGCAGTCGATATATCTGAAGTAACTCAGGTGGGAATGTACAAAAGTCTCACGAATTTGGAAATTTATTTTCATAATTTTCACGGGAGTTCCTCATATAACGCGAAAGCCATTCTTAGGTTTCGGCTACGAAATTTTGTTTGCTTGGCTTATTCCATCATGTTTACAAATTTTCATCTAGGTACTGTTATAAAAAAAAAACAAATAATAGTATATATGCTATATTCCTCCCTAAGAAAAAAACATGGGTTAATCTTTCTCCCAAAGGCGAAATTTTTTGGTGAAACCACAAATCCTAACTTAATAAAGCCATGGATGCGTTTCGACTTCGTCTAATCAACCGACACTAACTTATTGTCGGAATAGATTAGCGCCGGCCTAATACACATTTATTAGATAGTGTTTTAAAGGAAAAAGGAGAAATCAACGAATTTTTTTTTTCGATAACGTTAACGTTGCATTCATCGGAGTGCGTTGACGATGAACGATGAAATTAACGCCAAAATCAACGTTATTAAATTCAACGGAAAAATTATCGATTCAACGAAATCGCGTTGAAACGATATCATTGAATTTATCGCATTAACAACCCTGAACCCATGCTGTGTTTGTCTTGATACGATAAAATCAAACCGAAAAAACGATCTTAGTTTAGCGGGCCTTAGTTGTTGTGGGGGACAATCAAGCTTAATTTTTGGAAGGAAAAGATGAGTGCCGACGCGGAAGCTCTGATTAGGAAAATTCTCAAAGGCATAAGTCGGTTTGTATTGTGTTTAACGTTATTATTAATTAAAAATGTGTCCAAATAAGTAGTGCATGTACACTCGAGTCTCGTCTTAGCGGCAAAATAATTCGTTTTAAATAAATTCGTTTGGTCGACAATCTCGAAATATCGGCCAACGAATTTGAGAAAAACTAATAAATAAATTTAAATAAATATCTGTGTATGCTTTATGTTATTTACTATGTTGAGGCATCTTGATTATAGAATTGCCTTCGTGACGCTAATGGTTGATATACGGCTTTAAACAACTAGGCCTCTTAGACTTACATGTCTTCAAATTTCAAGTGGTCGCATTTTCCTCAATTTCAATTGAAATCGTTTTAAACTTTAATAAGGGTCGAATTACTTTATAACAAACAAACAATCGAGAGTTTTTGTTTTTATATTCAAAATGAAAAAATACGATCGTTTTTCTGTCCTTCCGTAAAAAATTGGATATACCGGTTATACGACTTTGAATATCCACCCATCATATGAAAAACTGCAAGCACAGTTTGACAGTTTACGTCATGTTAAAATGAGCAGTTATTGGAGACACTTCGGTGCAACAACAGTACCAATACTTAAAAGTAGCCCTAATATTTCCCCCTAATCTTAATAAAAATTAACCACTCCCTCTAGTTATTTCTAGTTTTAATATGCTTGTAAAATGTTCCGCCTAGTTAATAATAAATTGCTCCAATAATCTCCCTTCTAAAAATCCTATAGTGCATTACTATACAAAAAGCACAAAAAATTACCTAATCTTACGAATATTATATTATCTCTTCTTGTATATTTATAAGTTAGCTGTAAAACTTCTTTAGTTTCATTATATAAAAACAAAATAATATTTAAATGTGTAACCCCCTAGTTTTAAGAAATTCAAAATGTAAAACAAAGAAAAAAATGCCACCTTTTAGCTAACGCAAACGAGCCTTATCAAATAAGCGAATTGTATAAAACGGAAGACGTGAAAATTTTTGACACGCTTCCATCAAATTCACATCTATACAAAAAACCCGTGTATAGCTCTTAAATATTTCCTTCTCGGAATTGCGCAGCCCTTCGAGGACATGCTCGCTGCGCTCCAAACAGCTCAATACGAATGACAAAAGAAGGAAACCTATAATTGAAACTTTTCATTATTTTAGTGACAACTCTAACCGAGTTGAGCAGGAAATCTGCAACTTTTCTGAGAGTTTTTTTAAAACTTTTTCAATTAACAGTTTGTTCGTTATTAATGCGTATCCGAATATTTGGTTCTCCATGCATAGATGAATCTATGTACAGAAAGCTAGAACTAGCTGTATTGTTGCTAGTTCAGAGTGGTAAAGAGCTATGGGCTTTATCAGTAGGGCTCATAATTTCTTCGGCAGTGAAGAATCCAGGCTCTTTACTATTCTATGTTGTGATTAAATTGTGTTGTCATTTTCTTTTTTCTTTCACCTGCCTTTCCCTTCCCATCAGGAAAGTGCTGATACGACATGGCAAGGTACAAATCTCCGAATAACATATATTCTAATACCTGATAATATCAAATGTTATATCTGAATCGGACGGATGACTAAGTTGTTCTGATGAATACATTATTATTTACAATATTAATAAAACATTAGAAATTGTTTCAACCACGTACTATTACGTTTGGTATTGATGGGTTAATGAATCCCAGCACCCCATGTATGAATTTTCTTGATTACCGTAAAACGGGGGAACATTGACCAATTTTTTTACAGTTTTTCGAATAACTTTCTTCAAATCAGGTAGACACGAGTGTTTGCATTTTTAAAACAAGTACTGGTACCCGTAGGTTGAAAACGTCCGAATTGTTTGGTAATTTATTGCGTTTTACTATAAAAATAAAATTAATTTGTTGTAAATTTTCATTCGTTGCTTTCAGGGTAACTTTGATCAGCAAAATATGCGCTTCAAAATAAGAAATAACGCTCCAAATGTTATGTAAATTGCATATCTGCAGGCAATTTTATGGCCCGATATTGTGTCGTCTCGTAAGAAAACAAAATTGCCTGGAAGGATACGGCCGACTTTTATCGAACTTTTTCAAGAAAATAGTCGAAATTAAATAGTTAGCAGTAAAAATCTCGGACTTTTTAGATAAATTATTGGACAGAAATATTTGCGGTTTCTAAAAAAGTGATTAGTTCAGTTGAAGTTGATTGATTTCATTTATATACAAGGAATTGTTTGAACAGATTGAAACGATGCGTGAAAGTTGTATCATTTTTAATTTGAATTTATGTTCATAAAAGGTACATTAAATGACAAAATAGTCGTTGCCGGTAGCTGCTGAACATGATGGCTTGCATTTTATTTTGATGATTTTGTTAGAGGGAATCATCTTATCGCACGTTACTGAAAAAAGTTTCATTTGATCAAACTTATCTCGGTGATCAAAGATACCCCGTTTTACGGTATTTCATATGGGCGTTTTTTTGCGCAAAAATTCTCACCCAACAGATGATACTTCGAAATATTTTATAACAAAGGCTAGGGCATTACCCAAGACTATAGTTTTATATTTCGTTTCCGACTGGCGAATTTAATTGAAATTAGAGACAAATATTTTGAAAAATACTATAAATATAAGTAAACATTTTAAAAATAACTTTTTGATATCAATTGTCCTGCTAGAATCATGTTTTTTTTCTGTCTGAAATATTTTGACATTTTTTAGGGAATCCAAAATAAATTTCAAAAAATATATTATTCAGTCCGAATTACCCGCCAGAGGAAAATGCCTCTTCGAAAGAAATTGCTGTGAGATTCAAAATAACATCATTTAAATTCCTACGGTGAATTCATTTCTCCGCCCAACTTGACATAATGTATGCGTTTCCAGGGAATAAAAAAAGATGTTCACTTCCGTCGTTTCATCTTTGTTGTAATCGAATTCGTTTGCAGAAGTCCAAGCTTCACATTTACTCTATCTAATTCTGGCTCTTCAACATCGAATGACATGTCCTTACATCGGATGTGTCAGCCCCAGACAACAATCGACATTCGCTCATATTCTGGCTGGAGCTAATCCGATCCACCTGCGACGGAGCGTGTATGTCTATGCATCCCTAATCGCTTCACAAGTCCCACAATTCAATGGGAATATCCCTGGTAAGTTCCACAAACCCAGCGCTACTGTGTGGGTGTAAGTTTCGTTTTGTTTCTGGTGCTCAGTGCACATCCAACATCAACTTGTGTAATATAGTACTTTCATCCGCCAACCGTATGCTACACTGACTGTGACTCGCTCTGCACGAAGCATGCAATAGAAGGCATTTCTTTTCAGCCAATTTCCAACGATGAAAGCAATTTCACTACCACGCTCACCAAGCAGCGGTATTCTTGGCGGGCTTCTAGCATTGTTAGGTAGGAAGAATCACACTGCCATCGCTGCTACCTCCATCAGCTCAATTCTTTGGTTTCGCTGTTGGTGCTTTTTCTTTCGACCAAGGCGAGGTCGCGATTCGTTCGATGGGTACAGGTGCAGGACAGACGATTTCGAAGCGGGAGTGAAGAATTTTTTTTTCAAACCGTAAATTCTATCGTCTATTCCGGTTTTGCACGTTTGCCTGAATGCCGGGAGCTCTTTATATAAGTAATATCGTACAGCGTACCGTAATTTATTTTAGCTAATTGAGATGAATCGTACGTGAATGTTTAGAAACATTAATCATTCCCAACTGTAAATTATAATTGAACCGAGCGTTCATGTGACGATTAATTAAAAGGTGTTGTATCGAATGCTAAATCTGATAAGCGGTCATATTATACTCGCATGATCTGTGCAGCAAATGTCAATAGCAGTTTCACATAACCGCGAAACGCATTAGTAAGTGGACAAGTAATTGATGTTAACTATGATGTACTACACTGATGCAAAGGGGTTATAATTACATAGAAAGAGCAATTGTATCAAGTGGAATTCATTTTGAATAGTGATGCAAATGTCAGTGTTTCATCCTAATTGTTAGTATTTGCCCTTATTGTCAATACTAGGAATACGCTCTTCAATCAACAAGAAAAAAGAAATGAATGCGACTAAAACTGGATTTTTCTAGGAAAACGCGAAACTTCACTTTACACGTGTTTATCACGTCATACTAAAAATGCTACTAAATTGTAATTTAATCCAAATGCATTCTATGTATGTGCATATTAATGTACAATTTCAAGCTTAAGCGATCATAAATCGTACTTACCTGATGCGAATTTACATTTGTAATCCAACATGTCCCACCATTCCTCACGAAATAACGGGCAGAACGAAGGGAGCTCTCTCACTCCTAACGGACCGTGAACACTTGGAAAGATATCTTCATTGTCTCTGTTGCGTAGGTACATGAAGAAATTCATGCAATTAAAATAATTGCTGCTAATATGATGTGACAATTGTTTCGTTCCATGTCGTTGGGTGTTCAACACACTCGAACAAAACAATTCTCCTCCATCAACATGAAGTGACTATTATCTTTTTTTTAATTATCACTTAAAACCGGAAGATAATTCGGAATACTGCAGCATGGGACCGGTGTTGCGACCGGAAGCTCGAAAAAGGAAACTTTTAGTGTGCGTGTACCTGCGCGTGTGTAATTAGGGTAATGTGCATGTCTGCACATTTATGCATTGTGCATTCCTTCTGCGAAAGCCATTCGATGGAAAAAATAACAAAACCAATTCTTGTTTGTTCTAATTCGTTGATTTTAACCAAAAAAATAAAATATGTAATTAAATTATATTTTATTTTTGCGAGATTCTCAAATAATAGAATTGGAAATTATTATTGATTTTGGTTCAAGGCGCACGTCATACCAAAAGACAGCAAACTAGCCAAGACGCACACCATATTGAAATACATCGAAGTAGAGACATCAACTATATCTCTGCTTTATACGCTTGTTTTGGTCCAACCGCCTGAGTCAGTACACAAACAACAGAAATTCAACGGACGTCATTGTCGATTTTAATTAGTTTATCATTAAAATATTTAACCATAAGGAATGAATTTTATTGACCTTTTGTTTCAATAGATTAATGCCATTAAAGTAAGAAAGTCTTATCTAAAATTGTCAAAATCTTTCAATTACTGATTTAGTTGATTATATCGTAAAATGAAAATTATAAGCGAATTTCGCAATATGCAACATGATAATTATTTTTCGTCTCTTGTGATATCAAACTAGAAATGTAATAGTTTTTGTAATACTGGTTGAATAGAATAGAATTACAAATTATACTTTTCATCCGAAATGAAATTCATTAATCAATTACAAACAATATGTAAATACTTTTTTGCTATTTCGTCCGTTTTGAGGCTACTGTCCAATAAAGATAACGTTATAACTTATCTGAAACGGTAGTGTAACGGCATATGGATTTGTGTCCGAGCTGAAACAAACGTTACAAGCTGACACAAGTTTTTCAAGCTCTAAGAAGTTATGCACAAAGTTGGAACTCAAACAATCGGAAAATAGTTGAATATTTCAAAATCACATACTTTTTAAAATATCTGTGCCACACTTGATTTCAAATTACAGTCTTTGCAACGCACTGGTTCTTCCACGAATGAAGTTAACACAAAACTTTAAACGCAATTATTTCGGAATGCAGCTTTTTGAAAAGTACCGTTGCGGTGAACGTGATATCTTAAAAACTAGTCATCTGATTTTAATTTTTTTTAAACTGTATGCATTTATATTCTAGTGTAGGGGAATTATGGTTAAAACCGACACCTTAAGCTTAACACTTTTTGTAAGTTGCCACAAAACCAATAAAATTATATTTTTAATGCACAATTCTTCTTCAAAAAATTCTTAACAAGATTTAATTTTTTCAGCTCTTCGAAAAATAAATTTCATTAAAAATTATTGGTTGTAAAACTTGGAAAACAAAGTGACTTTTTGTAGGCACTGCGGGTAAAACCGACACCCTATAGGGGTAAGATCGACACCCCCTTTAATTTATTTTCTCTACACTTTATTAAAATCTTTATCGTTATGAAAAATTAGATATATGCGTGATTAATAAAGTGTGAGTATGTATGATGCAAAATATGTGCTTTTTATTGCTTCATCATGTAGTGAGGGGAAGAAAGTTCGAAAGCGTAGTACTATAAATAAGAGTATTTTATGCTATAGGATTATTTATTGATATGAGTATTTCCAAATAATCCTTGCGCACATCATTGCAACCTCCAGTGTCATTTTATTTCGTAAGAGAAGATTTGCAAGCGTTCTACGTTCTGCTAATTGGCTTCATTCACTTATAAGTGACACACACACACTTCTTAGTAAAACTATCTTTTTCAGATTTGATTTTTCGGACTCTGATTATCAACGATCATACATAATATCATTGTCTCATTGTGATAAAGTTCGTCTATGACAAACCAAGAGAACACTAGAAATTCGGTTTGATGAGCTTTTTGCAGAAATAGAAAAAGCTTCGATAGAATCAGATAAACAAAAATCCATTTTTTTATTTTTAAGGAGACTTATAAGAAATAAACACAATAAAAGTATTTCTGTGTATTTCAGCTATTACTATAGTGTGCTAATAGTGTAACTGAAGTGTCACAAAGATCCCCAGCCTTTTGTAATGAATCGCAAGTAAACACAACCATCTTAACAGTGTGTCGGTTTTACCCTAACCAAAGGGTGTCGGTTTTACCCCAACAGCGCACATTTTTTTATAAAAGCAATTAAAAATATTGAATTTCTCAAACTCGTCTTCAATGCACCTAGTTGATCATAGGAAAGGCCGATAATAATAGGTACTGAAAAATGGGGTGATTTGAAAAGCTTTTGTTCGGTTAAAACCTTAAAATCTACCAACGCAATTTTACATCCAGACGAGTGTGAACGCTGCTGTCGTATGTTTTGTTTATTTTTATGACATTATTTAAAATTTTAAATGCCACAAAATTCAATTATTTGGTCAACATGGTTTTTTACAGGAAAAAAAATTATTGAGAAACTGATCCGTTCAATTACATCATAATACATTTTTCTTGAATAATCTTTTTACCTTTTGATTTCAGTTGAGCCTTGGAGAGCATTCACCGCAAGCCTCTGCTAAAACACGCTTCGGGGGAGGAGCTATAACTCCGACAACCTTGAATATTTTGTTTAATTCAACATGTTTTCTCTATCTTTGATAGTACTACCACCGAACTGTCTTTCGCTTTTTAAAATAAAAATTGTATAAAACCCTTAAAAAATCACGAACATAACTCACTTTTTCGTCACAATTTTGCATATAACCTCTTAACCCAAATAAACTTTTCAAGTTTAGCGCCGATGATGTAATGTTCGTGTCCAGACTGAGGCTGACAGCATCAAAATAAAAGCACTAGATTATTGTTTTCAACAAAAAAAACCGGTTCGCCCAAATTAGACGCTATAGTTAACAAAGTGTTCTTAAACTAGACACAACACTTTCCTAAGTTAACACGAATTCCATCAAAATGTCTGTTAATAACAATAGTGAACGATTCTTCCTTAGATCATGCTAGGCCAAATAATAGTCACAATGCAAAGATTTACCCTAAAGGTAAAATTTAGATTAAATCAAATGCGTGCGTGCATTTCGCGTTTCTATGGATCACAGTACATGAAAGTTGTATAATCCGGGCCTTCAGGCACATTATATTCGACTACGTCAAGATCACATGTTTGTTTAATAAACAATTTCAAAATTCTAAATATTCTGAAACATGTCCTACTGTTCTGAGACAAAATGTGTTTTAAGTATATTATCCCAAAAAATCCATTGATTACTTGCTTGTGGTTTTACATTTACGCAATAAGAGTGAAACCACAAATGGTAACAAAGTTTTAAGCCCTATTGATAAATAAAAAAAGAAAATGATAACAAATTGATACCGTTCAGCTGGAATGAAACACGATAAAACTAAACGGTTTATTACAATTGTGTGCTTCTGAGATGTTCCCAGCGCGACCCGATTCGCCGAAAAATATGGAGCGAGTTTCTTTCCCTGCCAATCCCAATCTGCCTGAGAAAGATACAGCCGTGGCAGATTACTTTATCAGCGTAAAACTTTTTTTTTCCATGTGCATCCATAAATTTCTGTTCTCATTTTAAACGGTTTACAGAAAGCGTGGAATGCACGAAGGGGATCCTTTCTTTGGCAACCAAAATAAGGCAGAAACGCGTCTTACTGGTGTGGCATTATTCCAACTCAATCCGAGTTGATACCTTCCACCGTTTCCATCTCCACCTTCCAACGGTGTGGTCTGCTGCCGACATCGGTACAGAATGAGTGCGGTATATTCATAGAAATTCCAAAAATCCCACGCTTCCGGTCGAGAGATACGCGGAGCAACGAAAGGAAGCGTGAACGAAACTTTCCCCGTGAAGTTAGCTAAACGTTGGGGTCCCCTGAATGCTTTATTTTATCCGCCCAAAAAGTGTAGAGTAGATGTACCAATAGTCGCTTAATTCAGGAACATTTTTGTTTAAAATATTGATAAAACGGTCTGTGGATGATGTTAATATGAAATAGCCAACTTTTATTTTAAAGGTAATTATTTCATATTATTATTTGAACGGTAAATATTTGTATCGAAATTAAGCGCAAAACATATATATTCTTTTGGCAGCTATTGGAACATCAACCCTACAGTTAGCATTACGTTAAAAAGTTTGAATTTCTTCGTTTAGCATTCAATTCCCTTGTTAATGTTTTCCACTCCGTTGCGTGACGAAGAGATTATCTGGATCTGCGTTGCTCAACGTTTAATTGCAATGCAATGATTTTGTCGCTAAGTATGATTTGATCGTAAACTTTTCAAATTGATTAATGAAGGATTCGCCTCACCCATATCGAACTACAAATCAAATAACTAAAAACTCATTATTTAAATTGTACAATAGCTAATAAAGAAAATTACACCTAAAGGAAAGTCCACTGCATTTTTCGCATTAACAATAACAATACCAAATGAATGTGTGTGTTATTAGGATCGTTGTAAAATTTACCATTTCGCTGAGAAACAAACGAAACAGGAGGTTAAAATTCCGGAACAAGAATATTGTACCCTTCGCAGGTTCTGTTTCGCAACTATAACTCCTTAACGAAATGAGCTAAATTGGAGTCCGTTCTTGAATGTTTAACATAAAATAACATAATAACAAAGTACCTACGGCAGATTTTCATACTATCTACTGTTTGAACCTTGCATGTTCATCATTACATATCGTCGCTGTTGTGCTATCGTATGACAAACGCCATTTTGGGGTAAACTAAGTTAGTTATGCCACATCATTTGTCTAAAAAATCGTTTTCAGAATTTTGACATTCTACTTGGTTACTAAGATATAGCGAGCAACATGCTGAGAAATTTCGACTTGTTTGCTTCAAATTACTGTGTCTGGGGATTGGGTCAAGCTATCTTGATGTATAAGATGTTTTTATGTGTATCTGAGAAACACAATGGCATAATCATTTTCAAAACAAAAATGCACGAACTGTGAGAAAAACGCAGTTTAAGTGTTAAGCTGGAAACAAAGCATATTTGGCAATATTTTAACCAAAAATAACTATTTTTCTAGATTCTCTGATGCATGTCCTTCAAAATGCATCTCACTGATTGTTCATAGACCAAGAAAAGCCAAAGATAAGAATAAAAGTTAATAATTGATGATTATTTTTTCTATGAAAGTTTTCCATGCACGATTATGACACGCCATACAAATTTTGTCATCAATACACACCTATGACTAGGGTTCGTCGCGTGGGCGAACCCTAGTCATAGGTGGGCGGTGGATGTGGGCGGTAAATGGTTTTCTGCACCGCAACCGCAAAAAAAAATAATGAAACCGCACCGCTTACCGCAACCGCACTTTATTTACCGCACCGCACCGCGCGGTAATGCGATAAATGCGGTAAAATTTTTATATTTTTAAAAATAGTGTTGAAAAATTGTTCATTTGTGTAACCATATATAATAAAATGTCATTCTTATTCACACGAAATTTAACTTTAAGAGACTCCTCAGAATTTAATGTTTATGAAAAAAATCAACTTTTGCATTGTATTTTAAAAATTTGCGTGCATTTTAAAGCAAACATTATACATTCAAAAACGTTCACTGCAGTAATAGGAAAACTGTTAATTTTGGCAACCCTTCAGTTAATTGAAAAATGTGGAATAAAAATGTAATAAGAAATGAAGTTACATATTTTTTACTTAAAATTTTCAAATTTCAATGTTTTTGACATATGAAAATGAAATGGATGATTTACATAGTAAAAACCGCCTTTTATTCTTAAAGGAATTTCACCACAAAAAATTTAAAGTCGAAATACCAGTACTTTTATATAGTAGCGCATATATTCCAATACAGTGAAATAAAAACATATTGTATTTCAGCAATAAGAACGACGCCATATTTGACGAAAACAAATTGCTCTATACATTAATCCTAATCAGGAGTCGGGTCTCAACCGGTACAGAATAATTGAACATTAGAAAATCTGCAAAAAATGCATGATTTGTAGCATACAGCAGAAATGATTTTTTAAAATAGGGGGTTTTACGGACAAAATATCCCAAAACTCTAACTTTCGCTTTCTTCAAGAAACAGGTGTATTCTCATTCAAAAACTAAGATTGCCCCCTTTAAAAATGTATGAAGTGTAATTTTCTAAAGACTAGTTTGAAAGTTCTAGCATTTAATGTATTTTTCTCTAATATTTTCCCAAAGAGCCAATGGCATAAACTTCGATTGAAGTGAACAGGAGTCAAACTATGTGGTATTTGGCAAAAAAGCTTCAAAAAAGCTACAAAATAGTCTTAACTGAGAAATATTAGGACTTAATTTGTTAGCAAATTTTAGTAAATTTGAATGGAAGTACGCGAAAAAAGTTATGTAGCATACTTTTAGAGAAAGAGTCCAATAAAATTGACTGCAGAAAAATTCACATTGAATTTACACAGCAATCAAAGAAGATAGAAATGAACGAATGATAGAATAATCAACCTAATTTGGACCCCTCCTTATTTTGGACGCTTTGATACATTTGTATCCTTTACTGCCAATTACTCCAACTTCGTTTGGTTTGATGAAGATAATTATATTCTTTGGGTTGTGTTTAAGTCCCAACATAATTAGTTCATCTCCAATTCCTTTCACGGTGTATTTATTAAAACAACTTTATGCAAAAAAATTCAGCATCTCTGAAACTTTGGAATATGAAAGAATGGACTTTCCCCTTTCATTTGAAACTAAGATCAAAATGATCCGCCGGGGGGTCCAGAGCAATTTATTTTTTGAAGTTTTTTTCGTAACAATATTGGTTTTACTACTCGAGCTAGTTCATATTTCTGTCCCTAGATGGTGCTTTAGATTTTCGAAAAACTCTAATTGTGAGAATTTGATAGAAAATTTAATTGTTTACAAGTTTGTTGACAACTAAAAATTGATCTGAAATCACCCGGAAAAGTTGTTTAAGATTTTAACGAAGTTATATCTTTGATAGTTTCACACGAGGCCTAGCGCCACTACCAAAAAAATAATTGGGTTTAGTGACATGAAAATATTTGACGGGATTTATTACAACTTCTTCGTTGACATTTCCTATTGACCTTCTGAAAATTAGGATGTTTGACAGAGACAGAAAACTATTTGTGCTTTTGGTTCAAGTTCTTTCCCGATAGGATCGAAGGAACTACCATTCATCGGAAGGTATTTCTTGGTTACAAGGGTTTGCTTACATTTATGCTTCGGAAAGGACCATACGTTGCATAATTTAGATTATGATCGTTCAAGTCAGTTATTATAATTCTGTTCAAGACGAAATGTTGGGACACACAGTTTATAATTGAACGCAAACCACAGAAGTAACTGTCCAAATTAGTCGTTAGCGTGAAACGATTTATACAATTTTTTTCCGCAAAGTATATTATGGCAGTTGGATTTTACGGCCGTTTCCTATCAATTATGCGAGAAATCGTTAATAAATTGATCCTAGATTATGCGAAATGTATTGCTTTTGAAAACAAAATATGATTTGAGTACAAGAAAAACCTTATATACATACAAATCCACGAATATATCCCAAAAAAAAAAATTATCTTGATCCAAAAACTCAAAGTTTTTTGTTCACTGTTTGTCACATTGAGTTAATTTTGAAACAGATAATCAGCATTTTTAACCAAGCATTGCAATGAAATTCGCGAAATATTGCAATGGTGTTAACAGTTTCATTGAGTTTGTTCAAATACAAAGGTTGAAGTTCAAGACAAGTTAATTTTGTAAGAAGATGCTAACAAAGTAGAAGGTTCATGCAAGAGTAGTTATCAGTCAGCCCCGAGAACAATCGAAAAAATGAAAAAGAAGGCATACATCAAACTGTTTCTGCGGGAGGAATCACTCACCATCTTGGAAATGAATATTAATATCATACTAGTTTGGTTAACACTTATCTAAGACTTTTCATCCCAAAAATATTAATGGTGCCCTATATCAGGTGCAAACTGGAATTAAAATTTTCAGCTAAAAGATGAGACTTTCCAAGCTCTCAAATTCCGTTGAATGCACTGTTCAACTAAACACAGGTATTTGGCAAATGAAAAAAGTGCGTGTGAATTGACTTACAAACCACTAGGGTTTCCGTGAAACTAACTTAGACTTAGTTGAAATATTAAACAACTTTTCCGGGCAATTTCAAATCGGTGTATAGTTGTTAACAAAGTTGTAAACAATTAAAATATCTATCAGATTCTCAGGTTTAGTGTTGTCCGAATGTCTAAAGCACCATCTAGGGACAGAAATATGAACTAGTTCTATTGTAAAATCTATATTTTCACGAAAAAAACTTCAAAAAAAAGTTGCTCTAGACCCCCCGACGGATTATTTTGATGTTGGTTTCAAATGAAAGGGGAAAGCCCATTCTTTCATATCCTGAAGTTTCAGAGATGCTGTATTTTTTTTGCATAAAGTTGTTAAAAAAAGACACCGTACTTTTAATTAGTCAAAATTCACAGTTGAAAAATTCATATCGAAAACGATTCATAATTCCACGATTTCCAACAGAAATCGGGAGAAGTGATGCACTTTTAAATTGGAATTAAGAGTACACATTTATTGTTTTTAAACGATCTAATAATTTTGTCTCTATTTGAATCTTGCATTTTATCTTTTTGAAATGGTTAGTTTGTGAAGTTTTACTTAGAAGTATAAAATAACTAGTCCAAAATATGTCGTAAAAATAATAGCGTCAAAATATTTCGGACACAGCTAGATTTTTTTTCGTAATAGCATTCTTTTTATCAATTTAGAATATTAAAAATTATCACTATATCAATTTTTTTTTTGCGGTGCGGTTGCGGTAAGACCGCGCGGTAAGAGCTCTTTCCCGCACCGCATCTGCGGGAAAAAGTGTTTCACCGCACCGCAGATTTTGCGGTGCGGGTGCGGTAATTACCGCAACCGCGACGAACCCTACCTATGACACAAGTGTGTGCAACTTTTGTTTACAATTATAGTAAAAACTCGCAACACAGTCAACCGATCTTCCCAATATTTGAGAAGTTAATACAGAGTAGATAGAAGCATCAATTTTGTTCTTTGAATTGTTTATATTATTTATAAGTTTCAAGATATTCAATCTTAATCTTTAAAAAGCGTTTTTCTCGAAATGTGCTAAATGGTGTTTGTCATAAGATAGCACAACAGCGACGATATGCTACTACGCTCAATATGACTATTAATAACATCATGGTTTAATTTGATGAGGTAAATAAGTGCATTCAATCCAATTTTCACAACCACTCTGTAAAATTATTTTCTTCCGAAAAATTGAACCCTATTCCAAAGTAAATATTCTTAACGCACAGATCAATACTGTAGGTAGTATGTATATTTAAATTTCAATGAACACTCCATTCTTTGAAAATCATTTTATTGTACTGCTGCCATCCCTCGTTATTTGCATTTGCCGGGTTTGTACAGTAAGACGATCCCATCTTTCATCATACTGAGGATAGATTTTTTCGCCCCAATTGGCTTATAAGAAAATTGCGGGAAAGTTCATATCCATACTTGGGAGTATGATGACAAAAGAGCTAACCTTATTATCTATCTACAGCCTAACTAGGGCTTCTAGGTTCTTGTATATTTTATTATAACTTGCGGTGAGATTGGTTAATTGAAACATCGGGAAGATTCCAAATTTTTAAATTTTTTAAATCACTTGAGGAAACTTCTTTGTATTTGTATCAATATGACTATTCAAGTGCAATTATAATTTCAATTATCACACTATTAGAAATTTTAGCTTTCCGGTGGTCGCGTGGGTGTGCAAAGCGTGCGTCAGAATGACCTACTCCCATACCCTCCACCTAGAGTCTGACATTTGCCTAATCACCCCGGATTCCATTCGAAGTGACTAATGGGGAGAGCGGTTCTGTGCTCATGCACTTCGTTTGATTTCAGGCCTAGCTGGTCATACTAGTTCGTTGATCACATCTCCGTCACATAACTCTTGCTGCTATGCAATCTAGGCGCTTTGCGTTAACCAGTTGGATGCTGAGATCGATCCAGCGATTCCGGTTTGAGGGTGGCCTTCGGTTCACTCGTGCACTGACGACCCAAAACTGATGGTTTCTCACGATCACTTACACTCGACGTAGTCTCTACCGGTTGAGCTAGCCTACCTCGGCGGAGAGTTTCTTGACGAAACCATGTGTCTCGAAACCGTTGACGAACGCGTTATGCTTGCTGCAATGCTGTCCGGTTGAGTTCCGGGGTCTATTTAGCGATTCTGAGTGGAGGATTGCTTCTGGATCACTAAAGTCCCGACGACTAAAGCCACGGACTACGGACTGCTACGGACTTCTCGGAATAGTCCCCGACGATGGATCGTTCCTACTCCGACGAATAGTTCCTCGACACTTGAAGATCTTCAGAAACCGATGCTACTCGGGCCGAGGTCGGTTTGCGATTCTGAATTGAGGGTGACTTTCAGTTCACAGGCGTCCCGACGAAAATTTGCCGGTGCTACTTCACGATCTACCCAAACTAGCCTTCGGCGGAGAACCTAGCTTATTCCGACCGAGAAATTTCACGACATTTAAAATTCTCTCGAAACCATTATCTCGATGCTGGTCGGTCAGGTTCCGAGGTCAGTCCTGCGATCACGGATGTCGGATTTCTTCCGGTTCTCAGATGCCCGGACGCGACGCTCAGTCTAATCCCCAGCGCACAGGGGAACAAGCCCGGACTTTAGTCTGTATAAGAAGGCTACACGATATTCCAGGTAGTATTGTACTCATATTAACTGAGTTATTAGTGACATTTTTGCTATGCTTTAAGTCAGTGATTCTCAACCTGGGTCCGCGGACCCCCAGAAGGCCGCGAAGTTTTTGCTGGGGGTCCGCGAAGAAAAATATATTTTCCGAGTGCATATTGAAATTTCATGTCTTATTTGCTCACAAACTGATAATAACGTTTTGATAGCATACGAGATCGATGTTTATCCGTGGGGGTCCGCACAAACCAAGGTTAATTTCTAAGGCGTCCGTGAAACGAGAAAGGTTGAGAACCGCTGCTTTAGGTGATTTGTAGGTAAAATGAGTTTTGTATAGCTTCTTGAAGGGCATAACTGAAGAGTTCTTGGCATAATTTGATCATAAGAACTGCATCCGCTTATTTTACGCAATACATTACTTCGGAAAAATAGCCATTTCATTAAAGTGCATCATTAAAAATAAGTCAATAGTTGGTTTCATTATTGCTTAGATTACTGTCGCATGCACGCGATCACACTGTACTCATTTGAATGCTTCTAATTTTCTCTTTAAAATGAGTCTACGCCAGTTTTGCGAAAACTTACGACGGTTCAGGATGTTGTCTCACTTCGTGCATCAGTGAACTTTAGACGCTAGTGCATAAAAAAGAAAGTGCTCCCAAGTTGGATCTGCAGACTGATCTGGACGATTTGCGTTTGATGGATGAATCCAATTCACTTGATGGACCAGAGATTCCTCGACCAACACTGGTGCCCAGTCCCGATGAATTTGGGTCAACACAATCAACAAACATCACATCCAATCGAGAAATCGAAATAGAATACCAGATTCACAGCCCCGTACAAACTCATAACTTCTTGTTTCCAGTTCACACAAAAAGGTGATAAAAAGGTAGTTGACCACTACCGTGGTATTACAACGCTAAGCGCAGTTCCTAAGCTGTTTGAAATAGCTGTATTGGAACCCATCTCCAGCCACTGCAAACAGTATATCTCCGAGACTCAGCATGGATTTATGCCGAAACGTTCAACATCTACGAATCTTCTGTCGTTCACAACATATGTGACAGATGCCATGTCGGACGGCCTTCAAACTGACGTTATCTACACAGACCTTTCAGCTGCTTTTGACAAGATTAATCACGCTATTGCAGTGGCAAAGTGGGATAGACTTGGCTTTGGTACTAATATTCTCCGTTGGATGCAATCGTATCTCAATGATCGTCGTCTAGCAGTCAGGATAGGTGAATGTGTATCCGAAGAGTTCTTCGCTTCATCTGGTATTCCGCAAGGCAGCCATCTCGGTCCATTGATTTTTCTTCTGTATTTCAACGACGTCAACTTTTGTTTAGAAGGACAACGGTTATCTTTCGCCGACGACCTCAAGTTATACCGTAGAATCCGGAATACTTATGATGCAGCTTTCCTTCAACGCCAACTGGTAACCTTTGCGGAATGGTGCGAGATCAACCGAATGACCCTAAACCCCAAAAAATGTGAAATGGGAATTCACGATTGACAGAGCGAATTGTGTCGAAGATCTTGGAGTTTTTCTCCATGAACAACTGACGTTTAAACAGCATATCAGTTATATTGTCGCAAAGGCATCACGCTGGGTTCATAATGAGAATATCTAAGCACTTTTCAGATATTTACTGCTTGAAATCTCTCTACTGCTCACTCGTTCGATCAACACTGGAATATTGTTCAGTTGTGTGGAACCCTCATTATCTCAACGGTGTCCATTGAATTGAGACAGTACAGCGCAGATTTGTTCGGTTTGCCCTTCGTCGATTGCCTTGGAGCAACCCTCACCAGCTGCCAAGTTACGAAAGCCGGGATTTGCTTATTGGACTCGATACATTGCAAGTGCGGCGGGATCTATTCCGTGCTATGACGATTTCGGATATTTTGCAAGATCGAATTGACTGCCCCGAGCTTCTCAGCGCGATAAACATGAACGTTCGCCCTCGCGCCCTTCGCAATAATTTATTCCTCCGATTACCTCTTTGCCGGACTAACTATGAAGTTAACGGTGCCATCATTGGTTTGCAGCGGACCTTCAACAGAGTGTCATTCGAGTTTGATCTTCACATTCCACGTAGCAGATTACAATTTGACTTTTTAAATAGATTAAGAAATTATCATTAGGACCACAATGTGTCTATTGATATTAATTATAAATAAATAAATAAAAAAGCCGTACCTTTCTGAATTGACAGAACAGCTGGTGGGACCAATACACGCGAAACCCGCAACGCGTCACTGAATGGAAGATTCGGAAGTATGCTGGAAATGATGAAGGAACTTGTAGCATTTTCACCTTTTTCGTAATTTTTGTCATTGTTCATTCACTACGCTCACTATGCCAAAACGCATCACATCAAGAAATATTCAGACGCTTGTGTACAAATATTCCTTTGCATGCAATTTTAGCCTATTTCGGATGAACTTTCAAAATATTCCGTCTCACCGAAACCCAAATGCGCATTATAATGAAATGGATAGATACGAATGTGTTAAGAGGAAAGAGTATTCCTAAAATTCAAGCGAGAGAAATGGTTGTCGAAAGAGTAGTATTTGTAAAAATACGTACTTCCGACTACGAATACTCGAATCACTTGACGCCTATCTGAGGATTTACAGAACTGCAACTCGTCCATTTCGATCCTGATCGTGGAAGAGGCAGCAGTGTGAAGTTCTTTTTTTAGTATCGCGGTGTGTTTTAAAAGGTAGTTGTTAAAAATGTGAGAAGTATTTTAGGATTAAATTTATTTAAAAAAGTTCCTTTCCGATAGGCATAGCTAGTGCGGTCAGTGAATTGTGCGGTCAACAAATTTGAATTCGTTACATTTCGTGCGAACTTGTGTGTGAAAAGAAGGTAAGAACTAATAATTGAGTTGTGTGATAAAAAGCTTCAAAGCGTCGAATAGCCGATCGACGGCTTCTTTTCTTTTATTGAAAGTTTGGAGGTTTTCCGCCATCCGCGTTCTAGCGACGCATACGCTCGGCACACCGCCCGTCTCGTTTACCACCCTGCTGACCCCACGTTCCGGCTTCGAAAGTTCCCGACGTTTTTGGCAAAAGGTCGGAAGGAAGCTGCAAAATCATCAACGCGCTTCGTTAGAGCGACGGCCATCTTCATCGTCGGAAAGTTGGCCGAATTCAACACCCAGCAGGCAAAGGCCTAATTAGCGTCATCATTGCGACGCCATTGTAGACGCCGTTCGTCGCCATCGCTGAATAGGTTTGCGATAGGAAGTCGGTGCCGAAGCCGCAATACCAGTCGGCACCCAGCTGAGATGCAGCTCTGCTAGATCGACGCTGTTCCAGAAATAACACATGTGAGTAAAAATAGATCATTGATCCGTGCACGTAGATCCATACACACACAACACTCAAACCTTCGAAAGCTTTCTTTGCCGCTCGAAAGCTAAAGCCGAGCGCGCATTTGTACTGCTCAGCGCAGCTTTATCCGCTAGCAGAAATGTTGACCGCACTTAGATAGAAAGAAAAGGGGAAAGCTAGAAAGAGAGGAAAGGAACCGGAAACATGTAAATATATTAATTAATAAAACCTAGGTTAAGAATAAATGCCGTATTTCAATCCGTCCAATAAAATGTTTTCCTGTTAGTTAGTGTTACCTGAAATGTTTGTATTTTTTATGTTGATTAGCTTTCCCATGTAGTGAATTTGGTTCGAGAAGATTTCTCACGTTTCGCGTCGTTTCCGTAGATTTGAATGTTATTTGTGTTTGTTTTACTCCGATGGGCTATCGGGAATTAGTCCCCACTACTACTTACAAAGCGAGAGGGAAAGAGTGTTCGACTGAGTTCTGCCTGTGATGATAACTGATCGTTTTTTTAGTGCATGAGCTTTCGAGTTGGTATAACGATCATTTCTCTTGCGTCTTTGCTAAATATAGTAGTGGCTCCATCTATACGCGAAATGGAGTGCATCTTTTCACATTTTGTGTTTACCTACCGTTCCTTTGCGCCATTTCGGGATCAATTTCTATAACCTGCCCTGAGGTTAGGTTTCATGCTGGGCAATTCTAACCTGACGAGTGGTCCTCTTCGGGGGTGGCGCTAAAGCTACTCGTTTAAAACGTCCTGAGGAGCGTTTTGGTAGACGGAAACCGTAAACGGCCATTTGGCCCGCTACAAACTTGACTAAATATTTTCTTAGACACTGTGACGTATCACGCCGTGTGTGTACAAATGTTCGAAGATGATCTTTTTAATCCTGTCAAGCACTGGCAAAGCTTTGGTAAGGTATCTGGCTATGCATACGCAAAACCAGTTGTTCCAATTGAACAATCTTGTTTTCGAGCTGAAAGTAGATTTTATACATCCTGAGCTTGATGTTACGCTCAAGATGCGTAACGAATCTTTCCAAAAATATTTTCTGGAAATGGAAAAAAATATTTTGATATTTCTCGTTGTTCTTACTGCCTAACAAACGGGATCAGAATCAACCGAAGCCGCCGTTTGCAGTAAAGCAACGCTCCACATGACAACTAACAATTGATCCCCAGATTTACGACAGCTTTTGATGAGGTCTATGATAATTAGTGGTCTGTCGAAACCAACCTCCTTGATGACCCGTTCGAAAACCATTCATTTGTAATTATCGCAGTATGGTAAAATGGTAAATCCTTCAATACCTTGCTCGACAGTGGTACTAACGCCACGTTTATGATGAAAAAGCTATACCAAAAGTTTTCGAAAAGTCCCTTGAAAAGTTTGGAACGACCATTCGTACTACATTCCGCAGACGGCAACACCTTACCTATCATTTGGTAAGCGTATCTCCCGTATACTATTCAAATTTTAACAAAGGTCCTATGTACTCTTGCAAAAGAGAATTTCAGGAGGAAGCACCGCGTGAATCGATATTCACTTTGAACCAGCTAGCGCGCTTAGAAGTAGTATAGAAATGTTTCCAAACAGTAGAGCCCGGAAAGCTAAGCCCACTCTCATTCACAGAGCACATGACAGTCATAAAAGATGAATTCCACGGTGTGGCACCCGTTTGCCGATATCCCTATCACATGAGCACAAAGAAACTGTCTTAGGCCTGGGAAGAGGTTGACCGATTACGATCTATGGGCATTATCGAGGAGTCTGATTCAGATTGGTCGCTTAACCGTTATGCGTCCGACGCGGTACCCGAGTAACTTCTCAGGATTCAATTAATGAAATTCCAATGTTTTATCCATAGATGGAAATTGAAACTTTGTGAAATCTTAGAACTTTACTAAGTCAAGCTTTTGGGTTAATAATACTGTTGATATAGTAAGGGGGAGAGAGGAGAGCCTCCTGAATTTTTTACTGCGTAACTGACCGACGAGGGTACCCAGGTACCCACGAAACTGAAATGCCAATAACTAAGGCAATTTATAACCGATTTCGACACTTTTGGGTGTTTTGTATTCAGGAACTCATCCATTTTTAGACTTGGTAAAAATCAATCGGGGTTACTTCATTCGGTTCCCAGGAATCCGGATTATTATTATTATTATTATTATTATTATTATTATTATTATTATTATTATTATTATTATTATTATTATTATTATTATTATTATTATTATTATTATTATTATTATTATTATTATTATTATTATTATTATTATTATTATTATTATTATTATTATTATTATTATTATTATTATTATTATTATTATTATTATTATTATTATTATTGAGAGGGAAAAACCCGCGGGAGTGGATTTCCGGAAGCATGTTCCAGTGCTGGGATACTATTTGTGAATTTCAATGGAATACTGGCAGTATGGGCATCAAAATTGTTGGAATTGCTTCAGTAGGCTGTATCTCGTGGTTTTAGAACCATTTGATGATTTGACCCCGAAACGGACATTCCGGAGCAGGTCCCGTGGGTCCGTGAATGACCATTCCGAGGTTAAATTGCCATATGGTCCCGCAACAATAAATAACAGACTTCCGAAACAATTTCAAGAGTTTTGATACTCGTATTGCTAGGACATAATTGAAATTTACGAATCATTCCCTAGTACTGGAACATTACTTCGGAAAATCCGGATTACCAAGAACCAGATCCATTCCTCCGATTCAATTTCACAGAATCAAAAAGTTGAGCTCCTCAATCCAAAACAGCTAAAAGTGCCCACATCGGCTAAAGAAAGCCAAAGTTATAAGCATTTCATTTTGCGGGTACCTGGGTACCCTCGTCGGTCTATTAAAGGTGTTGGACACATAACGGTTAATATCATGGCTGTGACAAAACCAAACGACTCAACTCGCCTTTCTTCAGACGCTATGCATCTCAATGAGCGCACTGTATGGGATGCATACCCTCTGTACACCCTGGGCGAATATTAGGCGGCTTTCCCCGGCGAAGTACCTGTCTACTATAGACTTAACGGAGGCCATTCTCCAGGTACTTTTGGCCAAGGTATATTGCTTTGCACGATACTGCGGTTCAATCGCCATGGTAGCCACTGACACCTCGAAGGAATTCAGTCAATTCCTAGAAGTGACCAACGTCATACATTGGCTGAACTCCCGCTATTATTCGTACGATAACACAGGGGAGTGAACAAATCGCTCGATAAACACCGCAATCCGCATCCTAAACACCATCGCTCAATCCTACCTTGGCTTTTGTCTTCCTTTCATTATACACGGGTGTGTAATGGTATCTGCCGAAAACTTCAGTAGGTTTTTCGATGAGGGTGACTTAGAAACAAGACACTAGCTATTAGATAAAGAGATTGCGGTCAGAAATTCGGAAAAGGCAAGCGAGCCCTCGCTCGACATCAATACAATTTGCGTGAAGTTATTGAATGCACTCGAGTCTTACGATGCAAAATTAGCACCACAATACTTACCGGCAAAGATTGTCACCATGAAGAGTCTTCTTCCACCATGATTTAACAGGTAAAACCCTCGGAGTTTAACCAGAAAATCTCAAACCAGCTTAAAAAACTTTTCCATGCCGTTTGTGGACTTACAGTATGCTTTTATATAGATTACTCACCTGGGACTTCAGAAATCGGTTAAGTAGGTTTTAAATGGCAGGTAACACCGTAATCATGTTTTTTTTCAGAGACTTTCTATAAAAAGCTTCTTCACCGAGTCGTTTATCGATATTTACACTTTTCTCAAAAGTCGATTTATGCTCACAATGCAGGTAGCGTGTTATCAAGAGCTGCAATTTCAATTCTTAGTTCTAAGTGGCATTCAAAATTTGAGTTTTTACTTCAAATATTGAATTTTTGGTCCAGAACAACATATATAACGTTTACAAAATTGTAGTTTTTCCCTACACAAAACTTAGATATTTTATTAACAAAGCATTATTGATAATTGATTTGTCCGTCTAGCCATTTTCTTCGCTTTCTCATTGATTTGGTTTGGTCTTTAAGATTTCTTGCACTGATTTAAGCGATTTTCTGAGACTTGCTACTGTCCCATATATTATGTATTCTCTAAAACATCGCGAAACTTCAAGTTCTAATTGTTCTCAATCGATATGATATCCGAGGAGAGTGATAAGAGTTTTTAGAAATGTCTCATCACACACACCCAAATTCATATTGTAAACAGACTGAAAAATGCAATTGTCATTGTACGAATTCTGTCACTGAATATACAAAATATTGATGGATAATAATTATTACCATTTATTTTTCTATCTGTTTCCTTATTGTTAGATTGCCTCATTAAAGTCTAGCTGAGAAATCAACGTGTTAAATATTTTCATCGGCGCGCTGTACTTTCAACGTTACCTATTTACAGCCTTGAGGTTGATCATGTTATTAAACTTAATATTAACTATCTAAAGTAATCAAAACTCTCATACACTCAGGATGACGATGATGGGAATCTCCTAATGATGAGTGTTCCGCAAACCCCTCGACTGCGGACACACCTTTTCACGAGCAACCTTGAGCTAATGATGACAGCGGGTACGAGCTAGAGTTTCCGGTTTGGATCAGACTTTATTTGAGCAAAGAAGTTACGGTGGTTCGATCACGTTAGTTGAGATTATTTCAAAGAAAATTGAATTTGCGATTGCTTACACATTTATATTTTAACTTTGATTGATATAATTAGTTTACAGTTGTATGCTCTACGGTATTAATGAAAAATGGATTGTAATATCAGCTATGAATTCATTATCGATATTTGTAGGTTAGTGGCGTCCAACGTGGAGCCAATTACTGCGTTACGTTAGCAATTAGTTGTCTTAGACTGACCCTGTCACAAATTGCTTCCAAATACCGATCCTGAGACGAAAGATAGTAACCATAAAAACGTATGCTGTGAAGTGAAAAGATTAAAAAGAATTTAATTAATTATTTGTATTGCAGGAAATTTTTAACTGCGAGTTGAAATAAACAGTTTAAGAATACGGAAAGTTATATACTTGTTGCTTCCGCAACAAATTAAAAATTTCGTTTTCCGGATCTGTTTGATTAAGCATGCCAGGAAAAAAGGATAAACAACAAGAAACTCCACCGCCAGATTGTAGCTGTCCTAACTGCAAGTCGTTGGATAACAGCCGCATGGTACAATGCGATGATTGCAGTATCTGGTACCATTTCGAATGTGTTGGTGTGGCACAGGATATTGAATATCAAGACTGGAGCTGTCAAACATGTAAAGCAGCCACATCCAGTAATGAATCATTGCCAAAGCCCGGTTCACCAAAACAAACTGAGTGCCCCGATGCAACGATCGTTACCAACGAAGGCGAAAAGCAACAAACTGCAGAAGGGTCCAAAATAGAAGAGGACCAACTAGGGCAGCCAGTTGGACTCGACCAAATAACTTTGCGTTTGCAGTTACTAGCGGAAGAAGAAGCCCTTGAACGGAAATATTTGAACCAACGTTATCGCCTTCTAATAGAAACCGCTGAAGATTCTGCAGCCATACCAAAACAACGTAAAACCAATGTTCGTTTACCCGGAATCCCTTCGTATCAATCATCCCCGTTTATGCCACCACCGCGGCCCAATATCCGAGCAGCGCCCCCTATCGATGATTGTGACAGTGACACAAGTGAAATAAATACCTCGATGCTGAATAAAAGCCAAGTTGCCGCTCGCCAAGCAGTGCCGAAGGAATTGCCACCCTTCAACGGTGATCCCGAAGAGTGGCCGTTATTTTACGCGACATTTGAGAGCACAACCCGAATGTGTGGCTATACGCCAGAAGAAAATATGATTCGACTGCAGAAAAGCCTGCAAGGAAATGCCAAAGACGCCGTGCGGAGTCAGCTACTCCATCCATCAAACATAAATAGCGTTATGGCAACTCTTAAAATGCTCTTCGGCCGTCCAGAAACAATCGTGTATTCATTGATTAAAAAGATTCAGACGTTACCCGTACCAAGAGCTGATAAGCTGCACTCGTTAGTGGAATTTTCTGTAGCTGTGCGAAATATGGTAGCCACTGTAAAAGCTTGCGAGTTAGACGACTACCTTTATAATGTGTCACTGCTTCAGGAATTGGTTGATCGCCTGCCACCGATGATCAAGCTTAACTGGGCTGTACATCGACAGTCACTCGAGCGGTCGACTCTAAGTGAGTTCAGTGATTGGCTTTATAATTTAGCAGAAGCTGCTAGCACGGTGAGTATTCCTTCATCGTCAGCATTCCTAGACTCCAAAACACGACGAAATAGGAAAGACGACGGTTTCATATACGCACACCGTGAAACATCAGTATCGCCCGAGCGACAGATTGAGTCTAACAAAAGGAGGGAGGAATGTGTTATTTGTAGTGGATGCTGCGACACTGTCGAAACGTGTGAAGAATTTCTCAGTCTTGATCACTCTGCTCGTTGGGGTGTACTGCGGGATCACAAGCTGTGCAGGAGATGCTTGAGGGCACATCGAGGTCCGTGTAAATCTACGGAGACTTGCGGAAGACATGGATGCACTTATAAACACCATCGATTGCTACACAATGATTCACCGAAGTCGACAAATACTGTGAGCGATATTAGAACTGCGTCGTCATCCACAACTTTCCCATCCTTTTCTAACAATTGCAATACTCACCGAACTATCCATAAATCAGTACTGTTTCGTTATGTACCTGTCATCCTACATGGTCCTGAATCTACGATCTACACTTATGCATTTCTCGACGACGGATCATCCTTAACGTTGCTCGAGAACGAGCTAGCTACAGAGCTCATGCTTGAAGGAACTTCGCATCCGCTTTGCTTACGCTGGACTGCGGACACTTGTCGTTATGAGGACTCATCGACCTTGGTCTCCCTGGAGATTTCTGGTGTTCATAATCCGGAATCCAAGTACCGTTTGACCGATGTCCATACAGTAAAAGAACTCAAGCTCCCTTCGCAATCTTTAACGTTTGACGAACTAGCCAAAAAGCACGGCTACTTGAAAGGGCTTCCAATAGATTCATACATCGACGTTCGTCCGAGAATCTTAATAGGAATCAATAATTGGCGAGTGGGACACATATTAGATAGAAGGGAAGGTGGAGAAACGGACCCTATCGCTGCAAAAACTCGACTAGGTTGGATGTTATACGGATCGTATACCGGTAGAAGAATCCCAAAGGGTTATATGACTCATCACAGTTACGCTGTATGCACGAACGCTATTCAAAATGACGATGATCTCCATAACACAGTTAAAAGTTTTTTCTCACTTGATAGTCTTGGAATAATGCAAACTAGCAAACCCATCACTTCCAGTGAAGATGAACGAGCTCTGACCATGATGTGTGCATTAACTGTTCGAAAGGGAAATCGCTACCAAACAGGACTGCTGTGGAAATTCGACGATGTCAGACTACCGAATAATAAGTCTATGGCAATGAGAAGATTCCATTGTCTTGAGCGGAAAATGGCTAACGAGCCGCGACTTGCTGAATCCCTAAAGGCGATGATTGAGGACTATATAAAAAAGGGTTATGCACGAAAGTTATACCCTGAGGAGCTCAAGGAGCAACATTATAGGGTTTGGTACCTCCCAATGTTCCCGGTATTCAACCCAAATAAACCTGGGAAGCTTCGTATCGTGTGGGATGCTGCTGCCGCCGTGAACGATGTTTCACTTAATTCAGTCCTCATGAAAGGACCAGATCAACTAACCGAGCTTCCATCGGTTCTATATAGGTTTCGCGAGCATCCGGTGGCCATTGGAGGAGACATACGTGAAATGTTCCACCAGGTGCTAATTAATGAAACTGATCAGCAGTGCCAACGCTTTCTATGGCGTAGTGACGTGAGACAAAACAACCCCGATGTGTACGTGCTGACGGTAATGTCATTTGGGGCAACTTGCTCCCCGAGTTGCGCGCAGTACGTCAAAAACACAAATGCAGATCGTTTCCGTTTCCTGTACCCCACCGCCGCTGAAGCAATTAGAAAGGCACATTATGTGGACGACATGCTGACGAGCGTAAAGGATGAAAATGAGGCCATTACTTTGGCAAAGCAAGTCGAGATGATCCACATGACAGCAGGTTTCGAAATGCGGAACTGGATGTCAAATTCGCCCGAAGTATTACGTGCACTGGGAGCCGAACCTGTCAACGAAAAAAGTCTGGATATCTCAACAGAACTGGCTAAGGAAAAAGTTTTGGGGATGTGGTGGTCGACTCAGGCTGATATTTTTACCTACAAAGTTTTCACCAAGCGCAACGAAGAAATACTTTCAGGACGGAAACACCCGACCAAACGGGAGCTACTCAGCAGTATGATGTCGATATACGATCCTCTCGGACTAATAGCAAACTATTTGATGTTCCTCAAAATACTCCTACAGGACGTTTGGAGGTCTGGAGTATCATGGGACGAGTGCATAAAAGATACGGAGTGGGAGAAATGGATCAAATGGTTACAGTTCCTACCGAGCTTAGAATCTCTAGAAATTCCTCGTTGTTACAGGCTTAAAACTTCTAGCGCGTGTACTAGATCCATCGAACTTCATATGTTTGAAGATGCTAGCGAAAACGGGTTCGCTGCGGTGTGTTATTTCCGCTTTGAAGAGGCTGGGCAGGTGGAATGCGCGTTAATAGGAGCTAAAAGTAGAGTCGCTCCCCTCAAGTTCGTGTCCATCCCGCGTCTGGAACTGCAAGCGGCTGTTATTGGTGCCCGATTAGCGGAAAGTGTTATCAAAGGGCATACTTATAAAATCACCCGAAGAGTTTTCTGGACTGACGCACGCGATGTTTTGTGGTGGTTGAATTCTGATCATCGGCAGTATAGCCCTTTCGTGGCCTGTCGGATCAGCGAATTATTGGAAACAACAGAGCCTAGCGAGTGGAGGTGGTTGCCATCGAAACTCAACGTAGCTGACGAGGCCACCAAGTGGAAATCAGCACCGAGCCTACACTACAGCAGTCGATGGTTCAAAGGACCCGAATTTCTCTGGTTACCCGAAAGCAATTGGCCAAAGCAGCCAGTCCTCGAAATTTCGCGGGAGGAGTTACGACCCAACCTGCTGCATCATGCTGGTGAAAATAGGGTCTTATCGATGATCAACTTCTCTAGTTGGAGGAAACTTCTACGAACGACGGCCTTCGTGTTTAGATTTCCTGAAAATGTTCGCAGGAAACAAGCGTTGCTGGAACGGTTCGTAGGTCCGTTAACCGCGGAGGAACTGACTAAGGCAGCTAGTTACCTTTACCGATGTGCCCAAGATGATGTATATCCAAATGAACGAAAGCTACTACAAGGACAACATGAGTTTTCAAGTAAAGGATCCCTCACTAAAGGTAGTCCGTTGTACAAGGCGGATCCATACATAGATAATGCGAATTTGTTACGGATGCGAGGACGAATCGGCAGCTGCGACTTAATCGACGAAGCTTACAAGCATCCCATCATATTACCACGAAACCATCCGGTTACTTCATTAATTTTGCAAGACACTCACCGGAAATATCATCACCAGTGTCATCAAACCGTATTAAATGAGGTTCAACAGAAATTTTATATTCCCCGGTTACGTGTAGCATACGGAAAAGTTCGTCGGAATTGCCAAGAGTGTAAAATACGATTAGCGAAGCCAAATCCTCCCTCCATGGCTGAATTACCGAAAGCTCGTTTAGCTGCATTTACCAGGCCCTTTTCATATGTAGGAATTGACTATTTCGGACCAATGGAAGTTTCAGTTGGCCGTCGGGTCGAAAAGCGCTGGGGTGTCTTGGCAACTTGTTTAACGACACGTGGGATACATCTTGAAGTTGCACATTCTTTGAGTGCGGACTCCTGTATAATGAGCTTGCAAAATATCTTCGCTCGTCGCGGTGTACCCATCAACATTTTCAGTGACCGAGGTACGAATCTAGTTGGAGCAAATAAGGAGTTAAAGAAAGCGTTGGAAGAAATGAATCAAGATCGATTGGTATCTGAGTTCACGACTGAAGACACTAAGTGGTCGTTTAATCCGCCAGCATCCCCACATATGGGAGGAAGCTGGGAGCGACTCATTCAATCCGTTAAAAAAATATTGATGGCTATTCTCCCAAAACAACGCCTGCCAACTGATGAGATTCTCAGAAATGCACTAATTGAAATCGAAAACATAATTAACAGTCGCCCTCTGACATACGTACCTATAGACGACGAATCCAGTCCAGCGCTAACACCGAATAGTTTCCTACTGGGAACCATCAACGGCTGCAAACCCTTGGTGCCTTATGAAGATGATCATGCAGCTCTTCGAAGAACATGGAAATCATCCCAAAGGTTGGCTAATATGTTTTGGAAAAAGTGGCTGGCCGAGTATCTGCCTGAGATCACACGACGAACAAAATGGTTCGCACCAGCGCGACCGATTCAGGTAGGGGATGTAGTCATTATAGTTGATCCGAGATTTCCTAGGAACTGCTGGCCCAAAGGACGAATAATTGGGACTAAAACTGCACAAGACGGTCAAGTTCGGTCAGCAACCGTGCAGACGGTACGTGGGATCTACGAAAGACCAGCAATCAAATTAGCGGTGCTCGACGTCGGTGTAAACGGAAGTGATATGGAAGTCAAGCCATCCACTGGGGGGGACTGTTCCGCAAACCCCTCGACTGCGGACACACCTTTTCACGAGCAACCTTGAGCTAATGATGACAGCGGGTACGAGCTAGAGTTTCCGGTTTGGATCAGACTTTATTTGAGCAAAGAAGTTACGGTGGTTCGATCACGTTAGTTGAGATTATTTCAAAGAAAATTGAATTTGCGATTGCTTACACATTTATATTTTAACTTTGATTGATATAATTAGTTTACAGTTGTATGCTCTACGGTATTAATGAAAAATGGATTGTAATATCAGCTATGAATTCATTATCGATATTTGTAGGTTAGTGGCGTCCAACGTGGAGCCAATTACTGCGTTACGTTAGCAATTAGTTGTCTTAGACTGACCCTGTCACAAATTGCTTCCAAATACCGATCCTGAGACGAAAGATAGTAACCATAAAAACGTATGCTGTGAAGTGAAAAGATTAAAAAGAATTTAATTAATTATTTGTATTGCAGGAAATTTTTAACTGCGAGTTGAAATAAACAGTTTAAGAATACGGAAAGTTATATACTTGTTGCTTCCGCAACAATGAGGATGTCCATTATCAACATTCACATCCAAAATCGAAATCATGAAATGAATGGCTGGCATCCAAAAGGGGCTAACTCCCATTTTGCGTGTTTTACAGGTAATGGAAAAACTTCCACAATTCCAAATTAACATTGTTTTACTAGTAGTTCATTGACCTATGTTGTCTGGAAAAAATAAGATCACTACATGTACTATCTTTCAATTCACGAGCATTTCCGTAGTTCGGAGGTAACCCACAATTCACACGCCCTTTCCTTATCTTACGTTTTAGAGTTATGGTATCTTTGACAAAGTTGTTGCATGGCATCTAGAGCTTTATTTGATCATTTTATATTAGTTAGGAATCCTGTCGCTATGGTGGTGCTGTTACCCATTTTTTAATGGAACGAGATAGAAGGATAGTGTCTACGACAAAAAAATTTGTCAGTTGATTATAAATATATCTTCTGAAGATAAAAACTTCGTAGGTCATACAAGTTTTGAAATATAGCGCATTTTCGAAAACATAATCTGTAAGTAAATTTTTTAATTCAAGCATGCGCTATCTCGAAACATACAGGACCTACAAAATTGCACCTTCAAAAAATATATTTAAAACGATAGAACCTAAAACTTTCCCAAAGACACCACATTTCTATCTAGCTTTATTAAAAAGTTTATAACAGTGCCGCCCTGGCGACTGAATTCCGAACTGGTATGCTTCAACCAAATAAAGTGCTAGGTGCCATAACTCTATATAGTGAAATATAAAAACTGATTATACTTTTTTTTTATTTCCGACCACAATGTACTTTTTTGCTCTTGATCAATTATTTAATAATTCACTGAAATTTTCAAAAAATCGCGCTCAAAAATATACATTGTGCAAGAAATATATATTAGATAGAAAATAGCCATACAAAGCAAGTATATGAGTACAATGCAATTCGACTAAAACAATAACATATCGAGTTAACCGATATATGAAGTACAACATAACATTTACTGATGGCGAATCGATTGACTACTTTTTCTTAAAACCTCGGAAAACAAAGGAGAAAACTCGAATTTCCATAAGACACAATGTGGGGTTAGTCCCTTTTGAACGCCAGCTAGTACTGGGGTTACTCCATGCTCAACTTTGACTGCTAATAGCAAAAAATCCAAAAAAATATTTTCAAATTTCTCAAATGACAGCCCACGTGGATTACTTAGAACTATTAAAAAACGCAAAAATTCAAATTTTGAAAAAAATTAGGATTAGCCCCTCTTGGACGCCAATCATTCAAATATGGTAGCTAATTGATGCTTTTTTGTTGAGTTTCGTACTATGTGCCAACAAACGCGATTAAAAATATTTCAAACGTCTGCAAAATACGCATTCTAGTTCACCAATAAATTAAACGAAGCCACCCGTTATGTTGTTGAGCCATTTAAATAATTATCCGCCGCTCATGGAGTGCACGTTTCGATAATCTTCCTACGGACAATCAGTCGCATGACAAAACGCAATACGATTACAGAAACAGATTAAATTCATTATTAGGCGATTAGTTTCAAATTGTCATAAAGTAAATTGTACTCCGTGCCAAAATTTATGATTCACACAAATGCCTGGTATTACAAGGCAAAAGCACTCTCAATTGCAATTATCCGAAAATTTTACAGCAGGCTAGGCGATAGAAAATAATTACCGTCCACTCGCTGGCACGCGTACTTCATACAAGGGGGACAACATATTGCGAACCTACAATCATTGAATTCCCATTGTCTGCTGCGCTGCAAGTACACAGCATTTCCGTGGTACCGTTCAAAATATCGCAAACGGATGGGACAAAATGGCAAAGTGTTCGCCTGGTAGCACACAAAAACGGTACACTGACTGGTTCGTAGCAGTCCGGTGGCCGCCCCAGCAGGCTGGTAGAGGTGTAAGCTTGATGTGCGATAACCAGTCAGTACATCTGGTAAGAGCACTCGTGAGAGAAACTATATTGTGCTAATTGTGATACTAGTAGAAGAGTAGGATAGGTACAGCAAAAAAAGACCCACATGAAAGAGGGCGCTTTGCATACGTAACAACAATGCGTCGAGGACTGTACATATTTTGGCTGCAGTACACATGCGCCATAGTTTTAACACCTTCTGTGGGAATACAAAGTCCCCATCAGTTTCGGCAGTAGCTTTCATAGCATTTTGGACATATATGAGGCGGGTTGAGGTTGGCCTGTGCTCAGAGGTCTGTCGAAACACCGACACTCCAATTTCGCATGCCTGCTCTCGCTTGTTTATTGATGATAATTACATTTAAATTACAGTTTTATATGTTAAAATGACAATAAACATTAATTTTCCTAAATATGAAGGCAACTTTTATCTCGGTGAAAACATGCAACTAACGCTGATGCTGTTTCATGCGGTATCGTATTCCGTATTCGGTGTGGATATGAGAACTAGGTACGTGCGAAAATATGCTGAGAGGTGGCAAAACTGACGGAAAACATGTGGCAACTGCTGCAGCGATGCAACACATGTTGCTACCTCGTGGAAACCATTGCATAAGGAAGGCAGCTGATGTCAAGGGTTGTGTAGGGAGACATCCGTGGGTGGTCGGTCGAGACAAGGTTCTTACCATGCTCCCGGCAAATAACTAACTGCATACATTATAAGCGGAAATGGCTGTTGTGTACAATGTGGCAGTACTCGCGGCAAATAAATTAAGACATTGGGAGTGTTTCACATCACCACAGTGACATGTCTTCTAGTGATGCAACCGGGTTTGGCTTTGTCAGGTTGGGAAAACCTCCCGCATGTAATCAGTTGCTACTGGTAATTTGTTAGTGTAGTTACGAATTTGAAGCGGACGGTTTTAGGGTTTTCGTGTTATTCGTGGTATTTCATTACTATGTCCTAACTTCGTCTAAAGTGTTGTGTGGGTAGAAGGTTCCCGAATCTGTACTGGTTATACTGCGAAGCTATCCCATGTCGGTGTTGCAAGTTGTTTACAAGCTTGATTGTTTCTAGTAAATTTAGAAATAAATAGTTGAAACTGCTGGTCTCCTAGTTAATCCTTGTAGTTAAATTGTTACTTGAAGTGATGGCAATTTTTCATGTAATGTGCTTGACACAAGTTTAATATGGTGCCATTACGGAATAAAGAAATAATATTATTATAAGGATCAATGAATACAAGAGGAGAGAGCTGAATTAGCGGTCGGCTTACTCCAGTGTCAATAGGAAAATGGAAACAATGGACAAAATAAAAAATGGAAAATGGATTCAAGTGAAATTTTTTGATTATTTAGGTCGTTAATGTTAGTAAAACAATAAGTTGGTACAACAATATTGATAATTATGATCCGACTCAGGCTCGAACTCGCGCTCTTCCACATCACACACCTAAGGGTTAGCATTATTCCATTATATGGCTGTAGGTGTTAAAATTCGAACATATGTTTAAAAATCGCAACTGCAAAAATGTTCCGAAAAAAATAATTTAGATGTCACACAAAAATCAATCAGTAGCAACCAGAGGTGGTCGTACAAGTTCAAGCTCTATGTTTGAAATTAAGGTTACATCAGCTATTTAATTTTGCTTACATTTTTTACATTTTTGCCTTTCTCAATAGAAAGGTAATGCAATTGCTCTGAAAACGACAGTTCAACCGAGGCCCGGAGGGCCGAGCCTCACATTCCGTTCAATGTAGTTCGTCGAATACGGTAAATGTCTGCGTGTATGTATGTGTGTATTTAGGGGAATCCTTGGCTGTTTAGGCCGTGATTAAAGTCACGAATGAAAGTGATAAAAATAACAGGTAAGTGTTTTGGAAAGCTTGAGGATCCCATTTATTGAGTGAAAACACAAACGCTCAGCACTTTTGTGCGAAATAAGCGAACGGGGTATTAAAATCGCCAATTCCATCAACCACCATTCAGCGGCTTGTGTCTGCGCACACGCTTACCACGTCACAGAGAAGAAAATACATGATGCGTCAATTGACAGCTGTGATCAATTTTCTTTGAATTAATGTTTTTTTGTTTCTTTATAAGTTTTTCCAATAAAGATTTCATAGGTAAACAAAATTCCATTGTTAAAAAAATTAAAAAATGGCGGTCTGAATCACCCCGTAGAGAGGTCCGAATTACCCCTATATTGGAAAACGTAAATTTTTTTGTTTTTATTTGCATTGCACACACTCTAATCCTAATTGTTTTAAGAACTAGTTTTCAGGTGTTGGTTACGAGTTAACCGAATACCAGTTTTCAGCGAAAACCAGTTTAAATCGAAGTGAAGAAATCAGCCGAAAAGAAAATACTGTTCATACACGAATTAACTAAAAGAATGTTTGACTAAGAAATAAAAAGAAAACTTTTTGCTTCTTATTTTAGGAAGAAAAACTTAAACGCTTCCAAACAATTTTTGCACACCTAAAAATATTTACATCTCGCATGATGTAACATAAAAGCAGCGTCACAATTCACTTGAATTTATATTCCAGAACAAGTAAAAACATGCGTCGCTCAAAATTTTCCACTTTCTTCAGCCGAGTTTTACATCAAAAGAAACACATTTTTTTACATGTCAAAACATGTAAAATTCTATTATGAAATGGACAAATACGTCGCAATATTATTTACGTCGTATGTAATTTTCAGTTTGTCTAAGTGTGTGGGAAATTAATACAAGCTCAAAGAATTAGTTTTAAAATCTAGGTATTTTTGACCTAAACATGTTTTGAAAGCGATAGGGTAACCAACATAATTTGGACCCCTACATATTTTGGACCCTGTTAATGTATTTGCCTCCTGCACTGCCAGGTTTCTCTGCATTTGTTTGGTTTGATCTATCTCCGAAACTATCTCCGAAGACGTTTCATATTTTATCGATTGCCAAGAGGAGCCGGTGGACATTTTCAAATTGGATTTAAATTTACAATTGTAATATTTTTGCTTTTCTCAATAGAAAGGTATTGCAATTCCTCTGAATATCGACTTTTTAACGGAGGCCCGGAGGACCGAGTGATATATACCATTCGATTCAGTTCGTCGAGTTCGGCAAATGTGTGTGTGTTTTATAGTAAGGTTAAAAAAGCTTCAAAAGCCTGGTCTGTAGTGTATTTTTTTATTTTAATTCGTTTATTTGGCACGGCTCAAGGCGTTAGCTTCACGGAGCCGTGGGTCTTTTATATATTTACAAATAAACAATAAAAATAACAAACAATTAATGCTAAGATCGATCCCGTACGCGCGACTTGCCATTGCGCACGGAGATCCGCTTTCGTATCGGGGAAATCCTTGCATTCACGCCAACTTTATCAAGGGGGTCATTTGTATCTTTGTTGTCTTCGCACATGTCCGGGTCATCATCGGGGTTACTGCCTTGATGATAGCGATCAGGTGTTTCCCTTTCGGGTCACGACCGTGAACCCTCCGTCATTGCTAGTAGCTCCCTCGTTGCTATAATTAGCTGTTGAGTTTGTGGTACTTGACGCGGCTTTCGCAGATGTCATTATTGCTTGAACAGCAACCACAAATTTGGCAACCGTTTGTAGCTCAGGGAATGATATTGGAGACTGCGTGTTGGTATTTCTTTCTGTAGATGAGCTTTTCTTAGCGGTTTTTGGGCCGGGGTGCCCGTAATGTGCCGTTTGTTCACAGAACTGGCACATGTTAGTTTGCCCTTGATAAGTACATAGAGTTCGCTGTATAATGGTATCACCCCCTTCTGTTGTGTACTTCAGGGTACCCGATCAGAAACATATAACAGAAATATTTCAAAACTATATCTCGCGTTGCTACTTGTTATAAATTTCTGTCATTTTAACTACTAACGATACCAAATTTATAACACAATTGTGTTCTGTTATAATCTTGTCATTTTATTCTAATCGGGTAAGGTAGGAGGGAATGGGTTGGTCTACCCGCATTCTCATCACAAAAACACCATTTGAAATACCTGGAAAGTATCCTCCGTGATTGATTCCACTTCTCCGAAATACGACATGAATATTTTAATGGCCACTTTGCAAGTACGTAGTGGCAAATCATGTAATTTAACTTCCACGTTTCCGTTATACATATACACAGGGATCTTGATTTTTGCGGTGTCACAATCCAGAACGTGTTTCAAGTTCTTTTGCGAAATGAATCTTTTTGCCTGGGCGAATTTGTTTGAACGTTATCAGCACCGCGTGTCTGACGTGCTCCAATTGAATGAAACTGACGTCTGAAAACCGAAGCTGCATTTTCTCCTTCAGGAAATGTTCCACATCACCAATACTCGGTCTTATGCGGAAAGACCGGAAGTCAATGACCACCGTGTTGGCCCGAAGAATCACTTTTTGTTGTCGAGACTCAGTCATCTTGATAGAATAATAATAACGGTTCCCTTTGTTCTTCAGACAAAGCACACAAGAAAAAAGCAACTGCTAGCGCTGGCTTGGGTAGCAGCAGAGAGCACACTGGTGTTGTGACTGATGCCTTTGGTGGTTGAGAATAGACTGCCTGTAGTGTATTGGCACTGTATGGGACTCACGACTCACGTTCGTGCCTAACTACTAAAACATTCCTTACTTTTTTACGCCCTTCTTCCCCACGGAACTACGCCATCGTATTATTCGTGGGGGATTCGTTGTGCTTCCGTCGCACCTCTTTCTTCTGCTCTATCTCGGAGCCTCGCTCGACCTATGAGCTTTGATTTAACTCTCGACTCTTCTCTTGCTTCTTTTCTCCATCTATTACATCGCCGTTTAGCTCTCATCCCTGTCAGCGGTTTTGGTGCTGATTCGTTGAGCCATTTAGCTCATGTTTCCGTGAGTCATTCAGCTCACGGCCTTATCACTATCTACTTGGATAGTCCCCAACGATGAACTCACCCTCCTCCGATCGATAGTTCCCCGACGGAGGAATTTCCCCCGACACCGACACGCGATTGCTTGAACCATTTAGCTCCCAGCTTTATCGAGATCAACTTGGATATTATCCTACTCCGACTGAGAGTTCCCCAGCAACGGAATTTCTCTCTGTACCGGTATTTGTCTCATGAGTTAATTAGCTCCCCGTTTCGTCACGATTCTGTCGGGTAATCCACGGCGGCGAATCTACCCTACCGTGAATTCCCCGGCGGTAGATTGCTCCCGACCCAATGTACCTATCTGTGAGCCATTTAGCTCCCCGCTTCGTCGACTCGGTCTATTCCCAGGCGGTGGAGCTAGCCTAGGAGTTATGTAGGCTCAATTATGTAAGGTTCAATAACGATTTTAAAAAACTGAACAGTTTTTGTTTTTCAAACTACCAACGAAAAATGCAACGTAAGCTTAAGTCGGATCCTAAATCGTTTTGGAGATACGTCAATGAGCAGCGGAAAGAAACCGGCTTACCTTCTACAATGTTCTTGAATGGTGAAGTTGGGCATGATTCACAAGCCATATGCAAATTGTTCGCCTCTAAATTTGCGAGTGTGTTCGTCAGTGAGACTCTGTCCTCGCAGCAGATTGACGTTGCAGCTAGCGGCGTGGCCCAACTCGAACGGTCAGCGAGTGAGATTCATGTGGAGCACTCGGATATTGTATCAGCAGCATCCAAGCTTAAAGCATCGTCATCTCCTGGGCCAGATGGTGTCCCTGCTGTGTTTTTGAAAAAGTGTATATCTGGTTTGGTGGAACCTCTCTGTCAACTATTCAAAATGTCACTGACAACCGCGATTTTTCCTCAATTGTGGAAAGCAGCTTTCATCTTTCCTGTCCACAAAAAAGGTGATAAGAGAAACATTAACAATTATCGAGGAATATCTGCGCTCTGTGCCATTTCCAAGCTCTTTGAGTTAGTCGTGGTGGAGTCAGTGTTTTTTCACTGTAAGGAATATATTTCTAAAGACCAACACGGATTCATGCCGAATCGATCTACGTCGACGAATCTACTATCTCTAACCTCTTTTGTGTCCGAAGGGTTTGATGCGAATCAACAAACTGATGTTATATATACTGACTTATCTGCAGCTTTCGACAAAATCAATCACGATATCGCAGTCGCTAAATTGGAAAAACTTGGCTTCAGTGGATCACTCCTGCGATGGTTTCAATCCTATCTCGTTGGCCGTCAACTCAGTGTGAACATAGGTGATGCATACTCCAAACTGTTCTCCGCAACGACTGGTATTCCGCAAGGAAGTCATCTCGGACCATTAATATTCACTCTCTATTTCAACGATGTAAACTATCAGCTGAAAGGACCACGGTTGTCGTATGCAGATGATCTAAAAATTTTCAACAGAATTAGGAGCCGATCGGACGCACAATATTTGCAGCAGCAATTCGACACTTTCAGCAGATGGTGTGAAAACAACCGAATGATTCTGAATCCGGCGAAATGTTCTGTGATATCGTTCACCAGAAAAAAAGATCCCATTGAGTTTGAATATAACTTGTCTGGAGCTCTTGTTTCCCGGGTGAGCTGCGTTAAGGATCTTGGAGTGCTGTTAGATTCGAAACTTACATTTAAGAATCACATTTCGTATGTTGTTGGTAAAGCATCGCGAAGCCTGGGCTTCATTTTCCGTACGGCTAAATCCTTTACAGACATTTACTGTCTCAAAAGCCTATACTGCTCTTTAGTGCGCTCTACGCTGGAGTATTGTTCGGCGGTCTGGAACCCGAATTACATGAACAGCAGCGATCGAATTGAAGGCGTTCAACGAAAATTTATACGGTATGCTCTTCGACGCCTGCCTTGGCGCGATCCTGTTCGTCTACCAAGCTACGAGAGTCGGTGTCAACTCATCCAGCTCGATACTCTCCAGCGTCGTAGAGAAACTGCAAGAGCCTTATTCATCTCTGATCTTCTGTCAGGACGCATCGATTCTCCAGATTTACTAGAGCGAGTTAACATCCAAGCAAGGTCCAGAACGTTACGCGGAAACGTTCTTCTGAGAGTGCCGTTTCGACGAACTATTCAAACAGCTAATGCCGCTATCACGGGACTACAACGCCTCTTCAATCGTGTGTCGCACTTGTTCGACTTTGATTTGTCTCGATAACATTGAGAAATCGATTCCTGCAGTTTTTTAGATGTAATTAGTTTAAGTTTCCATCATTGGGGCCGAGTACGGCCTGTTGATGTGCGTGATAAATAAATAAATAAATAAATAAATAAATAAATAAATAAATAAATAAATAAATAAACGGGCCAGCCAGTAGGTGCTGAGGTCCATCTAGCGATTCCGGCTGGAGCGTAGCTTCCGGTTCACTGGCGACCCAACGACCCACTGCTAGCTATTCGACACGGTCTATTCGGTCTAATCTCCGACGGTGGATCTATCCTACTCACGAGCTACCCGGTAGGATGTCGAGGTCGGTCCGGCGATTCCGGTGAAGCCTGACGTCTGGTTCACTGGCGCACCGACGACCCAAACCCGGTGCTATATCGCAGACTACTCAACTGGTCCCCGGCGACGGACCTAGTCTACACCGTAGGAGAGTTCCCCAGCGGCAGAATTTCTCCCGAAACCCTATTTGTGGTTTCTCGGCGGCGTTCTAGCCAGTGGTGCTACTTTGTTGGTCCCTTCATCACTTCCTCTGCAGCTTGGAGAGTATACTCGTAACCACTCTGTTGACAGCGTGCCAGATACGCTCGTCGCGGCAAATCTCTTCGACGATATTGTCCACTGTCACACCAGGCATACCGCTTCGAACTTTCTCGAATCTAGGGCATTCGAAGACTACATGTTCCGGGGTCTCTTGCACGTTCACACACTCCGGGCAAAGGGGTGACAAAGCGTGTCCAAACCGAGGCAGGTACTTCCGGAAGCATCCGTGCCCTGACAAAAACTGCGTCAAATGGAAGAGGTGCTCTCCATATTTTCTATGTACCCACGCAGACACATTTGGGATGAGGGTCCACCTTCCTTTCTCCGCGTTGTCCCACTCTTGCTGCCACTGAGCCAACGAGTCCACTCAGACCAGTCTCCTTGCATTACGTTCATTTCTCCGCTGGTAGCATTCCACGTCGTCAGCCAGAGTGATGCAGACCCGATCAGAAACACATAACAAGAATATTTCAAAACTATATCTCCCGTTGTTACTTGTTATAATTTTCTGTTATTTTAACTACTAACGAGACCAAATTTATAACACAATATGTTACGAAAATTGCATTCTGTTATAATCTTGTTATTTCATTCTGATCGGGGATGGGAAACATTCCGGCAATTACACATACCGCCTCCGACGATATCGTTCTGTACGCACTCACGACACGAACAGCCATTAGGCGAAACGTGCTTGTCAACTTCGTCCGGTTCCGCTTTGAGTTCAGCGCAGCAGCCCAGGCCGGTACTCCATACCATAGTATTGAGGATGAGACACCCGCCATGAGACGTCTCGTGCTGCCTCTTGCTCCTCCGGGATTTGGCATGATCCTTGCCAATGCATTAGTTGTCCTCGCAGCCTTCTCACATACATAGTCGACATGGATGTTGTAATTTAACCGATTATCGACCATCACACCCAGGTGCTTCAGCGTACGCATCGATGGGATGGACTGTCCCCCGACGCTGATCTAGACACGCTGGATTTTTGACAGTTACTGACCAGCATTACCTCAGTCTTGTGATGAGCCAGCTGCAACTTGACTTCAGCCATCCAGCTTTCCACGATGTCTATTGTCTCTGCCGTCAACATCTCCACCTCCTCAAGGATCTCGCCGCTTATCGTCAGGACAACATCATCTGCAAAACCGACGATTTCAACTCCTCTGGGCAGTTCTAGTGTTAGGTGTGTGTGCGTGTATGTGTGTGTGTACGTGAACACAATCTCACTCACTTTTCTCAGAGATGGAACCGATTTTCACAAACTTAGTCTCAAATGAAAGGTGCAACGGCTGCTATTTCTTCCGGTTACGGAGTTACGATCACACAGAAAATGTCAATTTTAATAAATTGTGCAATGAATGTATAAAGGTGATTTTTTTCAAAATGTGGCCACATCTGCTTGGTCACTAACAGCCATTCAAAGTCTCTTTGGCCACCATCATCGGTTCCGGAAGCCCCAGCGGAAGTATCCAAAATCAAAATAACAGTCACATCGGTTTCTCGGACATGGCTAGACAATTCAACCAATCCTAGTCTCAAATGAAAGGTGTTTTATCCCCATAAATGACCATTAAATTTCATCCCGATCTGACTTCCGGTTCCGGAGTTACGGGTTGCGGCGTACGGTCACTAAGCAAATTCCGATTCAAACCGATACTCCGATGAAAGCAAAAAAGGTAAGAATTTCGCTAAAATGTCTCTCAAACAACTTAAATTTGCAGTTATATGTCACCGACGGCCAATCAAACTTTCATTGACTACATTCACCACCATAGACGGGAAAACTTAGTCCCAAATTATAGCTATAACATCCCCACAGATTTCTATGAAATTTCGTACGGATCGCTTGTATTGTTCCAGGTATATAGACTGAACCGTCCGGTTACATATGAAATTCCCATATAAGGCGGAACTCATTTTGTTTTCAAAGGGGGGGACCCCCTCAAATTTCAGAAATTGAATTCGTATTTTTGATGCCAAACATCTTTAAAATGCATGAAACATCGAGATTTTAGGTAATAACAAATTTTTTTTATGAAAATCGACTTTTTGGGACTTAGACGATTTTGCACCTTTTTCAATTTAATATTACCGTGGCTGTTTTTTCTTTTACAAAATTTTAGAACTCGAATGATGATTTCTTTTCTTGTATATTGTTGTCATGTCGTGTATAATAAAGATGTAACATATATATTTGAAAGCTTATAATAAATGTATACAACGCAAAAATTCTCGTGTTCATGATTGAGAAAGGCACAATTGCACCGCTAGGTGGATTAAAACAGGTTTTTATAAGTTCAATTAGTTTGTCTGATTTAGTATTATGCATGTTACGTGTTTGAAAAGGTTTCTTAGTAAAGTTTTATCAAAATTATTGTGGAAGGGTCCGAAATGTGATAAATTCATGCTGGAAAGGAATGTTATTTTCAAGTTCATGCCAATGTATAAAACATCCATTGACAATTTTCTTTCAAGAACAGCGATTTTGAAGCAAAGTCGTGCATGTATTGCATGAAAAAACTTAGGCAAGCAAATATTATTGATGTAAACGTAATTTCACTTCATCTAGGGGCCCAAAACTGGTTGGTTACCCTACTCAAAATTAAATGATTTTTCCCTACAATAAGTTTATAGAACTAGTTCTTAGTGTGTGTATTTTTTACCCAAAAACACCCAAAAAATATCCGTACTCAAAATTAAGTTATTTTTCACTAAAATAAGATTACAAAACTAGTTCTTTGAGACCGTATTTTTTACTCAAAAATAGTTATATGGAAGAAGCTGCGCGGGAGATTTTAATTATTTGATTTCTAGTGGTAGTTGTGATATTCGAATGATAACCGAAAACATAAATGTCAAAACAGTTTTCTATTTACTTCTTCGTCAAAAACTAGTTTAGTTAAGTGGTGTATGAACAGCATTTTCGTTTACGGCTAATTTCTTCACTCGGATTAACATCGGTTTTCGCTGAAAACTGGAATTCGGGTAACGTTCTACACCTTTTTTACCCATTTTGACATTTTGACCTTTTTTACCTTTTTTTGCCTTTTTCATTTTTTTTACCTTTTGTACCGCTATTACATTTTTTAAATTTTTTACATTTTTACCTTTGTTACTTTTTTACATTTTCACCTTTTTACTTTTTTGCCATTTTTACCTTTTTTACCTTTTTAATTTTTTTGCATTTTTAACCCTTTTTATCTTTTTTTGCATTTTTTTACCTTTTTTACATTTTTAATGTCATTTTTTTTTAATTTTTTAAATTTTTTTACATATATTCTATTTCCACATATTCTACATCTTTTACATTTTTGAAATTTTTTGCCTTTTGTGCATTTTAAAAGCTTTCAAATTTGTAATCTTTTACACCATCATTTTTTTATCATTTTTTGCCCATTTTACCTTTTTAACTTGTTTGCCTTTATGCCTTTTTCATTTTTTACCTTTTTAACATTTTTTACATTTTTTACATTTTTTACATTTTTTACATTTTTTACATTTTTTACATTTTTTACATTTTTTACATTTTTTACATTTTTTACATTTTTTACATTTTTTTACATTTTTTACATTTTTTACATTTTTTACATTGTTTACATTTTTTACATTTTTTACATTTTTTACATTTTTTACATTTTTTACATTTTTTACATTTTTTACATTTTTTACATTTTTTACATTTTTTACATTTTTTACATTTTTTACATTTTTTACATTTTTTACATTTTTTACATTTTTTACATTTTTTACATTTTTTACATTTTTTACATTTTTTACATTTTTTACATTTTTTACATTTTTTACATTTTTTACATTTTTTACATTTTTTACATTTTTTGCATTTTTTACATTTTTTACATTTTTTACATTTTTTACATTTTTTACATTTTTTACATTTTTTACATTTTTTACATTTTTTACATTTTTCACATTTTTTACATTTTTTACATTTTTTACATTTTTTACATTTTTTACATTTTTTACATTTTTTACATTTTTTACATTTTTTACATTTTTTACATTTTTTACATTTTTTACATTTTTTACATTTTTTACATTTTTTACATTTTTTACATTTTTTACATTTTTTACATTTTTTACATTTTTTACATTTTTTACATTTTTTACATTTTTTACATTTTTTACATTTTTTACATTTTTTACATTTTTTACATTTTTTACATTTTTTACATTTTTTACATTTTTTACATTTTTTACATTTTTTACATTTTTAACATTTTTTACATTTTTTACATTTTTAACATTTTTTACATTTTTTACATTTTTTACATTTTTTACATTTTTTACATTTTTTACATTTTGTTGCATTTTGTTGCATTTTGATCAATTTGATGCATTTTTTACATTTTTTACATTTTTTACATTTTTTACATTTTTTACATTTTTTACATTTTTTACATTTTTTACATTTTTTACATTTTTTACATTTTTTACATTTTTTACATTTTTTACATTTTTTACATTTTTTACATTTTATAAATTTTTTAAATTTTTTACATCTACATTTTTTACATTTTTTATATTTTTTATATTTTTTACATTTTTTACATTTTTTACATTTTTTACATTTTTTACATTTTTTACATTTTTTACATTTTTTACATTTTTTACATTTTTTACATTTTTTACATTTTTTACATTTTTTACATTTTTTACATTTTTTACATTTTTTACATTTTTTACATTTTTTACATTTTTTACATTTTTTACATTTTTTACATTTTTTACATTTTTTACATTTTTTACATTTTTTACATTTTTTACATTTTTTACATTTTTTACATTTTTTACATTTTTTACATTTTTTACATTTTTTACATTTTTTACATTTTTTACATTTTTTACATTTTTTACATTTTTTACATTTTTTACATTTTTTACATTTTTTACATTTTTTACATTTTTTACATTTTTTACATTTTTTACATTTTTTACATTTTTTACATTTTTTACATTTTTTACATTTTTTACATTTTTTACATTTTTTACATTTTTTACATTTTTTACATTTTTTACATTTTTTACATTTTTTACATTTTTTACATTTTTTACATTTTTTACATTTTTTACATTTTTTACATTTTTTACATTTTTTACATTTTTTACATTTTTAACATTTTTTACATTTTTTACATTTTTTACATTTTTTACATTTTTTACATTTTTTACATTTTTTACTTTTTTTACATTATTTACATTTTTTACATTTTTACATTTTTTACATTTTTTACATTTTTTACATTTTTTACATTTTTTACATTTTTTACATTTTTTACATTTTTTACATTTTTTACATTTTTTACATTTTTTACATTTTTTACATTTTTTACATTTTTTACATTTTTTACATTTTTTACATTTTTTACATTTTTTACATTTTTTACATTTTTTACATTTTTTACATTTTTTACATTTTTCACATTTTTTACATTTTTTACATTTTTTACATTTTTTACATTTTTTACATTTTTTACATTTTTTACATTTTTTACATTTTTTACATTTTTTACATTTTTTACATTTTTTACATTTTTTACATTTTTTACATTTTTTTCATTTTTTACATTTTTTACATTTTTTGCATTTTTTACATTTTTTACATTTTTTACATTTTTTACATTTTTTACATTTTTTACATTTTTTACATTTTTTACATTTTTTACATTTTTTACATTTTTTACATTTTTTACATTTTTTACATTTTTTACATTTTTTACATTTTTTACATTTTTTACATTCTTTACATTTTTACATTTTTTACTTTTTTACATTTTTGCCTTTTTTACTTTTTTAATCTTTTTTATCGTTTTTCCCCTTACTTCTTTACCTTTTTTTCTTTTTTACTTTTTTACCTTTTTTCCTTTTTTACCTTTTTTTACCTTATTACCTTTTTTACATTTTGTTACATTTTTAAATTTTTAATGTTTTTTTAAATTTTTTACATTATTTTGCATTTTCACAGATTTTACATCTTTTACATTTTTTGCAATTTTACATTTTTTACATTCAAATTCTTCGATACAACGCTGAGATGTATGAACGACTGCACCAAATTCGGCGATAAACTTTATCCGTTCTATAAAACCTTGGACCATGTCTATAGTCAGCAATTGGGAATCACGTAGATTAATGGTGATACAACACCCTGATGTGGCATACAATACAATATGTACCCAACAAAAAAGTGTTTAGTATTTTGTCTAAATATATCACTACAAAGTTTAGAATGATTGACAAGATTTTTAACCGCGAGGAATACTAGCGCTTGAGCTAATCACTATCTATAACACTTCGAGGAGAAATACTAAAGCTAAGCCGATAATCATTACTACGATGAGCTGACTCTGATTTTGAGAGGCCGGTCAATATTTAAAATAATATTAGTCGTTGTAAAACTTTTTTTCAACTCTTTTCATGCACTTATAAGAGAAAAATATGATGATGTACGAGTGGTTATTGTAGATTGTTTCAGGAAATCCCACATGTGTAACCAACCTTATTGCGACCTGGTATATGTTTCTCACTCTTCATGATTAAATTTCTAGGACAATTCTATGAAAACAACTTCGGTGTTTTACATAAGTAAGCGTTCAAATACCTTAGTGAGCAGATAAGACCACTCGCCCAGACGTGCAATAAATTAAGTTTGTAATTTCGCAATAATTTACCAGACCCCCTATCTCCCTACTCTTCCGAATCACGGAAAAGTGTGCAGCCCTCTTTAATTAATTTATATATTGTCTTATTAAATCTTGATTTATGCACACGCGGACCAGCATCTGCCAAGTCACCGGAAGCTGAATGGCACTTATTTGCGTACCTGGGTAAAGATGCTGGAGGCAGAAGATATAGAGAAACTTCTTCCACCCAAACTGAAACGGTCCAACAAATAAGGAGGGAAAAGTTTTTGAAGCTAGCGCTGCAAATTGTGTGATTTGGTTTGCTTCCAGAAGATAAAACGCTACCTGACACTCCGAGCAACTGCTGGGGAAACCTAAAAGTCCAAGTCGGTGAATTTTAAAAGCAGCCGGACGCGACATCAAGTAGCTTACGAATGCGGATGTCGAGGTGTGCCAATTGCGAAAAAGGGGAAGAGATAAATTAAATAAATTATGAATATCATAACGAAAATGGCGCTTCACAGGTGCTGCTAATTATGCACCCAGTAGTGTGAGGGTGTGGTTGAATCTGTGCACTACTACCGGGGATTTTAATTAAACTACAATCATTCTACTCGAATTAAACCGTTTGTTATGCCATCATCATGAAATATATAACTACAAAATACAGATTGTCGAGCAGCAGACCGATGTCTGGCCCAGCCTGCCTCAATATTATAAAAAAGGAAGCAGAAAAGCCATGCGTAATTTCAAAAAAGACGTTTGCTTGGAAGCACTTCGGTTTACATTGTCAGATGCATCTTTTCTTCTTTGTCCTTTGTCCTTTGTCCTTTGTCCTTCGTCCTTTGTCCTTCGTCCTTTGTCCTTCGTCCTTTGTCCTTCGTCCTTTGTCCTTTGTCCTTTGTCCTTCGTCCTTTGTCCTTTGTCCTTTGTCCTTTGTCCTTTGTCCTTTGTCCTTTGTCCTTTGTCCTTTGTCCTTTGTCCTTTGTCCTTTGTCCTTTGTCCTTTGTCCTTTGTCCTTTGTCCTTTGTCCTTTGTCCTTTGTCCTTTGTCCTTTGTCCTTTGTCCTTTGTCCTTTGTCCTTTGTCCTTTGTCCTTTGTCCTTTGTCCTTTGTCCTTTGTCCTTTGTCCTTTGTCCTTTGTCCTTTGTCCTTTGTCCTTTGTCCTTTGTCCTTTGTCCTTTGTCCTTTGTCCTTTGTCCTTTGTCCTTTGTCCTTTGTCCTTTGTCCTTTGTCCTTTGTCCTTTGTCCTTTGTCCTTTGTCCTTTGTCCTTTGTCCTTTGTCCTTTGTCCTTTGTCCTTTGTCCTTTGTCCTTTGTCCTTTGTCCTTTGTCCTTTGTCCTTTGTCCTTTGTCCTTTGTCCTTTGTCCTTTGTCCTTTGTCCTTTGTCCTTTGTCCTTTGTCCTTTGTCCTTTGTCCTTTGTCCTTTGTCCTTTGTCCTTTGTCCTTTGTCCTTTGTCCTTTGTCCTTTGTCATTTGTCCTTTGTCCTTTGTCCTTTGTCCTTTGTCCTTTGTCCTTTGTCCTTTGTCCTTTGTCCTTTGTCCTTTGTCCTTTGTCCTTTGTCCTTTGTCCTTTGTCCTTTGTCCTTTGTCCTTTGTCCTTTGTCCTTTGTCCTTTGTCCTTTGTCCTTTGTCCTTTGTCCTTTGTCCTTTGTCCTTTGTCCTTTGTCCTTTGTCCTTTGTCCTTTGTCCTTTGTCCTTTGTCCTTTGTCCTTTGTCCTTTGTCCTTTGTCCTTTGTCCTTTGTCCTTTGTCCTTTGTCCTTTGTCCTTTGTCCTTTGTCCTTTGTCCTTTGTCCTTTGTCCTTTGTCCTTTGTCCTTTGTCCTTTGTCCTTTGTCCTTTGTCCTTTGTCCTTTGTCCTTTGTCCTTTGTCCTTTGTCCTTTGTCCTTTGTCCTTTGTCCTTTGTCCTTTGTCCTTTGTCCTTTGTCCTTTGTCCTTTGTCCTTTGTCCTTTGTCCTTTGTCCTTTGTCCTTTGTCCTTTGTCCTTTGTCCTTTGTCCTTTGTCCTTTGTCCTTTGTCCTTTGTCCTTTGTCCTTTGTCCTTTGTCCTTTGTCCTTTGTCCTTTGTCCTTTGTCCTTTGTCCTTTGTCCTTTGTCCTTTGTCCTTTGTCCTTTGTCCTTTGTCCTTTGTCCTTTGTCCTTTGTCCTTTGTCCTTTGTCCTTTGTCCTTTGTCCTTTGTCCTTTGTCCTTTGTCCTTTGTCCTTTATCCTTTGTCCTTTATCCTTTGTCCTTTGTCCTTTATCTTTTGTCCTTTGTCCTTTGTCCTTTGTCCTTTGTCCTTTGTCCTTTGTCCTTTGTCCTTTGTCCTTTGTCCTTTGTCCTTTGTCCTTTGTCCTTTGTCCTTTGTCCTTTGTCCTTTGTCCTTTGTCCTTTGTCCTTTGTCCTTTGTCCTTTGTCCTTTGTCCTTTGTCCTTTGTCCTTTGTCCTTTGTCCTTTGTCCTTTGTCCTTTGTCCTTTGTCCTTTGTCCTTTGTCCTTTGTCCTTTGTCCTTTGTCCTTTGTCCTTTGTCCTTTGTCCTTTGTCCTTTGTCCTTTGTCCTTTGTCCTTTGTCCTTTGTCCTTTGTCCTTTGTCCTTTGTCCTTTGTCCTTTGTCCTTTGTCCTTTGTCCTTTGTCCTTTGTCCTTTGTCCTTTGTCCTTTGTCCTTTGTCCTTTGTCCTTTGTCCTTTGTCCTTTGTCCTTTGTCCTTTGTCCTTTGTCCTTTGTCCTTTGTCCTTTGTCCTTTGTCCTTTGTCCTTTGTCCTTTGTCCTTTGTCCTTTGTCCTTTGTCCTTTGTCCTTTGTCCTTTGTCCTTTGTCCTTTGTCCTTTGTCCTTTGTCCTTTGTCCTTTGTCCTTCGTCCTTTGTCCTTCGTCCTTTGTCCTTCGTCCTTTGTCCTTCGTCCTTTGTCCTTCGTCCTTTGTCCTTCGTCCTTTGTCCTTCGTCCTTTGTCCTTCGTCCTTTGTCCTTCGTCCTTTGTCCTTCGTCCTTGTCCTTTGTCCTTTGTCCTTTGTCCTTTGTCCTTTGTCCTTTGTCCTTTGTCCTTTGTCCTTTGTCCTTTGTCCTTTGTCCTTTGTCCTTTGTCCTTTGTCCTTTGTCCTTTGTGTCCTTTGTCCTTTGTCCTTTGTCCTTTGTCCTTTGTCCTTTGTCCTTTGTCCTTTGTCCTTTGTCCTTTGTCCTTTGTCCTTTGTCCTTTGTCCTTTGTCCTTTGTCCTTTGTCCTTTGTCCTTTGTCCTTTGTCCTTTGTCCTTTGTCCTTTGTCCTTTGTCCTTTGTCCTTTGTCCTTTGTCCTTTGTCCTTTGTCCTTTGTCCTTTGTCCTTTGTCCTTTGTCCTTTGTCCTTTGTCCTTTGTCCTTTGTCCTTTGTCCTTTGTCCTTTGTCCTTTGTCCTTTGTCCTTTGTCCTTTGTCCTTTGTCCTTTGTCCTTTGTCCTTTGTCCTTTGTCCTTTGTCCTTTGTCCTTTGTCCTTTGTCCTTTGTCCTTTGTCCTTTGTCCTTTGTCCTTTGTCCTTTGTCCTTTGTCCTTTGTCCTTTGTCCTTTGTCCTTTGTCCTTTGTCCTTTGTCCTTTGTCCTTTGTCCTTTGTCCTTTGTCCTTTGTCCTTTGTCCTTTGTCCTTTGTCCTTTGTCCTTTGTCCTTTGTCCTTTGTCCTTTGTCCTTTGTCCTTTGTCCTTTGTCCTTTGTCCTTTGTCCTTTGTCCTTTGTCCTTTGTCCTTTGTCCTTTGTCCTTTGTCCTTTGTCCTTTGTCCTTTGTCCTTTGTCCTTTGTCCTTTGTCCTTTGTCCTTTGTCCTTTGTCCTTTGTCCTTTGTCCTTTGTCCTTTGTCCTTTGTCCTTTGTCCTTTGTCCTTTGTCCTTTGTCCTTTGTCCTTTGTCCTTTGTCCTTTGTCCTTTGTCCTTTGTCCTTTGTCCTTTGTCCTTTGTCCTTTGTCCTTTGTCCTTTGTCCTTTGTCCTTTGTCCTTTGTCCTTTGTCCTTTGTCCTTTGTCCTTTGTCCTTTGTCCTTTGTCCTTTGTCCTTTGTCCTTTGTCCTTTGTCCTTTGTCCTTTGTCCTTTGTCCTTTGTCCTTTGTCCTTTGTCCTTTGTCCTTTGTCCTTTGTCCTTTGTCCTTTGTCCTTTGTCCTTTGTCCTTTGTCCTTTGTCCTTTGTCCTTTGTCCTTTGTCCTTTGTCCTTTGTCCTTTGTCCTTTGTCCTTTGTCCTTTGTCCTTTGTCCTTTGTCCTTTGTCCTTTGTCCTTTGTCCTTTGTCCTTTGTCCTTTGTCCTTTGTCCTTTGTCCTTTGTCCTTTGTCCTTTGTCCTTTGTCCTTTGTCCTTTGTCCTTTGTCCTTTGTCCTTTGTCCTTTGTCCTTTGTCCTTTGTCCTTTGTCCTTTGTCCTTTGTCCTTTGTCCTTTGTCCTTTGTCCTTTGTCCTTTGTCCTTTGTCCTTTGTCCTTTGTCCTTTGTCCTTTGTCCTTTGTCCTTTGTCCTTTGTCCTTTGTCCTTTGTCCTTTGTCCTTTGTCCTTTGTCCTTTGTCCTTTGTCCTTTGTCCTTTGTCCTTTGTCCTTTGTCCTTTGTCCTTTGTCCTTTGTCCTTTGTCCTTTGTCCTTTGTCCTTTGTCCTTTGTCCTTTGTCCTTTGTCCTTTGTCCTTTGTCCTTTGTCCTTTGTCCTTTGTCCTTTGTCCTTTGTCCTTTGTCCTTTGTCCTTTGTCCTTTGTCCTTTGTCCTTTGTCCTTTGTCCTTTGTCCTTTGTCCTTTGTCCTTTGTCCTTTGTCCTTTGTCCTTTGTCCTTTGTCCTTTGTCCTTTGTCCTTTGTCCTTTGTCCTTTGTCCTTTGTCCTTTGTCCTTTGTCCTTTGTCCTTTGTCCTTTGTCCTTTGTCCTTTGTCCTTTGTCCTTTGTCCTTTGTCCTTTGTCCTTTGTCCTTTGTCCTTTGTCCTTTGTCCTTTGTCCTTTGTCCTTTGTCCTTTGTCCTTTGTCCTTTGTCCTTTGTCCTTTGTCCTTTGTCCTTTGTCCTTTGTCCTTTGTCCTTTGTCCTTTGTCCTTTGTCCTTTGTCCTTTGTCCTTTGTCCTTTGTCCTTTGTCCTTTGTCCTTTGTCCTTTGTCCTTTGTCCTTTGTCCTTTGTCCTTTGTCCTTTGTCCTTTGTCCTTTGTCCTTTGTCCTTTGTCCTTTGTCCTTTGTCCTTTGTCCTTTGTCCTTTGTCCTTTGTCCTTTGTCCTTTGTCCTTTGTCCTTTGTCCTTTGTCCTTTGTCCTTTGTCCTTTGTCCTTTGTCCTTTGTCCTTTGTCCTTTGTCCTTTGTCCTTTGTCCTTTGTCCTTTGTCCTTTGTCCTTTGTCCTTTGTCCTTTGTCCTTTGTCCTTTGTCCTTTGTCCTTTGTCCTTTGTCCTTTGTCCTTTGTCCTTTGTCCTTTGTCCTTTGTCCTTTGTCCTTTGTCCTTTGTCCTTTGTCCTTTGTCCTTTGTCCTTTGTCCTTTGTCCTTTGTCCTTTGTCCTTTGTCCTTTGTCCTTTGTCCTTTGTCCTTTGTCCTTTGTCCTTTGTCCTTTGTCCTTTGTCCTTTGTCCTTTGTCCTTTGTCCTTTGTCCTTTGTCCTTTGTCCTTTGTCCTTTGTCCTTTGTCCTTTGTCCTTTGTCCTTTGTCCTTTGTCCTTTGTCCTTTGTCCTTTGTCCTTTGTCCTTTGTCCTTTGTCCTTTGTCCTTTGTCCTTTGTCCTTTGTCCTTTGTCCTTTGTCCTTTGTCCTTTGTCCTTTGTCCTTTGTCCTTTGTCCTTTGTCCTTTGTCCTTTGTCCTTTGTCCTTTGTCCTTTGTCCTTTGTCCTTTGTCCTTTGTCCTTTGTCCTTTGTCCTTTGTCCTTTGTCCTTTGTCCTTTGTCCTTTGTCCTTTGTCCTTTGTCCTTTGTCCTTTGTCCTTTGTCCTTTGTCCTTTGTCCTTTGTCCTTTGTCCTTTGTCCTTTGTCCTTTGTCCTTTGTCCTTTGTCCTTTGTCCTTTGTCCTTTGTCCTTTGTCCTTTGTCCTTTGTCCTTTGTCCTTTGTCCTTTGTCCTTTGTCCTTTGTCCTTTGTCCTTTGTCCTTTGTCCTTTGTCCTTTGTCCTTTGTCCTTTGTCCTTTGTCCTTTGTCCTTTGTCCTTTGTCCTTTGTCCTTTGTCCTTTGTCCTTTGTCCTTTGTCCTTTGTCCTTTGTCCTTTGTCCTTTGTCCTTTGTCCTTTGTCCTTTGTCCTTTGTCCTTTGTCCTTTGTCCTTTGTCCTTTGTCCTTTGTCCTTTGTCCTTTGTCCTTTGTCCTTTGTCCTTTGTCCTTTGTCCTTTGTCCTTTGTCCTTTGTCCTTTGTCCTTTGTCCTTTGTCCTTTGTCCTTTGTCCTTTGTCCTTTGTCCTTTGTCCTTTGTCCTTTGTCCTTTGTCCTTTGTCCTTTGTCCTTTGTCCTTTGTCCTTTGTCCTTTGTCCTTTGTCCTTTGTCCTTTGTCCTTTGTCCTTTGTCCTTTGTCCTTTGTCCTTTGTCCTTTGTCCTTTGTCCTTTGTCCTTTGTCCTTTGTCCTTTGTCCTTTGTCCTTTGTCCTTTGTCCTTTGTCCTTTGTCCTTTGTCCTTTGTCCTTTGTCCTTTGTCCTTTGTCCTTTGTCCTTTGTCCTTTGTCCTTTGTCCTTTGTCCTTTGTCCTTTGTCCTTTGTCCTTTGTCCTTTGTCCTTTGTCCTTTGTCCTTTGTCCTTTGTCCTTTGTCCTTTGTCCTTTGTCCTTTGTCCTTTGTCCTTTGTCCTTTGTCCTTTGTCCTTTGTCCTTTGTCCTTTGTCCTTTGTCCTTTGTCCTTTGTCCTTTGTCCTTTGTCCTTTGTCCTTTGTCCTTTGTCCTTTGTCCTTTGTCCTTTGTCCTTTGTCCTTTGTCCTTTGTCCTTTGTCCTTTGTCCTTTGTCCTTTGTCCTTTGTCCTTTGTCCTTTGTCCTTTGTCCTTTGTCCTTTGTCCTTTGTCCTTTGTCCTTTGTCCTTTGTCCTTTGTCCTTTGTCCTTTGTCCTTTGTCCTTTGTCCTTTGTCCTTTGTCCTTTGTCCTTTGTCCTTTGTCCTTTGTCCTTTGTCCTTTGTCCTTTGTCCTTTGTCCTTTGTCCTTTGTCCTTTGTCCTTTGTCCTTTGTCCTTTGTCCTTTGTCCTTTGTCCTTTGTCCTTTGTCCTTTGTCCTTTGTCCTTTGTCCTTTGTCCTTTGTCCTTTGTCCTTTGTCCTTTGTCCTTTGTCCTTTGTCCTTTGTCCTTTGTCCTTTGTCCTTTGTCCTTTGTCCTTTGTCCTTTGTCCTTTGTCCTTTGTCCTTTGTCCTTTGTCCTTTGTCCTTTGTCCTTTGTCCTTTGTCCTTTGTCCTTTGTCCTTTGTCCTTTGTCCTTTGTCCTTTGTCCTTTGTCCTTTGTCCTTTGTCCTTTGTCCTTTGTCCTTTGTCCTTTGTCCTTTGTCCTTTGTCCTTTGTCCTTTGTCCTTTGTCCTTTGTCCTTTGTCCTTTGTCCTTTGTCCTTTGTCCTTTGTCCTTTGTCCTTTGTCCTTTGTCCTTTGTCCTTTGTCCTTTGTCCTTTGTCCTTTGTCCTTTGTCCTTTGTCCTTTGTCCTTTGTCCTTTGTCCTTTGTCCTTTGTCCTTTGTCCTTTGTCCTTTGTCCTTTGTCCTTTGTCCTTTGTCCTTTGTCCTTTGTCCTTTGTCCTTTGTCCTTTGTCCTTTGTCCTTTGTCCTTTGTCCTTTGTCCTTTGTCCTTTGTCCTTTGTCCTTTGTCCTTTGTCCTTTGTCCTTTGTCCTTTGTCCTTTGTCCTTTGTCCTTTGTCCTTTGTCCTTTGTCCTTTGTCCTTTGTCCTTTGTCCTTTGTCCTTTGTCCTTTGTCCTTTGTCCTTTGTCCTTTGTCCTTTGTCCTTTGTCCTTTGTCCTTTGTCCTTTGTCCTTTGTCCTTTGTCCTTTGTCCTTTGTCCTTTGTCCTTTGTCCTTTGTCCTTTGTCCTTTGTCCTTTGTCCTTTGTCCTTTGTCCTTTGTCCTTTGTCCTTTGTCCTTTGTCCTTTGTCCTTTGTCCTTTGTCCTTTGTCCTTTGTCCTTTGTCCTTTGTCCTTTGTCCTTTGTCCTTTGTCCTTTGTCCTTTGTCCTTTGTCCTTTGTCCTTTGTCCTTTGTCCTTTGTCCTTTGTCCTTTGTCCTTTGTCCTTTGTCCTTTGTCCTTTGTCCTTTGTCCTTTGTCCTTTGTCCTTTGTCCTTTGTCCTTTGTCCTTTGTCCTTTGTCCTTTGTCCTTTGTCCTTTGTCCTTTGTCCTTTGTCCTTTGTCCTTTGTCCTTTGTCCTTTGTCCTTTGTCCTTTGTCCTTTGTCCTTTGTCCTTTGTCCTTTGTCCTTTGTCCTTTGTCCTTTGTCCTTTGTCCTTTGTCCTTTGTCCTTTGTCCTTTGTCCTTTGTCCTTTGTCCTTTGTCCTTTGTCCTTTGTCCTTTGTCCTTTGTCCTTTGTCCTTTGTCCTTTGTCCTTTGTCCTTTGTCCTTTGTCCTTTGTCCTTTGTCCTTTGTCCTTTGTCCTTTGTCCTTTGTCCTTTGTCCTTTGTCCTTTGTCCTTTGTCCTTTGTCCTTTGTCCTTTGTCCTTTGTCCTTTGTCCTTTGTCCTTTGTCCTTTGTCCTTTGTCCTTTGTCCTTTGTCCTTTGTCCTTTGTCCTTTGTCCTTTGTCCTTTGTCCTTTGTCCTTTGTCCTTTGTCCTTTGTCCTTTGTCCTTTGTCCTTTGTCCTTTGTCCTTTGTCCTTTGTCCTTTGTCCTTTGTCCTTTGTCCTTTGTCCTTTGTCCTTTGTCCTTTGTCCTTTGTCCTTTGTCCTTTGTCCTTTGTCCTTTGTCCTTTGTCCTTTGTCCTTTGTCCTTTGTCCTTTGTCCTTTGTCCTTTGTCCTTTGTCCTTTGTCCTTTGTCCTTTGTCCTTTGTCCTTTGTCCTTTGTCCTTTGTCCTTTGTCCTTTGTCCTTTGTCCTTTGTCCTTTGTCCTTTGTCCTTTGTCCTTTGTCCTTTGTCCTTTGTCCTTTGTCCTTTGTCCTTTGTCCTTTGTCCTTTGTCCTTTGTCCTTTGTCCTTTGTCCTTTGTCCTTTGTCCTTTGTCCTTTGTCCTTTGTCCTTTGTCCTTTGTCCTTTGTCCTTTGTCCTTTGTCCTTTGTCCTTTGTCCTTTGTCCTTTGTCCTTTGTCCTTTGTCCTTTGTCCTTTGTCCTTTGTCCTTTGTCCTTTGTCCTTTGTCCTTTGTCCTTTGTCCTTTGTCCTTTGTCCTTTGTCCTTTGTCCTTTGTCCTTTGTCCTTTGTCCTTTGTCCTTTGTCCTTTGTCCTTTGTCCTTTGTCCTTTGTCCTTTGTCCTTTGTCCTTTGTCCTTTGTCCTTTGTCCTTTGTCCTTTGTCCTTTGTCCTTTGTCCTTTGTCCTTTGTCCTTTGTCCTTTGTCCTTTGTCCTTTGTCCTTTGTCCTTTGTCCTTTGTCCTTTGTCCTTTGTCCTTTGTCCTTTGTCCTTTGTCCTTTGTCCTTTGTCCTTTGTCCTTTGTTCTCTGTCCTTTGTCCTTTGTCCTTTGTCCTTTGTCCTTTGTCCTTTGTCCTTTGTCCTTTGTCCTTTGTCCTTTGTCCTTTGTCCTTTGTCCTTTGTCCTTTGTCCTTTGTCCTTTGTCCTTTGTCCTTTGTCCTTTGTCCTTTGTCCTTTGTCCTTTGTCCTTTGTCCTTTGTCCTTTGTCCTTTGTCCTTTGTCCTTTGTCCTTTGTCCTTTGTCCTTTGTCCTTTGTCCTTTGTCCTTTGTCCTTTGTCCTTTGTCCTTTGTCCTTTGTCCTTTGTCCTTTGTCCTTTGTCCTTTGTCCTTTGTCCTTTGTCCTTTGTTCTTTGTCCTTTGTCCTTTGTCCTTTGTGCTTTGTCCTTTGTTCTTTTTCCTTTGTCCTTTGTCATTTGTCCTTTGTCCTCTGTCCTTTATTGTAAAGAAAATAAACGGATCACTGATCCATTTATCCTCCTAATCTTAGGCATTCCCTCTCGTTTTTATGAGATCCTTAGCTATTCTGACAGACTGCGACTGACAGTCCGTTAGCATACCATCACCACTAGTCGGTAGTGAGAACAAAAGACGGAAATAATTAGTATTCCGTCAAAGATGGGACTGATGGCTACGAGTGAGCTGATTTACATTTTGAAACCGCATTCATTCATTACTCACGGTGACGCGTATAAAGCTTAGAAACACATTCGCCCTCGGAACTGCACAACTACCAATACCTAGTAGCAACGTGTGGCCTCGTAAGCCAGCCGCAGTGTGGCGCAAATAATTCAGCTCTCACGCTGAATGCTTCGCTACCGGGGCTCACAAATAATTTGCAGACGTCAACAAACTTTTCCTGCGAAAAACATTCGCCGGTAGATCAGAACACACAGCTTCTCTTTCTATTCAGCGGACAGGAAGCACAACCATTCGGTGCAGTTTGATGCGCTCTGTTGCAAGTGGAGTGAGCTATGCAATGCATGCCAAAAGACTCACGCCCTTCCTACTACTATTAACCCTTCGACGCTAATGATCTTTTGAAAATTATTTAACTCGTAGTTTGTTAAATTTACCGTCTTCATTATTTAATCCTTACTTTAAATTAAAAGTAAGGATCAGTACCGGATCTGAAAACAGAATTGGACTATCAAAGGGTTAAGCTTTCAGTCAACAGACGCACTGAAGAGTGACGGTACCGTTTTGTGAGGCAAGTTTGAAGCGGCCGTTGCTCCAGACTGCGTTTGTCCTAGTCGTTCTTTTGTGACAGCATGTAAGACGCGATGAAAGGGACTTGGTTTTCTTTCATCATTTCCATGAATCATCGGAATTAATTAAAATTAATTGTCAAACATGCTCGCATTTCGTAATAAAGCAGGAAACAACAAATAAACTTTCTTAGCACTTGGTTCAGCAGTATTGCCATAACTAATAAGTGGTTGTCTATGTTATGGTTTCGAAAAATTTACTGATTTACAAAAATGGTACTTAATAAGCAAGGTACCTGAAAAGGACACCGTCAAACGGGGTAACTTGAAACAGTGGAATAACTTGCAACACTTTGACATGGTTAGATGAATTTGGCAACGCTAATAATAATGTTTACAATTTAACATCATGGTTGTCAAATGTTAGCTATAGTAACTATACTTAGTGTAAGACGGACACAGAAGCCGGAAAACTGGCAGCTCTTATTTCAGGAAAAAAATACAGGCTTACCATGAAATGTTCAAGCTCTAGCCTTAGCTAAGGTGGGTGTCTTAGAAGGTGACGTATACGAAAGACCAATTTGCTTCAGCGAATTTTTCAGTATTACTCATCAGAGAACCCTCGAAAGTTGGCAAACTTCGTGGAGCAGTGGGGAGCTAGGAAGGTGGCTACATTCGATAATCCCTAAGGTATCGACGAAACCTTGGTTCAAGGGGATGGATGTGGGTCGTGACTTCATTCGTGTGATGTCCCGACTCATGGCAAACCATTACACGCTGGATACACATCTCCGGCGTATTGGGCTCTAGATAGTGGTATCTGCACTTGTGGCGACGGCAATCACGACATCGAGCCCATTGTCTGGGCGTGCACCGAGTACAGTTCCGCCAGGTCTCGGCTAATGGATACCCTGCGGGCCCGAGGAAGACTAACCAACGTCCCGGTTCGAGATGTGCTGGCAAGCCGCGATGTCCTCTATATGTCCTTTATATACACCTTTGTGAAAACCATCAATATACAAGTCTAACCGCCCCTTCTTATTTTCCTTATCATTCTCAGAACCCTCTTCCGCCTGTATCAAAGCATCTGTATCGAATGAGCCAACAAACACGGGACCTACAGCACGAACATAACACGCTTAACTCGAAATGTAGCCGATCCACATCTGAGCCGTACTACGAAATCGTCTGGAAAAACCCCTGCCATCTTGAGGAGGACCACCCGGCGTCCCAGTACATGATTCCTCCTGATGAAGGCCACCCGAGTCTGTAATCCATCCGTTGATCTCCCGCTGCCTGAAACTGAAATAATTTTCTCTCCCTGCCATCTTTGTCTACCCTCCCTCCCCTGACTCTTGTACCCAGAAGTAACAAAACTACCCCCCCAAATATCTTCACGAAGCATTTAGCTCTTCCTGTCTCTTCTAGTTTTAACTATTATATTATATAATCTCGTTGAAAATGCCCAACTCTATTACCCACAAAAATAACTCTAATTACGACTTTTTACAAAATTCATTCATGCCCTCTAGTTATTCCTACTTTTAAGATAGTCGTAAAAAATTGTCCCCCTTAGTTAAACATTATTTGCTCCAATAATCTCACTGATAAAAATGTCAAACCATATTGTCATAAAAACTAACTGACCCCCTAATCTTACGAAAATCATTTTATCCCCTTGTATATATATATATATATATATATATATATATATATATATATATATATATATATATATATATATATATATATATATATATATATATATATATATATGTATATATATATATATATATATATATATATATATATATATATATATATATATATATATATATATATATATATATATATATATATATATATATATATAAGATAGCTATAAAAACGCATTAGTTTCATTTAAAAAAAATCAATATGTAATCCCCTAGTTTTAAGTAATTTAAAATGTAAAACAAAACAAAATTGGCACCTTTAAGCTAACGCAACGTGCTTATCAAATAAACTAATTGAATAAAAAAGACCTGTTTTGGGTAGAGGTTATAAAAATACATATTCATTGTATTGGAATGCACTTGAAAAATTACTGATCAAATTCCAAAAATATGCACAAATTAGATCCGGGAAAAATGGCGCCGAAAGTCCCCTGAATTATCGATGGGGGATGCAAGTAAAATGATGCTTTTAACTTATAGCGATGGTTTTCAATTGCCCAAATTTGCCTTATGCTGAGAACGCTTCAATTGAAGCTTCAATGCCAGAATTAGTAGAGGCATTGGATAATTCAATGGACGTTTCGATTGAGTGCTCCAAATTCTACACACAAATTAGCGGGGACTATAATTAGAGTTCCATACATATTACTGTGTAACTACAACTGACACTGAGTTGTACTGAAAACCCCAATATACATTTTTCATGATCAATGTGACTAAAAGCATATTTATTTGCGAAAAAATACGACATGTAATTTCAAGAATGTTCGTGTCTCAAATCAGTCTTTCTACTTTCAATGCTAACTGGCTTTTCGATGCTAACTGGCTTTTCGATGAATTTAACCATTTCTTTGTCATGGTATTGTTTTGCATAGGACTCATTAACCCATATCTCCAGAACGAGAATTCTGAACAAAACAATTCGCAAGTAATAAGGATGGGTGGAAAGAGACAGCTTTGTAATCGACTGAATTGTACGGCTTTTGTGCCATCGACAATAATATAATTGCCAACATAGCCTAGACACTTGAGACTGTTTTCTAGATACTTCTATGCAAATGAATACTATTTACAGGTGGCATTATCTCATTTTACTATTTCCAATTACGCGTTAAAATGAAGACCTGAAAATTCTATTTCTGTACGAAAATCATTTTTTAGATATCTGTGACCAAAAAGATATCTTTTGATTCCAAAACAAATTCCTGTTTCTAGGTTTCGTGATTAAGGCCGATCAATAAAGTAGAAACACCAGAAAATCTCAAAAAAGCCCTCAAAAAAAGAAGAACGAAAACTTGCTCTTTGCAATGGGATTTTCACAATCATATCAGAATATTCTGAAAATTGTATTCTATGTACTAATTTTTTTTTAATTTCTTGGCCTACAATCAATGGAATGCATAAAAATTGACATCAACAGCTTTACTTCGTTGTTAAGAACCAAGATAATTACAAAAATGCGCTGAAAACAGTGAAATACTCGTGTTTGAGCGCAACGAAAACTCGAATCGAGTGCCCCTATTGTTGCGTTACCATTTGACTCAATGCGTTGAACAAAGATGGCAGATTCTTCTCTTACCAACGGCTTCAAATGGGTAGCGTGATAATAGAAACATGACGAAAATGGGCTCGTCACCATATTACTTTTTAATATCGCTGATTTTTTTTTCATTTTAATCAATTTACTGCTTAAAAACAAAATGAAAAGAATGATAAAATGTATAGACAGAAAACATTTTAATTCATTTTAACACTTTCTTCATTTTGAATATTTTATCAGTTTAGGGATTTTACTACCCCTTAACTGATTTTATTTACCCTGTTATTTATGAACAATAACCTTTTCAAACAGCTATAACATTGGGGTTAGACAAGATTTCTTCACAGAAAAGTAAAACTAATAATTATGGCCATCACCGTTTATTTGAGCGCTAATAGTTAAAAGAAATATCCATAGAACTGAAGTTATTGCAATTGTTCTGATTGGATTCCACTGGAGCAGTACTGTCAGAGACATTTTCAGTTATCGGTGAAAAATTATATTTTGATATATTTTCTTTCTCCTCAAATATTTTTGAAAACTGATAAAATTTATCAATTTGGAATGCTTTCGGCTACCTTTTCTGCCCAATCGAACTATTGGAAACTTTGCAGGAGATGTGTATTAAAGATTGGTATGCAAAAATTCAGCAGCTTCTAACACTGCTAGAGAAGCACCTATCTTGATCAAAACAAGTTTTTCGTGTTTCTTTACTCTAACACATTTAAGAAAAACGGTTTTTGAACCCTACATGTGCTGCAAAAATATTGGGTACGAAAGGGTTTATTTTATTCCTATTATTCATATTATTTATCTTATTAATTTAATTATTTTTTTTGGTTTTATTCATATTATTTATTTTAATCATTTTATTAAATTTATTATTTTTTCCCAGTTCATATATTTTATTCAGATTCTTCATTTTATCAATTCGGTTTAGTAAGTTCTTTTTGTTATTATATGACAGTTTTTATCTTGGAAAACAAAAATTGCAACAATTTAATTAACTGTCTTAATTTCATAACTTTTTTCATATTGTCTAATTTTCATTTGAGCTAATTTGATTTATTTATTTTATTAATTTTTTTTATTCATTTCGTTTATTTGATAGGCACAAATGCGTTAGCTTGACGGTGCCAAATTCTTTTGTTTTTACATTTTGGATATTTTAAAACTAGGAGGTTACAATGTTGAAATATTTTTTTTTGAAAGAGAAAAATTTTACAGCTATCTTAAGACTAGAAATAAGATTCTATATACAAGAGAGGGGGCAAAAGATTTTTTTATGAAAAAATTTTAAAACAAGGAATTTAATAGTAATAGTTTTTTAGGAAATATTTACAGTTATCTTAAAACTAATAATATAGTTTGGTACACAAAAAGGGGGAACAAATATTTATGAGAAATTTCACAGGTATTTTAAAACTAGGGGTACAATTCTATTTACAAGATGGGGGACAATAGTTTTAACAAAGAGGTAAAATTACAACTATCTTAAAACTAGGAATACAGAATACAAATTTAAACTATGCTTGGTCAAGATATTCAGAGGGGGGCTGTAGAAGCAGTTGTATCAAGGACAAGGGAGAGAAAGCGTAAATGGTGACCGGGAGAGAAGAGCAAAACTTGCAACTTTCGGGCAAACGGGAGATCAGCGAAACAAACTAGCGCCTCAGTCTAGCAGGTCGGATTGCCGGATGGTATTCTTCGGACCCGCGGGGAATCCTTCAAAAGTGATTGGATCTCGAGTCGCTCTCGCTTCAGTTTCCGTAGTGGTAAGTGCGACGGCGGTTACATAGTTGCAGTCTGGAGCTGATCGGTCCACTTGCGGGCGTATATGGTCCGGGATTCCACGAATCTCTTCCTTCATGGATGTGTCGAAGAATACAGTAGAAACAGAAGTATCTAGGAAACGAACACGGTTGGGAGTATATGAAGAAGGATTAATGCTCTGTGCCATGTAGTCGAAGTACAAGGCCATAAATCGGGTTTGAGAATTAAGCTCGACGAGCCTCTCGAAGTTTTCATTCACCAACGGGTTCAGAATGTCGCATCGGATGAGTAATCGATATGAGAGTTCCCAAAATCGATTTTTTAGCGGAAGAACGCCCGCCAGCACTTCGAGACTCATCGTATGGGTCGAGTGCATGCAACCCAAGGCAATGCGCAAGCAACGATACTGGATTCTCTCCAGTTTGATGAAGTGGATGTTCGCAGCGGAGCGGAAACAAAAACACCCGTACTCCATCACCGACAATATCGTTGTTTGGTATAACCTGATCAGGTCTCCTGGGTGAGCACCCCACCATGTTCCAGTTATTGTTCGGAGAAAATTGATCCTTTGTTGGCATTTCTGTTTCAGATACCTAATGTGACATCCCCAGGTATCTAAATGTGAAAACCTGGTTGATCGTTGCACCCATTAATAGAAGCTGGAGTTGCGCCGGCTCACGCTTCCTAGAAAAAACAATCAACTCAGTTTTCTCCGTGGAGAACTCAATACCCAGCTGAAGAGCCCAAGCAGACAAATTGTCCAAGGTATTTTGTAATGGTCCTTGCAAGTCGGCAGCTTTGGGCCCTGTAACAGAGCCGTCGTCTGCAAGTTGCCTTAGCGTGCATGAATTGGCAAGACAATCGTCAATGTTATTCACGTAAAAATTGTAGAGCAGGGGACTTAGACATGAGCCCTGGGGAAGACCCATGTAGCTAAATCGCGATGTTGTTAAATCGCCATGCGAAAAGTGCATGTGCTTTTCAGACAACAGGTTTAGCAAAAAGTTATTTAAAATTGGCGAAAGACCATGCTGGTGCAGCTTCTCTGACAGAATGTTGATAGAAACTGAGTCAAAAGCCCCCTTAATATCCAAGAAGACTGATGCCATCTGCTCTTTGTTAGCATAGGCCATTTGGATTTCTGTAGAAAGCAACGCAAGGCAATCGTTCGTCCCTTTGCCTTTGCGGAAGCCAAATTGTGTATTTGACAGTAAGCCATTTGCTTCAACCCAATTGTCGAGGCGAAACAAGATCATTTTCTCGAACAACTTCCGAATACAGGACAGCATTGCAATCGGCCGATACGAGTTGTGGTCGGAGGCTGGTTTTCCTGGTTTTTGGATGGCGATGACCTTCACTTGCCTCCAGTCATGAGGGACAATGTTACCCTCAAGAAACTTGTTAAATAAATTCAACAAGCGCCTTTTTGCAGTGTCAGGCAGATTCTTCAGCAAGTTGAATTTGATTCTGTCTAACCCTGGGGCGTTATTGTTGCATGATAAGAGAGCAAGTGAGAACTCCACCATCGAAAACGGTGTTTCGTTAGCGGTATCGTGAGGAGACGCGGCGCGGTACGTTTTCTATACCGGGACAGAGTCCGGACAGATCTTCTTGGCGAAAGCGAATATCCAACGGTTTGAATATTCCACGTTCTCGTTGGTACTATTACGGTTACGCATACGTCGAGCCTTACCCCAAAGAGTTCTCATCGCTGTTTCTCTCGTTAACCCGTTGACGAACCGGCGCCAATAACTGCGTTTTTTGGCTTTCATTAGACTCTTCATTCGCTTTTCTAACGACGCGTACTGTTGATAGCTAGCGGGTAACCCGTCTTCCCGGAAGGCCTTATATGCAGTGGACTTCTCCGCGTACAGCTCTGAGCACTCTTCATCCCACCACAGGGTGGGAGACCGTCCATGGGTATTCGCGCTGGGTACTGGTTTAGTCTGAACTTGATTCGCACTGTCGAGAATCAAGCCAGCCAAAAACCTGTACTCTTCCTCCGGAGGAAGTTCTTGAGTGGATTCGATTTTAACGGATATCGCGGTCGCGTAACTCTTCCAATCAATGTTCCGTGTGAGGTCATACGAGACATTGATTGCTTCCGATGGTCTTGAACCGTTAGCAATTGAAATTACGATAGGCAAATGATCGCTACCGTGGGGATCAGGGATCACTTTCCACATGCAATCTAACTGTAGCGATGTCGAGCAAAGCGACAAATCCAACGCGCTTGCGCGTGCTGGTGGTGTAGGAATCCGCGTCATTTCTCCCGTTTTTAAGATGGTCATGTTGAAATTGTCGCAAAGATCTTGGATTAATGTTGATCTATTATCATCATGAAGACAGCACCATACCGTACCGTGCGAGTTAAAATCTCCCAGAACTAGCCGCGTTGTCGGTAAGGATTCCGTGATATTACAAAGCGTTCGGTGCCCTACCGAGGCTCTAGGAGGAATGTAGATGGAAGCAATGCAAAGGTCTTTACCTTTGATTAAAACTTGACAAGCGACAATTTCAATGTCTGGTGTCGAAGGGAGGTTAATTCGGTTGAAAGAATAGCACTTTTTGATCCCCAAAAGTACTCCTCCATAAGGATTTTCTCGATCCAGACGGATTATATTAAAGTCGTGGAAGTTGATATTTATATCGGAAGTTAACCAAGTTTCACATAATGCGGAAGCATCACATTTTAAACTGTTTAGTAAAAATTTGAAGGAATCGATTTTCGGGAGGATACTTCTGCAATTCCACTGTAGGACAGTGATCGAATCAGTGACCTCGTTTGATGACTTAGCCATCGAAGGATACGATCGCTGCAAGGAGGGGCCATTTAGTAGTCAACTGTTTCAAAAATGTTTGCACCATAGGGAGAAAATGTATCAGAATATTTTTAAGAGGATCAGTAACATTGAAAGCTGTGAAAATTAAGTCCACTGTGTCAGAAAATTTCATTAGTCCGCTACTGGACTGAGTATCTGTTTGAAAAAAGGGAACATTTGGGGTTTTTGGTGTCCCTGGAAGTGGTGGATACTCCTTGTTAGAATGAAAATTTCCAAGTCCTGGAGCAAATTGCTTCAGCTTTAGTGCATCACTTCCGTTGGATTTATTGATTGTAGTTGACGCACTCTGAGTGGAGGACACCTTAAGAATTTCTGCATAAGAGCGCTTCGAGCGTTCCTTAAGGGAGCGCTTAATTTTATCCCCGCGCTGTTTGTACGCGGGGCATGATTTAAGACGCGTACTGTTGATAGCTAGCGGGTAACCCGTCTTCCCGGAAGGCCTTATATGCAGTGGACTTCTCCGCGTACAGCTCTGAGCACTCTTCATCCCACCACAGGGTGGGAGACCGTCCATGGGTATTCGCGCTGGGTACTGGTTTAGTCTGAACTTGATTCGCACTGTCGAGAATCAAGCCAGCCAAAAACCTGTACTCTTCCTCCGGAGGAAGTTCTTGAGTGGATTCGATTTTAACGGATATCGCGGTCGCGTAACTCTTCCAATCAATGTTCCGTGTGAGGTCATACGAGACATTGATTGCTTCCGATGGTCTTGAACCGTTAGCAATTGAAATTACGATAGGCAAATGATCGCTACCGTGGGGATCAGGGATCACTTTCCACATGCAATCTAACTGTAGCGATGTCGAGCAAAGCGACAAATCCAACGCGCTTGCGCGTGCTGGTGGTGTAGGAATCCGCGTCATTTCTCCCGTTTTTAAGATGGTCATGTTGAAATTGTCGCAAAGATCTTGGATTAATGTTGATCTATTATCATCATGAAGACAGCACCATACCGTACCGTGCGAGTTAAAATCTCCCAGAACTAGCCGCGTTGTCGGTAAGGATTCCGTGATATTACAAAGCGTTCGGTGCCCTACCGAGGCTCTAGGAGGAATGTAGATGGAAGCAATGCAAAGGTCTTTACCTTTGATTAAAACTTGACAAGCGACAATTTCAATGTCTGGTGTCGAAGGGAGGTTAATTCGGTTGAAAGAATAGCACTTTTTGATCCCCAAAAGTACTCCTCCATAAGGGTTTTCTCGATCCAGACGGATTATATTAAAGTCGTGGAAGTTGATATTTATATCGGAAGTTAACCAAGTTTCACATAATGCGGAAGCATCACATTTTAAACTGTTTAGTAAAAATTTGAAGGAATCGATTTTCGGGAGGATACTTCTGCAATTCCACTGTAGGACAGTGATCGAATCAGTGACCTCGTTTGATGACTTAGCCATCGAAGGATACGATCGCTGCAAGGAGGGGCCATTTAGTAGTCAACTGTTTCAAAAATGTTTGCACCATAGGGAGAAAATGTATCAGAATATTTTTAAGAGGATCAGTAACATTGAAAGCTGTGAAAATTAAGTCCACTGTGTCAGAAAATTTCATTAGTCCGCTACTGGACTGAGTATCTGTTTGAAAAAAGGGAACATTTGGGGTTTTTGGTGTCCCTGGAAGTGGTGGATACTCCTTGTTAGAATGAAAATTTCCAAGTCCTGGAGCAAATTGCTTCAGCTTTAGTGCATCACTTCCGTTGGATTTATTGATTGTAGTTGACGCACTCTGAGTGGAGGACACCTTAAGAATTTCTGCATAAGAGCGCTTCGAGCGTTCCTTAAGGGAGCGCTTAATTTTATCCCCGCGCTGTTTGTACGCGGGGCATGATTTAAGATCATGCGGAAGGCCCCCGCAGTAAATACACTTTTCAGTTTCTCCACCGCAAGAGTCATCCTCATGTTCTCCCTCGCATTTGCCGCACCTTTTCTTATTGCCACAATAGGTGGCTGTGTGATCCAGCTGCTTGCAATTGCTGCAGTTCATTACCCGCGGTACAAACAGGCGAACAGGTAGACGAACCTTATCCAGGAGGACATAGTTGGGGAGGGAAGACCCGGAGAAAGTTACCCGAAGCGAGTCTGACAATGAATAAGTTGTCTTATTATTCTCAGTTTTTGCGGAATACAATTGCTTGCATTCCAGAATCTTCACATGTTCAAGTGAGGGGTCCTTAAAGCAACCAACTCCGTACTTCAACACGTCTTCGCACTTCAAACCCAGTTCGGCGACGACCCCGTCGATCTCCACTGCTAAACAAGGTATATACGCTTTAAATTGCTTTGTAAAACGCTCGCTGCGAGCAATCTGGTTTGCCTGGTCGAGGTCATTCACTAATATGCGTATCTTATTAGCTCTAACACGTGTTATCTGAGCTACGGCCGGGTAGTTAGCAGTCAGCTCCCGTGAGATTTCTAAAATATTAAACGATTTCGTGATGGGCCGGAAATAGACCACCCAGGGCCCAATTGAACTGGGTGGGTATATTTTAATACGAGGAGGACTGGGGGAATCAGAGGAGGGAGTGATTTCCGGTAAATCCATGGGAACATCATTCCCATCCAATGTTACTTCACCCTCGGCCATTTTGGCACGAGGATAGCACGTGGTGTAAACGAAAGATGAAACTGTCATATACCATTCGACTCAGTTCGTCGAATTCGGCAAACGTCTGTGCGTGTGTGTATGTGTGTGCGTGTGTCTGTGTATATTCGTGACCAACAATATGCACAACGGTTACTCAGGAATGGCTGAACCGATTTTTCAAACTTAGTCTCAAATGAAAGGTACAACGATTCCATAGGCAGCAATTGAATTTCATTAAATTCCGACTTCCGGTTCCGGAGTTACGGGTTGAAGAGTGCGGACACACAGCAAATTCACATTTTTACCTTTCTCCTATAGAAAGGTTATGCAATCACTCTGAACATCGTCAACTTAATCCCTTAATTTTTTTGTTGTGACTAACGACTTACCTTTCAATATAGGGGCCCCTTTTCAAAATTTCGGCAGAAAAATGATGTAAGATTTTGAACGCTTATATCTTTTGTTGTACTAAATGGATTTAATCAATTTCTTCGGCATTTTGTCGAAAATATTTTTACCAATGTTGTATTAAATTTTGGAATATGTAGGACATTCATTATCTACGGAAAAATAGTGTTTTGAAAAATCTTTCGAAAACGATTCGGAAAAGTGAAAATTTTCAGCCCATCCCGCACACAGACGTCAATATGGTGCAGCAACCGAACAATAAAATAATGAAAAGTTTATATATAGGTCCACTACATGTTTGTTCCTATGATTATTCGTATTGTGTTGCTTGACGAGAGCAGTTAGTAGGGGAAAGCTGGCACATTAGTTTTGGTTATGCTATTAGAAGCCGGACGGAAAGGAAAGGCTCATGCACGCCACGAGAACGAGCGAGAAAGCGATAGTAGTGCATATTAGCGAAAGCGTTACGTACATGTTGAACCTTAATAACTTTTCTTCTACTAAACGGATTGCCAATCTTGTTTCGTAAATCGGAAGGAAGACGTTCAACGCTTGCTACTGGTACGTTGTTTGCTATATAAAATTTGCTTAAATAGTTCAAAAACTACTTTAAATGAGAATCAACATTAATGATAAAACCTATAAATAGGTGTGTCGCAGCTTTTCTCAAAGCCAGACGTGTGTAAGACGCAGTGCATAACAGACGTGCATGGTCGTGAGAAGCTGCATCGGACGACCAATCAAATCGGCTACCACCGGAGAGAAGAAAAACGTTGGTAGAGATGGTGGCGATGAGAAGGTCAAAAAGCCAAAGGCTAAGAAACGCAGTCACTGAAAAGGCGGTAGTAACTGCCACTAAAAATGCCACCAAACATCGAAGGCTGCAAAGCGTACTCATTCGGTGTGAGCTGCGAAAGGGGAAAGATCATATGTATGTACGCAGTAAAAACAATCGTCGGCAAGGTTTGAATAGTTTCAAAAGATTCTCGTCTTGTATCAACATAGTTATCTACAGTACTGGACAAAATAAATCATACGCTTGTTCTAAAAATGCATTTTTGATCATATTAGCGTTATTTCTTTAATAAGCACGATTGCATGAATGGAAAAGTTTTTTAATTTGTTGCAGTTCAAACAATAGTAGAGACTGAGATTTTGATAATAATGTGGAATTTCTGCTAGAAATTTTTATATGAATAATTGTTCATTATACGTTGGACAAAATAAATCATACACTTCAAAAATCACATTTTACGATAAAACCAATAAAATCAATTTTGAAATTTTGGCATCACTGCATCCTTTGACAGCTCTAGTGCCAAGATAGATTTAGTTTTCACTCGACATTCTGAGTTGGTTCCATTTTGAACATTAAAAATGTCTGGAAAGCAGATTTCGCTGGACGTTAGAAATCTGGTGATACGCGACCGTGAAAAAGACATTTCTTTTCGGGAAATTGCTAAGCGATACTCAATTTCAATTGGAGCTGTGCAGCATATATGGAAGAAATATAAAACACATGGAATTGTTGGAAATTTATCCGGAAAAGGCCGCCATCGCTTGACGACGCATCGTGATGATGTCAGAATTGTTCGATTGGCTAAAAAAATCCGAAATTATCGTCGAGAAATATTGTGGAATCGTTGGATCTCAATGTTAGTCGACGTACTGTTTGTCGGCGGCTCGCCGAAAGTGGACTAAAGAGCTGTTTTGCATCTAAGCGCCCATTCATTAACAAACGAAACCAAAAGAAGCGATTGAAGTTTGCCAAAAATACGCTGGTATGACTGTGGACTTCTGGAAAACAGTTTTATGGACGGACGAGAGTTAGTTTGAGCTATTCGGACAAAAGCGACGTTCAAGAGTTTGGAGACATTCTGGTGATGCACTTAAGGGAGCATATATTCAAAAGACGATGAAGCATGGAGGTGGAAACATTATGGTGTGGGGATCGTTCGCATGGTCTGGAGTCGGAAGCTTGGCACACATCAAGGGGATTATGACTGCTGATGTGTACATTGACTTGCTGTGTGAAAATTTGGAGGTTTCTCTTTTGAAAACTGGTCTAGAAACCAAATAGACCTTTCTCGTCCGACCTAACCCCCTTTTTTCTTATTTTTATTCAAAAGACTACACATTTTTAAGAATATTGCCGTTGAAATGAGACTATTTGGAGCTATCGTGATTTTTTAATGATTTTTTTAAATTTGAAAAATGCAAGAATGTTGAGTATTTTTTCCACCTTTGCAAGAATGGTGGGACTCAAAATGTGTGTTTGGGCAACACTGTTTTGAATATTTTTGCTTGAGTTCCTGGCAACGCGGCAAATGAAGTGGTGAGTCGCGGTACAAAGTTCATTGGTTATGTAAACAAACTAAAGTGAACCTCTCGGTGGAGAACATTGCATGATAAAGTTTAACCTCACTTTTTTGACAGTTCAGAGAGATTGTTTACATGGTCTTGGAATTTTTGTTGATTCGATCATAGTATGAGAAACTTGGTTTGGTTCGCTGCCAAATGTTAACACTTTCCAAACAAGGTCGCTCAGCTGTAATTTTTTATTTGATGTCGGCATCATACATTATTCCGTTAAATTTAACATTTTTACCTTTCTTGTACATGATTCATTGTAGAAGTAAGGAATTTCTAACCAAACATTTGAAAAAGGCCCACTGCCAAATGCAAACAAATCGAATTTTCATGTTCTCTATTAAAATCCTGGGACAAAACCTGTGGATATGTTTTCTTTTTCTTTTTTTCTGTTCATTTGATCTCTTGTCTTGCATAGCCACTCTTTCTTCCTCACATATTTTAAATGGACTGGCTACATTTGACAGTTCCCCCTGACTGCATTTGACGGTTCCCTTTGACTGCATTTGACAGCTCCTCCTGGCTGCAATTGACATTAGGTTTTTTCGTATCCACACGTCACGTCCCAGTTAATAACTATCTATCTGGCCATGTGCATAAACATAACGCAACAATGGATTATGAAGAATTTTGTTAATGATTTTATAACAAATTATAAAAAGGCCCGGCTGATATAAAAGTCCTAACTAGCAATACGTTTATTATAAAATGATTATAAAGGATTATTGTAACTGATTCCAAAAGGATTATAAAGGCAGTGAAATACGTACTAAATGAATTAAGGGAAGTGTCTGATGTAAACAATATGCGCAATCAAACTAAATAAAACAGTATTAAATTTTTAAATAGAATTATAATGAATTCGACCAAAACTTCTTTTGCCTTTTTCTCAAGGTTTACGTTTGGCAGTTAGACCCTTTTCAAATGTTTCAAATGTTTGGGTAAAATTTAGATTATTTTATCGTTGTTGCGATCAATTTCATTTGGTTTGTTTTGTTAACAATATTAGTCGCAGAGCGTTTTGGTGACCTATGGCAATTGATGACCTTTACACCCCATACTAGGTCCGCTCCTGTTGCAGCTGTTTCGCCCCGTCCGACACCGAGTCAACCGATGTCCAGCCTGCGCCGCACTCGTCTGTCGCTATACCAATGGCAGGGACTTGGATTAAAGGCTAAAAGGTCAGCTACGGCTGGTGGTGTTGCTGCAATCGGTTTGCCTTCGGCCACGTTGGACATTCGGCTAACGGGAATATTCAGCGATTCTGATTCGAAGGAAGCTGCGCCAGTTGCAGACTGCTTCGGTTCAGCAATACGCTCCGGTATCGGACGAAGCTAACACTCCGGCAGGACGAAGGTTTCAATGAGGGGCTCAGGCATAAGTAGCAGAGTCCTTGCACTTACTGCTTGTCGAGTGAACAATTCCGACGAAACCACAGCCACTCTCGCCAAGTTTGATCACCGTTATAAGTGCGACGTCAGCGGTATAGTGCCAGGAATAATCGAGAAGAGTGCCAGGACTAACTTGCCAAGAGCTACAAGATGAAATAGCAGAGCGTTTTTAAAGTGGCCGTAGTATAACGTAGAGGCACAGAGAACAGACGTCCATCTTCAGCATTCAACTTGTGTAAAATCTCTAACGGTTTCGAAGGTAGTTTGGATATCTAAACCAGGTGCGCTACTGTCGTCATGTTTTTTTGTGGCTGAGTGCGACAGAATTGACAGCGGTTATTCCTCTACCCAGTCAAACTAGTCCGGAACCGATTCGGACTTCCAGCATGAAATCCAGCTCAAATGCGTCAACCGATAGAGTTGGAATCGGTTGTTTTCTTTGAGCTAGATTCCATGCCGAATACATCCAGAATTTCGAACCGGTTCCGGAATCGATTTGACGGATAGTTGGGATAGGTTGGTGTGGCGGCGCTAGTGTTTTTAGTATATTAATTAAAATGTTTACACACGTTTTTTAAATATTTTTGTTCGATCATGGATGTTTGTTCTCTGTGGTAGAGGCTTAAGGCAGATGATTTATTCAACAAAATAAGATAGCAAAATTATCCAAAACATAAGAGCTGGCTGCCGAAGTGAATCCACACACATCATCACCTACAGAGGCAAGCAATGTTGGAACGCAGCGAAATTCCTCACAATGAATTGACCTCGTTAGATGAAATTCCAGGATGTACAATTTTCATAGCATAATTTAATCGACCGAAATTGTAATCCTCAGCCGAGAGAGAGACTGATAGGGTAGCAGCAGCTAGGAATTTTCTTTCGAAAGCTAGCAGTGGTTTCGCGTATCCTGCGCTAAGTAGAGAGCGGAAAGACAGATCTCCGAAGCATGTCAAGTGTATAGTTACTATATTCATAGTTAGGCGGAGACACTAAGCGGAGCCAATTTAACATGTCAAATGCCGGAACCAATCGAGCATGACGTCACATAACATATTCTCTTTGAATATATATGGAAAAGGTATTGTGATTATGGTCATAACTATTTTACTCATATCTTGTGTTATCGAGTGTAGAGAAACGAAAATAACCAAATATTTTTTTCTGTAGCAAGAAGAGATATTCGCACAAGTATGAAATCATATGATCAGATCTTCAAATTGGTTTTTCTATTCGTGCATGTAAAGTTCTTACTTACGACGACAATGAAATTATTAAGTTAGAGCTTGAACATTTACATGGGATGCCCGTGTTTTCTTCCTGAAATAAGAGCTGCCAGTTTTCCGGCTTTTGTGTCCGCCTAACTCTTAATATAGTAACTCTAGTCAAGTGCTATCAGATGAGAAAAAACGTCGCATCTATGACCAGTACGACAAGGACGGTCTGCTGACCAAAGGTTCCGTCCGGTACCACCATAACACACGGCACCGGCGACACATATATTCACAACATACTAATTACTTATCCTTCCGAAAAAGTGAATAAATTGACTATGAAATTTATCATTCGCTGCCTAGTTATTTCGTGCCAATTTGAACAAGACAGCAGATAGCTTTATTGCGGTGCCAAAATGATGGCAACTCGGGATATAATATAAATTTAAATATAATTTCTCCTCCCTGATATTCTATCAGAATGTTTAATGCTCTGCATTATTATCACTTCAATCAAATCCTTCTTACTCCTTATCGTCAGTGCCGAGCGCTATTTTGCATTTGCCGGCTAAATCAACGACAATGGGATAATCGACCATACTTTTGCTGTAATGGAACTTGAACACGAATAATAAATAATTGTTCCATTCGAAAGCGATAACCTTGTTGTCCTCATGTTTGCAACTATCATACGCTGGTAGGCATTCTGACCAATGGAAGCGTTCTTCGATATGGGCATTGAACGATCAAAATCATTTCAACAACTTATCATCGACCGAATTCGTTACCTATAAAGTTCAGGTAAACTTCACCACCTAAAAATGAATAATCAATCGGATCATCTTGTTAGGAATTAACCCACGAGCAAACAAACAAATGTGTACAAATGTGATAAGGATCCATCATCCAGAAAGCAATCGTTTTATAGCCCAATGCTTGATCTTGCGATTCAGCATATGCCACCGGGTTTTACATCCAGCGCCGATTGGTCAATGTATGAACCAGGTTACCATTGTTCCAATCCTCATCCCTCTTGAGTTGATATTCTTTCAAAGAGCATCGAAAGTATTCAAGTAATGTAAATTTTAAAAGTCCGTGTAAACAAGTCTTAGGTAAACAAGCACACCGAAACTGTCACAAAAGTGAGGTTATACATTTTCATACAATGCTCTATATTTTTGACAGGTATTAGGTTTTACACCAACCGACATAACCCCGCAAAATGAGCCGGATGAACTTCGTTTGACAATTCTCGGTGGTTTGTTTACATGGGAGTTACGTGAGTTCGAATGTAACAGATGAGCACCCGTTGCACTCGCACTCACGCAATTGACAAAGTAAACAAACCACCAAAAATTGTCAAACGTGAACTTCATTCATCATGAGTTCATTCGTGTCGTCATTTTGTAGAACTCTATATGAATGAATCATTTCAGCATCAGTGATGCCAGGTCTATTTAAACAATAGCCTGCAGTAAAAATATAAAAGTCTGCAGATTGCTACAAAAATGTTCAATAAATGCGACGTAGAAATGTAGTATGTATATAATTTAAATGATCAAAAATGTTGAAGGCTGGTGTATAAATTGACTGGCATAGGCTTTTTTCTGCTAAATATTTGTAATCTGCAAAAGATCTGCAGTAAAAATGCAAAATCTGCAGATTTACTAATATATATGCAGATCTGGCATCCTTTTAATATTCCCCACAGGAAATTCATCCAAATGGTGTAAAAATACGGGGAAACAAGGCAAGGTAGGTATTCAGAATATGGGGTTAAATGAGCAGCTTGCACTATTTTTGATTTTTTCAATAGTTAGAGGTACCAAATCATCGTGGCAATAGGCAGTAACGAATTGGGGATAAAAAAGGAAGCATCCTATCATATAAAATTTTTTGACGAGAAAGGTCTATTCATTTTCCAACAAGACAATGATCCGAAGCATACTGCCAAGAAAACTACTGCGTTCTTCAAATCAAACAGGGTAAAAGTTCTTGAATGGCCTCCACAATCTCCTGATCTGAACCCAATCGAAAATTTGTGGGGTTATTTGGATGGAAAAGTAGACAAGACGACGGTTTCCAACAAAAATGTTTATTTTGAAGCTCTCGAGACCGCATGGGAAGAAATTGATCAGGAATATCTGAAAAACCTCGTCGAAAGTATGCCAAGACGATTGGAAGCAGTGTTGAAAGCTAAGGGTGGTCACACCAAATATTGAAAAGTGAAAAATAAATCGATAAAAGTTATTGAAGAACAAAACAAAAGGTGTATGATTTATTTTGTCCATATCAATACAGTTTCCTTATTATAAATCAATACATATTGAGAAAGTCATGCATTATTGACCTGTATTCAATGCGGAAAACTCGGTAATAAAATTGTTTTGCTGAATATACTAACGATACTAACGGGATCCCCAGCAAAATTTCGCTAAACCCGGTGAATCGAACTTAATGCATAAAATTTAGCCATTTGAAAGAGATACAAGCAGAATTTTAAGAATATGATCATCGTGGTTATGTCCCGGACATTACCCGCCCCTAGTTTTTCGCTAAGCGTGTTCATTTCTGTACGCTAGGAAAAAGATTCCGATGGTCGTTTCGAAGCAAGAAAATATGAAATGTGTTCATTTCATGAATGAATGTCTCAACGAGCTTAGAATCCACTATCAACGCAGACGCTAACAACAAAGATTCTTTTCAGAACCACCATAATTATTATAAAAAATAACTTGAAACATTCCCACATATTTCATTGAGTATCATTCGATTTGGATTACAAGTCAAACGAGTAGTCACGACACTCCGGTTATGTCCTAGACATTACCCACCCATCTTTTTGACTTTTATAGAGGTTTTCTTTATTTTAACAGGGACGTAATTAGGCAAATACGGTGAGGGGTACCCCCTCTCCATCACATCACTCACCACCTTTTCCTAAACCGCCCTTCCCTCATCACGTACCTCCCTACCCGAATAAAATTTTCTAGTTCCTCCAGATTAAATTTTCCTGGTGGGTCTGAAAAACCAGTGAAAAATTTGGTTTGAAATGATTTTGAGTTGAGAAATTAATTTAAAATTTCTTAACAAGTTGAAATTTTTTGGTGGGGTCCAAACTCCCGAACCCTCTTCTTGGATCCGCCGCTAATTTCAAGTGTTTCAGCGTCGACACATAGCAACTCAAGTTCAAAGCTGTCGATTCATTGATTGATTTCAAGGTCACTTCCAACTGTTATCGATCAAGTAATCTGGGAACAAGTATTCCACACAGTATCGACTTGGCAGCACCGTCAGCGGCCACTTTGTTTTCCATATCAAAGCTGCTACCCATTTGTTGTGGATTTTGGAAGAGTGATGAGCGGTAAAAGGTAAACCACATGAAACTTCGTCATACCATCACCAAAGGTCCCCCTTATTCTGTCAACCTCATCGGGCGCGTCCAATGGTTTCACCATACCAAACAAATTCATCAGAAACTCATCGCACTAGACCGCAGAATCCTTCAAACAACAGAGTGATCAGGGGTGCGAGTGTGGGTGGAACTTTGTTCTAGCATTATTTATTTCCCCAGGATAACGACGTGTTCGCTTCTGGCAATGCAAGCGTGCAGATATTCGCCCTACTACCAGCAGCTAACATCCAGTTTTGGGTTTGTCTTTTAGTATTGCTTCTAGACTGGCGTGTGTCTGGGTGTGTGAACCTGCAGACTATGTCGGCTGATGCTGCCGGATTAAGCCAAATGCCGTGCCATCTGGAATGGACACGAATGGTTTGGGAAAGGCGGTTTGTTCAAATTGTTGTCTGAATGAGATATGCTTCCGTTTTTTTTGTTCCTCCTTTCTTGCGGACGAGTTGGAGGCGATCAACTGGATGAGTGTGGCTTTCTTGATGAAGCAAATATTTCGACGCTGATGGATGAGTATTAAAGTAGAGATTCCTATGAAAAATGGGATTATTGCGGGGTGCTTTCCCAGATAGGAGACAAGCCCGGGAATAAAGTAATGTGGGAAAAAATCTAGGATTTCAGAGCGAATGTATTGCACCAGTGTAGGACTAACCCTAACGTATGTCGATTTGAATCATAAATAATTTGCCTGAAAAGTCTATCGAATACCACGCCATTCCTAAACTATCCAAAACGATGGAGGTGCATGGTGATTCATAATATGTAAGCCATGCATCACGGACACATGTAGTAAAAATATGGTCAAACAAATGAAATCAAATCTATGTATACTACTTGCACGCGAGGCGGGAAAATATATTCCAATCACGCATTCGTTTGCCTGTGACAATATCGCGAAAATCGGCACACGTTCGTCGTAAAACTTTTGTATTGCATTTAACTAACTATACGCAGGCAATCCCAATTGCATCGTAAATCGCAAAGTCACAATCAACACACATTCGCGGAACACCGGCTCCAGCTGACATTGATTCTAATTTCATTTCACATATTTCTCCTGCACGTCCTCTTCGCACACGTACGCCACTCCTTATCAACCAAATGGCACAACTATTGATTTTAAAAAATCTGTGTTAATCCACCCAGTGGTGCGATTGTGCCTTTTTCATCGTCCAAACGCAAATGGCAATTTTCAGAGCGATTGCAAAACCTTTCTATATGAGAAAAGCAAAAATGAGTCAATCCGAATTTTCGTGAAACAATTTTTTTAAGAAATTAAGAGAAAGGAATTAAGAACCGTCGTAGGTGGCCAATGTGGCCAAAGCGATTTTGGTTAGTCATTAGTGATCTAGACTGGCAAATCCAAGTAATTTTGAATCCATGTGAATATGTTTTGCATTCTTTTGATATAACTATGGTACCATTTTATATGAGAATTTGTTGTTTGATCGCACTGTTCGACCCGTAACTCCGGAACCAGAAGTCCGATTAAAATGCAACCGATGGGAAGATTGTACCTTTAATTTGAGACTAAGCTTGTGCAAATTGGTCAAGCCATCTCTGATAAACAGAGGTGACATTTTTTTAGTTCATACACGCGCTCGTACGCATATAGCCATTTTCCGATCTCGGCGAACTGAGTCGAATGATATATGACACTCGGCCTTCCGGGCCGGTATTAGGTTGATGATATTCAGAATGATTGCATAACCTTTCTATATGAGAAAGGCAAAAACGTAAACTGAACATCGAACAGCGTGTCTATTTTTAATATTGACTTTCGGAAATTTATAGACAGTAAAGCATGATTTTCGCAAAAGAGCTGAATGTCATATAACGCCTGCACAGAATGAGAAATGCTTTTAAAAACTGCAGTAACTCTTGTTCAATGTTATAACTCGTCGCTGTTGTGCTATCTTATGACAAGCGCCATTTAGCACATTTCGAGAAAAACGATTTTTAAAGTTTGAGATTGAATGTCTTGAAACTTATAAATGGTATAAACAATCCAAAGAAGACAATTGATGCTTCTAGCTATTCTGCATTAATCTCTCAAATATTACGAAGATCGGTTGACTATGTTGCGAGTTTTTACTATGAATGTAAACAAAAGTCGCACTCACACGTGTCATAGGCGAGTATTGATGACAAAATTTGTATGACGTGTCATAATCGTGCATGGAAAATTTCCCATAGAAAAAAATCATCAATTTCTAACTTTTATTCATATCTTTGCGTTCATATAGTCTATAAACAATCGGTGAAATGCATTTTGAAGGAAATGAGTCAGGGAATCTAGAAAAAATTGTTATTTTTGGTTACAGTGTTGCCAAATATCTTTTATTTCCGGTTTAAAACTAAAACTGTGTTTTTCTAACAACTCGTGTAGTTTTGTTTTGAAAATGTTTATGCCATTGTGTTCATCAGACTTTTTCACACATAAAAATATCTAAAACTTCGATATAACTTGTGCAAATCCCTAGATACAGTGGTTTGAAGCAAAAACCTCAAAATTTCTCATCATGTTTCTCGCTATATCTAAGTAACCAAGTAGAATTTCAAAATTCTGAAAACGCCACTTTGTAGAGATTTTCCAAACAAGTAATGTGGCATATCTAACTCAGTTTACCCCAAAATAGCGTTTGTCATAAGATAGCACAACAGCGACGAACTAAGAACAAAGGCTCTGAACAAGCAAACGAAGCCTCTTGCATTTGAGCCAAAGTATAATTGTATGATAACGAGAGCAAGCAGCGATAATTTTAAAAATAGGCTATTAAAATGATAAAACAAAATAAATTGTCAATTAAAACCATTTTTAAATAATTTTGCGATGAATAAACAGTGCCTTATGGATCAATAGATTTTATCTCTTGGTGGTGAGAATTTTCGCTTTTCAACAAGATGAATCTTCCAACCCGAGGATTTTGCCTCCCATAAAAAGTACTAAAATGGTCGGATATAGTTTAAGATGCTTTCTCGGCATTCAACCAAGAAACCATTACTTACTGCAGAATCATCTGACATTTTGGATCTAACGAACGCTGATGGATAAAATTCGACGCTTGGAAAAGACTTCTCATTTGTGCGAATGTTTGTGTCGAATAAAGGCAAATGAGTATGTAGCTCAAATGTAATTTACAGACACAATTCGATATTAGATACTCTCAACCAATAATACTTCAATTCTCATTATTCATTCGCCCGAAAAAAAAACAGATAAATTTTTTTTTCCGCATCTCAGGAAATATATTAGAATTAAAAAAATCAAGGGCTGTGGAGCTGTTCAAACCTCAATTTTGAACACCTCCCGTGGACAAGCATGGACAAATGTGAAATTAAATGTAATTTATGTGGACTGTTATGCTGTTACACCTTATTTGCCGAGAAAAATATTTTTAATCGTGTTTTGTATTGTAGGGAAGTGTTTCCGACTGTAGTCCGATGTTTTGACGTAGGACTACACGTCTTCATTGTTTGCATTTTGCAAATTCAACAAAAACGGTATGTAACTTAAAGTGGTTTTAAACACTTATAATTCAGTCATTTCAGGATAAATTTTCGAAATTATTAAGCATTTCACTTAGAAATACTTTCAAAAACGTACGAATAGATATAATTATAGAATTTTATATTGCGGTGTTAAAAATTTAAATATAGTCAAAATCATTCGTTTTCGAGCACTCAGTCGAGAGACAACCGTTTTATTGCCATTCCATGTAGCAGTATGTAGCGACAAAGTGCTAATCCGCATTCAAGGTTATCTTGCGCACCATCCGCCTCGACGAGGTTTCAGTATTTTTTCCTTCTTTTGTGTTTCTGTTTCTGAGTACCGCTAACCGGCCAGTGAAGCAGAGTTTTTCTAGTAAGCTGGCTGGATACCGTTATACACACAGTTAAGTACAGTTATTTTATACGTTTCCCCTTCTTAGTTCCCATACTAACGTGCACTGGAAAATAGGCCCGTGCAAAAATGACTTCCCCTGGCGGCGGTTTATCTCAAGGTGAGATGGACGTAGAAACAAACTCGGCTCCCCGGCTCAAAGTATATCCTAGCTCGGCCACCGGGCACTTCGTGATCTTCTTCCGGACCAAAGACAAAAAATGTTTGATTCTGTTGCAGATTTCTCGAGTCCTTACAGACCGGTATTCGGCCGTGACAGAAATATCGAAAATTCGCCCTGATAAACTTCGGTTGGTTTTTAACAGTTTATACCAGGCAAATGATATTGCTGGCTATGGGCCATTTACGAAGGAGTACAGGGTGTACATTCCAGCTAACAGGGTTGAAGTCAGTAGGGTCGTTACCGATTCGAGTCTGAGTTGCGAGGACCTGCTAAAATATGGGACTGGCTGTTTCAAAGACCCATGCTTAAGCCAGTTAAGATACTGGAGTGCAAACGTTTGCATTCAGCATCAGTCGCAGCTGACTTGAAGAAAATATACGTCAACTCAGACTATTATCGGGTGTCCTTCTGCACTACCCAACTAGCTTCTCTTTGACAAGGTTCGTCTACCTGTTCGCCTCTTTGCGCCGCGGGTCATGAACTGTGCTAATTGCAAACAGTTGGGACACACGGCCTCCCATTGTAGCAATAAGGCCCGCTGTGGGAGATGCGGTGGGAATCATGCGGATGATTTCTATGGAAGGGATGTCGAAAAGAGTCTCTACTGTGAGGGAAATCCACATGATCTCCCTTCATGTCCCGCGTACAAACAGCGCGAATAGAATCTTAAGCGTTACCACCACATCTATACCAATTTGTCTACTGGCGAAAGCGACTGTGATGAACCCCAGGAGGGAACATCTTCTGCTGTACCCAGTAGCAAAAGAAAAAGGAGGGACATTTCCTCTCCCAAGCTTCGTCGTAAAGGCCAGAAGGTGTCTCTTCATGCCCCCCTAAAATAACTAATCAAAGAAGCACTGGTGCAAAACTGAAGCAAGTCGCTCCTGGTCTCAGAAATCTGAGCTCAGAAAAGGAGTTCCCAGTACTTCCAGGAACATCAAAAACCCCAAGTGTTCCTATATCTCAGTCAGAGAAAGAAAGCAGCGCTGGCTTAATAAATTTCTCTGACATTGTGGACCGTATTTTTACAGCATTAAATATTTCTGACCCTCTTAGAAGCATCTTGATAAGCTTTCTCCCTGCAGTAAAAACATTTCTGATGCAGTTCACTGCGAAATGGCCCCTCCATTCAGCGATTGTATCCTTCGATGGCTAATTCATCGAACGAGGTCACGGATTTAATCACTGTTTTATAGTGGAATTTCAGAAGCATTATCCCAAAAATCGATTCATTTAAAATCTTACTAAATAACTTGACATGCGATGCATTTGCACTATGAGAGACATGGCTCACTTCAGAAATAATATTACTTCCACGATTTTAATATTATTCACTTGGATCGAGAAGACTCTTACGGAGGAGTACTTTTGGGGATCAAAAAGTGCTATTCTTTCAATCGAATTAACCTCCCCTCGACACCAGACATTGAAGTTATCGCTTGCCAAACCAGAATTAAAGGCAAAAACCTTTGTATTGCTTCCACCTCAGTTAGCCATCGGCGGCTTTGTGATATTGCGGAACTCCTCCCCGCACCGAGGCTAATTTTAGGTGACTTCAACTCTCACGATACGGTATGGGGTTGCCTTCATGACGATAATCGATCTACCTCATTCCATGAGCTTTGCAACAACTTCAATATGACCATTTTGAATACGGGTGAAATGACACGGATTCATGCCCCTCCAGCACGTCCGAGCGCCTTACACCTGTCCCCCTACTCGACATCGCTGCGATAGTCTTTGATCCGCACGGCAGCGACCATTTGCCAATCGTAATTAATATTGCTAATGGTTCAGGGACACTACTGGCACCGGTTCGTCGACGGACTAACGAGAGAAACATCGATGATCACTCTTTGGGACATGGCCCGGCGCTTACGAAACCGAAACAGTAGTAACGAGAGTGTGGAATATTCAAACCGTTGTATATTCGATTTTGCCAAGAAGGTTTATCCGGATTCCGCCCGGCACAGAACATCTACCGCGCCGCGTCCACTCACGATAACGCGAACGAAACACCGTTTCCGATGGTGGAATTCTAACTTGCTCTCTTGTCATGCAACAATAAAGGCCCAGGGCCAGACAATATCAAATTCAACTTGTTAAAGATTCTGCCAGACTCTGCCAAGAGACGCTTATTGAATTTATTTAATAAATTTCTTGGGGGTAATGTTGTCCCTCGAGACTGAAGGCAAGTGAAGGTCATCGCCATCCAAAACTAGGAAAACCATCCTCGGACCACAACTCGTATCGACCAATTTCAATGCTGTGCTGTATCCGAAAGTTGTTCGAGAAAATGATCTTGTTTCGCCTCGACAATTGGGTTGAAGCAAATGGCTTACTGTTAAATACACAATTTAGCTTCCGCAAAGCCAAAAGGACGAACGATTCAAATGGCGTATGATAGCAAAGAGCCGATGGCATCAGTTTTCCTAGATATAAAGGGGGCTTTTGATTCAGTTTCCATAAAAATTTCTTCTGAGAAGCTGCACCAGCATGGTGTTTCGCCGACTCTAAATAACTTGCTGTCTGAAAAACACATACATTTCTCGCATGATGATTTATCGACATCACAAATTAGCTACATGGGTCTTCTCCAGAGCTCATGTCTAAGCCCCCTTCTCTACAACTTTTACGTGAATGACATTGACGAATGCCTTGTCAGTTCCTGCACACTAAGGCAGCTTGCAGAACTCCGCTAGCGAATGACGGATCTCAATAGTAGCATGTCCGTAATACCCTACGTACTTGGAACTTTTGAGAACCAGAGCTACAGGTCCACAGCCCTGGTAAAGAAGGGTGGTTGTGATGATATGGGCCGCGGTCACCACGTATAGCAACAAAGGTCATAACCCCAAGTCCAAGGCAAGAAGCGACCCGTGCACAGTGGCGGATTTGGCTAAAAACCTGGCCAAAAGTCGAAAATTGCATGGTAGTATTTTGGGGTCTAGTACATATATTGTCCTTCAGATGGTGCTGCCGCATGCTATTTTAAGTGCAACACTCCAAAATTTTCATATTTGAGGTGTTGACACATCCAAACAGTTTAAACCATCGCGCTTTGCTCATATTTTTCATCGAGCGCCCGAAATATCAGTATTATTCAAGTGTAGCTAGATTTTGATAAAAGTGTAGGTTTCAAATGTATAATAATGGAAAGTTATGCTGACGGTATGTACTTTAATTATATGTACTGATGTCAAAACATATTATTTTGTTTGTCTATAGAAAATGTCAATAACTTTCACGCTTTTGTAGCAGACGGTTTCAACAGACATTTTTGCTAAATTATTGAAATACTTTTTTTGTCCACGTATGTCCACTATGTTTTAAGGCAATTTGTGTTCCTTGAACGATTCTCTATTGGGAACATAATAGAATTCTTGCCCGAATTTGCCCGTTTATGAGTAATCTTTGATTAAGTGGAGACGGAGATGGATTATAAGATTTTTAGATTAAAATTTGGACTCGTACTTTTAATTACTACTGCACCTCCGGTTGTCATAGCGAGTCGCACAATACTGCATTTTGATCAGAAAGAGTTGGGTATTTAGTGGTGAAAATTTCATCGAGATTCATAAACATGTTCAAAAGTTATCAAAAGTGGAACGCAAAAGACGTAAATAATTTTGGTCGTTCATATTGAAATCCAACGAGGTCAACAGAAGTAATCGCCAAAGGTTCCAAATATCAAAAATCGTTTATGGATGCCATGATTAAACGTTATCCGGGAACTATGACCTTGGATCATGCAAAACAAAACAAATCTAAAGGTGGAATATATGACTGGATACTATAAGCGAAAAGAGTAGAGTAGTGCAATAGAATACTGGGATCTCCGGCCGTTATTTGGCCAAAGAGCTCACTTTGGCGTACACTCCAGTTTGTCGAATTTGTTTGCGAGAAGGTTAACAGTCGTAGCATGTCAGCAATGACAATAAAACGTGGTTGCTCAAAACTATAACAGGAAGCAGTACTAGCATGTTCTGACCAAGTATAACGCAAGAATTTAAATGTTTCATTGTATAATAATGTACTTTGGACAAATCCTCGGTCAAATTTAATTTAAATAAAACTATCAATCTTAGTGAATTTCACTTATTTTCGTATTTTTCTCATATTTATTTTTAGTTACTGCAATTTGCATGCAAACTTGTTGTCAATTTTCACTCCATGCATTTCGTCGCAGAATCGGCTTATTTTCTGTATATTAGAAAAATACTATTTTTCGTTCTTTGAAAAATATATGCATCAGCAATTGAACAATAATCGTACAGAGAGTTTAAAAGTTTTGTAGCTATGTTGCATAATATTTCAAAATACATAGTTTGAAATGACTAATAACATCAATTCTCATAATAGCTACATTATCTAGACACCCAATCCTCTTAATGTGTGCAAATCAACAAATTCTATCATTCAGCTACACACTATTTAAAATTAGATACATTATAAATGTTATTGGCATACACTGGAGCCATTAAATCTTCATTCGTGAAAATTTACTTATTTTTAGATTAAATTTTGCATGCGCTATTTTGAATTTTGAAAATCTGACATCAAAATCGTAATCTGCGCCCCAAAAAACCATGGTATACACCTTTGCAGATCAATCAAAACCATTTTCGACTTTTGGCCAGGTTTTTAGGGAAATCCGCCACTGTGCCGTGCCGAGAGATGAGTGATCGAGGTGAAAAATATGCTCGATCGTTAACGGAGCCTGTGGGGTACCTGGGCAACCCCCACAGTTAGCGTCCCTTACCACGTTACTGCGGAGCTCTGGCGTGGCGGACCTTTCTTTCTCGCGCTACTAGTGGGATTAATGAGCGAAGTGAAAAATAATAAAAATAAACAAACGGAGGTGCCGAACCCCTTTGCTAAAGGTGGTTTGAGGAGGCCTCCCCCCAGTGAGGAGAGTAGTGGAGCCACGGGGGATGCATCCGACAACACCGGTGACCCCCAGCAGTGATAGAAAATAGCCCTACCAACGCGCTGGACGGGCCACTAACCGCGATACGTAAAGGATCAACTCGATAGTATAATCGAGTTCACAAACGCGAAGCAAAACATCAGCAAGGATCTGAAATAGAGCCTGCTGGTGCTCCGAAAAGCTGTTCGTGTCGCAAGACAGGAACAGCAGGCTTGTGCCAAGAGGGTAGAATGTCGAGAGAAGTCCGACAGTGGCCTCCAAGAGGGAGGGAGGAGAGAAGGCCGACATAGGTACCCAGACAGGGGCCTTCCCCTTCCCCATCTATGGAGCAGCCAAGTCGCTTGAAGCGGCGGCTGAGTTCCCCTCGAATGTTAAGGGCAAGGACAAGCGCAAGACGACTTCGAAGGCGAAGCGTCCTAGGAAGTCACTAGGCGAAGTTGCAAAAAACAACACCAAACGGCGTGTAACCGTCACGGCCAAACGCCGTTTGGTCGAAGTAAACCGGGGCGCAAATGACCCCGCCAGGCAGAAAGAAGGCAGCAGAAACTCGACGCAATCGGGACAGGGGGCGTAAACCCCTAGACGCTGGTCACTAGGTGGAAGTCGACACCGGACGCACCGCGGCCCGCGAAGAAGGCCAAGGACAGAGGCGAGGCCTTGTGGTTGAAGACCGACAAGGACAAATATGCCGACGTCCTAAAGTCGATGCGGGCGACCGAAAGCCTCTCGGCTCTCGGACAAGACGTGCGCAGCGTGAGACGCACCAATACAGCCGAAATGCTTTTGGTGCTTAAGCGAGGCGCACAATCCAGTGCTGTCTATAAGGCTTTGGCCTAAGAGGTTCTGGGTGAAGGCGTCCAGATGAGGTTGTTAGAAGCGGAAATGACTCTCCAGTGTAAGCAACTGGACGAGTTCACGACCGCAGACGATGTCGTCGCAGCCGTCAAGGAATAATGTAACGTAACAATTGAGCGCTTGAGAGCGGGACCCTCCGGCACGCAAGTAGCCTACCTCTGGCTACTGAAAGCAAATGTAAAAACCTGTTTTAATCCACCTAGCGGTGCAATTGTGCCTTTCTCATTTCTCTAAACTATAGCACGGAGGCTTTTTATGGTCAACATAGTTGTGGAAATGTCCATTACATTTGTGAGCAACCCTGAATGCTGCACGATCCCACTGTCCATTTTACGTGCGCCCACCGTGGAGTGACGATCAGGGACGCCCATGATACGGAGAACTGTCAACGAGCATTGGTGTGAAAGAGGTCTTTATAATCGGGCATGTGCAAAACTAATTCCAGAACTAATTTCATAGACTATACTAATAGTAAAGCTTAAAAACTAAATTATAAACTATTTTCGTAGTGGCTAATCTTATAGTACCCTTATATAACATAAGACTAATTGGATTACAGTGAGTAGCCTTTCCTTATCATAGACGTGAATTAACCTAACCTATATTATAGCTACCGAAATATTACATATATAGTTATACAGTCGGAACCCATCGAGGATTGGGGGAAAACCACTAAACGTGGGTAGATTATTTGAGATTTAAGCGCAAATTTATAAAATGTATCCTTTCAGGAATTTAAAATTTATCAATAAACATATATTGCGAATTCGGAATACGGTCCCCTCATCCGCAAAGATCACATTTTAAATTCGTTTTAGATGCGGAAGGTAGAAGCTGAATGCACGCTTCTCGAGGAGGAGTTTATGCGTAAACGTGAACTGCTCGAAAAAAAGTACACTGTAATGGCAGAATTGGCTGAGGCAGGAAGCTCTATCCAATCGGCTGACCAAGCAGCGGGGTCTAACACTAAGGTTAGAGGATGGCTTAATGATAGCCATGTTTTTCAATCCGAACAGAACTACCGTGAACCAAGCAACACTAGCGATGTGGACTGCGAGACTGAAGACGAATCTACCACAGACGACGAATTGACAGAAGGAGAATCTGTCGAAGGCAACAGTAGTGTAAACAATCCGCCGTTTCATCCTCCTAAACGCTCTACACCGAAGAGTATGATAAATTTACAATCTCGGGCTGCTTGTTCTGTATCCAGTCCCAGACCACAAAAAAATCTAACGCGTAATCAGATCGCCGCCCGGCAAGTTGTACCTCGAGATCTCCCTAAATTCAATGGCAATCCTGAAGACTGGCCCATGTTTATATCTACCTTCCAAAGTACAACCGAGATGTGTGGATTCAGAGATGAAGAAAATATGATAAGACTTCGTAATTGCTTGCAAGGGGATGCACTCACAGCCGTGCGAAGCTTCCTAATGCACCCATCGACCGTGACAAAAGCTGTAAGTGCTCTGAAGTTGCGCTTCGGACAGCCTCAGACAATCATTGGTTCATTGAAAGAGAAGGTGCTCGCGATGCCTCCTGTTAAGGTGGAATCTTTAGACAAGCTGATAGATTTTGCCTTGGGTGTGCAAAACTTGTGTGGTGCGATAGATGCTTGCGGGCGGAAAGAGTATTTACGAGACGTTACACTGCTGCAGGAACTTGTTGCGAAGTTACCCTCCTCTATAAAACTTGATTGGGCGCGTCATAGGAGAGGGCTCAAAAAAGTGAATCTTATTAGTTTCAGCAAATGGGTTTACTTATTAGCTGAGGACGCATGTCTAGTATCTGAGCCTCGCGTTACCGTAAGCAAAAGTCAGGAAAATCGCGAGGATCGAAAATCACGAGCATTCTTGAACGCACACTCTGACGATTCCTGTTTAGACTCTGTATGGAAACGTCCTTCCAACGATATTGAACAATCGAACGCAAAGAATGAAGCGGTAATTAAAAAATGCGCAATCTGTAAAGGGACTTGCCAAAACGCAGCGAAATGTGACAGATTCCTGAACCTGTCATATGAAGCTAAATGGGCTGCTGGGAGTTTAGAATTTGTCGTCGGTGTCTCCGACAGCATACCGGGAATTGTAGTGCCAAGCCTTGTGGAAAGAACGGTTGTATATTCAAGCACCATGTTACGCTGCACAAGGATCTAGTTGCTTCTTCAGATGCAAAATCTGTCGTCAGTCCGTCGAAGGAAAGTGAGGAACACTCGGTTCACACTCACCAATCGAACTCCAGTTCTGGTATATTCCGCTACGTTCCGATAACACTACATGGAGTTAACGAGCAGGTAGAGTGTCACGCATTCCTAGATGATGGATCGGAGTTAACATTGATGGATCAGGAACTGGCCGATTATCTTCATCTGTCAGGTAAACAAAAACCACTTTGTTTGCGATGGACGGGTGGAACACATCGGTATGAATCGGAATCGCAATGTATCAACGTAAGCGTATCTGGAAAAGGAGGCAAAATATTTCACCTCAGCGGCGTAAGGACAGTGGAACAGTTACAATTACCCTACCAGACTCTAGACATGGAGAATTTGAAAGCATCTTATCACTACCTGCAAGGACTGCCTGTGAAATCGTACCATCACATCCGTCCTCGGATCTTGATTGGCCTAAGACACGCGAACGTGTCGTTAGTAAGGGGCAGTCGTGAAGGAAAAGAAGGAGAACTGATTGCTGTTAAGACAAATCTTGGGTGGACGGTATACGGTAATACGTCCAATACACAAACAGGAGTAACTCACCACACGTATCATATTTGTGAATGTAGTCTAGAAACCGACACAGTTTTTGGGAGACCAATTCGAAACCGGCCTTTTGTGGAGGTTTAATAAAGTACGCCTGCCGGACAGTAAGTCGATGGCCTTGCGACGTTTCGAGTGCTTAGAAAAGCGAATGCAGCGGGACAAAGATTTGGCCAAAGTTCTAAAAGAACGGATTGCTGATTACTTAGCTAAGGGTTATATTCGAAAGCTGTCGACGGCAGATCTAACTAAGAAGCAAGATCGAATTTGGTACTTACCAGTATTTCCAGTCGCCAATCCTAATAAACCAGGAAAAACCAGGCTGGTATGGGACGCCGCAGCTCGCGCACATGGTGTTTCTCTAAACTCGTTGCTACTCACCGGTCCAGATCAAATAGCTTCTTTAACTTCTATATTGTATCAATTTAGAGAGCACAAAGTAGCGGTATGTGGTGACATCCGTGAAATGTTTCACCAGATTCGAATACGACCGTCAGATCAGCACTGCCAACGTTTTCTGTGGCGCGATGAAGAAGGAAGCAGCGAAGCAAGTACATTTGTTATGCAAGTCATGACTTTCGGAGCTTGTTGCTCACCGAGTACTGCCCAATTCGTAAAGAATAAGAATGCGGAGCGTTTTGAGGCGGATCACCCTGTTGCCGTGAAAGCCATCATCAAGCTACACTATGTGGACGACATGCTAGTAAGTGTCGAAACGGTCGATGAAGCTATAGAGCTGGCTAAGACAGTACAGTTTATTCACGCACAAGGAGGCTTCGAAATTCACAACTGGGCATCAAACTCGTCGCAAGTAATGGCTGCGTTAGCTGGGGATACACGAATGGAGAAAAGCCTCGATCTTACAGCTGAACATGCAACCGAAAAAGTGCTGGGTATATGGTGGAATACTACGACGGATTGCTTCACCTTTAAGATATGCTGGACCAGATTCGATGGAGAGTTGTTGGCTGGAAGTCGTTGCCCTACAAAGCGGGAAATGCTTCGTGTACTAATGACTATTTTTGACCCCCTAGGGTTGATCGCGCATTATTTGATGCACCTGAAGATTATTTTACAGGAAGTTTGGCGTTCGTCAGTCAAGTGGGATGAGCCAGTCCCTTTGAAACAATATGAAGGTTGGCTGGCTTGGATAAAACTTCTTCCAGAACTAGAAAACGTGCGAATTCCAAGATGCTACCGCATTAATACCGCTACATTGTACGCCAATGTGCAATTGCACACGTTCGTAGACGCTAGCGAAAACGGAATGGCTGCAGCTGTCTATCTTCGCTACGAAAAGAAAAACTCCGTAGAATGCAGATTATTTGGAGCGAAGACTCGCTTTGCTCCATTGAGGTTTCTGTCCATACCGAAACTAGAGCTTCAGGCCGCCGTGATAGGCTTGAGATTGGCTAACACCATTACGGATAGTCTTTCGATCTGCATTTCGCGACGCATCTTCTGGTCGGACTCTCGTAACGTACTTGCTTGGATAAAATCAGATCATCGACGTTATAGCTCATACGTTGCTTGCCGAGTCAGCGAAATATTAGAATTCACCGAAGTAGATGATTGGAGATGGGTCCCCTCCAAATGGAATGTAGCTGAAGATGGGACCAAGTGGAACCGACGCTTTGACTTGACATCTAACAGCAGGTGCTTCAATGGAGTAGGTTTCCTACTCGCAACTGAAACTTCATGGCCTGTTATGCCATTTGATAACGCACCAACAGATGAGGAATTAAGACCCAGTGTACTCTTTCATTTTAGGGCGGCGGAGCCCCTGATCGCCGCGAGCAACTTTTCAGGGTGGAAACGATTGGTTCACGTAACGGCCTATGCACTTCGATTCATCTATAATTTGAAGTGTCGAGGTAAAGGTGATCAACCTTGTAGTGGTCCTTTAACTAGCGATGAAATACGACTTGCAGAACAGTACCATATTCGCCAAGCACAAAGCGACGTCTTCTCAGATGAACTTGCTATACTATACCATGGAAAGGCGAACGGAGAAGCAAAACCACTACCGCGTGGAAGTTCCCTTAGACAATTCAGTCCTTTCCTGGACGATAAAAACATCATTAGAATGAAAGGAAGGGTTAGGAAATGTGAGTTCCATGATGCCGATAGCAAAAACCCTATCATTCTACCAAATGGTCATCCGGTAACCCAGCTTATGTTATCTAGTTACCATGAAAAATACAACCATCGAAACCACGAGTCGGTCGTGAACGCCGTGCGGCAGAGATTTTGTATCAGTCGACTTCGAACATCTTTGAAAAAGATCCGGAGAAGTTGTCAGTGGTGCAAGAATCGCGATACAACTCCTCAGCCTCCCGAGATGGCTGATCTACCTTCAGCTAGACTGGCTGCATACACACGGCCATTTTCACACGTAGGAGTGGATTACTTCGGCCCAATAGTAGTCACGGTTGGCAGAAGATCTGAAAAGCGATGGGGTGTGTTGCTTACATGTTTAACGATACGTGCAATACACATAGAGATCGTGAACTCCCTCAACACCAGTTCGTGCATCATGGCTCTTCGCAACTTCGTAGCCCGCAGGGGAACCCCCCTGGCATTTTACAGTGATAGAGGAACCAACTTTGTAGGTGCGAACAGAGAACTCCAGGATGCAGTGAGAATGGTAGACCAGGACAAGATCGTACACGAATTTACTAGTTCGAAGACGGTTTGGAGCTTTAACCCCCCCCGTCTCACCACATATGGGAGGAAGTTGGGAGCGACTGGTACAGTCTGTAAAACGAAATCTGATGGAGATGGTTGGAACTAGGCGTATCGGAGAAGAAGAACTGCGAAACGCGTTAATGGAGGTTGAAGGTATCGTGAATTCAAGACCATTAACACACGTACCGATTGATGATGAATCGGCACCCGCACTTACGCCAAATCATTTCTTGTTGGGCTCGTCAGATGGAGCAAAACCATTGGTCGTATGGAACGACAACGCTGCAGTTGTGCGACGAGGGTGGCAAGCTTCGCAGGTTATGGCGAACTACTTCTGGCGACGGTGGCTTCGCGATTATATTCCAGAAATCACCAGACGTACGAAGTGGTATCACAAGGTTAAGCCGATTGAGGTAGGCGATATCATAGTTATAGCAGATCCAGAGCATCCCCGCAATTGTTGGCCCAAGGGTAAAGTAATCGGAACAGTGGAAAAAGACGGACAGGTACGAAAGGTGACTGTTCAAACAGTCAAAGGAGTCTATGAGCGGCCGGCCGTAAATATTGCAGTGTTGGGCGTAGGAGCGAAGGAAGGTAGTGTCGAATCAAAGGATACGACCCACGGGGGGGAGTGTGAGCAACCCTGAATGCTGCACGCTCCCACTGTCCATTTTACGTGCGCCCACCGTGGAGTGACGATCAGGGACGCCCATGATACGGAGAACTGTCAACGAGCATTGGTGTGAAAGAGGTCTTTATAATCGGGCATGTGCAAAACTAATTCCAGAACTAATTTCATAGACTATACTAATAGTAAAGCTTAAAAACTAAATTATAAACTATTTTCGTAGTGGCTAATCTTATAGTACCCTTATATAACATAAGACTAATTGGATTACAGTGAGTAGCCTTTCCTTATCATAGACGTGAATTAACCTAACCTATATTATAGCTACCGAAATATTACATATATAGTTATACAGTCGGAACCCATCGAGGATTGGGGGAAAACCACTAAACGTGGGTAGATTATTTGAGATTTAAGCGCAAATTTATAAAATGTATCCTTTCAGGAATTTAAAATTTATCAATAAACATATATTGCGAATTCGGAATACGGTCCCCTCATCCGCAAAGATCACAACATTCTTAATACACTTTGCATTTATACACAATGGCTTGCAAGCCACGAACTTGATGAGCTACGTGTCGACGGTGGAACACTTGAAACAAAAAAATATCGTACTTCATTAGCCTAATCAGCATTAGATCAATGTTATCTGCTTGCTAACTCATTTCGTCATGCGGGGGTGGGTATGTGAGGAGAGCGAAAGTTCCATGGACGAACGACTCCCCAGCTTAAATTGGTATGCTTTGTGATATAGTGATGGTTTAAAGATGATGGGGTTGAAGGGGAGAGGTATGAGGGGTGATTTAAGGAGATTTTTAAGGGAGGGGAGTGAACGGTAGAGAAGGGGTGTAACCCCTCTCCTTAAACCATCAACTACGCCCCTGTTAAAATCCAGAAACCTTATGCGAGTCAAAAAAAATTTGGATTAGGTTGACGTTTTTCAGAGTGATTGCATAACCTTTCTATATGAGAAAGCCAAAAATGTGCCAAAATCTAAAAAAAGTGAATAGTCGTCAAATTTTTTTTCGAGTTTGCATCAAATCTCGACGTTTCATGCACCTTGAGAAATTTCTGCGTGTCCGCACTCTTAAACCTGTAATTCCGGAACCTTAATTCCGATCGATCCAAAATTCAATAGCAGCCGATGGGAAGGTTGCACCTTTCATTTGAGACTAAGTTTGGGCAAATCGGTCCAGCCATCTCTGAGAAAAATGAGTGACATTATTTAACACATACGCACATACATACATACACACAGACACACACACAGACACACACACAGACACACACAGACACACACACACATACAGACTTTTTCCGATCTCGACGAACTGAGTCGAATGGGATATGACACTCGGCCCTCCGGACCCGGATTAGGTTGACGTTTTTCAGAGTGATTGCATAACCTTTCTATATGAGAAAGGCAAAAAGGTTACCGTGATAGGTAAACGGCAGTCCTAAGTTTGTGCTGCTTAAACGACAAAAATGAAAATCCATTTATATATATATATATATATATATATATATATATATATATATATATATATATATATATATATATATATATATATATATATATATATATATATATATATATATATATATATATATATATATATATATATATATATATATATATATATATATATATATATATTAGACCTCTCCACATTTTGAAAAAGTTTTGAAATATACATGGGTCAGCCCAGATTTTTGATCTACGTGTGAATTTAAGAAGTTTCGCCAAAAATGACTTAATTTGGACATGATTTAGAGGTGTCTCCAATCAAAAATCGTGGTTTTGCTATGTTTCCATAGTAATATCACTTATACTCTGATTTAATAGGCCCAACATGCCCACATATCATCGAAGGTTGTTCCTTAGGCATAACTTAACATGTTTTAACTGGTGAACATAGCTCTAATCGCAATAGAAAATTTGATAACTGGATGTTTATATACAAAAGTTTATCAAAAACAAGAAAAAGTAGTAGTATTTTTTCATGGTTTTAATAAACTTTACTATATAAAAATCCAGTTATCAAATTTTCTATTGCGATTAGAGCTATGTTCACCTGTTAAAACATGTTAAGATATGTCTAAGGAACAACATTTGATGATATGTGGGAGTGTAGGGCCTGTCAAATCAGAGTGTAAGTGATCTTCCTATGGAAACATAGCAAAAACACGATTTTTGATTGGAGACACCTCTAAATCATGTCCAAATAAAACCATTTTTGGCGAAAGTTCTTAAATTCACACCCAGAACAAAAATTTGAGCTGACCCATGTATATTTCAAAACTTTTTCAAAATGTGGAAAGGTCTAATATATATATATATATATATATATATATATATATATATATATATATATATATATATATATATATATATATATATATATATATATATATATATATATATATATATATATATATATATATATATATATATATATATATATATATATATATATATATATATATCGGTATAGGAAAAGGTACACCTCAACTATGTTTTCGCATGTCTTACCTGCTTGAAGGTTGGTTGATGAAAGTCATTTTGTGTTGTATTTGAGTAGACCTACTACTCATACTAGATCACTTGAAAAGTTAATTCTATTATTATTGTTTTTGTAGCACCATGGAATTGTAAAAGAAAATTGATAACAGAATTTTTTATCATGGGACGATATTAACCACGAATGAATGAAATCATATAAACTATCGACACATTTCAGGACTGAACGAGTCCTTCAAAATAGATACAGCTACTTGGGTAAAATTAATTCGCGATTAATTCGCGATTCGCGAACCATAAGAGTAGCGAGCGCATTAAGAGCCATATCCATGAAGGCAGCACCCTATCATAACAAATACCTTTCAAATTCGTATTCTTAATGTTCGTTTCAACTCATTTGAATAACATTAACTGATACACATAATGCAATCTAGGAAGGTAGAACAGTTCAATGTGAAACTGCAAAGTGCTTGTATCAACCAGTTCTACCACAAATTTGGGTATTACAGTAGGATTCCGTTTTTGGCAACAATATTTTTTTTCAGTTGCCAAAACAGGAACCGTGCCAAAAATGAAACCTTACTTTAAAAGCTTTTATTTTCAATTTATTACATCATAAATGTTACAACTACAGTAATTATTTAAGAATATGTGAAATGAAATGATAGAAGAAAATCAGCAAATATCATTTTATTTTCTATGCCCGCCCCCATGAAATGTAGTAAATATGACTCCCCTGTCTGGAAAAAAAAGTCAAAAGTAATATCAATTATTACAACTAAGTGTGTATGAGCATTTCGTAAAAGATTTACTATGTACAACAACAATGTTGCCAAAAATGGAACCCATTTGTTGCCAGAAACGGAACTTTTATGTTGCCAAAAACGGAACGTGCCAAAAACGGAATCTTACTGTATTAGGGTTGACTTCGACCCGGAGATTTTCACTGACCTGGGGGGGGGGGGTGGATTTTGAGAGAAACTAGACAGAAATTGGAATCAAAGCGACTGCTCGGCATTTTAGAGCACTTTAATCGCTTTTTATTACTACATTGAAATAAAGCTGTAAAATTTGCACGTTTGAGAACGCTTAGCTGGTTGAATTTGGTGTAGTATTTCACTTCCTCGACTAAGTGCGAAGAATACAAAAGCACCAGCTACTCTCGCTGGGAAGGATAAGTGAACGTGCATTGCTCTTCTTCACAACTAATAGGAAAAGGAGAGCAAAGGAGGCAAGGTAGCAACATCATATGGAAAGCACTATGTGGTGTCGGTTATTCATCACCAGAAATCGCAACGAAGGGGCAAAACACACCTCCCTGGCCAAGAGTTAAGGGTCGCTGCAGGAGTAGCAACAATACCGCAAGAACTTGTTTGATGTTGACCTGGCCAGTTGGATTAGAACAAATCTGCCATACCTTGGCGCAGCTGGTGATAAGCACCACTAACAGTGAAGTGATTTGGTAAAATTGCAGCAAAATCACATTTTTACACTATTTTGAGCAACTTAGTGGGATGCAACATTTCAATTGTAGCGAAATATTACTTTCCTTAATTTGTAGTAAATTTTATTTATTTTTTTCATTTTCATTGCTTTATGAAAGAAATCAGCAATATTTGGTGAACTCATCTTCGCCACCTTAGAACGAAGGGTTAGTCGGGCAAAATAAATCTGAACCAGAGTAATAGTTAACCTAGCTTTTTTAAATATTTTGTAAAAAATCAATTATTTTCAAAAAATTGAAATTATTCTTCTTCCCGCCAAACTCGGAGAAATTGATATAAAACCCGGAGGTCCGCAGTCTCCGGGTCACACCCGGAGGGATGACAACCCTAAGTATTATACATAATTGGTGCATCTGCTCTAACGTTCTCTGAACCACCACGGAAATGCAGACAATTGATTAGACTCTAGCTATAACGAATGCATTTTCTCTTATTGCATCTCTGCAGAATCATTCAGTTGCACTGTGTATATCAATGACAAGTACAGGATTGAGCTCGAACTCTAGCTTATGTCCATCTTCACTCACCTATAATCCCAATTTAAAGCTACCTCTATAAATAATTTCCAACAGGAATCCTCAGAACCATCAGTAGATCGCGATTTATCCTGCAGCATATTTTCTCTGGAAATCCTCCCTACACCTAGTTGGATAGTGACTTACAATCCAGAATGTTTGGTATTTATCAATATATTTATTATTCATGATGGAATAGCATCAGCAGATACCCATAAATAAAATAAAAAACTTCCTTTCATGACCTTGTTCTTCGTCGAGTGATGCTCCGATGTGATATTTGTTCTGTTCTGTTGGATGTCGATGACTTACCGTTTTACCATTTTGTTTCATTTGTTTTAAGGATCGTACATGTAGGTATTTCACTTTTATTCAATTGATTAAAGAAATACTACGGAAACCCTGAACAGTATTTATCCCAATACGGATGGTGCCCGGTGTGTCAAAAGTTTTTCCTCGTCAGGAATTTCATAAGGTTTAAGGGTGTTGCTTCCACTTCTGCTAGTAGAACTTTCCGGGATGCATCTGAGCAGTTAGATAATAGAAATCCTACCGTCGCGTCGTCATCATTCTGGCTCAATGGATATTCAGTGGTGCGGACAGGAGTGTATGATGCAGATGCACGCCGGATGGTGTACAAGGAGACAAAGAAGGTGGAATAATCATCATCATCATCGGATTCAGCAGCAAGGAAGAAGGAAACGATTTGGAAAACAGAACAAGTTTGTTATATAGACAGCTAGTACCTTCCTGTTGCACGCTATTTGTGGCACGGATGAGTTTAGTCGATGCAAATTTCTAGAGCTTTGCCAAGGTAATCATTAAGCCATCTGTAAAATATCTACTACCTTGCCATGGTTTAATTTACTACTCCCATTGAATTCCAATAACACGTAGTTTAGGATGTCAAATATTAGAATAACCTGCACAATGGTGAACGACAAAAGAAGCCAATTTGTTGAATTATGTAAATTCAATTATTACTACGGTGAACTCACTTTACCTAAGATGATTGCGCCTAATAGATTATGCCGGATAAATTTTTTTAATTGTGCCCAAATTGTATAAGGGTCACGATATATTTACCAGCAAACTTCCTATATTTTTCTCGCATTGTTTAGCTAAAAATAATTGAAATGTATTTTTTTTGTTTTGCCTGAATGTCAAGTTATGAGTTTTTCAACTTTGAAATGAATGGAAGATTTTTAATCACTGATGACTCGGAAACTATTCTGTGTACTGAAAAATATAAGTTTTGTTTGAGCTCACTTTGCAAATTTGTTTGCAATAGTTGATTTTTTTAGCATTGAAAATGATTTACTCCACTATATGGGGCTAGGACTAGGTGTAAAACTAAAATTTAAAATTCAATCCGCGTCACGAAAATGTGGCATAATTTTAAACAACTGTAGCGCTATTAATTGTTGATGGATTTGCGTCATTTCTATACCAATCGGTTCAGAGAAGTCCAACTTAAAAATTTATTGCTAGTTTTAATTGGTATTTCAAATACACAATATTGAAAAATCCGTATTATTGTAAATCCATTGGGAAAATGTATGAAAACAGACAAAGTTTTCACATACGTTTTGTTAATTGCTGATGGATTTCTATGAATCAAACCCCAATCGATTCAGAAAATTGCTAGTAAAAAAATTGTTACCAAATTTATCTATGCGCACTCTTAATTTTTTCTGCCGAATCTCAGCTTTGTATTACTCTTTTGCCGAAATCTCAACAGCTGAGATTCAGCAAACAATTTCTTTTTCATAGAGCTCAGTAAAAGTGACATTTGAGTGCTGAGACTCGGGAAACATTTCACCGAAAATCAGCAAACTAATCTCACTTTACTGAGATAGCAGTTTCTAAACTTGCTGACTACACAGCTGTTGGGAAATTACAGAGCCAAATTGAGTGTGTACATATTTTGTTAGCACACTATTGAAAATTCCGTAAGTCCGCAAAAAATAGGGAAAACATATACAATTTTCACAAATTTGCGCAACACTTTCCCTAACACAGACCTCATCTCGACACTCATAAACGTCTTACACATTTCATCGCTTGATATAAAAGGAATGTTTCTGGCCGAATTCTTTCATTGCCATACCTACTCTACTGATAGAACGAGGTAGGTTATCGCTACTGCTGCTGGTAGGATATCTATTATATCTTTCATTTGATACGAGCCACGGAAGGGGAGCGTTTGTGTGTACTGGAAGGATTTTGCTGGCAGTTCCAAGCGGCAATGGCGAAACAAAAGCGAAGTGGCGAATTGCTGTTTTATGTAGTGCGTTTAGTCGTACAGGCAAGGCTCAAATCGTTTCATAGGATTCTCGTACTGTATCACAACACAGTTATTAGCAAACCGTCCTTATAAGGACGAATGGAAAAAGAATGATGAGAATATGTTTATTTGTAGTACAAATGGTCCTCCATCTGCACCAAAAAGTCGATAAAAGAGATTACCTTGTTCCACAAGGTGTCAACAATGAGACATGAGCTGCGAAAGGAGAATGTTTGTGTATGTACGCTGCAGAAGCGAATCGCCGGCAAAGTTCGAATCGTTTCAAAGGATTCTCGTCTCGTATCACAAAATATAGTTACCAGCAAACCATCCTTGTTAGGACGAATAGATAATGGAAAAAGATTTCAATTAGAAAATTCCTTACAATTCAATTAGAAAATTCCTTTTATTAATTTGTATTAAGTTTGCGCTTGTTAATTCTATACCTTTACCAATGAATCATAATATAAACAAATATTCCCACATCTTAAATTTGTGCTTGTTAATAATCAATTGATACACGTTCTTTTTGAACGTACTAATATTTATTAGATTTATATAGCCTTTTGGATCTCGGCACCAGGAGCTTCCTCGCTAAGCCGCTCGTACCAACTGGCCACATTCGAGTATTTGCTCAGGTCAACTTTCGCGACTTCGTAGCTGGACACCGTAGTCACGATGCTCAGATCTGCGATCATCAGTGAATCGCCGGCCACGTATTTGGCCCCATCGAGGAACTTATCCAGCAATTCAAGGGCCTCCAACATCTCCTTCAATTTGTCGGGGGCTGTTTGGCGAACACCTGTGGGAAGAAGTATTCTGCGATCGGTTGGTACAGGGTTCCAAGGTCGAAGTACAACCGCTGGTTGACCAGGGCACGCTTCTGAGGATCCTTCGGGTAGAGCGGGTCATCCTTTTTGCCCACTTCTCCACCAGGTGGCACATGATGACACGTGACTCCCACAGTGTAACCCCGTTTTCCACCAGGGTAGGGATGGTGTGCTGTGGGTTGATCTTAAGGAATTCCGGCTTAAGATGCTCACCAGCCATCAGGTCGGTAAGCTTCAGGTTCAGCTCGATGTCAATGGCTGCGGCCGTCATTTGAACGGCACGGCACGGTGCTGATCCTGGTAGATAGTAGAAATCCATTCTGGTTTTTTTTAAGTTGATTTAGACAAACACTGAACTGACAGCACCACAGAAATTCCTTTCTGGAACAGATACAGGTAGAGCAAGGGAAGGCACACCGGAATCGATTTTCAACCCGCGAAGTATCTTTACCAGTGAACAATAACATTAAAAGTAACAACGTAATGCGTGTGTGCCCTGAAAAATAATGCTATATTGATGCGACGATGGTGCACATGGTGTTCGCTAGTCATGTCGCATTTTCAATGTCGGTTGTCGTGAAGGTTTTTTTATTTTGGACCAAAAAAAAGGATAAAATTGCATTGTTTCAATGTTATAAATGCAATATGTCGCAAAGTATTTTGAGATCCACCCCAAAATTGTAACATAATCATTTTAACGTTATTCTTTATATTTAAAGGAAACAATAAGAAGAAGAAAATAGTCCATATTTAAAAAATAATTGCAGAATACATAAGTTATATTTCCAAAATATGTTTCTACTAAATTTTTCCGGTAAGCTCATGTGCAAACGCAACTTTTTTTTATTCATTTTTTTGCATCGAACAGTTTCCGAGTAATTAGTGATTGAGAAATGTTCAATTTTGGAAACTTTAAAAGTAGTTTTTGAACTTGAACTTTTGAATAACTTGAAAAAAAATTCAGCCAAGCAAAAATAGGCGTAAATTATTTTTAGCTAAAGAATGCAAGAGATATGTAGGAACTAATTGAAATTTTTATTGGAAATCTAACGTGGAATGATCCATGAAGAACTTTTTCTTGTTGCCATGGAGTAATGTAGTAATAAAACAAGCGAATAATATTCTTGTTTGTGGAAGTTGAATCCCAGTGCCGCAAAATTTAATGTTCTACTTCAGTCAATAGATGCGAAATAGATGACGTAGCTCAAACATCAAACATTCACCAAAGAAACCATTATTGTAACAGGCTAGAAAGGTTAAGAAATAAGTGACACCGCTTAAATTTTTAACACCTTTTCCGAGACCCGAGGGCTCAACTCTGTTCGACAAAATGGAACACACAAATAGCCTCAACTGACACTGACGGCGCCGGTGATTGAGTGGTAAGCGTGACCGCCACTCATTCCAATTGGCCTGGGTTCAATTGTCGTTGAGATTTTTCTGAGGTGAAAAAATCTCTGGTCACGTCTTCCTTCGGAAGGGAAGTAAAACCGTTGGTCCCCGGTTCATAAGATGATGGATCGATATTCTAGTCCAGATAGTAGAGTCACTTCTTTGACGTCGGTAAAGAAGAAGTAGAATCCAACTTCTATACTTACTAACAAATATCCTCCTCCCGTGATACTTGTGGAGTGCTATAACGGCCTCTAGCAAAAGCAAGTATCGGACTAACCATTCCTTCTCTTTCCTTCCGCGATCTACGTTCGGGCCGGGCCGGCGCCGGTATTGATTAATAAAAACACGTTAGGATTACCAGGAGTTGCACATTGAAAGATGTTTCACCACTCCCAAGCATAATTATCTACTGATTCCCTGTGCAACTTCAGCTAGTCCAGATCGATAACGGAGTAGCAGCCAGGGGTGGTCGCTCAAGCTCAAATAGCCTCAACTGACACTGGACTGGGTTGCCGGTCCCAAGCAGTGCAGTGAGAAGCCGTCGAATTGCTGTTAGGATACTGTTGAATACAGTGAATGAGTGACATCATCGAAGCGAGTACAGTGAAGGAGCGACATCCGCTAGAGGCTAGCACAAGCGATGTGCATGGTCACAGCACAGTTGAATAGACTAGGACCACCGCTAGGGAGTAAATCGAATATATCGCGATGAAACAGGAAACTGTATGGCACTCGAAAACGAGATGCTTTGATCGTCAAAGTGAAAGAAGGAATGACATACACTGGGATCCTTCGTAAGGTGAGAATCGATCCGGAGTTAAAGCAGAGGGAGAAGACTATGAAAACCCGCCAGACTCGGAAAGGCGAGATGGTCTTCGAACTGCTAAAAGATCCAACGATCAAGAGCTCAGCCTTTAAAACTCTCATCAAAAGGCACTAGGCGATAAAGCAACCGTTAGGGCCCTGTCCTACGATACAGTGGTCGAGTGCAGGAAACTGGATGACATCACAACAGAAGACGAGCTAAGATGTGTGCAATGTGATGTCGGACCTAGATCAGTAGTTAGTGGTGGAGATTTTAATGCGTGGGCAGGGAAGTAGGGAAGCAGACGTACCAAACACAGAGCATACAACCTGCTGGAAGCTCTAGCGGAGCCGAATGTTTGGTTATGTAGCGAACCACCTTTTGAGACGTCCGGGAATCACTCATCGACGTATAATTTGCAAATAAAATGAAGCCAATTAACAGACGGTGTCTACTTTACTGAGGGAATGACGGCTCTTTGCGCTAGCTATCTTAAAGCCAAAAGACACGTTCGGAGAGTATGTACTGAACCAGACAAAGAGGAGCGAAATACCGTATGCAGCACCGCAAAGGCTGCACCAAAACGTGAGATAAAGCGGAACAAATTTATTAGCTGTGCCAAAACGCTGATATAAAACTCTGGGGCGATGCATATCATGTTACTATGGTGCAGATTAGAGGTATGGACGACTATATCGTACGGTGAGGAATCACAGTGATACAAGTCTCCAGCGATGCACTCGTAGCAGTGACAAACGGTTTATAGACGAAAAAGATGGTAGGGTAATGTCAGAGGCATAACAAAACTGAAGTAGAATTCACTATAGCTATTAATTTGAATGCCGCAATTTTTATTATCTTCTGAAAGGTTTCTTTAAAACCAAATAATTTTTCGGTATTTCTAATGAACATAACAGTGCACGTGCATCGGGTTTTCTTCTGTTGCCAAATGAATACGTTAACCATCATTAAATGTTTTTTTGGGTTACCGTATGGAAATCCATACGTACAAATATTTTAGATTTCGATGCATCGATATTTCGATATTTTTATTTATTTTCTCATCCTTTATTTGACCCATACCAAACAGACCGCCTGAAAGTCCACTGGAGGGAAAGCTCCCCGCAAGCAGGAAACGTGCCCCAGTCTCGGGTGGCGTTAAGAAGCCCCATCGCTGCCAACTAGGAACTGTAGCCCTGCGAGAAATTCGTCGCTATCAGTAATCGACAGAGTTACTAATCCGCAAGCTTCCCATCCAACGTCTGGCCCGTGAGAGAGCTCGACCATAATGGCCCTCAAAGAAGTCAACGAGGCCTCATTTGTTGGAAGATACCAATCTGTACGCGAGTGATCATCAAGCCGAAAGGCATCCAACTGGCTCGCCGAATTCGCAGAACAAACAACAACAAACGGTCCTTTTCAGGAGCAACCAATCGTATTTTAGTAAGAGTTTTTAGTAGAAATTTTCGTTTTTCCCCAAAAAAGGTTTTCAGGCGGGTGGATGAGTGTGTATGTTTTCTTGGAACGCTCGGCGGGGATTAATTTTTTTTCAGCAAATCGTCGTTGTTGTGCTATCTTATGACAAGCGCCATTTAGCACATTTCGAGAAAAACGATTTTTAATAATTTAGAAAGAATATCTTCAAACTTATAAATGGTATAAACAATCCAAAGAAGACAATTGATGCTTCTATCTATTCTGCATTAATCTCTCAAATATTACTAAGATCGGTTGACTATGTTGCAAGTTTTTACTATGAATGTAAACAAAAGTCGCACTCACACGTGTCATAGGCGTGTATTGATGACAAAATTTTTATGACGTGTCATCAGGGTTGCCACTATTTTTCAAAGAAAATCTGGCAGTTCAAATAAAAATGTCTGGAAAAATCTGTTACTTGATAGCGACCTCAAAGTCATCGAAATTTGACATACATTTTGGTCTTATAGAGCAATAATCGATTTTTCTTTTGTAAAATCAGACTCAGACTCAGATTTCCAAAAATTGTGTGTTACAATCTATAATTTAAAAATCTAGTAGAATGAGAGGTTTATCTTTTTGCTAGAAGCTTAAAAAACTCTAGCTGTGTCAGATAATTCTGGCATAATGGCATTCCTCCTGAGGTGTAACGTATAATTCAGAATATCTGGAAAAATCTGGCAAAATTTAAAAAATCTGGCAAAATGTCTGGCTTGAACAAATGTCTGTTCAGTTAGGAAAAATCTGGAAGATTCCAGATAAATCTGGAACATTGGCAACGCTGCGTGTCATAATCGTGCATGGAAAATTTTCCATAGAAAAAAAATCATCAATTTTTAACTTTTATTCATATCTTTGCGTTCATATGGTCTATAAACAATCGGTGAAATGCATTTTGAAGGAAATGAGTCAGGGAATCTAGAAAAAATGTTATTTTTGGTTACAGTGTTGCCAAATATCCTTTATTTCCAGTTTAAAACTAAAACTGTGTTTTTCTCACAACTCGTGTAATTTTCTTTTTAAAATGTTTATGCCATTGTGTTACTCAGACATTTTCACACATAAAACATCTAAAACTTCAATATAACTTGAGCAAATCCCTAGATACAGTGATTTGAAGCAAAAAACTCACAATTTCCCATCATGTTTCTCGCTATATCTAAGTAACCAAGTAGAATTTCAAAATTCTGAAAACGCCACTTTGTAGAGATTTTTCAAACAAATAATATGGCATATCTAACTCAGTTTACCCCAAAATGGCGTTTGTCATAAGATAGCACAACAGCGACGAAATAACATAATCTTGTATCAGTAATAATCAATAGCGTGTGAAAAAACACCTATTCAAAAGCATTGAGGGAAAACTTGAGCCTGATGTCATATTTAAGATGGGCTGGAAGTCGTCGGTTGCATGCATGCAATAAAGGCAGGCTCAGCGAGTTATCTTCTAATCTGCAGAGTGGTTGAGTGTGGGTTATCGTTGTGTTATAAAGAAAATAGGATTTCTGCAGATCCCATAAACAGAAAAATAGTAAGCACAGGGGTGTCGAGACATTTACGGACCCTTAGACGATTTAGACTTAGACTTTTTAGTCCATCCATTAAGTCCATCGAGCATTGCAAAAGAATTTATCCAATGCTCAAAATCAGAGTTACAAATATTTAAATTCATTGAATGAAAATTGATCATATTTATCTGCATTCATTTTTAATAATCAGAGACGAAACTAATAACGTCAAACGAACAAACTGTCCATTCATTCATGCAAATTTTCATTCGTTTCCGATTATTGCACGAAGCGAACAGCCAGCAACGAATCAAATGCATCAAAGTAGGCCCTGGCACAATGTAAGCGATGATAATTATTACTTTATATGCTTTACCAACATTTGAAAACGTTTACCAAGATAATTAGTGAAATTAATATTATCGTTCGATATTCAACTGAATGAATAACATGGATTTTTGAATGAATATTTTTCCTGTTCACCGCAAGTCGCATCAGGTTCATTTTGAGCCGTCAAGAAAGAGCTTCGATTATTTTTAACTCTGCTCAAAATGAACTTGGATCAGAGAGACAATCAAATTAATTCTTCGTGCGAAGGAAATGGTCACCCTGCTAAAGGCCAGTTTCTCAAGTTTTCGTCCAGAAAGTCGATTTAGGTTGCGTAAGCCTCCTTTTCGGTCTTCTTCGGCAGCAGAACGGTCTGGATGTTATGCAACACTCCACCATGGGCAGTAGTCACACCGGAGAGCAATTTTTTCAGCCCTTCGTCATTTCGAATGACCATTTGCCGATAACGGGGGATGATTCTGGTCATTTGATTATCACGGACAGCGTTTCCTGCCAGCTCCAATACTTCGACCGAAAGATATTCCATCACTGTTGGTAGGATGACGGGTGCTCCGGCACCGACAGCCTGGCGTGGTAACTCTTTCTCAGCAAACGATGGATTCCTCCGACAGGAAACTGGAGACCGCACAAACCGAGCGAGATTTTGGCTTTCCAGCGAGCGTATGTGTGGTTTCGCCAGCGCAAATGTAACACACGTATGATGCTGCACTCACATATGAGCCTCGGTTTCGTTCTCGGCTCAGTTAACGTTCGAAACCAAATGGATTGGCCATCTAACGAAAAATAAATTAAGGCCCCCGTCCCTCGCACACACTACCCCTTGCCCTCTTGTGTGTGCTGTGCTCGGCTCAGTTTACGTTCAACGCAAAAAGGGCTTGCCATCGAAAAACAGCTTACCAGGCATGCACAAGAACGGTGATGCACCGCACCCAATTCCTGTATACTAGCTTATAACGTGTCAGAGCTAACTTCATTGAGCTAGTGCTTGTGCTGGTTTTCGATGAGTTAGAGTTAGCAAATAGCACGAGCACCGATGAGCAAGAGCTCTCGCTAGCACGGCACCAGCTAGCACGCTGCACTGAGCTGTAGCACAGCTATAGCAAAGTAGAAAAACATACAACGTGTTAGTGTAACAAGCAACTTGTCGCACATTTACCAACGCATATTTACTCGCTTTGTCCTATTCTTTTGTTCTATAGCTACTCTATTTCGCCGTTCTAGCTCATCGGACAAGCTTACCGTGCTAGTTGATTGAGCTAGCTCGTGCCAGATTTGCCACTTTGTGAAAAATGGGGGAGTGGTAGCCCATTCGGATTACTACTGTTAAGGTTCAACTAGGAAGCTTGGCAAAGTGGCCATTTTAGAAAAAAAAATTTCTTACGCAATTTGAAAAACTTCATTAAAATCATTCAATACAATACTCTACCAATGCCCCGAATACATTGAAAATATCGACAAATGACTCGGTGACGAAGCTTTTTGTAGAACGTCACACGGAAAAACAAGATTTGTGGTGTTACCTACCATTCCAAAACTGCTTAACCGATTTCTTTCAAACTTTACATACACATTCGATGTTAAAAATACCTGAGTTTTTTAGATAAATTTTCAATTAGGGGGGTTTTTACTCATTTTAAATAAAAATTACTATTAGTGTCGGTTTCTGACGAAGTCGAAACGCACCCATGTAATAAAAATTACTATTTTTCACGAAAAAATCCGACTTTTTATGAGTAAACACCCCCCTTAAATAAAAAATTATCTCAAAAACTCAAGATAGGGGTTAGCAATTTTTAACATAGAATGTGTATGCAAAATTTGAAAGAAATCGGTAAAGTAGTTTTTGAATGGCATATAACACCGCGGATCAGTTTTTTTCCACAGATGTTGTACAAAAAGCTCCGTCACAAAGTCGTTACAACATGTTATTGAAATGATACACTATAATGTACAATAGTTTTGATAAATTCTAAAAGTTCTAAAAAAAATTTGCAAAAAAAGTATTTTTTTACGTTGAGACCGTTAACCCCCCCCCCCCCTTCGCTTAAAGAACAAATTACGTAAATTCATCGAGCCGTTCTCAAATGATGCACAGCATTAAGTACGCCAATTTTGATGTTAAAGTCTAAAAAAATGGTTGTTGGTATTTACAACGACTGCACAGTAGAGTGGAACAAAGTTACGCGAAAAAAATAAAATTTCGCTCCGAGCAGCTTTTTGGATTCCATATGGGTCCTAGAATAACTGTGCAAATACTAAGCTCGATCGGTAAAACTATTTTTTTTGCGCCTATAGTTTAAAGTTTACATAGGATTTCGTATCAAGAACGATTTTCTTCTTTTACATCTAAGAGTCGCCCAATGCTTCCTAAAAATAAATCGATGTGAAATTTTTATAGGAAATTTATCAAGGAAACAAAGTCTCGAAGACCGCATAACAATTAAGTAAAAATCGACTGATCATCTGAAGATTGATGAAAACTTCAATTTTCATAGCACCTCTGCTGCTGACGGTCGAATTATGTACAGAATTTTTAATTTTCTCTAATTTTGTACAAAAAAGCCACAATTTATCCCTCACCACTCTTGGGAAGTGAACAAACAGTTCAGATCATTGGTTTAGAAACAGTAAATGAAAGTCAAAACAAAATTACATATAATTGGACAGCCAAACGCAGTGGTGCTAGAAAAAATGAATATTTTCCCAATCGTCAGAGCATCAGTCGATTTTGGCTTAACGCTCCGGAAGTCGCGCTTATGGCCCACTGAACGTACAGCCGCTGATGTTCTAAGACGATTTCGCTAGATTTTCAGAGCAGCGTGCACTCAGTGCACTAGCGCGACTGACGGAAGATTAATAACTTTTCCCACAATCGTCAAATTATTTTGCGGTCTTCGAAGCTTTGTTTCCATGATGAATTTCCTACAAAAATCGATATTTTACATCGATTTATTTTTAGGAAGCACTGAGAGACTCTTGGATGAATTATTTTATAAAAGTCGTTTACCCCATACGAAACCCCATGTAAACTTTAAACCATGGGCGCAAAAATACAGTTTCACTGATCGAGCTAAAAATTTGCACAGTTGTTCTAGGACCCAAATAGAACCCAAAAAGTTTGACGGAGCTAAAATCTAGTTTTTGTCCCACCCTACTGCACAGTACGCTACCATGTTCGTTTCATTCCGATTCACCTTATTATTTTCTCACTAGTTTAAACAGCATTTTTTCGAAACACCAATTGTTCTCGATTCTCCAAACTACAGCTCAGATGGAGTTTCTTATAAGAAACAGATCCTAATGTCAAAATACCCTTTTCAACAGTCCTAATTCCAAAAGCTAGTCGTTAGTTAAAAAGGTCTCAAAACCAACGAATAATACAATACATCTTCCATACTACAACTTCGTGCAGAATGGGCCCCATGAGAGCCAGGTCCAGTCATTAACAAAGTTAACATTGACTGAAAATAATAATATGTAGAATTTCTAGCTACGTTTGAATTAACTCGTTTTAACGTTTGGATTTCGAGGTAAACAAAACGAAGTGTGAGGGTAAGAGTTTAAAAAAGCATTCCCCACTAGTGCCAAAACTGTTCCACCTGCCCTGAACCAGGAAAATGTGTGCCGTAAGCAAGAATAAAATTACATTCACTAATCTCAACTTGTATACAGTTTGAAGAAAAGTTCCACTACAGGTTGGTATACAAATAGAAGAGGTGGTTAAACGTTACACTTCAGCAAAACGTTGCATACAGCACCATCATCAAAGAGTACTTAATTAAAGAAGTCTACAGTTACACCAACTCGATTATGTGGACTCTCGTGGGCTCATCCTCCATCCATAGACATATAACAATCTGAAGTACGTGTATCAAACTAGTGAAAAAATTGACTGCATCTACTTCTGGCAGCAGCACTTTTTACGACACTTTTAGAAAGTTAGATACATCCCCTTGGGTATGCTTCATGAAATTTCCTCTCTAGATTTTACGATGGATACACTCGGATAAAGTTGACTGGCTCCGGATAAGCCACCTTGCTTTCACATATCTCTACGTGGCTACTCCTTTCGGGGACAGTAGCCAATTCCCAGTGATGTAAACATTAGACAGCCAGTTAGTAGAAGACAGCTGATGGCGACATGAAAAGTTTCGCAAAACATGTTGTGAACGTTGTTAAAATAATAATTTCAGCCGAAGTTGCCTCTAAGTACCGGTCAACAAACGTAGACGTGGCAAAGAAAGGCCAATATATTTCTTGCGTTGTGGCAGAACAATATTGTTGTTGATGCTGCTATTTTACTTCACTTTATATTGGCGGAAGCATTTTTGCAGAGTAACTGGCAGCGGAACGTTGTCAGAATATAAAAGTGATCCAACTTTGCACGGGGAAAATGGTCCTGTCCTTGTTGGCTTCAAAGTTTTTTTCCAAGCAATAAATAAGTCAACATTAATTGGTTTACTTTGCTTTTCCTACTCGTCAGTCACTATTTGCTCCGGTGAGAGATATTATGAGTCCATCGATGAAAATTGTCGAACGTCCAAAGTATGTCAGTTATGCTCATTTCTGTTTGAGAACTAGGGTTTGTCACACGTTTTGTATGCAAGCGGAGAATGAATTTTCCGCACCGTAATAAGTAGATACAGTATCGGACCGATAAATGTTGCTTTCGTATATGGATGCCAAGAATTTTTGATTAAAAATTGCTTAAGGAATGTCATAGAATATTTACAATCATTGATTTTTACATTTCTTATTAAATAATGTATAGAATTCACTCAAACTTTCAAAAAAAAATCCGAAGCCCGGAGGGCCGAGTTTTATATACCAATCGACTTACTTTGACGGTTTGGGACAGTGTCTCTGTATGTGGCAAACTCTCATTCGTGCTTTTCGGCAATGGCTGGATCTTGTCCAATTTTAAATAAAATTTCTAACACACATGCCGAACGCTATTGATTTATTTTTGGTTCTGATGTTTAGTTTCCAAGATATGGATAATTGTGTGCGTAAAGAAGACACTTTTTACAATTTTTTAGATAAACTATCAAAATTAACAATGTAGACTAACATTCTGTAGATTGCTAAAATACTTTTTTTTATTTTGATTATAGAGGTTTTAACATTAAGGTAATTCGACTCTTCGGGTTAGAAAAATCTCTTATGAAAAATTTCTAATCCTATGTGCGGGGTCAGGACTCGAACCCAGGTGCGCTGCGTACAAGGTAATTTATTTACCAACTACACTACGCCCACCCCTCTGCTAGAGAACTTGTTCCTTTCCAACGAGCTATATATTGTTATAATCGGATTACTACCAAAAGAGATTTTTATCATTTGCCTTCAGTATCGCTTACTATCGCGAACAACTTTACTGAAGACACCAAAAAACGATCTTGAATATAGTAGTGATGATGAGTGATGTAGTATTGATAAATAAACCTAATTTTATTGCGTTAAAACGAAAAACGATGATGTCATTTTTGTGATTAATTTTTCTTATCTACCACCGCTAGAAATGATGACCGAAGAATTCCAAGTTGTCTGAGTGGATCTTGATCACTTATCAGTACTAAATTGTCATTTTCAGGAATTATTTGGCAGCTATTTTTCGAACTTAGATAAATAACCCCTAACTCCGCCATTTTGTAAACCTATTCAATGAAAATTTTTATTTGAGTTTTTTAAATGTGTGTGCAAATATACCCAAATTCCGAAAAAGGCAAGAGTTTTCTTTGAAAAATAGAAAACAGCTTTTATTTTGCCTCCTAAAACACGTCACTTCCTTAACGTGCGTACGAATTTTGTATATCTCCTGCTTCACAGCAATGAAATTTAATACATAAATACATACATACAAGATTTGACAGTCAATAGAAGCAATGACTTTCTTTCGCCAAAGACTATACTGCTGGTAGAGGATACAGTTGATAAAGACGGAGACCAATTTCGGTATCTTATTCTGATTTTCCTATTTGAATAGACTTCTCTTCTAAAGACTCCAATCCAATAAAACGGATACTACGTGGAGCAAGCACCAAATCTTCAATAAGACGCAGTGCCAAAAATCCTGCATAATTAGTTACTTTAAGTACCATAACGTACATTAGGTACAACAAAGATTTTAAAAAGTCATTTTACTTTAATTACTGAAACGATTTTAAGTACAACGCCTTCGTGCTTTAAATGCGCAAAATATTTTATTTACCGTCAAGATGTACTTTAAATACTTTAAGTACGTACACATCTACATTAATTACATTAAGTACCGTATTAAGTACAACAGAATACTTTAATTATTTACTTTAATTGTGTTTAAAATACGTTGGTATTTTCAGTACGACGCACTCAAACTTGCTAGTGCTTACCCCCCGGGATACCAACAAAACTTCTGTTATCAGAAACCGTTTATTAAATAGGCCTTTCATATCAATCTTGACCTGAATTATTGTAAGGGATTCTTTCTTCTCGAGACAAACCTATATTTCTTAGTGTAGATACAGAGCGATGCTAGTAGTAGACCCTCTCTCTGATGACAGTAAGCTTCCGAATATCTGTAGTATAAAATAGTTTTGAGCGTTTATGCACAAAGGGCAAAATACCCAACTTCAATCAGTCGGACGTTGTGTTTTGAATTCATATCATTTATCAGACACTAAATCCAAACATGACAGACGTCAGAAAAATCGATCCTTTTCGACGAAATACGCACCTACCAAACCAATAAATCATGCTTCCATTGCCATCCCTGCAAAAATACGGTGCCTTATCCCCACACCACATACATATAAAATAACCAAATGAACCTCAACAATCAACACCTCGCAGACCGGTAACCCACGTTTGAAACAATCCATCAGGAAAATGACTCCCGAGTGGCGTAGCAATACAAAACTTCATCAAAAAGCGCAAATCAAATGATTTACTCGTAATTGAAAATGAAATAAACGTTAATAAAAGCAGCTCGACAGCGTTATTCCAAAATATATGCCAGGACTAATTTGAGCCAAAAATGTTCCTGCAGAACGCCCGGAACGATTGAATAAAACGGTTGGTAGGTAGCACGTCAGCAACGAAAAAATAAACTTGCCATGATTGGCTTACGATTTACGATTCACCCCGCTACAGGCGCTTTCTTCAAGCCCGTTAACTCAGCATTCAAAGTGAAGCCAGGCATAATGATATCGCGTGTAATCAAATGGTGCGGGCTTCACTTGTACCTACTGTGTAAGCAAAAATAAAATGCGACTGCCTGGAAGGAAAACGTTTTCCTGAAATTATCGTCATTTAATAATTGACTGTTGAGGAGCGCTGAGCCAATCTGGAAAACTCCGCTGTAAAATACGCCATGTTCGCGTAATTGAAAATTGTTGACTCGTCCAATTAATACTGATTTGACTTTATTCTCCACATTCTAAATGCGACAATACTGATTTCCTGATGGATTGTCTCGATTTTTTTCTTTCTTCAACACAATCCTGGTAGTGTGAACCCGACTAAAGCAATGCTAATTCTCCGTTCCCCAATGAATTGGACTGTACACTACTGCCGACAACAAAAAGTTATTTAAAAAGCGTACCGTTTCGTGCTATTCAGGTTAACCGTATACATGTGTAAACTGGCAGTTTATTTGCTGTGCTTGAAGTTTGCGTTTGGAAATGAAATTTGGGAAAATCAATATCAATCATTGTGTCGCCTTGTTTGCTAAGCGCTGCTCGTCGTTCCACCAAACCAACTAATGGACGTGACATGGGAATGCAATGTAGACTAAGGAATATGCAACGATTCCGTGATCAACATTTCGTACCCCATTCGTAGCTGACTGTTTCGTGCACCTGATTTTGCTGGTTTTATATCGTATGTTTCCTGCAGACATGGAGCGAATACCTGTCCGAGCTATTATTGCAGGAAACACCGGCAGTCACAGCAAATAGACTAGCAAGCTTTTCGGCTACGCTCAAGACCCATAAGCCTCGGTGTTTCTGGCAGCAATGAATTGGCTGTTATTATTACTATTATTTTATAGGCTGCAGAAGGGATTCTGAATTAGAGTCAAACTGCAGGTGAATGTTGGTTTTGAAACTAACGCGGATGGATTGATCGAATCATATTTGAAAGCAGGTAACCTATGTGAACGATACTTTGTCGGAGTTTTGCCTATTCTATCAAATGTTCGTCAAGAATCAGTTTTTAGCACGATTTTATTCAGTAACTAGGTAACCTATTCTGCATTTCAATACAGTTTCCAATGTTGAATGGTTGCCAAATACTTTGCATTAGTTTGTCTGAGCGTTGGTCTTTTATGTTTTCTGCATTTACCAGCCCATCCAACAACAGCCGATAAATCATCAATGATTGAATCCATAGCCGCCAACCAAAGAGGGTGGATAAACATCAAACCATCTTCGCTGAGTAAAACGATCTTGAAGATTTCACTGTTACAGCAGAGTGTAATTGCGGTCATTCATGCTATTCCATGAGGTGTTCCAGAAATGGTTTAAAAAGCGTACTATAATGATTTTAGGGATATACTAGAAGTATTCAAGAGCCAGTTTCTCAAAAGGTGCCCCTTTCTTCAAGAGGTCATATTGACGTTCTCCAATTTTGATGAAAATTTGTTTTTGCATATGATGGAAGGACTTCGGTCAAATATTAGAATCGTACATTGGGAAATAGTGTACAACGGGCATAGAAAATGGATCCGTAGAATTGGGTCGGAATTTTAAAATCTCTCTAACTAAAGTTTGACACGATGAATTTGCTTTCATTAAGATTGGTTGAAAATAGGATATGTCTTTTCGATTTATTCTAAAAGCATTCATATTTTACAGTGGGAAAATATTAATTTTAAAAACGGTATAACTCATTGCAATAAACTAATTGAGGGTAGTTTTGTATGGATGAATTTTATAGTAAACTTAGGACTATAAGCTTGTGGTAATAACTTTTTGGGTGCACTGATATGAACACTGAAGAGCTTGAGCTTGAGCATGTGCGACCACCCCTGGCTGCTACTCCGTTATCAATCGGGACTAGCTGAAGTTGCACAGGGAATCAGTAGATAATTATGCTTGGGATTAGCGAAACATCTTTCAATGTGCAAGTCCTGGCAATCCTAAAGTGTTTCTGATCAATAACGGCGCCGGCCAGGCCCGAACGTAGATCGCAGAAGGAAAGGGAAGGAATTGTTAGTCCGATACTTGCTTTTGCTAGAGGCCGTACATACTACTGCGCACTCCACAAGAATCACGGGAGGAGGATATTTTTATTAGTAGAGTTTAGAAGTTGGATATACTTCTTCTTTACCGACGCTAGAGAGGTGATTCCACTACCTGGACTAGATATCGATCCACCAATTTCATGGACCGGGGACCAACGGCTTTACTTCCCTTCCGAAGGAAGACGTGACCACAGATTTTTTCACCTCAGAAAAATCTCAACGACCTCGGCTGGAATTGAACCCAGGCCAACTGGAATGAGTGGCGGTCACGCTTACCACTCAACCACCGACGCCGTCATGCACTGATATAAACACTGAAGAAGACTATAAGTAATAGTTGAAATGATGGTGAAAAGAAAGTGTTTATTATTATTATTATTATTATTATTATTATTATTATTATTATTATTATTATTATTATTATTATTATTATTATTATTATTATTATTATTATTATTATTATTATTATTATTATTATTATTATTATTATTATTATTATTATTATTATTATTATTATTATTATTATTATTATTATTATTATTATTATTATTATAGTGGAATTAAACGAAGACATCTGACTTTAGAGGATTAATTTTTGGGGTGTCTTGAAATTCGCGAAATATTACTTTTTTCCTATTTTTTATTCAAAATTCAATCATTCTTGGATTAGGGGAAAGAGGGTAACAGTGGAACTATGAAAACAATACGTTTTCATAGTTCCACTGTTACCCTCTTTTCCCTGTTTAGATGATTCTACTCCAATTTGATGTATTATAGTTATTTAGTTTATCGAATAATCTGGGGTTTAGCACAATCAAAAGATTTAGCTTTGAAAAGACTATCCGTACATTACAATGCAGTCTCCGTACATTACAATGCAGTCTCTTTTTCATAAAAGTTAATACCAATACAACAAATATGCATTTTCAATCATATAATCTCAAAACAGGCCACGGTGTCTCTGGTAGAATAATATTTTCACAAATAAATCAGCATCGCTGAAATATTTGCTAATCAACAGCTTATATGCTCCTATTTCATCTGAGCGTCACTTTGAAATGTTCTATCGGGGCTAGAGAATTTATGTTTTGATATTTTGATAATCAGTTTTTAAAATAGTTTATCAATCTACAAAATATCGTCCTTTTAGGTGAATGAATTAGTGGTCAAACGGGATCATAAAATCTTCGGAAGACACCACTGAAATTAATTTAGCGAATTTCGCGTTGATAATGAACTTCGCGAATTAAAACGACATTTAAAATTTTAATTTTGATATATATATTAAATTTTGTGCTTCTATCTCTGGTTGAACAACATAATCCCAAAGAAATCAATATCACCGAAAGACTCTCTAATCGGAAGCAGAGACAAGTTTCGAAAAGTTCTTTCTAAGGCTCTAGGCTGTTTCATAGCTCGTTTTAACGGTGATCTAGGAAATTAACATTTTTTAAACTGATGACTAATATATATTAGAGAATAAATTTTCTGCAAATGGTGAATTAGTGTTCTCTAAAATCTATTGGTAATGCGTATGATTTTTTTATTACTAAAATTTAGAGGCAACTTTCCACCAATGAGCATTCATTTGTTTGAGAAGCCATTTTTATGTGAACCGATTTAAATAATTACAATGTTTGTTAGTTTGTGTTTTTATGAGAACATTAGTCTTAAAAAACGGTAAAACGGATTTGTAAATTATCCTGTTGAAATTAGCTGACATTTTGAATACTTTTGGGATTTACACTAAAAAAATTAAAATGTTTTCCCGGGAAATTACGACAATAAACAAAACGTTACATTTTTTCACATCTACCAAGTTGAGAAAATATTTAAACAGAAAAGTGGGTCAATCTAAACAAAATATAAGAAATTCAAAAAAGTTGCGGTTTTTTCGCAGCATGTGTTGGAATTTCATAAAAATGCGCATTCTCTATCCAACCTTAAATTAGTAAACTGTACTCTTTTCTTTCTTCTTGCCTACCATACTTGCTTCTGTCGATTGGCATAAAAGAGTCGCACGCGTGTAGTCGTTTGTATGGCCGATACTAACGGTCGGTCGTTTCAGGTGTTTAGATGATACCTTTTTTTTCTATCCACCAAAGTGCATAACAGCTCGCACGAGTAATTACTGTAGAACAGTCGGAATCTTATTCAATTTCTCTAACATGCTTTATTATATTATGTATATTAAAATGATACAGGTTCTATCCATTGGGATGAGTTTTCATTGTGTAAGGTACTTTAATTACAGGGAAAAGCATGTATCAAACTGCATGTCATGTATGTATTATCTTTATACAGTATATTTTCCCCAATTCACTAAGAAGCAATATTACATGCAACTCTGAATATGTAAAGAGAAAATACGTTGTTCTAACACCAAGTGGAAATGCGCTTAACCTAGTTGGACCCATAATACATGCAAAAATTGCATGCCATATTCATATTTTATTATTATTCATGCATTATTCTTTCATATTATAATTAATGGCACTGTACCCTTTTATTTTTTTACTTATATAATTTGTAAAATAACATTATATATCAAGTACGGACACCGTTGAAGTTACAACTGGACAATAAAGTCAAAGAGGAAAGGTTTTAAGAAATTTGTGCTTACTGTTAAATGGAGCCACCAGAAGAGCAAGACTCAAGCTTGGATGGTGGTTACCTACATACATACATGTTTTACGCTTGCATTATATTTAATTATATTTACCAAATTTGCCAAGTTTATCTACAGTTTTCAAACTATTTGTTTCAGCCATTAAATTTATTATATTCAACCTTATTGTTATAGTGATATAATTATCCATGTTTATTATATTTCAAATATTTATTATATCATGCATTCCTTTTATAATATTATTTGCATTTATTATATTTTTATTTTCAGCTGATTATATTACATTTACCACATGCAACTAATTTAAACATATATGTGTACTCATTGTATTCATTATATTCACTAAATGCCTTGTTTTTATTATAATCATTATGTTTATTCATTTGTTATATTTATTATTTTCGTTATGTTGTTCAATGTATTTATTAAATGTTATATTCGATTTTCGTTACATTATAAAATATTTGACAACTGGGAAGGTTTGGGAGCACCAGGGTATCATACGAATTGAGGACTGGACGAGGGAACGTGGATAGCCAGCCCAAGTCACTTGAAGAAAACTTGTTTTCATCAGAAGGTCTGACAAGAGTTTGACGCACCCTTCTCAAAACAAATCATCAGGTGGGTAAAGCAAGTATAGCGAAATTTTTTATCTTTTGACTGGAAAATTATTGTTGGAAGGGATCTTTTCCCCGCGAGGTACGCGTAAGTGTCTCTGCTTACGGACCCGCCCAATCCCTTTTTGATCTCCCTTCAGTAACAGCGATAATGTGAAAGTCTCACGATAAACTATTTCGGATCTACCGTAAGTCTACCCGCATTCACTGGAAAAACCTTGAACTGATGGTGGCTTCTTATCACATCACATCACATCACATAGCATGAATAAATAACGTTGCTTGATGCTACGTTCATACTACGAGTTAAAATGTTGCTAATTATTATAACGTGTTATAACTCTGTAGTGTGAACATAGTATGAAAGTTATATGCTCAAAATATGTATTTTGACAAAATCGTCTATATCTAATTTTATTTTACATATACAGTGTTGTAATTCTTCGTAAGACAAACTCGCAATATCATTTTACTAAAGTGACTCTATATACGAGATTTAGAGAGTGACGCATCTCACCCGACGACATCTCTCCCTAAATTACTCGATCCAAAAACAAACATACATAATAGCGTTTAATGGCCACTGAACTGAGTTAAATATGCCACATCACTTGTCTAAAAAATCTCTACAAAGTGGCGTTTTCAGAATTTTGGGATTCTACTTGGTTACTGAGGCATAGCGAGAAACGAGCAGAGAAATTTTTAATTTTTTGCTTCAAATGATTATGTCTGAGGATCGGCTTAAGTTATCTAAAAGATGTTTTTATGTGTAAAAGTATTTGAAGAACACAATAGCATAATCATTTGCAAATCAAAACTACACGAATTGTGAGAAAAATGCAGTGAAAGTTTTAAATTGGAAATAATGCATATTCGGCAACACTTTAACTGAAAATAACTATTTTTATAGATTCCCTGATTCATTTTCTTCACATGCATCTCACCGATTGTATATAGAGCAAATGGAGCCAAAGATATGAATAAAAGTTAATAACTCAATAGACACCTATGAAACGTGTAAGTGCGACTTTTGTTTACATTTATTGTAAAAACACGCAACATAGTCAACCGATCTTCGTTAATATTTGAGAGAATAATACAGAATAGATGGAAGCATCAATTGTCTTCTTTGAATTGTTTATGCCATTTATAAGTTTCAAACTTTAAAAATCGTTTTTCTCGAAATGTGCTAAATAGTGCTTGTCATAAGATATAGCACAACAGAGACGATATGAGGCTCGGCCCTCCGGGTCTCGAATAATTTTTTTTCAAAGTTGGAGCGCATTCTTTACACTTCTTTTGTAAGAAATGTAAAACAATGAATATTTGCATGAATCAATTATATTCACACCCTATCCCTGAATGTTTTGTTTTTTTGTTAATGCATGAACAATAGCTGCAACATGACGAGCTGGCATGATTTTACCACGATTTTGTTATTATTAAAAAAGACACTCGCTTCCTTTGCACCTGTACCGCAGTCCGCATTCCGATCGAGTTGAGTGGAGTTTCCCTCAATACTTATGCAATTGGAGGCAAAGTTCTCAAATCCAACCGTGCATGTCTGGTTCGGTTTGATTTTCTATTCGTGTAAACATCCCTGACGCTAATGGTGCTAGGAATGGAGAAAATGCGATTGAAGAAAAACGAATGCGCTTTTATACACAGGCACAATATCCCATTGTACGTCTGAGCATAGGTTAGATTGCATGAGACCACGCTATTGATCCGACAGCAGCGGTGAAAACAAATTGTTCACAAAAGGTGAAATAATGTGCAGGTACGTCCCAAGACCTGGACTCGTTTTAGTTCACGAACTTCAAGTGGTGGCGAAAAGCTTTTTTCGGCCTTTCATTTCAAGAGGTGTGAATGATGTGTAGGGTGACGCATTGGAATGGGTAAAATTTAACCAGGGTTTTTAACCCTTTGTGGCGCGAATTTATTTTTCGTTGGTAATACTGATATTTTTCGCTATATATAATTTTCGGGGTCGATGATTCTGATTCTGACATCGAAAATGTAAAATCAAAATGGCGGATCCAATATGGCGACTGTGCTTGGCTAAATTTCATGTTTTTTTTTATATTGGCCTAATACGTCTTACAAGGGGATTCATTCCATCCGAAATGTTAATTTCACTCAACTTAATTTGTTCTATTAAATTTATAACTTTTTTTAATATTATCTAATTATTGATTTTATAAACTGGATTAATTTGAAATATTTATTTTATTAATGAATGAGGCATTTGAATTGGCAAAATATAAATGTACCATGGAAATAATAAATTTTTGAGAAATAAACGTTTTCAGACAACTATTCCCTGATTCTAATTTTTATAAATAATATTTTTAATCAGAGACACCGCGGACATGTTAAAATTCGTTCGTTTTTCCTTTTAAAAGGGTTCCTCGAAGAATACGAAACGAAACCTAGAATAATGGACCACATTTTTGTTGAAACTGAATAGTTTGCCTCACGAGATCATAAAGACGCTTCATTTTTTTCTTAGCAGTAGAATCAACATGAAAGCTTTAAAATACAAACATATTTAATCAAACTTATTGCAATTCGTTATTTTTACATTTAGATAGTCTCTCGAATTACTCTATTTTAATTCGAAATCGTTATACACTAGAAGGTAAACTTTAGACGCTCGTGCATTTTATTGGAATGCCAATAAAACTTTGTAATTTCGTGACCGGTAATTAATTCGAATAAAATAAAAAATCATCTCACTCATTGCACCGGGCGGCGTCTCGCATTTTTCTTCGCTTCTGGAAAATAGATAGTCTTCTCACGAATTACTGGTCGTAAAGCGTAGCACACCAGTCAGTAGAGTGTGGTTCAAATTGGCAGCGTGAAAATTTGCAGAGAATTTTCTCCCTCATTTAATCCCAGCTGTGAGCATTATCTATGCCAGCACTATTCTATAGGTATAAATGCTTTTCAATGGTTGCTGCCACATACCGGTCCTATTCTCCTTCAACGGCAGAAGAAGCACCGAAAATAATTGCTTTTCACAATTCCGTTCAAACTTTCCAGCCCAGTGCCTCCCTTCTGCCCCATTCTGATCCTGTCGAATCATCCATGCACCAACCAACTAGGTAAATCTGTGGTTTGCATCGATTACTCTGCTTTACAGCACGTTTAATGAAATGAGTTGAAACGATGGAAAATAGGAGCCATAGAATTCGTATGCAATTTGTAAAAGGCTGCACGTGAGAAAGGATTGGGTGTATTAGAGGATAAAATGTCGAAGGTCTCCCCAAGAGCTCTACATGTTCCAGCTATAGTTCATCTGATGCCGTCTACCTGCAGTGAGGATTCAAAAGTTGAAATTAGACGCCACAGTTTTAATGAAACCACGTTCGGAAAACATATTATTTATGCATCGTCCAGGGATTTTGCTTACTAAATTTGACAGCTTACCAGCAGCAATGTGTGCGACTAAACATGAAAATCATTGAAATTTTGTTTATATGGAAGCATTTTCGTGAGATTTTTACTTCTGTTCTCGGAGCTGTTCGGCTGTTTTTTTTTTGTTTTTATATTTAGAACTGATTAACCGATTTCGCCAATTTTCTCTATCGTTATTTCAGAGAGCGAGTAAAGGCGCTATAACCTTGGCTCATTAGCCAGGGCAGGGCTAATAACCTCTGCCTCACCCCAGGAAGTTAGGACCAAAGGAGTGACATTAACCCTCTTAGCCAAGTCATTCCCAACGATTTTTCAAACCCCCATCAAATTGAAACGGTCGGTACGGTTGTCCACGTTTCTTCCTTATTCCAGGTTTAAAATGATTCGTTGATTAAATCATTCATTAAATGAATAAATTTATTGCCGCATAGGAGAATATCGGTATATCGTTGTTAGGAGAAATTTCACTGCCGATGATCTCTCAGTCTGAGTGTCTAAGAGCTAAATGATTCACGAAAATGGGTATCGATATCGGGAGAAAAACCGCCGATTGCCTTCTAAAATGTCCTAAAACTATTTAACCGACACATGATTTACCAAAATAAATTGAACAATTTGAAAAAACGAAATTTTAATGTGGTACTGAAAAATTGAATTGAATTTTGCAGTTTGTGAACAACGTGAACGTGCCCGTCTTACCCACAGTGTCCGTCTTTATCGACATTCCCCTACAAATAAAGTGAGTGATTTTTTAAACTTAATATTTGTTTCATTTGTTACATTATCACACCATGAAAAAGAGGATTAAAATATTGAATAGCTGAACTGCTGATGGTAAAATATTTACATTTTTTAACCCATACTTTATATTAGCTGATTCCCGCCAATCTACACTCACTGATGAAGCATGTAGGCATCTGATCTAAAATATATTTAACAAATTAGCAACAAACAAACAACTTTCGAAGAAATAATTCTTTCCTTGATGCTTCGCCGAATTCTGAACATATAGTTTTACATATGTGTAATACTGAGAAACATCAAACGTTTATTAAAGTTTAAGTTTAAACAAATGGCGAAGTGGCGAAAATACCATACATCACAGAAAAGTTTATTTCTTATGTCGTGCATCCATCTTTAGTGTTCGCAAAAATAGTTAAGAAACAAAACTATCATTAAAGCACTGCTCTCCACTTAACTACCATGGTTGGAAAACCTTGATACAGGAAACATTCCAACCAATACATTGTACAAATTTCTGCTCAAAGTTCATTCCCACGGTTGAAAAGTTTCTTATAGAACAAGAATGTTCCCGGTTGCACGTTCAACGAAGCACGAAGTGGAAATTTTCCCTTCACGCTACTGCTCAAAGTTGACCCGAGATGATCAATCACGAACCAAGAAAGGCAAAGATGCCGCTCATTTCACAATCAATTATGCATGCAAGCGTCATTTCGCGCTCTTGCTCTCAATATTGCATATTTAAAAAAACGGCAAAAATCACGTCTCTTATCGTTACTTACCGCTTCTTATAAAATACATGAGTGATGAGCTTGCGGGAACCGATATTAGGCAAACGAATCCACGGTAGCAAACTTTTTCGCACATACGTTATTCTACTTCAACAGAAGACTTTAATTAATAGTTGTTTCAAGACTTATTTTAGTCATTGTTGCTTTTACGGTATATTTCGGTATATTGGAGCAATGTTAGCAATGTATGATAAAGCCCTGTCCAGCTCGTGCTATAGATTCAAAAAGCTTCCAGCAGTTAATTGGTTGGTTGCATTCAATATCATCAACAGTCACTGGTTCTATCGACAAAGTACTGTCGGTTGCTAATACTCGTACAGGTTTCCCATATCGGTGTTTATGGTATACCATTATTGGATAGAAGAAAGTGAATTATTGCTCTATCCATACAATTCTTTTTAGCACTACAATGCTTCTGTTTTCTGCTCCACAAATGACACATACATATTGTAATCGAACGAGGCAAAAAGCTTAGAAATGTATTTAGACATACCGTACTTGAACAAAACGTAAAAACATGTATTTAAGGTAGGGGAGAGTGTGGTTAATTGAACAACGAAGAAAGAATTACGTCACATTCTAGCGATTTTTGTGCAAACATTTGTCTTATTAACTCTATCGATAATCTCACATGCATCGTTCGCGTGTGCAAAATTTAGCCCTTCACAATAGAGATATACTTTGCACACAGCTAGGAAGCAGGTACATATGGTACTGGCATGGCATCAGAAAAATGTGAAGTAGAATCCAACTTCTATACTTACTAACAAATATCCTCCTCCCGTGATACTTGTAGAGTGCGCAGTAGTATGTACGACCTCTAGCAAAAGCAAGTATCGGACTAACAATTTCTTCCCTTTCCTTCCGCGATCTACGTTCAGGCCTGGCCGGTGCCGGTATTGATCAATAAACACTTTAGGATTACCAGGAGTTGCACATTGAAAGATGTTTCGCTACTCCCAAGCATAAATAATTATCTACTGATTCCCTGTGCAACTTCAGCTAGTCCAGATCGATAACGGAGTAGCAGCCAGGAGTGGTCGCACAAGCTCAAGCACAAGCTAGAAAATTTTCTCGTAATAAAATTTTCTTACAACTTTGTCCTTGTTACTAGGACTCCATCTCGAAATATCGTAAAAATTATTTTTCGATGTCGTTTCTAAAGGTGGAGGGGGGGGCTGGTCTGTAAGGGTTTAAGCTTAGGGAAACAATTTTTATGCGATATTTTTAGTAATTTGGGTAAAGTGAATTGATCGAAACTTTTGTATATTATACTGCATCAGTTTAATAATATTCTGTAATTTTTCCTTGCAAAAATATCGACAAGCGACTCGGCAACGAAGCTTTTTGTGAAACGTCTTTGAAAAAACACGATTTGTGGTGTTAACTGCTGTTTAAAAATTCCTAAACTCCACGTTGAGATTTTGGGATAATTTTTCAATTTATGGGGCTTTCTACTCACTACTCATGACGAATTTTTTCTTAAAAAGTAGTATTTTCGCCATTTTATGAGTAAATAAACCCCTTCATTGAAAAATTATCACAAAAACTCAACGTAGGAATTAGACATTTTTATATAGAATGTGTATGCAAAGTTTGAAATAAATCGGTTAAGGGGAAATAAGAGTTTCAGCAAAAAAAAAAAGAATGTTGCGGCAGTGCGCAATTTCTAGTTGTCCCCTCGCCACTCATTTATACTTTTCTGCTATTGTAATTGAGCCTGTGACATAGAGCAATAAAATCAGTTCAGTCTAAGTCAGCCACCGCCGGCGGCGGTCGCTTGATCGTAGTTCTATCACAGTCCGTTTTTGTGCTATTTTTCCATGCATTGGAGTTTTGTGCGTCGATAGTCGGATAGCAGGAAATGGGTCCTACCGATGAGAACGAACATTGGTACCGTGACCAGGATTTCAACGTGCCACAACAACCTGCCACCCGATAGTTCCAGTAGAATCCTTGGAGGACAATCGGCTACGGAGTTATTTCGCGCCACTTCAGCTATGCCGGTGTGGGCAAGTATGCAGCCGCTTAGCAATATCAACCCCCTGCAGTGCTAAGTCGGTGTGGGCGTTCTTGCAGCCGCTTAGTGGAACGCATTACTACTCCGAGATCAATTCCCAGTTGCACGAATCGCAACATTCCCGAATGCGTTCATCAACAGCAAGTGTACCGTCGAAGTAATTTTTCACTGCCAGCGTGTCACCATTAGGGATTCTATTGTACAACAGAACAACAATGAAGGAAACGTTCCATGGATGATCTTCCAGCAGTACCGTCAACAGATTCAGTTAGTACTCGATCATTTTTAGTGTATCTGATTATTGGAAAACATTCGTTTTGGTGGGGGAGGATGTTGCGGCAGTGCGCAATTTCTAGTTGTCCCCTCGCCACTCATTTATACTTTTCTGCTATTGTAATTGAGCCTGTGATATAGAGCAATAAAATCAGTTCAGTCTAAGTCAGCCACCGCCGGCGGCGGTCGCTTGATCGTAGTTCTATCACAGTCCGTTTTTGTGCTATTTTTCCATGCATTGGAGTTTTGTGCGTCGATAGTCGGATAGCAGGAAATGGGTCCTACCGATGAGAACGAACAAAGAATTTTTTTAAAATTTGGTTGAAGCAAATTGATCAAAACTTTTTTGAATTGTAATGCATCATTGCAATAACATTCTGTAATTTTAAAAATACCCCACCCCTACGTTGAGTTTTTGGGACAATTTTTCGATTAAAAGGGTTTTTTACTCATAAAACGGCGGGATTTTTCTTGACACAATGAAATTTTTATTTCAAATGAGTAAAAAGCACTCTTAATTGAAAAATTATCTCAAAAACTTAATGTATGGGTTAGGTATTGTTTACATAGAATATGTAATCAAAATTTACAATAAATCGGTTAAGTAGTTTTTGAATGGCAGTTAACACCGCAAAGCGTGTTTTTTGCAGAGACGTTCTACAAAAAGCTTCATAACCGAGTCGCTTGTCAGTATTTTTGCATGAAAAAATTAGAGAATGTTATTGAAATGATGCAGTATAATGTACAAAAGTTTCGATCAATTCGCTTCACCCAAACTTCTAAAAAAAATCGCAAAAAGTGTTTTTTTAATGTTGAAACCCTTATCTGCCTTTAAGGTTCAAAGAACTTTCGGAGAGTGTCTACACGAATTGAACGCTTGATAGTATGTGTTGGAAAAAAATGCGTTCAACTTTGTCACCGGTTTATCCATATAAAACATTTATTAAACTCTAAAAGAAGAATATCAGTCGATTTATTAGATTATCAGTATTCAAATTGTGCAAAATAGTTGGTGGAAAAACAATTGATCGGGTGGAATGGTGCTTTTGAAAAAGTGGCGGTGATGTTTCGTCACACCACCACATTGTGCCGGGACACGCAACACAATTGCTTAGTGAAAAAACCACAGCCACTTTTTCAAAAGCACCATCCCGCCCGGTCAATTGTTTTTCCACCAACTATTTTGCACAATTTGAATCCTGATAATCCATTAAATCGACTGATATTCTTCTTTTAGAGTTTAATGAATGCTTTATAAGGATAAATCGGCGGCAAAGCCGTACACAATTTTTCATACCCCTCTACCAAGCGTTCAATTCTTACACATACTCAAACAAAGTAGCTTGAGCCTTAAGAAACACAAAAAAAGTAAGGGGCCGTTCATAAACCACGTAGACTCATAGGGGGGACGGGGGGGTCTGGCAAAAGTCTACGTTTGTCTACGAGGGGGGAGGGGGGTGGGTCTTTGAAAAAGTCTACGTAGACTTTTATTATTTATTATTCTCGTATTACTAATTATAAATGGGATTTAAAGAGAGTTGTATTCAAAATATCGGTCTATTAAGCTAGGTGTATTTATGCAGACACTTCAAAGCTAGTACACTATTGAGGTAACTACTCGTTAAGCGACCACTCAACCCAGAACCCATGATTTTTTTGGACAACCTAACACGTTGTTGTTTCTTGCGTATATTTTGATATAGTTTTGATCTAGGAATAATACAAAATAACAGTTCCAAAGACGATCACCCAGAATTCCTCTCGACGGAAGATTTTGACTGTGAAATCATCTGAAACACCCTACGCAACTTCGTGCAAACCGGTTCTACTACATTTATCTTGGAAAATATTCGGAGTTAAACTTTGATACTTTGCGATAATACTCTCTGGTGATATGGCTATTAATTACATAAGAAAAATAAATATTTTTGGGAAGATTTAAATAGCTTCGTCTCCTTAATCAAATAAGGCAATTTAGATTATCTTATTATCTTAGAAATATTAAAATTTGTTCACGAAAAGTAAAATTTGTGTACATGTCTGGTTTATTATTTTAGTCTAGATGATAGTACACATCGACAGTATTATTTTGTAATTGTTTCTTATAATTTAACAATTTTGAATGCACCAGTAAGGCTCAAAAAGTGTTTAGCAATTGTGCATTGTTAGTGTATGTCGCACTTCGGCCAAAATTTGAACTAGTTATAGCAATATATCTTTTTACATATACTTGAGTGAGTAACCTTGAAAAGAAATATTCCGCTACACAAACGTTGGAAAGCACCTTGAATTGGTATTAATTGATTTGATCAAGCATAGACAAAAACCCAATGTGAAAAACCTTTCTTTAACATTTAAAAAGCTTGAAATAAATCTAAACGCTAATTTTTAATTAAACATTATAATAGGCTTCTTGCTAATTTCACTTTTGCCGCGAATAAAAAAAATTAAAAGTCTACGTAGACTTTTGACGGGGGAGGGGGGTGTTGGTAAAAGTCTACTAAGGTCTACTAGGGGGGAGGGGGGGGGGGGGGGGTTAAAAATTCTCAAAATTCGGTCTACGTGGTTTATGAACGGTCCCTAACTTTCATTTCAAAATGCTTTTAATCCATCTAACAGTGTGATGAGATATTGTTTATAACTCTTAGAACTCTTTCTTCGGATCTCGATCAAATTAGCATAGGACAACATCATTGCGAGAAATCTCGAAAGCAAAATCAAACCAAAGGTAAAGCGAAACTGGCCTTTAAAATAAGCGGATAATCGATATACTACTAATGCTTTGTGAATAAAATATAGCGGTAAGTGTGGTAAAATGGGAATCTTTTTTTAGAGCTACGTTTAAGTGAACGGAACTTATTTTTTCATGCTTAAGCTTCCTATACAACTAAGCTTCCTTTTTCACAGAAACGAACTGAAAATATTATTTTTTAAAAAAAGTTAATGATCTCCGTTTGATCACGTTGAAAATTACCAACATTGAGAGTCGCAGAGTAAAGTAGTAAGCTCCGTATAACTCTGGAACCGGAAGTTGCATCGAGATGAACTTTGTTAGCAAGTGGGAGGGTATTTTACACATTTCATTTGAGACTAAGTTTGATCAAATCGGTTCAACCATCTCCGAGAAACCGAAGTGGCATTGACTCAGAACACGGGTACTTCCCCACTTTACTACAAAGAAAGTTTACCACTTTTCCCCAACACCACATTTTGCAAAAATGTTAGCGTCATTTTTTCCAATGTAAATGACACGAAATCCGTTTGCCTTGCTAAAATTAACACTATTAATAATATTTTGAATCGTACTTGCAATCGGTTTATTCGGATAATTCGATTGAAACTTTTTCACTTTGTCAAGAAGCTGTTTCCAATCCCATTAGCTCAGTGTTCAATTATCACAAAGCGAATTGGGAAAGGTACAAAACTTATATTGAGAATAATTTTAATCATGACCTTGATTTACAAAATAAAGCTGACATTGATACGGCATTACGAAATTTACGTGATTAGTTGATGCTAGAAATTTATCAGTACCAACAACACAGAAAAAATTTAGTACTCCTATTATTGACGACGATCTTCAACTTCTGATTCGCTTGAAGAATGTTCGAAGACGTCAATATCAACGTTCTCGTGATCCTGCTATGAAATGTATCTATCAGGATCTACAAAAAGAAATTAAGCATAGATTCACACTCTTAAGAAATGAAAATTTCGCGAAAGAGGTTCAACAAATCAAGCCAAATTCTAAACCTTTCTGGAAACATTTTAAGGTTCTTAAGAAACCTCAGAAACCAATTCCAGCTTTGAATGAAGGTGACCACATACTTCTTACAAACGAAGAAAAAGCTCAAAAACTTGCTCAGCAGTTTGAAAGCGTCCATAATTTTAATCTCAACGTTGTGAGTCCTATTGAAACCGAAGTCTTACAAAAATATGAAAACGTTTCAAATCAAGTTTTGTCTCTAGACGATATTGTTGAAACAAACTATGATGAGATCAAATCCATCATGAAAAAGTTAAAAAATATGAAAGCTCCAGGTTATGATGGAATTTTCAACATTCTTCTTAAAAACCTTCCCGAAATCACCATGAGATACTTGGTCAAAATTAGGGTTCGTCGCGGTGCGGATGTGGGCGGTAAATGGATTGTCCGCACCGCAACCGCAAAAAAATAATAAAACCGCACCGCTTACCGCAACCGCACTTTATTTACCGCACCGCACCGCGCGGTAATGCGGAAAATGCGGTAAAATTTTGATATTTTTAAAAATGGTGTTGAAAAATTGTACATTTGTGTAACCATATATAATTAAATGTTATTCTTATTCACACGAAATTTAACTTTTAGAGACTCCTCAGAATGTAATGTTTATGAAAAAATCAACTTATGCATTTTCTATTAATAAAATTCCATACATTTTAAGGCAAACATTATACATTCAAAAACGTTCTACTGCAGTAATAGGAAAACTTTTATTTTAGCAACCCTTCAGTTAATTGAAAAATGTGGAATAAAAATGTAATAAGAAATGAAGTTGCATATTTTTTTCTCTAAATTTTCATATTTTCAATGTTTTTGACATATGAAAATGAAATGGATGATTTTCGCATTTACGTAGTACGTTACGTAGTAAACCACCTTTCATTCTTAACGGAATTTCACCAAAAAAAAAAATTAATGTCGAAATACCAGTACTTCTATATAGTAGCGCATATATTCCAATACAGTGAAATAAAAACATATTGTATTTCATTAATAAGAACGACGCCATATTTGACGAAAAAAAATTGCCTATACATTACATCTAATCAGGAGTCCGGTCTCAACCGGCACAGAATTATTGAACATTAGAAAAACTGCAAAAATGTATGATTTGTAGCATACAGCAGAAAGGATTTTTAAAAATAGGGGGTTTTACGGACAAAATATCCCAAAACTCTATCTTCCGCATTCTTCAAGAAACAGATGTATTATCATTTAAAAACTAAGATTGCTCCCTTTAAAAATGAATGAAGTGTAATTTTCTAAATGCTAGTTTGAAAGTTCTAGCATTTAATATATGTTCCTCTAATATTTTTCCAAAGAGCCAATGGCAAAAACTTCAATTGAAGTGAACGGGAGTCAAACTATGTGGTGTTTGGCAACAACAGTTTCAAAAAAGCTACAAAATAGTCTTGACTGAAAAATATTAGGACCTAATTTGGTAGAAAATTATAGTAAATTTGAATGGAAGTACGCGAAAAAAAGTTATGTAGCATTATGCTATATTTCACCCTAAGGAGGAAAATTTGGTAAACACCAACATTTCTCACTAGGGTGATCACGTTTGATCACGTGTTTACCAAATTGATATCGAAAACGATTCATAATTCCACGATTTCCAACAGAAATCGAGAGAAGTGATTCACTTTTAAATTGGATTTAAGAGTAAACATGTATTGCATTTTATGTATTTGAAATGGTTAGTTTGTGAAGTTTTACTTAGAAGTATAAAATAACTAGTCCAAAATATGTCGTAAAAATAATAGCGTCAAAATATTTCGGACACAGCTAGATTTTCTTTCATTATCAATTAGAATAATCAAAATTATCACTTTATCATTTTTTTGCGGTACGGTTGCGGTAAAACCGCGCGGTAAAAGCTCTTTCCCGCACCGCATCTGCGGGAAAAAGTGTCTCACCGCACCGCAGATTTTGCGGTGCGGGTGCGGTAAATACCGCGCGGTTGCGGTAATTACCGCAACCGCGACGAACCCTAGTCAAAATATTCAACAAATGTTTTGAATTAGCATACTTCCCTGAAAGATGGAAAAATGCCAAGATTATTCCTATTTTGAAGCCAGATAAAACCCAGCAGAAGCATCTAGCTATCGACCAATTAGCTTACTCTCTTCTATTAGTAAATTATTTGAAAAAATCATCCTAACTAGAATGATGTCACATATCAATGAGAATTCTATTTTTCTTCCTGAGCAGTTTGGATTTCGTATTGGACATTCAACTACTCATCAACTTGTGAGAGTAACTAACATGATAAAGGCAAATATCTCAGAGGGCCATTCCACTGGAGTTGCTCTTCTAGACATCGAAAAAGCTTTCGACAGAGTTTGGCACAAAGGTTTAATTGCCAAAATGTGGGATTTCAATTTTCCAATTTACACAATAAAGATAATTAAAAATTATCTTACTAACCGTACCCTACAGGTTTCTTATCAGAATTGTAAATCTAATAAGCTACCCGTTAAAGCAGGCGTCCCTCAAGGATCAAGCGTCGCACCAATACTATACAATATTTTTTACCTCTGATCTTCCAAATCTACCTACAGGCTGTAAAAAGTCACTTTTCTGTGATGATACTAGCATCTCAGCCACTGGGAAGAGTCTTCGTATTATCTGCAGTCGACTGCAACGAAGCTTGAATATTTTCAATGATCACTTGAAAAAATGGAAAATGTCCACTAATGCGGCAAAAACACAATTGATTGTTTTTCAGCATAAGCCAAAGGCTTCTTCTCTCAAACCAAATAATAACCATATTATTAAATTTAATGGTTTGAATTTAACGTGGACAGATCAAGTTAAATACTTGGGTTTGATTTACGATAAAAAAAACTCACTTTTAAGGATCACATTGAAGGAATCCAAACAAAATGCAACAAATATATAAAATGTTTATACCCTCTTATAAATAGGAATTCTAGGCTCTGCCTAAAGAACAAACTATTAATTTATAAACAAATATTTAGACCGGCAATGCTATATGCAGTTCCAATCTGGGCAAGTTGTTGTGCTACTGGGAAGAAAACACTTCAAAGAATTGAGAATAAAATTCTGAAAATGATTTTGAAGCGTCCTCCCTGGTTTAGCACAAATGAGTTGCACAGACTTGCAAACATAGAAACATTAGAAATTATGACGAACAGTATTATAAGCAACTTCCGACAAAAATCGTTGCAATCTTCAATTGCAACGATTAGCTCTCTTTATAGTTTATAAACTAGTTTATAAGATTTGTTTAGCTCCTTATTCAGAAGACAAGTAGGTTTAAAACATCCTACTGAAAAAAAATACTTAACTGCGAAAGCATATTATAACTTAATAATAATTAACTGAATCATGTAAACAATAGGGATGAAAGGTCACCACTTGTGACTGAACACCCAATATACTAAATTATAAATGTAATGCAAACAAAACAATATAATATATATATATATATATATATATATATATATATATATATATATATATATATATATATATATATATATATATATATATATATATATATATATATATATATATATATATATATATATATATACATATATATATACATATATATATATATATATATATATATATATATATATATATATATATATATATATATATATATATATATATATATATATATATATATATATATATATATATATATATATATATATATATATATATATATATATATATATATATATATATATATATATATATATATATATATATATATATATATATATATATATATCAAATAGAAAATAAAATATAAAAAAAATATTATTCTGTCGACACTTTTTGTCGTTACACCATCGTGTGGCATGGCCCACCACAGTGTGGAAGTATGATAAAAAATCACAGCCCATCTTCAAAAGCACCATTCATCTAGTTCGACAGTGTCTACAGCAACTATTTGGCATAATATGAATCGTGATGATCTAATAAATCGACTGATATTCTTCTTTTAGAGTTTTGAAAAGGTTTTATTAAACCGGTGACAAAGCTCAATACAATTTTTCCAACCCATACTACCAAGCGTTCAATACTAACACAACCCCAAAAAAGATGTGTTGAGCCTTAAGAAAAAGAAATTCCCTAGTACTAAAATGTCGTAAATAAAAGAGTTTAGTTTCTACTCTGATTCACAACGTACTGATGGCTTCATCCACTTTTAATTGAAATAGAGTGATACAAACAGCGAAATTGAGGATCAAAATTGTTGAAATCACCCTCGTCAGGAAGTAAATGGAATGAAGGTCAACAAATTGTTGCCTCTTCAAAATTGAAGCCTGAAGTACATAAGTTATCCATGCAACATTTTCCGCTGAGATCTTAGTAGCAATGGTTAAAAATTAAATGTTCCTAGCAAGCTATTCCATTCTTCACCCACCGGTCAACATCTTACACATCAAAGGGCAACCCTCTTGTCGATATTCAACAGCAATTCATGAACGGGTCATATACATACCTATGCAGCACATAGCTTTCCATGACAAGTTGAAGAGGATGTAAAACTTGTTCTTGTGTAAGAACTTTGCAAAACTTGACTGATGCGCTCTGCTTGTTTTCCCCACCCCAGTAGTTAGCTGGCTTCTAAGTTTGCGCGCGGTCGAACTTGAGCTGCATTCCACCTCGGTGCAAGTGGAAGAGAAGGCCACCATTCCACCACCAAAAACGTCCGCAAGGCAGCAGCGGAAACTCAACATCCACACTACTGACGAGTGTAATACAAAAAGTTTATCGTACATTCAAATCATGCAGAAATTCAATAAAAGTGAAAAGTTTGGTATGAGAGTACGAACACACAGATACACGTCAGCAGCAGTAGAGAAGTGTATAGCATCAAGAAGCATACAAACTATTAGGGCATGCACATCACCATCAGCACCGTTGTTAACCCTGATGATGCGGTTACGGCACCAGTGGAAATCCTAGAAGCACGATCACGTTTGGTGAAGGGGATCCACTTTCTGTAAAAGATGTCAGTACCGAGCCAAAGGATGTTAATACTTGAAAACTTTGGTCTCTTGCGTAGTTTACTCCATCCGCCATCATCTTTCCGACAACAAACACAGAACAGAATAGAAAATGCAAGAATGTAAGTAGATGACAATCGCATATCGAAGTCGCCCAGAGAATCACAAACAGTAGCGTCTCGAGTTTTGTTGATTATAATTGTTTGTGCGATTAATAGCAGTGCCAACACAGCCAATGTGCATCGTTTGCATTTTGCCGGTCTATGGGAATGGCAGATGAAAATATGTTACAGCAACGAGTTACCTTGTCTAACGAACGGTTTTTGTGGTGGACGAGTTTCATTTGTATGCTGCATCTGGCATCCCCTCTCGTGTATATCTGGATTAGTCGATAGTCTGATGTTAAGAGCCGTTCAGCACATCGTAATAATTAGAATACGATTTGTACTGATTGATACAGATCCTGACTATCCTACACAGACGCAATTTGTGAACTTGACGTTTCAAACCAGCTGGTAAATGAGTTTATGTTTCCGAAGTTTTTAGAACTTAATTTATAGTTCACGATGTGGCGAGATTTCAAGGGAAAGCTCAATTAAAATTGTTTTATTGTACATATTGCTTTGTGAACAGTTGTTAGTAGATAATTGATAGTAAGAAATTTACCCACAACACTATTTTTTCATAATGACGTATGTCGCACCAACTCGAACAAATGTTGGCAGCACCCTCTCAGATTTTAATGAAACTTTTTGTACATGAAAACTTTGTCACAAAAAGCCACTTTGCATACTTTGTTTTTCCAAAAATGATCTAGCCTGTCTTTTGAAAAGGGCCAAACTTTTTTTACAATTTTTTTCAAATGGCTCTATTCTAAAAATGACTAGTCCTACAAAAAATGTTGTAGGAGTGATTTTCAAAAAATTAGTCAAATTTTGGAATAAAACTGTTGAAAAAAATCTGAAAATTGACTCCTACACTGAAAAAAATAGATTTTAAAAATTTTAAGTCGATTTACAAAAAAACCTATTTTTGATTTGGATGAAAGTTTGTTCCAAGATAGATAATTATGTTCCCTATCTACCGTCAAAAATTCAAGTTGGGCACTTTTAAGGAAAAATAATTATTTGAAAAAAACTTTTCTTTGTCCAAACTAATTTTTTTTTCAGTGTATTTTTGTCGAAAACTAAATCATGACCATCTCAGGATCCATTTTCCCAGCTGCTAGTTGCCTGATACATGCAAAAAGTATCAGATGGCATTTTGTTGTAGCATCCCATGGAAAAGGACCCTGTGATGCTATTAGTGGCGAATGGTAAAAAGAGCCAGTCCTGCTCGCGACTATGGAAATACCATAACAACTCTTCGACAGTTATATAACTGGGCAGTTGAAAAAACTGATAAAAATATCACAGAATTAATTTTCTGCTACATATTTACTGAACAGTACAACAAAATGTCAGAAGAACTCGAAGAGCTGTATAATAACGCCCAAACAATACCTGAAACTCAAAAATTCCACAGTTTTGTGCCTAATCCTGGTGGCAAAGTAAAGGCGAAAAGGTATTCTAATTCAGAAAACGAACCAAGACAAATGTAATATATAAAAATAAATAAATAATTATGTAAAATTCAAATGAAAGAAATGTCAAGAAAGTTTGAATTTAAATAAAGGAATAAAGCAATGATTTCATTACACCAAACTTATAATATTTTGGTAGTATATTTTCAATGAAATAAACAAGCATAAGTTTTTAAAAATAAATTGGTAATTGGCGAAGTTATGGCTTTTTCCCCGAAACCCTTTTTTATTTAAGAGGTTTTGCGGTGATCACGATTGAAGACGAATAGATCATATAAAATCCCAAAATTCAAAAATCGTTCGTACCTTAACGATTAGTTGAATAAATAATAATTCATTCGAGAACGTTTTTAGTAAAAAAATCGCTGTTTTAAGCTCTAAAAATTGTATTATAAAATTCTTATCCATGAAGCAAAAATTTATGATTAAAAATAAATCGTTAAAGTACGAGAAAAATTAATTACGATAAATAGGGATCTTTAGGAGTGTGCGGGTTAAGCCATATTCTGATCTCAGTCCTTTTTCAATTTTTAGGCCCGAAACTTTTTAAAAAAAACCTGTTTTAATCCACCTAGCGGTGCAATTGTGCCTCTCTCAATCATGAACACGAGAATTTTTAATTGCTTATATTTTTTAAAAGCTTTCAAATGTATACATTACAATTTAATTATACATGACTTGACAACTATATACAAGAAAAGAAATCATTATTCGAGTTCTAAAATTTTGCAAAAGAAAAACCAGCCACGGTAATATTGAATTGAAAAACCTATTTTAATCCACCTAGCGGTGCAATTGTGCCTTTCTCAATCATGAATCACGAGAATGTGTGCGTTGTTTATATTCATTAAAAACTTTTAAATGCATATATTACATTTTATTATTATACATAACATGACAACTATATACAGGAAAATAAATCGTTATTCGAGTTCTAAAATTTTGAAAAAGAAAAAACAGCCACGGTAATATTGAACTGAAAAACCTATTTTAATCCACCTAGCGGTGCAATTGTGCCTTTCTCAATCATGAATCACGAGAATGTGTGCGTTGTTTATATTCATTAAAAACTTTTAAATGCATATATTACATTTTATTATTATACATAACATGACAACTATATACAGGAAAATAAATCATTATTCGAGTTGTAAAATTTTGAAAAAGAAAAAACAGCCACGGTAATATTGAACTGAAAAACCTGTTTTAATACACCTAGAGGTGCAATTGTGCCTTTCTCATTTCTCCAAACTATGATTTAATAGCTGATTCGTACAATATAACATTATGGAAATGTCTTTCATACTTATTACAGTTGGTAAGTATATAAAAGAGCACCTCTTTGCATTCATCGCGGTATCGGTTTGAATCGGAGTTTTCTATGTGATCGCACTCTACAACCCGTAACTCCGGAGCCGGAAATCGGCTGGAGATTACCATTATTCTGAATTTGGATGCTTCCGGACCCGTCGATGGTGGCCAGTGTGGCCAAAGAGACTTTGAATGACTGTTGGTGACCTAGATCTACAAATTCAACAGTTGTGTTTACATTTTGGAAAAAAATCACCTTTTTACTTTCATCGCAGAATTCGTTAGAATCGGGATTTGCTGCGTAATCGTACGTATTACCCTGTAATTCAGGAATCAGAACTCGGATCCACACAAAATTCAACAGCAGCTGATGGACCTTTCATTTAAAATCAAGTTTGTCAAAATCGGTTCAGAAAATTCCGAGAAACCGATGTGGACAAATCAACAAATTTTGTTTTGTAACCATACTCTTCAACTCGTAATCCGGAACAAGATGTCGGTTGAAAATGAAATTCAATAGCAACCAGGGCCGCCGAGAGGGGGGGGACCGGGGTGTTTCACCCCGGGCCCGGAGTTTTGAAGGGGGCCCGGATTTTTAACAGAAACTTAAATTTTGACAAATACTTTTTCGACAAAAAATTATTTGAGTATACAATTAAAAATTCAATATCTTGTGTATGAGGTAACTGGAATGGCGAAAATTCTACTGCATATTTGATATCAACTATGTTTATATTAACGTAAATCTCGCATCTAAACAAGATCAGACTCGAGCGGGCATAGCGGAATTTGTACATTGGATGTCATGTACGCAACTCACCTGGGTTCGAATCCCAACCCCGCACACAGAAATAGATTTGTTATAGGAAAATTCCTATCCTGAATGAAGAAGCGAATGACCTTAAGGTTGAAATGTCTATAATCGAAACAAAAATATGATTAGACTTGTAAGGGTTAAACAATTAAATGGTTTGATTAGAAGCCATGAGGTTGTCTTCAAATTTCGCCAAATTGAAATCGATTTTTTTGATTTATTGAATTTCCAATCTTCGAAAGCGCTGGATTAGTATCGAAAGTAATTATTGAAAGAAAAAAACCCTGCTTAGGGTTGCCACACCGGTTTTTGAGGCGAATTCCGTGTCTTCGTTCAGATAAATCTGAATTCGCCCGGAAGAATCCATTGGATTATTTTGCAATTTTGCGTTGCCCTTTTCTTTACCAGGAATCGCCCAACACCCAGCCCTCATAATCATCATCCTCGGGTTGCAGGCCCTATGTTCCTCACAAAGATTCTCGAAAGAAACAGAAGTGTGATTTCACACCTCGTGTTTATTTACTGAGGAGCAGAGCAAAGCTCGCTCAGGTTATCCTTCACAGCGAGAGTGGTTGGTGCTTTTGGATTCTTTATGAATATCCGAGAAAGCGAATCACTACATCCAACTAAATCAACAAAACTGTTAACAAATGCAGAAACATACAACTTAATGTGAACGTCACAGAAAGGTGGAGTGCTTTACCAAAACATTACACTCTACGGTGAATGTGAAGAAAATAAGATATTTTTCCTCGTCGTGCTACGAACTACATAAGAAATAAAACAGTGCATATTTATTTGTTTTTAAGCGTTTTATACAATAAAAAACAATGGAAGCGCTCCAAAATTCTGTCGAGTGAACACTTTAATTCGAAATTCGAATTGATTTCAACGCATACCCATGTGTCTCTTGAAGTCTATCCCCTGCTCAATAAAATTCTGCTGGTCAAAGTACCATTAGAGGCGGTAACCCTACCTCTATTTGAGAGCTCAATTGGTCAAATGAGTCATCAAAAACTCTTGATATACCAAAAGAATTCGAAATTAATCCTAAAATTTAAATTTGAAATTTAATATATTTGGTTTGCCGATACAAAATCTATAAAAAATCATATTCAGATACGAGATGATACCGAAACATTTTTGTAAAGGGGTCATACTCAAATGACGCAGCTTTCTCGGCGATTTTCGACTACCAATTCCCCCTAGCAAAGAGGCCAGGGATGGAAAAAAATAAATACGTTTTACAATTCTTTCAAATACGGCCTTTTATCAACATTTTTATTATAACAGCAAATTTCGTACACAACAAGCCCCTTTCGTGACAAGTATAGTGTTAATAGTTTTGTTTTAAATTTTATGTCATGGAGAATGAAGAGAAGATCTCTCAGTTTACAATCCTGCTGCTGTCAATGATTCTATGAAGCAACTAAATTGCTAAATTGTGTTTGATTGATTTCGAAGAGAAAATTTAACTCTGCTTCCAAACTAAACCAACTAGTTAGCAAGATTAGTTAACTAATGTAGCAGGTTAAATCCGCATACAAAATCTTTTCGTTTTGAAGGAGTGAGCGTGAGATTTGGAACGTCGCTTCCTGAACGTAACGATTTTATTTTTATTTTTGAACTATTTTCTAGAAATTAGTTACAACATTCTTGTAAAATATTTTAAGGTGTGCTAACACACCAACACAAATAAAAGAATAATTCATGTTTTTATAGGATTATATGCTTTCGAAACCAGCATAGCGTAAAATCCAACCAAAACCCTTATTTGAAATTTGATCCATGTTTCTCAAATTTTTTCCATTTTTTTATTCCCGCGTGGATTTTTTTTCGTTAAAATTTCGCGATCTATTTTTTCAAGTTGTGGATTACATACAAATTGTGGATTCTACAATTGTAAGATTCTGCCTTTTTTATCTGTTTGCATACTTTTATTTTATCCATCTTTTTACGTTCCTTACTTTTGCTTTTTTCTATTGATATCACTATCACTTACTTTAATTTACAGTTTTTTCTCTGTTATTTAATTTTATTCGCAATTTATCGAGAAAATTCTGCTTTCTTTATTTTTTGTCGTGACTAACGACTTACCTTTCAATATAGGGGCCCCTTTTCAAAATTTCGGAAGAAAAATGATGTAAGATTTTGAACGCTTATATCTTTTGTTGTACTGAATGGATTTAATCAATTTCTTCGGCATTTTGTCGAAAATATTTGTACCAATGTTGTATTAAATTTTGGAATATGTAGGATATTCATTATCAACGGAAAAATAGTGTTTTGAAAAATCTTTCGAAAACGACACGGAAAAGTGAAAATTTTCAGCCCATCCCGCACAGAGCCGTCAAAATGGTGCAGCAAATGAACAATAAAATAATGAAAAGTTTATATAAAGGTCCACTACATGTTTGTTCCTATGATTATTCGTATTGGGTTGCTTGACGAGAGCAGTTGGTGGGGGAAAGCCGGGATATTAATTTTGGTTACCCCTTAGAAGTCGGACGGAAAGGAAAGGCTCATGCACGCCACGAGAACGAGCGAGAAAGCGATAGTAGTGCATATTAGCGAAAGCGTTACGTACATTTTGAACCTTATTAACTTTTCTTCTACAAAACGGATTGCCAATCTTGTTTCATAAATCGGAAGGAAAACGTTCAATGCTTGCTACCGATACGTTCTTTGCTATATAAAATTTGTTTAAATAGTTCGAAAACTACTTTAAATGAAATCAACATTAATGATAAAACCTATAAATAGGGGTGTCGCAGCTTTTCTCAAAGCCAGACGTGTGTAAGACGCAGTGCATAACAGACGTGCGTGGTCGTGAGAAGCTGCATCGGACGACCAATCAAATCAGCTACCATCGGAGAGAAGAAGAAAAACGTTGGTGGAGGTGGTGGCGGTGAGAAGTCCAAAAAGCCAAAGGCTAAGAAACGCAGTCACTGAAAAGGCGGTAGTAACTGCCACTAAAAATGCCACCAAAACATCGAAGGCTGCAAAGCGTACTCATTCGGCGTGAGCTGCGAAAGGGGAAAGATCGTATGGATGTACGCAGTAAAAACAATCGTCGGCAAGGTTTGAATTGTTTTAAAAGATTCCCGTCTTGTATCAACATAGTTATCCACAAACCGTCCTTATTAGGACGAAGGCAAAATGGAAAAAGAATTTAATTAGAAAGTTTCTTTTATTAACTAGTACTAAGTTTGCGCTTGGTAATTCTGTACTTTTACCAGTGAATCAGAAAATGTTTTTCTATTCTACAAACCCGAAGGTTTTTGCAAATCCTTCCAAGAAAATCAGTGAATGTGGCAACTCTACCACTAAGCGAAAGCTACACCAAAACGAATGATGAAAATATTTTCATTTATCGAACAAAAGGACGTCCTTCCATCTGCATTGTAAAGTCAATAAATAGGAACACCATGATGAAAACCGTGCTCATTCGGTATGAGCTGCGAAAGGGGAAAGATCGTACGGATGTACGCAGTAAAAACAATCGTCGGCAAGGTTTGAATTGTTTTAAAAGATTCCCGTCTTGTATCAACATAGTTTTCCACAAACCGTCCTTATTAGGACGAAGGCAAAATGGAAAAAGAGTTTAATTAGAAAGTTTCTTTTATTAACTAGTATTAAGTTTGGGCTTGGTAATTCTGTACTTTTACCAGTGAATCAGAAAATGTTTTTCTAATCTACAAACCCGAAGGTTTTTGCAAATCCTTCCAAGAAAATCAGTGAATGTGGCAACTCTACCACTAAGCGAAAGCTACACCAAAACGAATGATGAAAATATTTTCATTTATCGAACAAAAGGACGTCCTTCCATCTGCATTGTAAAGTCAATAAATAGGAACACCATGATGAAAACCGTGCTCATTCGGTGTGAGCTGCGAAAGGGGAAAGATCGTACGGATGTACGCAGTAAAAACAATCGTCGGCAAGGTTTGAATTGTTTTAAAAGATTCCCGTCTTGAATCAACATAGTTATCCACAAACCGTCCTTATTAGGACAAAGGCAAAATGGAAAAAGATGGGTTGGTAATGTATATGACATAACAGGGGTGTCGTGACCACACTTCAAAGTTATTTCAAATCTTGCAAAGCATAAATTGACATAATTTCAATGATTGTTCCTTTATGAATGAAATGACAAATTTTCAGGTCAACGCGGCAATAACTTTGCAATTTATAGAACAATTTTATATTTTTAGTTATCATATATTAACTGTCATCTCTTCCAAACAACTTAACCCTCTGCTGCCAACCACGTGGTTTTGCAGGGTTAAGGAGAATCATTGTAAAATGTCCAATACATGATTTTATGTTGTTACCTCCACTAAAACCACTTCAGAACACTCCCACCTGTCATACATGTACATTGTCTGCATGTTGAAATCATTATATGAAATTATTGACCTGTATTCAACGCGGAGAACTCGGTAATAAAATTATTTTGCTGAATATACTAACGAACGGGATCCCCAGGAAAATTTCGCTGAGCCCGGTGAATCGAACTTAATGCGCAAAATTAATCCATTTGAAGGAGATACAAGCAGAATTTTAAGAATATGAGCATCGCGGTTATGTCCCGGACATTACCCGCCCCTAGTTTTTCGCTAAGCGTGTTCATTTCTGTACGGAAAAGATTCCGATGGTTGTTTCGAGCGATTTTAACATTGATATTTCAAAGCAAGAAAATTGTTCATTTCATGAATGAATGTCTCAACGAGCTTAGAATCCAGCGCATCCCCTATCAACGCAGACGCCAACAACAAAGGTTCTTTTCAGAACCACCATAATTATTATAAAGAATAACTTGAAACATTCCCACATATTTCATTGAGTATCATTCGATTTGAATTACAAGTCAAACGAGTAGTCACGACACTCCGGTTATGTCCTAGACATTACCCACCCATCTTTTTATGCTAATATTATACAAAAAGTTTGTGTTAAACTACCTTTGTATAATATTGTATTATTTAATACAGTCGTCGTCATCAGAAAGCGAGTTTGCTCGATATATAATAAAAATGATTAGAACCCTCTCAAAATATCACCCTGTTACATCCATGCAAAAATTCTTTAGCAAGCTTCGACATACTCCATATCTTACCACATTATGAAGTATGCTTTCAGGTATGTAAAAAAATATAATTTATAAAAAATCGAGAAAAAATATTTTGGTTATTGACCGGGAATTTGTTCTAATTACTCCTCTGTGCAGCGCTCGGTTTTCTTTAGCACTCGTTACAAGATACTAAGAAGATACGCACGAACTTTCACACGGAATTTCGCATGGAATTTCGCGCGAAATTTCGAATGGAATTTCGCACGGAATTTCGCACGGATTTTTGCACGAAATTTCGCGCGGAATGTCGCACGAAACTTCACACGGAATTTCGCACGAAATTTCACAAGGAACTTCGCAATGAATTGCCCACGGAATTTCGCACGAAATTTTGCAAGGAATTTCACACGGGATTTCGAACAGAATTTCAAACGGAATTTCGCACTAAATTTCACACGAAATTTCACGAGGAATTTTGAACGGATTTTCGCACGGAATTTCGAGCGGAATTTCGCGCAGAATTTCGCAAGTAATTTCGTGCGGAATTTCGCACGGAATTTCACACGGAATTTCGCGCGGAATTTCACACGGGATTCCGCACGCAAGTTCGCACGGGATTTCACACGGAATTTCGCGCGGAATTTTGCATAGAATTTCGCACGGAATTTCGCACGGAATTTCGTGCGGAATTTCGCACGGAATTTCGCGGAGAATTTCGTGCGGAATTTCGCACGGAATTTCACACGGAATTTCACACAGAATTTCGCACGAAATTTCGCTCGGAGTTTCACACGAAATTTCGCACGGAGTTTTACGCGGAATTTCGCACGAAATTGCGCTCGGGGTTTCACACAGGATTTCGCACGGAATTTCACGCGGAATTTCGCACGGAATTTCGCGCGGAATATCACACGGAATTTCGCATGAAATTTCGCACGGAATCTCGCGCGAAATTTCACATGGAATTTTGCACAGAATTTCGCGTGGAATTTCGCTCGGGGTTTCACACAGGATTTCGCACGGAATTTCACACGGAATTTCGCACGGAATTTTGCACGGAATTTCGCGTGGAATTTCGCACGGAATTTCGCACGGAATTTCGCACGGAATTTCGCGCGGAATTTCGCGCGAAATATCGCACGGAATCTCGCGCGGAATTTCGCACGGAATTTCGCACGGAATTGCGCACAAAATTCGCGTTGGCACCCTCGCACAGGTTGTCGAAACACGGTCTATTGCTGCTCTTGATGGCCTTATTAAGGGAGGATTTCGCTGCTCGTAACGCTTCACAGCGGTTCGTTCTTACCTCCTCGGTGCGGGCTCGTTACGTCCTACGTCTAGCTTTGAGGCACGTCTAGCTTTGAGGCAGGCTGATCGTAAGACTGCAACCTCGGCACCCCACCAATATACAATTTTATTTTATGGAACATGGACAACTTTTTTAAGGATTGTTTTACAATTCTTTATGGATTATTTTAAATATTTTATATGCAAAAGTATATTTTCCCTAAAATCTACTTACCTTTTTATGCGATCACTTTAACAAAAAGAAATATCTTGTACTCAATTATGCACAAAAATCAAATCCAAAACTGTAAAAACACACTTGACGGTATTTGAGCATCTCAATGTAGACTGATAAAATGCTGTCAGACCACCATTAAGATTATATTCGATGCTCTACACGACAACACTGATATTAGTTTGCGTAGTGCTTCCGATTTTCAATAACACAGCAGGTCGGGTTTACCCACACGCTCGGATTTGCCCCACCTTACCCTATACCTTTCGTTTGAGACTAAGATTGTGAAAACTATTTCCGAGAAAGGGGCCGTACTCAAATGACGTAGCTTTTTTTCGGCGATTTTTAACCCCTCTCTCCCCCTCGTAGCATTTGGTCACAAAATTCTAACCTCCCTCTCGTAAATAACGTAGCAATTACCTACCCCCTCCCCTTAGTCCCATTCAAAGCGGCCGGGGATAAAAATAAGTTACACATGTTTTTCAATTATTTTAAATGTATGTCTTTTCAAAATGTTTGACGACTTTTATCAACATTTTCATTATAACAGCAAATTGCGTGCAAAATAAGCCCATTTCATGACAAATATAGTGTTGATAGTTTTGTTTTGAATTTTATATGTCAATGGGGAGCATGAAGAGACGTTCTCTCAGTTCACAATCCTGCAGCTGATGATTCTAAAAAGCATACGTTCGTCTAAATTACTAAATTTTGTTTGGTTGAATCCGAAGCGAAAATTTAATTCAGCTTTCAAACTAAGTCTACTAGTTAGCAATATTAGCTAACTAATGTAGCAAGTTAAATCCGCATACAAAATCTTTTCGTATTTTTGCGAACTTGTAATTCCACGAATCGTAATTTACCTCATGAAAAACTGCATCAAAAGTAACTTGTTTGAATTTAAATTTATTTCTCTTGAGAATGCAGTATCATTAAATTGTTGTCTGTAAACAATGGGTTTTAAACTTAATGCTACGTCGCACAACTTTTGACCCTACCCTCCCCCTCGTCACACTTCGTCACAAATTTAGTATACCCTCCCTACCCCCCCAAAATGCTACGTCATTTGTGCATGACCCCAAAGTGGAGTGAGTTTTTTAATTTTGAAATATGGTCATTTTCCCGGGCACTACCAGAACCGTTTATGGTGGTCAATGTGACCAACAAGATTTCAAAGGGCCGTCAGTAACCGAGAACTGCAAATGCAAGATGTTTGGCTCCTATTTTAGCAAAAAAAATCTTTTCGCGTTCATTGCGGTGTCGGTTTGAATAGAAGTTTTCTCTGTGACCACACTCCACAACTGGAAGTCGGATCGAAATTAAATTTAATATTTTTTTGGGGACGCAACGCCGTTCATTTGAGATTTAGTTTGGTCAAATTGGTCCAGCAAACACTAAGAAATCGATGTAACTGTTATTCTGAATTTGGATACTTCCGCCAAGGCTACCGGAACCGTCAATGGGGGCCAATGTAGCCAAAGAGACTTTGAATAACTGTTATTGACCTAGAGCTGATCCAAGCAGCTGTGGTCACATTTCGGAAAAATGTTCACCTTTTGCAAAAAAAATTCACTCTTTTACATTCATCGCCGTGTACGTTCAAATCGGGTTTTGCTGCGTGTTCGTGGAATTCGGATCAATTATAAATTCAATAGCAGCCAATTTGAACGCCGTACCTTTCATTTGAGACCATCGTAAAGAATTCGCGGGAAATTGGTATGACATTAACTTAGGGACTTGACAAGTTCCCCAGGGGCATCACGAATCGTCATAGGTGACCAATGTGGTCAAAGCGACTTCGATGGGTCATTAATGATGCAGATACACAAACACACCCATGTATCCACGAAGTAATACCTTGATGTAGTTCCGTGGGGAAGAAGAACGTAAAGAGTAAGGAGCGTTTTTAGTGGTTAGGCACGAACGCGAGTCGTGAGTCCCACAAATTGCCAATACACTACAGGCTTTTGAAACTTTTTAAACTACTATACTGCCCATATATGAATAAGAGTTCCATATTGAAAAACAGCCAGCCGAGAAAAACGCTGTTCAAGATTTACATTTTTCATTGAGCCTTATGGATGGGACAACCATGTTTGGTATTTTTTCGATATTTTTTTTTATTCAAATCGTTTATTTGATAAGGCACGTTGCGTTAGCTTAAAGGTGCCAATTTTGTTTTGTTTTACATTTTAAATTGCTTAAAACTGGGGGATTACATATTGATTTTTTTAACATGAAACTAATGCGATTTTATAGCTATCTTATATATCTACACAAGGGGATAATATTATTTTCGTAAGATTAGGGGGGGTCATTTAGTTTTTGTGGCAATATGGTTTGACATTTTCATCAGTGAGATTATTGGAGCAAATAATGTTTAACTAAGGGGGACAATTTTTTACGACTATCTTAAAAGTAGGAATAACTAGAGGGCATGAGTGAATTTTATAAAGATTCGTAATTATAGTTATTTTTGTGGGTAGTAGAGTTGGAAATTTTCAACGAGATTATATAATATAATAGTTAAAACTAGAAGAGACAAGAAGAGCTAAATGCTTCGTGATGATATTGGGGGGGGGGGTGTAGGGGTGTTACTTCTGGGTATAAGAGTCAGGGGAGGGAGGGTAGACAAAGATGGCAGGGAGAGAAAATTATTTCAGTTTCAGGCATCGTGAGATCAACGGATGGATCACAAACTCGGGTGGCCTTCATCAGGGGAATCATGTACTGGGACGCCAGGTGGTCCTCCTCAAGATGGCAGGGGTTTTTCCAGACGATTTCGTAGTACGGCTCAGATGTGGATCGACTACATTTCGAGTTAAGCGTGTTATTTTCGTGCCGTAGGTCCCGTGTTTGTTGGCTCATTCGATACAGATGCTTTGATACAGGTGGAAGAGGGTTCTGAGAATGATAAGGAAAATAAGAAGGGGCAGTTAGACTTGTATATTGATGGTTTTCACAAAGGTGTATATAAGGGACATATAGAGGACATCGCGGCTTGCCAGCACATTTCGAACCGGGACGTTGGTTGGTCTTCCTCGGGCCCGCAGGGTATCCATTAGCCGAGACCTGGCGGAACTGTACTCGGTGCACGCCCAGACAATGTGCTCGATGTCGTGATAGCCGTCGCCACAGGCGCAGACACCACTATCCACGAGCCCAATACGCCGGAGATGTGCATCCAGCGTGTAATGGTTTGCCATGAGTCGGGACATCACACGAATGAAGTCACGACCCACATCCATCCCCTTGAACCAAGGTTTCGTCGATACCTTAGGGATTATCGAATGTAGCCACCTTCCCAGCTCCCCACTGCTCCACGAAGTTTGCCAACTTTCGAGGGTTCTCTGTTGAGTAATACTGAAAAATTCGCTGAAGCAAATTGGTCTTTCGTAAACGTCTCCTTCTAAGGCACCCACCTTAGCTAAGGAGTCTGCCTTCTCATTGCCCGGGATGGAGCAATGAGAAGGGACCCATACCAAGGTAATCTGGAAAGAGTTGTCAGATAAAGCACTCAGTAGCTCCCGTATTTTCCCCAAAAAATACGAGGAGTGCTTTCCATGTTTCATCGAGCGAATAGCGTCAATGGAACTGAGGCTATCCGAAACGATGAAGTAATGGCCTGCGGGTAATGTTTCAATGACTCCAAGGGTATACTGAATGGCAGCTAGTTCTGCGGCGTAAACTGAAGCAGGGTCACTGAGTTTGTAGGATGCGGTGAACTTTTGATTGAAAATACCGATGCCAGTGGACCCTTCGAGGTTTGATCCGTCAGTATAAAACATCTTAGAACAGTCGACTTCTCGGAATTTATTATAAAAAATGTTTGGAACCACTTGTGGGCGTATGTGGTCCGGAATTCCACTAATCTCATGGATGTGTCGAAGAAAACAGTAGATTCAGAAGTATTTATGAAATGCACACGGTTGGGATTGTAAGAAGAAGGGTTAATATTCTGCGCCATGTAGTCAAAGTACAGGGACATGAAATGGGTCTGAGAATTGAGCTCAACAAGCCTTTCGAAATTTTCAATCACGACCGGGTTCAAGATATCGCATCGAATGAGCAATCGATATGAGAATTCCCAAAATCGATTTTTCAACGGGAGAACGCCCGACAGCACTTCGAGACTCATCGTATGGGTCGACTGCATGCACCCTAAGGCGATACGCAAACAACGATATTGAATTCTTTCGAGTTTGATGAAATGTATGTTCGCGGCGGAGCGAAAGCAGAAGCATCCGTATTCCATTACCGACAGTATCGTTGTTTGATACAACCTAATTAGGTCTCCTGGGTGGGCACCCCACCATGTTCCGGTTATTGTACGAAGAAAGTTGATCCTTTGCTGGCATTTCTGTTTCAGATACCGAATATGGCATCCCCAAGTACCTTTCGAGTCGAACCAGACCCCTAGATATTTTACTGTGAAGACCTGAGCGATAGTTTGACCCATTAATAGAAGCTGTAGTTGTGCTGGTTCACGCTTCCTTGAAAATACAACTAGCTCAGTTTTCTCCGTAGAGAATTCGATACCCAGCTTAATAGCCCAAGCAGACAAATTGTCCAAGGTATTCTGTAATGGTCCTTGTAGATCGACAGCTTTGGGTCGCGTAACAGACACCACGCCATCGTCTGCAAGTTGCCTTAACGTGCAGGAATTGTCAAGACATTCATCAATGTCGTTGACGTAGAAATTGTATAACAGGGGGCTTAGACATGAGCCCTGGGGAAGGCCCATGTAGCTAAATCGTGATGTCGATAAGTCACCATGCGAAAAATGCATGTGCTTTTCCGACAACAAGTTTAGTAAAAAGTTGTTTAAAGTCGCTGAAATACCATGCTGGTGCAGCTTCTCTGAAAGAATGTTGATCGAAACTGAATCAAAAGTCCCCTTAATATCTAGAAACACTGATGCCATCTGCTCTTTGCTAGCATAGGCCATTTGAATTTCAGTTGAGAGCAACGCAAGACAATCGTTCGTCCCTTTGCCTTTGCGAAAACCAAATTGTGTATCTGACAGTAAGCCATTTGCTTCGACCCAATTGTCGAGGCGGGATAGGATCATTTTCTCAAACAACTTCCGGATACAGGATAGCATTGCGATCGGACGGTACGAATTGTGGTCGGAGGCTGGTTTTCCTGGTTTTTGGATGGCGATGACACTCACTTGTCTCCAATCGAGTGGGACAATGTTAGCCTCGAGAAACTTATTAAATAAGTTCAACAAGCGTCTCTTGGCAGAGTCAGGCAGATTCTTCAACAAGTTGAATTTGATTCTGTCTGGCCCCGGAGCTTTATTGTTACACGACAAGAGAGCAAGTGAGAACTCCACCATCGAAAAAGGTGTTTCGTTCGCGCTATCGTGAGGAGACGCGGCGCGGTAAATCTTCTGTGCCGGGGCGGAATCCGGACAAACCTTCTTGGCGAAATCGAATATCCAACGGTTTGAATATTCTGCACTCTCGTTAGTACTGTTTCGGTTTCGCAAACGCCGGGCCGTGCCCCAAAGAGTGCTCATCGATGTTTCTCTCGTTAGTCCGTCAACGAACCGGCGCCAGTAACTACGTTTCTTGGCTTTCATCAAACTCTTCATTCGCGTTTCTAACGTCGCATATTGTCGATAGCTAGCGGGTAACCCGTCGTCCCGGAAGGTCCTATATACGCGGCGGCCTTCTCCGCGTACACGTCTGAGCACTCTTTGTCCCACCACGGATTAGGAGACATATTTTTCGATATTTTCTAAACACACCTGGTAATCTTATTTGTGCCTTATGATTCAGTGGTGATACAGAATACAATCCAACAGATATCTCATTTTCGACAAAAATCCATATGGGACTCTTATGCATATATGGGCAGTATAACTGCTATATAAAAAACCACGCACACACACATACAGAGTTTTTCTGATCTCGACGAACTGGGTCGATCAAATGGTACAGAAGATTCCGTCCTGCGGTCCTCGATTAAAAAGTATTATATTGCGCATATTGCATACATTTTGAAATACTTAAAAGAAAAACGAAATCTCATCTATCCAGCAGTGAGATAAAACCTTTCTGATATCAATTTGATCAGTGTACGAAATCTCAAATTCTATTTCCGCCGTAATTCACCGCAACCAACATTCAATTTCAATGCCTTCCTCATTCATTTTTTTTCCAAGCTGATTACAGAACAATATTTTAATGGTTGTACAACGAAATTTCGATGCGTACACTTCGGATTCTTTTTACACGGTCTTCACAATTAATGCATTTTTTGCACATATTTAGCAATTAACATAGTTCTACAAAGTGGTTTGAAAGATTCTCTTGCGGCCCACACTTCAACAACATGCATATCATTCCGCGCGAAGTGATTAAAGCACGTGTTATCGACCTCCACGGATTTGAACCAATTATGGAGGAATTGGGTATCTTGGGCCAATATATGAAAATCCAAATTTTTGTGTCAATTGAATCATCCCTCGGTCCATGACAGTACCCCCCGTTTTGCTAAATTGCTAACTAAAACCCTTGATTTTCTCTTGATTATATCTCCGGTTCTGTTTACTCTAAAAGCAAACCGCACGACGTCTTTAGAAGGAAATTGTTCAAGGAGTCTAGAAAAAATGTGGCAACTATGCTATTTTCCAGATAAAAATTAAACGTTCATTTTACTCATATATATATATATATATATATATATATATATATATATATATATATATATATATATATATATATATATATATATATATATATATATATATATATATATATATATATATATATATATATATATATATATATATATATATATATATATATATATATATATATATATATATATATATATATATAACACTAGAACGTTGCAATTGCGTTTTCCACCTTAGAACGTTGCACTGGGGTAAAAATATATCCCACGCGTTTGATCGCAACTTTCGCAGGCAAAATTGCAAGCAAAGAAAATGTATAATACATCATTTTCTTCGTTTTTTAATTGCGAATACAGCAGTGTAAGTAAAAATACGGAATTTATTGAATCAATGATACATAGATTGGTTTGAACAAAATAAAAATTGAATAAATCGCGGTTTTGACTTTTTTCATAAACATTACTACAACTTTGCGAATTTTCAACCGATTTGAAAAAAATCAAATGATTCTTAAAGTTGAAAGAATGGTCTAGAAACGCAATAAAATGGAATTTCGATATTTTTAAAAAAGTACAATTATTTGGAAAGTTAAAAAATCGGGTTTTTGAAAATACCACGAAATGGGGTGAAATTGAAATGAAAAAAATATTTCTGGTCAGTAATACATTGGTAACACGCAACGTTACTGTTACAGCAGTTATTGTGCGCAAATTATACTTACGAGCCATTGCTTTAAAAAACTATAAAAAATAAACAATACAACAATAAAAATCAGCAAAAATGAGAACGATTTTTTGTTCCGCTTCAAAATTAAATTAAATTAATTGAATAAATTATCAATTATCAAAAACGATTATATAATGCAAATTGTTATTTACGTAGTAAAGCAACCAGTATTTAAACTGGTATTGTCACGAATCGCATTTCCACTGACAGCACGAAACCTGACGAAACACTAACGGCAACTGTGCACTGGGGTACAAATGTAGCCCACGCCAACTTTGACACCTGCTTCTACGATGTCTATAACCAAACTGACTATACCACCTTTTCCTACTCTCACTAGGAAGTCTAAATTGTATTTTGGTTAAGGTCCCAGGTCGGAAAATGCCGAATTCTCGTCTTTACATGGCTCCAAAGAAGGCGTGGGGTACATTTTTACCCCAGTGCAACGTTCTTGGGTTATATTTTGACAATCAAGCGAATATGCCAGAAGTTGAGTAATCCAGGTATATTTTTTTCAAGTATAGTATCTCAGATGGTAATAGCTTGGGGTACCCTGCATTAGCAAGTGTCAAGCAGAACTTTTCCAAATTTTTAATCTTTAAAGTCGTCATATCTGAATTCATGCAGATAGGTATAACGGTACCTCTCGTTGTTTACCTCAAGTAGTGTGAAACACATTATCCAATGTGTTTTTGTTTCGAAACGTTTTGTTTTGTAGAAGTTGTGCACGATATTATGTTTTCGAGCATACTTTGTACATTTTCTAAATTTTAAACATTTTATATTATTTAATGTGATTTTCAATCTATTCCACGAATGATCATATTTTTAGATAGTGCATGAAAAGAGTTTGCAGTATTTGTATAGATATTAAACCTATTCACAAACAAAAGATTTTTTAAATAGTTTTTATGCTAACTGGAAGAACGACCACTTTGTTTTCAACAGATGGAGATGGCTTTTGGTCACGGTTTTAGCAAATATTATTTTCGCCTTCATCTTCAAGGCAAAAAACGGTTACAATAATATCATGGTCATTGTAACCGTTTTTGTCCTGAAGATGAAGGCGGAGACCTTTGAAACGTAGGCGATAGACAAAATAAAATTATATTTGCTAAAACCGTGACCAAAAACCATCTCCATCTGTTGAATAGTTTTTATGGTTAAGCGATTGGGGTAAGTTGGCGATGACACACGCGGGGTAAGTTGGCGGTACTATTTACAATGCAAAAATAGTCATCAAACATTTTAATTTCTGGAATTCACTCCAAAGTAAAATAATCTCTCGTCAATGCAGGGGACATTTACTTCGGTCAATCGCCTGATGAATTTTGAAAATTGAATTTTGAATACGGAGTACGCGTCGAATTGAGACTGAAATTTAATGGAAAGTGTTGAATAATATACAGTTTTATTGAAAAGACAATCGGCACATTTCATAAGGACCACTGATGTAATTGAATTTCCATTTAATTGCTAATTTTCTGGCATTCCGCCAACTTACCCCATACATACCGCCAACTTACTCAAGCGCTGGGGTAAATCGGCAACTTTTCCGCGTCACATATTTTTGTTTCTAGAAATGGAGACAATGAAAACTGAAAATACCGCCAACTAGCCCCGGTCTCCCCTATTACCTTTGGTTTTGCTCCATTTGTGGAAACGTATCTACAGGTATCATCTTCCACTCTTCCAACCCGCTGAAGGTACTATTCGCTTGGACAGTACCCTAATTGCTAACCCGCTGAAAGTTACTTTAACCCTTTTTAGATATACTAAAGATCTATCGCAAAACCCCGCTCAAATAGTTTAAGCTACGTTTATCCAGCACGGTAATAACGGCTTTAAATTACATTCAATCAATCCATGCATTTCAGTAAATTAACAAAAATTTCTTTAAGGTATCCCATGCACAGTACTCATAAATATCAGGTATCAAGTCGCACTAACCTTCTTATACTAATTAATCTACTTGGTACGTGCCAAGCAAACAAAAATTCCTCCGTGTTTGGAAAAATATTTCTCCTGTTCAACAAAATACTCCTGGCTTTGGTTAGACACAGACATTTATGTAATCATTATAATCCGGACATCCAAAGATTCCCCATTCCATCTAAACGTACCGTGCTTGCTCTATCACGTTCTTGTTGGGGCTACCACCGGAGCAATTGTAAATTAGACCAACATTTTTACACTATCCTCCACATTCATCTTGAGGAAGTAGAAAGCAGATCGCATCACGCTCTATATGGACAGTTTGCTTTTCCTCTCCTGATTGCTAGCTCAAATTTTTATTTCCCTACAATACACCGACCGGCCAAAGCGTTAGAGTTGAAAATTCTCATCACGTAGTCAATTTTCTCTAGTTCCTGTTTTTCTTATCTGCAAACGTTAGTTTTATCTTTTTTCTTCCAGCGGATGTCCGTGACTCACTATAGCCTCAAACATAGAACTACTACCGGAGGGAAAAAAGGTTACATCGTTCGTTCTCATCACTCCCGGCGTGCTGTATCGCTGAAATTGTTACATCCTTTGTAGAGACCGGAGGGAGAAAAAAATGTATGAGATATTATTACAAATCATCGCAATATTAGTGGAACCCAAACTGAAAAAGGCACATTGACGGACGAAGGGTAAAAAAATTGAACATTTGGATAAACTAAATGTTTTCACGCTGTTGCAGTGGACTTCGAAAATTTGGTTTGCAGATGGTTGTTTGGGAGTTGCTTGAACAAAAAGGCAGGAACATAATCCCAGTGACCTAGAATATAGCTGTAAATTTAAATACATTTATTGCTGAACTTTTATATTTATCCAAGTTTGTTTTTTTTCTGGGTTAACAATTTGCCGGTTGCCAGTTCCAATCACTAGTTAGTCGTGCCCGTCGTCTGTTGCTCGGTGCGCCAAATTCCCTGTAGCCTACAGGCAATCTGGGTGGTTGCAGTCGAGACTGCGTTCCACTTCTCCACCGATTGACACATCCGCTGAATAAGGGTATCAGGGGTTGTGTCCCAGCCACAGACGTCAAGCATTGCTCTTCTTTCGACGTCGAAACGAGGACATACGAATAGTATGTGTTCGGCAGTTTCGTCTACACCTGGGCAGTCCGGGCAGGCGAGGACCCCCGCGAGCCCGAACCTGTGGAGGTACTGTCGGAAGCAGCCATGGCCAGACAGAAATTGTGTCAGATGGAAGTGAACTTCCCCATGGGGTCAGCCCAACCAGCTCGATATATTAGGTATCGGCCGGTGGGTCCACCTACCTTTCGAGGAGTTATCCCACTCACGCTGCCATCTGGCGACCGAGGTCACCGTGGTGCGCTCGCGGGCTCCTCTATTTCCACGTAGCTCGAAGCACTCCTCATCTTCCCGAATGACCAGCCCGACCGGCATCATGCTCGCTATCACGCAGGATGCATCGTGTGATACCGTGCGGTAGGCAGATATCACTCTGAGGCACATCACGCGGTAGGTGCTCTCCAGTTTCTGTAGGTAACTGGTTACCCTTAGTGCTCTTGACCATGACGGGCCGCCGTACCTGAGGATAGATACGGCAACGCCTGCCAGTAACCTACGTCTACTGGCGCACACCTTTGAGCTGTTGGACATCATCCTCAATAGTGCCGCAACAGCAGTCGACGCCCTCTGCATGTATAGTCGACGTGTCTGCCGAAGGTCAGCTTGTCGTCTATAGTAACTCCGAGAGACTTCAAACTCCGCTGTGAGGTGATCACGACTTCTCCCACATGGATAACTGCATGTTGTGCCGACTTGCGGTTGTTGACGATAACTACCTCCGTCTTATGCTGAGCGAGCTCCAGGCCTCATTCATTCCTCCACCGTGTTGATCGCGTGTTCTGCAGTTAGTTCTACCTCAGGGATTGACTCCCCATACACCTCCAAAGTCACGTCGTCAGCAAAGCCGACGATCTTGACCCCAGGAGGGAACTTCAGTCTCAGAACCCCGTCATACATGAGGTTCCATTGCACCGGGCCTAGGATCGAGCCCTGCGGGACTCCGGCGGTAATCGGAACCCTTTTCTGACCGGCATCGGTCTCGTATAGCAGTACGCGGTTCTGGGAGTAGCTTTCCAGGATCCGGTACAGACCCACCAGTAGGCTAAGCCGGTGTAACGAGAGCGCGATGGCATCCCAGCTTGCGCTGTTGAATGCGTTCATCACGTCAAGTGTCACTAACGCACAGTATCGAATGCCTCGCCTTTTTCGTTGCATCGCTATCTCGGCAGTCTTTATCACTGACTTGATAGCGTCCACTGTGAACTTACCCTTCCGAAAGCCAAACTGGTTGCTTGACAGACCGTCCGTACCTTCTGCGTACGGGGTTAGCCTGTTCAGGATGATCCTCTCAAGCAATTTGCCAGTCGTGTCGATCAGACAGATTGGTCTGTACGCCGATGGGTCGTCTGGCGGCTTCCCAGGCTTAGGCACCAACACCAATTTCTGCCTTTTCCATCTATCGGGGAAGCGGCACTCGTCAAGGCATCTCTGCATAGCTAGCCTGAACATGTTCGGGTTCGCTATGATCGCTGCCTTGAGAGCACTGTTTGGAACTCCATCCGGCCCTGAAGCTTTGTTCATTGCTAGGGAATTAGCCACTGCGAGTAGTTCTTCATTCGTCACCGGAGCCACCATTTCGGCCGTGCGCGCACTGTCTCGTAGTGCAGGTGGCCAGGGGCTTGTGGCTCAATACGGGAAGAGTACTTCGATAATCGTCTCCAACCGGTCCGGAGACCGTTCTGGGGGTGAAGAGCCCCCTTTGGTATTGGCCATCACGATTCTGTAGGCGTCACCCCACGGATTCGCGTTGGCACTCTCACACAGGTTGTCGAAACACGCTCTCTTGCTGCTTTTAATGGTCGTGTTAAGGGCCAATTTTGCAGCTCGAAACACTTCACGGCAGTTCTCTCTTGCATCCTTGGTGCGGGCTCTTTGCATCCTACGTCTAGCTCTGAGGCAGGCTGATCGTAGAGCTGCAATCTCGGCACTCCACCAGTATACCGGGCATGTGCCGTTTCTTGGCAGGGTTTTTCTCGGCATAGTGGCGTCGCACGCGCGTGATAGAACGGTTACCAGCGCATCCCAGCTTAGATTGTCAGTGTTGGCCTCCAGTCCCAGGGCCGCGGTGAAAGCTTCGCTGTCGAAGTGATGGAAGTCCATCGTTCCTGACAGGGATCTCTCGCCCTCGGATGCTGCACAACATAGTTGATCCTAAAGCTGATTGCTAAATGATCGCTATGGGTGTAGCCTTCGTCTACCCTCCATTCCATGCCTGGAACCAGACTCGGGCTAGCAAATGTTACGTCAATCCATGCCTCCACCCCGTTTCTACGGAATGTGCTATCGGAGCCATTATTAGCTAGCACAGTATCGAGTTTCGCAAGCGCCTCCAATAGCGCTTTTTTTAAACAATGGAGAAGACGTTTACAATAGCGCTTCGCCCCTGCTTTTTGTACAGCGGCTGCCCCACTCTACTGCCGAAGCGTTAAAGTCTCCCGCTATAACTACCGGTTTCCGACCCACTAGGTCTGACGAGAGCCTGTCGATCATCTGGTTGAACTGTTCTATGGGCCACCTTGGTGGAGCGTAGCAGCTACAATAGAACACACCATTCATCTTGGCAATCGCAGCACCCTCGGCGGAGGAGTGTATTACCTCTTGAATCGGGAACCGTCGCGTTGTACAGATTGCCACCATCCCAGGCCCGTCCGACACCCAATTGCCGTTGCCGGCAGGGATGTTGTACAGTTCTGATAGGAGGGCGACATCTGTCCTCGACTCTGAGACCGACTGCCACAACAGCTGTTGGGCTGCTGCACAATGGTTAAGATTTAGCTGTGTGACGTTCACGGCTTCTTCTTATTTGCCTCACCGAAGGGACACGAAGGTCCGCCCATAGCATGATTACAGGCTTGCTTCTTAGCGGTGCAGATAAGGCATTTATGCGCCTTAGTGCAGCCCCGCTCCTTATGCCCCTCCTCGCCGAGGCGACGACATAGTTTGCTCCTGTCTGTTACCGATTTATGGCCGGACTCAAGGCACCGATAGAACCAATCCACTGAAAGCGGCTGGGGTATGCTAATTGGGCATACTGACCAGCTGATCTTCAGTTTACCTATCACGGTAACCTTTTTGGCATCTGCTTTCAGTAGCCTGAGGTAGGCTACTTGGGTGCTGGAGGGCCCCCCTCTCAAGCGCACAGAGGTCAGCTCGATAGTTACGTCGCATTGCTACTTGACAGCTGCGACGACATCGTCTGCGGTCGTGAACTCGTCCAGATGCTTACACTGGAGAGTCATTTCCGCCCCTAACGACCTCACCTGGGCGCCTTCACCCAGGACCTCTTGGGCCAAGGCCTTGTAGACAGCACTGGATTGTGCACCTCGCTTCAGCATCAAAAGCATTTCGCCTGTATTGGTGCGTCTAACGCTGCGCACGTCTTGCCCGAGGGCCGAGAGGCTTTCGGCCGCCCTCATCGACTTTAGAACGTCGGCGTATTTGTCCTTGTCGGTCTTTAATCACAAGGCCTCGCCTCTGTCCTTGGCCTTCTTCGCGGGCCGCGGTGTATCCGGTGTCGGTGTCGGCTTCTTCTTAGTGACCAGGGTCCAGGGGTTTACGCACCCCTGCCCCGGTTGCGCCGAGTTGCTGGTACCTTCTCTCTGCCCGGCGAGGTCATTTTCGCCCCGGTTTACCTCGACCAAACGGCGTTTGGCCGTGACGGTTACACGCCGTATGGTGTTGGTTTTTGCACCCTCGCCTGGTGACTTCCTAGGGCGCTTCGCGTTCGACGCCGTCTTGCGCTTGCCCTTGCCCTTACCCTTCGAGGGGAACTCAGCCGCCGCTTCAAGCGACTTGGCTACTCCATAGAAGGGGAAGGGGAAGGCCCCTGTCTGGGTACCTATGTTGGCCTTCTCCCTTCCCTCCCTCTTGGAGGCCACTGTCTGGGTTCCTCTGTCGGACTTTTCTCCACACTCCACCCTCTTGGCGTAAGCATGCTATTCCTGTCTTGCGACACGAACAGCCTTCCGAAGCACCAGCAGGCTCTGTTTCAGCTCCTTGCTGATATTTTGCTTCGCGTTAGTGAACTCGATTATAGTATCGAGCTGCTTAACCACTTTACGCATCGCGGATAGTGGCCCGTCCAGCGCGTTGGTAGGGCTATTTTCTACCACTGCTGGGGGGTCACTGGTGCTGTCGGATACAGCCCTCGTCGCTCCACTACTCTCCCCACTGGGGGGAGACCTCATCAAACCACCTTTAGCAAAGGGGTTCGGCACCTCTGTTTGTTTGTTTTTGTTTTTCACGTCGATCATTGATCCCACGAGTCGCGCGAGAAAGAAAGGTCCGCCACGCCAGAGCTTCGCAGTAACGTGGTAAGGGACGCTTACTGTGGGGGTTGCCCAGGTACCCCACAGGCTCCGTTAACGATCGAGCATCTTTTTCACCCCCTCGATCACTCATCCCTCGGCACGGGTCGCTTCACGCCTTGGACTTGGGGTTATGACCTATTGTGCTTTACGTGGTGACCGCGGCCCAGATCATCACAACCATCCTCCTTTACCAGGGCTTTGGACCTGTAGCTCTGGTTCTCAATAGTTCCAAGTACGTAGGTTATTACAGACATGCTACTATTGAGATCCGTCATTCGCTAGCGGAGTTAACGCTGGGTAGTTTGGGTGGATGGGTTTGTGTTCGGCTTTGCCACCGGATTGTCCATTTGAACATTTTCGGGACTCTGAGGGAAGAGTGTCAGTCGATTAGTTGGATCGCCGCGATTCGGATCATGCGGGATGGCTGCTGGAAGGACTATCGGCTTGGCTGGGTGGTGCTTTTGAGGGGGTGGCTGTGTTTTTTTGTCACACTACCACACCGTGCTGGGGTGCTCAACACAACTGCGCAATGAGGGAACCACGGCCACTTTTTCAGAGGCACCGTTCGGCTGGGCCGATGCTTTTTCCAGCGGGTATTTTGCATGAGTTGAATCGTGGTGATCTGGTGGATCGACTGATGTTCTTTTTTAGAGTATTGGGGGGGGGGGGGAGTTTGGGTGGATGGTCTGGTGGCGGGGCTGGGCACAGTTTTCCTGCGCATGCTGTCGGGCGTTCGAATATTCTGGCACGTGCTCGGGAGGGGTGACTTGAGTATTAATGCAGTGATTTTTGGCAAATGAGGTGTCATCTGCCTTATAAGGCTATGAATCGTTTGTAAGCGGATCAGAATGGATGTGTCTTGTGACGAGAAGAAGTGAGTTATATTTGTAGTTTCGTTTATATTCTTTCATGTTTAGATCATGTTGAAAGGAGAAAGGTTAGCATGCTGTATGTTCTCTACAGTCAGTATTCGATAAGACTAGTGTTATTTACTGTATTAATGCTCATTCATTATAGTCGTTTGACGTTTTCAGCTAAAAATAACATATGAAGTCATTTACTATCAATCTTATTTTTTCACCATATTCATAATATTGTTATTAAAATCACAATCTTATTTTCAAAACTATATCACCTACATCATACAATAATATTACATTTATTTATAAGAAACCCAACTCAACTGAACAGAGCGTTGATATTGTTTACTCCCTTGCAACACTCATATTATTGATCACATCAATTGTTTTATTATGTACACCAGATACGATTTATTTATTGCACGTTTCTTTTATATATTTAAAACATTCATCATGAATTACACTGAAACACTTTAATCTTCATTGCACATTATATTTTAAACACCTTAATATTATAAAAATAAACTATTTTTTGTTGTGTTTATGCAATACTTAGTACTTTTTATCACTGTTTTAGTTACAGTCATCACAATCTGGGGCGGATCCAGAAAAAAAATTCGGGAGGGGTCCGAACATTACGTAATACATAATAAGCTCATTTAATGAATATCAGGTTTGATGTTCAAATTTGGTTTGGAATTATTTTGGGTTTGAAACTAATATAAAATTTAAACTAATTCAAAATTTATAAACTAGTAAAAATATTTCGGAGGGGGTCCGGACGCCCAGGGCCCTCCCCCTGGATCTGCCACTGAAACAATCGATATATGCATTTCTGAATTATCTCATTTTCATTATAGTCACAATATTGTGTATTTAAAGCTATATATATCCGCTGGGACACGACCTGCATAGCCACTCTTTCTGTTTCGCATATTTTAAAAGGACTGGATGCATTTGAAAGTTCCCCCAGGCTACATTTGACGCTAGGTTTTTTTTCGTACCCGCAAGGAATGAGCCTGCATTATACCTATAATATTGTCTTACTATATTTATTCTTATATTTGTTTGTTACTTTTATTGAATATATTCTCTACTTATTTTAATTAGATGGTAAACATACCACTCATCGCTGGAATGCTATCTATTGCGCTCATTGTATATTTGCATCATTTTTATTATATTATTTTATTCCTCTTTGGCAATTGTTTATACAATTTAATAATTTGATGTTTTATTACTAATTTTCACTATATTTACTATATCACTTTACATAGAATTAAATGGTTTACACACTATATAAAATACAAAAACAGCGTTGAATTATACTATAATGTATTGTATTGTAGTATATTATATTATATTATTATTATATTATATTATATTATATTATATTATATTATATTATATTATATTATATTATATTATATTATATTATATTATATTATATTATATTATATTATATTATATTATATTATATTATATTATATTATATTATATTATATTATATTATATTATATTATATTATATTATATTATATTATATTATATTATATTATATTATATTATATTATATTATATTATATTATATTATATTATATTATATTATATTATATTATATTATATTATATTATATTATATTATATTATATTATATTATATTATATTATGGTATGGTATTATGCTATTTATTTACGGGGTGGGGAGGGTACATCAGGGCATCATTGAAATTACAACTGAACAATAAAATGGAAGGCCAATCGGAGTCAAAGAGGAAAAGTGTTCGTCGTTAGCGACAGATAACAAGCCCACTTCGCGACCACATCACTTCACTACGCTCAATCGTATACATGAGCGCCAGCGAGAACAACATTTGTGACTACCTCATTCGGCATCCCGATGCGAACTGGTATGTAGTATTTTCACCGATTATGTACAAAACATGTCTAACAAGAATTATATAAGGTGATTTATATATATATATATATATATATATATATATATATATATATATATATATATATATATATATATATATATATATATATATATATATATATATATATATATATATATATATATATATATATATATATATATATATATATATATATATATATATATTACTTACTTTTAATATATATAATTAATTACTTCGAAAATAATGACTGTACTTATCGTATTCATTTTATCACCGATTCCCTCAAATGCCAACATTAGAGTCTGAGAAATGTTGAATCAATCAATTCACACAAATAAAAAAAATTAAGCAAATTTAGAATTTTATCCTTGAATTCAGGTTGTATGTATAGACAATTTGAAATCTGTATAGATTGGATTATACGTATAGGTAAATACAGTTCTTGGCATAAATAGCAGATTCATCCATGATTTGCTGCAACATATTCATAGTGGAATTCCTTTTTGTGCTTGGAACATAGTTTTATCATGCATGCCACTATAGTTTCTATTGTACAGAAGCTCCGGTTTTCTTGTTCATCCTGGTAAATAAAATTAGCATTAGAATCACGTAATGCCGTACCCCCTCTTCTTTTTGCTTATGTGATTGTACGGTTTGTGTGGCATGGTGAGTTTATTTCTATCCACTCAACTCCCCGTGCAGAGGAAAATTGTATAGTGCACGGGAAATTTTCTTATTCAATATTACTTCAAGACGTATACTCTGTGCTTTTAAAGTTCCTGGCCATAGAAGCTATCATAAAATGAGCTAAGAAAAGAAATACGCGCTGCATCTGTTCATATCTTTCCGCACCTACCTTGGAACATCGTTGATCTCATAAATTGATATCAGTATCCATTACACGGTCGATGCGCTTTTCATTCACTGCTATTTCAAGCGGAACAGAAACCATTCGGCGTCCTGGTAAGGGCACATAGCACCTCCTGGAGGAAATTCCACGTTAAAAGGCATAATTGCCCATTTCTCTATCCGCATTCGGCGTCGATATATCGCAGTGGGTTTGCCCATTTCACATTCAGCGACATTCAAAGTCCCGAACACAACGTGCAACCGATGTGACTTTTACAATAGCATGGAGATCTAGAATCAGAACCGGAGGCACCCAAGGGTATTATCAGCAGCAGGTGCACAATAGTGAAATAGAGTTGCACCGAGTTGGAAAATTAGTTCCCAACCAACTGAAGTGTTAAAATACAATACATCACACAGTCATATTACTACCGGAACAGTGGGAAACGGCCGCTATGATGCGCCACTTGGGGCATTGTGAATCATTAGTAGAGCTTTCTCGTCAAACCAAACCTACATTTATGTAATTTTTAGTCGAAAGATTTCAGCCTTTATAAGAGCAAAACCCTTGAAACGAGGTTTTAGAACCTATCCTATTATTTTACGATTTTGAGGTTAATTTCGTTACCAAGTGTGTTTTAAACTAATAATATAAGTTTGACTTTGTTAAGTGCTATAAATTAACGCTTAAACTTAACCATTTATTGACCACTTATAATATCTTAGCACTTTGATCGAGAAATCATTAGCTATAGGTGCAAAATCGAAATACATTTCTACGAATAACCCTTTCCGACTGAGTACACCTCCCCCTAGTGATAATCATCTAGCACCTTCCGCTTGACTAAGGCATCGCTACAATCGCTTACAACGATAGGAACAATATGTTTTTATCTACCTAGTGGTACGATTTTGCCTTTCTCATTTATCCAAACGTTCATTAGCTGGTTACGTTCAATATAATTGTGTCTGAAATGTCTATTACATTCTCGTTACACTTAGTACGTATCCCACGGTTACCACTACAGTCAACGCTGACACACTTTAAACGAAAAAGTATAATATTTAGCCTAAGCAGTATGAGCTCAATGTTATGTTCATGTGATCATATTTTGAAAACAGGAGGAATGGGTTTGAAAGGGGAGGGGTGGGGTGTAAATAGAATGAAAAGAAAGGATAGACTGCCCAGGATAAATGATGAATTTTTAAAAACTCAATTGGCCCACCCCTGGGTCGTTTCCTAGTCCGACCAGGAGTACTTGCACCAAATTTGAAGCAATTCGGACAAATCTAGCTACCGGACAAACGTATCGGAAATTTGTATGGGATTATTCAACAATACATGGAGAAAATCCGCTAGCTCACATTTTCACCGCTAGGTGGCACTGTATGCATCGTATTATCACTGTAAGTGAAAATAAGAAAGATAATCTAATTGTCGACAACTTTGCCGAAGGCTGCTAGTCAATCCGACTTTGTTAAAAAAAAGTTTATAAACTTTTAGCGAAGTAATGTCTGAGTCAGTTATGCATAGGGCCAATGCAATAGGCAATGCAGGATTGTGTAGCGGTACTCGATTCCCACCAACTATACATCTTTGTGAGATAATGGTTAGATTTAGCTGAATAGTATGTTCAGAAGAATTATAGTATACAATACGAGCCATATTTTGGTTAGAAAATTTTAGTTCCACCTGTGACCACGTAGAGGGCGCGAACACCAACTTTTCATTTAAGATAGATAGAATATCGAAATGTTTGGAAGAATTACTGCAAAATAATGAAAATGTAAATATAAAATATCGTGAAATCCTATACAAACTTCAGAAGCGTGGGTTCGGTAGCTAAACATGCCCGATTTGCTTCAAATTTGGTGCAAGTACTTCTGGTGGCACAAGCAATCGACTCAGGGGTGGGCCGATAGCGCTCATTTTTTCTTGTCGCTCTATAGAGAAAAATGCGTCATTAATCCCTTTTCTTATTTCGGTATGCGGGATGAATGAAGAAAATTCGAGTGTGATGGTGGTCTAAGGGAAAAGGGGTGTGACGGTGGGTGGAGGTGTAAGGGTAAGGAGGAGGGGGATGATGCAATATCCGACTATATCCATTTGAGACTTGGTTTGAGAAAATCGGTCCGATCACCACCGAAGAACCGCTGTGACTTTAATTGTGGAATATGCCCGGAAGCAGGGACTTCCGGAATTCTCAATTCATATATTCAAAGAATGTTTGATTCGCAATCAGTGATCAAGACCTGTAAATCGAAGTAATTGTATGATCATTATAATAGATTTTTAACGATTGTAACGGTTTGTATGGGAAATTCCAGTATGACCTTACTAATCAACCTATAACTCCGAAACCAAAAGTCAGAATCGCATGGGACTCAATAGCAGTCAATGGGATTACTATATCTTTAATTTAATCACTTAATCACGTTACACTCACTTGTTTACCTTAGAACCCAAGTAGCAATTGATACTTGTTGAAAGTTTTAAATGTTGCAGAACTCCTACACAATATTTTTTAATGTTGGATATATTTGAAAAGAATTTCCACTGATTGTGCGACTATGTAACTATAGAGCTGGCCAATAGTGTAAAGTATGCAAACATCAATAACAGTTGTGAAACTAATCAGAAACTTTGCTAACTTGCACAAACAGTCTAACAAGTTGCAAATGCCTCTTTGTTTGCCATTCCACCCTAAAACAGAACTGTCCAACTACCCAGTGCTCGACAAATAACACAGCTATTGTTTTCATTATTTAGCTGCAATTAGGAACATGTTGCACAACATACAAACAAAGTGCGCTTTTTCCATAACACAGCTGTTACCACAAGAGTTACAAATACTATACAGTAACAAAGCGTGCTACTTGGGAACGTTATACAGGGGTACAAACGTACCCCACGCATTTGATCGCATGTAAAAATGGAAACAGAAAAAAAGTTTAATATATAATTTTCTTCGTTTTTCAATCGCGAAATCAACTGTATATGTGAAGGTACGGAATTTATTGAATCAATAATACATAAATTGGCCTGAACCAAAAAAGAGAAAAATCGCGGTTTTGACTTTTTTCACAATAATTACTATAATGTTGCAAATTTTCAACCGATTTGAACGAAATAAAAGATTTTAAATGTTGCAAGAATGGTCTATAAACGGTATAAAATTAAATTTCGATATTTTTGAAAAATTGTGATAATTTGGAAGAGAGAAAGTTGAAAAATCGAGTTTTGAAAAATGCCACGAAATGGGGCGGAAATTTGAAAGAAAAAAATGTTTCTAACCAGTGATTGATAGGTAACACGCAATGCTATTGCAATAGCAGTTAGGGGAACATGGAGAGACTTCGCCAGGTTTTCTGCTAAACCTGCATAAATCTCTAAAAAAGTTTTTCATCCTTGCAAAGTCATGGAAATATAATGTGCAAAGATATTGTGCGTGTTCATGATTTTTTGCAGAATTTTTAATTTACTTTTTCAAAAGTTATAAAAAATTTCTGTGAGCAGTTTCTTTGATCAAGTCTCCTCACCGCGGAGAGAGTTGACCATGGCCTGGGGAGACTTGACCAAGAGAATTATGAAACATCAGAACCAAAAATGGTGACATAAAACATAATGTAATCCTTTTGCTTCTATATTGTCAAGATCCTTAGGTAGCAGTAAAAATATAAAAGGGTTGCATTTCATGAATTTCGACAACTTGTAATGCATTTTGTTCACAGTATTTACTGTACTGCTTACATTGCACGAGCACACGTCACGAAATCAGCTATATTAGTACTAACTTTGTTTATTAGTACTAAAAGATAAAGACTGATGTTTGATCTGAGATTTTTTCGTGACATCTTTAACATTAACAGTAGGTACCGCAGAATAGTAAATATCAGAATTTTTTTATCTTTCTTCAGTGTATTGCGACTTGTTCAAGTCTCCCCATAAAATCTTGGTCAAGTCTCCCCAACATTAGTTGTTGCTTTCAATGACGTGCTAATTTTAGTAATAACTATTTCAATGTTCCGATTTATGTAAAATCATTTAATTAGTTCAAAAAGAATAAAATAATGTACGGGTACTTTAAAAGTAATTTTTAGTCGAGTAGATATGCCCATACAAAGTTTGATAAAAAATTACATCATTTAACACAAATTTATTAATTACGGAATATTTTCTATAAGGAAAGCATTATTCATTCCAAACTTTTAAAATTACCTTATTTTTCATAAAGTTTTAAGAACTTAATAGAACAAGTCATAGCCAATAATAGAATTTTGCGCTTGGTCAAGTCTCCCCATGTTCCCTTACTGTGCGCAAATTATACCTTCAAACCTTTTTTTAAACTATAAAAAATAGAAAATAAAAAAAAACAAAATCAGCGTGAATCAGAACGATTTTTTCTCTACTTCAAAATTAAATTAAATTAGTTAAATAAATGATTAAAAAGAATTACAAAATAGTAATTGTTACTTACGTAGTAAAACAACTGATTTTAAACTGGTATTGTAACGAGACACATTTCGACTGACAGCACGAAACGCTGACAGCAACGGTACACTGGTGTATAAATGTACCCCACTCTCACTTTGACTCCCGCTTCCACGAAGGCCAAAAGCAAACTGGCTTTACCACCTTATCCTATTCTTACTGTGAACTCTAAATTGAATGATAGATCGGGTCCTAGGTCGGTAAATGCCGAATTCTCGTTTTTACATGGCTTCAAAGATAGCGTGGGGTACATTTGTATCCCAGTGTAACGTTCTAGGGTTAAAATCAAGTTTGTAAAAGCTATTTTGATTGGATCTAGATCCACAAATCCATTTAATTTTAATATATGTTGCATCATTTGGATATCATGAGGGTACCAGTTTATATCGGAATTCGCTGTGTGACAGCACTTTCGAACTCGTAACTCCGGAACCGGAAGTCAGATCAACTCAAAATTCAATGACAGCTTATGAAAGCGTTATACATTTCATTTGAAAATAAGCTTGTGTAAATCGGTTCAGTCATCTCTGAGAAGCTTGTGATTTTAAATGACACACACATACGCACAATACGCACACAGTCATTTTCCGATCTCGACGAATTGAATCGAATGATATATGAATCTCGGCCCTTCGGGCCTCGTTTAGACAGTCCATTTTAGAGTGATTGTATAGCCTTTACTTATATATTTATTTATATTAAAGGCAGAGACGCATTTATAGTGCCGAGCCCAGACCAGTTATATAATCAACTACTGAACCCATTAGTGACAATTTGGCATCTATTCACCTACCACTGTGCAGGTCAATTTTCTATATCCTTTCAAATACTAATAAGTTCAAGGTGATCCTAGTGAATACATCTGTTTTTCCAGTTGCATAACACTGGTCGACAGCCATTTTGGTGCAGGGTTGGGATAGTAGTTTTTAGAGTAAATCGGGTGCGCTGAGTTTAAAAATGATTATAGTTTTTACCGCTGTGCTCCTGTTTTTGAGATTTATCTATTTTTTTTACTAGGCAGTGTTAATTTTTTTTTCTAAATTTTTCGAATTTACAAACTGTATCAAATCTATCATTAAAGGGTGCTGAGAAATATTTGGAAATCTGGAAAAGCATATTGAATACTGTCAAATTCGAAAAAAATATGCGTAAACAAAAAAAAATGTATCATGGTACAACCATGATGTCCAAATGACGCAAAACATACTAAAATGGGTTCAACATTACTCTAGTTTGCGGGTCTGGATCACTAATGATAAATCAAAGCAGCTTTGACCTCATTGGCCACCTATGACAGTTCTTGATGCCCCCGGGGAACTCGCCAAGTTCCTAAACTAATATCACGCCTATTTCCCAGCGAACTCTCTACCGATTTTTACAAACTTGATTTCAAATGAAAGATACAGTAATACCATTGACTGCTGTTGAATTTCATCTGGTTCTGACTCTTGGTTCCGGAGTTACAGGTTGGTTAGTAAGGTCACACTGGAAGTTCCCATATAAACCGCTACAATCGTAATACCTCGTAGGCTAAAAATCTATTGAAATGGTGACCAAATTACTTCGACTCGCAGGTCTAGATCACTGATTGCCAATCAAACAATCTTTAAATATATTGTCCACTATTGACGATTCCAGAAGTTCCGGATTCCGGGCATATTCCACAATTGAAGTCACATCGATCCTTAGGTGATGATTGAGCCGATTTTCTCAAACCAAGTCTCAAATGAATATAATATGCAGTTGGATGTAGCATCGTGCCCCCTCCCCTTACCCTTACATCTTTTTCCTTCATCGCCCTCTCACCCTGAACCACCCTCACACCTGCATTTCCTTCATCCACCCCGTATACTAGAATAAGATGAAGGCTTTCTAATGCACCCTTCATTCTCAAAACACTAAACCCCACCCCCTCCGCTTCCAAACCCATTCCTCCAAAAATTTTTGTTAACGACCCATTGAGTCAATTTGTCAACTGTTGTTACGGCATTTAATTAGCAAGGGACTGGAAGGTGAAGTATATTTTTCAATATTAAGAACCATAGTACTCAAGGGAGAGCAAGGAGTTGAAGGGAGAAAGTTTAGAAAAGCGTGGAAGGGTCATATGTGCATGTTTAAAGTTTACCGGCAACTTAACCTTTTGTCTGCTATCGTAGGAGTCAAGATCTTTTGGCATTGGAAATGCGAATCACCTGAGCCTACGACATGTCCAGACAAACGTAAAGTAACTAGTTGCTTCATGCTATCGCAAAGACCTTGACTCCTACGGTAGCAGAAGAAGAAAGAAGATTCTTATAGATACCAATAAAGCTATTTTTGATCGAAATCCATCCAGAACTTTTGAAATTACAGCATTTAGCATTTGACGAAATGTCCAATTTTCGTAAAAGAGTAGCATTTTTTTGTTTACGCATGTTTTTTTCGAATTTGACAGTATTCAATATGCCTTTCCAGAATTTCCAAATATTTGTCAGGTGTTTATAGCACCTTTTAATAATAAATTTGATACAGTTTGTAAATCCAAAAAAAAAAATGTAAAAAAAATTAACACTGACTAGTAAAAAAAATTAATAGAGAAATTTCAAAAACAGCACGGCAGTAAAAACTATGGTCATTTTTTAACTCAGAGCACCCGATTTACCCTAAAAACTACTATCACGTAGCGTAGCCCAGGAGGGAGGGCGCTGGTGGCTAAAAAAAACTTTGGGCGGACAAAGTGTAGTGTTAAGTCGTCAAGGCATACACAGCTCACCTTCCCAATAACCGCACTATTTTTCTAACCTGAAAAAAGAGCCGAAAATCACTAAACTTAGACTCTATTAACAAAAATTGAAACCTACATTAAAAAAAAAAATTGTTGAAGACATCCCATAATTAATTTTATTGAATACAGTGTGTTCATAATATCGAATTACATTAGACTATATGTGAAATAAAAACATTAAAACAAGTTATTTTGATATTATTGATAAATTTCTTCTGCTCTGTATAATAAATAAAATTCTATTCAAAGTAGTCTCTGATGCTTGCCATCAAAATTTGTATTGAAAAGAACTGGCTTTATGAAATTTTCTTGTATAGTTTTATTTCACGATATATTGCATTTATGTAGCCTCTACATTTTCAACAGTTGTTTAAAATGGCATTATCAACAACTTTGCTGAAGACACCAAGTTTCTTACTATTTTTGAAGAGTTGTTTCTTCATGATTGCTCCTAGGAGATTTAATTACCAAAATTATTATATCGAAAGATGCACTTTATATGATGGAAATCTTCTTCAAGGTTGATGGCTTCTAAATTAAGTGATCTTGACCGTTAGAAAAGTTTTTGAACATTTATTCCACTTTAAAAGTGCGCTTTGTATTTGCATTCTTTGACTTCATTGACATATTATAAGAGAAATTATAAAAGACATCTATACTAGTTTTCAATGAACTTTCACTGCTTTTTCAAACTTACATTAAAATTTGAATATTTCCAAATTTCTGGATTCACCACTGATCAATATCGTTGATGAATAAAACAGATACGAGTAGTCATGACTGGCTTCGTGAAGGAAAGCCTAAAATATTTTTTTGCATGATTTGCCAAATTATTCGCTATGCTTCACGCTTGTCAGGTATGTTTCCAAAATTCGAATGGCCATTTTCCATATTCTGCATTTTACCAAGAAGGCGTCCCCCTTTACAGTCCGGCTGCAACCGCTTATTACAGTGTTATGTAAATAGTGGGAACATAGTTTCGTACATGTAGTACTTGAATAAAGATGTTCGATTTACTGACGTTTATGTGGGGTTGTCGTTTAATTTTGCAATCGATGTAATTATTTATGAAATTTGCTTCAATTAGAATTCGGACGCAAAATTTATTTTAAAGCAGTGTCACTAGTAGTCCATATAAACATGTTGTCTTCAAATAATCAAATATCATCTTATATTCATTTCACAAGACACCATTTAAATTACTTTTGAATAAAATATATTGAGCAGCTTTCTCGGTAGAATAACGAATACTCGTTTATGTTGATAGGCGGATAAAACCAGGCCCAAACTTTCCTACACGTCGAATACTACACTACATCGTTGCATTCCTGTGGTTTCTCGCACTTTCCAGGATGAAAATGCCAAAATCTAATGTAATCGCACAGCTTCAAAATATCGGTCATTTGCTCAGTTACCAACATACGGCGTTGTTATTTTTTGTAATTCCCAAGTTTAGTTATATTTAAACTTAATACATATACTCTCAATTCACCGGCATCATGTTGCCTTTACACATCCCAATAAAATACCACCTCAGAAAATAGAACTCAGGAAAAATGATTTTCATTTGAACAATAACAAACCAACACTTGCATAACAGCACAATAGGGAAAATTCACCATGCACCTACAAGGCCAACAACAACAATGAATTTGAAAGTCTGGTGCACAATTTTATTCAATTTCGTTTTGGAGGAAAAATGTGGAAAAGTCCAACCTATAGGCATTTGCCGGTTGAGCTTTTTTTAACTAACCAATTGACTGTTGACAATTTTTGTCCCGCTGGTTGACTAGCAAATTGAAATCGAGAATTTCATGTTGGCAGCAAATTCGCTCGGTTGACATGTTACCAGCGCAACCAAATCTCCTTATTGTACTGAACAATAGCAAAAGTTTCCCGATCCTACAAAACTGGTTGAACATCGTCTGTTTGGACATTCGCAGTTTTTTTTGCTCGACTAAACTGTCCATTCGCAAATACCGGTTCATCCTTTTCGCAACCAGAGGCACATCCACATGAATTGCGTCGTTTGCAGGTTTATTGCAGGATTAAACAATATCACGCTACTATCGGACAGAGGACCACTCGCTCGGAAGGATGGAACAATTGTTCGCAAAATCATTCGCCACGGCACGGACCCAACATTGACTACATGGATCTATTCAGAAAGCGATGAACTATGTCACAAAGTGCAGATTCTAAATCGACCTCGGATAAAAAAGAAAATATTCTTAACTGATTGAACCCATCGAATTCGTCACAACAAATTGAAGGTAGAAAAAATGGTTTAGTGCATCTACCAACCGTGGAAATCATTCAACTCAACTCGCATCTCCGGCAAAGCGTCAAGTTTTGGGAAATGTACCAAATACTTCATTATACTCTTAATGTGCTAGATTTTTACATATTTTTTTGTTTATTTCATGTTGTGTTGCGTATCAAGTTACATGTTATACATAGCAGGGATCGGCATTTTAGGTCTCCATCGTTGTTCTTCTTGTTTTATACAATTTTGGCTGTTTCGTTAGTTTTTGTGGCATGTTTCTTGTTTTGCCTTTTAAGCATGGGGGTCATTCAATTATTAAACGAAATACTACCCATCTAACACATTCAAGTTTCGACAAACATATGATTACGGTGTAAAATTCAACTGTCAAAATTCTCTTTAAAAGGTAATTCCGGACAAACCGTTACTGCCCGAATACAATTCACAGCACTTAATGGAAGAGAAATTTTCTCTCTTTTCTTTACTACCAGCACCTGGGATTGGCGAGCAACTATTTGTCCGGAATTTTCACTCAAAGTGGTTTTTGAGAGTTGGCTTATAAGCCCTAATCATATGTTTGTGAAATTTTGAATTATTACTTTTTCCCAGGTGCATTCGCACTTAGACTCTCGAAGCGATCAGTTGATCTTTCCAGTCCGTGTAGTGTACAGCGACCAAGTGCTAATCCGCGTTCAAGGCTATCTTGGCATTTTCCGCTTCTTCGAGGTTTTTCACTTTGTCTTCTTTTGCGTGTGTGTTAGTCGACCAACAGAACAGTAACAGTATTTCGTTTCGTGAGATGCCTGGATACCGTTATCCAAGATAAGTACTGCTATTACTTTACGTTCCCCCTTCTTGGTTCGCCTACTAACGTGAACTGGACAATAGGCCCGTGCAAAAATGACGTCTCTTGACAGTTCGCTTCAACGAGAGATGGAAGTCGAAACAAAATCGGCTCTACGGATCAAATTACATCAAAGCACGGCCACCGGGCCCTTCGTGATCTTCTTGCGGGTCAAAGACAAAAAGTGCTTGAATCTATTGCAGATTTTTCACGTTCTGACGGAACGATATTCGATCGTGACAGAAATATTGAAAATCTGCCCTGATAAGCTTCGGGTGGTGGTAAATAGTTTAAACCAGGCAAATGATATTGCTGGCTACGGGTCTTTTGCGAAGGAGTATATGGTATATGTACCAGTGAATCGAGTTGAAGTCTGTGGGGTCTTTCCGATTCGAGTTAAATTGTGCGGATCTACACAAGGGGTCGGCTTTTTCAAAGACCCCATACTTCAGTCAGTGAAAATACTGGAGTGCAAACGTTTGCATTCAGCATCAACCGCATCTGACGGATAGAGAACATCAATATGACCATTTTCAAGACGGGTGAAATGACACAGATTCAAGCCACTCCAGTGCGTCCGAGCGCCTTAGACTTGTCCCTTTGCTCGACATCGCTGCGGATAGATTTCGGTTACGCTCTCACGGGCGTCATTCCAACCCAATGAGTGCTCAGACGTGTACGCGAAGAAGGCCGCTGCGTATAAGACATTCCGCAACGACGGGCTATCGACAGTACGTGATGTTAGAAACGCGAATGAAGAGTTTGATGAAAACCAAGAAACGTAGCTACTTGGCGCCGGTTCTCTTTGAGGCACAGCCCGGCGTTTGCAAAACCGAAACAGTACTAACGAGAGCGTGGAATATTCAAACCGTTAGATATTCGATTTCATTAAGAAAGTTTCCCAGGACTCCGCCCGGCACAGAAGATCGACCGCGACATGTCCCCCAACGATAACGCGAACGAAACACCTTTTTCGATTGTGGAGTCCTCACTTGCTCTCTTATCATGTTGCAATAAAGCCTCAGGGCTAGACAGAATCAAATTTAATTTGTTAAAGGATCTGCTAGACTCTACCAAGAGACACTTGTTGAATTTATTTATTAAGTTTCTTCAGGGTAACATAGTCCCTCATGACTAAAGGCAAGTTAAAGTCAAAACCATCCAAAAACCAAGAAAACCAGCCTCCGACCACAACTCGTATCGACCGATTGCAATGCTGTCCCGTATCCGAAAGTTGTTCGAGAAAATTATCTTGTTTCGCCTCGACAATTGGGTCAAAGCAAATAACTAACTATCAGATAAACAATTTGGCTTTCGCAAAGGCAAAGAGACGAACGATTGTCTTGCGTTGGTGTCAACAGAAATTAAAATGGGCTATGCTAGCATAGAGCAGATGGCATCAGTTTTCTTGGATAGTAAGGGGGCTTTCGATTCAGTTTCTAGCAACATTCCTTCTGGGAAGCTGCACCAGAATGGTCTTTCACCGTCTCTAAACAACTTTTCACTAAACTTGTTGGTTGAAAAACACATGCATTTTTCGCATGGTGATTTATCGACATCACGAATTACCTACCAGGGTCTTCCCCAGGGCTCATGTCTTAGCTCCCTTTTCTACAATTTTTACGTGAATGACATTGACGAATGCCTTGTCAATCCCTGCACGCTAAGGCAGCTTGCACATGACTGTGGTCTCTATTGCAGGTTCTAAACCTGTCGATTTACAAGGACCATTGCAAGATACCTTATATTTCCCAGGGAAAATATCAGAGCTCCTGCGTGCTTTGTCTGTAAGATCGTACAAAATAACCTTAGTTTGGGTCCCCTCTTTTTTTTATTTTTTTTTATTTTGATTATAGAGGTTTTAACCTTAAGGTCATTCGCCTCTTCGGGTTAGAAAAATCTCTTATGAAAAATTTCTAACCCTATGTGCGGGGTCGGGACTCGAACCCAGGTGCACTGTGTACAAGGCAATCGATTTACCAATACGCTACGCCCACCACCTTGGGTCCCCTCGCATTACTCCATCCCAGGTAATGAAGAAGCGGATTTTTTAACTAAGGCGGGCAGAAGGTGACAGCTACGAAAGACAGATCTGCTTCAATGAATTTTTCGATATCTCTCATCAGTGGACGTTAGAAAGTTGGCAGACATCGTGGACCTATGGAGAGTTAGGAATTATTCTATCATCTCGAAGGTATCAACGAAACCTTGGTTTAAAGGAATGGATGTGGGTCACGGGTCATGTCCAATCACTACACGCTAGACGCTCATCTCCGACGTATTCGGCTCGCGAATAGTGGTACCTGTGCTGTTGGCGACGATTATCACAATATCGAACATGCGCACAATTATCACAATATCGAACATGTGCATGCGTCAGGCATTCTTCTGCCAGATCTCAACTAGTGGATTCCCTTCGGGCCCGAGGAAGATCACCCAATGTCCTGGTTAAAGATGTACTGGCAAGCCGGGACCTTCTCTATATGCTCCTCGTATACACCTTCCTAAAAACCAACACTATACAGATTCAACTGCCGCTTTTATTTTCTTATCATTCTCAGAAGGGCCTTCGTTAAAAAATGTCCAACTGTACCACTACTTATAAAGATAGCTCTAATTAATCTAATTAATTTTACTTTGTATGCTCTGGAGCCTTAGTCTATGTGTACGGTCACAAACCCACCATACTATATACTGCATACTCGATGACAGGGTAGATTATTTGTTTGTAGACAGACATCTGATACTTGGCGCTCAGTTTAGATGTTCTATATAAGTAACAGTGGGTACAGGAACCGGTCGAGTATGTTTTGTCAACAATCACATCTGCCTAGAGTCAGGCCGAGATAGAACACTTCGTCGGACCATTGGATGAGGGCGCCGCCGAACCGAATTTTGCAATCGTCGGATGGAGCAAGCCTTTAATCAGTATTTTCGCCTGATTGAATGCATTTTTCCAGTTCAAAAAAAATAGTTAGAGAATCAAGGCCTCTCTGCAAATTGTTCTTGAGAGCGTAGATGATGCGACCCTTGTACAGAGTGGCTGTATCATCAGCGAACTGACTCGGAAAAAGAGGATATCGGAAGTGCGGATGTTGTTCAGAATGGGCCTAAAAATACTTCCATGGGGCACATCTGCAGGGATGGACTCTCGACTCTTCTCGAACCAAACTGTCTGATTGATCAATCATAGCAACGCCCTCAGCAATGGCCATTTTGTGCGGACTTTTTATCGCCATCTTCAAATAATGAGAACACACAAACTGTTGCCCCATCGCATTAGCCTTTTTAGTAACTGTTATCAGAAAATATCCATCGTCGGGTGGAACCAGCGAAGGGACAGGTTTTGGTTTTTTCAATTAAGAATCTTCGTCAGGGACCAGAACGACTTTCAGTGGAGACGGATTCGTTGAAGTTTTTTATTCCTGAAAATCCCTTTTACAAGTTCCAGAATTCTCACCTGGATAACCTTAGATAGAGAACTGTACATTACAAATTTACCCCGCACACCTATTGTATTCAGGCAATATTCCGAACACGGACAAGTTTATTCGTGATGGTATCAATTTGGAGAGAGTTGCTCACCTGATTTTGCAGCACGTGTGCCGCCCTGTCTCCGGCAACAACGATGGCTCATTGGATGGATTCAAGCACCGTGTCGATATCCACCGGGGAATCCAGCGGCAGATAGACGTTGATGTGCTAGTCGATGACTCGCTGAAATGCCTGTCAGTTAACGCGATGGAAATTTCAGCGATTCTGATGTTGTAGTGTTTCGGCTGTAAAACCCAGCGTTAGCACCAACGGAAAGTGGTCGGATGACATCTCGTTGAAGACGACCGGTGAATGATCAGTGTAGATGTTGAGGATGAATACATCTAGTACGGAATGGAATCCTGATCTGGAATTTGTAGTCGAACACTCCGGGGCGAGGATGTCATCTAGGCCGACTTTAAAATCGTCAACAAGAACGATCCCATTCCTGTTCCGTTACCCCACATCTCATGCAGGTCGTTGAGGTTCTCAGCGATGGTGGACTTTATCTGCCACCGAATCAGCTAGGTTAAATCGTTTTTTAAAACATGGCCGAGGTACCATCCTGGATATTGTTTCGGACAGTGGGCGGCTATATGATGATAGGACCAAACGATGTACTAACCTCGACTCCTATAGTTTCGATGTAGGTGAATTTGATGTTTGGTAGCAGGCGGCATTGGATGTTACGCCTCACAGCATTAGCAACTCTCCCACTACCAGAACTGGATCGGTGGCGCCTAAAAGCCGAAAGTCTGCTAAATGGATGCTCACACCTCGCTTCAGATGAGTTTCGATGATGGACATCAAATTCACTAGATCGTTCGCAGTGAGCGAGGACTCGTCAGCATTACTGGATACAGCACCGCTATATGATAATCCCGAGGCAGCTGCAGCATTGAAGCGAAGCAGAGCCGTGAAACGTGTCTGACCGTCTGACACTCGTTGGTTGTTGAGAGGAAGGGGCTCCAGATTTGGTATTGTTCGGCACGACTGCAGGGGTACTGTGCTGCTGTGAAGGGCGGAGGTGGACGACAACCGGGCTGGTTGTTGACTGTCGCCTTCTGATGGATTCCGATGAATTCAGCGTGTTTTTTCGCAGTGCGGTTGGTAATATGAAGCTTCTCACCACAATTACCACACTTCGGTTGGATGTCATCGGTTTGTTCGCCTGTCGCAGTAGCATGGTCCTTTGCGTATTGGTCACACCGTGGTTTTATGTGGCAGTTGTTTGTACCGTGCCCAAATCCCGCGACATAACGCACAGTGGTCCCAAACTGAAGAAAGTCTCTCCTGAGTTTCACACATGTTCTGCTGCTTTGACGTTTTCAGGAAAGTTTCCTGGGTTTGCATTCTGCACCTTTAAGGATAAGCACTATAATTTTGTTTATGGTGCAACTGTCAATTTAAGAAAAAAAATTAGCTCTACAACAAACAAATTTCTTTTGATCAGAATCTTGTAGAGCAATTTATTTCGAACAACTTTGATGAACGTATCATCTATATATTGTGACCGAACGGTTTCAAAGGCCAGTATAGATGGTTTGTTGATACGAGAAGTGGCGAATTTATAATGAATTGCGAGATTATCGGTCACTAGAGTTGTAGGTGTTGTGGAGATTGTTAGATTAAATTGAATTTAAATTGAAGTTATAAAATATTGAAATGTAACGGTGAAATTGAAAATATAAATATGATAAGCGTTCCAAGGGATAGGAACGTAGGAAACGATTTGTAACGACAATGTGGCTAGTGGGAGTGATGTGCAGAAGATGCCGGATGGGGAGGATCGCAGCTTTGGGTGGATGGGGAGTGACAGGAAAGGGAGAAGAAGGTGCCAGGGAAGAACAGAGGAGTTCAGAAGGGTCTGACGACCGAAGTAGTGCAGACGAGTTAAAAGTGCAAAACTAAGATTCCCATTAAATCAGCTGAAGAAAAGCTTATACGATCGCTGGTTGCAGGTGACTGTAACGACAGCTAATCACAAAGGATCGGAAGATAAAGTCGTCCGACGAGGTGAGAAGACACCGGAAAAATGGCCACCTGGACCTCACCCGGTTTCAGGTCCCGTCAAGCGCCATCGGTGTGAATGCCGTCAAAACGGGAACCTCTTAGTGTGGAAAAACCTTCACTGACCACCTAGCCAGGGTTAATTACTAATGATTTGTTCACCCAACTGTCAGGTTTCGCCAAGTGTCAGCTTCCCACTCAGGCCCGCCAAGCTCATTGAGCCCCCGAACAACCGGAGCATCAATGAACCGTCACATAAACGCCGAACAGCTGAACGACCTTGAGCCCTCCCCATCCACCACTACCACAGCCACCGACCACGTGCACATGAAGGAAGCGACCCTAATAATAGATCGATAGTTAATAGGCCAGGAATAAACCACAAATTGAATGTAATCCACGTGTACGCTTTTTTACATTTGTAATCTTGACGCCGTGTAAAGAAACCCTAAATATCCCCCACCCTACGGAACGAGCCGTTCGTGCAGCCCTCTTTGAGAGTACTCACAATATTCTTCCTTAAAAAAGTCTTCTACTGTCATGGTTTCAAAAAGCGATTTTTTTCTTTAATTTCAATCCATATGTATCTGAGAATTCGCCACAGAAAGGATTTGGTGAAAATCAAATTCCTTGGCATGTTTCTGGGAACCGAAAGGTACCCAACTTAGGCCATTCCTGAGATACTAAGCGCGGCGCACCACGATGGCGCTTTTCTATGGAATAATCATTGTTTTAAGAATGCACCGGTCCATTCTTGACGGTTTATGTATATGTGAGCGTCTGTGACTGGTTTTTTGTTTTTTTTTTTTTTTGAGGAGATTTTTTTTTTATTCAAATCGTTTATTTGATAAGGCACGTTGCGTTAGCTTAAAGGTGCCAATTTTGTTTTGTTTTACATTTTAAATTGCTTAAAACTAGGGGATTACATATTGATTTTTTAAAAATGAAACTAATGCGATTTTATAGCTATCTTATATATCTACACAAGGGGATAATATTGTTTTCGTAAGATTAGGGGGGTCATTTAGTTTTTGTGGCAATATGGTTTGACATTTTTATCAGTGAGATTATTGGAGCAAATAATGTTTAATTAAGGGGGACAATTTTTGACGACTAACTTAAAACTAGGAATAACTAGAGGGCATGATTGAATTTTGTAAAGATTCGTAATTATAGTTATTTTTGTGGGTAGTAGAGTTGGGCAATTTCAACGAGATTATATAATATAATAGTTAAAACTAGAAGAGACAAGAAGAGCTAAATGCTTCGTAATGATATTGGGGGGGGGGGGGGGGGTAGGGGTGTTACTTCTGGGTATAAGAGTCAGGGGAGGGAGGGTAGACAAAGATGGCAGGGAGAGAAAATTATTTCAGTTTCAGGCATCGTGAGATCAACGGATGGATTACAAACTCGGGTGGCCTTCATCAGGGGAATCATGTACTGGGACGCCGGGTGGTCCTCCTCAAGATGGCAGGGGTTTTTCCAGACGATTTCGTAGTACGGCTCAGATGTGGATCGGCTACATTTCGAGTTAAGCGTGTTATGTTCGTGCCGTAGGTCCCGTGTTTGTTGGCTCATTCGATACAGATGGTTTGATACAGGTGGAGGAGCATTCTGAGAATGATAAGGAGATAACAAGGGGCAGTTAGACTTGTATATTGATGGTTTTCACAAAGGTGTATATAAGGGACATATAGAGAACATCGCGGCTTGCCAGCACATCTCGAACCGGGACGTTGGTTGGTCTTCCTCGGGCCCGCAGGGTATCCATTAGCCGAGACCTAGCGGAACTGTACTCGGTGCACGCCCAGACAATGTGCTCGATGTCGTGATAGCCGTCGCCACAAGCGCAGATACCACTATCCACGAGCCCAATACGCCGGAGATGTGCATCCAGCGTGTAATGGTTTGCCATGAGTCGGGACATCACACGAATGAAGTCACGACCCACATCCATCCCCTTGAACCAAGGTTTCGTCGATACCTTAGGGATTATCGAATGTAGCCACCTTCCCAGCTCTCCACTGCTCCAACCATTTTGAGGAGATTATCGTACGGATGAAAGAATGCGTCGGACATGTTGAGAAGCGTATGGGAACGAGATTACGAAAATTTAAGAAAGAAAACAAAGGTGGGAAAGGAAAGGTAAAGTGTACGGAGAAGTTAATCGACGAACTAACAAAATTTTATCGGAGAAACTCAAACTTTGTAGAACATATGAGAAATGCAATCTGGGCTTCCCTCGAACACTGCTCGTTATCGAACGAAAATCCCCAACAATCAAAGTGTTCACTCGGCAAGGTCAGTTGGTGCAAGTGGCGTCAGCAGCGATGTCAGATCTACGGAAATCTCCGTAGATCTACGGATTTGGAGGTTTTCTACGGATCTACGGATCCGTAGATAAAATCTACGGAAATGCAATTTTTTCTACGGAAATCTACGGATTTATCTCAGTGTACTTTTGAAGAAGGTTGCCAATGATCGACAGTTATTTTTTCTATTGGAAAATCATCTTAACAAAATGGAGAATTCGCAAAACCACGTTGTGCGATAATACCAGCGATCGAAAATTCAACGCGAGAATATGGACCCTGCTTTGTAAAATGCCTTCCAAAAGTTATACCGCATTTCGGCGATAATGTGTCGGGAAAATTCTATGTAGTTCAAATCAATAAATCCAGTAAAAGTCGTATTGAATAGAATTTAATTTATAGTCTCATCTGCAAATGATAAATTTTCTATTTCATAGAATTCATGCAACGTTTTCTCTTCTCTGAATCGATATCTTGGATCCTGATAACTGTTTTAATTCATATATTTGATTCGTGCACGTAGCCTGTACTTGTACTTGACCAAACTAGAAGGCGAATGCTCACAGCGGTTATACGTCAAAAAGGAGCGATATGGTCGTCCACATCGTACGAATGAGGGTACAACAAAAATGAGGAAAGGTTTGCCATGAATGACACGTGAAAGCGATCAACAACACGAGAAGGAAAAACTTTTATTACTAAAGCAATTAGAGTTATCTAAATCTGTCCAGCAACCAACGTCACGTTAAAAGGGAATATGTGCCAGATATAACGTTAATCTCATTCAGCTTCAACATGTTCGAAATTTGGCTCTGGTATGCATACCTCGTACCTCACTAGATCAATTTATCTACAGTAACAGCATGACACATCTTTATGAACAGGATTAAGTTAAGATTAAGGTCCCCGTCTACAAGGAGGGCGGTGCAATCGACGGAAGACTACATAATTTGTCTCCTGATGGCGTTATCCGTAGATTCATGTCGCAAGACGACGAAGTTGTTGCCGATAAAGACGTGTTCAGGAATTTGTTTCCCATTTCCTACGCTGTCCGGGTTGTGAGAATGCGGATAGAACACTCCATTCCTTTCTTCGTGACCCTGGAAAATGTAACCAACTGGCACATATAACCAACAAACTGATACGTTTCAATTCTACGAACAACTATGGAGAACAGTGGTAAAAAATCTCTCTTTTGTTGCCCATTTCTGCTGCATTAACCGCAACCAGGATTCAGTTTCAACGCCTTATTCATTCTTTAATCTGCATCTTGACTGAAGTTTAAAGCAGAGTCTAAAGCCTTCAGCTCGGAAGCAATATTAATGCATTCACCCACCAAAACATTCATGTGTTTTATATGAGCTCTAGGAAATTAAAAGCAGAAGGTGGCATCGGTTACATTTTCGAGAATTGTGTAATCTATGAAGTTGAATTTGAATCGAAAATAACTGAATGAACGCGCTGCCTCAAACGAACTAAGGACGAGGCAAACAACTGCAATATTCCCTCCAGCGCGGCGGGCATACATTGAATTTTGCCATAACCAAAAAAAGATTCATCAAATTGCATCATGAAAAAAAACGCTGCACAACACATCGGGATGTTTTCTCTTGAAAATGTGGGAAGAAGTAGTTTAGAAAGTATATATTACATTGTGTTTTTATCGCTGTCAGAACGACGCTGAATCCCTCTGGATAAAGTCTCGTCACGTCAATCGTTTGTTTACTATTTATCTGTCAGTGTCATTCCAATCGAGCACGAAACCTGTCAGTGTCATTTAGTTGGGATAAGATGGCGAGGCTTTATTCAGTAATTCAGCGCCTTTAGCTGTCAGGTTTTCGAAAATTGGAACGAAAAGCAACGTCGCGAATTCATTTTGCGACACCCATCGGGACATCGGAAAACAATTGGGAATCGTGCAATCAACCGTGAGTCGTATGATTAAAAGGTACTACTAAACTGTGAGCATCGAATGGAAGAAGAAATGCAGGCAGAATGGATGTTCTATTAGTGGTCAGGATCACAAGCGTGTAGTGAAAGAGTTTAAGCGTAATCCAATGCTTCGGTCAGGGTGTGCCTAAAAAGTTGAATCTGCCCAAGTCTTTGGTTCAGAGAGCCAAAGGCCGGGAGAAACAAAGTACAAAGTGCAGAAGGCTCCAAATCGTGACGAACGAAAAAATTTGGTGGGAAAGTCATGGACGTGAAAACTGTACACCCAGATGCTGACGAAGCCTCATTATCCTAGCCTACTTGCGTCAAGGCGGACATTCTGTAGCTTCCGGGGCAATTATTCTTCACCACCCAGCACAAATTTGATGTTCCGGAGGAAGTAAAGAAGCAGAAACTTTAAAAGTTTGCCAATATATACATGATTTGTCAAGCGATTTGCTTTTGTGGCAAACGGAATAAGCCTTTCCTGACTACCGAGACTATAAACGGGGAGATCTATCGAGGAGTGTCTTCAGAAGCGTCTGTTTCCTCTGTAGAAATAACCCGAGGGTCCTACGATCTTCTGGCCGGATCTAGCTTCGAGCCACTATGCAAATGTTGTCCTGGAACGGTACGAAGCCAACGGGGCTACTTTCGTACCCAAGGAAATGAACCGGAACTAAGGCACATCGAAAAATACAGCCAGATCAGGAGGTCAAATCTGAGGAAGACAGGAAGAAAAAATGGGTTTCCGTACAGGAGAAGCTGAAGCTAGATGATGTACAGAAACTAATGAGGGGAGTTAATCGTAATGCGCGAGCGTAAGGTTGTGGTGTTGTAGTTGAATAAAATAAATATGCCAAAAACTTACTAATGGGTTACATTGCATTGTCTGAAAGTTTTAAAAGAATCGGACAAACTTGGTAATTTTTTACAGCGTTTTTTCCGTGGTGCAATTTGATGTGGGACATTTCGGAAGGTTTCACGACCGTAGTCAGCAAATCGAAGAAGCGTACAAAGCCAACCGACCGTTCAATTCTAAGCAACTGCTGCGTTAATAGCATGGACGAAGTGACGATCAAAGAAGCAGACTGAATGACCGTCAGGCATTGCTACAAATTAATTTCGCGCGAGGGAAATACTGCTAGCCTATTGAAAAAATCTTTATCTTTATTTGTTGTAAATATATAAAAGGCAATGGCTCCGCATTGAATAGCGTCATATAAACGAACAATATAACAAAAATTTGGGATAGCACAATCACCAATAAGTATTAAGAATAAGTGGCTAGATGGCAATAACAGAATCCCGTTCGAACATCCAAAAGTCGGGAGTGACAAGCAGGGCGAAGCAATCCACTGCATGATCCTCAATATCGCATAACAATCCTCAATATCGCCTATGAATACCCTGTTCTGTTTAAAAGACTGCGCCCGTTGTCTGAATCGGGTGACGGTGAATACCAAAACAGACGATTTACGATGGACCAGACGTTTACTCTGCGATATATCTTAGACAAATTTCGAAAATACGACAAGCGGACTCATCATCCGATTGTGAATTTCCAGGCAGCGTACGATTAAGTGAAACGAAACGAAAAGGGCAGATAACGATGGTTAAAAAAGAATAACCAGAGAGATATCTCACATTAAATACGTTGAAACCAAGCGATGGGATTGTTCCATATAACGCTCGAAGGTGTGATACGGATTTGTTGTGCAAAGGAACGGAACTAATATCACGATATCTCACAATTACTGGCATAAAAAATATTTTGAAAACCTGTATTCTTACTGTAGAACTAACAAGAATGGTTCCTGAACGAACAACATGAGCGACATTAGAACCCTCGACTAGACTGAACAATTCTATAGATATTGTCATGTAAAATTTGGAGCTTTACAAGGACAATGTGGACTAAAAAATACTTTTCATCCATTGCGTAATATAATTTTAAGAAATTTTTCAGCATTGCTAATTTTTAGGTTACAAATAGGCCTTAACAGTGCGTCTTGAATAAGTCGGTTGGACTGCTATTTTAAAATGCTTTTTACTGCTGTTGTGTATTGAAAATGCTGCCTACTAGTAAGAAGCATTTGTAGAGTACTAAATATCAATTTATTAATGAATATAACTTTAACTTGGAATTGAGTTTGGGCACACAATCCCTAAATGGGGTGAAAACACTATTGAGTTCTGCAAGATGACGACACGAATGAACTCTTGCTGAACGAAGTTCACGTTTGACAATTCTCGGTGGTTTGTTTACTTTGTCAGTTGCGTGAGTTCGAGTGCAACGGGTGCTCATCTGTCACATTCGAACTCACGTAACTCCTATGTAAACAAACCACCGAGAATTTCATCATTTTGTGGGGTTATGCCAGTTGGTGTAAAACCTAATTTGGATTACTTTTGTTTCTTTGTTGAGTGCAGAGCAAATCTACGGATTTAATGTCGCGAGAATCTGGCATCGCTGGGCGTCAGGCTGAAGTAAAAGGAACTTCAGAAACATTCGAACATCTACAAAAGTCTATCACCTAATGATTTATTAGAAAGATGCTTAGAAGCTCACAAACAAAACATCAATGAGCTTTTGAATAGTAGAACCTGTTCCGTAGCACAAAAACACTTGCACAAATTCTGGCAGGTAGGTGGTCAATGTTGTGACTTATTTGGCAGTCAGTATCTTCATCCAAAGATTTTCGTCGATCTTACAAGCTATAGAGGTGATGGGAATTACCTTGGGGACTAAAGCTGAAAGATGTGCTACTCGACTCGACAGTGAACGTATAAATCGTTCTGAACGCAAAGTGGGTGTCGCGGCAAAACAGGCCCGAATTCAACAGAGAGAGCAAAATGTGCAAAGCCAAGGACATTTTCGCGATGAGGTATGTGAGCTCTGCGGACCCGGTATAGTAGATTATCTAGTAAGTTAAAACTATCGAATTATAGACCGTACTTTATCTTAAAAAGCGTTTTACAGGATGTAGTGTTTTTTAAGCCGGCAAGTAAGATTTTTCATATAAGTACTGGTCCGATTTCAATAATTTTTTCTCCAATTGTTCAGAAAACATACCGCAATGCTTGGTCTAGAGGAATTTGCAAAATGCCAATTTGTTCCATTTTTATGACCCCTAATATGCCAAAAAATAACGTAAATTTTGGAAATTTTCACAAATCGTTACATAACTTTTACAAATTATAAAAGAAATCCCTCTCGTCTAAACATAGCCAACGTGACTATGATTATAAAAATATGAGTTTTCTGATTACAGATTACTCAATTTGCCACAACTTTACCTAAGCGGGACTCATGCAGTTTCAACATCAATGTCATCAATGAAGTTTCAAGGTTGCGAGATTTTTCTTTTCGTCTTCAAAAGTAAATTTGAAAAGTCAAAACATGTACCTATCTTCAAAATAAAAAAAAAAGATAATCCTGTTTGCAGACTCAAGGTCGCTCACGCATATCCTATGATTATTTTTCCGAACCTTGGTTATTTCAGCATGATGAAAAGTATTTTTTAACAGAAAGTCAATAAACTAGATTGTGAAACAACCTCAAACTTGAAGAACAAAGTAGGATTTCGAACGGAGTATCACGTACAAAAAAACTCTGATGTACACCATCCTTCGGTCGAATATGCAAAATAACTGTCAAGTACAGTGATGCCAGATTTACAGACATGTCTGTATTTTACAGACTTTTGATGGTCTCCTACAGACGTAATCAGAAATCTACAGACTTTTAAAAGAGCAACAGTGTTTAACAACTAGAATAATTTGATCCGAATACAAATGATTCCTTCACAATAGTTTACTAATTTCAAGTTACTTTTAAAGTAATAACCTAGTGTAAATAGGATTTACACAACCATCTACAGACTTTTACAGACATTTTAATTATTCTTCTACAGACATTTCACAAAAACATGTGGCATCGCTGGTCAAGTAGCGCGTTAAACCCGAGTTAGAATTCTAAAGTTGCCAGAAATTTGTCTTTCACTGCGTCTCTGAAACATATGACACGACGAAAGACAACCCGAAAGTGGCTGATGAAATGTAGTTTGGAACATTATAAATTGATTTCGTGTTTAGATTGTACGTGCACCAATAACTGTCAACAATTCTCATATAGAACTATGTAATCCATCATCATTACACACTTGTTGGGGTGAACGCAGATTTTGGGACCGGAAAACAATGCTGGCATTGCGATGTAATAGTACCCTACGGCGTTATGGTCAAACTTTATGATATGTTTGTAGCAAACTACAAATTTGATTAACGTTCAATAATTAAAATAGATTTTTTTGGCGTAAAAAACTATCGTCGGTCATGGCACAAATATCACGAGCATGCTATTCATGCTGGAATTTCAGTTCCGGTAGCTAAAACAAGAAAACAGACTGAACAATCAACTAAATGGACATGAATTAGGTTCAATAAACTTGCAAACAGCTAAACGACCAACATCAATAACGTTTAATGCCGGCTTAGGCACATTGTTGCAATTCCGATGTTTCACACCTGAGAAGGCAACAGTATAGAGTAGACAGATTTGCCATCTACACACGTTCCACGTGAAAAGCTTTCAATTTATCACGAAACGTGGATGTACTTGTATGGTAACATGAAATGATTTGACACTTGATTGACCAAATACAATTCTTCACAATAGGGAATCTCCAGAAGAGGTTGGCTGACGTTTAGCTTCCGTTGCGGATGGTACACAAGAATGTCTTCGAAGCTGGCAATCTGTTTCTATTTAGTTTGAACTCAATCTTACTGCTTGAGTCACTTTTTGGAACAGCTCGCGCAAAAGGCTAAAACCATCAGAATGAGAAAACTTATTCTGATGGTTCGCTGTGAGGAATAGTGGTACATACTTCTTTCTATAACCTCACTCTACACTTCAGATGTCGCTCGCTCGTCGGTGATTGTGGCACGAGAACTCCATCGCGTTCGCTTCTCGCTGGCGCATGATTGATGGTTTGTAAAATTTTTAATATTAAAATTTCGCATGCAATATGCCTCGGATGAACTGTGTGTATAAATGATAGCATGAAATATATTCCTTCTAGCCCCAAACTATGCCAACGGAGCAGCGATTCAAATATTTACGGGTTTATGCACCGTGCCATGGCCTGAAGCTACCAGCTAACGCTAGAGCAAAGAAGACATTCGTCACGTGGCTCATGAAAGACTGCTGGTTGGCAGCTCGATCATGCCGTTGCAGGAGTGGGGGCATACCACCCTACAGCACTGTTAGCTGCCAACCGACTAAGGAAGTCAAGTGAGGGTAGACTCTAAGTGGATCTGATGTACAGACGTACAAATTATGTCTAAAGCGAAGCGGAGATTTATTTTTCGTAACATCGTGTACATCAATTAAGATTTTAATCAGTTTCCTTCCAGATGATAACGGATTGCCAAGAAATTTGCATCTGCAGCCATTGTTATGACGGAACTTGTTGAATGAAGGCTGTGCTGCGCGAGGACGAAGCATTCTTTGCTTTATAATAGTTCATTCGCGTAAAGCTTGTTTTATTCATTCAATTTAATTGGTACAGAGTCCTTTCGGTGTTAATGTAGATAAAATCAATTATTCTTTGGAAACAGCGGGAAATAAAATATTCGCAATATTACGAATATCCCACGTATGCGAGATTAGTCCCATATTTGCGCAAGCAGTGGAAAAGTGTGTGAATTGTAAACTACTATTTCTTTCATTATTTCACTTCGATTACAACACTTGATATTTCCACGACTATATATTAGGATGGGCCGAAAATACATGTGATTCAAGCTGTTTTGGATGTGGATCCATAAAATAATGCCAGAGTCCAAATGTGCTGGTGGTAAGCCCGACACCGTGGGTAAGCCCGACACCTCACGACGTTTCCCATATATCAAATTTTAAATCATATAATAAAGACTGGATATTACTAGTACGATTATTTTAAGCATTTACAGTCACATCGATACAATATAGGTTCATCAAACGTCAACAAAATAAACAAAACATGCGAAAGCAAAGCAAAGATGCGCATTTATTTTTAGTTGATGCTTTTTAAGGGTTTTACAGCACAAAAGCTTTGAAAATCGCGCATTTTTATCGCACTATATCGGATGTACTCTCCATATCACTATTTGTGTGCGATGAAGATAAGTTAAAGTATTTCGGTAGTGTTGATTGCGTATTTTTTTAAAAAAAGAGTGCGCTGTTGGGGTAAGACCTAGGAGCAGATCACTCTAAGAATATATAACAAATTTGCATCAAATTATAAAAAATGCATTTAATTTCCATTTTCGCCTCAACTTTGCACTCCATCGCAGAAAAGTTGGCTCAACAAACGTCCTACGTTGACCCTCTTTGTTTGACGTTTTGTTGAATGAAGTGCTAGTTTTTTGTAGGGTTTTGACGTCTTACACACAACGAAAAATACATTCACGCCAGGCAAATACAATATGAATTTCTATTTTGATGCATTTAATTTCGCTGATTTTTAACCCTAGAATGTTGCACTGGGGTACAAATGTACCCCACACCTTCTTTGCCGTGTATAAACGAGAACTCGGCATTTACCGTCCTGGGACCCTAACCAAAATTCAATTCAGAGTTCCCAGTAAGAGTAGGAAAAGATGATATAGCCAGTTTGCTTATAGCCTTCGTGAAAGCAGGTGTCAAAGTTGGCGTGGGGTACATTTGTACCCCAGTGTACGGTTGCCGTTAGTGTTTCGTCAGGTCTCGTGCTGTCAGTAGAAATGTGATTGGTGACAATACCAGTATAAATACTGGTTGTTTTACTACGGTAGTAACAATTATTATTATATAATCGTTTTTAATCATTTATATAATTAATTTAATTTAATTTTGAAACGGAACAATAATCGTTCTCATTTTTGCTGCTTTTTATTGTTTTATTGTTAATTTTTTATGGTTTTTCAAAGCAATGACTTGCAAGTATAATTTGCGCACAATAACAGCTGTAACAGTCACATTGCGTGTTACCAATGTATTACTGGTCAGGAATATTTTTTTCACCTCATTTCTTGGTATTTTCCAAAACCTGATTTTTAAACTTTCACTCTTCAAAATAATTGCAGTTTTTCAAAAATATCGAAATTCCATTTCATACCGTATCAAGACCATTCTTTCAACTTTTAGAATCATTTGATTTTTTTCAAATCGGTTGAAAATTCGCAAAATTATAGTAATATTTGTAAAAAAAGTCAAAGCAGCGATTTTTTCACTTTTAATTTTGTTCAAACCAATTTATGTAAGGGAATGTAGTCTAGGTTGGGACGGGTTTGTTTAGAGGCTGATATCTTGTTTCCATGACAATATTTTTCAGCTTGTAGTACAATATTTTGTAGATTTTCTACATGACGGCAAAATGGCCAAAAAAGTGTCGTATAGGTTGGGACACTTCAAACAATTTAAATAATTAAAGGCAATTTAAACTTTAATGCATTATATTTATTTTTTGGTTATATTTATTTGTTAATTGGTATTTTAGAATAAGAATAAGTAACTGAAAGACTTATTAACTTCCATTTGACAAAGTTAATCTGACTCACAGTTTTTACATGTAAAACTTGTACGCAATCTTGTACGCATGCGAAATTGTATGGTGTCCCAACCTATACGACACGCTTGTCTCAACCAATTTTTCGAAGAAAAAAAGTCCAATGAAGCAAACGCAAAACCCTGATCGGTAATAACATTTTAGTTACTTCTTAACACTTTAAAATTATTTACGTTGAAATTTGGATAAAAAAGATTCAATTTAAGATGGCGCAAAAATCAGCACAACAAAAGATTTTTCGCTCGTTTTTTGACACTGCATACAGCTGTGACAATAATGAACTATAACTTCAACTTGCGTTGCGTTGCGTTGCGTTGTGACGGTGATTTTGACGGATTGCACACTGACTTCATCATGTTTGACTGCTGATTATCTAATAAGAGTTGCTTAGGAAATGGTAAGTAGGAATTCATACCAATCCGACCCATATTAAAACCTCAACAGCATGATAGTCATCATTGCCGGCCGCCCCCATCTTCATCGTTCACGGGGAAGGATAAAGGATAAGGTAGACAGGAAGTGTTGCTGCTCCACGTACTTAACTGAAGGACGACGATTCATCAGACTCTTCCATAGGTGTCGCGGAGTTGGTAGTTTGGAAGGGAATCAGGTCTAGAATTCGCTCCAAGCAAGCGATGCGACCTATAAAGTATATTTTAATAGGTAGTTGTTTAGTGCACGATGACTCGAAAAAGAAAAGATCTTGTTTGGTTTTTGGTTCTTTTTAAACTCTGGGCAGCCGGCTACCGAGAGTATTCTATGTTCCCTAGACAAAAGCAATTTGAACTCCACACAGCCGGCCGTGGGAGTATTGTCTAGAAAAGCTAATCTTATCTGCGTAATGGGCCGGATCACTATTTATTGCAACAGTATTTGGACAGAATTCGCTACTTCTTCTCTACGATATATTTATTGGCTTGAAAACTACCGCGTGATAACACATTACACAGGCAAAAATAGCGCGAGATGTTATAAATAAAGGAAAGTATTTCTTATTTTCCATATCGGATAGTTTGTGGAATACAAGTATTCGAGCGATAATAACGAACACGATAATGAAAGGAAATATAAAGGATTGTTAACCTGATGCACGGGCTTGTTAGCAATAACGGAGCTTGAAATTAGGTTCATAAAAACAGACGCGGCGAATTTTCAATACGTATTGACGCGTGATCATAGATACTAGTCAGATTAGTCGTATTGGGGCTAATTTCCGATCAACTATTCATTTTTACGGCAATGTTTTCTCGACTAGATTTGTTCGCACCCTCTCATTCTTCTACTAACGGCAGGAGGCTGATAGCACCCAGTCGTCGCCGGTCTAAGGACCAAATGTCATCAATCGACTTAGACTCGCGTGGAGGCATGAGATAGGAAACTTGTGAGAATTTTGTTATCCCACCGTTTGACGACCAATAATGAACTATAACTTCAACTTGGTATAAAAAGTGAGCTACGATCGAGTCTAGTATGTGCCAAAAATAGCAGATGGCAACACTGCATGGGAACGAAAATATCGAGCTGTCCCAACCTATACGACAATCCCTTATCATTGATTCAATAAATTCCGTACTTTCACTTACACAACTGTGTTCGCAATTTAAAAACGAAGAAAATGGTGTATTATACATTGCTTTTGTTTGCATTTTACCTGTGAAAATTGCGATCAAACATTTGCACACTTCACATTTGAACCCCGGTGCAACGTTCTACGATGGAAAACGCAAGTGCAACGTTCTAGGGCTAAAAATGCATCAAAAGTGATCTGCCCCTAGGGTAAGACCGACACGCTGTTTAGATTCAATACAAAGGACTGGGAACGTTTGTGATGCTCAATTACACTATTATTACATTATGTTAATAATAGACATACAATGGCTCACGGAAATCGGAGCTAAATGGCTCATGGATAAGGATTAGCTAAATAGATCACCGAGACGAAAGCTAAATAGCTCACGAAAACGAGAACTAAACGGCTCGCAGAAATGCCTTGCGGTAACTTACCACTGGGGTAATATCCGAGTGGAGTTCGTTGCTAAATGGCTCAAGTTTACGCAGAGGATCTATATAGCGTAATAGATGGAGAGAATGACGGAAAGTAAGAAAAATGTCGGGAATCATTTCGAGTCGAGTCATTTCATAGATCTAGCGAGGGTCTGAGTCAATTTCAGAAAACTCGAGAGCACAATATTTCGTGTACGCCAAAATCAACGGCGTATTCATGTGCAGCTATTACGCACTTACAAGGTGGAGCAGTTCAGCCTAACGTTGGAACAGTTAACCGAGTAGTTGATCGGCCAAAAGCCAGTAGGCATTGGCGGTAACTTCAATGCCTTGACTGTGAAGTGGGCAGTAACCAACACAAGAGGATGTATCCTGCAGGAAGCTCTAGTGAAGTTAGACGTACGATTATGCAATGAAGATTCCGTTAGCACATTTTGGAGAAACGGGAGGGACTCTATCATCGACGTCACATTCTGTTTGCCTCCACTGGTGGCGAACACGAACTGGAGAGTGTGAGAGAAGGCAAGGAACCTCGCTGCAGCGCGGAAAATGACAAACGGCGAGCGAAAGTGGAAGACCCCTTCGTTGAGGCACTTCGGTCGGACAGCGAGATCGATAGCGTTGATGTGGCTGATCTAACAGGCTAATGACGGCTTGTGACGCCAGGCAGTCAACACGGCGACCAGCCCCAGATCCAAAAGGAATACCAAACGTGGCGCTGAAAGCTGTGATCCTGGTATACCCGGACATGTTCAGGATGGTGCTGCAGAAGTGTTTAAATGAAAATTATACTATGATGTGAGTTCCGACCGGAGGTGCTGCTCTGAAAACCAAGCTGATCCGCGAAAAGCTGTACAGGACGTTCCGGCTTATGACAGTAAGAGTCGCGAGTGCGCACAGGACAGTAACGTCGGGTGCAGTATGCGATATCGTAGGGATGATCCCCATCCGCATTACCCTGGCGGAAGATATCGAGTGCTACAATCGGAGAAACACTAGAAATGTCAGGAAGATGGTGAGAATCAATTCGATGGCAAGGTTGTAGCAGGAATGGAACAATACGGATAAAGGAAGGTGGACCTACCGACTCATCCCATACCTGTCGAAGTGGGTCAATAGAAATCACGTAGAGGTAAACTTCCACCTGACACAGCTTAAGGGTTGCCATCACTCCGGGTTTGACTCGGAGACTCCGGTTTTCGGGAACGATCTCCGGGCGTCCGGGTTTTAGATCAATTTCTCCAGGTTTGGTGAAAAGAAGCATAATATCAATTTTATTGGAATTATTTCATTCTTTAACAAAATATTTAAATAGTCTAAGTTATCTACTACTCTGCTTCAGATTTATTTTGGCTAACTCTTCGGTTCAAGGTGGCGAAGATGAGTTCACCTAATATTGCTGATTTCTTTCACAAAGCAATGAAAATGAAAAACAAATCAAATTTACTAAAAATTAAGAGAAGTAATATTTCGCTATATGCTACAATTAAAATGTTGCATCCCACTAAGTCTCTCAGAATGGTGTAAAAAAGTAATTTTACTGCAATTTTACCAAATCACTTCACTGTTAGTGGTGTTTATCGTCAGCTGCAACAAGGTATGGCAGATTTGCCCTAATCCAATTGGCTAGGTCAACATCAAACGAGTTCTTCCGGTGTTGTTGCCCGGAGCGGATCCAGAAAAAAATTTCGGAGGGGGTTCAAAATTTTGATTTTCAAATGTTTATTCTACAATACGTAATTTGTAATACTCTCATTCAATTAAAATCCGATTTGGTGGTCGAATATTGTTTAGAATAATTTTGAATTTGATATGAAGTTAAAATAGAAATTATTTTAAATTTTCTCAAGAAGTTAAAAAAAATCGGGGTGAGGGGGTCCAGACCCCCAGGACCCTCCCTCTGGATCCGCTACTGGTTGTTACTACTCCTGCAGAGACCCTTAACTGTTAGCTAGGGAGGTGATTTTTGCCTCTTTGTTGCGACCTCTGGTGATGAATAACAAACACCACATAGTGCTTCCCATGTGATGCCGCTGCCCTGCCTCCTTTGCTCGCCTTTTCCTGTTAGTTGTGGAGGAGAGCAATGCTTGTTCGACTTATCTTCCATAGCGAGAGTAGGTGGTGATTTTGTATCATTGGCACTTAGTTGGGGAGATGAAATACTACACCAGATTAAACCAACAAAACCATTCTCAAACGTGAAAAATTTACAGCTTTACTTTAACGTAGTAATAAAAAGCGATTAAAATGTTGTAAAATACCGAGCAATCACTTTGCTTCCAATTTATGTCTAGTTCCACTCAAAATCCACCACCCCCCAGGTCAGCGAAAATCTCCGGGTAAAAGCTTCTCCAGAGGTGGCAACCCTACTGACAGCTCCTGTCGGGCCACGGCTGCATCAGAAAGCATCTTCATCGAGTCGGGCACGCAACGTCATCGTTGTGCCCGGAGTGTGAGAACAACGAGGAGACACCGAAGCGCCGGGTCTTCGAACGTTCAAGGTTCGAAACGATACTCAGAGAGATGTTTGAAACGGAAGAGGCGGACATCAACCCGGATAATGTTGTCCACAAAATCATTAGCGATGCAATCACGTGGAACGCGGGCCACAGAGTGGTGACGCAGATCATGGCTGCCTCACAGCGGAAGTTGCGTGATAAACAGCAAGCGACGGTGTCGGGAGACAATCGCCGCCGAGAAACTCTTTGCTGGAGTAAGCTAGATCTACCGCTGGGGATTAGTCGAGTAGACCACGACAGAGCACCAAGTATGGATCGTCAGGGCGCCAGCGAACCGGACGCAACGCTTCATCCGCAATCGCCGAATGGATCACGGCACCCTACAGTGGTTCCAAGAGGAATATAGCGAAACTAGAGAAGAATCGGTCTCGGGAGAACTTCTTTTGTCGGGAAACTCTCCGTCCGCATAAGCAAGATTCACCGCCAAGAACTAGACTATGTAGATCGCAACGAGACACCATAAGGTGCGGGTCGTCGGGCACCAGCGAGTTAAACGCCTTGCTCTAACGGAACCACCGGACCGACCGACTGGTTGACTTGGTTTCGGTGGAACTTCTCACGCCGGGGAATTCCACACCGTTGCGGTACTGAATGGCACAAGGGAACCGAATGGCTCAGTAAATTCAACGATCTGGAGTTTGCCACCCAAATTGTCCTCGTGGGGGAACTAATTATCTACCCACAGCTAGCTTTCCTACTGCCATACAGAAATTACCACATTGTGTCGATGGTTGAAAATAGGCAGTGTGTCGAGAAGGGGTACTGTAACCCTACTGGAGGACAAAGTATTAAGTAGATGGATTAGAGTGTGTGCACAATGCTCATAGAAAAAATAGATAATGCCGTGAGAAAGTGCCGGGGAGGAATAAGGTTCCGTGTAAGAGTAGTTGTTTTAGAGGATTGGGTGGCTGTCCAAACCAGTTCCCTGAGTTGTTGTTTTTTAACCTTTTTTCTGCGTACTAAAATAACATAAATACATACTTACATAAATTGTATCCATACTCTCAAAATATGCATAGCTCAACCGAAAAAAATTCTTACTACGACACTGAACGAAGTGTTAAATATTATTTATTCATAAACCCACGCATTCGAATACTCTTCCTCTTGCTACGCGATTGAACTCATTTGCATGCATTTGCATCACACATACTCATATCCACATAATTATAATTTTGTTTAATTTCAACTATAGAGGTTTTAACCTTAGGGTCATTCCCCTCTTTTTCAGGTTAGAGAAATCTGTTTGGAAAAATTTCTAACCCTATGTGCGGGGCTGGAACTCGAACCCAGCTGAGCTGCATACAAGGCAATTCATTTACTAACTACGCTATGCCCGCCCCCTATAATTACACTTTATCGCACATACACAACACATTCTTAATAAAAAAAATGCGCGAAAATTAACATAAAAAGTGTATTGCTCTTGCCCCTTTGGGGTGTTATGCTTACCCGCAGCATTTTTAAAATGTAATTTTTCTCCATTTTTCGGCAACCAATAATTTTTAATGAATCCAATTATTTGAAGCGCTGAAAAATTTTATATGCCGTTAAGAATCATCTAAACAAGGATTATGCCTAGAATATACAATTTTAGGAACATTCTGGAATTTTAGAAAAAATGATTGCGGTTAGGGTGTCGGATTTGCCCCCGATTCCCTGCGGTCTAGTGGTATCTTTTGACCACTCTCACTTAAACTGATTCACTATTTAAAGGTAGAGACTTAATATGATTTTTTCCTCATTCAATGATTTCAGTTATAAGGTTAAAAAAGCGATATTGGTTGCTGGAATCAAAGGACTCCTCAATAGCTGCTTGTATAAACACATTGTCGGACCTTAATATCTCGGACCCCAGGGCCAGTGTCACATTTTTATTCGGAACCGCTGTATTAGATTTTGCCGCTATTTTGAAATATTATATCAAATTTCACCTAACAAACTTTCTAATTTTTCTTAGCAACGTTTCTCGTTTTGAGCCATATATATTGATAATATAATAATTTTCATTTAAAAACGTAAAATTTCAATCCAATAAAATTATCTCGTTCATAAACAATGATCGATAGTGCATAACGATTATAATTGGATTCGCTTTGCAACAGGATGAGAGCGAAAGCTACATTTTCCATTCGTCGCTCGTAAGGTCTAGCAACATATCCGTAATCCGATAAAAGTGTCCCACAGAGCTGAGTAAATACAAGCAAGGTTTAATCAATTTCCTGAAGAATAAGAAACTCTCCCTGTTTGCCATGATGTTTCGCCCGTTGTGCTACGTCCCGGCATAATCGATTTCGTTTGCTGTATTGGCTGAAAGGCTACTTACTTGCCGCTGAAGTTTGTTCTTCTGAGTCAGCAGTCAAGACCTGCCACCATATAGAAGAGAAAGGAATTTTAGCTCCCGCTGTTGATGTATACTTTTCCTCTCCTTATTTGTTGATGTTGTCACTGAACTTGAATGCTGTTGACAAATGATAGAACTAAGATCCAAATCCAATTATGGGGTGATAACTGACGATATAAATACGTATCCAAAGACCCGTCTGTGTATGCAAGAACTTAGCAACGAAGCAAAGGACGAAATAGAATCTTATCGGGAAATGCCTAGAAATGTTGATTGCGTATCCTGAGCGGTGTGGGAATGAGATGCGAAGAAATCTACGACCGTGTGACAACCACCGTTCTTTCAAGAGCTGTATGTGTGTTCGAGCTGTATCACCCAATGTATAGTGAACGTGAGATTTCTACGTTTTTCTCGCTCCCACATCATTAGCATCGTAAGGAAAACTTTTGACACGGGTAAATTTCTCGCTACGATTCAAAAGCGGCAAATAATGTTCACTATAAATGAACTGTGCTATTTGGAACGAAACGAAGAGCAACTTTCTTTCCCGAGCGTGTGGAATGGAATTCCCCTCTAAAGAAGCTATATAACTAGAGGGAACAACCGATTCTCGCCTAACGACATGGAACGGCGAGCTGCAATACCCTTACTTTCATCCGCAATCGACTTCGGTTACACCCTTTCCACCCACCCATTAACCGACCACTAATTTTCAAATACGAAAAACTGCCAAGAAGTACCCTCATCAGTGACACAGACTAGCAGCAGTTTTGAATTGAATTACGACGATTTTGGAGTTCAAGTGTTAACTTGCGAAAACATTCTTGAATAAAATACTTCCGGAGAAAAGGTACATGTAAAAGGCGTTCACATCAATTCAAGGCGGTTGATTTTCGCCTTTCACCTAGATCGTTTTATATTCTGTCCTGTACACAGCCCATTTGAAAGGGAGTAACAAAGAAGATTAGGACCTTCGTACACTCAAGTCGTTTTGTGTGCGGGATTTCACGAAGTTATTTTTGTTCCGCGAACTTAAAAAAAAATTTCCTATCAGGGGACAGGCATAGCGTAGTTGGTACATCGATTATCTTGTACCCAGCGATTCTCAACTCCGCACATAGGGTTAGAGGTTTATCTAATCCGAAAAAAGAGGTGAATGACCCTAATATTAAAACCTCAAATATCAAAAATCAAAAAAAGAAAGAGAACGTCTACGCTTGTCGACGGAGGGGCAGGAGGGGGTAGAATCCAAAGTATTTCTGTTCACGTGGTGTATGAACGGCCCCTTCTGGAAAACTGTACAACACCAACCGTGGCAGAGGGAGAGGTATTTTTTAGTTATGTAGGAATAGTGAGCAGGTATGGATATTCAAAAATTAATTAGTGTAATTTACGGGTCATTAATCGGCTATTTAATCGCTGCAAACTCTTGTCCCATGCTATACGCAACCGTGCCGAAACCTTGCAGCAAAACTTCACATTCATAAAAAAAACAATTATCACTTGAATTGCAAACAAAACTACAAGTTTTCTAGTAATACGTTTTGAAGGTGTGTGATGAAAGTACTAATTTGTTATCATGCCGATTTTCTTGTGTTTTGTAACAATAGTTATGAAACAAAAGCTGTTAGGTGCGTACTTTTGCCCCACCTTACACTATGCGAGCGTAAAAAGTAATTTGAGTGTATCCCGTTTTATATGCATTCTCGTTTCACTTCACGGATCACCCATTCAATGCTTATTCCAATGTGGGTGGCATGACGGGTAGCATGTCGGGTGGATAAGGTGTCGTCGCCATGTGCAGATAAGCACATCTTTCCCCACTTAATCGATGCACATTCTCGTGTCAGTCACAGTGAAAGAACCGATAGCCAGAAGCCATTCAAATCCTGTACATCGATGCCATCCAGTATCTATACAGAATCGAATGGCACCACACCGCGGTACTTGTTATGCAGGAAAAACTAATTTACGTGGTGCGTCGAGGTTAGTTTTCTGGTAAACCTAAGAATAAAGCTGTTTACACACGAAGCAGGCGACAGGACACACGCCACAAAACATATCCACTATGGATTTTGTTCTACCTATTTCAACGATGTTGCTGTTTATGGTTGGAGTAGCTAGAACAAAATCCCTAGTGAATATTTTTTGTGACTTGTGCCGTGTCGCCTCGTATGCAAACAGCTTTATTGACTGATGTTTGCATATATTTTATACGGAGAACTCGGTAATAAAATTTTCATACGGAATTTTTTACCAAACAGAAACTATTCAAATCCCCAGGAAAATTTTACAGAATCTGGCCTTTGGAAAGGGATACAATCAGAATTTGAATAATATGATATGCCAACGAATAGTCCTACGTCCGCTGGCGATGAATTTATTTCTTAAAAATTCTAACCGGTAAATACCACTCGCACAAGTCATTTGAAAATTTTGAGGTTTTCAGCGTTTCGGCGAATAACAAGGTTTTATTTCGATAAAATTCGTCGAAAAAACTTATAGTTATGTATTGCATTGCGTAAACTTTCATGCTAATTTCATGCCAACTTTTTTGTAATAATCCGCACAATTGTCAAAAAGTACTAAAAATGATTATTTTTGAACACGTTTTGCAATTTTGCCATAAGCTTTTATTTCAATAAATATAAACACCCAAAATTTTGCGATTTTAATCCACCTAATAGTGCGATGAGACATTTCTTCTAACTCTTATCGGTCCCTTCGGATATTATATCGATTGAGAACATTTGAAACATGATGTTTAACGATTTTTATGATAACACATACTACATGGGACAGTGGCAGGGCTCAGAGAAACGTTCAAATCAGAATGGGACAACAACATCAGTGTGAGAAATGTCAAAGGCTGAACTAAATCAATGTTCAAGCGAAAAATGGCCAAAAAAAGACGGACAAGTGAATTATTACTAATGCTTTGTTAATAAAATATCTAAGTTCAATCAATGTAGGGAAAACCTCAATTTTCCTTAAAATGGAAAACATGTATTATGTGGACTAAAAAACTTAAAAAATGCATACTCTCAATATAGTTTACTCCAATTTTCATCGCGACTGAGAGCTAACCCAGTTCAGCCGGAAATTACCTGGAATTCTGGCTAGTTCCAGTTCGTATTCCGGCTCCAGTGAAACACCCGATTCTAACTAGAACGACGTAGATAAACACTTTAAATATTTTTAGAAAGCTTCTACGAATACCTTTCGAACGAGAATGTTGAAATCGGACTATTACCAAAAGAGATATTTAACATTAAATACGGACGAAAGATTTTTATCATTTCCCGTAGCCAGAAACAAGACCAAAAAATGAAATCTATTATTAACGCCAAAACGGTAAATTTTAGGTCAATACTATTTTCGGAAAATTTAATGGATACAATATGCCCTTTCTTTTGGTATTATGATTTGACTGATTAATCCCCCTACGAGTGAGATGTTTCCATAAATTTTCTTGGAAGTGATTGAATCGAGATAGTGCCTTCAGCAAATTTGTATCTCTTACTTTTGCGAATAACTTTACTAAAGACATCAAATACCTATTTTGAATACTTCAAAAGTTATGGCCTGTTGTTTGTGGATCACCCTTTGTCTCATATTTATTGTTCAATATAGCTACAATCCATTTAAATAAGCCAAATATTATTTCGATAAAACGAATTTCGCATTTAATTTTTCTATCTATAAAACTTGGAATTTTCCGGTGGTTATTTCTAGCGGTTGTAATAACCACCGGAAAATTCCAAGTTGTCTAGCTGGAACTTGATCACTTATCGGTTCAAAAATGTTCATTTGTTGTGTTCCCGCAGTGGGGAGACTTGACCTGAATAAAACGATAACTGAAAAACTTTCATAACTTTTGCAAAAGTATATTAAAAATTCTGAAAAAAATCATGAACACGCACAATACTTTTGCACATCACATTTCAACGAGTTTTGAAGGATTCAAATATGTTTTAGAGATTTACGTAGGTCTTACTGAAAACCTGGTCAAGTCTCCTCATGTTCCCCTACACCATGGAACTGATAAAAAAGGGTCTTTAGTGTATTTATTATTCACTGTGTCCCACATTAATAGAAACATCCCATTTTTTGAGAATATTTTTTTCAATTGCATCGAACTACACCAATTTTTTGATAGTTTTCAAGGGGTTATTTTATCAACTTTTTCCAAAATTCGGCGACCTATTCCCATTCGTGCGGTAGTTTATGTTATCATAAATTAATTGGTGTATACTTCAGGGTTTATATGTTGCAGACGGGGAAAATACAAAAACTTTCAACTTTTTTCCTGCACTATATTACAAAAGTATTTGGAAATTATTAATAGATTTTCAGAGCAGCGTGCACCCAGTGCACTAACGCAAGTGACGAAAGGTTGCCGAAAAGTTTCGTGAAAAAGAAAATTCCAGTAATGATGATAAATTTCCCTAACGGGTTTCCAAAGTTTTTTGTTCTTTTCAAATCAAAGATACTACTGGTTAGTCACTTTTAGTAAAAGTCGATATCGAAGTAAAGTTTGAACTATGCACGCATGCACTTCAGAGGAAGCGTGATATCAAGAGTTCAAATTTCAGTGCTTAGTTTTCAGTCGCGTTGGAAATTTGACTAAACGCTATTGAGAGTATGAAGTTCGAATCGATCAAAATTTTTTATTCTATTTTGTTGGCCTAGCACAACATATATAACTGCTTTAAGAAAACTAAGTAATCCCTCTACAATGCATTGATTGAAGACTTTCGATATGTTATTAACAGAGCATTAGCAATAGTTCGTTTGTATGTCTATTTTATGGGCCATTTTGCCGCTTTTTCGTTGATTTGGTTAGCCTTTGAGATTTCTAGCACTGATATTGTCCTATGCTTATTTGAGTCCTGCCACTATCCAATGTAGTATGTGTTATCAAATGCATCGTGAAGCATCAAGTTCTACATATTGTCAATCGATATAATCCCCAAGAAAGTGACAGGAATTATAAGAAATGTCTCATCACACTGTTAGGTGGATTAAAAGCGTTTTTATAACTCTTATCGCTTTCTTCGGGTATAATATCAATTGAGAACATTTAGAACTTGATGCTTCGCGATGTTTTTAATAACACATACTACATGGGATAGTGGCAGGACTCAGAAAATCGCTCGAATTAGAATAGGACAATATCGGTGGAAGAAATCTCAAAGGCTAAACCAATTTAATGGAAAAGCGGAAGAATGGCCATAAAATTAACATACAAACGTATCTTGCATAGCAGGTCACCTCGTTTTCTTTCAATTCGTTTATTTGATAAGGAACATTTGCGTTAGCTTAAAGGTGCCATTTTTTCTTTGTTTTACATTTTGAATTGCTTAAAACTAGGAGGTTACACAGTTAATATAATTTTGTTTTTATATAATGAAACTAAAGGAATTTTACAGCTAACTTATACATATACGAAAGGGGATAATATAATATTCGTAAGATTAGGGGGGGGTTCATTTTGTGTGTTCTTTGTATAGCAATGCACTATATGATTGAGAGAGATTGTTGGAGCAATTAAATATTAACTAAGCGGAACATTTTACAAGCTTATTAACTAGGAGTGGTTCAATTTTATTAAGATTGGGGGGGATTAATTAGGGTTTAAGTATTTTTAAGTATTGGTACTGTTGGGCATTTCTTAACGAGATTAAATATTGATCATCTAAAACTAGAAGATAGGCACCTAAGTTTTGGGAAGATATTCAAGGGGGGGTGAAGTCCTACATCTGTGAATCAGAGACATGGGAGAGAGGGTGGACAAGGCTGACAGAGGGAAGGAATATAAACTTTCAGTTTCCGGCATCTTAAATCAACTGCCAGGATTACAGATTCGGACGGATGCATCATGTATTGGGACGCCGGGCAGTCTTCCTAGAGCCGGCAGGGGTTCCTCCAGACGATTTCGTAGTACGGCTCAGGCAACACACCGCGTTGCGCGTGTGATGTTGTACTGTAGGTTTCGTGTTGTTGGGTCATTCGACAGATGTTTTGTCTCGTCTTGGAGTCGCATCAGATCATCGTTAGAGTACGGTAGGCGGAAGAGGGCACTTCTGGGAATGATAAGAGATGATAGGGGCAGTTAAATTGGGATATTGCTGGTTTTTAGGAACGTGTATATAAGGGACATGTAGAGGGGATCGCGGCTTGCTAGTACATCTCGAACCGGGACATTGGGTGATCTTCCTCGGGCGCGAAGGGAATCGAATAGTTGGGATCTGGCAGAACAGTACTCGGCGCATGCCCAGACAATATGATCGATCTCGTGATAACCGTTCCCACAAGCGCAGATACCGCTATACACGAGCCCAATACGCCGGAGATGAGCGTCCAGCGTGTAGTGATTGGACATGAGCCGAGACATCACGCGAATAAAATCCCGACCCACATCTATCCCCCTGAACCAAGGTTTCGTCGACACCTTAGGGATTATCGAATGTAGCCACCTTCCCAGTTCACCATTGCTCCATGAAGTTTGCCAATTTTCGAGGGTTCTCTGATGAATAATACTGAAAAATTCGCTGAAGCTAATTGGTCTTTCATATAATATGTCACCTTGTAAAGCGCCCGCCTTAGCTAAAGAGTCCGCTTCTTCATTACCTGGAATGGAGCAATGCGAGGGAACCCAAACTAAGGTAATCTTGTACGATTTTACAGACAAAGCACGCAGGCGCTCCCAGATTTTCTCCAGAAAATATGAAATTTGCTTTCTAGGTTTCATTGAACGGAGAGCCCCTATTGAACTGAGGCTATCCGAGACAATAAAGTAATGATCGGTGGGCAAAGTATCAATGATCCCAAGGGTATACTGAATAGCAGCAAGTTCTGCGACGTAAACTGAAGCAGGATCATTGAGTTTGAATGAGGCGGTGAGGTTTTGATTGAATATACCGAAGCCAGTGGAGCCGTCAAGGCATGACCCATCGGTGTAAAACATCTTGTTGCAGTCGACTTCTCGAAATTTACTATGAAAGATGCTTGGGATCACTTGCGGACGTATGTGATCCGGGATTCCACGAATCTAGTCGTTCATGGATGTGATGGATGTGTCGAAGAATACAGTTGAATAAGAAGCATGAATGTAGCGGATCGACAATAATTGGAAAATTTCCTTATTTTCTCTAAACAAGGTTGCAAAATTTTATTAAGGGGTTACATCACTGTGGAGCATGAAAACATAGGAATAGTTCGGAAATTTTACTTGATGCAATGTAAAGATAAATCGAAATCCCGTAGAATTCCAATTATAATACTAGTTTTTATGTACAAAAACTAAAAGTTTCAAGTGTTTTCAACACAAAATTGCAGCTGGACAACATTTTCCCACAGACCAGTTCTGTTGGCAAATGTTCACTGCCGAAAATCTATCTTCCGTAATTTGGACCTAGAGCCAAAAACAAAAGTTTTTTCGATTCCTTAGAACAATATAAAGCGACGATATTGTGATTTTTTCGCAAAATGGCAACGCTGAGCATTTCGTAAAAATCGATACAAAATTGCTTATTTAAAAAAAAGTGAATTAAAAAACATGAAACCGTCGCTGGAGGAAGCAATTTCGGAAACACTGTGAAAATTTCAGAACGATAAAAAATACTTGTTTAAGTTATATTTTCGACCACCGCAAAAAGTGTGGTTTAGAGAATGACACAATTAAAGTTTTTAGTACACTCAGGGTACACAGAACAAGCGTTGCTGCAAAATTGAAAATTTGAATATTCATATGTTATTGCCACCTTCCATGTTTGGACATATTACTTTAAAGACTTTAATGCATATTTCAGGCAAACGAATAGACATTCGATTCTTTTAAAAATTCCACTTTTATTAATGAGGGTGTGAATATTACAAAGTACTTGGGTAAATATTATCAAAGATTTAGGTATTAGGATTAGGGATAACGGTTCAAATCAAAATCTTTTTTTCAACCACTTACTATTGTGAGTCGAAATATGTTTCTCACTATTAGGTCACTTTCAGAAAAAGTCAATATCGAAATAATCGCGTTGAGGTAGCGTGTGGCCAGCACATATATAGTCCCTAAAAGGAGATTCAGTTTATCCATACGTAATGCATTGAATGAGTAACTTAAATATTTTGTTCACAAAGCATTAGTATTAAGTGGATTGTAGGCCTATTTTAAAGGGCATTCTTTCGTTTTACTTTTATTTTGATTAGACTTTCGACATTTCTCGCAAAGATGTTATCCCATGCTAATTTGATCGATATAATATCCGAAGATGTTGATTTGAGCGTTTCTCTGAGGCCTATCACTGTCCCATGTAGTATGAGTTATCAAAAACATCGTGAAACATCATGTTGTAGGGGAATTGGTGGTAAGCCCGACACTGTGGGTAAGTCCAACACCACACGACATTTTCCAGTTATCAAATTTTAAATCATACAATAATGACAGGATATTATTAGTACGATTATTTCGAGCATTTCGAGACACATCGATGCTATATAAGTTCATCAAACGTCAACAAAAAAACAAAATATGCGGAAGCAAAGTTGATGCGCACTTGGATGTTATTTTTAGTTGATACATTTTAAGGTTCTAAGAGCACAACAGCTTTGAAAATCATCAGTTTTTTTATCGCACGTTCTAATCTACTCTCCATATAACTATTTGTGTGTGTTAAAGATAAGTTTGAGTATTTCAATACTGTTAATTGATCATTTAACAAAAAATGCACTGTTGGGGTAAGATTGGGGTGTTTAGATGGTTGGCTTCATTTTTGGTTCGATACAAATGACTGAGAATGTTTGTTGTGATCAATTATACTATAATTACACCATGTTGATAATTGAAATAGACGGAAACTCTGTTTTATGCATTTATCTCTTGTCAGTATTGTCTCAAGCCGATCAAATAAATTAAAAATAAATTGAATTATATTACAAAACGAAACGAAAAAGTATAATGTATGATCAACAGAGTTACGAAATATCATAACACGAACCGGATAGCTTACTACGAAGCGTATGTTACTTTTATGTGAATAAATCCTAGTAACATTGTGCTTGCAGACCTGATCTTACTCCTTAGAATAGCTTCATAAGTGCTAATAAAGCTCGAAAAAATTACTTGAGAAAATCCATACCATTTTATAAACTAAGTGTTAAATATTATTTATTCGTAACACCACACATTCGAATGCTCTTCCTCTTGCTACGCGATGAAACTTCAAAAAGCATGCATTTGCATCACACATACTCATATACACATAATTACAGTTTATCACACATATACAACACACTTTTAATAAAAAATTGGACGAAAAGAAAGTTAAAAAGTGTGTCACTCTTGCCCCTTTGGGGTGTCGGTCTTACCCGCAGCGTTTTTAAAATGTCATTTTTATCCATTTTATGGCAACCAATAATTTTTAATGAATCCAATTTTTTGGAACGCTGAAAAAATTATATCTTGTTAAAAACCATCTAAACAAGGATTATGCGCAGAATATACACTCTAGGAGTTTTGTGCAATTTCAGGAAAATGATTTTTATGATTCATACTATCAAAAACACATTTTTTTTATTGAATACGTTTCTAAATATCATTTCAAATCAAAATGCTCATAATAAAAAAAATCTGTATTGTAGTAGTTCTCGAGATATTTTAAATTTTGTTTCTAACAACACAATAATTTATTACTACCTTTTATTACGACCTTTTCATAAGTTATTCGCATTTCTTCATCAACAAAAATAGGTTTTTCAAAAGGCTCATAACATTTCCTGTAACTTTTCCTGTAACACGAAGGCGACTATACCCGGGGTACCGATGTCGAATGAATAATGGATGACTGGAATGGCATTAAAAGAATGATATTAAAGTAAATGCTCTCTTACATTGCTTATAACTATACTGGAATGATAGTACTGAAAAGCGAATAACTTTGAAAAGATGATAGACACTTGGCGTATTCGGTCAAGTTATTTATAAAAGCATGTTTTATATATTTGCTAAACGAATTATCTCGCTATATACACATATAATAAAAAAAATAAGCAATGAATCTCACTTTTAAGGGGATTAGTCACTGAAAACATGGAACCAGGAAAAAAAATCATAGCATGTATGCATTAATTAATGATTACTGTAATTTTAATACGTTACATTACATGAAAATTATGATTACCCAGGTGTGCACACGCTTTACATATTAATTTTTACCGATAAATCGTGCATTTTGTTAAAAAACTGAGCTACCGAGACACCTGAAATTCTTTCACTTTCGGTTGGCTGAATAAATATACTTTTTGGAGGATATGATAAAATCAAACCAAAAATTGAAAAAATCAAATACATAACCTCAGCTTCGCAGTAACATATTTCGTTTTACATTTTTTTTTACTTTCACAATATCCATTTAAGATAAAAAAGTCAAATTTTGAAAACATCTATTGTTTAGATAATATTCTCAAGTTCCCAGATGTACTTTACATTAACAATACATATATTTTAATCATCAAGGTTCTCCCTACAAACTGAAAACAAAAACCAAATCTAGTTAATATACATCGCGCGTTGCTGCGACTTTCAACGAAATAGGAGGAAAACACAATTTGTTCCGAGCGCCATCTGACGGGCAGATAATCCATAACAAATAGCACGCAAAGACGCTCCATAACAATTGTCTACTACGTCTAAATTTTTACGGTAATCGGTTAAGCCGTTTGGGAGTCCATAAATCGTATACATACAAACATTGACTTTTATATATAGTGGTGGTGTAGCCAAGAAAAAAAGATTCGCAATACAGCAAACTTATAGCCTCACATTTTCACTCCCATGCTTTAACAGTTGTGAGTGAAAGTGTTAATACTAATTTGATATATCTTGTGTTAAACTGCCTAGTTTCAACTATATTTGTAGCATCCGGGTTTATGTGATCACTTTTCCGACAGCCGTTTTCAGCACAAAACAACATAGCACATATAAAAAGAGGCATAATGGAACACAATAAAAAATGCGTGCATTTATTCCCCATTCTCGAAGTCAGTATGTTCAACAGGACAAGCCTTTCGGAAAGTGCCATTACACCAAGTATGTTATGGCAAATGCTAAGTGGAACTATGGTTGTTTCGCACACGAAAGGTTTCGAATATCCTTTATTGCTTGTTTATTGCAAGTAAGTCGTTAGATAGCAGCAACACTCTAGTTAATGGATGAAATCACTTAAAGAAGTGAAATGGAGCTCAAACTTAACCTGGGCGATAACTTGTGACGACCTAGTTCAAACAAAAACCAATTTCGGGCCGAAGGTTAGGTTGTATGTAATTAGAAGTGAAATGTCATAAGATGTTGAAATCCCTTTAGAGCTGTTTGAATATTGTACTAGACATGTTTGCAGGCTATGTAACCGGTAGGTTACCTACTAGGAATACACACGACACACAAGCAATGAGAAAATTGAAGAGAAACACTGCAAGCGCTGACGGTACAGTGTATGGACCGTATAGCTATGAACCATGCGAGGTGTTTCGCACCAGAATACAATTTCAAAGCACTTCATACTGGACTGTAACGAAAGCGACTGGCATGGGCGAAAATAAGAAACACAATTTAATCAAAGCGTATCACTCACGTGGGATACGAGAAGTTATTTTGCAACGAGAGCTACTGCTGAGCAAATTGGACTAACTGAAAATGCACAGCTGCCGGAATTCGGAGCCAAACCCAAAAACAGCCACGTGCTACTGCTGGGACAAACGCTTCTAGTTCTAGAACAACACAAAATTGTCATCGCTGCGCATGGTGTCAATTGAATTATTCCGGAATGTAGTTATCATACGGAATGGATGGAATCACAATTATTAAATTTTCCCCAGGTATTATTATTGCATCAAAACAGAGGCAGGTTCTACCGAAAACGCATCTGTCGGTAGCTAAATTCGATTTCCGTATCCTAACCCATCTAAATTCCACCGAAAGTGCACGATAAAATTATGTTTCTTTTCTAGGTAGTTTACTCTCTCAGCATACTAAAACAATATGATAACGATGAGGTAAAAATTCTTGATTTAGGAAAATATTCTGGTTGCAGTTGAAAATCGGAATATTGAACTTGCGCCTTTCGCTGTTTTCCCTATTTTCAGAGTGGCCAACTCATGCGCATCTTGTGTATATGTTAGAGAATCAACTTGCGCATCATCTACACCAGTTGCGCTTTAGTGGCGTGCGCTGAAAATAGGAGAAAAACCGAAAGGCGCAAGTTCGGGTTGCTTCGCATGAACAATGTTTTAGAACGTCGTTTCGTTGTCAAAATTTAACCCTTGTGCGTGCACTGAGCCAAAAAGTAATATAAATGTTAAGTGAAAAAGCACGTACCTACATTGATGAATTTCAAATAAGATACCAATGACTTTCAAGGGACCATCCATAAATGACGTAGTATTATATGGGGGAGGAGGGAGTTTTGTATTTTGTGATGATGTATGACGACAGGGGGGTAGGGGGCCATGCCATGCTACGTAGCTTTTTTAAAGGGGAATAAGGGTCGACCTGATGTCACGACAATCCTACCCGTTTCATCTCACTAAAATCGTTCTTTATTTTTTTACGGGGACAAGAGGAGGGAGGGTTACCGTAAAGCTACGTAATTACCATGGGGGGTATTTAGAGGTTTGTGACGAAATGCTACGATAGCGGAGGGGGTGTTAAAAATCACTCAAAAAATGCTACGTCATGATCCCTCAAGTATTCAATACATAGATTCTATGTGATTGTCACATACTTAAGTATTATGTGTAAAGAACAAAAATATTACGTAAATATACGATGTGAAAAAAGTTTTCAATTTTAATATGGCTTCACGTCCTAGCAGCACAATGCGAATGAACTACAACTAAAGATACTCTCGCACTTTTCTAATACTATATGTAAATTCATTTGATTTACGTAAAGAACACTACCGTCAAACAAAATTACATTTCAGAATGCAGAAATTAAAACAAACGGTAGGCATTACAGGAACCAACGAAAATTGCCACGAAGTTTGCTGATGTTCTCAACATAAACGGTGCGTGGTAGGAGAAATTCTATTTGTATTCTATTTGGGAATAGTTATACTATTAAATATAATCAACTCATGTAAATATAAGATGCATTAAAATTCGATTCAATGCCTACATATTTATTCAATGTCTTCCTTTCTTTTTAAATACATTAGAAAAACATTTGCAGCTAATGATCACATTAAATTCACATAAAAATTATATGGATTTAATCTAGAAGTTATGTGACATTCCGACGAAAAGTAAATGATCTTCACTTAACATAGTAGTCGACGCTGGTTTTAATTAGATCGACCACAACATTTTCTATGGGTGAAACATGTAACATTTACGTAAAAAGTATTATGAAAAATATTTGTATGTTTTTGCATATGATTGATAAGTGATAATTTGTTTGAGTGTAGCTACACCACTGGGGTGTACCCGTCGTAAATCGTTGATTCGGCTCAAGACAATGTAATGTTTGATATGAAACTAGTTATTACCACTTGTTAGCCTTTGCATGATTGTTTCCTGAGAGCGCAATAATAGGCTCTCTTCTTCTAACAGCTCATGAGATTCTTCCATGTTCGTGATGCCTACGTTTGTTTTGAACGATTGAAACAAGTAGAATGGTTCGTTTTGCTCTCAGTCCATTTGGTATTTCCAAATGCGGATCACTTTCCGGAACATGATACCATGCGGGATAATACCTTGAAATCCGGGATTGTCACGTCTAATCCAGGACATGCCCAAGTAACAATATAGCACGCTACAAGTGCAATCTAAGTATTATGAGTGGCTATAAAACTACTATAAAACCCCAATTGTTACTAGGGATCTGATCACATTAACTTAAACTGACACCAGGAAGTTGATTGAATGACCCCGTAGTCGTTATATATCCGGGAGGGTAACCGGGTACCGTTTTCAGTTTTCAATGCATGAAATTCCAATTTTCGCCAAATGCATGAAATTGATGCGTATAGTGGCATCATAGAACTTCACCAAGCATAGATTTTTGGAAAATAAAATAGGCGGTACATTAACCGAAGGTCTGAGAAAGTGCTTCTGATTTCTTTTATCATTTAATAGACTCACGGGGTGCATATGTACCCATACCCATATAACATTTTTCAACCATTTAGACACGTTTGGATGTTTTGTTTATGAACTTTTAGACCGTGTGATAATAATCGCAAGAATTCATCTGGTGTTCGATAATGTTGATTGCTGATGGTATGTTCCTGTGATTGGATACTATTTGTGTAATTCAATCCTAGCAAACTTCCTTCGTACTACAAAGACGATCCTATATTTCCTAAGTAACATCCAGCGCCAACATCGAAAAAGCCAATTCTAAAAAAGTGAATAACCCATAAGTCCCATAATCAAACAAGCGCATCTAACTGTGTGCAGCAATACACCTTAAACATCGTGAACCATTATGTAAACAAGATCCTACAGACACACAATAACTTACTATTTATTTTTATTTTTTTTGGAACAAAATGTAGAGATATAAAAACGCAGGACTATTTGTTGGGGCATCATATTATTAAATTTACACATTAAGTTTGGTTCATCGGGTAGTAAAATTTTCCTGGGATTTTGAATAGTATCCGTGGTAATTTTATTAGCGAGTTCTCCACAAAAAATATATATAAACATCTGTCAATTTTCGATAAATTCTTGTCGTAAAATTTGGCGAACTTCTGGAGAATATTCTAAACAAATACCAATACAAATACGAATGCCATAAACTACGATAAAATTGATTCTGTAAAAGCAGCCATTAGCTAGCGAGCATAAATTTTATTTTATTGTTAGCGCCTCCCATTTGGCAATGACGCATTTTTGAGACAGGTAAAATCATCTGTCTATATCCAAAACTATCCCGTTTACGTTTGAACATCATGGAAGTTACTAGTGTTTTGGGGGTGGATATAGCGTAGTTGGTAAATTGATTGTCTTGTACACAGCTCACCTGGGTTCAATTCCCATCCCGCACATAGGGTTAGAGTTTTTTCTAAAGAGATTTCTCTAACGCAGTAAAGAGGTGAATGTCTCTCATGTAAAAACTTCTATAATCGAAACAAGAAATTTAAAAAAATAGTGTTTTGCTGCCAGAGATCCGCTTGTTAGTTCCTAGAAGGAACGCTACTAGCAGTACCCAACGAAAAGCGCTCTCAAAATTGCCTCCGTCCGAGACGTCAAGAAGCCGCACTGTCACTGTCCAATAGAGTGGGACATGGTTATATGAAAAAAATAAAATTTTGCTCCGAGTAACTTTTTGGGTCCCATTTAGCTCCCAAAACAACTCTGCAAATTTTTAGCTCGATCGGTGAAACTATATTTTTGCGCCCACGGTTTAAAGTTTACATGGGATTTCGCACGGGAAAATCGCCTTTTGTAAAATAATTCTTCCAAGAGTCGCCCGTTGCTTCCTAAAAATAAATAGATTATTTTTATAGGAAATTTGTCAAAGAAACAAAGTCTAGAAGACTGCGAAACGATCTGATGTTTGTGGAAAAAGTTATTAAGCAAAAACCGATTGATGTCCTGAAGATAGATGAAAATTTCACTTTTCATAGCATCACTGCTGCTGACGGTCGAATTATATACAAAATTTTTAACTTTCTCTTATTATGTAAAAAAGAAGCGTCAATTTATCCCTCAAATCACTTGCGAAGTGGCTAAATAGTATAGATAAATGATTTAGACACATTAAGAGAAGATTAAAACAAAATTGCGTATAATTATAAACCAATAAACCAACAGCAGTGGTGCTAGAAAAAATGAATGTTTTATCAATCGTCAGAGCATCAGTCGGTTTCTGCTTAATAACTTTTTTCTCAAGCGTCAGATCGTTTCGGTGTTTTCGAGACATTACTTCTTTTTTAAATTTCCTATAAAAGCCACATAAAGACTTATTTTTAGGAAGGAATGGACTCCTGGAGGAATTATTTTGTGAAGGTTAATTTTCCCATACAAAATCCCATGTAAACTTTAAACAGTGGGCGCAAAAATATAATTTCAGGAATCAAGCTAAGAATTTGCACAATTTCTCTAGGACCAAAATGGTACCTAAAAAGTTGCTCTGAGCTGGAATCTAATTTTTGTACCACCCTACTGTCCATACCCAAAATTCTCCGGTCACCAGTGTGCTTTTAAAAGTCGTAGAAGCCACAAGCATTTTGCCGCCGGTGACCAGCTTTGCTAATTTCTAGAATGAACACTCCCCGCTAGGAGTAACCAACGAAAAGCGGTCTCAAAATTGCCTCCGCCACGAGATGTGTTAAGAAGACGCACCGTTACTGCCAAGGAAATGGCCAGCTGTAAAAATATCCACAACAAACAGTCTTTATTATAACCACAAAACCATTCTCATACGAATTTGAATTGAACTTCTCATTTTGTATTTTAGAAAATAACTTCCCTTTCGTCGGGAGCAATAGTTTCTATAACATTTAAAAAAAAAGTAGGGGAACATGGGGAGACTTGACCAGGTTTTCAGCTAAAACTGCATAAATTTCTAAAAAGGCCTTCAATCCCTCAAAAGTCATTGAGATATAATGTGCATAGTTATTGTGCGTCTTCATGATTTTTTGGAGAGTTCTTTAGTTTAATTTTTGAAAAGTTACAAAAGTTTTTCTGAGATCGTTTTTTTTTTTTGGTCAAGTCTCCCCACTGCGGGGAGACTTGACCAAGGCATGGGAAACTTGACTAAGAGAATTTTGAAAAATCATAACAAAAAATAATGATATAAAACATACTGTAATTATTTTTTTCCATATTGTCGAGATCTTTAGATAGCAGTAAAAGATATAAAAGGGTTGCATTTGATAAATTTCGATTTTTTAAATGCATTTATTTTTAAGGATTAACTGTACTGCTTGCATTGCATGTTTACATATCACGAAATCAGTCCTACTATTACTAACTTTGTTTACTAATACTAAAATATAAAGACTTATATTTAAGGTGGGATTTGTTATGGCGTGATTATCATTAACAGTAGATACCAAAGCATAATAAATATCAGGAATTTTGCATCTTTCTTCAGCTAATTGCCACTTGGTCAAGTCTTCCCAACATTAGTTATTGCGTTCAATGTCATTCAAATTCTATTAATAACTATTCCAATGTTCCAATTTATGTAAAATCATTTCACTGCTTCGCAAAGATTAAGATGGTATGATAGTACATTAATAGTAATTAGTAGTCGAGTAGATATGTCCATACAAAGTTTGTTAAAAAACTACATCATTTAATGCAAATGTATTAATCACGTAATATTTTCTGTAAGGAAAGGCTTTTTCATTCCAAACTTTTAAAATTGCCTTAAGGGATGGAAACGAGTATAAAAATATTTTCGAAAAAATTTTAAGAATCGAAACATAGAATTTTGCGCTTGGTCAAGTCTCGCCATGTTCCCCTACGATAAAACAAATACACGTTGTGGAATGGACGTGCATGAGTGAAGGTGAAATATGACTGTCCAACTAAACAAAAGTAGCGTCTGGCTCAAATGGCACGTTCCCATGTTGATTGGAGATTTGTGCCTTGAAACAAAAGTAAGAATATTCTTGGATCAGAGAAGTGACCCTTGCGGAAAAATGCTTGTACCGTTTGTAAATGTTTACAGCTGAAGTTTTGATTTCAGATTTGTTTTTCAACGTCAATTATTGCAGCTGTAGTTTAATATATGTATTTTACCCTGTAAAATGTTTAATGTTGAAATATTTTTGGAACAATACATGGAATTTAAAAAAAACCGTTTAAATCCATAAATTTTCTTTAAATCCTTTCTCATTTATCCAAACTACGATTCATTGGCTGGGTATATTTAATATAATGGTGCAAATATCTATTACATATTCAGTGCGATTTACACATACGTACAATGAATCGACAGCTTCGAACTTGAGTTGCTATGTGTCGACGCTGAAACACTTGAAATCAGCGGCAGATCCAGGAGTTCGGGAGTTTGGACCTAACCAAAAATTTGCAACTTATTAAGAAATTTTAAATTAGTTTCTCAATTCAAAATTATTTCAAACCAAATTTTTTACTGGGTTTTCAGACCCACTAGGAAAATTTATTCTGGAGGAACTAGAAAATTTTATTCGGGTAGGGAGGTATATGATGAGGGAAGGGCGGTTTAGGAAAAGGTGGTGAATGATGTGGGAGAGAGGGGGTACCCCTCACCTTATTCCCCTAATTACGCCCCTGTTAAAATACAGAAAACCTATACAAGTCAAAAAAAAAATTCGAATGGTATATGACAGACGGCCCTCCGGGCCGGGATTAAGCTGACGATGTTCAGAGTGATTGCATAACCTTTCTATAGGAGAAAGGCAAAAATGTGAATTTGCTGTGTGTCCGCACTCTTCAACCCGTAACTCCGTAACCGGAAGAATTTAATGAAACTCAATAGTAGCCTATGGGAACGTTCGTTTGAGACTAAGTTTGAAAAAATCGGTTCAGCCATTCCTGAGTAACCGATGTGCTTATTTTTGGTCACATACATACATAGACACGCACACACACATACGCACAGACATTTGCCGAATTCGACGAACTGAGTCGAATGGTATATGACAGACAGCCCTCCGGGCCGGGATTAAGTTGATGATGTTCAGAGTGATTGAATAACCTTTCTATAGGAGAAAGGCAAAAAACACGTTTTTTGAAGAACCTTGCCTTAGGTTCAAAGTGTACGTAACGCATCCGATTTGAAAAAAGAGAGACGTAAGTCTCGTCAAAACATGGTTTAATCAAGTGCATTGATACGTGTCAAAGAAACGATATTATATAAAGAGCCAAATACATCATTTGGTGGATAAACATAGATCAGGGGCGGATCCAGAAAATAATTTGGGGAGGGGTCTGAAATTTTGATTTCAAAATGAACATTGTAGAATTCGTAATATGTAATAATTTTATTTAAAGAGTATCAGTTTTGTTCGTCAAATTTTGTTTGGAATGATTTCAAGTTTGAAACTAATATAAAATCGAAACTGATTTAAATTCTTCAGCGAGTAAAAAACTTTAGAGGGGGTCCGGACCCCAAAGACCCTTCCCACTGGATCCGCTACTGTTATACATTCAATACACCATCTCTAAACGGCGTCTGTTGTTTATTTTTTACTTCATTGTGGATTCCACTGAATTCAATTAACAACCTTGGCTCACTGAAACTATTCATTATTGCTCCAATTTATTTACCTTAACTTCGTAGGTGAGTAAATTATTATCCATCTAACGAATCCGCATAGATAACAATTTTATCAGTGTCCAGTAGTATCCGCTAGCTAATTTCATTCGTAGATCAACTGTGGTTCAGACATTTTTTGATCGAAAAGCGAAACCCCAGCAATGATCTTACCCAGTTTGTTCTAACTACTGTACACATACAAACAGACACACACACACCTGCGTTCATCTATTTGTTCGAGACCCAGACCTGGTGCCATCGACACACACTCGTATGCATACACCGTTTGCTACTGTGCATTGTATAAGCTAGTCTCGAACGTTTGATATTGGAAACGAAACTGCAACGGTTTCATTTCCACTTTGGCACACATCAAACATCAGGATTGGAGAACGTGTCTTCTGGGATTGCCAGTGGTTCGTCTGGCTTTGCTTTCTATGTACCTACAGCATGGACCGTTTGGACTCCTGGTACGTCCCACAACTTCTCTTATGCAAGTGCCGTCTGTTCAGTAATTTATAAAGTGACTCGATTTTATAGAGAGCTGTTTTTTATGGCTATCTTCTAGCGCCCGACTGTACCGTATGTACAATTAAAGCTACGATGGAAGCATAAGAATCCTTCAAATCTAAACCTAGTAGGTAGAATTTCCCATTTCATATGCCTGTACTATCATGAGCGACCCAAATAGACTGCTTTCACTAAACTACGGTAATACTCATTACAATGCAACGATGACGAGTGTAACAGCAGGCAGCACGATCTGCTTGCTTAGGCCATTCGGCTTGTTATAATCCATTGCAGTTGATTTCATTCAGATAAATTTATATCCTTCGTTATGCGGAACGAAGTAATAAAGAGTCACCTGTTGTCGTCGTTCGGCAGTAGTGTATACTTATGTCTGGCTCTGGTCCATCTTGGTTAAGTTTTACTACAGTAGTGTCCCGATTATGTGAACCTGTAGCTTTCAAAAAAAAGTTATGACAATTAGATAATCTCGATAATAAACTGATCGGAATGCATACAAAGAATGAAATGAATACAATAGATAAAGTAAGGCCAAATAAACAAAATGAATCAAAAGAATGCTAAATGAAAAAAAAAATAAAATGAAATGATCATATATTTAAAATAAGTCAAATATTTAAAATAAAAAAAATAAACGAAAAGAATAATTTCATAAAATGAATGATCTGGAAAAAAATGAATATATAGAATAAAATTTAAAAAGTTAGTTAAATGAAGTAAATGAATAAAACGAATTTCAAACCATTCGTAAACCATTGTTTCAGAATATTCAGAGGTGTTTGTAAAAATCCCATTGCAAAGAGCACGTTTTCGTTCTTCTTTTCTTGACGGCGTTTTAAGAATATCTGGTGTTTCAACTTTATTGACGAGCCTTAATTAGTCATCAGGAACTCTAGAAATCAAGAATTTTTCTTGGAATTAAAATATGTCTTTTTGGTCACAGATATCTGAAAAATGATTTTTGTACAGAATAGAATTTTCAGGTCCAACCATCCTCATCTCTTGAGAATTGTTTCGTTCGGAATTCTCGTTCTGGAGACATGGGTTTATGAGTCCTACACAAAACAATACCATGACAAAGGAATGATTCAAACTACCAGAATAAGTATATAAATTCATCGAAAAGCCCTGGACAGCTTTTGAGACACGAACATTCTTGAAATTAAGAGTCGTATTTTTTCGCAAATAAATATGCTTTATGTGATTGTAATCCTCACTAATTTACGTGTAGAATACGGAGCACTCAAACGAAACGTCTATTGAATTGTCCAATGCCTGTACTAATTCTGCATAAGGCAAATTTGGGCAATTGAAACCATCGCTATAAGTTAAAATCATCCTTTCACTGGTATGCAAGTATAGTTCGATAGTTCAGGGGTCTTTGGGCGCCATTTTTCCCGTGTAAACTTTATGGATATTTTTGGAATTTGTTCCGTTATATATCATAAAAGTGCATTCCAATACAATGAATCTGCATTTTTATTAATATCAACCCAAATCAGGTGTTCTACATTTTCAAATGATACATTTGTGCATATGTTTCATTCAAAATTCAGTAGAGATACGAAAAGTTTAAAAAAGTGTACGTGGGATGTCTCTTTTCAACATTTTTGTCTTCAAACTACCATATCACCCAATTTGAAATGCCCTAGGATTTCCGTAATTATAGTATATACAAACGCTCAGTATAGAATTAAATTAAATAAGAGTTGATGTAGTTTTCGGTTTTTGGTCATATGACTCTCCTTAGTGCAACGTTTCGAAGGAATAGCTCGTCATCTTTAGAGGAAAGCAGGGTTTAAACAAAAATTAGTTATAGTTTTCTCATAATACAAATATTTTGCAAATTTTGCCAGGACCACAAATAAATATTTGTGGTCCTGGCAAAATTTGCAAAATATTTGTATTATGAGAAAACTATAACTAATTTTTGTTTAAACCCTGCTTTCCTCTAAAGATGACGAGCTATTCCTTCGAAACGTTGCACTAAGGAGAGTCATATGACCAAAAACCGAAAACTTTTTCTAGTAGTATGTAATATTTAGTTTGTTCCCGCAAGTGGCTCTGTTCTACACTGAAATGGAAAACTATTTATAGGGAAACAGAAGACAAAATTAGGTTTGTTTTCTTTAACCTGAACAAATACATCGTAAGATTAAATTAGCTTGGATACTAACAAATATTTCAGATTAGTTGAAGATCTTATGACACATCTTAGAAATGGATTTGGAAATATTAGATCTGAGTCGTGACAGATGCCACGAACATGATTGGCGAGAGATCGGCGGTGAGGAGGAGCGACAAGTGAGGAATGGTAAGTGATGGTTAGTGCTGTGACATTATTTTCGTAAATAGGGCAAAATTTTGATTTCTTACATTTTTATTATACATAAAGCAACTGACAATGTTTACGCCATAATTAGTATAACATAAATCTTGCAAAAAAAGATAAACTTTCACTTGAATTTTATTATTCACAAGCACAGTTTCTCTTGGTGATACTACGAGTATAATATGAATATGAATTATGTTAGAAATCTATTTTCTCACTACTAGGTGGATTGCTTAGATGATCTGTGCATTCATATACCATGCAACGACTATCTCATGACTGAACGTAATGCTTAATTCAACGAATAAATACATCACCCTGGACAAATTTTTACTTTGAAGTGGATTTACACATTGTTTCGTTTTTGAAGTAAACTTGCGTATTAATTTTTGAAAAATAGTTAATTAATTATTAGATAAATTCACAAATTGTTTTTGGAATCGAATTGAATTGAATCACGCAGATGTGTTTCCATACCCCGATATTCAAAATCGGTTTAGTTTTGCCCCTAAAACATCCGTAAAGCAATGCTCTGTATGTAATGATCTCATTTTTAGTTAGCGGAAATTGGTAAGCGAGGAATAAAAATACAAAATGTTTAATATCTCCGCCGTCCGTGAACGGATTTTGACAATCTATAGCTTGTTCGAAAAGTATTTTTACAAGCTTTTTCTAGTTATACGACTGCAATGCTTCGTTCGAAAGTTATTTGCTTTAAACCCTTTGTGTTTTGACAAAATCATCGCTATCTCAGAAAGTAAACAACATATAGAAAAACAAAAATAATAGTGTCAAATGGCAACGTTAGGTTTTTCATTTAAAACTTATTTCATTAAGATCGGCTCAGCGGTTGCTGAGATAATTACATGACATTAGTGCACATACATACATACATACCCACACACACACACAGTGTAAAGTGTAAAGTAACATTCTAGGCGGCCAGGGCTGATTTTAAACACGAGATAGCGCCAAGCAAGTCCACCTGCTACAAGGAGCTGTGCAGAGAAGTAGACGCTAACCCCTGGGGAAATGCATATCGTGTCGTTATGGCCAGGATCAAGGGTCCAATGACGCCAGCCGAAATGTGCGCTGACAAACTAAAAATTATCGTGAAGGGTCTTTTTCCGAAGCACGACCCAACCGTATGGTCGCCTACACCGTACGTTGATGCAGACGGTGGAAATGCTGATGACAATCAAGTTTCCAACGACGAGCTCTAAAAGGGCTGAAAGCGAATAAAGCTCCCGGACCGGATGGTATCCCCAACGTGGCACTGAAAACTGCGATCCTGGCGTTTCCGGACATGTTCAGGATAGTCCTACAGAACTGCCTGGACGAAGGCTACTTCCCGGATAGATGAAAGATCCAGAAGCTGGTGTTGCTGCCAAAACCAGGGAAACCACCAGGAGATCCAGCATCGTATCGGCCTATATACCTACTGGATACTCTTGGTAAACTTCTGAAAAGGGTCATCCTCAACAGGCTAACGACCTACGCTGAAAGTGAGAACGGACTATCGCAGAGGCAGTTCGGGTTCCGAAAAGGGATATCGACAAATATTTTGCAAATTTTGCCAGGACCACAAATAAATATTTGTGGTCCTGGCAAAATTTGCAAAATATTTGTATTATGAGAAAACTATAACTAATTTTTGTTTAAACCCTGCTTTCCTCTAAAGATGACGAGCTATTCCTTCGAAACGTTGCACTAAGGAGAGTCATATGACCAAAAACCGAAAACTTTTTCTAGTAGTATGTAATATTTAGTTTGTTCCCGCAAGTGGCTCTGTTCTACACTGAAATGGAAAACTATTTATAGGGAAACAGAAGACAAAATTAGGTTTGTTTTCTTTAACCTGAACAAATACATCGTAAGATTAAATTAGCTTGGATACTAACAAATATTTCAGATTAGTTGAAGATCTTATGACACATCTTAGAAATGGATTTGGAAATATTAGATCTGAGTCGTGACAGATGCCACGAACATGATTGGCGAGAGATCGGCGGTGAGGAGGAGCGACAAGTGAGGAATGGTAAGTGATGGTTAGTGCTGTGACATTATTTTCGTAAATAGGGCAAAATTTTGATTTCTTACATTTTTATTATACATAAAGCAACTGACAATGTTTACGCCATAATTAGTATAACATAAATCTTGCAAAAAAAGATAAACTTTCACTTGAATTTTATTATTCACAAGCACAGTTTCTCTTGGTGATACTACGAGTATAATATGAATATGAATTATGTTAGAAATCTATTTTCTCACTACTAGGTGGATTACTTAGATGATCTGTGCATTCATATACCATGCAACGACTATCTCATGACTGAACGTAATGCTTAATTCAACGAATAAATACATCACCCTGGACAAATTTTTACTTTGAAGTGGATTTACACATTGTTTCGTTTTTGAAGTAAACTTGCGTATTAATTTTTGAAAAATAGTTAATTAATTATTAGATAAATTCACAAATTGTTTTTGGAATCGAATTGAATTGAATCACGCAGATGTGTTTCCATACCCCGATATTCAAAATCGGTTTAGTTTTGCCCCTAAAACATCCGTAAAGCAATGCTCTGTATGTAATGATCTCATTTTTAGTTAGCGGAAATTGGTAAGCGAGGAATAAAAATACAAAATGTTTAATATCTCCGCCGTCCGTGAACGGATTTTGACAATCTATAGCTTGTTCGAAAAGTATTTTTACAAGCTTTTTCTAGTTATACGACTGCAATGCTTCGTTCGAAAGTTATTTGCTTTAAACCCTTTGTGTTTTGACAAAATCATCGCTATCTCAGAAAGTAAACAACATATAGAAAAACAAAAATAATAGTGTCAAATGGCAACGTTAGGTTTTTCATTTAAAACTTATTTCATTAAGATCGGCTCAGCGGTTGCTGAGATAATTACATGACATTAGTGCACATACATACATACATACCCACACACACACACAGTGTAAAGTGTAAAGTAACATTCTAGGCGGCCAGGGCTGATTTTAAACACGAGATAGCGCCAAGCAAGTCCACCTGCTACAAGGAGCTGTGCAGAGAAGTAGACGCTAACCCCTGGGGAAATGCATATCGTGTCGTTATGGCCAGGATCAAGGGTCCAATGACGCCAGCCGAAATGTGCGCTGACAAACTAAAAATTATCGTGAAGGGTCTTTTTCCGAAGCACGACCCAACCGTATGGTCGCCTACACCGTACGTTGATGCAGACGGTGGAAATGCTGATGACAATCAAGTTTCCAACGACGAGCTCTAAAAGGGCTGAAAGCGAATAAAGCTCCCGGACCGGATGGTATCCCCAACGTGGCACTGAAAACTGCGATCCTGGCGTTTCCGGACATGTTCAGGATAGTCCTACAGAACTGCCTGGACGAAGGCTACTTCCCGGATAGATGAAAGATCCAGAAGCTGGTGTTGCTGCCAAAACCAGGGAAACCACCAGGAGATCCAGCATCGTATCGGCCTATATACCTACTGGATACTCTTGGTAAACTTCTGAAAAGGGTCATCCTCAACAGGCTAACGACCTACGCTGAAAGTGAGAACGGACTATCGCAGAGGCAGTTCGGGTTCCGAAAAGGGATATCGACGGTGGACGCCTTCCGCACAGTCATCGAGAGCTTAAAGAAAGCGTCGAAGCAAAAAAGAAGGGGAAACCGCTACTGCGCCGTGGTCACGATCGACGTGAAGAACCCGTTCAACAGTGCTAGCTGGGGGCCATCACCGCAGCGCTGCGCAAAATGCGGGTTCCGGACTATCTGTGCAAGATTCTGGAAAGTTACTTCCAGAACCGAGTACTGGTCTACGAAACGAACATTGGAAAGAGGTCGATTAGGGTCACGGCGGGAGTGCCTCAGGGCTCCATACTCGGGCAAACGCTCTGGTATATAATGTACAACGGAGTGTTAACACTGGAACTGCCCAGAGGAGTTGAGATCGTCGGTTTTGCAGATGATGTTGTCCTGACGATAACCGGAGAGACCCTTGATGAGGTGGAGATGTTGACGGCAGAGACAATAGACATCGTGGAAACCTGGATGGCTGAAGTCAAGTTGCAGCTGGCTCATCACAAAACTGAGGTAGTGCTGGTCAGCAACTGTAAAAAAATCCAGCGTGTCGAGATCAGCGTCGGGGGACAGTCCATCCCATCGATGCGGGCGCTGAAGCACCTGGTCGACGATCGGTTAAATTACAACAGCCATGTCGACTATGTATGTGAGAAGGCTACGAGGACAACTAGCGCATTGGCAAGGATCATGCCGAATCCCGGAGGAGCAAGAGGCAGCACGAGACGTCTCCTGGCGGGTGTCTCACCCTCAATACTGAGGTATGCAGTACCGGCATGGGCTGCTGCGCTGAACTCAAAGCGGAACCGGACGAAGTTGACAAGCACGTTTCGCCTAATGGCTGTTCGTGTCGCGAGCGTATAGAACGATATCGTCGGAGGCGGTATGTGTAATTGCCGGGATGATTCCATCTGCATCACTCTTTCTGGACGGGGAATGCTACCAGCGGAGAAATGAACGTAATGCAAGGAGACTGGTCCGGGTGGACTCGTCGGGTAAGTGGCAGCAAGAGTGGGACAACGCGGTGAAAGGAAAGTGGACCCATCGACTCATCCCAAATGTGTTTGCTTGGGTACATAGAAAACATGGAGAGGTGAACTTCCATTTAACGCAGTTTCTGTCAGGGCACGGATGCTTCCGGAAGTACCTGCATCGGTTTGAACACGCTTTGTCACCCCTTTGCCCGGAGTGTGTGAACGTGCAAGAGACGCCGGAACATGTAGTCTTCGAATGCCCTAGATTCGAGGAAGTCCGAAGGGGTATGCCTGGTGTGACAGTGGACGATATTGTCGAAGAGATGTGCCGCGACGAGTGTATCTGGCACGCTCTCAACAGAGTGGTTACGAGTATACTCTCCGAGCTGCAGAGGAAGTGGCGAAGGGACCAACAAAGTAGCACCACTGGCTAGAACGCCGCCAGGAAACCACAAATCGGGTTTCGGGAGAAATTCCGCCGCCGGGGAACTCTCCGACGGTGTAGACTAGGTCCATCACCGGGGACCAGTTGAGTAGTACGCGATATAGCACTTGGTTAGGGTCGTCGGGGCGCCAATGAACCGGACGGCAGGCTTCACCGGAATCGCCGGACCCACCTCGTCACCCTACCGGGTAGCTCGTGAGTAGGCTAGATCCATTGCCGGGGATTAGACCGAGTAGACCGTGCTAGCAGTGGGTCGTTGGGGCGCCAGTGAATCGGAAGCTACTCTCCACCCGGAATGGGTAGATTCGCCGCCGTGGACTACCCGACAGAATCGTGGCGAAAAGGGGAGCTAATTGGCTCACGAGACAAACACCGGTACCGAGAGAAATTCCGTCGGGGAACTATCGGTCGGAGGGGTGTGAGTTCATCGTTTGGGCTATCCAAGTAGATCGTGATAAGGCCGGGAGCTGAATGACTCACGGAAACAATGAATGATGGGGTTGACCGCTTTAAGACCCTAACCTTCAATCAGTTAAGATTTTGGAGTGCAAGCAATTGCACTCAAAGTCCATCGAAGATTGGAATTACTATCCATCAGACTCGCTTCGCGTAACCTTCGCCAGATCTGCACTTCCGAGCTACGTTGAAGTGGGAGGAGCTCGTCTACCTATGCGTCTGTTTGTACGGGTCATGAATTGTTCCAATTGCAAGCAGCTAGGTCACACGGCCACCTACTGTAGCAACAAGCAACGGTGCGGTAAATGTGGGGAACGCCATGCGGATGATAATTGCAGTAGGCCCGCTGAGAAGTGTGTTTATTGTGGGGAGAATCCGCATGAACTTTTGACATGCCCAACGTACAAACTTCGCGCGGATAAACTGAAACGATCTGCCAAAGATCGCTCCAGATGCTCTTACGCAGAAATGCTTAAAAGAGCTGTTCCACTTATCTCCGAAAACCCATTCGCTCTTTTGCCAACTGACGATAACGCCTCTAACGACCCTTGCGAGGTGTATTCTTTGGCTCTGCTTGGAAACTCTAGGAAAAGACCTAATCAAAACTCTACTGAACTTCCTCGTAAGGGTCCTAGGTTGTCCCAAACAAGGGTACAAAATAAAAATAATTCATCTACTGGAAGTGCTTCCACAAATCCGAAGATAATACCTCCTGGTTTTAGGAAATTGTGATACAACCAGGAGTTCTCAGCACTCCCCGTGGCACCAACAATCCCAAGTGCTCCCATTTTACAGTCAGAAACTCAACCTAAAACGGAATTCCTTAAATTCTCTGACATTGTGGACTGGATATTCACAGCTTTCAACATAACCGATCCTCTGAAAAGCTTGCTGGTTGCTACCAACAGTAAGAACATTTTTAAAACAGTTGACTGAACAATGGCCCCTCCTTGCAGCGATCGTATCCTTCAAAGGCTAACTTATTAAACGGAATCACGGATCTGATCACTATTTTACAGTGGAACTGCACAAGTATTATCCCCAAAATTGATTCATTAAAACACTTGCAAGATTACAATAATTGTGATGCCTTTTCCCTATGTGAAACATGGCTTACTTCTAATATAAACCTCAACTTCCACGATTTTAACATTATCCGCTTGGATCGAGAAGACTCATATGGAGGGACATCACTACGGTTAGATTGCAAGTGGAAGGTAATATCTGATTCCCACGGTAGTAACCTTTGCCGATTGTAACTGCAATCACCACTCGTTCAAGACCTTCGGAACCAATCAATGTAGCACAATTTGCAATCCTTTTATGAAACTCCAAAATGACGAATTAACTTGTTTGTATTTACATAAAATTATTATGCTGTTTTGAAATGATCAACTTGATTACCTCTTCCGAATGTAAATAAAGAAAACGAATTCGTAAAAGACGCCACGGAATTATTTTCTTGCATAGAACTTTACAGTATCACAATTAGTGGACGGCATTCTATGGTAGCGACATCATTCGAAACACGGTGGTTTCAAGCAACTTAGGCTAAACGTCAAGTTGCGGGAGGGTTGGGTTAGTCGCAAGCTATCGACTGTACGCGTTATTAGAAAAGCGAATGAAAAATTTAATGAAAGCCAAGAAACGCAGTTACTGGCGCCGGTTTGTCGACGTACTAACAAGAGAAACATCGATGAGTACTCTTTGGGGTACGGCCCGACGTATGCGAAACCGAAACAGTACTAACGAGAGCGTGGAATATTCAAACCGTTGGATATTCGATTTCGCCAAGGTTTGTCCGGATTCCGCCCCGACACAGAAAATCTACCGCGCCGCGTCGCTTTACAATACCGCGAACGAAACACCGTTTACGATGGTGGAGTTCTCACTTGCTCTCTTATCATGTAACAATAAAGCTCCAGGGCCAGACAGAATCAAACTCAACTTGTTGAAGAATCTACCAGACTCTGCCAAGAGACGCTTGTTGAATTTATTTGATAAGTTTCTTGAGGGTAACATTGTCCCACATGATTGGAGACAAGTGAGTGTCATCGCATTTCCAAAAACCAGAAAAACCAGCCTCCGACCACAAGTCGTATCGACCGATTGCAATGCTATCCTGTATCCGGAAGTTATTCGAGAAAATTCGCCTCGACAATTGGGTCGAAGCAAATGGCTTACTGTCAGATACACAATTTGGCTTCCGCAAAGGCAAAGAGACGAACGTTGCTCTCAACAGAAATTCAAATGGCATATGCTAACAAAGAGCAGATGGCATCAGTATTCTTGGATATTACGGAGGCTTTCGATTCAGTTTCTATCAACATTTATATAACTAAACCTGTTGTCTGAAAAGCAAATGCATTTCTCGCATGGTGATTTATCGACATCACGATTTAGCTACATGGGTCTTCCCCAGGGCTTATGTCTAAACCCTCTTCTCTACAATTTTTACGTGAATGGCATTGACGAATGTTTTGTCAATTCCTGCACGCTAAGGCAGCTTGCAGATGACGGTGTGGTCTCTATTACAGGTCCCAAGGCCGTCGACTTGCAAGGACCACTACCTTGGATAATTTGTCTGCTTGGACTCTCCCGCTGGGTATCGAGTTCTCTACGGAGAAAACTGAGCTAGTCGTATTTTCTAGGAAGCGTGAACCAGCGAAACTACAGCTTCAGTTAATGGATAAAACTATTGCTCAGGTTTCAACATTCAAATATCTCGGGGTCTGGTTCGACTTAAAGGTACCTGGGGATGTCACATTAGGTATCTGAAACAGAAGTACCATCAAAGGATCAACTTTTTCCGTACAATAACCGGAACATGGTGGAGAGCTAATCAGGCTGTACCAAACAACGATATTATCAGTGATGGAGTACGGATGTTTCTGCTTTTGCTCCGTTGCGAGCATCCATTTCATCAAACTAGAGAGGATCCAGTATCGCTGTTGGCGCATAGCCTTGGGTTGCATGCACTCGACCCATACGATGAGTTTAGAAGTGCTGGCGGGCGTCCTTCCACTAAAAAATCGATTTTGGGACCTCTCGTATCGATTGCTCATTCGATGCGCTATTTTGAACCCATTTGTGATTGCAAATTTCGAAAGGCTTGTCGAGCTTAATTCTCAGACCCTATTCATGTCCTTGTACATCGATTACATGGCACAGAACATCAATTCATCTTCGTATAACGTCAACCGTGCTCATCTCTTAGATACTGCTCTGCTCTGCTCCAACTGAATTTTTCGACACATACATGAAGGAAGAGATTTGTGGAATCTCGTATCACATTCGCCCACAAGTGGTCCCAAATATTTTCTATAATAAATACCATTAAGTCGACTGCGGCAAAATGTTCTACACTGACGGATCAATTCTCGACGGGTCCACAGGCTTCGGTATCTTCAACGAAAATCTTGCTGCCTCATTCAAACTCAATGATCCTGCTTCAATTTACGTCGCAGAATTAGCTGCCATGTAGTATACACTCGGAATCATTGACACCCTCCCCGCAGACCATTACTTCATCGTTTCGGGCAGTCTCAGCTCCATTGAGACCATCCGTGCGGCGAAGCCTGGAAAGCACTCACCGTATTTCCTGGGGAAAATACGGGAATATCTGAGTGCTTTATTTGGAAAATCTTACCAGATTAGCTTGGTTTGGGTCCCGTCACATTGTTCTATTGCGGGCAATGAGAAGGCGGACTCTTTAGCCAAGGTGGGCGCATTAGAAGACGACACTTACGAAAGACCAATTTGATTCAATGATTTTTTCAGGGTCTCTCGTCAGAGGACGCTCGAAAGTTGACAAACTTCATGGAGCAATGGGCATCTGAGACGGTGGCTACATTCTATTATCCCGAAGGTATCAACGAATGCTTGGTTTAAGGGCTTGGATGTGAACCGGGACTTTATTCGTACGATGTCAAGGCTCATGTCCAACCACTACACGTTTGATTCGCATCTCTGTCGTATAGGGTTTGCTAACAGTAATCATTGTGTTTGTGAGAACGACTATCAAGACATCGAGCATGTTGTTTGGCTGTGCGCAGAGTACCGTGTTGCCAGGTCCCAACTAATAGATTCCCTTCCGTTCCAAGGTAGGTCACCCTATGTGCCAGTCCGGGACGTCCTGGCAAGCCGTGACCACCCCTACATTTTTCTTATCTTTATCAACCACTACAATAAAGTGTGCATATCCCCCACAATCATCAACCAGCCAACGAGAATGTCAATTTTACAAAATTTTACAATATGTATCCCACTTCCTACCTTTTTCCTTTACTAACATAAGAAGGGAGCAAGCCGACCCTAAATACGGCTTTCTCTTCCCCCCCTAACACGTCCGATGCATCTTAAAAAAATGAATTATCGGCCTCGTTAAGCTACCGTATTTAGGCCTAAATAAACTTAGTAATATTAAAAAAATACAACTAACATTGGATGAAATCTTTAACATTCCTTAGAACAACCAAGCAATTCAGCAGCAGATTCCTTGAGCTCAAACTACTACTACACTTACTGTTTAAAACTTGCCAGATAGCACCTGTTAGCTTTTTGTTATCGAGGAAAATGTCCATCTGGAAGTACTTTTCTCCCATCACGGCTTGGATATCGAACGAATTCGTGAAGTACGGAAGAGGGCACAGGGAGAAGCTGCCTGAAAAATGTTGTGCACCCACATTGTCGCATACTTTCTGAGGCTTTGCTCGAAAGAGTATTAGAAGAAGAAATTTAAATTAAGCTTAAAGCGAGACCACCTTATTCCAACTGATTCACATTGTCATGCTGCTAGCTGATGGTTGCATGTGGATTTAGTTTCTTCTTGCTCAATGCAGTTTTGTTCAAATATACTACCATAGGAGTTTAATCTAAAATGTAAATGAAAATGACATTTCAATTTGTTCTACTCGAAGAATTTGTCTTTTTCGTTTAAGGAAAGTTTGACTCGTTCCACAGGCGTATTCCTTCCAAGCGAATCACACACCAGCAGCCAGCGGGAGTAGTTTATACTGCCTGTCGGAAGTTGTATATATATGTAGGTACGGTTAGGTTACGACTCCTCACGAAGTTTGACAAAACCTCTCATTGCTTTGGTTAGTGTTTTCTTGGAATCTGAAATGAATTTTCATTGTTTTTCTCATACCACCGCCGTATTATGCAATGGAAAAAACAAAAATTGGTTTGCTCAGTTAATCTCTTCAAGCGTCTAGCAGCGGTGCAATTCCTCCTGTTCTCATTGTTTCGTTTTGTAGATTGCAGACTTCAATGTAATTCGAATAGTAGTTAAGTAGGTATTATGAAAAAACTAGTTGACAAATGGTGTAATAACTTCATCCTCATTAAAGAGATACTAAAATCGTTAGTTCTAGGGTGACCATATCAGGACAGTCGAAAGGAGACTGCCCCTCATCCCCCCCCCCCGGCCCCCCTCACCACACAATCAACTGTGCCTTCTCCTCAGGGTTTCGACAGCAAAACAATTTCTGGAGGTCTTGCAGGCAGAGTCATTAGAATTCAATAACTGGGCTCTTTTTCGGATATACACTCACGCAGTTCTTCGAACACCACATTCAGCGAAGGTTTCATGCTGTTGTTGGAAAAATCGGCATTAAGCGGATGGCACAAAGTATTTTGAGATCTTCTGTGCTGGACCGGTGAGAAGTTTTCAGCACTAGATACACGCCATTGAAGTAAATCAGAAACATCAACGGTCACAAGTAGCTTCCTTGTGCTATTCCAGATATAAAAACAAGTACTTGGCAATCTCCAATGACAATCATTATCTCTCGACCGGGGAACTAGGAGCGAAACAGCTGCAAAAAGTATTAATTGTTAGATGAAAAACGGAGGATAAGTTGGTGTAAATAATATCTGTTTGAGCGCGATATTTAGGTAGGTAGGTAGGTTAGTCGCTTTTCAGTGTCCAAGCGTTGAGCCATGTTAATCATGGAGTAGCACTGCTTGAATTGATTCTGAAGTGGTTCCATAATCACCAGCTCGAGAGAGTGCTCAATGAAGTTATTCCATCCACCAATGTGCTTTTAGCATCCGCTGAGCTGTATAAATGCTTCAAGACAGTCTAAGAGATTCGCAAAATCAGCTTTAGCAAACTACGGGTGCTGTTTACCAACCGGGAAGAGGCAAATAGCGTGGTGAACAATGAACGTTTGAACAAAATGTATAGAGTGTATATTCCTAGTAATTCCGTTGAAATTGATGGAGTCGCAAATCAGTCTGATCTCGATATTGCACGTGTTGTAAAGGAAGGCTCTGGTAAATTTAAAGATTCCCGTGTCCCCCAAGCAGAAGTACTGGAATGTCATCAAATGGTTGATGTTCTACTAAAAGATAATGTCAAATCATGTTACTTCACATTCGCATTACATTTTCTGGGACTATTCTACCGGATTACCTGCAGATCGATGGTGTCCTCATTCCACTTCGTATTTATACCCCAAAGCTCATGATATGTTCTAAGCAGTGTTTCAAATAAACCACACATTTCACACCAAGGAGCCTGTTTCCAAAGGAGTGGTGGAAACCAATCATTGTTATGCACGTTTCTGGGAGCGAGTAAAAAAATCAAAGCAATCCAAGTGGGTTTTGACTCTTTGGTTTTCACTCCTGGTTTTGGCTCATCCTGTCCACTCCGGTTTGTGATTCTTGTTCTGTCGCCGCTTATAGACCGAATTTAATTTCAAACTTTGCTAACAGGTCTTCAAGATTTGTATGTTTAATTTCTCAATTATCCCAGCAGAAGGTACAGGGTGCGCCAGCTGAATGTATCCTTTTACAACATTGAACAACTCCGCCATTTTTAGCCGTTTTCAGAAGTAAACAAGTTTTTAGGATATTTTATGCCATTTGTTATAAACCAGGTTTATTATTCAACGTCGATTAAATAGCCACCCCCATTTGATACACAAAAAGCAGTTCTTTTGCGGGCATTTTGCATGACATTGGACAGCATTTCGGGCTTAATCGCAGCAATTTCAGCTCGTATATTAGCTTTGAATTCGTCAAGGTACTTAGGATTGCTAGAATACTCTATACTTTTCAAGTAACCCCACAGAAAAAGTCTGGCACCGTATCCGGAGAAAGAGGAGGCCGTTCCATATCACCATTTTTTGAGACAACGCGTCCTGGGAATTTGCTCTGCAAGAACTTGATTGCGGTGTGGCAAGATGCCCCGTCTTGTTGAAAATAGAAGTTTTCAGACCTTTTTTCTGCATTTGTGGACAGATAAAGTTCGCGAAAATCCAACGGTAGCGTGCGTTGTCGGTGGTCTCTCCCTCTTTGAAAAAATAAGGACCGATGATTGTTTTGGAGCACACTCCGGCCAAAACAGTTACTTTCTGGTCGTGCAGTGCTGTTTGATGTATAACGTGTGGGTTCTGTGTCCCCCAAATTCGACAATTTTGTTTATTTACTCCGCCGGAAAGGGTGGAGTTTTCACTATTGAACGATCGTTTTCGTTTATAGCTATAATAGCACTAAATGACCTTCGAGGTCTATCGAAAGGAAGCTTTCGCCACGATCTGTTTTGCTTTTGTGCTTTATAAAATGAAAATTGAAAATCTAAATTGAGCTTGGGCTTTTAAACTGTATGCTGCAATTATAATCTAGCAACCTGTTTTCACTCCTTGGCGGTTTTCACTCCTCAGGAGCCAAAAAAACCATGAGTGATGAAATCATGGATTTTAATGATTTGTCAAACAATGGTTTTTTCAACGCATGCTGATTGGAGTGATTTTTGAAACACTGGTTCTAAGTTTCACCGTTACGGCCATACAGTTCCAACAAACCCCGTTGTAGTAGATGTGGTGAAATGCACAGTGATAGTTGCCCAATTCAGGGAGATATCTGCCTACATTGCAAACAAGTCCACTCTGTTCAACGAGACTGTCCGCTTTATAAAAGTTGTGTAAAAAGGACCAGGTCCAAGATGCTTCACAAATCCAAGATAAGCTACGCCAAAATGGTACAATCTATCTCAAATACTGACTTTAGCCATCCCAATACATATGATTCACTTAGTGAAATTTCGATAGAAAACGATAAAACTCCCCATTGCAGCTATTCTGATGCCCAGAAACGCAGAAAGATTAATAATACTATAAGTCAACTAAGAAAGTAGTAACTGTGGCATCTCAGAAATCTCCTAAAAGCTCTGGTTTTGCATCTCAGTCTCAAATATACTAGACTCCCGACCGCAAGAGAAAACCTTCTACTAAGGAGCGTGGCTTTAAACTCAAAAAATCTGACTTCCCAAGTCTCCACCAGGATCAAGTGTCAAACTCGGCTTCACTTACCAAATGTTCGATTTCTTGTCTTATAGAATTATTATCTAACTTGCTACAATTGAACCCAGTTTGAGTTGAGCTTTTAAAAAATATGATTCCGCTTTTCAGTAAACTTCTCAAAAAATGTATTGAAACATGGCCGCTCTTGGGTTCAATGGTTATCTCTCTCCGCAATATTCTCGATTATCCAGTGGAACAGTAGAAGTATACTTCCCAAGATTGCCAACCTTCGATGCATCATTCAAGACACACAAGAAGATTGTATGGTAATCTGTGAGACATTTCTAACACATGATCAATTTTTCAATATTCCCTCGTTTTACATTATTCGGTCAGATCGCGCAGTGAGAGCAGGAGGAGTAGAGTCAAAATCTGACAAGTGTCCAAACAATTTTTCATCGGTCGAACTTTTTCTGTAAATTTTTTATGGGTCCCAACGGTAAATACAATTTGAACAGTTTTTCTAAATTCTAATTATTTTCAGAGTTATGGCAATTTACTTTTTTTAGCATGAGTTTTGATTTTATTTAACCCTAGAACGTTACACTTGCGTTTTCCACCTTAGAACGTTGCACTGGGGTAAAAATGTACCCTATGCGTTTGATCGCAATTTTCGCAGGTAAAACTGCAAACAAAGGAAATGTATGATACATCATTTTCTTCGTTTTTTAATTGCAAAAACAGCGGCGTAAGTGAAAGTACGGAATTTATTGAATCAATGATACATAAATTGGTTTGAACAAAATTTAAAATTGAATAAATCGCGGTTTTGAATTTTTTCATAAACATTACTATAACTTTGTGAATTTTCAACCGATTTGAAAAAAATAAAATGATTCTAAAAGTTGAAAGAATGGTCTTAAAACGCTATAAAATGGAATTTCGATATTTTTAAAAAGTGCAATTATTTGGGAGAGTGCACGTTTAAAAATCGGGATTTGGAAAATACCACGAAATGGGGTGGAAATTGAAATGTAAAAAATATTTCCGGCCAGTAATACTTTGGTAACACGCAACGTTACTGTTACAGCAGTAATTGTACGCAAATTATACGCAACAATGAGAACGATTTTTTGTTCCGCTTCAAAATTAATTTAAATTAATTGAATTAACGGTTAAAGCCTGCTTTAATCCACCTAGTGGTGCAATTATGCATTTCTCATTAATCTAAACTATGATTTAATGCCTCAATACGTTCAATATAACATTGTGGGAATGTCTATTGCATTCTTCACACTTGGCAAGCATATATAACACGCTCATCCTCAGCTACTCATTTAAAGTAAAACGCTTTTACTCAAAAATGAGTAAAATTTGTTTGAAAGTTCAATACGATATCTGATCGAAGTAGGTCATCTCCATTCCACATCGGTACTACATCATTCCGAATAGCCTCACCTACTTTAACTCATTTTTGACAAGGTACGGTTTTTTCACAAATGAGTAGATTTGACGCGTTTCCGACAAAAACCGTACCTTGTCAAAAATAGTAAAAGTAGGTGAGAGTAGTCGGAATGATGTCGTCCCGATGTCGGATGGAGATGACCTACTTCGATCAGACATCATATTGAACTATCAAACAAATTTTACCCATTTTTGAGTAAAAGCGTTTTAGTTGCAATGAGTAACTGAGGATAAGCGTGAAGTGCACGACTGTCACGAACCTGAGAAGCAACATGTGGACACTGACACTGACATACTTGAAACAAAAATAGCTGAGAATATAGAACAATAATAATCGCATTCTCTCTACAATAGGTGTTATTGAGTGTGATTTAAAAAAATCCTATTTTTTATGTTAAGTAACCCCATCTTGAAAATCAATCGACGAATTCGGGGTATCATCAGAGCACCTCCGATTGATTTTCGTTAAGAAAATAAACACCTCACTCGGCTAAAAATGTGGAAACAATAGTAATTTTTTCTTCCTTATAATTTTTCATAAGAGGAAGATCTCAATTTTTAGATTAGGTACTGACTAGTCGATAATTTACACTCTTCATGTATACAGCAATTACCATACCCAGTAAGTCCAGACGGAAAACTAACTGAAATTCTGAATGGATTCCAGCTCAAATGTAACAACCGATTCCAATACAATATATTCCGGAATTGATTGTTGCATTTGAGCTGGTTGATCGGAGATTCATTCACAATTCTGAACTGGTATCGGAATCGGTTTGACCGGATAAAATCCTGTAGAGAATTCCTATTCCTATTTCATTTACGAAACAGCTACGCAAAACTGTCAACTGATCGAGCATAATCACCAATTATTCCTGTACCAATGCTAGATTGTTAATGCGCTAGTTGCTTGAATTATTTCGGCTTTATTTTTTGCGATGCTCTCCGTACCATTTCTCTAAACCCTAAAACCCGCTGAAATTCCGTCTCTATTCACACAACTGATTCCACTCCATTCCAACTAGGAATCTGTTATACTGGAATGATTTAACTAAGCCAGAATATGATGAGAAAATTTTATTCAAATTCCGTTCGATTTTCATGGATTGCACTTCTTGCAGTAATTGCCCTATACACCAAGAATTTAAAAAAAATCGGTAGTTTAGAAAAATTCGCAACACTTCCCGGTCAAACCTATTCCGGAACCAATTCAGAATCTTGAATGAATCCAACTCAATTGCAACAATCGATTCCGGAATCGGTTTTTGCATTTGGGTTGAAATCCATTCAGGATTCCGAAATAATTTCTGAATACTTTGATAAATTTTTAATGTTTTTGCAAATCATTTACCTCCAACTAACCGTATTTTTAAGAATTTTCGTAGAACCATTCACTCGCCCACAAATTATTATACTAGATCAGATATATATGAAGCAATTAATACCCAATTTCAAGTAATATGAAAAGCCCAATCTTGAAACAATGAGTTTATCATTATCATGCTTCTGACGTTAGCAACTTGCCAATAAAAAATCCATCCAATTAAAAAGATTTGTGTACGATGTATTTTCTAAGCAAAGTATAGTTTCTGCAAATATTGCTGAGAACCTGAATTTGTCATTTCCTCGAAGTTCTCATTCGCCATGGTCGTGCCGCGATGTGAAATGTTGAAACTGGGTAATTTTATTGACACTTCACAGCTCTAAAATTCAATTCGCTGAGCTTCCGGAACCAAAATTTAGTAAGAGGGGGGGTCTTACAACTCCCAATATTATACCTTCCATTTGAGACTAGGTTAGTGAAAATAGGTTTAGAAGTGACCCTAGTTCTAATATATGCACGGAACCAGGGACTTCCGGAATCATCGATAGTGAACCATATATACAAAGAAGCTTTGATTCGACATTCAGTGATCGAAATCAGCAAATTGAAGTAATTTGATGTCGATTTTAGAGATGGGCCATTCGTTCGCGAACGGTTCGAGTGAACTGGTTCTTCGAAGAGAATGAGCGAACGGAAGTTCTTTTTAAAAGAACGGTAGTTCTCAATTCTCTTCAAAGCGAATGAACTAAACCTGACCTAAAGCCGTTTGGCGAATTTCTCGGACCGATTTTTAGGCGAACGAATGAAAATGAACCGACTTGCCGTCCCACAAACCGCTCTCTGTGCTCTCCCAGAATGGAACCGGCGAAGAACGACTCATCACATTCTCTATTTCTCTAGTTATACATCATGAAGAAATCGCTACCCTTGATGAACTTGTTAAGCATACAGGGGTATAATAGTTTGGGCAGCATCTGTTTGGTTCCTCTCCAAGAATCGAATGTTTTGAGAGACATTCGCTAGATACAAGTAAATTATCAGCTGAACGGAAGAACGGTTCATCTGAACTAGTTCTTTTTACAGAACTGTTCAGTCGGGAATGGTTCTTCGAAGTGAACTGTTTCGCCCATCTCTAGTCGATTTCAATAGATTTGTAATGTTTCAAATATTACGGTTTTTCCGGCTTATATAAGAAATTTCTATGTCACCGCAATAGCCAACCTGTAACTCCAGTTCCAAAAGTCAGAACGGAATGAAATTCAAAAGCAGTTAATGGGAGTATTATATCTATCATTTGAAATTAAGTTTGTAAAACCGGTTAAGAGTTTGCTGGGAAATAGCTGTGACATTAGTTCAGGAACTTGGCGAGTTCCCTGGGGGCATCAAGAACCGTCACAGGTGGCCAATGTGGTCAACACTGATAAAGTAATAATTAATGCGTAGAAAACTACGCATTTTCAATAAGAGTGGAATAACCCATTAAATGGGTATAGAGTTTGTATTCATAAATGAGTACAGACCAACCTGGGTATGTTTTACCTACTATTTTTCGCGGAACTGTTACAACAAAATGCGTAAAAAACACCAAATCAAACTGCACAGTTTGAAAGTGTGATGAATCAAAAGTGTGATCAAAACCATCAAAACTCCTTTGACCTGACAGATTTTTGACATTGGAAAGTGCCAGAAACAGACTTCTTCTTACTTTTAGCATGGCGCTGTTTTTATAATATATTTGATGGAAAGTTATTATTTTGTTGATTTCCTATCATTTCATTTGGCAACCGTGAAAAAGTGTGATAGCGAAGTGCATCAAAAATCCAACTTTCAAAGCAATTAACAGTATAGGAATCTAGATAGAGATCCTAAACTAAAACTACTTAACGAAATAAAACACACACATAATTAGGTTCTTTACTGAAACAGTTAACCACACTTTTCTTGACAGTTCCCTTGTACTGTTTACAAGAACTTAGAAAAATTTGTGGACGACTAGATTCGCTCGAAGCAAATCGTAAAGAATTTTTCTAAGTCCATGTAAACAGTAGAAGCGAACTGTCAAAAATGAACACTCTGCTCATTTGTGACGTCACCGTAAAGTATTCAATATGCATATGCACAAAAATGTGCTAACAATATAAATTGTTTTCATCACACACATACGTTTGATGTGAAATCTGCTATGAAACAAATTTCTATAACTTTTATAATTTTGATGTACGCCACATGAATTTCAATAGTTTTCACATGATATTTATGAGCGAGAGATAATTTTTATGTACTGTTACAAATTGCAAAAAATCATGTGTGAAATAAATATAGCGAATTTTATGAGTGCACACAGGTGTTGGGAAATTACCGAACTGAATTGAGTGTAAACAAATATACTGAACTGTCGTTTTTTCGAGCATTTCTCGACAAACATATCCAGTTAAACTCACTCCGGAACCGGTTCGGATTTCTGAATGGAGTCAGTATGGATTCCAAATCAAACGCGACAACCGATTCCGACTCAGAATCGGTTGTTGCATTTTATTTGGGATCCATACTGACTCCATTCAAGATTCCGAATGGTTTGACCGGGTATGATTACGGCGTAAAAGCCAACTGTCAAAATTCTCTTTAAAGGGAAATTCCGGACAAACCGCTTGCTGGCCGAACACAGTTCACATCAATAAATGCAAGAGAAAACTTTTCTTCACTATCAACGTCTGTTATTGGTGAGTTATCGTTTGTCCGGAATTTTCACTTAAAGTGAATTATGACAGTTGGCTTTTACGCCTTAGTCATATGTTTGTCGAGATTTTTACTTAAGGCCTATTTACACCCTCGGTGAAAGTGAACGTGAACTCGATGCGCGCCAAGTTTTGCCTTTCTCATATAAAGAAAAGCTATGCAATCACTGTAAAAATCGACTTTTTAACCGAGGCCCGGAGGGCCGAGTGTCATACACCATTCGATTCAGTTCGTCGAGATCGGCAAATGTGTGTGTGTGTGTCATTTAAACTCACACAATTTTCTCAGAGATGGCTGATTTTCGCAAACTTAGTTTCATCTGAAAGGTATAACGCTTCCATAAGTTGCTATTGAATTTTTAGTTGATCCGACTTCCGGCTCCGGAGTTACGGGTTGAAGAGTGCGGTCACACAGCAAATTCCCATATAAACTGGTACCACCATGATGTTCAAATGATGTAAAACATATTAAAATTGATGTAACATTACTCTAGTTTGCGGGTCTGGATCACTAATGATCAATCAAAGCAGCTTTGACCACATTGGCCACCTATGACGGTTCATGACGCCCCCGGGGAACCCGCCAAGTTCCTAAGCTAATATCACACCCATTCCCCAACGAATTCTCTACCGATTTTTACAAACTTGATTTCAAATGAAAGATACAGTAATACCATGGACTTCTGCTGAATTTCATTTGGTTCTGACTCTTGCTTCCGGAGTTACAGGGGTGTTAGTAAGGATACGCTGGAATTTCCCATATAAATCGGTACAATCGTAATTCCTCAGAGGCTAAAAACTATTGAAATGGTCACCAAATTACTTCTAATCACAGATCTAATTCACTGATTGCCAATCAAACATTCTTTGAATATATTGTCCACTATCGACGATTTCGGAAGTCCGGTATTCCGGGCATATTCTACAGTTAAAGTCATATCGGTTCTTCGGTGATGACTGAACCGATTTTCTCAAACCAAGTCTCAAATGGAAGGCAAAATATGCAGTTGAGTATTCCGTCGTCGCTCCCCCCCCCCCCCGCCTTGCCCTTACACCTCCTTCCTTCATCACTCCCCTCCCCTTGGACCACCCTCACGACCGCATTTCCTTCATCCACCCCGTATACCGAAATAAGATGAAGGGTTTCTGACGCATCCTCCACTCCTACTCTACTAACCCCCCATTCCCTCCACTTTCAAACCCATTCCACCAACATTTCAAAATATAATCACATGAAGATAACATTGAACTCTTGCTGATAAGGCTAATTAAATATTATTCTTTTGCCTTTCTCATATAGAAAGGTTATGCAATTGCTCCAAAAACCGACTTTCTAACCGAGGCCCTGAGGGCCGAGTCTCATATAACATTCGACTCAGTTCGCCGAAATCGCAAAATATCTTTGTGTATGTATGTATGTGTGTGTATGTGTGTATGTATGTATGTATGTATGTATGTATGTATGTATGTATGTATGTATGTATGTATGTGTGTATGTGCGGATTTGTTAACAAAATATCCACATCAGTTACTCGGAGATGGCTGAACCGATTTTTACAAACTAAGATTCAAATGGAAGGTATAATATTCCCATAGGTTGCTATTGAATTTCATTTTCAACCGACATCTTGTTCCGGATTACGAGTTGAAGAGTATGGTTACAAAACAAAATTTGTTGATTTGTCCACATCGGTTTCTCGGAATTTTCTGAACCGATTTTGACAAACATGATTTTAAATGAAAGGTCCATCAGCTGCTATTGAATTTTGTGTGGATCCGAGTTCTAGTTCCTGAATTACAGGGTGATACGTACGATCACGCAGCAAATCCCGATTCTAACGAATTCTGCGATGAATGTAAGAAGGTGAAATTTTTTCCAAAATGTAAACACAACTGTTGAATTTGTAGATCTAGGCCACCAACAGTCATTCAAAGTCTCTTTGGCCACACTGGCCATCATCGACGGATCCGGAAGCATCCAAATTCAGAATGACGGTTATATTGGTTTCTATGGCTAGACCGGTTTGGTCAACTTAGTCTCAAATGAAAGGTGTTGCGTCCCTGGAAACTGATATTTAATTCCATCCGGCTCCGGAGTTACGGGTTGTGGAGTGCGATCACATAGAAAACTCCGATTCAAACCGATACCGCGATGAATGCAAAAAGGTGCTCTTATATATACTTACCAAGTGTAATAAGAATGAAAGACATTTCCATAATGTTATATTGTACGAACCAGCTATTAAATCATAGTTTGTAGAAATGAGAAAGGCACAATTGCACCTCTAGGTGGATTAAAACAGGTTTTTTTCTAATATCTCACTTATTAGTGCATAGCAATTGATGAAACTTGAACTAAACGATAGTACCCCTAGTAACAATTATGGTTTTATGATAGATTTATAGCCACTGATAAAACTTAGATTGCTCTGGTAGCGTGCTATAAAACTTCATTTGTTACTTGGGACATTAATATACTTAGCGAATCCATGTACAAATATTCGTTATAAATGAATCAATGCAATAATATTCATATTCCTAGGGTGACCATACGTCCTGATTTCCCAGGACATGCCCTGCACTCAAAAAAAAGTAAACGTTATGCCTATTGATTTTACACATAGATTTTTGCAATTAACGGAGGCATATAGACAATATTTGCTGGCACATAAAGCTTATGTGTGTATTTACAAGAAATATTAATCTTACATTCACATTTCATAACTATTAGGCACATAAAACCCCGTTCTATAACAATATGCACATATAACTTATGTGTGTGCATACATAGTTTATACAGTTGACACATAGAAGGTATGTGTGCGCGTGATAACAATAGCATTTCTTCTTCATATGAATTTTAAGCGGTTTGGATGTTTTTTAATCTCTCAAGAGTGCCTCGTTAATATCGATGAAACAATGTTTACCAGCGCTTCTTCTCGGCTTAAATCGCCTTTCAATCCGGGACCCGAAGAATTCTCTTTGGTACCTCTGAAAAGACCCATCGGTGCTTCTACTTGAGTCCTCTTGCTAGTGGCTTTTTTCGTGTTACTGGAAATTCGTTTCATAAAAAGAAAAATATCAACTATCGTGGAAAATTTCTTTGAGCGCTCTCTCGAGCTGGGGATCATGGATTTACTACGGGGTGGATACCAGTACCTAATCAGTCGCTCTGCTTGTTAACAGTGCAGTGAACGAAACGAACGTTTCTACCTACAGTCTGCTGTCTATATAAACCGTGCCAGTACTATAAACAAGCAAAGCAATCGAATAATAAAATTCATCCCAAGACAGTTTGATATTGTTCAGCAACGTTACTTCCATCGGTGGGATATCGATCATTCATTTCAAGATGTTTGAAACTCAACAGCAAATTTACAAATGCAGTTTAGACTAACGGAAGTCGTCGTCATACACCACACTCGTTACTGTTAACGTTTAAAATTTGGCCATAACGGAAAGTTACACTATGGAAGACAACATGCAATATGGCGTTGAGCATGATAATGTTAGGACCAAGATACCCGTTTATATCGACAATGATAAGATTGATATGCGTCTGCACGATCTACACCTGGGTACTATTAATAAATTTATTACAACCATCATGTCGGAATACGTAAGATGGAATCCTTTAAGGTGGAAACCTGGAGAAAATTTTTCTAGGTATTTCCAACGGTGTTTGTTTCGTGAGAATGCGAGTGTCGGAGCCTATTCCTACATATCTGAACTTTCAATTCAAAACAAAACGCGTGACCAAATGTCAAATCACGCTGTGCACGCATGAAGGTCAGACCCCTGCGTGCCCTACGTTGTTACACAACACTACGAGAAACCATGCACACAAATCTCTAACGAAGCAATATGAACTACAAGCATCACACAGCCCTTTATCAACATCAACTAAACCAGAAAGCACCGGAGTAGCAGCTCAGACACCAACGAATACTGGAACAAGAGAACCTACACACAGCGTGTCCGATCATTGTGATGCGCCTACTAATTCCCAATCAACTGATAGCACCACCGATAATAAATAACAATTCAAACCAGGTAATCGTGAAAACCCATACAACATTAACAGCGAGTATAGCATGAACGAAAACGATAAACCGAGAGAAAGCGGACTAAGTGATCCACAAGCAACAAGAGGCAATGAAATAAATAGATCTTCAACAAGAAATAAGATCTTTACGCAAAGTAACAAATCTCGTACACAAGATCCGATGGATATACAATAAAATTCGATATATTTATTTTTATTTACACATTGATAATATTAAAAGATCCACGGCTCAGGTAATGCATTGAGGCGTATCAAATAAATGAAATAGCTAATGGACTATTAACATGCCGTCACGCTTGGACGCTGAATAGCGACTAACCGCCGAGTCTTGCATCCTACATAATAGGGAGTATGGAATGTCGCGCTCAAACCAGTGCTGCGAAATTTCAAAATCAGTTGTATTTACCGAAACCAAAATTCAGATTCAGCGCCTCCCACATTCATTAACTTTCTAACTCACTGAAACTTCATGCAGAATGGAATGCTTGAGTGCAGATGAAATATAAACACAGACTAACAAACATATTTTCTCATAAAACATCAATCCGGCAATTTTCCTAGAATACTAGCTCCACCTTTTTTTCAAGGTCCCAAACACTCATTTGCTGGGGGGTTACCTCTCAGATTTAGGAATATTTCTTCACTAGTGGTCTATGCCCCACATGCTTGTTCATATATCAGTGGCGCCATAATTACAAATGTGCCTACAGTCTCAACTACAAATATATTTAAAATGACCGCTAAAGCGGGCGAAGAATTGTTTTCATGTGTTATGTCTGTTAGTCTGTGATATAAATTCCAAAGCATTTATTTGTTTTTATGTGGACAGTTTGAAGGCAGAAGCTGACATCTTCTACATTTTCGAGCATAAGTGAACTGCATAATCTATATCTGGTGCACTTTTGCTCAATAATCCCTCTCATAGGTAGAACGGAAACAAAATTCTGTTTGCTTCTGAAACCGAACATGTCCGAACCTGAATACGCTGTGTCGGGAGAACGAATGACGAGGGAAACGAACCAAACATTTCATTCATCGCGACGGGCATGAATTGAATTTTGTTTTCTTTCAAGTTCACGCAAGGATGTCAATTTTTTCAAGCTCTGGCTCAAATTGATATTATTTACACCACGCTATCCACCAGTTTTCATATAACAATCGATTAAACGGAGAAATTTTTGGTCACAACGGTAGGTTTTGCAGCTCTCAAATCGAGAGATAATGGTTGTCATTGTCGTGTTTTAGTACTGAAAACTCCTCGTCGGTCCTGCACGGACCATCTCAGCATGAAACGTTTGGTGGTGTAGCAAGAACTGCCTTTGTTGTCTTGGTGATCAAATTCCGGCGAAAGACTTTCTGGCAGAGCTCTTCCTCCCAGAACTTTTTTACTGATGAAGCTCTGCCAACCAGACCCCAGAAATTTTAACCTACCGAAAACATGCGGAAAAGGCAATGTCGATTGAGAGGTAGCGGAGGGAAGCAGTACCCTTTCGACTGTCCTGGTTTTTTACTTGTCTGATATGGTCACCCTACATATTACCCGATCATTTTTAAATATTCCACGGTGAAATATATTCGCAGTGGATGATTCACTTGTTCACCGGTAGTGTAAACGCGACGAAGGGCGGAATTGATGCGGAGTGGTGAATATAAATGTCATCGCTGTTCACGGTGACCCAGTGAGCAAATTTTCTGGCAGAGACCGCTCTGCTAGATTTCTGTAAGTCTTGGTTTGGCAGCCCTGTCAGATTTCTGCGCGCATCCTGTCGGGTTAGTTGAGCTAGGGCGAACTCGGTTTCGCTCGAGTTTTCTGGCAAATTTTTACATGAACCGAGCAAAACCCTGACATAACTCGGACATAAACTGTGCAAAGATCCTGGCAACTCCTACCTGGTAGAATTTAGCACGAATCGAGCAAAACATCTGACAAAGATGTGGCAGGAAGCGTACAGAGATCTTGGCCGTACATTTCTGACTGGATTCTGGATAAAAGCACTGAGAACTGACATACAAGTAAAGTTTTCAACTTGTGTAAGCAATTAAACTGTCGCTTTGAAATGACAACAGCAAGTAGCAACTTGCCACTGGTCGGCGCTTCGATCGGCCAGCAATCGCTATACGAGACTTGTATGCAAAATTGGATACAATAGTGACTCACGTATGCAAACCTGTATGCGATGGTGATTTTCAACGTATTTTCATTTAAATGTTTACACAGGTTTTTCGGGAAAGTTTGTTCTAGCTTATATGTCTGTTCTCTGCGATAAAAGTGGGCAGCATCGGTTGGTTTAGCCGCTTCTGTCAGAAACGGTTGTTGCATTTGAGCGAATTCGTTGCCAGAATTTTCGCACAAATCGCGCAAAATGATCGCAGAAACTCTGCCAGCATCAATTTCGCTTTGCTCAACTTTTGCTAACTTTCTGCTTGCCACGCTGACCGGGTTACACCAATCGACATAACACCGAGGAAAATGCGGCTGGATGTTGTTGGCTCGAATCAAAACTTGTCGAAAGTAAACAAAATTCATTTCATATCGTCAACATGGCGCCCAGGTGGTGAAATCGTTAGAATTCAACGGGGTGCTGGAGCGTTGCCAGAAAATTTTTATTTCCAGATTAAATTTTACTAAACTTCCCAGTTAAGCCCAGCCGGAATGCTGGCTGGTTCTAAGTCGTATTCCGGTTCCGGTGACACAACCGATTCTAGTTAGAATGTTTAAGGGGTAGCATTTCGATGCGGCTTAGCCGCATAACCGAGGCCTAGGAACCGAAGCGGCGCAAAGCCGCTGAGTCTCCGCCGGGCGAGGTGGCCACCGACCCGCCGTCGGAAGCAAGCGAACCTGTGATCCACTCGTTTGCCCGGCTTATTCAAACATAGGGGCTATCCCTAGTTTAAGTCCCACTGAGCGGTAGCGAAGTCGGACAGCACGCGCAAAAGCGATGTGGCGTAGCCACATTGGGTGGTGCACTCAGAAAAAAGTAAACGTTATGCCTATTGATTTTACACATAGATTTTTGCAATTAACGGAGGCATATAGACACTATTTGCTAGCACATAAACCTAATGTGTGTATTTACAAGAAATATTAATCATATATTCACATTCCATAACTATTAGGCATATAAAACCCCATTCTATAACAATATGCACATATAACTTATGTGTGTGCATACATAGTTTATACAGTTGACACATAGAAGGTATGTGTGCGCGTGATAACAATAGCATTTCTTCTTCATATGAATTTTAAGCGGTTTGAAGCAAATAGAATTAACGTTTGGATTTTTTTCAGTGTGGATACAAAATAAAATTGGCAACGCTAGCAAAATGTAAACACAAATGAACACTCCGGATGAACCTATCGTCAATTAACATTTCGACGAGTTTTGATTCGAGCCAATAATATGGGCACGACTTATGAACCTGCACAATTTTGATTTCATTAGACACTTATGCATTTCATAAGCAAATATATGAATTTCTTAAGTCGCATTATGGAATTCTTAAACGAGTCTAAAGATTATTATAAAGAATAATATTGTGAAAATGTCATAAGTCGAACCAAAATTAATGAAATTGGTTAGGTTTGTGGCAGTTTAAATAATTGATTCAAATAAGTGGAAAGTAAATGTAAGTATTAATTTCATTTTTATATTGATCACTACCTCATATTCCTTGTATCTATTTTTCAGCACCTAGGCAATCTTGTGACGTGACTGCATCTTTTACGATGGAGACGTAGCCCAATCATAGTGCTTCTGAAATTTTAAAGGTTTCCAAGCAGGATATTGGTTTTCCAACTGGAGACTTTTGATGAAGTGTGTAAATTTATGTTTAATAATGTTGAAAATATAAGACAATACAAATGAAAGAACAAATCTATTCTTATTTAGAATTATGAGCTTCAAACCAATTCCTATTTATAATTCATATTTCACCATGATGAATAATATAAGTATAATCGCTTAAAAATCATAAGATCATCCTCAGAAATTCATAAGCATGACTTATGAAATTCGTATGTGTCTCGATGGCTAATTTCCCCTCTAAATCATAAGACACACTTAAGATTTTTATATAAGATCCTTGTGGCGCAAAATTATAAGTGATTCTTATGAATTTCGATAGTTATTTTATCTCGGTGAACCCCAAAAAATGAGCCGGATGAACTTCCTTTGACAATTCTCGGTGGTTTGTTTACATGGGAGTTACGTGAGTTCGAATGAAACAGATGAGCACGCGTTGCACTCGAACTCACGCAACTGACAGAGTAAACAAACCACCGAGAATTGTCAAAAATGAACTTCATTCATCATGAGTTCATTTGTGTCGTCATCTTGTAGAACTTAATTGGATTCTGACAAACTGTAAACTGCCAGGTGAGCGTGAAATCGTTGTTCGCTGATGAAATTGTTCATGACGTCGTCCACCTTGAACAATGGAAGGTATTCAACACATGTTCGCGTTCATTTTCACCGAGAGTCTAAATACAGTCGTGATTCGCTGGTTAGACATTTTTTAACTGGACCGCTTTTTAGTTGGACTATTGTCATTGCATCTGAACGCCAAAATCTCATGTCAAATTAACTTTGACAATCAACCTGATAATATTTAGAGATGTGAATAGATGCTTGTACACTGCTAATATCTCCCTTGGAGAGTTTTTGACATTTGTCAGCCGGTCCAACTAGCGAATCAAATTCGTTAGTTGGACAAGGCTATGGCCCAACCAGCGAATCACGACTGTAGTGCTTTAGATGACATCCTAAGAGAAGAGACGACAACAGGCTTCTTGCTCTTCTTAATTTTCTCGACTTCCCAGTAAAGTTCAGCCGGAAATGAACTGGAATTCTGGCTGGTTCCAGTTCGTATTCCGGCTCCAGTGCAACAACCGATTCTAACTAGAATCGGTTGTGTCACTGGAGCCGGAATACGAACTGGAACCAGCCAGAATTCCGGTTCAGTTCCGGCTGAGCTTAGCTGGGTTGGCCCTGCCGTAACCCGCTTGGAAGAAAAACGGGCAGCCAGCAAAAATCCGTCAGGATTCCGGCAGCTGTCAAAATTATCAAAATGGCGCTGCCAGAATTCAGCTATACTCCTTCCAGTTATGGCAGGCAGATTCGCCTCACCGGTTCTGTTTTGTTTATCGTTGTTTCATTTTCGCCATATTGATATTTTTCCAAGAAGGATGGTTTTGACAGATGAAAAAATAGGAAGAAACAAAGATTTTGGTTTCAAATCAGGTAAGTAATATGGATTTCATGTCTCCAGACATGTTTTTATTATAAATTTACATAAAATTAAAAAAAAAATTAAGAAAAAATACAAGCAAAACCTGAAACGGTACAAAACCGGTCCTGCCGGTGCGAGCCTGGCAGAAATCCGGCAGAAAAAACCGTTAATAACCGTAAGGCGAAAAATTCTGCCAGAAACGGTTGTTGCATTTGAGCCGGCCGGCTGGGCAGCGCTCTGCCAGCCAGACCCCCAGAAATTCTGCCAGAGTTTTTATTTCGCTGCCTGCTATCTGGGGGGAATCCTGCCAGGCACGTCCGAGCGGGAAATCTGAAGACAACAAGCGTTCATCGTTGCCAGATTCCCTTTGAATGTTTATTACAATTGCCGAAAATAATTGTACCTAAAAGATCGCACCTCTACCAAGAATTTACAATGCTAGCTGCATTTAAAAATTAAATTAAATATTTATTCATGTCTCTCTTAACAATACACGTAACTATATCGTCATTGAGGGCTTTTATTCAATTTGCACGAAATGTTGATGTGTATGAAAAATAGCCAGAATAGATTCAGCAGCACTGTTTTCCATCCCGATTGTAAATATAATGAACGCTCATGACTGGCAAAATGACCAATCAGAAGCTGGTTCAATATTGAGGTTACCCGCTCGGACATGCCTGGCAGGATTCCCCCCAGATAGCAGGCAGCGAAATAAAAACTCTGGCAGAATTTCTGGGGGTCTGGCTGGCAGAGCGCTGCCCAGCCGGCCGGCTCAAATGCAACAACCGTTTCTGGCAGAATTTTTCGCCTTACGGTTATTAACGGTTTTTTCTGCCGGATTTCTGCCAGGCTCGCACCGGCAGGACCGGTTTTGTACCGCTTCAGGTTTTGCTTGTATTTTTTCTTAATTTTTTTTTAATTTTATGTAAATTTATAATAAAAACATGTCTGGAGACATGAAATCCATATTACTTACCTTGTTTGAAACCAAAATCTTTGTTTCTTCCTATTTTTCATCTGCCAAAACTATCCTTCTTGGAAAAATATCAATATGGCGAAAATGAAACAACGATAAACAAAACAGAACCGGTGAGGCGAATCTGCCTGCCATAACTGGAAGGAGTATAGCTGAATTCTGGCAGCGCCATTTTGATAATTTTGACAGCTGCCGGAATCCTGACGGATTTTTGCTGGCTGCCCGTTTTTCTTCCAAGCGGGTAGCACTGGATCAAATTGACCATTGTATGAAATGCCTTAACCTCACAAATTTGACAAGTGCTGGTCCTTTTGTTTACAGTTTGGGCTTAACAAATTTGAATTCCATTGAAATAAGCTTAGTGCTAATAATTAATTACCAAGAAATTTTACCGCAAAACTACTTACCGATTCAGAGAACACTAGAAGTAATTGATAAACAAACAATTAGTTCACTTATTAGATCTTTCATATACATTTTCGCACAGTAGGGAATAGCACAATTGAATTGTAAGGCACTCTAGAGAACATTTATACTTCTAAAAACATTATTCCCAATATATTTTAAATGTTTCATTTTGAGAATACGAATAATCTCTAAATTCAAAATGCAATCAATAGGACCACCACCGGTCACATTTAATGCATGACGTCAATGTGCAGTGACCAATTGGCTACGCGATTGTCTTCTCTTCTCTTAGATGACATCAGCTTGCAAAGTTCCATTGGTTTTTCGTGCATTTTTGCAGTTTTTTTAAGAGAGCTTGTAGTTTTTTGAAAAAAAAAAAAAAGTTGGCAACGCTTGTGGTTGGCGTCTTTGCTTACTATTGAGTTCTACAAGATGACGACACGACCCTCTAAGAACGGTTGGTTTCAAAATCGTCCAATGACGGACGTTCGTTGGACCAATTTGGACAACGTCCAAATAACCGTTCAACGAACGTCCATCGTTGGACCCGTGTTGAACGATTTTGAAACAAATTTTTAGACGTCTCAGTGGGGAATGAACTCATGGTGAATAAAGTTCATGTTTGACAATTCTCGGTGGTTTGTTTACCTTGTCAGTTGCGTGAGTGCGAGTGCAACGGGTGCTCATCTATTACATTCGAACTCACATAACTTCCATGTAAACAAACCACCGAGAATTGTCAAACGAAGTTCATCCGGCTCATTTTTTGGGGTTACGTCGGTTGGTGTAAAACCTAATAGGGGGAAATTCGAGAAATTCACAGTGGTGTGTACGGTGTGGGCCCATATTATTGGCTCGAATCAAAACTCGTCGAAATGTCAATTGACGATAGGTTCATCCGGAGTGTTCATTTGTGTTTACCTTTTGCTAGCGTTGCCAATTTTATTTTGTGTCCAGCACCCAATGTGGCTACGCCACATCGCTTTTGCGCGTGCTGTCCGACTTCGCTGCCGCTCAGTCGGACTTAAACTAGGGATAGCCCCTATGTTTGAGTAAGCCGGGCAAACGAGTGGATCACAGGTTCGCTTGCTTCCGACGGCGGGTCGGTGGCCACCTTGCCCGGGCCTCGGTTATGCGGCTAAGCCGCATCGAAATGGTACCTCTTAAACATTCTAACTTGAATCGGTTGTGTCACCGGAGCCGGAATACGAATTAGATCCAGCCAGCATTTCGGCTGAGTTAAACTGGGAAGTTTAGTAAAATTTAATCTGGAAATAAAATTTTTTTGGCAACGCTCCAGCACCCCGTTGATTTCACCACCTGGGCGCCAGGTTGACGATATGAAATGAACTTTGTTTAAGGCTAGTTTACAGTTCGGGAAATGGATCACGGGATTTCGCACGGGATTTGGGTCGGGATTTGATCAGGGAAAATTTCCCGCCGAGATCTCTCCAAACTGTCAAACCAAAAACGCTGCTGCTTCTTAAAAATACAAACAGTATCCAACTTGCAGCAAATTGCAAACCTTCCAAAAATACTATTTTCCCCGTCGGAAACAATTTGTGTTGAATTGTTCCCGGCCGGATTTTTGTGTGGAGAGTTTTAAAATCCCGTGATGTTTCCCGTGGTTGAGTTTACACTTCAGGAAAACTGTCATTTTTGTGTAGACTCATTTCCCGTCACGGGATTTGAAATCCCGAGCTCCATTTAAAATACACAGGGACCCAAATCCCGTGACACGTTTTCCGAACTGTAAACTAGCCTTTACTTTCGACAAGTTTTGATTCGAGCCAACAACATCCAGCCGTACGGTGTGATGTGATCAGGGTGGCCAGACCTACCGATTTATCGGTAGTCCTACCGATTTTGGTCTTCTCTACCGATTCACAGACGACCAAGGCAAAACTACCGATATTTTGTTATTCCTACCGAAACCTACCGATTTTTATTGATTTTGGACACATCCTACTCAACATTCATTTTTTGGGTTGGATTTGATCTGAGATCTGTGTTGTCTGTATTTTACAATTCTATGTCAATACTACGTTTTTGGGACAACAACCCGGCCTACCGATAAACTTTTAGTGACCCTACCCTGTAAGAACGGTTGGTTTCAAAATCGTCCAATGAAGGACGTTCGTTGGACCAATTTGGACAACGTCCAAATAACCGTTCAACGAACGTCCATCGTTGGACCCGTGTTGAACGATTTTGAAACAATTTTTTGGACGTCTCAGTGGGTACCGATATAAAGGAATTCTATCTGGCCACCCTGGATGTGATTTCAACATAATATTATAGTTTTGATAATAAAATACTCCTGGACAAATTATTTAATAGTATTTTATCAACAACAGCATAACATGTCTAAGCAGTGGGTTTGTTTTTATTCGTGATTGAAGCAGTAATCGTTGAACCCTTGATTGTTTTTTTGCAGATACGGCTTAATTGAACCGAAGGCAAGTAAAGGAATAAAGCCTGTTGTGAAAAAACCCGCCGTATTCGACAGCGAATCTGACTCGGATTCACAGGCACCAAAAAGAACCATAAATGCGGAACTGGGCGAAAGTCAGAAACGCCAAGCTCGGGCCGCTCAACAGAAAGCATTAGCCGAGGATCCAACAATCTACCAATATGATGAACTGTATGACGAAATGGATAACAAACGGAAGGAAGCGAAAACCGACAAATCGAAAGAAGAGCGGAAGCCAAAATACATTAACAAATTGCTCGAAACTGCTGAGAAACGTAAAAAGGACCAAGAGCGACGTATTGAACGCCAAGTACAAAAAGAACGAGAGGCAGAAGGGGAGATGTACAAAGATAAGGAATCATTTGTTACTTCGGCCTATCGGTCAAAACTGGAGGAGATGAAAAAGGCTGAGGAAGAGGAAAAACGCGAAGAGTATCTGGAAAGCATTGGGGATGTAACGAAACAAAGTGATTTGGGTGGCTTCTATAGGCACATCTACTCACAAAAGATGGGTGAATCTGATTTGAAAAAGAAAGACGAAAAGAAGCACAGTAATTCAAGCGATTCTGAAGAAGAGAAGAAACAGGATAAGGGAAGCGATTCCAAAGATAATGCAGCACAAGATTTCTCTAAAAGTAAACACACGGGAGTTGCTCAGTCTAGACGATACCGCAAGCGACTTTCTGTCGAGGAAGACAATGATGCAGCCGAAAAAAATGATTCATCTAAGAAAATTCATCTGCAGTCTAATCTGGACGCTGATTCGGACTTCAGTATTGATTCTCAAAGTAGCAGCAGCGACGAAAGTGACTGTAGTAACAGAAAGAAAAAGAACAAACAGGAAAATGATTCTGCAGAAGCGTCGCCAGAGAAAAATGTTAATTCGGAGGAGACGGAACAACCATCGAATGGAGTGGAAAACGAAGAAAAGGTCAACGATCCTAAAGGAGTCAACAGCATCAAATCTGACGATTCCCCCAAAAAGAAAATGGAAATAAAGGCAAAGGAACCCAAGATTGATATATGGAAAAAACGAACCGTCGGAGCCGCTTTCGATGCAGCTTTGCAACGATATTACGACCGCAAGGCGGCTCGAGAATCAGGTTAATTTTTGAATTTATGGAAAACCTAAAGTTTGTTCTTTAAATAATTTTCAAAATAAAGTTAAATTAATATATTCTGTTCTCTTTTCTTCTGTAAAGTAGATAAATGTTTTCGTAGTCCTGCTTGTAATGGTCGATGTTATTTTGAGAAAGCATAAACACAGGAAATGTTACAACTTATTCGCATTTATTAACCACACTAAAAGCGATAGTTTTCGCACTCAGAATTAAAGATGTAACAAATTTAGAACGTCAGCTTGGTTTTGGTCAAAATGCCAGTGTCTCCGCACTCAACATTGTATCCCTTGCGAAACTTCATGCCTGGAGCTTCAAACCAAACGTCGTACCAATCTTTAAAGTCCTCAGGCGATACAACCAGTTCAGGGACATCGTAGCGCGGTACGTTGAAGAAGTTCAGCAAGTCCGGCTTGTTCATGTAACGGGCGCGTGCCTCGGTCCATTCTTCTTCGTTTTCCATTCGCCAATCACGCATGTGTGTATCATCCTTGTCGAAGCGGTCAAAATCGATACGCTCAATATCCTCAACAACGACTTCTGTTTCACCGTAGTCCGACCAGTCGTAAACTAGCAACTCAGCATGGTTGCTGATATCCTTCAAGTATTGCTGCTTATAGATTTGTTCCATATCCTTTAGATATTGGTCGGTCAGCACTTTTGTGTTTACTTCAGCTGGATGAGCTCGTTTTTTGATGCGATCTTTAACCACCTGAACGGGAACATCCAGATAGATGACTAAATGTGGCTTCATAAGTTCCGCGAAAGTATTCTTGACCAAGTCGTAATAGACGGAACGAGCAGCTTTGGAAATAAATCCGCTTTTGTACATGGCTTCAAGAAAAACGAAGTCCGAGTAGACGCACCGATCCAGCACCACTCCTTCACCGGTGGAGAAGAGATGTGCCAGAGCATCGATATACTGCGAGTAACGCAGCACCATCATGCGAATTTGAAAAGTCGCCACATTTCGATTGGTAGGATCTTGTAGAAAATTGTTCGTATCGAAACTTCGCATGTTGGGCGGTAACTGCGGATCTAATTGACGCATATCATATCCGTAGCGATTCAGGTAATAACTATCCATGTTCGACTCTGGGAAATACTTCATCTCCAACTCAGTCGCAAGTTCTTTTGCAAATGCAGACTTACCAGCAGCAATCGGACCATCAACAACTACGACCTGTAGCAAAAAAAAACTATGCCTCATTAAGCAATTACAGAAATAAAAACTGTAGTCACCTTAGTGTTCTCGTCAAATCGGCTAGTGGTAGTCTTAAATAGGACATCCTTGCACGCTTGGAATGCCGTATATTCCTTTTCAAGGTAGGGAAAGGGTTTTGGTCTGCTAAGATTAGAGCCGCGCAAAGTCTTACCAGATATATTGCAGGCCGGAATGAACATCGGGGAGCAAGTTCTCGGTTCAAGAATGCATTTGACCGGTGCCGCACGATTTAAAAACCGGATGCCAACCCGAAATACACCGGACATGGTGACGCTGTATACGAATAAATGGTTTTGTTATTAATTCACCGAGTACAATTACGTAAGTAAAAATAGCAAACCGAATAAGCAAATCTGCAGTTAATAAATAAATAACAATTTAAACTTACTTTTGTAGCAGTAAAAGACTTACCAACTGTTTGGAAAGACTATTCAGAAGTTTGCAGTGAAATTTATCAAAAATCAAAGATGCTGTTTTTTACGGAAACCGAAGTGTTCCTTCGAGCGAAAATACGATAGTTCGAAACAGATCTTTCATTAGGGCCAGAGATGCCAGGTACTTTTTTCAAATGTCTGCAATAATAATTTTAAAAGTCTGGGAAAAACAAAAAATGTCAGGAAAGCTAGTGTAACCAAAAGCCTTTATACTCAAAAATCTGCAACCAAACTAAAAAATCTGCAAATATCTGCAACCAAACTAAAAAATCTGCAAATATCTGCGTCATCGAAAAAATCTGCAGCTTAAATTAAAAGTCTGCGAATTTGCAGACTTGTCTGCAAATCTGGCATCTCTGATTAGGGCCTAAGTCGCCTGTTGTGTTTTGCAAAGAGAATAGGGAAAGAGACGAATAGTGTGAAGCCAAAAATACCTTATTGAGCAGACCAATCGTGCAATGTAAATAAACATTACTCATGCCTGAGTTGGAGGAGATAAGTATTGTACTTCTATCAAAAAAGAAATTTGAATTTTCGTCAGAATTTAGTTCAATCGTGATTGTAAGGTGCATTCTAGAGTATATGTATGAGTAAAAATAAGCTTTAGAATTATTTCATCTCTTTGTTTCGAAATGCACATCGTTTGATAAACAAATCCATCGATCGACATACGGTTTGTTTTCAAAATATTGCGCACTTCCCACCAACCTGGACTCCGCACTTTCAAAGTGCGAGTGATCAAACTGCTACTGAAAACTGCGAGCTGTCAAAACACATGTACTTCAAGTGATAGAGATCGTACTTTCATAGACAGACCAGTCGAGCTAACCAGTCTATGATAAGAAATTAATAGAAAAATAGTAAGTGCGCATTGCGGTTAGAATCCAGTTTTTAGCGCCACAAGCAATAATATAGCAACACTGGCAAACATCATTTCGATACACTGATAATAACCCACTGAGACGTCCAAAAATCGTTTCAACATCGTTCAACACGGGTCCAATGATGGACGTTTGTTGAACGGTTATTTGGACGTTGTCCAAATTGGTCCAACGAACGTCCTTCATTAGACGATTTTGAAACCAACCGTTCCGCACGTTATTGTCAAGTGTTTCGCACTTAGATCTGTGCTATAAGATATATCAAAGAGAATATTGCGCACTTCCCACCAACATGGACTCCGCACTTTCAAAGTGCGAGTGATCAAACTGCTACTGAAAACTGCGAGCTGTCAAAACACATGTATTTCAAGTGATAGAGATGGTACTTTCATAGACAGACCAGTCGAGCTAACCAGTCTATGATAAGAATTTAATAGAAAAATAGTAAGTGCGCATTGCGGTTAGAATCCAGTTTTTAGTGCCACAAGCAATATAATAGGAGTCATTTAAAGTGCTGCCTGTAGAAGCGGTTGCCAAAATTCTAGTGTTGAAATCATCATAAAGGGAGTGTTGCCGTTTTGACTGATTTTCACTCTTCGTCTCTTTCACTATTCTCTTTGGTGTTTTGTAACCCCATAGAAAATTTGACAGCTGCGAAATTGCACACTCGACCGACGAAATCGGGGGTATTGGAGATCGACCTATTAATTTACCGACTAAATCGGATTACGTCGGATGTATTTGCGAATTAATATATTAGTCGGCAGATTTAATCTGTGTAAATCTGGTGCTCGATTTAATCGACTGAGACATCGGTTGGGAACATAGAAACATGATTTAATTGACATATTATTCAACAGACGAAATCGGTTTGCTTATTGACAAAACCAGTGGTCTGAAGTTTTTTATTTCAAATATTACTTGAATTGCACACGCAATGGAAAATATTCCGATTATAATTTCGGAATACGAAAATTATTCGGTAATCGGCTAGTTTTGGGTAAGTTTCAGTTACATTGTTTTCCGTTTGTAATATCACAGAGAACAGACGTCCATCTTCAGCATTCAACTTGTGTAAAATCTCTAACGGTTTCGGAGGTAATTGGGATATCCAAACCAGGTGCGCTACTGTCGTCATGTTTTTTAGTGGCTGAGTTCGACAGAATTGGCAGCGGTTATTCCTCTACCCAGTCAAACTAGTCCGGAACCGGTTCGGGCTTCCAGCATGAATTTCAGCTCAAATGCATCAACCGATAGAGTCGGAATCGGTTGTTTTCTTTGAGCAAGATTCCATACTGAATCCATTCAGGATTTCGAAGCGGTTCCGGAATGGATTTGACGGATAGTTGGGATAGATTGGTGTGGCGGCGCTAGTGTTTTTTGTATATTTATTCAAATGTTTACACACGTTTTTTAAATATTTTTGTTCGATCATGGACGTCTGTTCTCTGTGGTAATATTATAATATTCCGTATTCGTATTAGCAACCGTCGAGATTTTGTGACTTCCTCTAACAGCGGAACAGATACTAGACTGTCTATCGGTTATGCATTCAAACGTAAGTGTATTGACGTTACCTATTTAAGACTGGTGGAGCTAATTTTTATTTTATGTTTTCCAGTGAATAGCTTCTGCAGTGAATGCTGGTGCCAATTGCTAGTGCTAGTTCAAAATATGTACTGACCTCCCTTCATAATAGCTAGCGAGAAAAAAAAAAATCACCAATAAATTCTTCTATTCCAATATTCTTTTGTGCTTATTTACAGAAATTCCCGAAGCAAACTAGGTTCCCTTTATTTATAAGTATCGATAAATCGACCCATTTAATTGTTTTGCATCCACCGATTTAGTTGTTTTACGTCGACTGATTTCGTCGGTTGTTTCGTTGACATACGCCCATGTTGAACTCTCATTAGAGTCGGTGCAACAATCTATCAATTCGTCGATTTTAAAGTCGGGCGATTCAGCCGACGAAAACCGATTTCGTCGTAGGGAAAATCGGGAGGATTTTTTATGGGGAAGTCAGCAGCTGTCACAGATGACATCTGCCAAACATGCACGCTAGTGATGCAGTACGTAACAATAGGGTGATAAGGGATTTTATTTCCATTATCCGTCAATCTCCCGCCACCGGTAGAACACGTCACCGAAGCGTCAAAATTAGCTACGGACTATAGAGTTGTATGCAAATCATTTCACTCACACCACTTGGGTGGTTTGTTTTCCTCCAGCTGTCATATGTAAAACTGTCAGCCAATTTAAACATTTGAAATAGTTCGCATAAAGTATCTATAATGGTGCTGAAATTCTCTTTGTCGCTGTAAAAGTCATTCCGAAGACGTACAATGCCGGTTGGTCAGATTCCATCATGAGAATAATCCGACTGAAAAGTTATTATGACAGGTGGAGGAAAACAAATCGTCGAATACACTAATACAGTTACAGATTGTCAAGTACTCTATTACATTAATTACGTAAGGGAACATGTGGAAGGGGAAGTTTTGAACCTAGTTATGAACCCAGTAAATGAAAAGGCGGCTTGGCGGGTTAAACTATATACTGGCGATCGGTAGGCTATTGAAACCTTGTTCTAGGCTACCCGCCGTAACTTGCCGTTTACTGTAAAAGTAGTGTGGGAAACATCTTACAAAATCTTATCTGACTGGGCCTGTTCCTAGGCCTGTTCATTCTTACATGATACTGTGTTTTTACCTAGGGGCAGATCACTCTAAGAATGTATAACAAATTTGCATCAAATTAGAAAAAATGCATTTAATTTCCATTTTTGCATCATCTTGGCACTCCCTCACAGAAAAGTTTGTTTAACAAACGTCCTACGCTGATCCACTTTGTTCGACGTTTTGTTAAATGTAGGGCTAGTTTTTCTGTAGGGTTTTGACGTCTTACACGCAACGCAAACCACATTGCAGGCAACGCAAAAACATTGCACGCAACGCAAAATACATTATGAATTTCTATTTTGATGGAAATAAATGCATTTAATTTCGCTGATTTTTAAAAATGCATCACAAGTGATCTGCCCTAGGGGCAGATCACTTGTGATGCATTTTTAAAAATCAGCGAAATTAAATGCATTTATTTATATCAAAATAGAAATTCATAATGTATTTTGCGTTGCGTGCAATGTTGTTTGCGTTGCGTGTAAGACGTCAAAACCCTACAGAAAAACTAGCCCTACATTTAACAAAACGTCGAACAAAGTGGATCAACGTAGGACGTATGTTAAACAAACTTTTTTGCGAGGGTGTGATCTGCCCCTAGGTTTTTACTCTCTATAACTGAACACGGTCGGCTAGTTTACAGTTCGGAAAACGTGTCACGGGATTCGGGTCCCTGTGTATTTTAAATGGAGCTCGGGATTTCAAATCCCGTAACGGGACATCTCGACAAACATATGATTACGGCCTAAAAGCCAACTGTCAAAATCCACTTTGAATAGAAATTCCGGACAAACCGTTACGCGCCAATCACAGATGTTTATAGTAACCAAAAGAGAAAAGTTTTCTCTTTCATTAACTGTATTGAACTGCGTTCGGCTAGTAACGGTTTGTTCGGAATTTCCATTCAAAATTGATTTTGACAGTTGGCTTTTAGGCCGTAATCATATGTTTGTCGAGAAATGAGCCCACATAAAAATGACAGTTTTGATGTAAACCCAACCGCGGGTATTTTCAATACAACGCACGCAAACCTGATAGTGCTTGCCCCTCGATCTTGTCACTATCTTGTTTTTCGCATTTTTTGCTAATTTCCAGTGATGACAACAATATATCTCAGTAATGGCGACTAGGCGGGCTAAAATTCATGCTAGCGAGCGGTATAGGCCATTGAAACATTAAGATTTCTGACAGCTGATTTACAACCACCAGATGCAAGTATCGCCAAAGGCAAGATGAAGTGACAGAAATTGACATTTTTGAGTATATTAGTTTTATGCTTGTAAAATTAAGCATGGCCGCCCGGGCCTCTGGAAGTAAACATAAATCTATTGGCATTTTGCTGCAAAGCTCAATTACCTGCTGCGACATCTACAGATTAATAGCGTAAACAAGATAAGGTGGATGCAAATACAAACTGTCAGTCGCCGGTTCTGATTCCTTATCCAAAATAAAACACTCCTGAACATGCCATGTTCAGAAGCGTTTTATTTTGTATATGAGTTTCAAAGGAGAACTGGAACTAAAACATTCATATCCCCAGCAAAGCGTTTTGTTTTATAATTTCGAGCAGTTTTGTTTTAAAATTTAAAACTGTTATACTACGCCGTTCTATTTGTTGCTAATTTTAAAACATGTTTAGAACCTAGGGGCAGATCACTCTAGGAATGTATAACAAATTTGCATCAACTTAGAAAAAATGCATTTAATTTCCATTTTTTCATCATCTTTGCACTCCCTCGCACAAAAGTTTGTTTAATAATCGTCCTGCGCTGATCCACTTTGTTCGACGTTGTGTTGAATATAGGGTTTTTTTTTTATTCATTTCGTTTATTTGATAGGCACAAATGCGTTAGCTTGGCGGTGCCGAATTCTTTTGTTTTTACATTTTGAATATCTTAAAACTAGGAGGTTACAATGTTGAAATATTTTTTTAAAAAAGAGAAAAAATTTACAGATATCTTAAGACTAGAAAAAAAAAATTCTATATATAAAAGAGGGGGCAAAAGATTTTTTTTATGAAAAATTTTAAAACAAGGAATTCAATACTAATAGTTTTTTAGGAAATATTTACAGTTATCTTAAAACTAACAATATAGTTTGGTACACAAAAGGGGGAACAAATATTTATGAAAAATTTCACAGATGTTTTAAAACTAGGGATACAATTCTATTTACAAGATGGGGGACAATAGTTTTAACAAAGAGTAGAAATTACAACTATCTTAAAACTAGGAATACGGAATACAAATTTGATTTTTTATCGGATACTTATGCTTGGTCATTTCCAAAATCGGTGTAGAAGTAGTTTATCAAGGACAGGGGAAAATATAGGGTTAGTTTTTTGTAGGGTTTTGACGTCTTACACGCAACGCAAAATACATTGCACGCAACGCAAAATACATTGCACGCAACGCAAAATACATTTTGAATTTTTATTTTGATGGAAAGAAATGCATTTAATTTCGCTGATTTTTCAAAATGCATCACAAGTGATCTGCCCCTAAATGCATTACAAGTGATCTGCCCCTAACTTCTAGTTCAATTCAACCCCAACTGTGATTCAAAATCAAAGCCTCCCTTAGAGCATGTTCAGGAGTGTTTCAGTTTTAGATTCATAACTTTGACAGTTCTATTATATAAAACTCAAAATTTTAAAACTAGAACTTACTGTCCCCAGCAGCAGTTTTAGCGGATGTTCTATTCAGTTTAAAATTCATGTCACGCTATGCCTTCACCGTCGCTGCATTCAAATTTATTTTCTATCGGGTCTAAGTGTCTGTGCTGAAAACTTTGCATGTATTTAAAACACAGTTCTAAACGTGTTTTAAAATCAGCAACAAATAGAACGGCGTCGTATAACAGTTTTAATTTTAAAACAAAACTGTTCGAAATTATAAAACAAAACGCGCTGCTGGGGATGTGAATGTTTCAGTTCCAGTTCTACTTTGAAACTCCTATACAAGATAAAACGCTCCTGAACATGCCCTTAGTTTGACCAAATACATATTTGTATTTGGTTTGACCACAGATAACATACGTTTAGGCTAGAACAAAATTTCTTCAAAAACCTGTGTAAACCTTCAAATTGATAAACGTTGGAAATCCGTGTTCCACTATTGCCATCTGCGCAACTGTTTGCTACACGTGTTTGACAGCTGCACTCTAACTACATTGTATCGATCACTTCGCCATCTACAAACGTTTGCCAAACATGTTTCAGACGTCTGATTTATTCGGAATTTCAGTAGCGGGTATTTACACACGATTCAAATCGAGCCTAAACGTCTGTTATCTGTGGTTTGACTTTGCATCTGTGTTTGTAAATGAGCTGTCAGAAATATTAATAGTGTGGGTGTCTTACACTGAGCCAAAAAATCACATACGTTTCATGTAAAAAAACACCTAACTTTTAAAAACGATTATGCACATCAGATTCATATGCATCAAATAAAACTTATACAATCACCGATGAATTTCAAATACAAAATGAATAACTTTCAAGCGTGCCCCACTTACATGTTATGTGTCTATCACATACTTCTAGCGTTATGTGTAAAACACATTATTATTACGGGAACATACAATGTGAAAAAATCAGACACATGGCGTCAAGGAACAGCACGGCGGAGAATACATTGCTCCCGGACTTTTGATTTTTCTATAGAATTATATATATAATTATAATTAAATGTGAAGACGTTAGAAATACATACACACAGAAAAAAAAATATTAGTAAAAGTAAGAGTGTTCCACTCTTAGCAAAAAACAACCAACGCCAACTATTAAGTTGAAAGTAAAACTTTTAAATTAATCAAGAATAATAATCAAAATAAAAGTTTTCCTTTTAGGTTAATGAAGAATAGTAAGCAAAATAAAAGTTTTATTTTTCACCTAAGAGTATGCGTTGGTTGTTTTTTGCTAAGAGTGAAAAACTTTTATTTTTACCAACATTTTTTTTCTGTGTGTATATATCCGCTATCTCTGCTCCAGGTTGAAGATTCCAAGATGGTATAGAATGCATTACAAATCAATGATCAATGCAGACCAGTACATCCAGCCGGAAATTAAGCCGGTATTCTGGCTGGCTCTAGTTAGTACCTGGTTCCAGAGATTGTTTTGTCACTGGAATCCGTTATTAACTAGAGCCAGTCAGAATACCGGCTTAATTTCCAGCTGAACTTTAGTAGGATTATCCGCACATTTAGTAAATCAAGCTACATTACCTACCAAAGCATTTGAATACTATTATACAAGCGACTAACAATCACATGAATATCAGATAAACCCACTTCACGTAACACGATTGCTATTATACATTCAGTTAATAATCATCTAAATATCAAATAAAAGGTATATAAGTTTCAAATAAAAAATATGTGGCATTCCGATGGCAAGTAACTGAACCTCACGTAAGATATATCTGTAATCAATACTGGTTTTTATAGGGCGGAAGAGAGAACACATTATGTGTGAAAATAATAACATTCATGTGAAAAGTATTATGGAAAATATTTACATGTTTTTGCATATGAAATGTAAGTGATATTTTGGTTGAGTGTAGGTACGGGATGACCCAATATTCGGTATTTTTCAGTAGCGTGTACACCTCTTTTTCAATGTCTTGAATTGTCAAATATTTGACAGATTACATAAGCTGAAAATCTGAGCACTTCGTACGACCTGGAGAATCAGAGATGCCAGATTTGCAGACAAGTCTGTAAATTGGCAGACTTTTAATTTAAGCTGCAGATTTTTGCGATGACGCAGATATTTGCAGATTTTTTAGTTTGGTTGCAGATATTTGCAGATTTTTTAGTTTGGTTGCAGATATTTGCAGATTTTTTAGTTTGGTTGCAGATATAAGCAGATTTTTGAATATAAAGGCTTTTGGTTACACTAGCTTTCCTGACATTTTTTGTTCTTCCCAGACTTTTAAAATTATTATTGCAGACATTTGAAAAAAGTACCTGGCATCTCTGTGGAGAATATTGAAGGAGTACTTCGTTGAATTTCTTCCTGTATAGGCGTTTGATTGTGAAGCAGTTCAACATATTGCTGTAAAGATGGCTTCGCGTAGAATTGCCCAATCCAGCATCAACTGGGCCGCATTAGCTGAGCGTGTTCCGCCGAACCAGAAAACTAACCTAACAGCTTTCAAGTCGATGAGCGACAAGTATCTGCGAAGGTACGTACGAATGTCAGTGATATGAAGATGGCAGACTGTTTGCGTAATCATGTTATTCTCGCTCAAATCGATCTGATGAGAATATCCTTGAAACGTTCATTAGCGTTAATGTTTTACAGAAGGAATCGCACCTTATATGTCATTTTTGTAGTGTTTTAGCCAACCCGGAAACTCCGCCGAAAATGGATTGGGCATTCTATCAAAAGAATGTCCCAATTGCTGGGATGGTTGAGAAGTTCCAGAAGGCATACGAATCGTTGCAGATCCCATATCCGGCGGATACCCTCACCTCACAGGTGGAAGCCCAGGAGAAACAAGTTTTGCAGGAGGTTGCACAATTCATTAAGGATTCAGAAAGTCGCATAGCTGAGTACCAGGCGCAAATCGCAACTACCAAGTCCCTGCTTCCGTTTGATCAAATGACTATGGAGGACTTTCGTGACGCATACCCAGACGTAAGAATGTTGAGATTTGTACAAATCTGATTACTAGAGGATTTTTTCTCAAATTGCAGCAAGCACTGGATCCAATTAATCGTCCAACTTACTGGCCACATACCCCGGAAGATCAAAAATGCGACACACCCAATGAAAAGGCGCATCATTGAACAGAATTTCGGAAGCGAATGCAGTCTGCTTAATAGAAGCTCGAGTTAAAAGTTTAATAAAAATTAATGCGCGAATAGTACCAAATTTACATTGAACTACGTTGAGAAACCTGTGAATTGACTTCATCATCATCCATTTCATCACGCTTTCTTTTCCGATGATTGGTAACGAGTTCGGTTGATTTTATATTAACCGATTTCTCCTGCAGCCAGTCAGAAAACATTTTATGACTTTTGCTTCCGGCTTCATACAGAATCCGTTCCATGTATTCCAGTTTCTTATTATCAGTTAAATTTTCGCTGCTTACATTGTTGCACATGTCCTTTATTCCTTTAATGCGCTCCTGAGCTGTATCGAATAACATACTTGCCAAATCATCTCCAGTCTCAAATTTACACAGATACATGCCCAGTTCATAGTAAAATTTGTTCAATTTGCCTAGCTCAACATAGCTTGCGTCCGCCTTATAGATCTCTTTGTAAGCCGTGGTGAAGATGTCCGGAATAACCAATCTGCGAATAACAAAACACATAATACTGGAAATTTCAAAACATACAGCAAACCTACTGGAAGCTTGGATTCCGTTCATCTTGCTGCAGTAAATACCAAAGTGGCAGTTCAAGTTGATGATTTGCTTCTAAATGCTCACCTTTTTCAGAAGTATCCAGGAAACCTAAAGTAGATTACAGTAATAAAACTATTGGATCTGTTTATGATTATCATTGCAATAACAAACTGACCTAAGCCGAAGAGGTTTTGAAGGGCCCGACTGGGAATTCGTTCCTGCGTTATCATCACGTCATCAATTGAATAATAGTTTGGATAATAACTGGGTTTATTCATTTTTTGTTCTCTATGTTGTATCGGCCAAAGAGAATAGTGAAAGAGACGCAGAGTGAAAATCAGTCAAAACGGCAACACTCCCTTTACGATGATTTCAACACTAGAATTTGGCAACCATTTCCAAAGGCAGCACTTTAAATGACGCCTATTATATTTTGAAAACAAACCTTTTGTCGATCGTTGGATTTGTTTATCAAACGATGTGCATTTTGAAACAAAGAGATGAAATAATTCTAAAGCTTGTTTTTACTCATACATAGACTCTAGAATGCACCTTACAATCACGATTGCACTAAATTCTGACGAAAATTCAAATTTCTTTTTTGATAGATTTACAATACTTATCTCCTCCAACTCAGGCATGAGTAATGTTTATTTACATTGCACGATTGGTCTGCTCAATAAGGTATTTTTGGCTTCACACTATTCGTCTCTTTCCCTATTCTCTTTGGTATCGGCAATATAACTACTTTTAGTTAAAATCTGACACTTCGAAAGTTATTTGCAAAATAACTACACGGAAAAATAAAACAACCTGCAGAATAAGTTCTTTTAACTTAAATTTAGGTAGTTTTGAGTCTTGCATCGCTTTCGCACTTATTAGTGTTGTCAAAAACAAGAGGAGATTCGACTCAGTCGAGGCCTTCCATGGAATAAGGTACTTTTGTGCAAAGAGAATAGGGAAAGAGACGAATAGTGTGAAGCCAAAAATACCTTATTGAGCAGACCAATCGTGCAATGTAAATAAACATTACTCATGCCTGAGTTGGAGGAGATAAGTATTGTAAATCTATCAAAAAAGAAATTTGAATTTTCGTCAGAATTTAGTGCAATCGTGATTGTAAGGTGCATTCTAGAGTCTATGTATGAGTAAAAACAAGCTTTAGAATTATTTCATCTCTTTGTTTCAAAATGCACATCGTTTGATAAACAAATCCAACGATCGACAAAAGGTTTGTTTTCAAAATATAATAGGCGTCATTTAAAGTGCTGCCTTTGGAAATGGTTGCCAAATTCTAGTGTTGAAATCATCGTAAAGGGAGTGTTGCCGTTTTGACTGATTTTCACTCTGCGTCTCTTTCACTATTCTCTTTGCTTTTGTGTTGTTTGAGGTATACTCAAAATTAGGTAGATTCAACTTAAATTCAGGCATATTTAACTCAAGGTTGAGTATAAAAAACATGTCAATGAGTTGTGGTTTTTGCCGTAGTTAAAGGGAAACTACCTTCAACACGGTTTACATTATTTTACCTTATTCCACGATACCGCGAGATTGAGTCAAACCCGGTCAAACCATTCGGAATTTGATTCGGAATCCTGAATGGAGTCAGTATGGATTCCAAATCAAATGCAACAACCGATTCTGAGTCGGAATAGGTTGTTGCATTTGATTTGGAATCAGCTCCCTGTCAAGGACGACGTCTCTGTACAGCCAGCATCACTGCCATGAAAGGCAAAACATTGATTTTGAACCGAATGATTAGAAGCTGTATTTAGTTACAAAATGTCGATTTTCTGAATGATATGATATTAAATCATCCCACAAGATGCAAAACGTCGTGTGGAATGCTTGAATATCGAGCATAGTGCCGAACATAATTCTTTGGGGCTTTATAGCTATAACGCCCCATATATGTCGGTCGCTGACAAACTCCATATGATGGTATAGGGTTGCCAGGGGGCTGTTTGGAATCCATAATGACTCCATTAAGAAATCCGAACCGGAATGAGTTTAACTGGGAAAGAGCTCAACTTTTGGTACACTGAAATGAAAATGTCTTTTGTATTCATTAGATTTCTCATATAGATCGCAACTCGCTTAGTTATGTAAAATTTATATGAACCCATATGAATGTTACTAAATTTTCATGTTAAAACTCGGTGATATCAAATAGGTTTGAATCTTGCGCAGTCAATATGAATAAAATTAGAATAGCATATTCAAGTTATATGACTAGCTAATGATATTAGTTATCTCATTGCTACTGGTTTGGGGAATGAAGTCTGACAAGAAAAAAAACGAAATGGCTGACCAAGAGCAACTCTTAAGTTTGAGTAGCTCATAACTTGAAATCAGACGCAAGCTTTTGGAAAAAAAACGAGAAATTTTGAAGATTTGTTGCTCTTTAAAACAAACTACTTTTTTAACAACTTTTTTCTCCGTTGTGGGAGCAGTTCTCTGGCTAATGCCACAGGAAAAATCACTAGTAAATACAGGTACGTACAATGATTACGTGGTTTGACAAACTTTAAGTGGGTACTGTTGATCAAGTGAAAGAAATATGTTGTACCAGCTTTTATAAAAATTTAATAATCAAATTGATTTTTGATAAAGATTACTTGTAGTTAAACCGTAACGGAATAACAGAGATTGTAAATAGCTCTTGCGTACAAATGTAACCCACAAAACCGTTCTAGGGTTAGCCGTAAGTATTTACTTGTTCGGAACTCGTTCAAAATTCTATTAGAATCTTACTCAAGTTTCGGATGATATGCTGCTGAGAATTCCGATCGATTGTGGTAGTATTTTATGAAGAAAAGCTTCTTAGAGTGCTGTTGGAGACAATAAATATTATGATTTGCTCAGAATTTTGATGGAATCGTGCTCTTGTTTCTATAGTGAAATTCTGTCAAATATTCTAATGAAAACCCTGTTCAGAATTCTGGGGAATTTTTTGTTCTTTATTTTGACGTAATCTTTCTAACCCTTTCAGAATTGTGCTCAGGATTTTGAGCTTTTCTTGCTAATCAAATATTCAGAAGAAAGTCAGGCGGATCCTTCTGAAATGGCCAAACCGAAGCACTTTATTTTAGTATTCACCGCAGGAAATTCCTCTAAATGGTGTAAAAATATGAGGGAACAAGGCAAATTAGGAATGCAGAATATGGGGTTAAATGAGCAGTTCGCACTATTTTTGATGCTTTCAATAGTAATGGACACCAACCTAGTTTGGACCCTATACACTTTGGACCCTATACATTTTGGACCCTGTTAATGTATTTGCCTCCTGCACTGCCAGGCTTCTCTACATTTGTTTGATTTGATGCAACAATTACAATGCTTGGGTAGTCTATTAAGTTTCAATATCATTAGTTCTACTCTAATGGCCAATTTCTTCACTGGATGAAAACCAGTTTTCACTGAAAACCAGTTTTTGGGGTGCTGGTAGCCAATTATCCGAAAACCGGTTTTCAACGAAAACCGGTTTTCATCCAAGTGAAGAAATTGGCCGTAATTGTTTAAAATTAAACAGAATCCACAGTTTTGGATATACCTATCACCGAAAACGTTTCATATTTCAATGATAGAAAGAAGGAACCTGTGGACATTTTCAAATTAGATTTAAATATGCAATTGTAATATTTTTATTGATTCTATTAGTTTGTCTGATTTGGTATTATGCCTTTTTGGTGTTTGACAAGGTTTTTTCCTACTGTTTTATCTAAATTATTATGGAAGAGTCCGAAATGTGAAAAATTCATGCTGAAAAGAAATATCATTTTCGAAGATTTCGCTTTCTTCTCAGTTAGGAAAAAGAACGCGTCGGATTTTTTAGAACCTGAAACCTTTTTCATCGAGAAGATCGCGAGCCTAAGGAAAATGTGAGTACAATTCAGCATAAGTTTTACCCATTCGGTATCCTGGATCATTTCCGCAAAAGTCGGCCGGAATTGTGAATCAAATATCGGAAGGGTTGAATGGACAGTGTGGTCCGATAAAATTTGTTCAAATTTCAGGTATTTGCTCAAGGGGCCAATTATGATCAACAGGTAGCATCACTCAGTAGCCACCGTAGTCGGAGTGTCCACTCGCGTTCGGTAAGTATGGACGAAAGATACCTATATCGCCGACTTGGAACTCACACTGCCTGCGTTATGTTCAAGTCTCTAGACAGCCAGCGATAAATGTCCAAACGAATCCAGGAAATGTTGATTATGTGTAATTGCAACCCTCACCCAGCAGCGCTCGGACGAGGATCCGCTATAGATGTCGGTGTTAACCCAACTGATCGACTTCTCTGCCAGTTCTCGACTCTTGAAGCGCCAGTTGCTGTACTGTTTGCAAGCAAGGAATATCGCTCTACTGTCAACGACCTGTTTAGTAGCTTCTTGGGCATGTATGTAACAATTAAGAGTGATCCGCTGGCCCGAACCTTCGCTACGTCCGTGTACTTAGTGTCGTCAGGCTGTGATATATGGTGTACGAATATTTTCAATCCTAATTACTTTACTCTACATTGAGCCACCAAGCAAAATAAACTTTTATTTCAACTGATTTGTTTTTTAATTAAAATGGTCCTTGAGTTAAAACAATGTTGATTTCTTATTAAATCAAAGAAAATTGCGTTAGAAGTGAATATAAAAACTTAATCCAAAGTTTTTTTTAACCCAATATATTTGGTAATTGTTTCAAACTGATCCTTTAAGTGAAACAATTTATTTTTTATTGAAACTATAAACATTCGGGTTGAGGTGGACATAAGAATAAAATATTTCAAACAAATATTTTGTTGGAACATCCATTGAAGCAAATGATATTGATCGCTGTAACTTGTATGTATGAAACTCTCGTTCACTTTAATAGTAGACAAAGTTTGTTCCAATAAAAATTGTTTTTGGTTCAATCAAAAATTATGTTTGTTTTAACGATACCTGAAAAATTGATCTGACAATTCAATTGGTTATAATTAATCCAAAATTTGGTTAGCCCATATATAACATGAAAATTTGTTTGATATGAAATAAGAATTGATTTCCTTTACAATATTTTTTTCTGCATTTTCATCCATTGATATTTTTATTTCAAGAACAGTAATTTTGGAGCAAACTCGTGCATGTATTGCATTATAAAACACATGCAAGCAAATATTATTGAAGTTAACGTAATTTCACTTCCAAATTGGTTGATTATCCTAGAGGTACCAAATCATCGCGGCAATATGCAGTAATGAATCGGGGATAAAAAAGGAAGTGCTCCAGCATATAAAATTTCTTGACGAGAAAGGTTTATTGAATCCGGTTCAGGTCTGATAGAGTAGGATAACATCAAAATAGCAAGAGTTCAAAGAAAAAATGTGTCAAAAACCGGAAAGAATTTTTTATCAAAATCCTGCGCTAGATTTCATAAGAAACATAAGCGGGATTCCCTCGCTTCGTTATTTCCTAGAAGGAATGCTCCCCGCTAACCAAAGGCGCTCTCAAAATTGCTCCTGCCATGAGATGTGTTAAAAACCGCATTGATATTGGTTAGGAAGCAAGGAGCTGTATGAAACACTAGTCCTTAAAAAATGGTCCTTATTAGAACCACAAAACCATTCCCGTAAGTATTAGAATTGAAATTTTCATTTCGCATTTTGGAAAATAAATTCCCACTCATACACTGCCGCTATAAGCAGAATTGTTTCATGTTCTATGGGATTCCCCATAAATCTGAGACAATCATGCGTAGAACGACAGTGCACTACTCCCCAGTTAAACTCATTCCGGAACCGGTTCGGATTTCTGAATGGAGTCATTATGGATTCCAAATCAAATGCAACAACCGATTCCGACTCAGAAACGGTTGTTGCATTTGATTTGGAATCCATACTGACTCCATTCAGGATTCCGAATCAAATTCCGAATGGCTTGACTGGGTCGGTACTCTTTCTATGCTGTTATTTGATGGAATATGGATATGGTTCGTAGAGCATAACTTGTGTGTTCAGCGTTGACCAATAAAGAATGCTGTAGTAGAATCATTTGTTTGTGTCGTGTTAGTTAACAACGAAAATTTACATATTCTGGAAGTTTGGGGGTGGGGGATCGAATTATTATCTTGTTTATATTAGCCCTTATCAGGGTCCAATCATGAAACAAAGAATCTTTTAATATTTTCCATTGCCGGCATCTATAGCGAAATTCAGAAATTTGGAATGAACTATGTAGTAAGAAAGTAAGCTTTCCTAACAAATATATCGAACTGAAACTCAAGTATTGTTTGTCAACTGATCTTTTCCCTATTATTATTCATTTCTTCTTCGAAATACGACATTCCAAAAATAATATAATATAATGAAAACCTTTTAGTATCTCTGAACATTTGTCGATATACCCATTTTAAGGTTGCGTAATACAAGCATAATTTTCGTTTATGGACTTTGGTATTATTATTAATGAAAATAATGTTTTGGTTTCTTTCTCCGTGGACGGTTCTAATGTTATAATTATTCGCACGCGCTTCATGCTATCGCATGCGAAAGCTTTGGAGCGTCGATAAAACTGCAAAAATTTTCTTCAACCAAACGTAACATATGTACAAATATGTTCTGAATTATTAAATATTTAAGGTTTTTTGTTTATTTAGATTGCAGTTGTTTCATTACAGTGCAGATAATGACTGCATTATTTCGGAACACATCCGAAAACAATCATTGGAGATTCATATAATTGTTACGTGGAAAAAGCTATCTTAATAAGTAACATTTCTTATAGATTTAATAAACCATCATATGCTTTAACACATTAAACATTCCATATATATTTAACAAAGTGTCACAACTCACATGCATTTCATAGGATCGCCTAATGTTTTTAATATGATAGTTATCAGATAGTTATTATAAAGTGCGCTGATAGATTTGGGTCTGACACTGGAATTTAAATGTTATATGGAAATCTAATAGAATTGAATTTGAGAGGAATGCAACTTTTAACATGATAACCATATAAGTTTGATATGCCATTGAGAGTCTAATATAGCAATCACTGGAAACTCCAATAGCGCTGAATTATATGAATGTCATATAATATGGATGTAGCAATTCCGCTCAGTGAGTTTTTCGTACCCGTGTACACGCCACCGAAAAACTACCTAAAATTCAGTACTTTTGACTCAATCTCGTGGTATCGTGCAGGAAGGTAAAATTAGTAAACCGTGTGTTGAAGGTAGTTTCCATTTAACTACGGCAAAAAAATAACTCAACCTTGAGTTTAATCGAAGACTCCATATCAAGAAGACTGATATCTCTTTCCTTCCCCCATACAAACGAGAAGCGACAGAGGTTACAGCACCTCTATTGGAAGAAGGGAGGAAGCTTTATGTAAAAATGTATATGTGTGTGTGCATCACTATGGAAAGTACCACCTTTACCCGCAAGTGGCGTTGCTGTTACTGTCTCCGGATTCTGGACAGAGTTGCCAGTCTTCTTGATATGGAGTCTTCGGTTTAATTTACTTAAATTTAAGTTGAATTTACCTAATTTTGAGTATACCCCAAACAACTTAAAAGTACCTTACTGCACGGAAGACCTCGACTGAGTCGAATCTCTCGTTTTGTTTTTGACAACATTAATAAGTGCGAAAGCGACGCACAGCTCAAAAGTACCTAAATTTAAGTTAAAAGAACTTATTCTGTAGGTTATTTTATGGTTGCGTGTACTCTGGAGCATGCACGGTTAAATAAAACAACCTGCAGAATAAGTTTTTTTAACTTACTTTTGAGTTGTGCGTCTCTTTCGCACTTATTAGTATTGTCAAAAACAAAACGGGAGATTCGACTCAGTCGCGGTCTTCCGTGGAGGAAGGTACTTTTGAGTTGTTTGGGGTATACTCAAAATTAGGTAATTTCAACTTAAATTTGAGTATAAAAAACCTATCAATGAGTTGTAATTTTTGCCTTGGTTAAATGGAAACTACCTTCAACACTAGGTCTGTTCCAGTACCAGGAGAAACTGGAAGTACTCCGGAGAAAATCGTTCCTGTACTCTCTTCTTCTCTTTTTTCTTTACCTAATTTTAAGTTCCCGTACGATACCACGAGATTGAGTCAAAGGAACTCAATTTTAGGTAGTTTTTCGTTTCCGTGTGGTTAAAATTGACAGAGCGATAGTTAAATTTGACGGCTCGATGGTTAAAATTTTGCCCATGATGCAGAATAAAAAGGTGTATACATTTTCTGTACCATTGAGGCTGTCAATATTTTTCAATACAAAATTAAGTGATGAAGATGGAAACGATAACGTGATTGTGTTAAGATTTGTTTGGGTTATATCATGATGTGGATGTTTACTTTTCGAGGCTATGACTGTCATATTTAATGTAATAAGAAAAAAATTAATTTTAAAATATCGACAAATGTTCACACCTCTACCAACTTGTGGTCATCGCAGCTGTCAATTCAATAGTAATTCTTCAAAAGGGCTAATGAGACTTTTGTAAACAAACTTATTTCGCTCATTTTTCCGCTACAGAGTTGAGTTTTATGAAAAATGCACATGAATCAACATCTTTGCCCTTGGTAGAATCAATTTCAAATGTTTTCTGTGTTGAAATGATAACAAATTAAGAGAAATCAGCAAAACAAAAGTTTGTTTACAAATCTTATTAGCCCTATTCAAATGTTGATATGGAATTCTAATGGCGATTTCGCTTGAACTCGAAACTGAGTCAGGTTCTAACCCCAACCGCTGTCAGTTCATAAATTTTGACAGCAGTTGGGGTTAGGAACTGACTCAGTTTCGCTTCAAACGAAAACCACATAAATAACTATCCATATGTCAACTTTTGAAATGGTTCGCCCTCTCGGTTAAATTTATCCACTCAAGAGAAAATAACTTTCGAACTGTCAAATTTTAACTAAAGGTAAAAAAACGCCAAATGGTTCACAGCCTTAAAAGAATGTCTTCCAATATGGAATTACGCTATCTCGAGAAAGGTTTCAGTATATAGAACATTGAGACCAGAGATGCCAGATTTGTCTTCATTTTGAAGACATTTGAAATGTTGTGAAGACGTGTTTTTCATTTTGAAGACAAATTTGTTCGGATGTCTGACTGATTTCTGGCAGAATTCTGGCTCAAAATCAATAACCGATTCAGAATCTTGGTCATTGAAGACAAATGAAGACATTTTCTATGAAAAGTGAAGACATTAGCAAAATATACCTGGTATTCAGGGATACCAGGTATATTTTTCAAATGTCTTCGCATTTCGTGAAAAAATGTCTTCATTTGTCTTCACCGACCAGGATTCTGAATCGGTTTTAGCTTTTGAGCCAGAATTCTGCCACAAATTGGTCAGACAACCGAAACAAATTTGTCTTCAAAATGAAAAACCCGTCTACACAACCATTCAAATGTCTTCAAAATGAAGACATGTCTTCACATATGGCATCGCTGCTGGTAGCGCTGATTGAGACTGTAAGCGGGCAAAACCGTTGTTTATTGTTTATTAAAGATGCACGCAAAAATAAAACAACCTACAGAATAAGGTCTTATAACGTAAATTTATGGCGTTTTCGCTTGAACCCGAAACTGAGTCAGGTTCTAATCCCACCCGCTGTCAGTTGATACATTTTGACAGCAGTTGGGGTTAGAAACTGACTCAGTTTCGCTTCAAGCAAAAACGACATTACTCGCAGAAAAAAATATTGGTAAAAGTAAGAGTGGTCCGCTCTTAGCAAAAACCAACCAACGCCTACTATTAGGTTGAAAGTAAAACTTTTAAATTAATCAAGAATACCAAACAAAATAAAAGTTTTCCTTTTAAATTGATGAAGAATAGTAATCAAAATAAAAGTTTTATTTTCAAACTAAGAGTATGCGTTGGTTGTTTTTTGCTAAGAGTGAAAAACTTTTATTTTTACCAACATTTTTTTTCTGTGTGTAGGTACTTTTGAGTTGTGCGTCGCCTTCGCACTTATTAGTGTTGTCAAAAACAAAACGAGAGATTCGACTCAGTCGAGGTCTTCCGTGCAGTATTGTGGTTATCACTGGAAATTTGCAAAAATAGCGAAAAAACAAGATAGCGACAAAATTGCGAAACCGCCATTTTTTTCAATTCCGCAAGGCTACAAAAATGTAATTTGAATTGATTTTTATATGAAGTGTTCGAGCGACTATTGGTCATGAACCAAGCAAAAACTTAGGAGGATACAAAGGAATCGAGTAGGAATCAAAAAGACTCACTAAACAATTCATTAAATGGGTTCCAAAAATAGTAACAAATAATTTCCGATTTTCGCTAAACAGGTAGTGAAGGGATGAATAAATCCATGAACTGTCAATTCATGACCGTCCGATACCTGACCAACAGGGCCTATATATTGGTAGATGTTTGTTCTAAACTGGGCGGATGGAGCTAACAGGGTATATTTTCAATTTTTCCGCTATTTTCAATTGATTCCGTCGCATGCTAATCTTCGGTGAAAAGCACAATAAGGTATTTTTGAGTTGTTTTGGGTATACTCAAAATTAGGTAAATTCAACTTAAATTTAAGTAAATTAAACTCAAGGTTGAGTTATGATTTTTGCCGTAGTTAAATGGAAACTATTGTGCTTTTCACCGAAGATTAGCACTAGCAAGTTTGAGTGCGTCGTATTGAAAATATCAATAGATTTTGAATGTAATCAAAGTAATTAACGAAAGTATTTAAAAATACTTCCTTTGTACTTAATAAGGTACTTAATGTCGATGTGCAAGTACTTAAAGAATTTAAAGTACATATCGGCGGTAATAAAAATATTTTGCGTATTTAAAGTACGAATGCGTTGTACTTAAAATCTTTTCTGTAATTAAAGTACAATATTGGCGGTATTTAATGTACTTTATAGTACTTAATGGTACTTAAAGTAACTAATTAAGTACAACTTTTGGCACTGCGTCGTATTGAAGATTTTGTGCTTGTCCCTCGGGATCGCCTCTATGTATGAGTAAGCCGGGCAAACGAGTGGATCACAGGTTCGCTTGCTTCCAACGGAGGGTCGGCGAATAAATTCTAAATAAATTCTTAGTATTACGGCTGCAGTGATATAACCGATTTTACCTAGAATCGGTTTTGTCACTGGAGCAGGAATAATAATTAGAACCAGCCAGCATTCCGGCTGAGCTTAACTGGGAAGTTTCCAAAAATTTAAACTGGGCACCCCGTTGAACTCTAAGGGCATGTTCAGGAGCGTTTTAATTTATATGGCAGTTTCAAAATAGAACTGGAAATGAAACATCCACATCCCCAGCAGAGCGCTTTGTTTTATAATTCCAAACAGGTTTGTTTTAAAATTTAAAACTGTTATATGACACCGTTCTATTTGTTGTTGATTTTTAAACACGTTTAGAACTGTGTTTTAAATACAAAGAGCGTATTCAGCACGGACACTTAGACCCGATAGACTGAGGAAAAATAAATTCGAACGCAGTAACGCTGAAGGCATTGCGAGACATGAATTTTAAACTGAATAAAACACTCGTTAAAACTAAATTTCTAAAATAATCGAAAAATCAATATTCGATTACAAGCTTTCGGTATAATCAAGAGCATAATTAATGAAGGGTGGCATTGAAAATGAAAGTCGCATTGCAAAAAAATATGACCAAACTTCTCCCAATTTTTCAAAATGTGTCGAGCGACATTTTTTTTGGTTGACAATTTAGGATTTACTAAGTAATCGATTATTGATTTTAATCGATTATCTTGGTCGATTAATCGAATGAATTAATCAAGCTCTCAAAAATTATTCGATTAACGGATAATCGATTATTTGCAAAAATCAGACATCACTATTCCTATCTTCCTGTTTTATCGGCTTCACCGAAGGAAAATGACAACCGCACTCACACGGTTGTCGGTTGTCACGGTAAAGATGGACACGTCTATCATTACCAGGACACATGTTAGTGAACTCGGGTGATTCGTAGTTATACTGCCTAAGCTCGACCCTCATTAACAGAAGACAAAGATTAAGCCCGTACGATATTAAGCCTGTTCTAATGAACATGCCGCTTTTAGTTTTCCGATCTGTTTACTTCACATCCTTGCTCTCACTTGAGTACTATGGCTCTAATTTTCATAACTTTCCCTACCCAGTATTCTCTAGCTAATTGAATGTCGTTAAAATGTAAAGAAAAAAGAAAATGTGCCTAACATAGTCGAAATAAAAAAGGGAAAAATTGTCACGTTAGTTAATTCAAATTATTTTACACTTGAGTGAGTTTATCATGTATCACTAACAATTGAAGTGATTTAGCATTGATTTTCTAAGGACTTATATTGTTTGTGGCTCTAAAAACTGGATCCTAACCGAACTGCACAGTCCCTTTGAATCTCGAAGAGGGTTACGGCAAGGTGATGGTCTATGTCTATCGACCTTCAGGAAGTCCGTCCAGCTTCTTGGCCGCCGACGACATTGTCATAATGGCACGGAACTTTGAGGCGATGTCGGAAACGTATATCATACTGAAAGCTGAATCCAGCAGGATTGGACTTGCCATCAACGTTTCGAAGACAAAATACATGAGAGGAAGAGGTTCTAGAGACGACAATGTGAATCTTCCATCCCGAGTTCGGATTGACGATGACGAAATCGAGATGATCGACGAATTCGTGTATTTGGACTCACTTTTAACCTCCGACAATGATACCAGCAGAGAAATTCAGAGACGGATCTTGGCGGGAAATCGTGCCTACTTTGGACTCCGGATGACGCTCCCGTCGAACAAAATTCGCCGCCACACGAAGTTGATTATCTACAAGACGCTGATTAGATCGATGACCCTCTACGGCCACGAGACCTGGACTATGCTCGTGGAGGACCAACGCGCCCTTGGAGTTTTCGAATGAAAGGTGTTGCGTACCATCTATGGTGGCGTGCAGATGGAAGACCGGACGTGATGCAGGCGAATGAACCATGAGTTGCATCAGGTGCTGGAAGAACCATCCATTGCGCATACCGCGAAAATAGGACGTTTGCGGTGGGCTGGACACGTCGGTTGTCAGACGACGACCCGGTGAAGATGGTTCTTGAGGCCGATCCTATAGGAACAAGAAGATGGGGCGCACAGCGAGCACGGTGGATCGACCAGATAGAGGACGACCTGCGGACCCTTCGAAGACTGCGAGGCTGGCGACAAGCAGCAATGAACCGAGTAGAGTGGATACGGCTTCTGCATACAGCAAGAGACAACAAGGCTCTAGCCTGAACGGTAAGGTAAGAAAGTGCGGAATTCATGTTGGTGGTTGGTGGGAAGTGCGCAATAACTTGTATCAAAATAACCTGGTCTTTAAAAGCTATTCAATAGAAATGATCTTTAAATTGAAATGGATATCCGTTGAATTCGCACCACTATATACTAATCTATTGATTTTTTTTATATTGTAACGACATTTAATTAGCAAGGGACTGGAAGGTGAAATATTTTTCAAATATTAAGAGCAATAGTACTCAAGAAAGAGCACGGATTTGAAGTAAGAAAGTTTAAAAAAGCGTGGAGTAGGGTCAATGAACAACCTTACGGCCAATTTCTTCACCTAAATGAAAACCGGTTTTCTTTGAAAACCGGTTTTCGGCTAATTGGTCACTAGCAACCTGTAAACTGGTTTTCAGCGAAAACCGATTTTCATTCGAAAAACTCTAGAAAGAGAACTGCGGAGACTCCATTTTGGATCGATTGGATTCGCGTTTAGCTGTCAAAAAACGAATCCAATCGAACATTGCCTACACAGAAAACTTGCATTACCTAGCAGTAGGTAATTTTAAAACTGTGCATCCCACTTCCTCCAACGAAAAACGAAAGAGAGGGAGTCCAAATTTACCCAAAAATAATGAGATTCCCCAAAGCCAACTAAACTTCATCCCATTAATTTTGAGTAAAAAAATCATTCCCTCTCCCTCGTTTTCCGGCAGTGAAATAAGGACAGCAAATTAAAATTACCTACTGGTAGGTAATGGATTTTAAGTGTGTATCCTTATAACATTGGACATGTTGCCATACAATGTCGGGGCATACGTTGCCAAAAATGCTGTTTTTCTCTCCGCAGTTCTCTTACTAGAGTTTTTCTAGTTTTCATCCAGTGAAGAAATTGGCCCTCAGAGTTTCCCCGCTACTTAACTCTTTGTCCTCTGCAATGCAGGATTGAGGATATTTTTGCATTAAATGCGAATCACCTGAGTCTGCGGCATGTCCGGACAAGCGTACAGTCACTTTAATGACTTATGCTGTCGGAACAGATAAAAAGTTAAGTCACGGAAAGCTTCCATCCTATGCATTTTGCGACGATGAAACTCATTGAATGAGCTAGTTTTTGCCCTCACTAATTGCCTGACGGGGTGTTTTATTTCATCGACTACTGTGTCTGTAATCTATTGAATTTGAGTGGTTCCATCTTTAATTAGAATTGTCAAAAGTGCCAAAACACTAAAGTCTTTAATCGACTGCAAACACATGCTATGAAATAGGAGCAAAAATGGAAAACTTGCATTTCCAATGTAATGTAGAACGTGAGTATTATATATTTTACTTGTGGGTAATTTATAAGGCAATTATTTGTTCTCAGGTAACATATCTATAATGGGATATACCGTAAGGAATACGTATATAGTTTTCAAATGGAAGTGATTTTCTGTTGATTTCGTAGTGCTAGATTGACACATCGCTTTGAAATGCTGGGTAAGTAGTGCGAAATCAACTGTATTATCGTTACAGTTAAATCCAACCAGCGAAAGTCGTTTTTTCTCTTGTTTAGTGCTAATCCATGATGTCGGAAGTAGTGCGGTATATAGCGCATCATTGTACGAATACAGTGCACTACTTCCAATGTGATTCCATTGTTTAGAACCAGAGGAAATACGATTATTCCTGGTTGGATTTTCCAGTTTTCAACTGCAACCAGAATTAATCGCTTTCCATCAACGTGAGCATTTTTTTACCGTGTACATACAAGTTATCGGTAACGGTAAAAAGTCCACACGCTCATTGAAAACTACTCAAAATTTGAGTTTCCACTACTCAATTTCAAAAACCGAGGCAAACTGTCAAAAAATGAGTATCGATTTGAGTAGAATTGACTGAACTCTGGAGTAACCATTAAATTATCAACTATTTGAGTGAAAAAAACTTACTGGTGCACGAAGTGGAACAGCCCGCACACAAAAAATTGAAAATAGTTTCAAATGTTGATTCAACAGAAAAAAAAATCAACGAGGAGACATTCGGAAAACTAAAAGGTAAGTTTTCGCAAGTGTGGTTTCTTTTTTAAAATAACATACCTTCTTATTTTGCATATCCAGAAGCACGAGATCCTATTTACAGGAAAAAGGAGAAAGGACCTCGGAATAAATTGATAAACATCGTATTAACAACTAGAGATACAGGTAAGTGGAATTTTATATACAGATTAATGCGTTTGTTAGTATTATTAAAAATACAGATCGGTTAAATTTCAAATTTTGTCTTTGCGTAAAAAGTACTCAAAATTGACATTTTGTACCCGAGCTCAAAACTGAGTAAGTGAGGAAAACTCAATTTTTGACCATGTGCACTTTTTATGGAATTGAGTGGCTGGTCACTCACTTTTGAGTTATTTTCAATGAGCGTGCAGTCCCGACAACCAAAGAGAATAGTGAAAGAGACGCAGAGTGAAAATCAGTCAAAACGGCAACACTCCCTTTACGATGATTTCAACACTAGAATTTGGCAACCATTTCCAAAGGCAGCACTTTAAATGACGCCTATTATATTTTGAAAACAAACCTTTTGTCGATCGTTGGATTTGTTTATCAAACGATGTGCATTTTGAAACAAAGAGATGAAATAATTCTAAAGCTTGTTTTTACTCATACATAGACTCTAGAATGCACCTTACAATCACGATTGCACTAAATTCTGACGAAAATTCAAATTTCTTTTTTGATAGATTTACAATACTTATCTCCTCCAACTCAGGCATGAGTAATGTTTATTTACATTGCACGATTGGTCTGCTCAATAAGGTATTTTTGGCTTCACACTATTCGTCTCTTTCCCTATTCTCTTTGCCGACAACATGCTTGTCTGTCAAACATTTTCCGCAACGAACCGCAATCCTTTGTGAAAAAATCGTTCAGTCTGTGGCATGAATTTTTAATGTTCAGTTGCAGTCGGCGTGAGGGTGTTTATGAGCATATTTCATAGAATTTTTACAAAATATTCAATACCGGTGTTTTCGGAATTGTGTTGAGCTTAAAGGTTTGCATAATATAATACATAGCAGTTGCAAATAATTACAAGGTTTAAGCGAAGAAAATAGGTAAGTTTCGGATTATATTTTCCACGTGTTTTTTAGTACTTGTTGCCCAAATATTGATTAAGAATTCTGCTAGAGAAGTATTTCTTACAATGCCTTTATTTCAGTTTGTGTAATTGGAAACACCATGGCAATGGCAAATGGAGTGAATTTACAAGACGGTTTATCCTGCGATGATCTTTTCCGTAATGGCGATGGGTTGACATACAAGTGAGTGCATCTGCCTATGTAATCAACATGAATTATATTATTTTGTTTTTAAGCAATACCTTTCAAGTGAGAAACGTTGTTTACTTTCAGCGATATACTCATTCTTCCAGGCTATATCGATTTCACAGCCGACGATGTTGACTTGTCCTCCCAGCTGACGAAGAAAATTTCTCTAAAAGCTCCCTTGGTGTCATCCCCAATGGACACCGTCACCGAAGCGGATATGGCCATCGCAATGGCGGTAAGTTGCTTATTACTATACATACAGGTATACATCATACGGTGCATAGTGAGTATCATAAGTCTTGATAATGAATAAGATTTTGCCTTAGAGAACAGACATGAGCTAGAACAAACCTGGGTGAACATTAAATCTAAAATATGTTACAATTTTTCTTGAAAAGGGCGATACTATTGTGTTTTTTACATCCTAAATTGTATTTTACTAAAAGAATGCTTGGACTGCACGGCAGACTGCCCTTGTTGCTTATATGATTAGGAAAAATGTATAAAATGATAGTGTCTTTTTCGCTTCAGATACCGTGTACGCACCATACTCTGTGCAGCTAAGAAATTTCTAAGTTTGTTTCAATACAAAAAATATAAAAAAGCGTTTCCCTTTCTAAAAATTTATTTTTATGGTAGAGTTTTAATCACTTTATTCATAGAAATTATTAGCAAGAAAAAGAATAGATTATAAAAAATATATATAATTTAGAAGAAATCTATATTGTTCCTAACTTTGCGCGGGTGGTGTCTAACTTTGCGCACGTTTTATAAAGCACGATGGTTTTAATAGAATCGATTTATTTTTTTCCCTTTTTTTATTTCGACTATGTTAGTCACATTTTCTTTTTTACGTTTTAACGACATTCAATTAGCTAGAGATTACTGGGTAGGGAAAGTTATGAAACTTAGAGCCATAGTACTCAAGTGAGAGCAAGGATGTGAAGTAAACAGATCGGAAAACTAGAAGTGGCAGGGTCATTAGAACAGGCTAAATATCGTGCGGGCTTAATTTTTGCCTTCTGATAATGAGGGTCGAGCTTAGGCAGAATAACTACGAATCACTCGAGTTCACTATCATGTGTCCTTGATAAAGGTAGACGTATCTATCTTTACCGTGACAACCGGCAAAAATTAAGCCACGCAAGATCACCACTGAAAACCTGTCGACGATTAGCATCAATCTGAATGATGATTGCTGCTGTTCATCTCTGTATGCCTTTTGAATGCCGGGATAGATTTTTATTAGACTATTGTCACTGTTCTCACAGTCGTGGCGGGTTTGCTACATTGTGTAAGGCAGTGGCTGTGTCTACAGCGGCTACCCACCGCTGCCGATGGAATCCCATCAGTTTCTTTTTCTTTTTTTCCCTTTTTTTATTTCGACTATGTTAGTCACATTTTCTTTTTTACGTTTTAACGACATTCAATTAGCTAGAGATTACTGGGTAGGGAAAGTTATGAAACTTAGAGCCATAGTACTCAAGTGAGAGCAAGGATGTGAAGTAAACAGATCGGAAAACTAGAAGTGGCAGGGTCATTAGAACAGGCTAAATATCGTGCGGGCTTAATTTTTGCCTTCTGATAATGAGGGTCGAGCTTAGGCAGAATAACTACGAATCACTCGAGTTCACTATCATGTGTCCTTGATAAAGGTAGACGTATCTATCTTTACCGTGACAACCGGCAAAAATTAAGCCACGCAAGATCACCACTGAAAACCTGTCGACGATTAGCATCAATCTGAATGATGATTGCTGCTGTTCATCTCTGTATGCCTTTTGAATGCCGGGATAGATTTTTATTAGACTATTGTCACTGTTCTCACAGTCGTGGCGGGTTTGCTACATTGTGTAAGGCAGTGGCTGTGTACAGCGGCTACCCACCGCTGCCGATGGAATCCCATCAGTTTCTTTTTCTTTTTTTCCCCTTTTTTTTATTTCGACTATGTTAGTCACATTTTCTTTTTTACGTTTTAACGACATTCAATTAGCTAGAGATTACTGGGTAGGGAAAGTTATGAAACTTAGAGCCATAGTACTCAAGTGAGAGCAAGGATGTGAAGTAAACAGATCGGAAAACTAGAAGTGGCAGGGTCATTAGAACAGGCTAAATATCGTGCGGGCTTAATTTTTGCCTTCTGATAATGAGGGTCGAGCTTAGGCAGAATAACTACGAATCACTCGAGTTCACTATCATGTGTCCTTGATAAAGGTAGACGTATCTATCTTTACCGTGACAACCGGCAAAAATTAAGCCACGCAAGATCACCACTGAAAACCTGTCGACGATTAGCATCAATCTGAATGATGATTGCTGCTGTTCATCTCTGTATGCCTTTTGAATGCCGGGATAGATTTTTATTAGACTATTGTCACTGTTCTCACAGTCGTGGCGGGTTTGCTACATTGTGTAAGGCAGTGGCTGTGTCTACAGCGGCTACCCACCGCTGCCGATGGAATCCCATCAGTTTCTTTTTCTTTTTTTCCCTTTTTTTATTTCGACTATGTTAGTCACATTTTCTTTTTTACGTTTTAACGACATTCAATTAGCTAGAGATTACTGGGTAGGGAAAGTTATGAAACTTAGAGCCATAGTACTCAAGTGAGAGCAAGGATGTGAAGTAAACAGATCGGAAAACTAGAAGTGGCAGGGTCATTAGAACAGGCTAAATATCGTGCGGGCTTAATTTTTGCCTTCTGATAATGAGGGTCGAGCTTAGGCAGAATAACTACGAATCACTCGAGTTCACTATCATGTGTCCTTGATAAAGGTAGACGTATCTATCTTTACCGTGACAACCGGCAAACCTGCCACTTCTAGTTTTCCGATCTGTTTACTTCACATCCTTGCTCTCACTTGAGTACTATGGCTCTAAGTTTCATAACTTTCCCTACCCAGTAATCTCTAGCTAATTGAATGTCGTTAAAACGTAAAAAAGAATCGATTTATTTTGTTTATACATTAAATAGATAACGAATATGGGATATAAATGCAACGCGAACGGAGAGTAGGTTTCAAATGGTGTTACAATGATGGACTTTTTCTGCGCGGCGTAATGTACATTGCCATATGTGATTTCAGGCAAACATCTTTAATGGCGGATCTCATGCAATATGCTGCAATTTGTTTGTAAATCAGTTATTCTACACTTTTACGTTGCTATGACAGAGCACTAGGGATCCGATGTGATATTTGGGTGTCCTCTGAAGAACGACTATAGATATGCACTTTCGATTCGGATTACATTTCTGCTTGGTAACGGGTCGTTTAGAGCTATTTCAGCCGGTAGTCACTGTTTGTAAGGAAACAGTACAAGAGTTGGTACCAGATTTCCCGCTGCATTCGCCGCAAATAATGTGGTGTAGGCTTCTTTCTACGAATTCGCATAGTTTTTACTTTTGCGCACGCATTTTTTCCCAGTCCACGCGAATACTTCCTCTCTGTTTAGAACCAAACGAGGATGGGTGATTTGTCCATAAATGACGTAGCATTTTTTGAGTGATTTTTGACACCCCCCTCCCCCATCGTAGCATTTCTTCACAAAACTCTAAATACCCCCCCTGATAATTACGTAGCTTGACGGTAATCCTCCTCCCCCTTGTTCCCGTGAAAATTTAAAAAAAGTAAAAAACGAAGTTAGATGAAACGGGTAATGTTGTTGTGACATCAGGTCAACCCCTATTCCTCTTTAAAAAGTTACGTAGCATGACATGACCCTCTACCCCCTGTCGTCACATATCACAAAATACAAAACTCCCCCATATAATGCTACGTCATTTATGGATGATCCCTTACTTGCGATGTGGTGCAATCTATTCATATCGAACTACCAATGAATACTATCAAACCATGCTTGAATTTTTGGTTCCGTTACACTTGTCCGTTGCTTCTTTGAGAGCGCACTAGGGATTCGCCGAGATATATTGGTCTAAGGGACAATTTCAACCACTTCCGACCGGGAATACCATCGGTGAACGGATTGTTTCCGCCTGATAAGGTGAACGTATACGCTACGAATGCCCTTAGTTGCTGATCAACCGGAAAACCAACCTTTGCGCTATTTATCATCCAATTGGAAAAATTGCTCCTCTTCTTTTGTTAAAACATGCGGTTTTCCCGGTTTTTGAAAAACTTTCAGCTTTAAGCGAATTTTGCTTTCAGGAACATTACATGCAGTGGCTGCCCGATGGATAGAGTGATTGTTTCTAACAAGATCGATAGGGTTTTCCACTTGAACAAACGAGTAAAGCTTGCATACCATCCCGAATTGCTACAAGTGTGCAGAAATAAGAACACGATGTAAATAACGGTTCCAAACATTGCGCATCACTTTTTATTGGGTCAATAGTAGATAAAATGAAAAATGTACTGCCATACAAGCTTGTACCTTCGTTCGAACCGGTCACAAATCTTGATAGCTCCTGGTTTACCTAGAGTTTTTCAACAGCAACAGTCTTTCTCAAGACTACCTATATTTTCGCTCGATCAGTCTTTCCCAAGACTACTTATATTTTTTCGGCAATCAGTCTTTCTGAAGACTACCTACTTTTTCAACTCAATCAGTCTTTTTCAAGACAAAAACATTTTCCAAGAATAATTCATCCTAAAGAAATATTTAATTCTTCCAACATGTCTGGGTCCTCCCAGAAAGGCCGGGTGCCAAAATTCAAAACTAAACGGAAAAGGGTATCTTCTCCATCCTTGAGTTACAGTGGAGGAATTGATTGGCCACAAACGACTACTCCAGTATCTTACGGAGAAGTTATATAAGTTTTATTCATATGATTTCAAGACAGATAGACCATTCAAGGCTGTCTTGAAAGCGCTACGCTACGGTCAAAGTTTGGATGAAATATCCAACGAATTGAAAGATTTACTTGGCTTTTCTCCTTCACAAATTATTCTTATGAAGAGAAAGGATAGCGGCGATAATACACCAGTACGCTCTGGAATTATCCAGGAGCTTTATTTAATTCATTTTAACCGTACTGAGGTTAATAATTTGAAAGTATTAGAAAAAGCATGTTTTATGTTCCACTTGTGAGTAAAGTTGGAACATTATAGACGATATGGCGGCAGAATTCAAAATCTGACCCAGTGTCGTAGATGCCAAGGCTTTGGGCACGGCACAAAAAAGTATCATTTGGATTTCAAATGTATGATCTGTAGTGATAAATCGCACACTTGTACTTGTCCGGTTCAAAAAACCAAAAAAAAGTTTCAAATGTGCTAATTGTAGCGAAAACCATAAATCGAATTTCTGGACTGGCTCTGTTCGAGATAAAATTATAAATTCTCGTTCTAGGCAACAAAAACATCAAATAAACAATTTACCTAGTTCTTCAGGTACACTTCAAGAAAACGTGTTAATCCGCTCCAAAATAGATTAGCAACTTCTCTAGTTATCTCCGTCACACCATCCTACAATGGTGTGTCATGTTCAAGGATGCAAAATGTCTACCTTTTCTGCGGCTGTAATTTTTCTGCCTACATTCTCATTTCTCTCTCGATGCTGCTGTCATTCGCTAGTGCAGGACGCCCAGCGCTGTACGGCTGCCTGTGTGCAAAGCAGTAACATGACAAAAAACTACTGTCCCCGGTACAGCCACCAGACGCGAGCGGTACAGCTTCTCTTTCCTTATTTTACATTTTTTAATATTTTCAATATTTTTAATATTTTTATTCAAAAATTACGACAATGAATGCGGCTTATTTACGCCACGGCCGGCATCAACGCTTTCGTGTGCGGGCCTCTCCCTTTGACTATGGAGAGAAAAATGTACAAAGCGAGAGAACAAACTTTACTATGCCACACTCTCACCGAGCAGTCGGAGTACAGCAGCAAAACAAAAATGTATTCTACTGCTGTACGGGAAAATGTACTCGGTGTGGCTACCGTTCTGACAAGAGCTGTAGTGATGCGTCGCTGTAGCGGGCTGTACGGCTTGTACAAATGTAAATATACCGAAAAAAATGTAGTTTATCGGTACCGTTGGCATCCCTGGTCATGTTATGCTTCAGTGGCAGGTAACAAGGCCAAAATAATGGCTACCACGCCTACAAACTCATTTACATCCAACGCTTCTTTTAGTCCAATGGATCTAGGTAGCGTAACGGAAGAAAAATTAAAATACTTGCAAGAATCTATGTTACCTACGATGATTGCTATGTTAAATTCTACCTCCATGTTTGAAGCTTTTCAAGCTGGGTGGGAATTTGCTAACAAAATTGTAATGAAATTAAAGTTTAATAGACTTTAAATAATCATTTAAATTTATTAAATTGGAATGCTCGTTCCTTAAAAACGCGCGAAGATGAATTTTTCAACTTCTTGAGGATACATAATGTGCATATAGCCGTTGTGACCGATTTTTTTTTAAAACCAAACATTAAATTGAAGAGTAACTCCAATTTTGTTATTCATTGTTTTGATCGAATTGTTGGCGGAGGAATCGCAGAAACGGTTAATCGCAGGATCAAACATTCTGTTACACCGTCTCTTAACATCAAGGTGATCGAGAGTTTGGGTATTGAAGTTGAAACCGATCTTGGTATCATTTTTATTGCTGCAGCCTATTTGCCTTTTCAGTGCACTGGCGAGTAAATTAATTTCTTGAAAGGAGACTTACAAAAACTTACAAGAAATCGGTCGAAATTCTTCATAATCGGTGATTTTAATGCCAAACACCGAGCCTGGAATAATGCTCAAAGCAATTCCAACGGTAAACTACTTTTTAATGATTGCTCTACTGGTTATTATTCAATTTTGTTCCCAAATGGTCTTACGCGCTATTCAATTCCAAGTAAGGAATCCATCAACAATTGATATGATTTTGACAGATCAAAGTCACATTTGTAGTGAATTGATTACACATGCTGACTTTGATTCTGATCATCTTCCAGTAACTTTTTCACTTTCTCAAGAAGCTGTTTCCAATCCCATTAGCTCAGTGTTCAATTATCACAAAGCGAATTGGGAATGGTACAAAACTTATATTGAGAATAATTTTAATCATAACCTTGATTTACAAAATAAAGCTGACATTGATACGGCATTACGAAATTTACGTGATTCTATAGTTGATGCTAGAAATTTATCAGCACCAACAACATAGAAAAAATTTAGTACTCCTATTATTGACGACGATCTTCAACTTCTGATTCGCTTGAAGAACGTTCGAAGACGTCAATATCAACGTTCTCGTGATCCTGCTAGGAAATCTATCTATCAGGATCTACAAAAAGGCATTAAACATAGATTCACACTCTTAAGAAATGAACATTTCGCGAAAGAGGTTGAACAAATGAAGCCATATTCTAAACCTTTCTGGAAACTTTCTAAGGTTGTTAAGAAACCTCAGAAACCCATTCCAGGTTTAAAGGAAGGTGACCACATACTTCTTACAAACAAAGAAAAAACTCGAAAACTTGCTCAGCAGTTTGAGAGCGTACATAATTTTAATCTCAATGTTGTGAGTTCTATTGAAAACGAAGTCTCACAAAAATATGAAAACGTTTCAAATCAAGTATTGTCTCTAGACGAGATTGTTGAAACAAACTATGATGAGATCAAATCAAAGTTAAAAAATATGAAAGCTCCAAGTTATGATGGAATTTTCAACATTCTTCTTAAAAAACCTTCCCGAAATCACCACTTACTAGATACTTGGTCAAAATATTTAACAAATGTTTTGAATTAGCATACTTTCCTGAAAGATGGAAAAATGCCAAGGTTATTCCTATTCTAAAGCCAGATAAAAACCCAGCAGAAGCATTTAGTTATCGACCAATTAGTTTACTCTCTTCTATTAGTAAATTATTTGAAAAAATCATCCTAACTAGAATGATGTCACATATCAATGAGAATTCTATTTTTCTTCTTGAGCAGTTTGGATTTCGTATTGGACATTCCACTACTCATCAACTTGTGAGAGTAACTAACATGATAAAGGCAAATATCTCAGAGGGCTATTCCATTGGAGTTGCTCTTCTAGACATCGAAAAAGCTTTCGACAGTGTTTGACACAAAGGTTTAATTGCCAAAATGTGGGACTTCAATTTTCCAATTTACATAATAAAGATAATTAAAAATTATCTTACTAACCGTATCCTACCGGTTTCTTATCAGGATTGTAAATCTAATAAGCTACCCGTAAAAGCAGGTGTCCCGCAAGGGTCAAGCGTCGCACCAATCCTATACAATATTTTTACCTCTGATCTTCCAAATCTACCCGCCGGCTGTAAAAAATCACTTTTCTGTGTTGTTACTAGCATCTCAACCACTGGTAGGAGTCTTCGGATTATCTGCAGTCGCCTGCAACGAAACCTGAATATTTTCAATAATTACCTGAAAAATGGAAAAATTTCCACTAATGCGACAAAAACACATTTGATTGTGTTTCCGCATAAGCCAAGACCTTCTTTTATTAAACCAAATCATAACCATATTATTAAATTTAATGATTTGAATTTAACGTGGTCAGATCAAGTTAAATACTTGGGTTTGATTTACGATATAAAGCTCACTTTTAAGGATCATATTGAAGGAATCCAAACAACAAATATATAAAATGTTTATACCCTCTTATAAACTGAACAAACTATCAATTTATAAACAACTGCAAAAGTGAATATATCATAAAAACTAGACTAACCATATTTCCGTTTCATATCCGTTGAATCACACTGAGTGGTTAATATACTGCCGCCCTACGAATAAATGTCCCATGTATACAGGGATTCCCATAGCACGTGGGACAGCCATACGTATAGCGGCAGTATACTAATATTATTGTTAATTATTTTAGTTAACCTTTTTGGCAATACTTCGTTGATAAAACCGGTGAATGGGGTGGCATTATATATCATAATTCATTGTACTTTACAGGTAGAACACGGCACGGCGCTGAGATGTAAAAAAGTGAAAAAGAAGAGAAATGCATTAAAATTGAATATTGGAGATAGAATAACAAAGAAAAAGTACGATGGCATATATAAAGGAACATAGATGTTAATTATTAACGTAAAAGGTAAATTATTATTATCAAAGTGGTAATCATGAATATCAATGCGACCTAGTTTAAATTTAAGTCGAAGGGGAAAGCATTTCTAGACAGGGCAGAATTGCTGATCAGAGCCGCTCTACACCTAAAATGTAAAATAACGAAAGTACAAGGATAATTTCCGTGCGAAATCAATTTATTCAATTCATCATGTCTGGGAAATGTGGTCCTGAGCATCATGGAAGGAGCCACCAAGATACTTGTAAAAGTTGGATGCGCGGTCATAGGGTAAACAGAAGCTGTACAACTCGAGGGCCTGCCTCAAAGGGAAGAAAGCGTGCCTTGGGTTAGAACGCGAGGAGTGACAGATTTTACAAACACACAACAGATTCAAGATAATCTGTATAGGGAGTGGGCCATTTGGCATAAAGTCATTTGGATAATGGACATTTGGCATAACGGTTATTTGGCATAATGGTCTTTGGCATAATTTGGAGAATTAATCACGCTGAAGGTCATTTGGTATAACGGACATTTGGCACAACGGACATTTGGCATAACTGTCATTTGGCATAACGGACATTTGGCATAATGGACATTTGGCTTAATTTTGCTAAGTGATCTCACTGAAAGTCATTTGGCATAACATACGAATCTTTAGTTTATCAGGTGAATGACCCATAAGGTTAATGCTGCAATACTCGTCAATTACGCAATAGAAATTTGCTCGCGATGGGGCACCGTACAGATTATGTTAAATTCGGACCACTAGACCAGATGATGGCTGTGTATAACGAGCATTGTGAAAGTATTGACCTTACCATACCCCGAACAAGTTTAAAACAGTTTGGGGCCGTTCATAAACCACGTAGACTCATAGGGGGGACGGGGGGGGGGTCTGGCAAATGTCTACGTTTTTTCTACGAGGGGGGAGGGGGGGTCTTTGAAAAAGTCTACGTAGACTTTTATTTTTTGTTATTCTCGTATTACTAATTATGAATGGGATTTAAAGAGAGTTGTATTCAAAATATCGGTCTATTCAGTATTTATGCAGAAACTTCAAAGCTAGTACACTATTGAGGTAACTACTCGTTAAGCGACCATTCAACCCAGAACCCACGATTTTTTTTGGACACCTCACACGTTGTTGTTTCTTGCGTATAATTTGATATAGTCTTGATCTAGGAATGATACAAAATGACAGTTCTAAAGACGATCGCCCAAAATTCCTCTCGACGGAAGATTTTGACTGTGAAATCATCTGAGACACCCCTAGTTAGCAGACATGCATGAACCATTTTTTATTCATTTCGTTTATTTGATAGGCACAAATGCGTTAGCTTGGCGGTGCCGAATTCTTTTGTTTTTACATTTTGAATATCTTAAAACTAGGAGGTTACAATGCTGAAATATTTTTTTTTATAAAAGAGAAAAAATTAGCTATCTTAAGACTAGAAAAAAAAATTCTATATATAAGAGAGGGGGCAAAAGATTTTTTTTATGAAAAATTTTAAAACAAGGAATTCAATAGTAATAGTTTTTTAGGAAATATTTACAGTTATCTTAAAACTAACAATATAGTTTAGTACACAAAAGGGGGAACAAATATTTATGAAAAATTTCACAGATGTTTTAAAACTAGGGATACAATTCTATTTACAAGATGGGGGACAATAGTTTTAACAAAGAGTAGAAATTACAACTATCTTAAAACTAGGAATACGGAATACAAATTTGATTTTTTATCGGATACTTATGCTTGGTCATTTCCAAAATCGGTGTAGAAGTAGTTGTATCAAGGACAGGGGAGAGAAGGCGTAGATGGTGACCGGTAGAGAAGAGCAAAACTTGCAACTTTCGGGCAAACGGGAGATCAGCGAAACAAATTTGCGCCTCAGTCTAGTAGGTCGGATTGGCGGATGGTATTCTTCGGACCCGCGGGGAATCCTTCAAAGGGAATCCTTCGGACCTCGAGTCGCTCTCGCTTCAGATTCCGTAGTGATAAGGGCGATGGCGGTTACATAGTGGCAGTCTGAAGCTTATCGGTTCCACACGGCAAGAGGAAACTTCTAAAAACGAGAAATAAAAAGAGAGGGGCTAAATTGGGATATTTATCGTTTTTATGAAAGTATAAATAAGGGACACATAAGGGAAATCACGATTTGCCAGCATATCTCGGACTGGGACATTGGGTGGTCTACCTCGGGCCCGAAGGGAATCCTTTAACTGAGACCTGGCGTCCAAATACCCGGCGCATACCCAGACAACGTGCTCAATGTCGTGATAGCCCTCGTCACAAGCGCACAGACTACTCTCCGCAAGCCCAATACGCCGCAAATGTGCATCTAAGGTGTAGTGGTTGGACATAAGTCGGGACATTACACGAATAAAATCCCGACCCACATCCATCCCCCTGAACCAAGGCTTCGTTGATACCTTTGGGATAATCGAATGTAGCCATCGTCCAAGTTCACCATTGCTCCACGAGGTTTGCCAACTGTTGAGTGTCCTCTGACGACAAATACTAAAAAAATCGTTGAAGCAGATTGGTCTTTCGTATATGTCACCATTTAATGCGCCCACCTTTGCTAATGAGTCGGCCTTTTCATTGCCCGGGATAGAACAATGAGAGGGGACCCAAACAAAGGTAATCTGATAAGATTTTTCAGATAACGTACACAAGGACTCCTGTATCTTCCCCAGAAAATACGGGAATTGCTTTTTAGGCTTCACCGCACGAAGAGCCTCGATAGAGCTGAGGCTGTCCGAAATGATGAAGTAGTGATCTGTGGGCAGAGTGTCGATGATCCCAACGGTGTACTGAATTGCAGCTAACTCTGCGACGTAAACTGAAGCGGGATCATTGAGCTTGAATGAATCGGTGATAGTATTATTGAAAATACCGAAGCCAGTGGCCCATCGAGATTTGATCCGTCAGTATAGAACATTTTATCACAGTCGACTTCTCGGAATTTATTATAAAATATATTGGGGATCACCTGCGGGCGTATATGGTCCGGGATTCCACGAATCTCTTCCTTCATGGATGTGTCGAAGAATACAGTAGACTCAGAAGTATCTAGGAAACAGACACGGTTGGGATTGTACGAAGAAGGATTGATGCTATGTGCCATGTAGTCTAAGTACAAAGACATAAAACGGGTTTGAGAATTAAGCTCGACGAGCCTCTCGAAATTTTGAATCACCAACGGGTTCAGAATGTCGCATCGGATGAGCAATCGATATGAGAGTTCCCAAAATCGATTTTTTAGCGGAAGAACGCCCGACAGCACTTCGAGACTCATCGTATGGGTCGAGTGCATGCAACCCAAGGCAATGCGCAAGCAACGATACTGGATTCTCTCCAGTTTGATGAAGTGTATGTTCGCAGCGGAGCGGAAACAGAAACACCCGTACTCCATCACCGACAATATCGTTGTTTGGTACAACCTGATCAGGTCTCCTGGGTGAGCACCCCACCATGTTCCAGTTATTGTTCGGAGAAAATTGATCCTTTGTTGGCATTTCTGTTTCAGATACCTAATGTGACATCCCCAGGTACCTTTAGAGTCGAACCAGACGCCGAGATATTTAAATGTGAAAACCTGGTTGATCGTTGCACCCATTAATAGAAGCTGGAGTTGCGTCGGCTCACGCTTCCTAGAAAAAACAACCAACTCAGTTTTCTCCGTGGAGAACTCAATACCCAGCTGAAGAGCCCAAGCAGACAAATTGTCCAAGGTATTTTGTAATGGTCCTTGCAAGTCGGCAGCTTTGGGCCCTGTAACAGAGACCACCCCGTCGTCTGCAAGTTTCCTTAGCGTGCATGAATTGGCAAGACAATCGTCAATATCATTCACGTAAAAATTGTAGAGCAGGGGACTTAAACATGAGCCCTGGGGAAGACCCATGTAGCTAAATCGCGATGTTGTTAAATCGCCATGCGAAAAGTGCATGTGCTTTTCAGACAACAGGTTTAGCAAAAAGTTATTTAAAATTGGTGAAAGACCATGCTGGTGCAGCTTCTCTGACAGAATGTTGATAGAAACTGAGTCAAAAGCCCCCTTAATATCCAAGAAGACTGATGCCATCTGCTCTTTGTTAGCATAGGCCATTTGGATTTCTGTGGAAATCAACGCAAGGCAATCGCTCGTCCCTTTGCCTTTGCGGAAGCCAAATTGTGTATCTGACAGTAAGCCATTTGCTTCAACCCGATTGTCGAGGCGAAACAAGATCATTTTCTCGAACAACTTCCGAATACAGGACAGCATTGCAATCGGTCGATACGAGTTGTGGTCGGAGGCTGGTTTTCCTGGTTTTTGAATGGCGATGACCTTCACTTGCCTCCAGTCATGAGGGACAATGTTACCCTCAAGAAACTTGTTAAATAAGTTCAGCAAGCGCCTTTTTGCAGTGTCAGGCAGATTCTTCAGCAAGTTGAATTTGATTCTGTCTAACCCTGGGGCGTTATTGTTGCATGATAAGAGAGCAAGTGAAAACTCCACCATCGAAAACGGTGTTTCGTTCGCGGTATCGGGAGGAGACGCGGCGCGGCACGTTTTCTGTACCGGGACAGAGTCCGGACAGATCTTCTTGGCGAAAGCGAATATCCAACGGTTTGAATATTCCACGTTCTCGTTGGTACTATTACGGTTACGCATACGTCGAGCCGTACCCCAAAGAGTGCTCATCGCTGTTTCTCTCGTTAACCCGTCGACGAACCGGCGCCAATAACTGCGTTTTTTGGCTTTCATTAGACTCTTCATTCGCTTTTCTAACTACGCGTACTGTTGATAGCTAGCGGGTAACCCGTCTTCCCGGAAGGCCTTATATGCAGTGGACTTCTCCGCGTACAGCTCTGAGCACTCTTTATCCCACCACAGGGTGGGAGACCGTCCATGGGTATTCGCGCTGGGTACTGGTTTAGTCTGAGCTTGATTCGCACTGTCGAGAATCAAGCCAGCCAAAAACCTGTACTCTTCCTCCGGAGGAAGTTCTTGAGTGGATTCGATTTTAACGGATATCGCGGTCGCGTAACTCTTCCAATCAATGTTCCGTGTGAGGTCATACGAGGCATTGATTGTTTTCGATGGTCTTGAACCGTTAGCAATTGAAATCACGATAGGCAAATGATCGCTACCGTGGGGATCAGGGATCACCTTCCACATGCAATCTAACTGTAGCGATGTCGAGCAAAGCGATAAATCCAACGCGCTTGCGCGTGCTGGTGATGTAGGAATCCGCGTCATTTCTCCCGTGTTTAAGATGGTCATGTTGCATGAACCATTAACCTTCCGGCAGTCGCGCTAGTGCACTGAGTGCACGCTGCTCTGAAAATCTAGCGAAATCGTCTTAGGACACCAGCAGCTGCTCGTTCAGTGGGCCATAAGCGCGACTTCCAGAGGGTTAAATGCATGAACCATAAAAAGTTAAAAAATGGTCAAAGTTAAGCATTGTAACCACAAAACACCCGATTTTTAACAATAAGTAGATTAATTTTTTTATTTTTTATTTATTGATTTCGGTGGTTAAAGCAGTAGTGTAGTTAAACTTCTACAACAAAATGTTTACTCGAGTTAATCAGTTTCTCTTGCAATCATTTACACTGATTTCAAAATCTTTAAACACCCGTTAAATTTTACGTCTTGACCCTATGCAACTTCGTGCAAACCGTCTCTACTATATTTATCTTCGAAAATATTCGGAGTTAAACTTTGATACTTTGCGATAATACTCTAAGGTGATACGGCTATTAATAACATAAGAAATATAAATATTTTTGGGAAGATTTCAATAGCTTCGTTCCCTTGATCAAATAAGACAATTTAGATTATCTTATTATCTTGGAAATATTGAAATTTGCTCACGAAAAGTGAAATTTGTGTGCATGTTTGGTTTATTATTTTAGTCTAGATGATAGTACACATTGGCAGCATTAATTTGTAATTGTTTCTTATAATTTAACAATTTTGAATGCACCAGTAAGGCTCAAAAAGTGTTTAGCAGTTCTGCATTGTTGTTGTAGGTCGCACTTCGGCAAAAATTTAAGCTAGTTATAGCAATATATCTTTTTACATATATTTGAGTGACTAACCTTGAAAAAAAGTATTCCGCTACACAAATGTTGGAAAGCACCTGGAATCGGTATTAAATGATTTGATCAATCATAGACAAAAAAACAATGTGAAAAACCTTTCTTTAATATTCAAAAAGCTTGATAAAAATCTAAATCGCTAATTTTCAATTGAACATTATAATGTGCTTCTTGCTAAATTCACATTTCCTTCGAATAAAATAAATTAAAAGTCTACGTAGACTTTTGACGTGTGGGGGGGGGGGGGGGTTGGTAAAAGTCTACTAAGGTCTACTAGGGGGGAGGGGGGGTTAAAAATTCTCAAATTTCGGTCTACGTGGTTTATGAACGGTCCCTTTTCAACTCTGCGAAATCATAGTACATAGGAATAGTATACAGTATAGTATATATGCAACTAATGTTTGTGTAATGTAGTCTACAATTGATTGACGAATAAATAAAAAAATAAATAAAAAAACTAAGCAATAGTAATAATGTGTTGTTATCCTTTACCTAATATTGATTATATTTTGAGTAAATTATTAACATTTTATAACTCATTTTACCTTCTTTTAACTATGAGCAGTACTTTTGTTTTTCATTTTTGAAATTGTTGTGCTTGTTCATTCTTGCAATTATGGATTCTTTGCTATGACATACGTTTTAGTATAGTATAATGTAGAACTGCGATCCACCCGACGTATGTTTTGTTTAGGCCATTTTTATTATGATCGCCAGTGAGTTTTGGTTTTCCATACAATGTTTCAATAATTAAAACTATCCTTATTATCTTTCTTTGTATCATGAGCTGTTCTTTCGAATTATATGCTTCATTATTTGTGGATTTCGCCATGTTTTTCAAATGATGAAATTACTAATGAACTTAGATATATTCAACCATCGGCTGTTACACTGAGTTATCGCTTGGGGCGAAGCCAATACAATGCGGATTTGCCGCATAACCGAGACCAAGGGCGAGGTGGCCGCCGACTTGCCGTCGGAAGCAGCGGCCCCTCGCAAGCAATCCACTCGTTTGCCCGGATTACTCAAACATAGGGGCTACAAATTAGTTTAAGTCCGATGGAGCGACAGCGATGTCGGGCAGCTCGCGATGTGAAGCGATGTGGCGTAGCCACATTAGTCGTATATGTTTTTATTAATTGGTAGAGAAGAATAATCTAATTAATTTTGGTTCAAGTTCAATTTTAGTACTATTGCTAAACAAACTCATTTAAAGTCATTTAAGTATTTAGGTAGTTTCCGTTATCCTCAAACATTTGAGCTACATGCCAGCTGCTTACAACTGCATAACTAACTTTCCCTCGAACGATGAATGCTATTGTCAGCATACAATCAAAATACATAATACATACAAAAAAGGATATACTTTAAAAAATCCTGGTAATCAATAACTTTATCACTACATATACCTATGCCAAACGACCTCTATTCTAAATTACTGTTTTCCTTAACATAAAAATATTTGTACGGAAAGATCTTCAGCTCAAATTTATGCCGAATTACCTAACTTCTCGCACAGTCTTAAATTGTATGTTTCCCTGTAGTTGAAAAAATGGCAAATGCCCTCCGTGGTATCACTTCTCAAAATTATGCCAAATGTCCGATATGCCAAATGTCCGTTATGCCAAATGATCTACTGCGTAATCAATTTTCAATATTATGCCAAATGCCCGTTATGCCAAATGTCTTTCAGTGTAATCATAATTTTGATAAAATGGCCACTATGCTAAATGACCGTTATTCCAAATGTCCGTTATGTCAAATGACATTAAGTGTGATCAATTCTCGACAAACATATGATTACGGCGTAAAAGCCAACTGTCAAAATTCATTTTGAATGAAAATTCCGGACAAGCGGTCACTTGCCAATCACAGATGTTGGTAGAAAACAAGAGAGAAAAGTTTTTTCTTGCATTTGGTGCTGTGAATGGTTCTTGGCAAGTAAAGGTTTGTCTGGAATTTCCCTTTAATGAGAATTTTGACGTTTGGCTTTTACGCCGTCGTTTGTCGAGAATTCTCAAAATTATGCCAAATGACCATTTTGCCAAATGTCCGTTATGCTAAATAACCTTATGCCAATTGACCCAGACTCATCTGTATAAGGTGTATGTTTGTGTGTATAATAATATTATTGATGGCAAACGCCTGGAGAACCTCAAAAAGGTTGAAAGCACTAGTTTCTATATTCAAAGCATGTATTAATTTATTTCGTTTTTTATCTCTTTTTGCGAAGTGAAGCAGTATTTATGCAATGTCGATCTTTCCAATCGTAAAACCAAAACACTCGCTTTGCGTATGCGTATACCTTATCTGGTACTATCTTGGGTTTTCAAGTCATTTGCAATTTGACGCAACCATAATTGACAAGCCCATAACGTAAACGTAGGGCCATACCTCGAAACAACTGCCTAATAAGGGGCCCTTACACGCGCAACAAAAGTGTCATTATTCAGTAATGACATTACTGAGCTTGTATGGGTATGCCATTATTACCCTCCTTACATGATCATTAAAATAACATTACTGCTCAGTAATGACATTACTAGCGCCTCGTGTAAGGGGCCCTATAGATTGTAGAGATTGTCGGTTGAGACGGATTCGTTCTACGCCAAGAAACAATAATAACCTTTGAGGTTTCGTTTTACTTTTATTTGAAACTAGCTAATACCCATCGCGCGTTGCTGCGACGCTCTGCGAAATAGGAGGAAAACACAATTTGTTTCAAAGCACCATATGGCGGGTAGATAATCTCCAACTAATAGCACACAAACACGCCCCATACCAAATACCTACTGTGTGCAAATTTTTACGAAAATCGGTTAAGCCGTTTGGGAGTCTATAAATCATATTAATACAAACTTTGACTTTTATATATATAGATAGATAGATAGATAGATAGATAGATTTTGCATATATTTGCATCGCTCCTGGTTGGTTGGGAAAATAATTAGCATTATAAGTAGACAGATACACTGCCCATAAAAGCACATTGTTGTCCCATCCATAAGGCTCAATGGAAATGTAATTCTTGAACAGTAATTTTCTAGGCTTGCTGTTTTTTAATATGGGACTCTTATGCTTTTTTTGCACACTGTGGCTTGATGAAAATTGTACATAATGACTAAATTTTGTAATGATTTTTCAGCTTTGCGGTGGCATTGGAATCATTCACCATAATTGTAGTCCGGAGTTTCAAGCGAACGAAGTCCACAAGGTTAAGAAATACAAACATGGTTTCATCCGTGATCCAGTGGTGATGAGTCCGGACAATACTGTGGCAGATGTGTTGGAAGCGAAGAGAAACAACGGCTTCACTGGCTATCCAATCACGGAACACGGACGTCTCGGGGAGCGTTTGATAGGTATAGTCACCTCCAGGGATATCGATTTTCGCGAGGATCTTCCTCAACTCAAACTTCGGGATATCATGACGAAAATAGAAGATATGGTGACAGCTCCGAGTGGAGTAACGCTACAAGAAGCCAATCATATACTCGAAAAGAGCAAGAAAGGAAAGCTACCAATTGTGAATAAAAATGGGGAACTTGTGGCGTTGATAGCCAGAACCGATTTAAAAAAAGCGCGGAGTTACCCGAATGCTTCCAAAGATAGCAACAAACAGCTGTTTGTAGGTGCTGCTATTTCGACCCGTGAAGATGACAAAGAACGTTTGGAACTGCTGGTACAAAATGGTGTCGACGTTGTGGTTTTGGATTCGTCTCAAGGAAACTCACTCTATCAAATTAACATGATTAAATACATCAAACAAAAATATCCCGAGCTTCAGGTACATTTTTATGATTTTATTTACTTTTTATGCGATCCAATCGATTTTACATATTAAACTATTTATTAACACTTCAGGTAATTGCTGGTAATGTTGTAACACGCCAACAAGCGATGAATTTAATAGAAGCTGGATGTGATGCTCTGCGAGTTGGTATGGGTTCTGGATCAATCTGTATTACCCAGGAAGTTATGGCATGTGGGTGTCCACAGGCGACGGCAGTGTATCAAGTGAGTAAATTAGCCCGAGAGTATGGCGTCCCAGTGATTGCCGATGGAGGAATTCAATCGATCGGTCACATCATGAAGGCACTGGCACTGGGGGCATCCACTGTTATGATGGGTTCGTTGCTTGCCGGTACATCCGAGGCCCCTGGTGAATATTACTTTAGTGATGGCGTTCGACTGAAGAAGTACCGTGGAATGGGCAGCTTAGAAGCGATGGAACGCAAGGATGCCAAGAATGCTGCAGGTTCGCGGTATTACCACACGGACATTGACAAACTGCGTGTTGCACAGGGAGTCAGCGGAAGTATTGTCGATAAGGGATCGGTTTTGCGATTTCTACCCTACCTGCAGTGTGGATTGCAACATAGCTGTCAGGACATTGGAACTAAATCTATTAAAAATTTGAAGTAATGATGTTGCTCCCAGATGTACTTTCAGCGGTTTATAAATGTTTTGTTTCGTTTCTAGGAAAATGATCTATAACGGTGAACTGCGGTTCACGAGGCGCACCCATTCGGCTCAGGTTGAAGGCAATGTTCACGGCTTGTTTTCCTATGAGAAGAGACTGTTCTGAGAACAAGGACAATTTACGTCGAACCGTAATTCGTAAGTGTACTAAAATTAGAAACTCACCGATAAGTTTATTCAACCCATTTGCTAAAGTACTTTAATGTGAATGTATCAACAATTATACAATACAGTGTATCCTATGTGTCAAAAATAGTTGCGAAAGATTTATGTTCTAAACAAGATCGACAATTGCTATAAATGCATTGAAACAAAAGAGCTGATAGTGATATAAGCATAGCATCGTTTTTTTTTATTAGGCAAGTGTCTAACAGTGTTTAGGTTAATTCGTCATGAATGGTGAATAATAAAATTTATGTTATTGTATAGTTTGCAGAGAATAGTGAAGACATGAGTTCCCGTTTGATTTCAAAATCCTCCATCTCAACAAAAAACTTAGTATTGAAATTATTGATTACAATAAAAAATGTTTATAACTTTTTAATCAAAAAATTAATTTTATACAAAGCAAACAAATATACGTATACCAGCGAAACAGGTTTATTTTTTTGCAAGGAAATTCCCAATAACATACTTGATTGAAAATCTAAATTTTTCCGATGACCGAATCAATTTTCGATTGATCATTAACCAAAAATAGTTAAGAGTCTTGCTATATTTATATTGGTTGAGGTTAAGGATTAAAGTTTCACCTTACCCCCAGCAATATACTGCCTATAATCGCGTCAGTCCCATGTAGATAGGAAATCCCATAGAACATGGGACTGACTTGCGATTACACTAGTTTACAGCATTTCTGAACTAAATAAGCTGCTGGTCATTTTCAATGTAAAATCGTGTGCTGAATCCGAAATTGAGGTCCAAAAAATTTACAGTAGAACAGTTTTCGAGTTACATTAAAAAAATGAATTTCGCCTTTAAAATTAAAAGTGCGTTCAGTAAAATCCGAATATCCTCGGTTGTAGTGCATCGATATGAAATATTATAATGTTGAATTAAAGGTAATTGAATTCGCTTTCGATGGTTAGAACATTTTGTTTCATTGCGACTACTGGTTCTGGCGTTATTTATGAATTTATTGAACTTTTTCTTAATTTTTCGTCATTTTTTGAAGAAAAATGGGTGTTTGGTCAATATTTTGGGCAAGATAAAACAATCCTAAAAATTATATTTTTATGGAAAACTAAAGCCTGCTAATAACTAATGAAAATAACCACTTATTGGGTTAAATCGGATGGAAATTGTGAGTCATTCAATTTTTTGTAGAATGGAGATTTTTATGTTTCCCTGGGTCAACTTATTGAACCGTCTCGATTCCAATTTTTTCCAGGGTTTGTTTCATAATATATGAGGGATACTCTGTCAGAATTCTGTTAAACAAGTAACTTTAAGAAATTTGAGAGAATTTAATGTTGGGTAATATTCGAACTCGTTTATCCAAATGATTCAAGACTTCTGACAATAATTATAGGCTCAGTGGAGTAATGTCGTAAAAAATTTGGCATTAAAATACGCATAATACTTACATGTGTCATATAGAATCGTATATCCTCAAAATACGTTGTAAACCTCACGCTCCACAACGCCTTGATACCCACATCGGAAGCTTATGACGGTGCAAAATGTTAAATTCGGACACTAGATTCACGAATGATGACTTATTCGCCGATTTCGTCACGTTTTGTTCTACTAACAATTTATTCTACGTTATTAAAACGTCTTGAAGTTTATAATTTGAAATTATATTGGATTCACACTGGTTTCCACGATGTATCGATTTTACTGTACTGGTTCACAAAACTTCAATATACTACAATATATTGCGTAAAACATCTAAGAGCAATTAAAAAATATTCTACGCTCTTCAAATCATTCTGAAGATTAGATTTTGAGATTTTAAGCCTAAAATAAGTCTTGCTCGATGTCCTACATAATTTTAAAACACGAATTGCTAGTTGTTCTATAAAGGAAAACAAATTAAAAGTTTTACATATTATTAATTTTATAATACTTGACGTATGTCACATATATCTACGGATTCGTATAGTTTGTATTAACATTGTACAAAACCCAGTTGAACAGTTAGCGGTTCAAAAAACGAATTTTATGAAATGTGAGTATTTAGTTTACAACGCAATTTGTATCATAAGTGTTATTTTATGTAATACACATGTAAAGAGTACAAGCAGTATTGCATACCAATCATTCGATGACTTATAATTTCATTTAGCCTGAAATTATTGTTATCAGAAGTCTTGAATCATTTGGATAAACGAGTTCGAATATTACCCCACATTAAAATCTTTCAAAATTCTTCCATTTACTTGTTTAACAGAATTCTGACGGAAAGTACCTCATATATTATGAAACAAACCCTTGAAAAATTGGAATCGAGACGGTTCAATAAGTTGACCCAGAGAAACACAAAAATCTGCATTTTTCAAAAAATTGAATAACTTTCGCAATTTCCATCCGATTTAAACCAATAAGTGCTTATTTTCATTGGTTATAAGCAAACTTTAATTTCCCATAAAAATATAATTTTTAGGATTGCTTTATTTTGCCCAAAATATTAACCAATCGCTCATTTTTCTTCAAAAAATCACGAAAAATTAAGAAAAAGTTTAATAGATTCGTAAATAAAGTCAGAACCAGTGGTCGCATTAAAACAAAATGTTCTAACGATCGAAAGTGCATTCAATTTCAATTAATTCAACATTATAATATTTCATATCGATGCACTACAACCGAAGGAATTTGGATTTTACTGAACGCACTTTTTATTTTAAAGGTGAAATTCATTTTTACTGTAACTCGAAAACTGTTCTACTGTAAATTTTTTGGACCTCATTTTCGGTTTCAGCACGAAATTTTACATCAGAAATGGTGTTCGATTATTGAAGTTCAGATTTTTATTTTGTAAACTAGTGTTATGGGCAGTATAGGGTTGTCATCAGAAATAGGTCCTATTAATGGAAATACAATAACAAACGGGATGCTATCTATCGTATCTCACATCAATGAAAGTAAATAACGAAAGAAAATATTTTTTTAGGGGATGGATCCAAATAAATGATAGGGTAACCAACTTAATTTGGACATATTGTGGACCCTGTAAATGTATTATTTGCTTCCAGCACTGCCAAGTGTCTCTGCCTTTGTTTGGTTTGATGCGACGATTACCCAAGTAACCTATAAGCATTATAACGTGGCCTAATATCTGCATTAGATCTACATATAAAGCAGCCTTTAAAAGCCGCTTAGTCATATATCCTGATATGATGGCATTATTATGCCATCATATCAGGATAATATAGTGCTATTACTGTGCAGAAATTGACAGCTCGTTTGTACTAATGCTATTATATAGCATCAGTGCACGAATGTCATGCTATTAGAAAGCTTGAATTGACTGTCATTTTCTGCAATATGGTTTTGCAGAGATTTTTTACGTTTACTTTTTGATATGATGAACAAAAACGAAAAATGTTGGGATCAGTAATTGACTCCCTTTTAATGCATTGTAATTAATATCCTTATCGAGATTTCGTTCTCACACGATATCACCCTTATTCTTGTTTACGGCGAATGCGAAATTCGTTCGAAAGTGGTTTGTATTCCCGTTTACGACAGCAAAATCAAATGGACTTACTATTCGTTCGAATCGCTTTCGAACGAATATCGCATTCGTCGTAAACAAGAATAAGGGTGAATGTTTTATGAAAATTAGCTAATGAAGTTTCGAACAGATACCTTACCTCGTCCCTCACGGCAAGTGCGCAGTTTGCTGTCTAGGCTATATTGCATTGTTCGAATGAAATGAAATATGCCGAATATAATCTTCAAGAGAAATTGCATAACGAATAATCCCACAGCATTATAACAGCATTGTATCATCTCTATATTTGCTATATAGTGGCACTAAATGCACATGTAAAGCATACATGCTTTAAAGGTCCTTGAAGCATGTACGCCTTATTTCAGATTTATATACGTATACAGAGCAAGCGATAATGCTATATTTCGGCTGTGCATGTATGCATTAATGATGCTAATATTGACCTTTTGACATTAAAAATGTCTTACTCCACTATCTGGGGCTAGGTGTCATTCTAAAATCTAAACTATCTCCCATGTAACGAAACTATGTAAGGTTTGCACGCTTATAACTCCGATATTACTAGATGGATTTTAATCATTCATACACCAACCGATTCAGAAACACCTAACTTAAATATTGGTAATAATTTAATATCTCCCCAATAAAAGTAGACTTTTGGAAATTGGTAAAATTAAAAAGTTCACAAAAAACGGGAAAAATACCATTCGTGAGGCAGATTTCTCAGACACAGCCGTCAAAAGAGGGCAGCTTAGTGACTCAATGAAACACGAAAAGTCATAAATAGAAGCAACGCATGTCCGTTTAAATCAGTTGTTGCTCTTATCCCACACGAGCAACGTCGTCTCCGGGCGATGCAATAAGCGCTATCGATTTTCGGTAACATTGGCATTTGCACACACTCGCACCTAAGTGACTAAACCATATACGGTTAGTTTATAAATAGAGGTGACGCGTACCCGTTTGAATCAGTTTTTGTTCTTATGTCGAACGGGTAAGATCATGGCTGCAGCGTCTGGGCACTACAATAAGCGGTAGACGCTATGTATTTTCGGCAGCGGTGGCCGTGTGCGGATTTGTCGGGTACCAGCATGGTATCACAGAATGATTTGCAAAGTGGGTGGGCGGGGTGGTTTGGATTTAATTCAATACGGTGTGTGCTGCTTAAGAGTGTTGCGTTTGAAAAAAATATATTTACATATTTTTATGCATGCGTGTGCGTTGTAACTTGTTAATCCATGTTTACGGCGCTTTGTAGCTGCGTAGGGTAAAGAGCCAATTGGTTTTCATGTTTCATATTTCGGTTATATGTTTTTTTTATCAGTAAGGCATCTGACAACGTGCTTCTGTAGTTATTGCACTGTTCAGCAGCGTAGTATTTTATATAGGAGAGTACACTCAGGTTTTTTACGCGGATTTTGAAATTTACGCGGTTTTCATTAACGCGTTTTTTTAAATTTACGCGGTTTTCATTTACACGGCCTGTATCCCCTGCGTGAAAAATCTGAGTGTAATTGCATCGGAAACAATCACATTCCCAGCAGAACTTTTTGTTTTCTAATTTCAAACACTTTTGTTTCGTACTGCACACAACGGAAAATTTTAAAACAGAACTTACCGTCCCAGCAGCAGTTGAAGCGGGTGTTCTTTTTCGATTCAAATTCAAGCCATGTCTTAAGCGTTACTGGACTTAAAATTGTTTTCCCAGTTTAACCAGTCAGAATATCTGTCCTACCCTATGTATTTAAAACACAGTTCTAATTGCGTTTTAAGGTATACAACAAATACGGTTGGGTATACTAATTTAAATTTTAAAATAAATCTGTTTTAAATTATGAAACAAACCGCTGTACTGAAGATATAATTATGTCAGTCCTATTACCACATAAAACACCTATATAACATAAAACGCTGCAGAATTGGTTTAATAATACAACGTTTACACTACAGAGTTATAACACGTTTTAATAATTAGCAACAAGAAAAATGTCACCAAGATAGCATAAAAACCCGTTTTAACTGGTAGTGCGAACGTTGCATAACAATGTAATTTATCAAACAATTTCATTTTTCCACCACTAATCGATCAAGAAATACTTACACTTAAGATTGTTTACTTAAGTTCATTAGTACATTATTGAAAATTTAAATGGAAAATGAAATTTCATAATTTATGGAGAATCTGTATATTTCCGTTGGCGGGCGTGGGTTTCCTCATCACAGCTCTCAATATGGAAACTAGCCTATTTTTACTAGATGGATCAGCCAAATAATGCCAATCACCTAGTGAGATACTTGATTAATTAATAGATTACCGTTAAAAGACCTTCAATAAATTATGTTTTAATGGGGAGGGTATACAGCAAATTGTAACATATGAAAACAGGCGAGTGAACAAGAACGTGTGTCGATATGTGTGATAGATAAAAAAGCTATATTTTTAATGTCACCGTGGTCGTGTCCTGTACACAACCCTTTAATTTTTTTTATTCAATTCGTTTATTTGATAAGGCAAGTTTGCGTTAGCTTAAAGGTGCCAATTTTGTTTTGTTTTACATTTTAAATTACTTAAAACTAGGGGATAACATATGCCTTAATGAAACAAAGGAGATTTTATAGCTTTCTTAGACATATACACAAAGGGGTAATATAATTTTTGTATTTGGGGTCATTTAGTTTTTATGGCAATATGGTTTGGATTTTTAGCAAAGAAATTATTGGAGCAAATAATTTTTAACTAAGGGGGACAATTTTTACAACTATCTTAAAAGTAGGAATAATTAGGGGGCGTTATTGAATTTTGTAAAGATTCGGGGAGATTAATTAGTTATTTTTATGTAGTATACTGCCCGTAAACGCATAAGAGTCCCATGTGGATTTTTGTCGAAAATGAGTTATCCGTTTGATTGTATTCTGTATCACCACTGAATCACACTGCACAAATAAGATTACCGGGTTTGTTCAGAAAATATAAAAAAAATACCAAAACATGGTTGTCCCATCCATTTGGCTCAATGGATGGGACAATCTTGAACAGCGTTTTTCTCGACTTGCTGTTTTTCAACATGGGACTCTTATGCTGTTATGGGCAGTATAGTAGAGTTGGGCATTTTCAACGAGATTATGTAATATAATAGTTGAACCTAGAAGAGACAGGAAGAGCTAAATGTTTCGGGAAGATATTTGGTGGGGAGGGGGTGTAGCTGTAGGGATGATACTTCTGGGTATAAGAGTCAGGGGAGGGAGGATGGAAAAAGATAACAGGTGGAGAAAATTATAAACTTTCAGTTTCAGGCATCGGGAGATCAACGGCATAGATTACAGACTCGGGTGGCCTTTATCAGGAAGAGTCATTTACTGGTACGTTAGGAGGTCCTCCTCAAGACGGCAGAGATTTCTCCACACGATTTCGTAGTACGGCTCAGATGTGGACTCGATGCTTCGAGTTGCGCGTGTGATGTTCGTGCTGTAGGTCCCGTGTTTGTTGGTTCATTCGACAGAGATGTTTTGAGATCAAACCATCGTGGGTGTAGGTACAGGTGGAAGAGGGTACTTCTGAGAATGATAAGAAACAAGAGGTAGTTTAATTTGTATATTGATGGTTTTTAGGAAGGTGTATACGTGGGACATATAGAGGCGATCGCGGCTTGCCAGTACATCTCAAACTGGGACGCTGGTTCGTCTTCCTCGGGCCCGCAGGGTATTCATTAGACCTGGTGGAACTGTACTCGGTGCACGTTACCTTCTAGTGCACCCACCTTAGCTAAGGATTCCGCCTTCTCATTGCCCGGAATGGAGCAATGAGAAGGGACCCACTCCAAAGTAATCTGAGAAGATTTATCAGATAAAGCACTCAATAGTTCCCGTATTTTCCCCAAAAAATACGAGGAGTGCTTTCCATGTTACATCGAGCGAATAGCGTCAATGGATCTGAGGCTATCCGAAACGATGATGTAATGGTCTGCGGGTAATGTGTCAATGATTCCAAGGGTATTTATACTGAATATCAGCTAGTTCTGCGGCGTAAACTGTAGCAGGTTCAATGAGTTTGTAGGAGGCGGTGAACTGCTGATGGAAAATACCGAAGCCAGTAGAAGGTCTTAGGGACCATTAATAAATTACGTAACGCTTTTAGGGGGGGAGGGGGTACGACAAGTTGTGACAAGTTGTGACATAGGGGGGAGGGGGTGTTAACTAGATCGTTACGTAACATGTTTTCATCGAAGAAAAAAAAATTTTTTCTTGGAATTTGTTACGTAACAGGGGAGGTTGGGGATGGAAAAATTTGTGACAATTTGTTACATAGGGGGAGGGGGGGGGTCAATTTTGGGCAATTTTTGCGTTACGTAATTTATGAATGGTACCTTATACGCGGCGGTCTTCTCCACGTACACGTCTGAGCACTCTTTGTCCCACCACGGATTAGGAGAACGTTTTTGTATGTTCGCGCCGGGTACTGGCTTAGGGGGCCATGCATAAATGACGTAGCATTTTAGGGGGTAGGGAGGGTATACCAAATTTTGTGACGAAGTGTGACGAGGGGGAGGGTAGGGTCAGAAGTTGTGCGACGTAGCATTAAGATTAAAACCCATTGTTTAGAGAAAACAATTTAATGATCCTCCATTCCCTAGAGAAATGAATTTAACTTCACAGAAGTTACTTTTGATGCGGCTTTTCATGAGATAAATTTTACGATTCGCGGAATTACAAGATCGCAAAAATACGAACAGATTTTGTATGCGGATTTAACTTGCTACATTAGTTAGCTAATGTTGCTAACTAGTAGACTTAGTTTGGAAGCTGAATTAAATTTTCACTTCGAATTCAACCAAACAAAATTTAGTAATTTAGATGAACGAATGGTTCTTAGCATCATTGGCAGCTGCACGATTGTGAACTGAGAGAACTTGTCTTCATGCTCCCCCTGAAAAATAAAATTCAAAACAAAACTATCAACACTATATTTGTCATGAAATGGGCTTATTTTGTACGCAATTTGCTTTTATAATGAAAATGTTGATAAAAGTCGTCAAACATTTTGAAAGTCGTATTTAAAATAATTGAAAAACATATGTATTTTTTTTCATTCTGCATGGGACGAGGGGGAGGGGGTAGGTAAATGCTACGTTTTTTACGAGGGGGAGGTTAGAATTTTGTGACCAAATGCTACGAGGGGGAGGGAGGGGTCAAAAATCGCCGAAAAAAAGCTACGTCATTTGTGTACGGCCCCTAGTCTGAGCTTGATCGTGCTGTCGAGAATCAAGCCAACCAAAAAGCTGTACTCGTCCTCCGGGGGAAGTTCTTTGGTAAATTCGAAATTGTCGGATGTCGCGGAAGCTTAGCTTTTTCAATCGATATCTCGTGTGAGGTTATACGAAATATTGATTGATTTCAATGGACTTGAGCCGTTATTGATTGAGACTGCGATCGGCAACCGTGGGGATCAGGGATTACCTTTCACGGGCAATTCAACCGCAGTGATGTTGAGCAGAGGGACAAGTCTAAGGCGCTCGGGAGCGCTGGCGGAGCAGGAATCCGTGTCATTTCACCCGTGTTTAAAATTGTCAAATTGAAATTATCGCACAGATCGTGAATTAAGAAAGACCGGTTATTATCATAAAGGCAACCCCATGCTGTACCGTGAGAGTTATAGTCTCCTAAAACTAGTCGCGGCGCAGGTAGAGATTCTAAGATGGGCCTTTGCCTTTGGTTTCAACTTGACAAGCGACAACTTCAATACTTGTTAACGAGGGAAAATTAATTCTGTAGAAAGAATAGCACTTTTTGATACCCAAAAAACTCTTCCATAGGGGGTGTCTCGATCCAGGCTAATAATATTCAAATTGTGGAAGTTGAGATCAGTATCGGAAGTTAACCAAGTTTCACGTAATGCAACTGCATCGCAATCTAAACTATTCATTAAAATTTTGAAGTAATCGATTTTCGGAATGATACTTCTGCAATTCTACTGTAGAACAGCTATCAAATCCGTGACCTCGTTCGATGAGTTAGCCATCGAAGGATACAATCGCTGAAAAGAGGGGCCACTTAGCAGTCAACCGCTTCAAAAATGTTCTTACAGTAGGGTGAAAAGTTAAAATAATAGGATCAGTAATATTGAATGCTTTTATCAACTAGTCCAACCGTTTTTTCATAGAACTGCCACGTATTAATTTTGACCTTGAATTGTGCAAAGAATTCTCTGTGTAACGGTACATTATGTTTTGTACTGCAAGGTCCGGTAGAAGGAAATTGATCTGGCCACCGACAGTCTCCTCATATAAACACAATTTGAAATACCGAGAAGTAGTACATACACGTGCACTTCGGAATGGATTCCATTTCTCCCAAATGTGACATGAATTTGCATTGCGTGACATGGTAGAACTCGATAAAGGCGGCTTCCGAATGTCTAACCTCCCTTTACACCTTCAGAAAATGTTCCACATTATGAATGCTCGATCTTATGCGAGTCATCAATAATTTTATAATCACCGTATTTGGTCGGAGCACCACTTCTTACTTCTGCTGTCCACTCATCTCAACAGATTACTACAGTAAGAATTATAGTAACAGTTTCTTTTGTTCTTTAGACAAGGTACACAATTTAAAAGTAACTGTTTTTGTAATTCGCTTCGCACTGGCTCGAGCAAAAACATAATTAATGCATACTGAATTTATTTTTGGTGGTTGGATATAGCCTTCTTGAACTTTTTCTCAATAATTAGTTCAAACCAACTGAAGTAGAAATTTTATAAAAGTCGCCGAAAAACACATTCATTTAATTTTTTTAAATATTTCTGGCCACGTGCCTGAGGAAAACAGTTTCTTATTTTGCTCCTAAAGCAGGCTAATGATGAAGCAAAGTGGAAACATGAAAACCTGATTTATCAATGTCCATTATTGTATTATAGTGTACAAAACAATTTTAATCTAATTTGCTTTTTTGGGAGAAACATAATAATCGCAATCGTAACTAAATACTCGAAACCTTTAAAATATGCCTATAGATGTCAAATGTCTCCAAAATCCTTTGATTCCCCTTGACCTAGAGAAGAGAGTTTACAAACAGCAAATAATCTTGCATGTGACGATGGATTTACGATAACATTAAATCCTAACACTCCATATGTGTAATTCGAGATGAACAGAGCTCCGTTAAAAAAATGATTGCAATTTATTCAGCAGAATCTGCTTGATGTAGCTTTAAATTTCAAACTGTGATTTAATCTTGGCCGAACCTTTCACATGCGTTTCACTGTAACAAGCACAGCATCAATATGAACGCTAAATACATAACAACATCAAGTTAAAGTATTCCCAACATCATCATCAACATCATACGGCATCACGAAAGTTCTAAACGGGGCATGTAAAAGATGTGATCCCACACTGCTACCAAATGACATCAACAACGGAATCTAGGATCAGGGACAAAGCCTAGGGCCAGGTAGGACAGAGATATCGAAAGCAATGCAAACACGACCGACAACGGTACCACTATGCCATCGTGGTTAGCGACAAAGTCCTCCGCAGGTATCTTTACACAGTTGAACAGCCAGCAGATCCACCAGAAGGACCCTCTTGCTCTCGCTCTTTTGCAACACGGTGACGAAAAATGGCCCCTTCCTCATCTACGTGCGGTGAAATTCCCGAGAATTATCCTTGTTGAAAACCACCCCAAATCGCATTAGAATGAGTGAAATAGAAATATTCAAGCAACGGTAATAACCAATCTATATGCATAGATTTTTCTGCCACCCGCCCTACCATGAATTGGGTTTTCCCGTATGCCCGGGAAAGCTTGGAAAATGTACACTTCATTGATGAAACTTCATCTCAGTAGCCACCTGGTGGTGCTCGACCGAACTGGATGCAGAGCGCAAAGTTGAATTCACAATGAACCTTGGTTTCATTCTGATTTTGTTTCGTATGGAGAGACATGGTGGATTGGTTGATTTAACTACACGTATTTTTATTTTATGAAAAATGCAGTAAAGTAGATTTTTGTTCTTGCTGTGAATTTAAGAACTTTCCCCAAAAATGACTTAATTTGGATATGATTTAGAGGTGTCTCCAATCAAAAATCGTGTTTTTGCTATGTTTCCACAGGAAGATCACTTACACTCTGATTTTATAGGCCCTACATGCCCACATATCATCAAAGGTTGTTCCTTACAGGTATCTTAACATGTTTTAACAGGTGACCATAGCTCTAATCGCAGTAGAAAATGTGTTAGCTGGATTTTTATATAGAAAAGAAGATCAAAACCAAGGAAAATTAGTAGTATTTTTTTATTTTTTCGATTACAGCCTAAGACCGGATCTTTTCGTTTATCCAACTTTTTGAAATTGACGAAGCAGGCTCATGACCAACAAAGTCAATCTTTGCGCCTGCTGTGGCCAATTCGTTGGCCCATTCATTACCAGTAATACCGAAAAGTTCGGGTACCCAAACAAGGCTGATAGTATTATCAATGCTTAGTTCTTCTGTTTAATTTAGGCATGCAATCACTAGTTTGAACCGTGATTTGTCCGAGCTAAGGGCTTTGATTGCAGTCTGACTATCCAAGCAGAAGTTTATAATTTTGCCGGACAAGCTCTGTTGAAGGGCCGATCGTACTCCGCACATAATCGCGAAGATTTCTGCTTGAAATACAGTACAGTGTCTACCTAGAGAGACAGACTGTTCCAATCTCATTTCACGACTGTAGATACCAGCTCCTCGATCACAGGCCGTGTTGTCTCTTAACATAGCTAGACAACCACTTCCCTCGAGAGGGAAATCTTCACATGGAATGTCATGTAAGGAAAACTACATGTGAGTGTAATATCACTGGAAGCAAGCATTTCTTCACTGCATGTAACCATTTGTGACCACAGTCGTGTACGGCTGGTAGCAAGATCAACATGGTTACTGTCTTATACATAGAAGGGCCTCAAGAGCAGCAGTAGGAGTTGTAAAAGCACCACTCATCGCCATTCTTTGCAGATGGTTTAGTTTCGACTGGACCGTCCCTACTTTCCCGCTACCGCACAAAGCATCCCGCCCTTTGCTACCGCACAAGGCATCCGTATGACAGTATTGGACGTACGATTGCCGTGTCAATCCAATTGATGTTTTTGGGTTTGAGACCCCAGGTTTTCCCAAACTTCGTATGGGGCCATGCACTAATTACGTAAGGCTTTTTTAGAACTTTTCAACCTCCCCCTCCTCCCCTGATAAGAGTTCGTAAGATTTTGGTGAACTCCCCCTCCCCTCTACGTAAGATCGTATCATGATTTTCGTAATTAAAAAAGCATATTGTTAATTCATTAAATAGAAAGACAGCATAAACGATACTTAAAGAATTGTTACAAGAAAATTAATGACAAAATTCAACTGTAATCATCAGCAGTAATTTTATTAGCATCTTAATTTTGCCCAGTAGAAATTTCAGAATAGCTGCTGGGGGATATTCAGAAACTCCGATTTGGTCCTTATAGTCTACTTCGCTATATTCGGAAATAGTTCCTTGTGATGTAAAACCTCTTCTGGTGGGAATTAATTCTGAGTTCCAACTGTGACGTTTATCGAGCGCGTAGCTCCGAAGAAAATTCGTAGATGGCTATCTACGAATTTTCTTGAAGTCAACTACAGTTCACACTCTACAAATATTCGGTCTACAAGATCTTTGACAATCACATGACAGAACATTTTCCGGCTAGCTTGCGGAAGCGAAAATTTGAAAAATGAATGTTAGCCTACTAACACGGTATCAACACTTCCTAACTTGTAAGGCATATGGTGACTCCAGTTCCAGAATAGAACAATGTACCATCAAGAGTCAAGAACTTGTTGTAACTGCTCCAACACCATCGACAATTAAGTCGCTCCTTACGCTACCAGCAATCAATTATATTCCATAACTAATTTAGGAATCATATCCTGCAGGAAAATCCTTTAATTCGAGGTCCGCCTTTCCTTGATCATGATGTACAATATATGCTCGTTTTGTGTAATACAGGGTGTTTGGTTCATGGTTAAGAACCTCTCGAGGAATGATTGACTGTCTTATTTGGAGAAAAAAATCGTTCTACACATGCCATCAAATCTCAACCGTTACTAAGTTATTGAATTTTTTGTGTTAAAAACTTAGTTGTCTTAAAATAGCTATAACTCAAAAAGTATACTTTGTATTTCAAATCTTTACGATTCATTAAATAGGTGAGAAAATTTCCCATTGATTGATGTCTTCACATGTTTCAGTTAATTAGGTTAAGTAATCTTTTCACAGTAATTTATTTAAAATTTAACAATTTTGATTGTTTTCATGTATTTGCGTTATTGAACTTTGATATTTTTATCTCATTTTCACTAACACTAGCTCTTATTGAAAAAGTATGGCACTTATTGTACCTTTTCTTATTTTTATTCGAAAGCTAGAAAAATTTTGAAGAGGAAGATGTATTAATACCTTTCAGTTAAGTGCATTTAGTATTCTTTTAGAAGTAAATTAGTTTAAAGTTTATGTCATTTTTAGCATTTTCGTTAATTTACTTAAAAAAGTAAATAATAAACATCAGTATTATTATCATCGAAATAATGTATCTCAGCAAGTTCTACATTTCTTTCTTTGACTCCATTAAATTATCATATTTAATTTCGAAACAAAATCGGTTTTATCACCTCGCTTCATATGCAAAAACAACGGTTTCGAACCCACTACATTGGTGGTGAGGTCATGCTGTGTTAACTATTATACTGCAGCGGAATGAAAAGCGATATTGAAAAGGTGTCAAATAATAAGTTATAGAGAATGTTGAGGGACACCAAATGAACAATAGTAACGATAAATTTAGTTAAATAATTATTAGAATAATTACAAAACTCTCCAAAAACGCTAATTTTGAGATATTTTACTAGTAAAAAGTCATTTAGTACACTTAACTAAAGGATATTTGTACATAAACCGAAAGGAAATTTTCTCAGCTTTCCAATGAAGCCTTGGAAATAACGATTTAAATCATATTTTTTTAGATTAGAGTCTCTTAGACACTTGCAAGTTGATTACAGGGAAAGTTTAGTAATGAAATTACAAATAAACGAGATGAGATAGGAATATGATGTTGAAGAACAAATTATGAATCGTCCTAAAACCCAACTTTTGGATAATAGATATTGCTATAATCATAATTCATTATTTTGAGAAAATTACCAAAAACCTCATAAAAAACGCCAACTTTTAACTACTTTACAACTTAATGGTAATTAAAACTAATAAACTTAAAGATATGAGAACACCATTCAATAGAAAATTTTCTCACCTTTCGAATGGACTGAAAGATTTAAAATACGAAGTATACTCTTCGAGTTAGAGGTATTTTAAGACAAATAAGTTTTTTACACAAAAAGTTCAATAACTTTGATAGTATGTGTAGAACGATTTTTTTCTCCAAATATTACAGTCAATCAATCCTCGAGAGGTCCTTAATCATGAACCAAACACCCTGTATACATGTTCATGGCAGAAATAAGAAATAGTACCCTTTTCTTATGAAAATAATATTTTCCTTATTGATTTCATTTTTCATATTTGTTTTATGATATTACGTAAGAAAGGACAAACCCTCCCTCCCCCTAAGATAAGAATTCGTAAGATATTTTGAAACTCCCCCTCCCTCCATATTCCCTTACGTAATTAGTGTATGGCCCCTATGCACTGTTCGAAGGACATGCATGTTTTCTTGATTCTGAACTCAATGCAAGCAGACCAGTTCAGTTTGGAGTCCAATATAACTACAACATACTTGACAGGATCTGCACACGGTAGCTCTGAGCCAAAATATTGCAAGGGTAATCCTGGTTTCTGTTTGTTTCGATTAACTGATAATTTAACTTATCGACACACTGTTCGACATCTCTTAATGCTTGATGCATTAATTCAAAAAATGTTCCGATACAAAGCCCAGTAATTAGTGTTTGGCAATCATCAGAAAATCCGTAGGTCGGAAATCCAATCTCATTGAGTTTCCTCATAGAATAGCATAGGTGACACAACGTTATCCTGGGGATGCCCGCAAATATCCAACTTTCTTATCTCCGCCTGTCCCTGTAACGAGCAAAGAATGTATTGTAGCTTAGTATTGCGTGTATCCAACCCGGGATACATGTACATACGCCATGACCGCGGTAGCTTCTAGAATGTACTGGAAGGACACATTGTCAAAAGCACCTTCAATATCTAGGAATACACCGAAGCTAGATTGCTTGAGCGAAAAGGACAATGTTGCAAACAACATCGTGCAGCAGAGTGATCGTGGATTTCCCACGTTGATATGCATGTTGCATTTTGTGCTAATGTGATAATCGATTATCTGTGTCAAAACCATTAGAAGAATAAAACTTAAGTTGGTAGGCCAAAATCAGTTGTTTTTCATAGCTTGAACGCTTACCTTTGGAAATAAGTCCATCAGTTATTTTCCGACATTCTTTTGAGATATACATGGTACAAAACTGGCAAGCATAATCTTTCTCAAGACCTGTTAGAGAATATCAACTCCCTTTTGCAGAAGAATGGGTAAGATTCCATCTTTTCCTGGCGATTTATATGGAGCAAAGTTGTCAACAACTCACTTGACCGATTCGGCGATAACCAATGTCCGATTCACCAGAATGAGATCTATGAACATTGTCCAGCTTCGGACCGATACAATTTGGAAAGTGTATGTGTGTGTCGAAACGACAATTGAGAATGTAGGTTCTAAGCTTTTCTCATATACTTCTTCATTCTTCCAAGCAAAGCCCTCCATCAAGTGGGTGCCCTAGTAGATTCAACAGTACGAAGTGAACAAGTTAGTTCTTAGGATGCCAATATAAACGAGGTTGTCGTATCCACGACGTCATCGAACTCGTCTAGTTGACTAATTACACTAGTTTACAAATTTTGGGTTAATTGCATGATGTTAAGAAAAAGGCGTTTTCTAAGTCAGTTTTGGGCAGGGCAGGAAAAGTTCGAAAAATGAATTGATTGCTGTTCGAAGCTTCACGAAGCACCTTCTCAAGCATACCACATGCAATCGATAAGTTTCACACAATCGCTGCGAACATTTAGGGGTAAAACTTATCTCTGCTCGGACGAAGCGAGCTTCGCATCTAGTTCGCTTTTTACAATGTTCGAAAAAGTTCACATTAACCTTAGAAGCACACATCGTCGAACACGAGGTAAGCTCTTGGCTCGTGGTTTTTGCGTTTTTGGAACATTTCCACAGAGTTTCGAAGCGATATTCGGTGAACACATATAAAGCGAATACCTCGTTTATTTGAGAATCGCGAACATCGAAGTTTTATACCGCTTCAAGCATCAGCATCATGAGGCCACCGCGAACATGTTCGCTACGTGACTATCTGTCTTAAAATCATAAACTGTAAATCTTATTTTGAGTATAAATAAAATGGATTATTTTAAGATTATAATTTAGGATTTAGGGATTAGGTGCGTCGCATACCTTACCAATTTATGAGCCACGAGTTTGAATGAGCGTAATGGTAGTGAAATTCAAATTCTTTTTTTCGGAATACAATTATGTTTACTAGCTACTTTGATTGCAAACTCGTCTTTTCTTCTTCAATCAGAGTATATTTTCCCTGCCAAGGAGTTTAGGTGAAGATGTATAAAGTATGTTTAAGGGGGTAAGGGTTTCAGCGTGAATTTTTTTTTTTGTGAAATGACTCTTTTGGATGAAATGATACATTATAATGTACAAAAGTTTTGATCAATTCGCTTCGCCCAAGTTTCTAAAAAAATCGCAAATAGTGTTTTCTAACGCTAAAACCATTACCCCTCTCTTAATAATCTACCTATCTAAAACAAATTCTTCCTAAAAAGAACAATTTTCGGATGGAATCTCACAGCTGACGTCTGAGTTCAGTTAAACGGCGAACTTCAGTTATTTGCATCCACTGAGGGGTAGTTAGGCGTAGTCCATTGGCCTTTGTTTTCAACTTGTTGCGGTTTCTAACGTTCTTGCGCAACATTCCTAAATCGGCTAGTCATATTCACTCAATAATATGCGATGATTTGTGTGTTAAACGTTATTTTTAATTTTTCCAAATGAATTTATTAACCTAGTACCTACATACTTGAATCCATTATTATTGTCATTAGTTGAATTATAATGTTGCATTCCAGGCACCTGTACCAAACCAAGAGGAAAGCTTCCAAATGATTTTTATAATATTGTTTTATAAGTTTATTGGTTGATTACCTAATCACAAGAGACAAAATATTTATTTTAAAACATTTTCGACAGAATCTGTTCACTTAATAAATGAAGTGTCAAACTTATTACATGTTCCACTTTTATGAAATTTATTTCCTGACTCCTGTACATGTGTTTTGTTATAAATAATGAAAAGGATATTCCAACTTGTTTGTATTGTATTTGTTAACTAATTACTGATGGAGAAACGCAAAGAACTTACAAACAATGTTCTAGTGATTTTTTTTTTGTTGGAAATCCAAAAACAATTCTGAAAAGGACAAAATTTGGTTTATCTTCTCCATGATGTAATCTTTCCTTATTTGACTGTTACTAATAAAAAATAAAAGAAAGAAATATTTAGGGCCCCCTGTATTTTTTTTGAATCAGTTATAGCCGAAATGCTTTATGTAAGGGAAATCTCGGAAAATGAGAAGCGAAATAAATAACTCCAAGTAGAATGAAAGTTGTTCTAAACTCGAACTTTTTCGAATACTGTCTTTCCATTATTATTCGCTTTTTGTCGCATTCCATATTTTGATATATTATTTTGAAGACCCATATTTTAGATCAATACAATAGTGATTCTTCAAAAGGGCTAATGAGACTTTTGTAAACAAACTTATTTCGCTCATTTTTCCACTACAGAGTTGAATTTTATGAAAAATACACATGAATCAACATCTTTGCCCTTGGTAGAATCGGTTTCAAATGTTTTCTGTGTTGAAATGATAAGAAATTAATGGCGATTTCGCTTGAACCTGAAACTGAGTCAGGTTCTAACCCCAACCGCTGTCAGTTCATACATTTTGACTGCAGTTGGGGTTAGGAACTGACTCAGTTTCGACTCAAACAAAAACCACATAAGAGAAATCAGCAAAACAAAAGTTTGTTCACAAATCTTATTAGCCCTATTCAAATGTTGATATGGAATAATAAAATCAATCAAGATTAATTTCGTTTTTTTTTAATTTTACGGTGGTGTAATCCCTTAAGTGGTTGATTTAACGGTTTCTTTCAAAATTTATCGAACCTACTCCCATTCGTTCATTCGTTGGAGTAGTTTATGTTAAAGAGAGTGTACTAAATTAATAGGAACACTTAAATTTAGGAAGTTATGACCCTCGCTCCACAATGCAGTTTGCGACAGAATTGCTCAACTGAAAATTATTAAATGAAATGAATGAAAACAAACATTAGACTATAGCATTTTGTACGCATGCACTTCAGAGGTCCAAGAGTTACAATTTCTGTTCTAGTTCTCGGATCGCCAACACATTTTTTTCGATTTTTTGGCCCTGTTCTCAAGGGAAATCCAGTTTTTAACTTTTTGCATACATATTGCATTGAATGAAGAACTTAGATAATGTATTCATAAAGTATTAGTAATAATTCAATTGTCCGTTCATTTTAAAAGGCTATTTTCTATAACTTTACAACTGATTGAATTTCACTTTCAAAATTTCTCGAAATATCATGTTCTAAAAGTTCTCAACCGATATAATATTCGAAAACAGTTATAAAAAATGTCTGATCACACTGGTAGATGGATTCAAAGCGTTTTTTAAATAAGTGCACGAAAAAACATGCGCCCTTCTAAAACATACTTCTGAATCAAAATGGTTTTACTGTTAGTCGAAAACAAGATTTACAAAACGACCAGAACTGCCAAATATGAATCGGGAATGGTCGAGTTTATTGACATTCCCTATTTATTTCTAGGATTCATCATACACATCATGACGTTATTTATTTAACTGATAATCGATTTTTTCCTTTGAATGGATATCGATATCTTTATCCTCAAGAAACTGACATAACTGGTAGGTGACTATAGGAACATGACTAAGATAAGCGGCCCACTCAATACGTCGTGTACATTGTGTTTAACTTCATTTTCTAGCCCTAATTTATTTCATTTGAAAATTTATCCCCGCCCTGTCACGAAATCTTGATTTTATCCCTACTGGTAATATATCAGTAGGGTATCTTAAATAAACTTGTTACGTCACTTTTCAGTTAACCCCAGCATCCATAAGCTACACATTGTCACAATTATTTTTCACCTATTCCATTCTTAATACAAGGCCTCTGTCTAGAATATACTTTTTTTGCATAACTAGTAGGTAGGTATTTGAATAAAGAAAACTAATATCGTCCGGCGAACATGTTAACGATGGCCCTCGCGATGCTAAATTGATATAATCTTTCGATGTTCGCGATTCTGAAATACTTCGAGGTAATCTTTTTTCTGTGTTCACGAACATCGCTTCGAAGCTCCGTGTAACTGTTTCAAAAATATCGATCACACGAACCAAGAGCTTAGCTCGTGTTCGTCGAAAACTACGCAAAAGCTTTTACATATCTTTCCGAACATCAATGAAATGAACAAGAAGCTTCATTTGTCCTCGCCGAAGAGCATGCAAAAGTATCGCCCAAATGTCCGCAATTACGATGGTAAGCGATTGTGATGCGAAGCTTGTGTATACGAACCAGTAACGCAAAGCTTCGCGCTTTGAAAGTATTCGAACATAGGCTCGGTTCGAATATTTCCTGCCCTGACTTTGGTTGCTCTTAACTCTAAATTGTTGATATTTTATCCTAACATGTTATACATTTTTGGAATGGGCACATCAATACATTTCGTTTGTGCTAATCGGAAGATTTGTTCCTGAGATATTGACCAAAAACTGCAAAAAGTGCCCAAAAACACCTTTTTTAAAAAATCACAAAAACGGTTCTTTGAAAAAGAAAACGGATATGGTTTCAGCGTTCAGCGACCCAAAAGTTTTGGGTCGCTGAACGCTGAAACCATATCCGTTTTCTTTTTCAAAGAACCGTTTTTGTGATTTTTTAAAAAAGGTGTTTTTGGGCACTTTTTGCAGTTTTTGGTCAATATCTCAGGAACAAATCTTCCGATTAGCACAAACGAAATGTATTGATGTGCCCATTCCAAAAATGTATAACATGTTAGGATAAAATATCAACAATTTAGAGTTAAGAGCAACCAAAGTCAAAAAAGTAGTATTTGGTAAAATTACTAATTTTTGGTTGATTTTTCATAAAAAATAAATCAGCAAAGAAAATCTTTTAAAATCTAATGTGATAGGCAAACTTTTCACGCGAATTTAAAGCCTAAGATCACGAAAATCCGACAAAAACTGGTGATGTTATTAGGCACCGAGTGAAAATTGCTCTGTTTTTCACATATCTCTTTTGGTCTTAAATAAGATTACACTAGTTTACAAGAAAAATGAAGTTACGAAAAAGTTTTCTAGATTAATTTTGGGTCGCTGAATACGAAAATAATACTCTATTTCTTTTTCAAAGAAGTTCGAGTTCAAAAAAAAGTTTTTCTTTTGCTTCCGCTTTTTTGTTTTTGTTCTATTTTTTATTACAGAAAAATAATTTTTCATATTTTCAGAATCTAATGTGACAGATTTTAACAATTTTAAGGTAATCGCGATAAGCTAAGAAGAAAGGTGTTTCCTCAGTTAATTTTGGATCGCTGAATACGAAAACCAAGTCCATTTTTTCAAAGAAGCATTTTCAAGATTTCTTTGAAAAAGGTGTTTTGGGCACTATTTTAGTTTCTTTGTCAATATCTTGTTCAAATAGGATCCGACCGAAACAGTTCGAAATGTATTGATGTGCCCTTTCCGAAAATGTATAATATGTGCAGATCAAATCTCGACAAACATATGATTATGGCTTAAAAGCCAACTGTCAAAATTCTCTTTGAAATGAAATTTCAGACAAACTGTTACCCGCCAATCACAGATGTTTATAGTAAACAAAAGAAAAAAAGTTTTCTCTTGCATTAACTGCTATGAACTGCGTTTAGCCAGTAATGGTTTGTCCGGAATTTCCTTTCAAAGAGAATTTTGACAGTTGGCTTTTAAGCCGTAACCGTATGTTTGTCGAGAAATGTACATTTATTATGATTACAATCGACCTTTTTAAAAAAATGCATGTTTCTAGTAAATTTTTTATAATAACTCAAGGACAGGAGAAAATTCTTTTAGAATCTAATGAGATTAATAACCTTTTTGCATAAATTTTAATTCAATGGTCACAAAAGTCGGATGAAACATGTAGTTGGTATGAAGCACTGAGTGAAAATTGTAACTTTTTTTATTTTTCGCACAATCATACTTTCGGCTGAAATAATCTTCTATACTTGATCGTTATTGTTTGTGTTGGGTACTGTCTTCTTGAGCTTGCATCCATCCATCCTGCGGCATTTGAATAGTTTTGGATATTTCATTGTACAATTGTCTTTTTAAAATGTGGAAATATCGTTGGAAAAGTTTTGTTTTGTCTGTGGTGAGTACATATTTTACGAATGAAAGGAATTTTAGCCTTCTGCTTCAACAGGCTCACACCAGATTCTCAGTGCACAGAATATTACGTGGCTAGTGCTACGATCCTACTGAGACTCCTTCCCGATAGGGACTCGAATATTTGACGACTGGCTTATGAGACCAGTGCTACACCCTCTAAACCGCCGCACCAGGGCAGGCTTAAAATTAACGTAACATATTATTTGTCATCTTATATTTTAAAAGGTCCAAAAAATTGTTTTTCGGTAAAAAATCATTTAAAAATGAGTAACTTTTGAAAATGGTCAAAAATGCACTTTTTTTAAACTTTGGTCGTTTGCAGCACTAAAAATTTTACATATGATCGACACATATGTTTTTGGAAAGGGCATCTCGGCACCTTTCAATCTGCATATTGACTAAATTCATTGAATGATTTTGACACGAAATATTGACTAAAAACTACAAAAAGTGCTCAAAAACGAGTTTTTTGAGAAAATCACAAAATCGCTTCTTTGAACAAAAAAATGAATATTGTTTTCGTGTTTAACGACCCAAAATTAGTCTAAAAAATACTTTTTCTTGAAGCTTCATTTTTCTTGTAAACTAGTGTTATTGGATAATATCCATGAAGTTTTCTAAAAAGAGGTCCCAGTTTGTAGTTTTAAGACTCTTGGAAAAGAGTGACTGAGTCGCGCTTCTTTTTTTTCAAAGAATCGCTATTCTTTGAAAAAACTGTCTGAGCGACATAGTGGAATGTATAATTACATTGTCGCGTTCATGATAAAATCTCACATTGGGAGCACCTGAAACACGCCGTTTAATGTGGCCGTGATGCTCGGCTAGCTGTTTCCGATTTAGCTAAAGAGTATTACAAGAAACTTCATTTTTTGACAGTTCAGCAAGCTTATTTAAATGGACTTATAAACTTTTTAATTCCGACACAGTACGAGAATCTCAAAAGAATTTGAAATAGAAGGTATGTGATAATCGGCTTTTGCACGCATATCGGTAAATAGTTATGAAAAATCTTGAAAAATTGTATGGCAAATAAGCGTTATCCCGATTCGAACAAAAATTTGCAGTTGTGTTTGGTTTAGAAACCTCCATGATTTCCTCTGGCAATTTCGGCACATTGACACAAGAGCAATTTTTGAAAAGGGAGTAAATTTTTTTTGTCTTGTATAGCTGATTAACATCTCATGCATGTAAGTTTTTTTTTTAATTTTATTTTTTTCCTTCTAAAAGCTTCTAAACCCCTTTTATTTAAACAATGTTTTTCAAAAACCTGTGCACGATGACAAGTTTGATGGTATGTATACAAGTAAAACATTGTTTTAAAATAACAAATTTTTTAAAAACTAAAATAATGTGTTAAAAATCTTATTGTTCAATGTTGTTACCTAGAAAAAGGCGAAAAATTCTAGCACTTTATCAAAAAATGACCTAGATATTTCAAATTTTAATTATCAATCACCATCCTATTATCTTGCGCAGAAAAGGCTTTTGAATAAGGAAATACTTCAATTTTTAGATTCAGTTAAAAATCTACACGAAATAAAACATCAACAAAACAGCTGATATATCCAACAGAATTGTAAAATGTGTGATTCAATCAACCGAAGGTGAAGAAAAGTCCTCTCATGGTTTCCAAATTGGCACAGCTACTGTTAGATGGAGCATTTGAAAACATTTTTACAACATCACATCTAAATGGGAAGTCTCGTCAAATCAAACGCTTGCAGTTAAATTTGAGATTGTCAAATAATAGCAGAACATATTCTCACACTCATATGTGATCCAACTATTTGATGGAAGGAAAGAAAATTAGGTTACCATACTCTTTTTGATACTATACAAAAACGCCAGTACGTATCTTCAACGTCTACATTCTCTCTAATAGTATTCAAGAAAAATAAAATGAACTGAGTCCACTATTGAGAATGGAACTATGATAGAAAATTACTTCAAATATGTGTAACACGAATGCGTTTCTTATAGCCCTGGATTTTTTTCTCTTTTTATCTCAAATAATCATTTTTCAAAGTACGAGTCACTGAATCGATCAAAAGAGTCGATTCATTTTAGTGAGTGAATCGGATACGGTTCACTCACCAAACTGAATCGGTTTGCCCATCTCTAATACAAACACATATATTATAAAAGTTGTCAGTTTTCAACTTTTTTTTATTTTAATATTCGGATAAGAGAGATTTATTCGCACTACGAGCGCATTGTGAATCGACTGTGTAGTAAACGCATTGAACGTGGGATGCTAAAACCAAAACAGCACGAATCATGTAAATACCTATAGTATATAAAATATATATTTCGTTGGCGGCACACAAAGTACGTAGTGGATGAAGTCGGTTTGTAAGTATACACACGACATCGCATCCCTGTTATACATAAAGTTATGCTTTTTACCGCTTTTTACATAAATAACGTGTACCTAACCTACACCCGATATAAACATCAACGCGAGAATCCTCTTTCGATTTGGTTTTTATATTGCGCCCCCCCCCCCCCCCCCGTTGTCCTATCCTTATTTCGCGACAACCATTGGTCGGGTAACATAGGTGTGGTATGGGTGAAAGGGAGCAGTGCACGTGGAACACTATACTGTATGTAGTGCAATGTTGTCGCTTTGATGCTGCTTGGATCTTGACGTTTCATGTGGATTGGAGCTTCGGAAAAGTGCATGAACGAATTCTTATGTGTCTCGTGATTCGTGGTCCTTGGCGTCGCTATAAATATAGCTAAGTTAGGAAGCATAAAAACACGATGGGAAAAATGAAATTGGAAGAAAAGCGAGATACAGCCCAGATGCTCGGATGAGGTATAAGTAGGAAAACGAAGGAATGATACTGATGCTGCAGTACGGTCGGATTGGGCATAGATGGCATGAGTTTGTGAGTTGGGAATATTGTCATTGAGATATCATAGCTGCGTTTGCTAGATCATGCTTGACGATAATGAGTGTTATTACTTCAGAGAACAGAATCGATGCTTTGTTTTACTTTATTATGAATTTTTAGTCCTTGACTTAATTCATAGTCTATTTTTTAATCCATCATTGGAAAATAAATTGATAAACAGCATTAGAGCCGCTGATATTATATGTATTTCTTATATTCTATAAAATCTTACATAATAAGATTGTTTTGGTATTTTTTATGGCGATGATGCGCAGTAGCGGGTCTTCGAACAAAAGTCGGACAAAACCAAAAATGTTGCTTTAACATGGCTGAAAATCACATGTTCAACTAATTTTGGGGTGCTGAGTTAATTTTTAATGCAAAAAATAAAAAAAAAATGAGATAGTTTTTTCCATACAGTGTTATCGAACCTGTCTTATTAGTATAATGATATTTTTATGACATATCTCTGTTTACTGATTGGTATGGCATTGCAAAAACTCACCCATTTTTGAATTCTCAAAAATATTGTGACAAACGTCAAAGTAAGTTCAGATGCCAAATTTCACATCATTTGGACAATTTTGGACCCCCGCCCATTTTGCTTAAAGTTTTTGAAATTGGTACTATGGTAAAATATGGAGGAAAAATATATTAAATGCAGTAAACTTGACCAATAGCGGACTGGAATTAGTGAATCGAGCGGTTTGACTTGATCCACTTAGTGGACATTGGGAACAAGGGAATGTCGAATGTGCGAATGTGATAGCCATCGAACCGAGCATGTGGTCTCGGAGCATACTTGGAACAAGCGAATGTTCTTTGTGTTGTGCATCGAGCTAGCTATTAGTCTCATCTGTGTGTTTCATTGTCAAAAATGGGGCGATAATGCTGAGTTACGATTGTCCTGTAGCACAAAAAACGTATTTTGATCAAGATAGATGCTATTCTATCGGTATTATATCCGTGACGAATGAATTAAATTTAAAGTCACGAAAATAAAAATAAAATAAAAACTATCGGTATTATTTTAGTACTATAAAAAGCACAATTGAATGGCTACGAAAAGGGCTAGCCCCCATTTTGCATTTTTCACAGGAAATGGCAAAAGTTTCCGCATTTCTAAATTAACATTGTTTTGCTTGTTAAAATACACGATTTTATTAGTAGTTCATTGATCCATGTTGTCCAGAAAAAAATAGATCATTACATGAACTACCTTTCAATTCACGAGCATTTTCGTAGTAACATTTCAGGGGTACAGAGCGTCCAAAAGGGGTCACCCACAATTCACGCGTCCTTTCCTTATCTTTCGTTTTTGAGTTATGGCGTTTTTGGTCAAGTTATTGCACGGCATCTAGTGCTTCATTTGATCATTTCATATTAGTTCGGAATTCAGTCGCGGTTTCTGGACCAGTGCTGCCAGGGACAGTTTCAGAAAACACTAAACACAAAACTAAAATTTATAACGAAATTGTTTTAAATTTTAGTTTAGAGTTATTGAAAACTGATAAAATCAATAACACTTCAAAACATCTAATATATATCACAATTTCATTTTTCATCATTATCTGAACTGTCCTTGGCAGCACTGCTCCAGAAGCATCGCATCCGACTAAATGCAACAACTTCAGTTCTACGGCTATTATATATACTGTATCGATTTTGTTGGCTATTTTCCGCATATTTTGGACTAAAAGAAACAAAGGCAATGAAATTGAAAGACGGATAGGTATTCTAGAGAGAATCAGTTATTAACTTAGAACGGAAAACTAGGACTAGGCAGGCTCATGTGGACATGATCGAAAGGAAATGGAAGAATCCTTTGCCTTCTGCTAAGTAGGAGTTGGGCGTTGCATTCAAGTCTACCGCATGGTCATTGATAGAACATAACTCATCATCATGTTTTATCGCCAAGCGTCGGCCGTTCTAAGTTGCAGACTCACTCAAGAATACCTAATCGTCTTTCAATTTCGATGCTTTTGTTTCACTTAGTCTTAAATTTGCCGAAAATAGCCAAATGATCATTTGCATCAGGTATAGGTTCTTAATAAGGTATATCCACAGACTATAGGATTATAAGCCAGTTATCTATATATTTAAATGGCGTTATGTATCGTTATGTATGTATGTCGTAGTTTTCGAACCAATCCTTTCTTTCGCATTCCGGTAGCAAGAACAAATTATTATGGTTATAACGGACCTTTCGTCAGTATGTGTCGTCTTTTCAACCGCTGTTCCGATGTCTTCGACTTCCATTCGTCCCGTAATGCTGGCAAGCAATCGTTTCTAAGCTCATTATCTTATTAGTTGTAGCCAAGTGCTAGTTCCTAGTTATTAATATTATCCTGTTAGTTTTAAATGTAGTAAACGGTGCCAGTGGTTGAGTGGTAAGCGTGACCGCCAATCATTCCAGTTGGCCTGGGTTCCATTACAGCCGAGTCGTTGATATTTTTCTGAGGTGAAAAAATCTGTGGTCACGTCTTCCTTCGGAAGGGAAGTAAAGCCGTTGGTCCCCGGTCCATGAAATTGGTGGATCGATATCTAGTCCAGGTAGTGGAATCACCTCTCTGGCGTCGGTAAAGAAGAAGTAGATCCTACTTCTATACTTTTACTAACAAAAATTTCCTCCTCCCGTGATACTTGTGGAGCGCGCAGTAGTATATACGGCCTCTAGCAAAAGCAAGTATCGGACTAACCATTCCTTCCCTTTTCTTCCGCGATCTACGTTCGGGCCTGGCCGGTGCCGGCATTGATCAAAAACACTTTTGGATTACCAGGAATTGGACATTGAAAGATGTTTCGCTACTCCCAAGCATAATTATCTACTGATTCCCTGTGCAACTTCAGCTAGTCCCGATCGATAACGGAGTAGCGGCCAGGGGTGGTCGCACAAGCTCCTGTTAGTTTTAAATGTAGTTATAAGTCTTGAATTGTATGATTTGGATGTATGGAATCTATTGATATAAAAGATGATGCCCTATACCCTATGCCTGCTGGAGAGAGAGCTTTCGCGGGCTTTTCCCTGCTCCCAAATCAATAGACAGGATTGAAGCAATACAAAGGAAGTTCGTTCGTTATACACTTAGAAACCTTCCGCGGCAAGACGCTACCAATCTTTCGCCCTACTAAGACCGCTGCAGATTATCAAGTCTGCACACGCTGGAAGGGAGAAGAAGAGTAGCCCAAGCTGTTTTCGTTGACAAAATACCTCTTGGTGAGGCAGATTCAACGAAGCTATTGAGTCAACTCCACATATATGCACCCGAACGTGTGTTTCGTCAACGAAGCTTTTTGCTATTGTTACTCTTTGTATAATGGCCATGATCCTATTGGGGGCCGTACACAAATGACGTAGCTTTTTTCGGCGATTTTTGATCCCTCCCTCCCCCTACGAGGGGGCATTTCGTCACAAAATTCTAACCTCCCCCTCGTAAATAACGTAGCATTTACCTACCCCCTCCTCCTTGTCCCATGCAAAGCGCCCGGGGGATGAAAAAAAAAATTACATATGTTTTTCAATTATTTTAAATACGTGTCCTTGCAAAACTTTTATCATCATTTTCATTATAACAGCAAATTGCGTGCAAAATAAGCCCAAATATGAAAAATATAGTGTTGATAGTTTTGTTTTGAATTTTATATGTCAAGGGGAGCATGAAGAGGAGTTCTCTCAGTTCACAATCGTGCAGCTGCCAATGATTGTAAGAAGCATACATTCATCTAAATTACTAAATTTTGTTTGGTTGAATCTGCAGTGAAAATTTAATTTAGCTTTGAAACTAAGCCTACTAGTTAGCAACATTGGCTAACTAATGTAGCGAGTTATATCTGTATACAAAATCTTTTTGTATTTTCGCGAACTTTCAATTCCGCGAATCGTAAAATTTACCTAATGAAAAACCGCATCAAAAGTAACTTGTTTGAATTTAAATTTATTTCTCTTGGGAATGGAGGATCATTAAATTGTTTTCTCTAAACAATGGGTTTTAAACTTAATGCTACGTCGCACAACTTCTGATCCTACCCTCCCCCTCGTCACACTTCGTCACAAATTTGGTATACCCTCCCTACCCCCCAAAATGCTACGTCATTTATGCATGGCCCCTTGGTGTAATGTAAGCCACATTCAACGAAGTGTTTGCCGATTTCGACTATAAAGTGTTATTCACTACCTTCGAGAACCGACTCTTAAGGAGTTTTTGATTCGTTTGGAATTAACTTATTATTATAATTCTAGTAATTTTGATGTAGGACTACGTCTTTGTTTTCGATATGGGGGTGTATTTTGCAAATTTTACAAAAATGGTTTGTAACGAAAAGTGGTCCAATTTTAAACACATCTAATTCGGCCATCTCACGACAAATTTTAAATATCGCCCCGAAATACTTCTAAGAATTGATTCCAATAGATACCCGACCAGAAGGAAATAACACAATTATAACTCATGCTGATATTTTGTTACGAAAAATTTCCTATCAAATTTTGTTATAAAGTAGAATCCGTTAGGTGTTAAAATAACAAAAATTCTAACAAAAAATTCTCTACTGATATCAAATTTATAACAAACGTTGATAGCAAAATAACACGATCATAACAACTTGAGATAGCTTAAATGACCCCAATATAGCTTGTATTACTTATTGTATAATATAAACAATTTTAGCGTGCACGTCTAAAAATAGAATATGAGAAAAATAAAGCATACATTAGGGCGCTTTTTGCTTTGGAGCAAAAAGCTTCATGCAACAAAAGCTTTTATAGCATTGCCAAATGATTGCATACCTGCTGGCTGATTGTTATTGTGAATATATGACACGCAGATTATTATTTGTCGATATTGTCGCTTTGAACCTGGGTATTCTGAGTTTGATGGGGAAGTTTCCTGCATGAACCAACGACGTTGTTTTCGACTGATGTTTAATGTTAGCATAATATTCCACGCATCCGTCAAGGGCAAAACGATTATAGATGCAGAAGACGTTTCCAGAACGCACACATTAAACTTTGCCCAAGCCTACGTGCTGTTTGTTTTCCTGGTGTCATACGATTTGTTTTTATTCAGTTTTACTCACTAATACAGCTGCCTATATGACGATAGACTGAATAGCTTTATAATATCTTTTCAGATAAGGAAAGAGGGGCTACTTTTAGATTCCAAATAGTGTGCTTTGGCGCTTCTCCTGTACGTTAATGTGTTTTACACGGTTTTTAAAAATATTGTTGATGCGACATGGCAACATTGAGCGTATATTTTACGTACATTATTTTACGGCGAATACGACAAATCTTATCCAGGATTCCTTGTAAATTCAAAGCAACATATGAGTTTTGAAGTTTCATTATTTTGTCTCTTTTTGGCATTTTTGATGTGGGAAAGACTAAACAAACCAGTACAATTATCTCGCACCTAATAAATTGCTAGAAATGCAAAATCTTTCACAGAAGTTATATCTATCAACTGCGAATATAACAGATGTATGAGAAAATCCGAGAAATTGTTGATGTTTCTTTGATGGGACGGATTCTTGAATATTTCATGTTTTTTCTGTTACACATGTTTTTCCAAATTTGATTAAATTTTAAGGAGGAAATTAACAATATTTTTGCATTAAAGTTATTAGATATTTCAAGGATTATCTAAAACGCATTCAAATCACTTGTCAGTTCAACCATTAAATATCAAATTTATCTTACGGGGCATGAAGAGTTATAATACTCAAGTAAACTCAAACACTTTTTATGCGGTGGATAAAATAAAAAAGTCGCTATAGTTTAAAAATTCAAAAAACGCGCAACCTAGAAACCCACAAACTGGATAAGGTTTGAGTGTTCATAAAAACCCGCATAAATTGGAGAAATCGCACTGAAAGTCTTATCAGTATCCTCAAAATACGCTACGAAAATTTTGGAGATCAGAATAATATATATTTGGAGATCAGTATATATCAAATAGTTTTTGTGACCTGAAAATTCGTTTTCGCAATATGCAGTTTAGATTAGAGGAAAATTAATTATATCAATATTAATTCGTCAAAAGGGCGAAAGTGTTTTTTGTAAACAAACTTGTTTCGCTCATTAGTCTGCTGCACAGTTGAATTTCATGAAAAATATGCGTTAATGTAAATTTTTACCCTTCGTAGAAGTAATTTCAATTGTTTTCTGCTTTGAAATTATAGTAAATCAAGGGAAACCATCAAAATAAAAGTTTGTTTACAAATCTTATTCGCCCTTTTGCAAATTTAATATAGATATACTCATTTGACTAAGCCATAAAAACTAGTTTTAAAATGCTTTTTGATTTCAATTCGCGTTTCTTCATTTCATGTGGACTGTTTCATACTACCTCCTACTCGACGTAATGTGTCAGACGAGTGTCTCAGAAAATAGGCAAGTGTCATTTCTTAATCCAACTGCAACCAAGTAAGTTCATCAAACACCTCACTGACAAGTTCTCCGACCACTTGCATATAAAACATGTCTATACTCAAAACGCAGAATTTTGAAAATCCAAATAAAAAAGAAAATCAAAAACTTCGAAAATTCGCTTTTAAAGTTGGATTTTGACGCATAAAAAGAGACTTCAGTGTATAAGCAAATAGACTGTCATTTGTGTAACCGTTAGCATTCAAGGATGATTGTGAAAGAATATATAACTTACTGTAACATCATCGTTGTATGCGTACATTAATATCATATTATTAATCCAATGATAGCACCAGAAGATATAATCTTGATATAAGTTTTCTTGCATTCCTGCTCGGTATATCATAAAGATAACACAGAGAGTAATAAATATCTACATGAGATATAAATTTGATAGCTTTCTGTTATGATGTTCTGATCGGGTAAACCCAAAGATTTTTGATATCATGGCATTAAAAATTTAAATAATGTACAACCTAGTCAAAATATCGCGCATTTACACACATAAGATAGCGCTTCCCAAGTCCCGCACGACAGATTTGTGTACCTAGCGCGCTACGTTTTTATGAATGACGTCTTCATCGTCTATTTAATGAACGGATTTGGTCGGACAAGCTCAGTTGCCTGATGAACGGTAGGTGGAGCTCCGCGCTGTGTGTTTTCACAGCCAGTGTAGTGAGTTAGAAGTCCGCTACACTGGCTGGGGATGTAGGCTACCCAGTGCCGTACAACAAGCGGCTGAGCTTTTCCATTTTAAACACTATGCTTTCTATTGTGTTGTGCTCCCAGCAAACTTTTATGAACAATCTCGAACACAATTATTCGTACACAAAATCGCTTGTACATTCGAGATCCATTTGCAAATACGGTTAACATAGTGTTGTGGTACTAGTTGCCTTTTTCGCTCTACCCATCATCATCAGCGTTGACTAATTTTGCTTTGTGCGCTTGGGTTCAATATTTGAGGCGAATGTGTAGGTAGGTATATTGCCCGTTTCATCTGTAGATAGATTTTCGGGCGCATTTTTAAAGCAGCAAAATAAATATTCTCACTGCATTGGGGCAGCAAATAAACAAACCGAAAATCTTACGCACAATCCTAGAGAGGGCGTTAAATGTTGTTTTTGTTAACCACCACCACAACCAAACTATGGTAGATATGATGTGAGCATATTTTTGTGTGACAAAATTATTTTGCTGTGAGTCTATTTGGGAGTAAAATTCGCAATATCTAATTTGTTACTAAATTTTTAGCGATCGCATGCGTAACCTGCATGATAGCAATCTGTGCTTTCGTTGCACAATGACGAAAACTGTCTTAGGAAAAAAAATTACGCGGATCAATGGAAAGGGCCACGAAAGTTTTATCAATTCATTGATTCATTTCCACTACATGTGATTCATTTCCACTTAGCTTATCCTATTTTGATCCTGCTAATAGGTACATAGTACAAAACCTATTTACGAATGAATACACTGCCAATCGAGAAACCGTTGCAAAAACGCATCTAAATCCGTATATAAAATTGTTTTCGATTCTTGTATATTTATAGTTTCGATATATGATTAAGACCACTGCAATTGCTACATTTGTATGCGTACTTTAGGAACCCGATCAGAATGAAATAACAAGATTATAACAGAACACATTTTTTGTAACATATTGTGTTATAAATTAGGTCTCGTTAGTAGTTAAAATAACAGAAATTTATAACAAGTAACAATGCGAGTTATAGTTTTGAAATATTTCTGTTATGTGTTTATGATCGGGAAAGTTACTATAATGGCAAAATATAACTAGAAAGCTTGGTCTATACATGAAATGTGATTATATTCTCTAAATTTTCTTCGCCGGTTCGTGTTTTTTACCACACACAATCGAAAAGTTTTTACAATTTTTAAAAGCTGATCTTGTGCTTTAAAGATTTAGTTCCAGATATTAGTTCGGTCACTGTTTTCTGTCTTCTTTCTTCAGATCTTCTCAAATAAGTTTAATCGGATTCGATCACCTACTACAAATGAAATGCCCTGATAACCAAGAAGGCTTGTTTCAATATGCAATATTTGATGTTGACTGGTTGTGGTTAAACTATACGTAAGAAATACATTTGAATTATTATTACTGTAAATGTACTAAGAAAATACATATTTTACATTAAGTAGTATAGTCCTACGTCTACAGTTCGTGCAACCCCATAGGGCTGCCCTTTGTAGTTTTTTTTTACATTTTCGTTATTTTTATTGTGTTAGATTATTTGTTTGTCAAAATTTTCTTTTGTTTGCTAATTTGATCTCTGTTGGTGATGTTCTGACAACTGTATGCAGTGCTATCTAGGTACACGTAATGAAATTGAATAATTGGTGAGAGCAATTTTTATTTGTGAAATCTAAAAGTAATTTAAACTCACACTATAGCAAAAGTATGGGCAGATCGAACGTTCACATTTTCCATAGCCTGAGTATTCGATGTAAACATTCTGTCGTTTAAAAGAATTTATCGAAACAGTCAAGTATCTTCATGTGACCTCCCAACAACTGAAAAGCTCGGAACAAATCAAGAAGATATCTCATGAATTGGAGGGAATTAGAGTGAATCATTGAAGGTGGTCAGAGTCCCAAATGTTGTGAATGAACAGTGGAGAGGGGATTTACAGCACCATTCCGGTTAACGTTACTTTGCGCGGTTGTGGTGAGCAGGAGAAAAACACGCTATTGTGTTCCTGGCAAAAACATTGAAACTCATAAATTATTTGAAATGTTCCGATAAAGGATGGAACAGGAATACAGCGGGCCTGAAAAGCATTTCATTGCATAAAGCAGTAGCGCAATAAAGAAGGCAATGAAGAAGTCACCTTGATCGTGTAATACCACGCCTCTCTCAGATAGACGGGTCCGAGCGGAAAGAAGAAATGAGCAACATATTGTGCGCCCCTGTCTTTGGCTATACCAGCCACTATCAAGATTTACTCGTTTGCGGACCCTGGCCATTTGACCATTGCTGGTTCCGATGGGGTAAAACAAAAGCAAGGCGTGCCAAATGAACGCCGAACGGACTTCAAATCATTACCTAAGTTGAAGCTTTTGCATGGCGCAAATCTGCACTAGAGGTTATGTGTATGGAAGCATTGGAAGCTGCCCTCGATCGTAGTAGCCAACTAAATTTACAACAACACGACGAAGAGCGCAATGACGACAGCCATGATGATGAAGTGGCTGTACTGAGTGTTGCAGCCAAATGGACCATCACTGAAGAGCCCGCTAAAGCGTTATAAGAGAAAAAAAAACAAATTTCTTTGTATTTTCAATCAAATTAAAAGTTAACAAAACTCGTATCACGAAAAGTATTTTAACATTTCTAATTGAATTCTAATAGATATCTGCTCAAAATAAATTTCTTGCTTGCTCGATTTATTATATATATTTATGAAGTATAGAGTTCAGATCGTCTAATGATAATAACTGAATTTTTCATGCTTAACACAGCAAGACGTAAATAATCACTCCTTCGTTGATAGTTGATATTTTCTTCATCATTATCATCTGTCATAAGCTTCATGTTGTATTGTTATAATTTTATGATCTACCATCAGCAACAACCTGCTGGAAATTCTTACAATTTTGATTCCATTTCCTCTGGGCAGGCTTTATTCTCACTTAACTGCTTCGTTTTGGATGGAAACATAATGTTATAGATGTGTGACTCAAGGACCGGTTGCAGTAATATGTACGAAATAATATTGCCAAGGGTACTGAAGTCTTGTAGCCTTTACGGCTTTGTCGAACATCATCCGTTCAATCCTGCAAGGCCATTATCCACCGTGAACCTGTTCGTAAAAATGCTGCATTAAAACGTGATGTTGAAGCATAAAGTTTTTGTTATTTTTTTCAACTTTTCATCAAACCATAATTGTGAACGATTATCCAACGAGAAGTGCATCGATCTACTGGTTCATTTTCCGTTCATTCATCGTTTGCGACTGAAGCTAGGGGAAACCGGAAAATATTGCCGCAGTACGTATAAACTACCGTTAATAAGCAAATCTTACAAGTGAACATTTTACCAAATCAAAGCCACTGTTGATTGTGATACGAATCATCATCACGAGAATAAAATTGCCCAACACTCCCCTACAGGCATTGAAATCACTCTCCCGAGAAAGCAATTGGTCGGTTGCAGAACCATTAGACATCCATAACCGCGCATGGAGTATCAGTCGCACAGATGCGAATCAGATTTAAAGTCGCTGCCGTGAGAGATCGCAAAGCGCAATCTTTGTGCTGGTGTGGTGCACAGACCGAAGACAACTATTACAATAATTATTTTTACCGTGCGGTTTTCCACTTCACAATTTTATGTGTTGGATAGGAACCAAGACGGGCGGATACAGTCACTAAGAGGTGGAATAAAAGCACCCTCTATCATCTCAGTTGTTCGCCCGCTGCCGAAGCGATTTTTTCGATAATTCACGAAATTATTTGTAATTATGGTCATTATAAGTATAATATCCGTTTTTCTGCCTTCAAACTGTAATCCGCTGTGTGAGCGCCCCGACGACGTTGTACATGATACGAGCTGATCATAAAAATTATAGGCTTTGTTTTGCTTCGACGAGGGAAGCTGAACTTATCAATATCTTCGTTTTTCGGTAGGATGCATAGCGAGAGATAGAGAGGGCGAGAACGTGTGTGTAAACATATAATTATATAACGACGTTGTTTTGTTTAATAATGTTTCAACAACATTGAAAAAAGCGAATCAATTCAGACCGATAGGCAGAGTAAATTAGACAGAATTCGATCCACTTTTCTTCAATCCAGATGTGGTTTCTAGTTTTCGTATACTTAATAGTGACACTATTGAAATATAATTTAACTATGAACGGCACGATCTATCGAAACTGTAACGAAATAAATCTGTTAAAAATGAAGTTCAATAACACCGAGAAGCCCGCGAGAATTCTTTTATAATAAACTTTACATTGTTCAAATCCATGCACTATCTGCATATTAACCATTCTGATGCCCAGAATTGTATACTACACGCTCGACGCTCATTTCTGATGTAGTGGTATCAGCGCTTGTGGCAACGGCTGTCACGATATCGAATATATTGTCTGGGCGTGTACCGAGTATAGCTCTGCCAGGTTTCGACAGATTGATTTCTTCCGAGCCCGAGGAGGACCACCCAGTGTTCCAGTACGAGATGTTCTGACATGTCGTGATGTCCCTTATATGTCCTGTATCTACCTGTTTTTAATTCAGATTATGTCCAGGTTTAAATCTCTTCTCTTTCTCTCTCTCTCTCTCTCTCTCTCTCTCTCTCTCTCTCTTAGAAGTTTCCAATCCCCATCGTCTGCGCCAGATGCGAGCAGTTGCAAAATTTGCACCAACAGCGAAATCTATGGCACTGCTACGTGAATGTTCGGAAACCTAACACTGTATAACTGGGAGTATGGTTCGGGCTGCGGCTTGGCAACATGGTCCAAAATGATTTCCTGCGTGTCCAAGGACAGGTTGGCGTCCCGGCTGATGGTGTTCTGGCAGTGATCTTCCATTTGCTATGAGGCTACAAGCTTGTTTTCTTCGTTTCTTCCCTGTCGTCGTTGTCTGAATCCATTGCTCATATTTTGCTAAAAGTATTTCTAGTCCCAAACAGGTAATTTTTCAACCATAACTTTTTAGAAGGTTTTGAAGTAGAATACTTCTAACGTTTCAATATGGGGCCGTTTCAAAAATTTCAGTTGGAACATTTTCCCAGGTTTGAAATGCGAATATTTTCCGTTCTACTGGACGAAATCGCAATATTTTTGCACTATCTGATCGGAAATTCGTGCACGTATTTCGTATTAAATTTCGGAATTACTGCGACTACTATAAATAAACCAAAACAAGGATTTTCAGAAAATACTTCGGAAACAGCGAGGAAAATGCGCAATTTGCCAGCATATCCCACGCAGAGCCGTCAAAAAGGAGCATGTAAGCGTTTCATTACATACGGGAATGTTATATATACAGGTCACGTGAGCTTGTTTTGAATCAGTGGATGCTCGCTTACCACACGAGCAACATGCTCGTCCGGACGGTACAATGAGCGGTATCATGTTTGCGTTCCCGTACCAAGCGTCATCGCAAGGTTCTTCGTGATAAAATTTAGGGAATCACCAAATTCGCCATTCGGCGTCTGGCTCGTAGTGGTGGTGTAAAATGCATCTCCGATTTAATCTTCGAATGCTGATGGTGTGCAGGAAAATGTCATCCGAGATGTCGTGACCTACACTGAACACGCCAAGTGCAAAACCGCAATGAATGTCGTCTATACTCTGAAGCGGCAGGGACGCACTTTGTATGGATTTGGAAGTTGAAAAGGTAGAACTCACTTGTATCATTTTAAAAAAGGCCCTTTTCAGGGCCACCAAAATCATTTCAAAGAATAAGTTTGCATTTTCTGTTTCATGGACAGTTTCTCCCTGGAGAGCAATTTGGGTTAAACCCTAAATTATGATTTATTTCAGTACGCAAATTGCAAATATGGTCAGAAACATACTGGAGTGAAGTGGAAAACATTTTTACTAGGCGCATTCAAAAAAGGTTTCAATTCTCAAACATTTTACCAAGGTGCCGTATTACATTACTCTCTTTACCCTGAGTGTTCGATAATCTCCGTATTGGAAACACAATTTTAATTTTGTTCTTTATCAAAAATATGTGGTCGACCAATGAAGAGGTGGAGCTACGAAGAACACATATTGAGGACAACACAAAAAAGGACGAGCTTACATTGTGCTGTAGCGCCAAATAATTGGAAGGCAGTTATAATGACAATAGATCGCCTTGAAAAAGCGAGTAACAAGAACATTACAGAGAATCTCCACTTAAGAAGACCGGAATCAACGGTCGAAACGTTTGGACATTACCAAAATTAGTGTTCGCTAAAATTTACAGGACTGAACAGCCGAATACATTCCCCTGAAACAACCACAGTCGTAACAACACCCAACAATTTATGCAATGGCCGCCATACATTTCCCATTCTTCCGATATTCAGAGTGATTGCATAACTTTTCTATAGGAGAAAGGCAAAAATGTTAATTTGCAGTATGTTCGCACTCTTAAACTCGTAACTCCGGGGAACGTTGTACCTTTTATTTGAGATTAAGTTTGATGAAATCGGTTCAGCAATCTCCGAGTAACCGATGTGCTTATTTTTGGTCACATAAATACATAAATACATACATACATACATACATACATACATACATACATACATACATACATACATACATACATACATACATACATACATACATACATACATACACACACATACATACGCATACACACAGAGATTTGCCGAATTCGACGAACTGAGTCGAATGGTATATGACAGACGGCCCTCCGGGCCGGGATTATGCTGACGATGTTCAGAGTGATTGCATAACCTTTCTATAGAAGAAAGGCAAAAAACATTGTTTCACCTCTTGTATATAAAATTGTATTCCTAGTTTTAGGATAGTGTAAAATTTCTCATAAAAGCTATTGGTTCCTCACTTGTATACCGAATTCTATTTTAAGTTTTAAGATATTCGTATATATTGAACAGACTAAAGCAACTTTTGAAATTAGTTTTAAGGAACCTACCACAGAAAAAGCCAAAACTTGCAGAGTAATCTGTAAGCAATCTACATCACCATTTCAAATCTAAAACAATGGGCTCCGAGCTGGTGTCAGTTACTGACGGGGAGAGTACGAAGCACTAGAACAGAATTTTTAAAACCACATTTTTTCTTGACTTCAAAATAAAACATCTCGAGGATAACGTGACTATAAAACATAAATTCTTGGTCAAACATATGATTTCAAAAAAATTTCAAACAAATTTTCGAACAAATATGGTATAGGGGTACCGGGGCTAGTTGGCGGTGTTTTTAGTTTTCATTTTTTACCGCTTTGATTTGGGGAGATCTTGTAAAAAAGAATATGTTGCACTGTTGGTAACATCCCTCAATTTTACCAAAGTGTTTGCTACATTGTCTTTGTTTTTATAGACAAAAATATGGGATGTGGAAAACCCGCCAATTTAGCCCGACCCCAGGTGGTAAATTTTCGGGTACACTCCCCGATCAGAAACACATAACAAAAACATTTCAAAACTATATCTCGCGCTGTTACTTGTTATAGTTTTCTGATATTTAAACTACTAACGGAACCAAATTTATAACACAACCTGCTACGAAAATTGCATTCTTGAAAAAAAATTCTCTCTGTGATGCTTCTTGTTCAATTCATTGACATTAAATAAGCCATAATCGAAAATAAGTCATTACAGAATTTATTCTAACACCGATAAAAGTTTGCGGATGTACAAGTTTCGCTTAACCGTTAAAATCATGAGCCCTTGAAAACATATGCTATGCGAATAAACATAGCAATTTCAAAGAATTTTCTCTATAGCAGGATTATGTTCGAACAGCAATAAATCTTTTTATTTTATTTTTTTTTTTTCAAAATCTCTCGAACATGGTAGCATCCATTGGAAGAGGATGTCAGTAATCAAGCTAAGTGGCTAACCCAATTTTTACCGTCATGGGAAGCAAAATCGAGGTTAATTGTCAACATTCGGCCAAGATGAGCTGAAGAGTTTAACTCAAGCGCCGTCGATTTTAAAAGAGCATCAATCCGCCAATTCTTTGAATCGATTCTGTCATAAATCATAAGTTGGTCCGATAAACGTTTATACCTGTTAGAGTTTTTAGCAAAGCGTGAAGAGTTATAAGCATCCATGTGCTTTAAATCGATTGATTGAAACTAGTGTGTCTGTTTATACAAACCATGATTTTTTCCTATATGAATTACTGGTACTTACGATTTTCTAAAGTATTAATCATCCTTCTATAATTGTTTAATTTTCTTTTAACCAGGAAGGCTGATAATATGATCAGGGTTAAATCAGTTCATCACACCATGTAGGTAGTAGGTAAAACATTATTTTACATTCATACCATATAGTCAACTATTATGTCGCTATTCCAAGGAAAATTACTTTCATTCACATAGTTCATATATATTATATAATAACATTGGTCATTAAGCGTGGGGCTTTCTGTAGATTTTTTTTTTAATTTTCATGCCATCAGGTGGGTAAAGCACGAATTGCGTTTTTATCCTTTGGTCGAATTTCATTGTTGGAAGGGATTCTTTTTTCCCTCGGGATGTCTCTGCTTACGGACCTACCCAACCCTCTTTGGCTTTTTTTTTTATTTATTAACAGATTAAGGCCGAAGTGACCTGTGCCGTATACAAAAGATTCCTCCATTCCACTCGGTCCATGGCCGCGGGTCGCCAGCCACGCAGTCTGCGAAGGGTCCGCAAATCGTCTTCCACCTGGTCGATCCATCGTGCTCGCTGCGCGCCACGTCTTCTTGTACTGGTCGGATTGCAATTGAGAACCGTTTTCACCGGGCTATTGTCCGACATTCCGGCTACGTGCCCGGCTAACCACAGTCGTCCGATTTTCACGGTATGACAGATGGGCGGCTCCCCCAACAGCTGATGCAACTCATGGTTCATTCGCCGTCTCCATGTGCCGTCTTCCTTCTGCACTCCACCGTAGATGGTACGCAGCACTTTCCGTTCGAAGACACCAAGTGCGCGTTGGTCCTCCACGAGCATGGTCCAGGTCTCGTGCCCGTAGAGAACTACCGGTCTAATCAGCGTCTTGTACATGGTCAACTTCGTACGACGGCGAACTCTGTTCGACCGAAGTGTCTTGCGGTGGCCAAAGTAAGCACGATTTCCTGCCACGATGCGTCTACGAATCTCTCTGCTGGTATCATTGTCGGCGGTCACCAGTGAGCCCAAGTACACGAACTCTTCAACCACCTCGATTTCGTCGCCACCGATGCAAACTCGAAGCGGGCGGTTCTCATTCTCTTCTCGTGAACCTCTTCCTATCATGTACTTTGTCTTCGACGTGTTGATGGCAAGTCCGACGCGCTTGGCTTCTTTTTTCAGTCTGATGTAGGCTTCCTCCATCTTCTCAAAGTTTCGTGCAATAATATCAACGTCATCGGCGAAGCCAAGTAGCTGTACGGACTTTGTGAAAATCGTACCACTCGTGTCGATCCCTTATTACACCTTCCAGCGCGATGTTGAATGACAGACACGAGAGACCATCACCTTGCCGTAACCCTCTGCGTGATTCGAAGGGACTCGAGAGCGTCCCTGAGACACGTACTACGCACATCACCCGATCCATCGTCGCCTTCACTAATCGCGTCAGTTTGTCCGGGAATCCGTACTCGTGCATAATTTGCCATAGCTGATCTCGATCGATAGTGTCGTATGCAGCTTTGAAGTCGATGAACAACTGATGTGTGGGCACATTGTACTCGCGGCATTTCTGCAGTACTTGACGAAGAGCGAACACCTGGTCCGTGGTAGATCGTTCGCTCATGAAACCCGCCTGGTACTGCCCCACGAACTCTCTTGCAATTGGTGATAGTCGACGGCATAGTATTTGGGAGAGTACCTTGTAGGCGGTGTTCAGCAGGGTGATTGCTCGGTAATTACAGCAATCCAGCTTGTCGCCCTTTTTGTAGATAGGACACACGACACCTTCCATCCACTCCTCCGGTAAAATCTCCTCCTCCCAAATCTTGGTAATCACCCAGTGCAGCGCTTTAACCAGTGGCTCGCCACCGTGTTTTAGTAGCTCGCTTGGTATTTGGTCAACCCCAGCGGCTTTATTATTTTTGAGCCGGCTAATCTCCTCCTGGATTTCTTGGAGATCCGGAGCCGGTAGTGTAATGTCTTCTGCGCGTGTTCCCAGGTGCGTTACCGTGCCATCCTCGTCGTCTGCTGCATCGCCGTTCAGGTGTTCTACGTAGTGCTGCCGCCACCTTTGGATCACCTCACACTGGTCCGTGAGAAGATTCCCGTTTGTATCTCTGCACATGTCGGCCTGTGGTACGTGGCCCCTGCGCGAGCGGTTCAACTTCTCGTAGAATTTCCGTGTGTCTTTAGCGCGGTACAGCTGCTCCATCGCTTCGCGATCTCGGTCTTCCTGCTGGCGCTTTTTGGTCCGGAAAACCGAGTTCTGCCTGTTCCGTGCCTGTTTATATCGCGCCTCGTTCGCCCTCGTGCGGTGTTGCAGCATTCTCGCCCATGCTGCATTCTTCTCTTCGACTAACTGCTCGCATTCGCCGTCGTACCAGTCGCTTCTTCGGTCCGGGCCCACCGTACCTAGTGCAGTGGCTGCGGTGCTACCTATGGCGGATCGGATATCTTTCCAGCCATCTTCAAGGGCAACTGCGCCTAGCTGCTCTTCCGTTGGTAGTGCCACTTCCAACTGCTGCGCGTATTCTTGAGCCACTCTGCCATCTTGTAGCCGCTCGATGTTTAGCCGCGGCGTTCGGCTTCGACGAGAGCTATGCACTGTTGAAAATTTTGAGCGCAAGCCAACTGCAACCAGGTGGTGGTCCGAATCTATATTCACACTGCGATAAGTGCGGACGTTTGTGATGTCCGAGAAGAATCTACCGTCGATTAGAACGTGGTCGATTTGATTTTTTGTTACTTGGTCCGGTGATCTCCAGGTGACTTTGTGGATATCTTTGCGAGGGAAGAAGGTGCTTCGGATTACCATTCCACGGGAGGCTGCGAAGTTCACACATCGTTGGCCGTTGTCATTTGATACGGAATGTAGGCTGTTAGGCCCGATCATCGGTCTGTACATTGCCTCCCTTCCTACCTGTGCGTTCATGTCGCCGATGACAATTTTCACGTCTCGCAGAGGGCAACCATCGTATGTCTGCTCCAGCTGCATGTAGAACGCTTCTTTTTCGTCGTCGGGTCTCCCTTCGTGTGGTCAGTGCAGGTTGATGATGCTGTAGTTGAAGAAACGGCCTTTGATCCTCAACTTGCACATCCTTGCGTTGATCGGCTGCCACCCGATCACACGTTGGCGCATCTTGCCCAGCACTATGAAGCCGGTTCCCAGCTCGTTGGTTGTACCACAGCTCTGGTAGAAGGTAGCCGCTCGATGCCCGCTTTTCCACACCTTCTGTCCCGTCCAGCAAAGTTCCTGCAGCGCCACGATATCGAAGTTGCGGGGGTGTAGCTCGTCGTAGATTATCCTGTCACATCCTGCAAAGCCGAGCGATCTGCAGTTCCATGTTCCGAGTTTCCAATCGTGATCCTTTATTCGTCGCCTGGGTCGTTGCCGATTGTTCTGGGTCGTATTCTCTTCTGTATTGTTCGTTATGTGGGTTTTTTAAGGGGCGGCTTATAGGGCCTACGCCAACCACCTGACTCGCCGGTGGGCCATCGTGCCAGGACTGCTTAAGGTCCCACCTGGGCACCAGGACAGGTTTACACCTTCCGAAGAAGGGTAACCCCCCCTTCCCTGCCAGCATACAACCAAAGTTCCCACCGGGGTTGGTTACCCGATCTTCACTAAGGTTACTCGTATCCCAGTCGACGCCACGAGGAGGCCAGGGATAGGAGTTACTGGGCAGGAAGCTAAGGACCACAAGTGGGGTCTATTTTATGCCTTCAGGTACAAGAGGCTTACGCACTGCCCAGTCATTGTCGACCAATAACCCTCTTTGGCTTATACCTTCAGTAATAGCAATAATGTGAAGGTTTCATGATAAATTATTTCGGGGCTACCGTAAGTCTACTTCACTGTGAAAAAACTATGGACTGATTGTGGTTTCATATTGCATCACATCACATTTTTTAGTGTTTTGTGGTTCTTCAACAACCTTCTCGTATAAAATTTTGTTTAGAACCACTGGTAATACATATGGGGCATTGCACGAGAAATTTGCCACAAAATTTTTTTTTGCCCAGATAAATTTTTTTTTCGGTTTAGTAGTCAAAAAAATTCGCCACGTATTTTTTTATTTCAACATAATAGGCGAGACTTTCGAGATTTTTTGTGTTGAATTTCACCATTTGAAAAAAAAACCTACTTTTTTCAATCGCTCGTACTGTAAAACTAAAGAAGATTCCAAAAAGTGTCCAAGACATGAAATGTACGCCTTTTTCACAGCTTTCGGATGATGCATATTAAGACTTACTCAACGTGTTGGTTTCATGGAAATAATGGAAAAGTTTAAAACAGATAGGTTTTTTTCAAACTTGGACATGATTTTTTTTGTATAAAGTATAAAATCATTTTTATTGATGCCATAAAAATTTGGGAGTGGGTAATTAAATACTTACGGAGAAATGAATTTTTCAATCGAGTCTTGCGCGCGAAAAGCGTACCGCCACGCACTTCGTTCGTACTCAGGCTTGACTGTATAAAATTTTACACATCACCGCGTTGTGTAAAACACACTTGCACTAACATCATGATTTATTAGAAATAAATAAAAATAAATAATAATTATTCAACGGATTGACTTGATTTTTTTATATGATACATAATATGTGTAGCTGAATAAAAAAAATTTCTCGCATTATTTTTAAGAAAAGTGAGTGAATTTTACTTAAAAATATCAGATTTTTCGGATTTTATAAGGCTATTTTCCAAATTTCAAACCATTTTATAATTTATTTTTTTTGGTTCATCGAATAACTACTAGTTCAAATTTTAAAAATCTTATTGAATTTCCTGTTTCAGACAAATTTATCAAGAGTTATCATATCCGCCATGGCGCTCCTCGACGTGGAAATGGTTGGACGTCTACTCTTGGAACGCTCGTGTGGTTCTGTGTGACTGCATTTTTTTCTCGTACATAATGAATGTACAAATAAACCTTAACATTACACAAGAGGTCCATTGTTGCCTTACCTTCAAAATCGTGAACCAAAATCACTTTCGGTTTAAGTACTTTACACCAGACGCCCCCCTCAAGGAAAACATGCACAGTTATTGTAGTTGATTTTATAATAAAAAAAACGGGATTGGGAATATTGTTGTTGGGTCGTTGTATGAGATAATTTTAAAAATGATTAATATGTGATATTTGTATTCTGGCGATAAATGATTGCTGAAGAGAGATTCTTGCAGTTCCGCAAAAATGTTAGACGAATGCTTTTTAAGTTTCTTACGCTTTTTAAATCTTGTTTTCAGTTTAGTTACGTATCGTTTGTACATCGTACTCTTAACTCCATTCTTTGAAAACCTTGAAAGTTTACATTTATTTTTCTGATGGTACTCGTCAACATTTTAAAAATGTCAAGCGTTGTACTAATTTTTTTCACCACAAATCTGACTGCATTCATCCCACACAGTGGCATTTTCGCGCAACAGCCCATGGAAAAGGTGCTTGCGACGAAGCCATTATTTGTCGAGCAAGTTTACAAATGATCAATGATGATCAAATTTCGACCGCAACTGATTCGTACGAGGTGCCAAAGAAAGCTTCTTTGATTTTTCTACTTTATACAATAAAATTTTTCTACTTTATACAATAAAAAAAGAAAACAAATCATGTCCAAGTTTAAAAAAAACCTATCTGTTTTAAACTTTTCAATATTTTCCATGAAACTAATAGGTTAAGTAAGTCTTAATATACATCATCCGAAAGCGGTGAAAAAGGCGCACATTGAGTGTCTTGGGAACTTTTTGGTATCTTCTTTACTTATGACAATTCGAGCGATTGAAAAAAATAGTTTTTTTTTTCAAATGGTGAAATTCAACACAAAAAATCTCGAAAGTCTCGCCTACTATGTTGAAATAAAAAAATACGTGGCGAATATTTTTGACTACTAAACCGAGAAAAAAATTGATCAGGGCAAAAAAAATTGTGACCAATTTTGCGTGGAATGTCCCATATACATCGGCATGAAAAGCACGATATAATTTCAATAGAAAACGATAAACTTGAAGTCAGAACTGATATAATTCAATGTTGATAACTAGCAGATCATATTAAACTTAATCGAATTAAACCAATAGCGCAACCCAATGTAGAGCATTCCATATGAAAATTAAATGATTAGCTCGTAAAAAGCGTATCTCCTGTTGCCCCTAATTTCGTTCGGTAAATGAAAAGGCAACGGTCGACCGACCGACTGTCGTTTAAGAGCTGACAGTGCAAACTTTCGCTCACATCTCCCCTGCTTTTTGTTGGCTTAAATTGCTGCGATCAAGGAAAGGACCAACACATCTATTTGTAGGCAAACCAAAGTGCAGAAGGGAAACGACTTTTTTGGCCAAGGATACGATAACAATGTATAACACGCAGCCACGTGCCTTTCGGTGGCCACGTGGCGTCGCGTGCTAGCATTATCAAACAAACGCTCACAGATTACAGGATGAATTGGGTGCATAAATATAGATATTATTGATGCTGTATCTGGCTGGTCATGGGTTCTGGTTCGGTTAGCCCAGGCATGGTAAGTAGAGTTTGTGTCAAAAGCAGCACTTCCGTGTGATAAGCACTCCTTGCTGAGAAAGGGAGAAATGGTCCTAAAAGCTTCAAAGGTAGCGTATTCGATGCAAGGTACCTCAATGATTGCGGAGAAGACTTCAGGAGGAAATATTGTGATACATTTCGTCTTAACACGGGACGCTCATACAAGAGGACATGTTTTTGAATTTTGTGTCGTGTGCAATGAGTCTAACATAAAATATATGATGACCCGAGTACACTCCTCTGCCTTATGCTATGAATATTTTAGGGCAGATGAACCTGGCGCGGAATGGGATCAGCTCGCGACGAATTACTTAATCACATAACGGCGTCTTGTTGGATTGTTGGGAACATTTGAAGTTCTGATGAGATTATATTTGATCGTTGTCCTTGTTCAACCAATCTATTTTTGCCTTTCTCATAAAGAAAGGTTATGCAATCGCTCTAAAAATCGGCATGCCAATCCCGGACCGGAGGGTCGAATGTCATGTGCCATTCAACTCAGTTCATCGAGATCGGAAAATGTCTGTGTGTGTAATGTGTATGTATGTGTGTATGTGGAAAAAAATGTCACCTCTGTTTCTCTGCTGGGCCGATTTGCACAAACGTAGTCTCAAATGAAAGGTACAACCTTCCCATCGGCCATTTTTTGTTGATTGGACTTCTGGTTCCGGAGTTACGGGTTGAAGAGTGCGACCACACAGCAAATTCCCATATAAATTGAAATGAAAAATTCTCAAAGGGGGAGTAAAGGAAAATTTCAAAATCGAATTTGTATTTTGGATGCCAAATGACTTTAAAATGCACGAAATGTTGAGATTTGGTGTAATCCCGAAAAAAATTTTTTTGACGAAGATTGCCTTTTTTGACTTTGGCACATTTTTGCCATTCTCATATAGAAAGGTTACGCAATCGTTCTAAAAATCGTCAACCTAATCCCGGCTAAAACTTTTTTTGGCTTGTATAGGCTTAGGTAGGAGTATGCAGTAAAGGGTTGCTACTTTAAAAGTATAACTAGTTTAAATTTTCTTAACGGATCTTCCTTCTTGATTCGCCGCTGGTTTCAAGCTATGTTTCAGTGTCGACACATAGTATCTCAAAATCGGGGCTGTCGATCCATTGTATGTACTATGTGCAAATCGTACTGAATATGTAATATACATATTTACCATTGTATTGAACATAATGAGCCATGGAATCGTAGTTTGGACAAATAAGAAAGGCACAATTGCACCACTAGGTGGATTAAAACAGATTTTTTTCTTTTTAAATTGAAGTCAACAAAATAAATAAACAATAGAAATATTCGTATTAAGTCTGTCTAGTTTTATGGAAACTGGACAGGATTTATGAGAGGTTCTAACTAGAGATTGACGAGTGAATTACGAATCGATAAAAAATCCACACCTGAAAAAGTGAAAAGCCAAGATGCTTTTATAGAAGTTTCTGTCTTCGGGCGATTTATCTGATGTTTAATTACAGCTTCCATAACGGAAACTTTTTTTAAAAAGTTGTAGCTTCAATTCACTGATGCAAGCAAATTAAGTGAATGAGTTTGGCTGCGTACTGTGGTTATGAATCATATAAAAATAAATAATCGTACCGTACACGTGACCACTTATTTGTATACATGGAATCAAAAATCTACTTCAAATTAGCACCAACATTAATCTTCTCAAATGAGTCACTGAATCGATCAAAAGAGTCTAATCTTTTTTGCGAGTGAATCAGACACGATACTCCCTCAAAATTAAATCAGTTTGCCTCTCGAACAAGAATAATTGAAATTGCATTTACTTCACTCAAAGCATACACACTAGAGTGGCGCGATATATGTCATTTTCCAGCACAGCACTTTTCGAGTTCCTTTCATGGTCTCTAATGCCTGTGCAAAATTTGGGAAAGAATGATTGCTCCCCAGTTTTGCACATTGCGTTCAAAGTTTGTATGGGATTTTATATAGGAAAAGCAAATATTCTGCATTTACGTTAATAAAGATCGCTATTGCACTTAATATGAAAAACCAACTTTATAAACAATAGTCAAAACCTTTGTTAACAACTTTGTCGAAGACGGTAACTAGCAACGAGTTTTCAAAAAATAGTTATAACGATTTTAAAACTTATAATTCAAACCAATGGCGGACATTAATAATTTCTAGCAACGCTGCCAGTGCACCACTGACATCGGCAATTTAAACTTAAATAAATCCGAGTATATTCATCGCAGAGACTTGACATCCTTGAATGAAATATTCAGAATAAATTGCTGAATAATATGTACATATGTAGGCAGAAAATGAACAGAAGGCGTGTGTCCCCGCTCCTTTTTTAGATTGTTTCGTATGAGATAAATAATATATCTTCAGCCCAGGTTTACACCGTCGAATTAAGAAATAGTCTTACGTGTTTGAGTACTACTATTTAATGGCTCTTCTGTTATCTCATTTAAAATGGTACAACGGTTTTACGTTTCCACAAGCAAGCATAAATTCATAACACGAGCGTTCATATACTTTACATATTTTAAAATTGGATCTATGAGCTGTTCAGAGTCCGAATTAAACTAATCTATAGATTCCTTGAAGTCTTGGAATTGATCTATTGACGGTTTCGTCTGAGAATCTAGGAACGAAACCAGGAAGATACTTCAAACAAACGTTTTTGGTGAAATTGAGTTAGGTCCTCGCAAACAGCGGTTAGCGAATCTGAAATATACTTAAGGTTAGAACCCAACCCAATTTCCAGAACTGAATTAGTTTTAACCTCAAGTAACAGCAACATATAAGTTTTTAGGTGTGAATCCTTAATGCTGTAGATGTTATTTCTCACAGCAACGAGTGTAGTATGATTCATATCTTGGTCTATCAAAATATTAAGAAAGTACAGGCCTTAACATGTACAAGGACGTAATGATGGCTTCGTTCAAAATTTTTGAATCATATAATCTTCATAGTTCTTTGAAGTTCTTTGTCCTTATTCTGGGATTGGATGCCAGCGCATCATATCATTCTATCGTTTTAAATGAAATAGTAGCTGAGCCATTGAATAGTGGTATACAAATACACCTAAGACCTCTTCTTAATTCGACGGTGCAAACCTGCGCTGAATATGTACTTATATTTATACTTATACTAAACAATCTATAAGGGGGGTACACGCCTCCCCTCTCTTCTTTTCATTTTCTAACTACGCCTTTGTTATTCAGCAATACATTCTCAATATTTCATTCAAAGGTCTCAAGTTTTTCTAATCCGAAGAGGCGAATGACGTTAAGGTTAAAACCTCTATAATCGAAATAAAAAAACATGTATGCTTGGTTGAATTGTTGTATATAATAGGAGTTATGTTCTGGTTAGAAAATTTTTGTTCCACCTGTGACCGCCATGGCGCCAACCCTAACATTTCGAAAAAGAGAGATAGAATATCGAGATGTTTGGAAGACTTACTGCAAAATTCCTGTTCTACAACTTTGTAGAAGACACTTAATTTCTCTCTCTCCGTTGAAAAGTCACTGTTGGTGCCATCTATGAGATCACAGGTGGAACTAAAATTTTCTAACCAAAATATAATTCGTATTATGTACTACAACTCTTTTTTCAACCTTTCAAAACCTTTCGTAGTGTGCTCGAACTCTACCAGGTTTCAATTTTTTCCAATTATTTAAAAAAGTTATGAATTTTAATATAAAACGTATGAAAAAATGCATGTATTTCCCATACAAAACTTCAATCGCTTTGGGGCACGTGTTAAAATGGTACAATTTCGCTCAAACCTTGCTTACCTTGATTCATTTTTTGAGCAGCGATAGACAAAATTCCAACATAGCCAAAATAACTGCAACCCCAACCATCAAGATATCAAAATGCAGCAAAACTTTTTAACAAGAATGTTGATGGTTAAAATGCTTGAAACGTCGAGATTTGTAGTAACTTCGAACATTTTTACATTTCTTATAAAAGAAATGTATAGAATTCGCTCAAACTTTCGAGAATTTTTCCGAGGCCCGGAGGGCCGAGTCTTATATACCAATCGACTCAGCTCGACGATTTGGGACAATGTCTGTGTGTGTGTCTGTGTGTGTGTATGTAACGGACAAATTCTCATTCGTGTTTCTCAGCGATGGCTGAACCGATCTTATCCAAACCAATTTTAAATGAAAGAACTAATAAACAGTATGAACGCTATTAATTTGTTTTTGATTCTGATGTTTAGTTTCCAAGATATGAATGTTTGAATGTGTAAAAATGGCGTTTTTTGCAGTTTTTTTCAATTATCTGCCGAAATTGACAACATAGATTAACAATTTATATGTTTTAGACAGCTTTAACGAATACCTTTCGAACAAACTATAAATTGTTGAAATCGGACTATTATCAAAAGAGATATTTAACATTAAATGCGGACGAAAGATTTTTATCATTTCCCATTGCCAGAAATATGACCAAAAACATGTAATCTATTATTAACGCCAAGACGGCTTATTTTAGGTCAATAGTATCTTTGGAGAATTTAATGTAGATAATATGCCCTTTCTTTTGGTATTGTGCTTTTGCTGATTAATCCCCCAATGAGTGAGATATTTTCACAAATAACTTTACTAAAGACTTTAAATATCTATTTTGAATACTTTAAAAGTTATGGTTTGTTGTTTGTTGATTACTCTGATAAAACGAATTATGTATTTCATTTTTCTATCTAAAATCGCTAGAAATAATCACCGAACACTTCCAAGTTGTCTGGAAGGAACTTGATAACTTATCAGTACAAAAATGTTCATTTGTGCGAACCTTCTGACTGCAATTTTTCTAACTTATAACCATCGGATCGATCTGAAACATATCGGAAAATGAAAAGCGAAATAAATAACTCCAAGCAACGGCGTAGCCAAGAGAAGGTTTTGGGGTATAACACCATACAACCCCCCCTCACCACACCCAAAAAAAAATTGGATTGAAGTTGAAAATTTATTGATTCAGACTGATTTAATTCAATATTACAATAACAATTATCTGATCCGTAGATTGATAACCTGTTGTTGTAAACATCATGAGGACTTTTGATAAATTGTCGGAATGGGGTCCTGATATGTAACTGATCCATTCGTTCTGATTTCACAGTTGTCTAATAGCATCAATATCAAATTCCTGCCTGAAAACATTCCAATAGAAAATTCCAGAGTTCTGTAACCAATCATCATCCTCAGATTTATTTTCAAATTGAGCTTGTTTTTGTAGAAATGTACTGTAATAAGGGTCTTTATTTAATAGGAAGCGAAGTTAAAATTGATTTAATGTCTATGAAACATAGAACAGCTCACCAAAAAAATGCATAACTTTCAACATATGCCAAAAATGTTTTTGCCTTTCTCATTCACTCTAAAATTCGTCAATCTAATCCCGACCCGGAGGGCCGAGTGTCATATGCTAATCGACTGAGTTCGTCGAGATTTCTCAGAGATGGCTGGACCGATTTGCACAAAGTTAGTCTCAAATGAAAGGTACAACCTTCCCATCGGCTGCTATTGAATTTTTTTTATTGATTAGACTTCCGGTTCCGGAGTTACGAGCAGAAGAGTGCAATCACACAGCAAATTCCCATATAAACTGAAATGAAAAATTTCCAAAATCAAATTTGTATTTTTGATGCCAAATGACTTTAAAATGCATGAAACATTGAGATGTTTGACAAAAATTGACTTCTTTGGACTTTGGTACATTTTTGCCTTTCTCATATACAAAGGTTATGCAATCACTCCAAAAATCGTCAATCATACCGACCCGGAGGGAGTATGCAGTGAGGGGTTGCTACTTTAAAATTAAAACTAGTTTAAAATTTCTTAACAAGTTGAAAATTTTCGGCAGGACCTGGACCTCCCGGATCTTTCTCCATGATCCGCCCCTGGTTTCAAGCGATGTTTCAGTATCACATAGTATCTCAAGATCGTGGCTGTCGATCCATTGTATGTATGTGCAAAACGTACTGAACATGTAATATTCATTTCCACCATTGTATTGAACATAACCAGGAATCGTAGTCTGGACAAATGAGACAAGCACAATTGCACCACTAGGTGGATTAAAACAGGTTTTTATTTTGTGAATGCGTCGAGTTGAGACGAAAACGTAATATGATTAATAACGAGGATAACACTTTCCGAATGTAGAGAGAAATTTATAAAAAAATGACGATTTCCATTCGACTCTAGCAGGTCCTGATCGATTTTGATGAGCATTTGATTTTTGTTGTATGACCAATTATATGTATAGGTCAAATGTTTAAAAACAGTACTTTAAGGTCAAGATAGCATCATTTTGAAACCGCCAATTTCGGAGGTTTAGTATCTTCGATGAGTTTTACAAACGTTAAACAGCGCAACATTTGATAAAATAATTTTGACGGTATGTCGTCCAAGAAGTATTTATGGTGAATTTTCTCAGGTTAATATTCATGACTACATTAAAGTCTCAACAAATTCGCTAAAGACACGAACTCTGTTACTATTTTCTGAAAAATTAATTCTGCATAATTTTAAAACTTCAAAAATTACGGTTTCGGAATTATGCCGTTTGGACAGTATGATCGATTTTCACCAAACCCCCACCAAACCGAATTTCTGGCTACGCCGCTGATTTCAAGTAAGTAGAAACAAAGTCGTTCTACACTCGTTCAAAAGAAACTTCTTCGAATGCTGAATATCTATTATAACACATTGAAACCCCGATTTTATCAGCCAAATATGAACATATGTTTGATGGGCTCTAGCAGACGAACAAGACTGAATTCGAGTAAATCCTTTCTTGAGCATGTTTTCCTTATCATGAAGATATGCGAAATATGCTAAAAAAAAAGTTCATCATAATCAGAAGTAGTTACCAGACTACATCAAGGGACGAGAAGAATATTTTAACAGCTTCAGTTTATTATAAAGAAAAAAAATTGCCCGATTTAGTCAATGTCCCCATTTTGTCAGCCTAAAATACACCATGAGACTGATAAAAATGGTCTTTATTGTATATATTATTCGCTGTGTTTCACATTAATAGGTACATTTCTTTTTTGGAGATTTTTTATTGCATCGAGCTACAACAATTTTTAAGTAGTTTTCAAGGGGTTATTTTATAGACTTCTTCTAAAATTTGGCGGACCTATTCCAATTCGTATACCAATTAATTGGTATACTTAAGGGTTTATATGTTGCAGATAGAGAAAATACTGAAATTTTCAGCTTTTTTCCTACACAATATTACGAAAGCTTATTAAACAATTTTTCCTAATAAGTTTGTGAAAATTATAAACTATTTGAAATTTTTTAATAGTTTTATTTTTTATTTAACCGTAATTTATTAATAAATAGTGACCATCGCTTCACAACGTAGTCTATTTTTCATGGCTTGCGGTGAACACGATCTCTCGAATTGCTGAACTGAAAATTATGGAATAGAAATTAATTTTTAGTATTCTTTACAGATCCGTTGGTGCCCTAAGACGATTTCGCTAGATTTTCAGAGCACTGTTCACCCATTGCATTAACGCAAGTGACGGAAGGTTATCGAAAAGTTTCGTTAAAATGAAAATTCCAGTAATGATGATGATTTTCCCAAACGGTTCGTTTTCGTGAGGTTTTTATTTGTTCTTTGGCATTAGGATTAGCGGTAATAATTCAAATCAAGGATACTACTGGGAAGTCACCTTTGGAAAAGTCGATTTTTTCGCTTTCCCATTGATTTGGTTTGAGATTTCTAGCACTGATGTTGTCCTATGCTGATTTGAGCGATTCTCTGAGTCCTGCCACTATCCCATGTAATATGTGTTATCAAAAACATCGCGAAGCATCAAGCTCTAAATTTTCTCAAACGATATAATATCCGAAGAGAGTGATAAGAGTTATAAGAAATGTCTCATCACACTGTTAGGTGGATTAAAAACGTTTTTATGACTAGAACATACTGGAAGGAAGCCAAATTACTTTACGTTTCCCATTTATAAATGACCAAAACTGATTTGGGTTTCTTTTTAAGTTGGATTGGGTTTGTGCTACGTGTCTTAAGTAGAGAAAGCGATTACATGTTTTGTAGCTGTTGTTGGCTAGTGTGAACTCCCTTTTTGTAATGTGGTTTCGTCGCCTAGTGTGATGTCGAAGCGCAGATGCTCGTAACCTTTTCAGTTTACGTAGCTGCTTGTTGGACCATGCTGGATTTGGTCGGGGACGAGGTGCAGGCGCATGTATACTGAAAGCTGTTTAAGCACGGGTGAAAGTTTTTCTACGGCAACATCTACATCGATAGCGAAGTTCAAGAAAGTCTCTCAAGCGATTGTCTGTAGTGAGTTATGAAGTCTAGAGAAGTCAGTATTCGAAAAGTTCTCCCTGACATCCTCCATCTCGTCATAAATAATCAGCTGCGGACAAATCTGCGTTACTAGCAGTGGAGGATTATGTGCGTCTACAGCAACTAATGGTTCAAGTGCTTCTGAAGCGGTGCGGTTCATTGAAACATTTTCGTTCATAAACTGGAGGTTCAGGATTCGATTTCGCCTATTATTCACTGTAGACATCTATCGCATGTTCAGCACAAACATTCCGTCCAATAAGATAGTGGAGGATTATGTGCGTCTACAGCAACTAATGGTTCAAGTGCTTCTGAAGCGGTGCGGTTCATTGAAACATTTTCGTTCATAAACTGGAGGTTCAGGATTCGATTTCGCCTATTATTCACTGTAGACATCTATCGCATGTTCAGCACAAACATTCCGTCCAATAAGATAGTACCTGCCTTCGAAAAGGTTGATTCAGGAGGGTCTGGGAAGGCATACCCGGAGGGGGTACATTTCCAAAGATGTCCAGGTTGGTTATAATCGCCATATAGTAGATGTGTCGTGTTGGGTTCAATGGAAGTTGCGATATCAAGTGCGGAGTCTATGTGCTTCTGAATAATTTCTACATCTGAATAATTTCTACATAAATTAGTATAGGGCCACGAATAGTTACCCAGAGTTGTTCGAGATTGTGAGTATTATTTTTGTGTTTGGGTGAGTCGGTTAGAGACTGTAATGACTTGAGCACACCACCACCACTTTTCTTCCCTGAACTATTAAAATCGCGGTCGTTACGATATACCGAGTACCATGAGCCAAATAGTTGGAGCGAGATGATTTGATCATTCAGCCACATTTTGGGCAGCATAATAACATCTTGATCAACATTTGAAGCAGCGACGAACAGCTCATCAATTTTTGTCCTCACGTTCTGATAGAAGATTTTAAGATGTCCCTGCAAATTGCTCCTTGGCGGTGCTCGGTGGTGGATCGAGTGGTGGTGGAAGTAAGCGCCTGTAATCGGGGTGGATTTTCAACGGGGAGAACATCTGTATGTCCCACTTCGGAAGGACATATACATTCATTGTATTTATCTGAGTAAACGGATACAGGAGTTCCATGTCCTTCGAGTTGGTCTGACTTGTTTCTTATTCTTCAAGTTCTGTGGTAGACGGATGGTTGTCGGTGACGGAATCGACCTGATTGTAGGTAGTTGTCGCAGCTTTAAAAGCTTGTTTTGGACTGGACCCAACCACCTGAGCCAATTCACAAACAACAAAAATTTAACTGACCTCATTGCCAGTTTTAATTAGTCTATCATCAAAAAAATTTCACAAGAAGGAACAATTTTCATTGATATTTTATTTCAATACATGAAGGTTGAAAGCATTACCGAACACTATCAAAAATGAAATATTTCGGATTTAGTTGATTATGTTGTAAAATTTAAATTATGAATGATTTTTGTAACATACAATAAGATAATTTCTTTTCATCTCTTGAGATGCTAAACTAGATGTGGAATAAATTTTATTCGTAGTGCTGGCTGATTAAATAGAATAACAACGTAACACGACATGAATTTTCATGGCCCACAGAAAAAACGGTCGATTTAAATTACGAAAAATGCGCGATCTCACCGAGCGTGGCGCTTGCGAAGCAATTTTGACACAGCCATCGCTTCGTTACCGCAAGCACCCGAAAACATGGGAACATTCGCCACTTTTGAGTGTATTAGTTTTATAGATGTCAAAATGAACATGGCGCCCGCGATCCATAAAATAAGTAAACATAAAGATCCGAACGAGCATCTTGATTCTTTGAGACACGATAAAAAGAGAGAAAAGTTCGAACTTCATCACGGACACTTTCTTATCTCGAACTTACCGGTCAAAATAATTATGACTGAACCGAATCAAAACCTCTGGTCACAGATAAGCCCACTACGTTACTTGTTTATGTTTTTCTTCATCATATCCGTTTGTTTTATCGGTTTTATCGAAGAAAAATGACAACAGTACTTATGCTTAGAACAATGTGGTCGCCTGTACCGTCTTGCCCGAAACATTACCGCCATTTTCATTTTATGCAAACGAAAACAAATAAAATGGTCCAAAAATGTGAAATGTATTCCTGTCGATGTGTCCAAGGCAAGAATTGTTCAAAATCATTTCGGTCTTTTCTGCACGGAGAAATTCAACGTTGGCGGGGTGCAGGAGCTACGAAAACTGAAGATACGCTCAGACCATATTCAATCTAGATATGTTTAATGATCCGACGCAACCCAATTAACACCCATAATAATCCCACGACTTGAGGTAAACTATTAAGTCGTGGGATTATTATGAATGATATTAATTACATATTTAGGTTGCGATGGAGTCAAATCAATCAAGAAATGCTACGTCATTTATGGATGGTCCCTAAGCGATTTTTCTATTTTGCTCTTCAAATATAACAATAGCAATAATGCTCATACCTTTCTTCTACTATATTACAGATGACAAGCGGTGTGGGTATTGATGCTAGGACTAGAAAATTATTCCCTATGGTTGCCAGAATCAAATTTTGTGCAATGTGTTCAACAGATGTCGCTAGTAAACCGAGGGCGATGAATTTTTTAGAATTTTCTTTGAGCTGTTACGTCTGTTTGTCTGTCTTTCAAACAACAATCCGCAAATACCTTTTGCATTTTGTCTCTTTTAAGATTCATCACATAAATTCACAAAAAAATTAAGATTACAGTCCACAAAAGATAACATTATGAGAAACATAATTAATATTCAATTTACGTATGCAATAACTGACCTCCGGAGTATTTCAACAATTAAACTCTATACTTTCCACCGTCCATGAAACAAGACGTCAATCAAAATTAGTCATTATTTTAAAATATGTTTTATTTGACGATGAACTAGTTTAAATCGACAATATGCTCAGTTGAATTTCAATTGTTCTGAAATAGTAGTGTAACGGCATGCGTTTGTGCCCAAGCTGAAACAAAAGTTACAAGCAGAGCACGGTGTGTTTGGTAGAACAATTTTATTCAAAAAAAAAATCGGCATCGCTAAAACTTCAGCATGGATAGAATGGGCTTTTCCCTTTCATTTGAAAGTCAAATTAAAATATTCTGTCGGGGGCTCCAGAACAACTTTTTATTTTAATTTTTTTTTTGTTTGAAAACTTAGGTTTTTCAATTAAACTGGTTCACATTTTTGCCCATAGGTAGTACTTTAGACATTCAAAGATTACCAAAAGTGAGAATCTGATGGACAATTTCATTGTGTACAACTTTGTAGAAAACTACATCGCGATCTAAAATCGCCAGAGAAAGCTATTAAATTTTTGTCAAAGTTTCTAGATTCGCACGGGGCCTATTGTTTAAGAAGCTTCATCCAAAAACAATTTCATTTGTAAAAAATGATTTACCTTATTTTAACAGTGTGCTTAGAAGAATCTGAATGCTAGCAAAGTCCACCCTTTAAGCGGAAAAAACATAATTCCAGATTCCACCGTTTTATGCGCCCCAATGATTTAGTACTCTTTTGAAAGATGGTGGGTAATACAGCAAAATGAAACAGTTTTTTTTTCTGTCACAGATATATTTGTTTCTTCTTTTTTATTTCTTCACTCATTCTGGAGTATGCTTGATGTAATTTTGAACCAACCCCTTTGCTCGTTAGCATCTTGTGGGATATAATAGGCCTAAATTTTAACATTATATTTGATTAAACTCGATTAGATATTCAGTCATTTGATTGGATTTCGATTGAGAATCCTGATTGACGGTTTCATGAAGGATAGAAAAATAATTCGATGAGATTTATGTTCAAGTGTGTTAACTTTTGGGAATCGTTGTACATTGAACAGAAATCGCAATAGTAAATGAGAAATAAAGGTTTTGTCTATTGTACGAAGATAGTGATCTCAATATAAAAGGAGATATGGAAAGTATCACCCTTACCCGAAAGACATGTTGCTGTTAATGTTTCCAGATTCTGAACTGAACTGGCAACTCTGTCTTCTTGATATGTGATCTTTGCTTTTATCCCATATTATGACGGAAATCTTCAATAAACAGACTTGTATTACTTTGAGAATTTACTGAATGTATGGTTCAGCCTGACACTTTCTTGTTCGTTTTCTGTTGTGATCCGTGTTAAATGAGTAACGACTCCGGAATTTTTTCTTAAAGGAAATTATGAAACTTGGTTTTGTTCTTTTTTCTGAGATGTGAAGTGTGTTTGATTTGGAAATAAAATTTGAGGACAAGCAAAACTCTGAATCTATAAATTCTGATGAAATGAATCTACCCCAAAAGATAACAAACATGGATCCAAAACTCAAAGAGCTTTTTTCTCTTTCAATCATCTTTCTTTTAATGTTGATAAGGACAAACAGGTTTCTCAACCCAAAAGTGCAATAAAATCCTTCGTTCATTACAATGACTCGAACTGTCTACTTTAGTTCATTCAAATATAAGGCTTTAAATTTAAGCCAATTATATTTTACCAGGCAGGACAGGATCAGGAAGCAGGGTCATTCTAGTTTTCATTAACTATCTCCTAGAGCGAGAAAAGAAATAAAAAAGGAATGATAAAATCCGTTACTACATTAATCAACATCTTGAAATGGTATAAGATTATCGAATAAACTTGCTCAACACCTTTCCACACCTCCTTGTTCAAAAAAGACAATGTCGCCCAAGAGCCGGAGGAATCTGAAAATATATTTTTTCTGTTGAGAATGGGACTTTGTAAACATTGAAATTTATCTGAATTTACTGTTCATTTAAACCCAGCATTTTTTTGTAAGTCCTTGTTAATCGACTTCTTAATCCATATCCATAACTTTTTCGGGTGATTTTACATTGATTTATAGCATTCTACGAAGTTGTAGACAATGAGATTGTTCATCAGATTCTCATTTTTAGTATTTTTTGAATGTCTATAGTATCAATTAGCGGCAAAAATGTGAATTACATTCATTAAAAAACTTAAGTTTTCAATAAAAAAAAAACTTTAAAATAAATAGTTGTTCTAGACCCCCCGACAGAATATTTTAATTTTACTTTCACATGAAAGGGAAAAGTCCATTCTTCCATATTCCGAAGTTTTACAGATGCCGATTTTTTTGAATAAAGTTGTTCGACAAAGACACCGTGAGAGATAAGCATTTAAAGCTTCACCCTACGTAAGCTTATCAAGTTTTGTGCCGAGGCTAAAACCTTCGTATCCAGACTGAGACTGACGGCATCCAAACAACAGCGCTAGATTATTGTTTTCAACAAAAAGTTAGTTCGCCCAAATATCAACTAGACGAAATCAAGAATTCAAGTACTTTTTTAGTTGAAATTGTGATAAATCGGCTTTCAGTGTAGCATAATATCCAATTTCACTTAGAAAATGGTTAGCATTTCACGAATATGAATGTGCACATTACTCTACGCTAAATTTACAACTCGGTCAACCAGCCCCGCACAAAATCGCCCAACCTACCCCAATGCATATTTTCTACAATAATCACGATTTATAAACATAACAGTAAGGTTACAATGGTAACCGTTATACCATTTTTTGGGTTTTGAATACCCTATCCAGCGCTACCATGTTTTTGGAAATCTGCTGCAAATTGATTCGCGTTAAACATATTACTTTATAATAACAAAAAAATTACTCATCAGCGCCGGAAAAAGAGCTAACGTGCTCCTGTACAAACGACAACACAAAAATACCTGAAATAACGTTAGTAGATGGGCAACCCAATGCCCCACCAAAATAACTATATATGTCGCTACTGCGCATAATAACCTTTTCATAAAAGACACTCGGCTAACCTGCCTCTTTTGCCAACCAACCCCGGTCTCTACTATACATATTATATAATAATTCCAAAAATCGACTTTCCGCTCGAGGCACGAAGGGCCAAGTGTCATATAACAACCGATTCAATTCGTCGAGACCGAAAAATGTCTGTGTGTAAGTGTGTGCGTCAAATAATGCCACTCAATTTTCTCAGAGATGGCTGAACCGATTTATTCAAACTTAGGTTCAAATAAAGGGTTCTAAGCTGCTATTGAATTTTTAGTTCCGGTTCCGGAAATACGGGGTGAATAACACACAGCAAATTCACTAAAGACAAATCAAAGCAGTTTTGATCATATGGCCACCTATGACGGTTCTTGAAAACCCCGGGGCACTTGCCAAGTTCCTAAGATAATGTCACACCTATTTCTCCAGCCTGATTTTTTACAAACTGGCTTTCAAATGATAAATGCAATACTCTCATTGTGTGCTATTGAATTTCATTTAGATCTGACTTTTGGTTCTGGAGTTACAGGTTGGTTACTACGGTTACATAGGATTCTATATAAACCGATACAATCGTAATATTTCAAAGGTTAAAACCCCATCAAAATGGACATCAAATTCATTTTCAAGTGTAAATCACTGATGAACAATTAAAGATTCTTTAAATATATTGTCTACTATCGACATTTCCGGAAGTCCCGAGTACCGGGCATATTCGAATATTAAAGTCACATCGGTTATGCGGTGATGACTGAACCCATTTTCACCAATTAGGCAAACCTCACATCACATTTTACACTTATAATCCCCCTCACCCTCCCACTGCATTCCAAAATATGTTAACACAAAGACAACATTTAACTTATGCTTATTTATCTACATAAATATTATATATTTTGGCTATTGGATAAATGAGAAAGGCTTAATTGCAACCCTAGGTGGATTAAAATAGATTTTTGGAACTGGATTGATAGGCAGCATACGAGTGGATAGATTTTAATCTCGACAAAATGACATACCTAACGTACATTATGCCAATCATCCAGTATTGTTAGGCATAATGGACGATTGGCATAATGTACGTTGGTCGTTAGGCATAATAGACGCGCACCCGTTCATAGCGCCCCTACGCACTGCTATCCGACTTCCGACTACTTGAGCCACCAAATTTGTTAACACAAAACAAGTCCTGAAAATTAAAGCTAAATATTGTAGGAAGTACACCGACATTGCATTACCAATTGTGCATATAATTTATCAATAATTTTAATCAATACATTATAATAAGACCAAGATTATAGTAGAGATACATTATCAATGTCTATTGTAAATAATTCCAAAACAAAAACAACGAAGAAATCGGTCCGAATAAAACATTCATAACGCTTGACGCGTGGTAAATTAAAATGCAAAACGGACATTTTTAATTAATTCATAAATTTTACATGCCTGGAATATGAATTATCGATACCGCTGCCTCTGATGCAAGTGGGCAGCAAGCGGATGCAGCACATCTTTTTGTTTTCCAGAGCTCTCACGACCGAATGAATGAACCGTGCACGAATTATGAATGAAAAAACCAAACCCATAAAGGCAGCCAGAATGGCAACGTTATGAATTGAAAATACGGAAAGCACGATTCGTGAAACCAGGTCCTGCCAAAAAATTAATCTGACAGAGCAACATAATGCGCTACTCCACCCATTTCCGTCTAGTCTGCCCGTTTGGTCCGGTAAAGCCGTGCAAAAAATATTTCATGTCAGCCATCGTATTTTCCAAACGATCCAATCCTGCTCTATCTTCGTTTTGCCACTCGTATAAAACTTTAGTATCACGTTGGACGATTTGCTTCTTGAGAGCCTGATGCCTGACGGTATCGAAAATCCTAAGCGAATCTGATTTATTGCGTATGATAGTCACGTGCACCAGGACGGAAGAGAACAGTCATGTCGGCAGCCATAGGAAGAGATTATGCCAACGTCTCCTGATGGCTCAGATTTGATAAAGTCTCCGGGGAGTGGTTCAGGATTTCGAAACAACCCGTCCGTCGTCGTCTTTGAATCAAAGGATGACGAAACCAAATCTAGCTCGAACTCTTTTACCTCTTATGGTGAGAGAGTACCTGCGCCCAGGATAAGTCGGCAAGTAAAAACGAATTCTACGTTGATGCTACACTAGGGCCTAGTTCACATGATATAAGGAAAATAATTGATTGAACAGACGACTCATCATAACACTCCGGCAAAAGAAGCTACACAATTCAAACTGTTGATTAATGAAGCTTTGATTGTGTAACAAAACGGGATTTTGTGCTTCGCAACGAATTAGTATTCGTATCAAACAATCCTGAAATGATGCTATCGACAAGTGAAACAACATTAACCAATATATAATGATAAAAATAACAGGTATGGCGAAGTATATAAGTATTTAGTTCATTATCCATATTTAGAATTGGGTATACTGCCTATATTCGCAAGTCAGTCCCATGTAGATAGGCAACCCCGTAGAAGATGGGACTGACTTGCGATTATGGGCAGTATATGTGTTTGATAATAAAGCTTAGGTACCATATCTCTAAGAAACTTGACTTTCTGTTTCGCAAAACATCGGATGGTTAACACATGACAAGTTCAGGTCGAACATATGGCAACTATCTCAGGGACCGCTAACCTATAACAAGTGGTATCGTAATAGTACGGCAGCTTGATATAGGGTTCAATGTTCAGTGTAGTACATAGAAATAGATTTATGCGTGCGCTTATTACTGTAACATAACAAGTAATATGACCCTTAAATCAAAGATACCAACAGTTGTATGCCGTTTGTTTACTTTCACATTTACTGTCGTTCTACAGTAGATTCTCCCAGTGTGCAACTGCTACTGTGCTTCAGAACTGAAAAAACGGCAAAGTCACAACAACATGTTTTTAATTGTTTATTTTTTGTGTGTCTATCCCATAAAAACATCCAACAACTCGCCCGATTTCTCAAAGAAATTCATTTTTCTATGATGATGAAAATTCCATTTTAGACTTTGTGGAAACTTGATTGACCACACAATGGGCGGAATTAATTTTCGATTTCGTATACCTGTCTACGTTTGGCGCTGATGCATTGTTTTTCCGAAGCGCTGATGAGAAGCGAATGGAAAGGGGGCAGTTTATTAAAAATATTGAATGCCACCCAGAATTGGTCTTTGATATGCAGAAGCAGCACACCATCACCGGTTTCACCTATGTATTGTAGGTACCTGAAGAGGCGGCGTTGAACTACAAAGGTTTCCGCCACAATTGCCAACTCATCTAGTAATAATATATTTTCCGCCATCATGTGTGCCGACAATAAGTTTTTTGTATCTATTATTTTTTCGAGGCTAACAGTGACTTTGTGTAACAAATTTCCTTTCATTGTGTACCTGGCCCATACACTATTGCGAAATATAGTTTTTGTTAGACCTGTATTCTGATGTCACGCTTTGTTTACTGTATCTGGAAAACAAGTAAATTAAAAAAAACTTTATTTGCTATGTACTCTGTTAAGGAGGTCTATGTGTGTTTTCGAATCTTCATTTCAGCGGTTGATTAAAATGAAACCATGAAAATTATTCGTAAAACTATTTTTTCGTCCATCCATTTGATCTGTACTCGACCTTGAACGAGCCACTACGAAAAAATGAGTTAAATGGATGCGATTGTGGCATTCAAACTTTTCTGAGTATCGAAAACGGTTCTTATTTTTTGATATACAGAGATTGTAAGTCTATTCAGTTCATATAATAATACAATATTTGAACAATATTTTCCTAAACTTTCATTGTAAAATATTGAAAATTAGACAAGTGGCAGAGACGCACTTTATTATTATCATCACAACGTTTGTATGTATGTAATTTATGGACTCCAAAACGGCTTAACCGATTGCCGTAAAAATTCATACGTAGTAGATATTTGTTGTGGAGCGTGCACGGTGCCTTTGTGGAACAACATTATTCAATTTCACTCTGTAACACTTCAGAATATGCCAGACCTTTCCCTTTCATTTGCAACCAAATGCAAAATAATTTTTTTGTTTGAAAACTTAGGTTTTACAATGAAACTAGTTCTCACTTTTGGCACTAAGTGGTACTGTTTATTATTCAAATATTACTAAAAGTGAGAATTTGATGAAAATTGGCAATGTCTAAAACTTTGTAGAAAACTCTATGTCGATAGCCGTGGTGATTAGTGGACAAAGTGTCCGATAGGCGGACCGACAGTTTCTCCGCGCCGTATCTGTACCTTTGCGAGATACGATGGCTGACGCAATTGGAACGGAGAGGATGGCTTCAGCAGGTGCTATTGATCTTGATCGATCGCGGAATTTAACAGCACTGGAATATAGTCACATACTACACGTATTTAGTTATAAAACCTCATGCGAACAACACTGAATTTATTCCATAAAGCATATATTAAACTATTAAAACAGCATTGAGCTTAATCTAATTTTTATTCTTATCGTAACGGGTAAAATTGTACGCGATGTCCCTTCGATCGTGAGTAAGCATGCACTGATCGGTTGCGATAGTTGCCCAGCATCTCGAGAGGCACGTTTGATAACGCATCGATTGTTTCTCGATAGCGGTGAGATACGGGTAGATTGTCGATAGGTGAGTGAAATGTTGGCTCACATCGGCGGCGTGTCAGTAGGGTCAGTTTGTAGAAACGAACACTCTAAATAGATGTAAAATCATCTAAGGAAGTTATTATAATTTCATCAGTTTTTAGATTTGCCTACTGGTTAATAAGTCGATTTACAAGAACTTACAAGAAATTGTTGAGTTTAGTTGAACAGTGTATTCAGATGGATTTAACTGTTTACAAAGCCTTATTTTCTGCGGAAAAATTATATTTTCATGTTCCATAAGTTCTTGGGAGCTAATAATATTGCATGAACATGGAGGTATAGAGGTATTGACCAAAATCATTAACTTTACCTTTTGAAGATGTTGATTAATACAGTAACCAGATCTTATTTTTCTATCATATATTCGTGTCATCTTTTTAATTTCTTTTTCTCATTCTAGGGGATAATTAATATAATCTAGAACTACCGCCATTCCTGATCAGATCCTGCTTGATAAAATACAACTGTCTTAAATTCAAAACTTTCTATTTGAATAAACCTAATTAACTTAATTCGATTCATTGTAATAAATGGCGGATTTCATCGCAACTTTTGATTGAGAATACATTTTATCACTTTCAACATTAAAAGAAAGATGATTGAAAAAATAAAAACTCTTTGAGTTGTAGGCCTGTGGTTATTATGTTTTGGGATAGATTCCTTTCATCAGATGCATAGCTTAGTTTGTGCTCAAACCGTATTTCATTTCCAAAAGGAACACATTTCACATAATCTTAGGAAAAGGTATCAAAATCAAAATTCCCTTTAAGAAGAAACTCTGGCGTTGTTGCTCTCTGTACACATATCACAACAGAAAACGAACTAGAAAACATCGACTGCACCATACATTCAGTAAATTCTCCAAGTAATTTAAATCTGACATTTCTCGCATAATATACACGCAGAAAAAAATTAGTAAAAATAAACAAATTTTGGTTTTAAATAACAATTTTCCCGTTTGATATAGTGACAAACAAGATTCAGGTTTGATTCAATCAATACTGTTGGTTGAAATTACCAACTAATTCATTTGTTGGCTTTTCAGTAGTTTCAACAAATATTTCGTTTGAAACAACAAAATCATGATAAGTTTAACCGAACAAACAAGTTTGAAGAAACCAACACAAATCGTTTGTATTAACCAAAGGAGAGAACAACTCAAATTTAGTTGAAATTGAACAAAGTTTCTGTTGGTTTGACATTTCTTATAAAAGAAATGTATAGAATTCGCTCAAACTTTCAAGATTTTTTCCGAGGCCCGGAGGGCCGAGTCTTATATACCAATCGACTCAGCTCGACGATTTGGGACAATGTCTGTGTGTGTGTGTGTGTGTGTGTGTGTGTGTGTGTGTGTGTGTGTGTATGTAACGGACAAATTCTCATTCGTGTTTCTCAGCAATGGCTGAACCGATCTTATCCAAACCAATTTTAAATGAAAGAACTAAAAAACAGTATTAACGCTATTAATTTATTTTTGATTCTGATGTTTAGTTTCCAAGATATGAATGTTTGAATGCGTAAAAATGGCGTTTTTTGCAGTTTTTTTAAATTATCTGCCGAAATTGACAATATAGATTAACAATTTATATGTTTTAGACAGCTTTAACGAATACCTTTCGAACAAGCTATAGATTGTTGAAATCGGACTATTATCAAAAGAGATATTTAACATTAAATGCGGACGAAAGATTTTTATCATTTCCCATTGCCAGAAATATGACCAAAAACATGTAATCTATTATTAACGCCAAAACGGCTTATTTTAGGTCAATAGTATCTTCGGAGAATTTAATGGAGGAAATATGCCCTTTCTTTGGGTATTGTGCTTTTGCTGATTAATCCCCCTATGAGTGAGATATTTTCACAAATTTTCTTGGAAGTGATTATATCGAAATGATGCCTTCTACAAATTTGTAGCTCTTACTTTTGCGAATAACTTTACTGAAGACTTCAAATAACTATTTTGAATACTTTAAAAGTTATGGCTTGTTGTTTGTTGATTACTCTTTGTCGCCTATTTATTGTTCAATATAGAAATAATCCATTGAAATAAGCCAAACATTATTTCGACAAATCGAATTTTGGATTTCATTTTTCTATCTACAACCGCTAGGAATAATCACCGAACACTTCCAAGTTGTCTGGAAGGAACTTGATAACTTATCAGTGAAAAAATGTTCATTTGTGCGAACCTTCTGACTGCAATTTTTCTAATGACCATCGGATCGATCTGAAACATATCGGAAAATGAAAAGCGAAATAAATAACTCCAAGCAACGGCGTAGCCCAGAGAAGTTTTTGGGGTTTAACACCATACAACGCCACCAACCCCCCCCCCCCCCCACCACACCCAAAAAAAATATTGGATTGAAGTTGAAAATTTATTGATGCAGACTGATTTAATTCGATATTACAATAACAATTATCTGATCCGTAGATTGATAACCTGTTGTTGTAAACATCATGAGGACTTTTGATAAATTGTCGGAATGGGGTCCTGATATGTAACTGATCTATTGGTCTTGATTTCACAGTTGTCTAATAGCATCAATATCAAATTCCTGCCTGAAAACATTCCAATAGAAAATTACAGAGTTCTGTAATCAATCATAGTCCTCAGATTTATTTTCAAATTGATCTCGTTTTTGTAGAGATGTACTGTAATAAGGGTCTTTATTTAATTGGAAGAGAAGTTAAAATTGATTTAATGTCTATGAAACATAGAACTGCTCACCAAAAAAATGCATAACTTTCAACATTTGCTAAAAATGTTCTTGCCTTTCTCATTCACTCTAAAATTCGTCAATCCAATCCAGACCCGGAGGGCCGAGTGTCATATGCCAATCGACTGAGTTCGTCGAGATCGGAAAATGTCTGTGTGTATGTGGAAAAAATTTGACCTCTGTTTCTCAGAGATGGCTGGACCGATTTGCACAAAGTTAGTCTCAAATGAAAGGTACAACCTTCCCATCGGCTGCTATTGAATTTTTTATTGATTGGACTTCCGGTTCCGGAGTTACGAGTTGAAAAGTGCAATCACACAGCAAATTCCCATATAAACTGAAATGAAAAAATTTCAAAATCAAATTTGTATTTTTGATACCAAATGACTTTAAAATGCATGAAACATTGAGATGTTTGACAAAAATTGACTTTTTTTGGACTTTGGTACATTTTTGTCTTTCTCATATAGAAAGGTTATGCAATCACTCTAAAAATCGTCAATCATACCGGCCCGGAGGGAGTTTGCAGTAAGGGGTTGCTACTTTAAAATTAAAACTAGTTTAAAATTTCTTAACAAGTTGAAAATTTTCGGCAGGATCTGGACCTCCCGGATCTTTCTCCATGATCCGCCGCTGGTTTCAAGCGATGTTTCAGTATCACATATTATCTCAAGATCGTGGCTGTCGATCCATTGTATGTATGTGCAAATCGTACTGAACATGTAATATTCATTTCCACCATTGCACTGAACATAACCAGCCATGGAATCGTAGTCTGGACAAATGAGACAAGCACAATTGCACCACTAGGTGGACTAAGACAGATTTTTTTTTGGGAATGCGTCGAGTTGAGACGAAAACGTAATATGATTAATAACGAGGATAACACTTTACGAATGTGGAGAGAAATTTATGAAAAATGACGATTTCCATTCGATACTAGCAGGTTCTGATCGATTTTGATGAGCATTTGATTTTTGTTGTATGACCAATTATATGTATAGGTCAAATGTTTAAAATCAGTAATTTAAGGTCAAGATAGCATCATTTTGAAACCGCCAACTTCGGAGGCTTAAAATCTTCGATGAGTTTTACAAACGTTAAACAGCGCATCATTTGATAAAATAATTTTGACGGTATATCGTCCAAGAAGTATTTATGGTGATTTTTCTCAGGTTAATATTCATGACTACAATAAAGTCTCAACAAATTCGCTAGACACGAACTCTGTTACTATTTCTGAAAAATTAATTCTGCATAATTTTAAAAGTTCAAGAATTACGGTTTCGGAATTATGCCGTTTGGACAGTATGATCGATTTTCACCAAACCCCCACCAAACCGAATTTCTGGCTACGCTGCTGACTTCAAGTAAGTAGAAACAAAGTTGTTCTACACTCGTTCACAAGAAACTTCTTCGAATGCTGAATATCTATTATAATACATTGAAACCCTGATTTTATCAGCCAAATATGAACATATGTTTGATGGGCTCTAGCAGACGAACAAGACAGAATTCGAGTAAATCCTTTCTTGAGCATGTTTTCCTTATCATGAAGATGGAAATATGCAAAAATAAAAAGTTCATCATAATCAGAAATAGTTATCAGACTACATCAAGAATATTTCAACAGTATTTTAACAGCTTCAGTTTATTATAAAGAAAAAGAAATTGCCCGATTTAGTCAATGTCCCCATTTTGTCAGCCTAAAATACACCATGAGACTGATAAAAATGGATCTTTATTGTATGTATTATTCACTGTGTTTCACATTAATAGGTACATTTCATTTTTGGGGATTTCTTATTGAATCGAGCTACAACATTTGTTTGTTTTTATTTGTTCTTTGGCATTAGGATTAGCGATAATAATTCAAATCAAGGATACTACTGGGAAGTCACCTTTAGAAAAAGTCGATGTCGAAGTAAAATTTGGAACTATGTACGCATGCACTTCAAAGATAGCGTGATATCCGGAGTTGCGATTTCATTTCAACGCTTTTTTTGTGAAAATGGCGATACTTACAAATGTAAACATAAGGCTTTTTTCATACATGCGAATGAGGGCTTTGAAACGCAACCAATTAACCTAAAAATTTGGATTCTACGATATTGCTTTCTTAAACTACAGCAAAAAATACAACGGGCGAAACTGTCATTTTCGTATTTTTTAGGATTATCAAGCTGATACCAGCTGTAAATAGTAACAATAATCGCTATTGAAAAAAACCCGGACGAAATCGGTGGTGTAGAACGGTAGTTATTGTAAAAAACGTAAGAACGATACTTCAATGCTGATAGGTGGGACCGAAAAGGTAAACAATCGCCAAAGGGGCGATACTATCATTTTGTTAATTTCAATAGCAAAAACAAATTTTAATTTAATAATTTCAAATACTTTATGAAGTTTTGGGTTTCGATCACTGAATCATGCAATCTAGGATATAAAAAAACACAATAGTTTTTAAATAGGAAATAAAAGTCTGGAAATATTCACTGTTGATTTTCTTTGAATGGTGTCCTTTAGGAAAATTCAGCTTTCCCACCACAATTTAGATATTTTATTAACAGAGCATTAACAATAATTCGTAGCTATGTCTATTTTATGGGCCATTTTTTCGCTTCCCATTGATTTGATTTGAGATTTCTAGCGCTGATGTTGTCCTATGCTGATTTGAGCGATTCTCTGAGTCCTGCCACTTTCCCATGTAGTATGTGTTATCAAAAACATCGCGAAGCATCAAGTTCTAAATGTTCTCAAACGATATAATATCCGAAGAGAGTGATAAGAGTTTTAAGAAATGTCTCATCACACTGTTAGGTGGATTAAAAGCGTTTTTAACAAAGGAATCAGTTAGATCTAACAAATTTTATTTTGATTCAACAATGTTTCTATTTAAAATGTAAACAGAAGTATTTGTTGAACTAAACCAAATACATGCTTTTGAAAAACTCCCATTTCAGTTTGAAACAGTCATTCGCCACGTTTTTGATTCAACTAAACGTTTTGTTGATTCAAAAAGGCCTGATTCTTCTGCGTGTAGGGTATGAGCGAAGACCACATATCAAGAGACTGGCAACTCTGTCCAACATTTGGAGACAGTAACAGCAGCACCTCTTTCGGGTAAAGGTGGTACTTCCTATTTGTGCTTTTATATTGAGCTCACTGCCTTCGTACAATAGACATAATCTTCATTTCTCATGTACTATTGCGATATTTGTTCAGCGTATAGTAATTCCGGAATTTCTTCCCAAAGAATATAATGACTTGGCTACACACATAATTTTTTCTACCTAATTTCAGTTTATTTAGCATCTTTTGCCGAAATCTCAACAACTGACATTGCAGTAAATATTTTTTTGGCTGAGATCTCAGTAAAAGTGACGTTTCATAGCTGATACTCGGAAAATATTTCCCCGAAAATCAGCTACAAATCTCACTTTACTGAGATATCAGTTTCTAAATTTGCTGACCACACGGCGTTAGGAAATTGCCGAGCCGAATTGAGTGTGTATGGCTTTTTACTAGATAATGTGATTTTTTTTCTTTTGAAACTAAAGTGTAATGCGAGTACAAAAAAACCTTGCAGCTATATTGTTTGATGAGATCCTTGAATTTATCCAAAAATTTGACAAACTTGAACCTAAAGCTCATAGAATTATTTTTCAATTAATTATCCTTATATCAATTTTGAAACGGTGAATCAGGATTCTCAAAAGAAAAGTTTGTTCAATATGGTAGAGAAGGTTCATTCAAGATTACATCAGCCACCCTCCAGAATGAGAAATGAAATGAAAAACAAGAAACGAATGTATTTGGGATAGAAAAGTACAATTTGTGCGCAAGAACCTATCCTTTTTCTGCGTAAAGGTTTGTCAGCACTCAGATAATTCTGAACACAGTTCAATTAAAACCAGATCATTTTTATACATGAAAATATTTTTGGAAATTGACTTACTTACCAGTATGCCCCGTGGGAATCTAAAAACTTTTAATTTTGATAGCTTTCTCGGGCGATTTTAGATCGTTTTGTAGTTTTCTACAAAGTTGTAGACAATGAAATTATCCATCAGATCTCACTTCTAGTAATATTTGAATGTCCATAGTACCACCTAGTGGCAAAAATGTGAACTTGTTTCAATGTAAAACCTATGTTTTCAAACAAAAAAAAAACTTTAAAATAATGAAATGTTCTGGAGTCCCCGACCAAATATTTTACTATTTTTTTTATTCATTTCGTTTATTTGATAGGCACAAATGCGTTAGCTTGGCGGTGCCAAATGCTTTTGTTTTTACATTTTGGATATCTTAAAACTAGGAGGTTACAATGTTGAAAAAATTTTTTACAAAGGAAAAGAAAGTTTACAGCTATCTTAAGACTAGAAATAAGATTCAATATACAAGAGAGGGCCAAAAGATTTTTTTATGAAAAAATTTAAAACAAGGGATTCACTTTGATATACAAGAGAGGGAGTAATAGTATTTTACGAAATATTTTACGGTTATCTTAAATCTAACAATATAGTTTAGTACACAAAAGGGGGAACAAATTATTATGAGAAATTTCACAGAAATCTTGAAACTAGGGATTCAATTCTATTTACAAAATGGAGGACAAGAGTTTCAATAAAGAGTAAAAATTATAGCTATCTTAAAACTAGGAATACAGAACACTAATTTGAATTTTTTAACTAAAACTTATGCTTGGTCAAGATATTCAGAGGGTGGCTTATTTCCGCATTAGTGTAGCAGCAGTTGTATCAAGGACAGGGGAGAGACAGGGAAAGAAGAGCAAAACTTGCAACTTTCGCTCGAACGGGGGGGGGGGGGGGAGGGGGATCAGCGAAATAAATTTGCGCCTCAGTCTAGTAAGTCGTCGAATACTCGATTGGCGGATGGTATTCTTCGGACCCGCGGGGAATCCTTCAAAAGTCATCGGACCTCGAGTCGCTCTCGCTTCAGTTTCCTTCTATGCAGGCGTAGTGGTAAGGGCGACGGCGGTTACATAGTGGCACTCTGGAGCTGATCGGTTTCACAAGGCAGGAGGAAACTCTAAAAACGAGAAATAAAAGAGAGGGGCTAAATTGGGATATTTATCGTTTTTATGAAGGTATAAATAAGGGACATATAGGGGAAATCACGAGTTGCCAGCATATCTCGGACTGGTACATTGGGTGGTCTACCTCGGGCCCGAAGGGATTCCTTTAACTGAGACCTAGCGTCACAATACCCGACGCATACCCAGACAACGTGTTCGATGTCGTGATAGCCCTCGTCACAAGCGCACAGACTACTCTCCGCAAGCCCAATACGCCGCAAATGCGCATCCATGGTGTAGTGATTGGACATAAGTCGGGACATTACACGAATAAAATCCCGACCCACATCCATCCCCCCGAACCAAGGCTTCGTTGATACCTTTGGGATAATCGAATGTAGCCATCATCCAAGTTCCCCATTGCTCCACGAGGTTTGCCAACTGTTGAGCGTCCTCTGACGACAAATACTAAAAAATTCGTTGAAGCAGATTGGTCTTTCGTATATGTCACCATTTAATGCGCCCACCTTTGCTAATGAGTCGGCCTTTTCATTGCCCGGGATAGAACAATGAGAGGGGACCCAAACAAAGGTAATCTGATAAGATTTTTCAGATAACGTACACAAGGACTCCTGTATCTTCCCCAGAAAATACGGGAATTGCTTTTTAGGCTTCACCGCACGAAGAGCCTCGATAGAGCTGAGGCTGTCCGAAACGATGAAGTAGTGATCTGTGGGCAGAGTGTCGATGATCCCAAGGGTGTACTGAATTGCAGCTAACTCTGCGTCGTAAACTGAAGCGGGATCATTGAGCTTGAATGAAGCGGTGATAGTATTGTTGAAGATACCGAAGCCAGTGGACCCATCGAGATTTGATCCGTCAGTGTAAAACATTTTGTCGCAGTCGACTTCTCGGAATTTATTATAAAATATATTGGGGATCACCTGCGGGCGTATATGGTCCGGGATTCCACGAATCTCTTCCTTCATGGATGTGTCGAAGAATACAGTAGAATCAGAAGTATCTAGGAAACGGACACGGTTGGGATTGTACGAAGAAAGATTGATGCTCTGTGCCATGTAGTCGAAGTACAAGGACATAAAACGGGTTTGAGAATTAAGCTCGACGAGCCTCTCGAAGTTTTCAATCACCAACGGGTTCAGAATGTCGCATCGGATGAGCAATCGATATGAGAGTTCCCAAAATCGATTTTTTAGCGGAAGAACGCCCGCCAGCACTTCGAGACTCATCGTATGGGTCGAGTGCATGCAACCCAAGGCAATGCGCAAGCAACGATACTGGATTCTCTCCAGTTTGATGAAGTATATGTTCGCAGCGGAGCATCACCGACAATATCGTTGTTTGGTACAACCTGATCAGGTCTCCTGGGTGAGCACCCCACCATGTTCCAGTTATTGTTCGGGGAAAATTGATCCTTTGTTGGCATTTCTGATTCAGATACCTAATGTGACATCCCCAGGTAACTTTAGAGTCGAACCAGACCCCGAGATATTTAAATGTGAAAACCTGGTTGATCGTTGCACCCATTAATAAAAGCTGGAGTTGCGCCGGCTCACGCTTCCTAGAAAAAACAACCAACTCAGTTTTCTCCCTGGAGAACTTAATACCCAGCTGAAGAGCCCAAGCAGACAAATTGTCCAAGGTATTTTGTAATGGTCCTTGCAAGTCGGCAGCTTTGGGCCCTGTAACAGAGACCACCCCGTCGTCTGCAAGTTGCCTTAGCGTGCATGAATTGGCAAGACAATCGTCAATGTCATTCACGTAAAAATTGTAGAGCAGGGGACTTAGACATGAGCCCTGGGGAAGACCCATGTAGCTAAATCGCGATGTTGTTAAATCGCCATGCGAAAAGTGCACGTGCTTTTCAGACAACAGGTTTAGCAAAAAGTTATTTAAAATTGGTGAAAGACCATGCTGGTGCAGCTTCTCTGACAGAATGTTGATAGAAACTGAGTCAAAAGTCCCCTTAATATCCAAGAAGACTGATGCCATCTGCTCTTTGTTAGCATAGGCCATTTGGATTTCTGTAGAAAGCAACGCAAGGCAATCGTTCGTCCCTTTGCCTTTGCGGAAGCCAAATTGTGTATCTGACAGTAAGCCATTTGCTTCAACCCAATTGTCGAGGCGAAACAAGATCATTTTCTCGAACAACTTCCGAATACAGGACAGCATTGCAATCGGCCGATACGAGTTGTGGTCGGAGGCTGGTTTTCCTGGTTTTTGGACCCTCACCTGTCTCCAGTCATGTGGGACAATGTTACCCTCAAGAAACTTGTTAAATAAATTCAACAAGCGCCTTTTTGCAGTGTCAGGCAGATTCTTCAGCAAGTTGAATTTGATTCTGTCTAACCCTGGGGCGTTATTGTGGCACGATAAGAGAGCAAGTGAGAACTCCACCATCGAAAACGGTGTTTCGTTCGCGGTATCGTGAGGAGACGCGGCGCGGCACGTTTTCTGTACCGGGACAGAGTCCGGACAGATCTTCTTGGCGAAAGCGAATATCCAACGGTTTGAATATTCCACGTTCTCGTTGGTACTATTACGGTTACGCATACGTCGAGCCGTACCCCAAAGAGTGCTCATCGCTGTTTCTCTCGTTAACCCGTCGACGAACCGGCGCCAATAACTGCGTTTTTTGGCTTTCATTAGACTCTTCATTCGCCTTTCTAACGACGCGTACTGTTGATAGCTAGCGGGTAACCCGTCTTCCCGGAAGGCCTTATATGCAGTGGACTTTTCCGCGTACAGCTCTGAGCACTCTTTATCCCACCACAGGGTGGGAGACCGTCCATGGGTATTCGCGTTGGGTACTGGTTTAGTCTGAGCTTGATTCGCACTGTCGAGAATCAAGCCAGCCAAAAACCTGTACTCTTCCTCCGGAGGAAGTTCTTGAGTGGATTCGATTTTAACGGATATCGCGGTCGCGTAACTCTTCCAATCAATGTTCCGTGTGAGGTCATACGATACATTGATTGTTTCCGATGGTCTTGAACCGTAAGCAATTGAAATCACGATAGGCAAATGATCGCTACCGTGGGGATCAGGGATCACCTTCCACATGCAATCTAACTGTAGAGATGTCGAGCAAAGCGACAAATCCAACGCGCTTGCGCGTGCTGGTGGTGTAGGAATCCGCGTCATTTCTCCCGTGTTTAAGATGGTCATGTTGAAATTATCGCAAAGATCTTGGATTCATGTTGATCTATTATCATCATGAAGACAGCCCCACACCGTACCGTGCGAGTTGAAGTCTTCCAGAACTAGCCGCGGTGCCGGTAAGGATTCCGTGATATTACAAAGCGTTCGGTGCCCTACCGAGGCTCTAGGAGGAATGTAGATGGAAGCAATGTAAAGGTCTTTACCTTTGATTAAAACTTGACAAGCGACAATTTCAATGCCTGGTGTCGAAGGGAGGTTAATTCGGTTGAAAGAATAGCACTTTTTGATCACCAAAAGTACTCCTCCATAGGGGTTTTCTCGATTCAGACGAATTATATTAAAATCGTGGAATTTGAGGTTTATATCGGAAGTTAACCAAGTTTCACATAATGCGAAAGCATAACATTTTAAACTATTCAGTAAAAATTTAAAGGAATCGATTTTCGGGAGGATACTTCTGCTGTTCCACTGTAGAACAGTGATCGAATCGGTGACCTCGTTCGATGACTTAGCCATCGAAGGATACGATCGCTGCAAGGAGGGGCCATTTAGTAGTCAACTGCTTCAAAAATGTTTGCACTATAGGGAGAAAACGTATCAGAAGGCTTTTAAGGGGATCAGTAACATTGAAAGCTGTGAAAATTAAGTCCACTATGTCAGAAAATTTCATTAGTCCGCTACTGGACTGAGTATCTGTTTGAAAAAAGGGGACACTTGGGGTTTTTGGTGTCCCTGGAAGTGGTGGGTACTCCTTGTTAGAATTAATATTTCCAAGTCCTGGAGCACATTGCTTCGGCTTTTGTACTTCACTTCCGTTGGGTTTATAGATTGTAGTTGGCGCACTCTGAGTGGACGACACCTTGGCACCCTTACGAGGTAATGTAGGGGAGGCTGGATTTCTCCTCTTCCTGGATTTCCCTGGGTTAACCAAAGATGTTCCCTCTCGTGGGTCGTCAGATTCTTGCTCAACGTTAGCCAAACCAGCATAGGGATTTTCGGACAGGACAGATGGCGAAGCATTCTTTAGCATTTCTGCATAAGAACGCCTTGAGCGTTCCTTAAGGGAGCGCTTAATTTTATCCCCGCGCTGCTTGTACGCAGGGCATGATTTAAGAGCATGTGAAGGGCCCCCGTAGCAAATACACTTTTCAGTTTCTTTGTCGCAAGAGTCATCCTCATGCTCTCCTTCGCATTTGCCGCATCGTTTCTTATTTCCACAATATGTGGCTGTGTGGCCCAACTGCTTGCAATTGCTGCAGCTCATGACCCGCGGTACAAACAGGCGAACTGGTAGGCGAACCCTGTCAAGGAGGATGTAGTTGGGAAGAGAGGACCCGGCGAATGTCACCCGAAGCGAGCCTGATAGGGAGTAGGTAGTCTTACCTCCCTTGGTGTTTGCGGTATACAATTGTTTGCATTCCAAGATCTTAATCTGTTCAAGTGAGGGGTCCTTAAAGCAGCCAACCCCGTGCTCCAACAGTTCTTCGCATTTCAGGCCCGGTTCGGACACTACCCCATCGATTTCACAGGCCACACAAGGCACGTACGCTTTAAATTCCCGCGTAAAGCGCTCACAGCAAGCAATCGCGTTTGCCTGGCCGAGATCATTCACTAGAACACGTATCTTGTTTGCCCGAACACGTGTTATCTGAGTTACGGCCGGGTAATTAGCAGTCGAGAAAATTAGATTAGATCTCGAGAAAATTTTAATATATTAACCGGTTTCTCTCCGGTCCGAAAATATACCACCCATGGCCCAGAGGAACCTTCTGGGTACTGCTTTATATGGGGAGCAATGCGAGTATTAGGGGGATCAGGGACTTCCATGATTACATCAGATGGTATTTCGCCCTCGGCCATTTAAGCACGAGGGCAGAGCGTTATATAAACGGGAATGTGTCTTATTATTTGATTACAAGGTAGAGTAAAAGTAGGGAAAGGGAAAGAAAGCAAACGAGGAAAAAATAAAGCAAAACTTATCTGCAAACAACGTCGATTGTTCCGCACCAGCGAAAACAATGTACTGGATTTACTGCCGGCACCAGCAGAACGGCAGCTAACGAACGAACAAAGGATGACCTTCACTCACTGAAATTTACACACCGAACACCACTGTGAAATATAACGATCCGTTCCGTTCAAAGGTTGGGAGACGTATGAATATTTTACTATTGGCTGCAAATGAAAGGAAAAAGTCCATTCAATCACATGCTTATGTTTCAAATGCCGATTTTTTTTAACAAAAATATTCTACCAAACACACCGTGATTTCAGCTCGCTAAATGCAAAATTTGACAATAATAAAATAGTTATAAAATTAATAGAATAAAATTTGTTTCAAACTAACAAATGGATTGAAATAAATAAAAGGAATGACTAAATAGAATCAATAAAATAAAGAAACTGAATGAAATGCATGACACGGAAATAAATCATAAAATCAATAAAATGAAAAAACTAAATTAAATGAAAGAATTGTATAAAACGAATAAAATAAAAAATAAATGGAATGAATAAAAAAACAAATAAAATAACTAAAACAAAACAAATAATATGAAGCGAATCAAATTGAATATATGAATAAAATTAACAAAATCAATAAATTGAACCGAATGAATAAAATAAACAAAATAATAATATGAGGGTGGGCGTAGCGTAGTTGGTAAATCGATTGCCTTGTACGCAGCGCACCTGGGTTCGAGTCCCAACCCCACACATAGAGTGCGAGATTTTTCTAACCCGAAGAGGCGAACCTTAAGGTTAAAACCTCTATAATCGAAATAAAAAAATTAATATGAATTAAATAAATAAACAGAATTATGATTTTAATTAAAAAATTTGCTATAACATAGAGGTTATATAAATATAAGGTAAATAAAATTGTGCCAAATTATTTATTTGGATGATAATTGAAAAAAAATCTGAATAAGATGCATAAACTGGTAAAAATTAATAAAATAATAACAGTGCACAAAATAAGTTAAATGAATGATATGAATAAAATGCATGAAATGAACAAACTGACCAGAATGAATCTAAAGATTGAAACGAATAAAATTGATAAAATGAAATCAAAAGAACAGAATGAACAAAAAGAAAGCGGAATGAAAAAACGATTAAAATGAAATAAACATATATTTGAAATTAGATAAATATTCAAAATGAAAAGAATAAACAAAACAAAGAAAATCCATAAAGTGAATAAACTGAAAAATGAGTATATGGAATGAAATTAAAAGAAGTGATTTGAATGAAATAAATGAGTAAAACGAATTGTAAAAATTCAAGAATATACAGAAAGTTCTGAAATATTTGTGCAAATCCTTTTATTTGGAAAATTTAATTCATTTTCTTTAATTAAGATACAAATACAATGCCCATTCTAGCATCTTCTTTCTTTTTCGTTTTAACCTTTTTGTTTTCGTTCTTTTTTGTTGACGGCATCGTTAAGATTATTTGGTGTTTCTACTGTATCGATGAACCTTAATTTGTTATCAGTAAACTGGAAGGTTCAATTTGTTTTGGAATTCATTTTTTTAGTTACAGATTCCCGAAAATAGACAGAGCGAAACAGAGAGAGAATGCGCTTCGTGAATGTGACAGGCAAGTAATTCAAAGTACTCATTTACATTGAAGGAATTGTGAAGTGTCTCGATTATGTTGTTGAAAGCAACAAACAAAAGCCGTGAATTCAGTCAATTACTATGCAGTCTCGAAGGTATGAATTAATGAGTCCTATACAAACCAATACCACGAAAAAGAAATGGCTCAAACGATCAGAATAAGAATTCAACTTTTTGGAAAAGCAAGTGGCCATTGAAAGTGTCCTTGGACTTAAAACACTGCTTTTGAGACATGAACATTATATTTTGCCAAATAAATATTTGTAATCACATTGATCACGAAAAAAGTACTTTGGTGTTTTCAGTACAACACGGTGTCATTTGTTGCTACACAGCAATGTGTATGACAAAAATGAAGTCAGATTAACTGTCTGTCCAATGCATAAACTCTGATTGCAATCCTCGCTCAATTACGTGTAGAATACGGAGTTCTCAAACGATAGTGCACTGAATTATTCAGCGCCTCTCCATCAATTTAAGCGTTCTCAGTGTGGAGCAAATATGAATAACTGAAACCTTCGCTTTAAGTTAGAAGAAACATTCTACTTGCATCTCCATTGATAGTTCAGCGAGCCTTTGGCGAACTTTTTCCCGGATCTAATTTGTGGGTAATTTTGGACGTTCATCCTTTTTATTTTCATAAAAGTTCATACCAATACAATAAAAATTTTTTTTTAATAATTCTAAGCGGCCTGGCCATCAATCATGCATCATGCGGGTGGGAAATACGTCCATTGGCCGAACAAGGCGTCTTCCCATTACGCTAAGAATTCGCTGGAGTAGCTTGAACAGAAAAAGATACCGAAGAAAAGATTCGTGCCGAAAGAAAGGACTTGCCCCAGTGCCGTCCCATTGAGGATTTTTTCGGCTCTCTCAGTGTCCTAGTTTGCAATAATTAATGGCAAGGATACGAAGCAGTTGACCACCAGGACCCGGAGTGTGTACACTAGACTGGTTCAATTTTTGACTTTTAGCTCCACCAAGCTCTACTAATTCCTTTTATGGCCCTTAGTAATTGTGCAAATTTTGGTACCGATCGGTTGTATCTACGGACCCTCCAGAAATTTCAAAGCTTATATGTAAATTAGCATGGAAAATCGGTTAAAGTTGAAAATAAATTCTTAGAAAATCACCTCATCAATCAATTCATGAGAACACTATATACTATATCTAAAGGTATTCTTCTACGGAACACATTCGTGGAACATTGTAAGGTTGCGAAAATTCGCTGAGAAAAGTTATTAACTAAAGAAGCAGCATGACATCAAATCAAGTGAATTTTATTATTAATCATAGCAACCCTGTTTAAATAGCTGCATCTGCCATACGGAAGCGGTTGGTGGTAAGCCTAGTTTACACTTTTATAATGAATTTTACTGGGGTTTTAAACAGCAAACCGTTCGGTAATCAATTCAGTAAAACAATTCGATTACCGAACTCTCCGCAGTCTGTTCCATCCAAACGTCAAAAAATACTGCTCAGTCAGCAGTTTCCTCTGAAAATGGCGACTTGACAGATGATTTGCTGTACCTGTTTTGTAAGTTTTTGACGAGGTTCGGTAAAATTGGAACAATTTTGCCGAACAATCAGTCAGTGTTTTATTGGATAATGTTTATGTACCGAAAAAAACTGAAGTGCCAATAAATTCAGTGAAAAATATTGCGGGTTTCAGAAAATTATTCGAAAAATTACTGAAAAACGCTAATAAATGAAAACTTTACCGCAATTTTTTAATCAATTTGCTGACAGCTCCGTAAAAATATGACTTTACTGTGCAGGTCGTCAAAAAAATACTGAACAACTTTTGGCTGGCTTAGTGTGTAATATAGGGTGATGAGCCTATTTGCGCCATGTTTCTATTATCACCCTACCCATTTGAAGCCGTTGGTTAGAGCAGTGTCTGCCATCTTTGTTCAACGCATTGAGTCAAATGGTAACGCAACAATAGGGGCACTCGATTCGAGTTTTCATTGTGCTCAAACACGAGAATTTTACTGTTTTCAACGCATTTGTGTTATTATATTGGTTCTTAACAACGAAGCAAAGCGGTTGATGTCAATTTTCACGCATTCCATTGATTGTAAGGCAAAAAATTACAGAATTAGTGAGGCACCTTGCTTAGTATGGTGAAAATAGGCTCATCACCCTATGATTTATTCCTGCGAAAAGTTCTGCTCTACAATAAAATGCAAAAACTATTTATAGGGATTTATAGATTTGTCTAGGACATTAGCAAATATATGAGATTAGTAGAAGATCTTGTGACACAACTTACATTTCTGAGAGATAGAGGAGTAGCAAGATTAATGTGTCACGACCATGGCAAGAAAAAGGAGGGGGAAGGGGGCTTGTGAGTAATAATAAATAATGGTTAGTGCTGTGACACTATTTTTATATTTTAAGCGATATTTTGATTGCAAACATCTTTATTATAAATTATGCAACTGGTAATCTTTACGCCATGACCACCATAATCACAAATGTCAAATTTTCACTAGAATTTTGAGATTCCAAAATAACACGAATCATCATATTGAGAAAAAATAACGGAGATGATTGAAGTTTTGCGACTAAAAATAAAAAGTATTATATAATAATTTGTTATCTTCCGGAAAGTAGAGAAAAGATGGGACAAATGACTAATGCTAGAAATCTTATCTATAAGCTAACAGAAACATACTTTCGGATATAAAAACCCACTAACTGGCCAAACTGGCATTTAGTAAATATAGCATATTACATTAACATCATTTAAAAATGTGGAAGTTTGTAAGGCACTTTATTGTTTTCGATTCCGTTATATAGAAACAAAACAATATTCATATTTCGAATAACCTGAAAGTATTGAAACTCTTTTCATTAAAATTGGACTTGGTATAAACGATATCAATTAATTGCGTTACGTTGCGTTTATTTACAATATTATCATAACAATATATTATACCTGAAATACATTGAACGGCTTGAGTGTAATCCAACTGTATGAAGAAAAGTATTATAGCACTTTTTGTGAAAACTGATGAAAGCCTTTGCATCATTAAAGAGATGGTGGACTCACTTTCGCCATAAAAAAAACAACTCATTCAATTATGTTTGAATCATTGATCGGAATATATCGAATACTTTTAGGAAACATTTTTTGACAGCCCCATACTGAACTGTTGCAAATTTTCAACACACATGTCCCAAAAGTCAACTCTCGGCAGGAGATACATCACTTGACTGCAAATACTATCAGCGGGCCATAATTTGGCCGCCTCGGGAGTGCCGATTCTGTGGGTAGGACATTTCTTTTCCGCTGTGTCTAAATCCCCGAATTCGGATGACATCTGTCGCAAAATATGGCAAATTATAAAATTGTTACATGTATCGCACATTTCTCCTAATCGTTTTCCCTTTAAATCCACCCCCTCGGTCTAGCGCACGCTAAGCTAACCCTAATAAACCCCTAATAATAAAGTAGAATTTATTCCGCTCTGTAGGTGCATTGTACAGCATGTGGCGGCAGCCAGCATGGCAAAATTCTTTCTCGTTATTCTACTTCCACTGGGATCCTGCTGGTCCAGCCAAGCAACAAGGGTGTGAACAACAGTCTTGAAGTGTAATACTGTTTTATTTTATCATTATTTTATGATTATTTATCATCCCAAGCCTGGCACGACGAGACCGATGATGCCGGTGGGAGATTCAAGTGGCTGAAATCATTTTTCACGTTACATATGTACACACAATAGCAACACAACAATGACATTGTCACTCCCGTGTGTTCGAATTGTATGATGTAGCAGCAGGAGCATTCATATCGGTGAGGATGTTTTTTCCTCTAAACTGCAGTGACTTCGCATCAGACAAAGATCCCTATTCCCTCCTCGTTCCGTGTTGTACAAGAAGAGGACAAGACCAAATCCACAGCATGGATACGAAGGGCAACAGCAATAACAATTATAATCACAGCTTGTCCCAAAAGAATTGACTTCTGTCATATTTGTTTTGCATTCTAATGTGATTCAGCCAAATTTTGGCGTGGACCCCTCATACGCTTAGATAACCAGTGCGGTAGGATAATTCTCTATATAGGTGACAAAAATTAGCCTATGTTTTGACCGGGATCGAAATGGAAAATAATAGCGTTCAAGTTACGCACTATAGGTTGAAAGGAATAAGAAGGCAAGTGCACATTCGCATTATATACAATAATATCTATGGAGGGGCGAGTTGGTTTGGGGAAGCTAATATTTCAAAAGTGTCATTCAAATATAATTCAGGTAACTGGAATGGTCTAATTTCATATTTGATTAAACAAGGCATAAAACTTGCAACGCTATGGTTACCAACCATCCTTACTTTGAAAGCCGATTAAGGGTTCTTCATTTTACTTTACATGTTTAAATGTTCATTTTAGTTTTAAATCTAGAAAACATTTGAATATTTTCAGATCAAGTTTGTTTCTTTCTTTTTTACACGAAAAAGTATAAGATTCACTCAAGCGTTGTTACGGAATTTAATTAGCAAGGGACTGGAAGGTGAAGTATATTTTCCAATATTAAGAGCCATAGTACTCAAGGGAGAGCAAGGAATTGAAGGAAGAAAATTTAGAAAAGCGTGGAAAGGGTCACGTTCTTCAACAAAATTCTTCACTATGAGCACTTCTAAAACTTTGTCGAAGACACCTACCTCGTCAGTATAAAAAGTTATTTTTTTAATTCGATCATAGTAAGCCATGTCTAATTTCAATTGTTATCAGATTGTGGGGAATATTCATATGAACAATTCCTCCAAAGACACCCTGTGAATATATTGGATGGTTTGGCCTCTAGTGAATTAAGTTCACGTTTTTGGCGTTTCCGACCACTGTGCAGTGTAGTGCAAAGTCAAAAACGAAAACGCCTAGTTTCCCGGCTACTTAACCCTTTGTCTGCTATCGCAGGAGTCAGAATCTTTTGGCATTAGAAATGTGAATCACCTGAGTCTGCGGCATGTCCGGACGAGCGAAGTAGCTTTGTATTTCATGCTGTCGGAATCGACTAAAAGTTAAATCACGGAAAACTTCCACACTAAGCATTTGCGACGTTGAAACTTATTGAATGAGCTAGTTTTTTTTTGTTTTTGGTCCCTCACATATTGCCGGCCTGAGTGTTTTATTTGATCGACTATTGTGACTGTATCAGCATCTGTGTCATATGGTCACATGTGTTGCTGATTCGAACGGTGTCGGCAGCTTTCACCCAAAGCTGCGACGATGGATCCACATCACGGTAAATTATTTTTTCCATTTTTTATTAACGACCTATTGAGTCAATTTGTCAACTATTGTTACCGCATTTGATTAGCAAGGGACTGGAAGGTGAAGTATATTTTTCAATAATAAGAGCCATAATCAAGCTTTGAAAAGTTTTTCCGAGACCCGGATGGCCGAGTCCAACCGACTCAGCTCAACAAATCGGGACAATGTGTGTATGTTTGTGTGTGACTGTTTTTTCTTGTTTATTTGACACGGGCCAATGCGTTCGCATAACTGAGCCGTGGGTTTTTTAAGATTTTTACAACATGTAAAAATTAAAATTAAGTTTCAACTGTCCATCGGGTCTTGTTGACGCAGCTTGCTGCTGCATGTTGAGATCCTCTTCCTTGGTGGTGAAACATAAGGTGCGTTGTCTGCCGCACCTTGGGAGTCATTCGGTCCGTCTTCTCTTGCATTTTCGTTCACGTCTATGTCGTCATCGGTACTGCATTCATGATGCTCACTGTCGGATGTTTTTGTTTGTTTCTTATATTTACGGGTAGCTGTTGTAAATTCTTCTCCATCGGTTTTTGATTCTTTGTTGGAGGTGTTAGTTGTAGGTTTGGAGACATTTGGTATATTCGTTGTTACTTAGATGTAGGTAATGGCAGTTGGTTTAGTGGTACTGGGCGCGATCGTTGTTGTGCTGGGGTTTGTTACAGCCCGGTACACAGTCGTTGGTTCACCAACCGGTTGTGGTTTAGCATACGACGACTATATACCGGCTTTGGTAGTATCAGGTGGAATTTCCTTAGCAATCTATGCGCAAGGTTTTCCGTGGTGTACAATATTGGCATGTAGGAATCTGCCCTGGATACGTGACTAGTGTTCGTTGAGAATATTTAACACCTTGCAGATCATTGCATAGAAGGGTCAAGTAGGAGGGAATAGGTTGTATCGGAAGCATTCACACTACACAAACGCCGTTGCGAAGTCCTGGGAAGAAGTTTCTCCAAGTATCTTCCTTAACACTATTCACCTCTCCGTATTTTGACATGAGTTGTTTGATTGCAGCCGAACTAGTACGTGGTGCCAGGTCATGTAGCTTTAAATCAATACTGTCAACATCTACTGTATAAAATGTAGTTACATTCGATGACGTGTTTCAAGTCGTTCTGTGAAGCAAATGATTCTGTTTCGCTAATGTTATTGAACATAATCAGTACCGCACGACGTAAATGGTGGAATTGCATCACATTAACTACGTTGAGCTTCATGTTCACCTTTAACATTTGCACCACTTCGCGAATCGATGGGCACGTATCAGGAAGTAGAAGGAATCAAGTTTTGCTTTTGCATATAGACAAAGCTGCGGCGCTCGGGTAAATTTGATCATTGGCCTATTGTGTTAAGCATCATGTGGACCTTTAGAAAATTATGGGAAGTGCATCGTATAACTTACCTCTTAACCAAGGTCCCATAGATATCAAATTATCATAAGTTCTTTTTTGAAAAGATGCTCCGAAATATGGATTAGGGACAATGATTCGAATAGAAAGCGCAGTCTGATTCTCGGTGTTTGCTCTAGTGGATGTGCTGTACGTCGCTCGATAAAATTTGTTAATTTTACCTCACTAACACTGTTTAAAGTGTAGTTACATTCTATAAGTGTTATACTGATTCCGCTATTCGTTCGATTGACTCACCGGCCGCAATTTTGTTAAAATTTTACGCCAAATTACCGTTTGTAGAAAAAATAGATTATTTCTATACATTTCCATCAACCGACGAACGCGCGTTATATCGAGCAGAATCAAACAAAACGATAGACAGTGCTAGAAGACTGTTGTGATGAGCAGGGCAAAAAGTGTACCACGTTAATTGTTCCTGGAGACAATAGCATCGATTGCTATGGTTTTTGTTCCGATCGGTACCATGCCGAATGAGTTGCACTGACCGTTGCTGAGGTGCTAAGCTGCAACAAACATTGCAATATTTTTTGGATATGTACTCCATGCGTGGATATAATGAGCGATGTTCGGAATTTCGGAGCATTCCGCGATAAAAGACAGGCTATATCTGATGCTGATTGTTTTGTCCCTATACGTGCTGCTTCTGTTGCTGTTCACACAAAATCGCAAACGGATGAAAACAGTTCGAATTATCTCGAAGAGATAGGTAAACTGAAACAACAGATTGCCGACATTCAAGAATCTGTTGGTGAGATTTACCGATTCTGTCCCGACAGTATAAAGGTTGGTGCCTGGGTGGAAGGATGTAGCATCAATGCCTTTCATCTCTTTCAAGGTGGGAGTCGACTCGAAGCTTAAACGGATTGCATTGGTTCCAACTACTTGGCCTCACGGAATCTGTTTCCGGGAATTCCATGAGCAGTTCAGCGTTTGGAGTCCATGATGACGATTGTTCCATGTTTCGGTTTTGTTAATGTAATTAGTGTTGAAATGAGCTTTTCTTTTATTTATTCTTTTGTAATGTATACCTAATTTTTGTGGATTGTAATTGCATCAATTTTAGGCTAAGAAATTGTCTGTATGGTGGCTCGCACCAAAGACGAAACAAATAAATAAATAAATAAACTTAAACTTGCTTATCGAAAAAATACATAAAACTCAATATTTGCTAAAAATGTATTTTTTTTGAGAATGCGTAGAATTGAGACAAAAACTCAGTGTGATTAACAACGAGAACAATATTTTGGAAAGTAGAAGGAAAATGATAAAAAATGACGTTTTCCGTTTGTCTTTAGCAGATTGGGATCGGTTTATAGCCTCGAAGCAGAAAAAAAAAGTGAAATTATTGTTCGAAACCATTTTTTTGATCACAATCATATTATTTCGAAACAATCAACTAAAGATTTTTAGTATCTTTGAAGAATATTAGAACGTAAAGCAGCACCTCATCCCCTTTACGACAGGTTAGAACCAACCCCTGTACGTCAGGTTAGATTTTTTTTTAACCTGAATAAATGCTATTTAACTCCCTAAGGAGAAAATTGGTTTACAACCGTCTTTATGCATGAAGGGCACAAAACCCAATTATAATTAGCCCAGGTATTTCCATTTCGACTTCGTCTCTTTAGAACCAAGGCACTTGACGAATGCAGCGGGCTGACGCTAAGTCCAAAATTAGAAAGACTACTTGTGAACACATAAGTAGTGTTTCTACTTTTGGACTCGAGATAAGAAAAATTATGCGTTAATAAAAATTGTGTATTTTAGCGATTGAAATATCTTGTAGAATAGTAGGAATGATAATAGAAAAGATATTTAAAAACACATTTTTAGGGGTCATCCAAATATAACGAGCTATAACTTCTTGAACATTCAAAAAAGAAACTTCGTATAAACAATCTACATAACTTGAAAGGGCTTATAGTGTCGACAAATTCCTCCGAAGATGTTATTGAGCGAAAATTAACGATTTAGGCGTAATTAAGAGATCGCAAGATTTTGGCAAAAAAAACCACTGTGCGGTAGTTTCGTTGTGGGTTATTCACCCCCTCACACACCCACTACCGCGTAATAATGAGACATGGATGCCAAAGGTACTGGTAAACTGCATTTTTTTCGGTATATTTACATTTGCACAAGCCGTACAGCCCGCTGCAGCGACGCATCACTACAGCTCTTGCCAGAACGGTAGCCAAACCGAGTACATTTTCCCGTAGAGCAGTAGAATACATTTTTGTTTTGCTGCTGTACTCCGACTGCTCGGTGAGAGTGTGGCGTAGTAAAGTTTGTTCTCTCGCTTTGTACACTTTTCTCTGCGTAGTCAAAGGGAGAGGCCCGCACACGAAAGCGTTGATGCCAGTCGTGGCATAAACGAATCGCATTTATTGTCGTCGTTTGTGATTGAAAATATTAAATAGATTAAAAATATTAAAAAGTGTAAAATAAGGAAAGAGAAGCTGCACCGCTCGTGTCTGGTGGCTGTACTGGGGGCAGTATTCCTTTGTCATGTTACTGCTTTGCTTACAGACTGCCGTACAGCGCTGGGCGTCCTGCAATAGCGAACGACAGCAACTTCGAAAGAGAAATGAGAATGTAGGCAGAAAAATTACAGCCGCAGAAAAGATAGGCATTTTGCATCCTTGAATGAGTAAGCAGGAAGACAAAATTGAACCAATGCTGATTGAGATAATTAAATATTATATTTTTTTGTTCAAAGTGTTTCACCGTTGACACGTAGCTCATCATTTTCATGACTGGTGAGCCATTGTATATAGTGGACTAAGATTGTAAAAGACATGAGAAAGGCACAATTGCACCTCTAGGTGGATTAATACCAGTTTTTGCAAATTACTCGTCACTAAAGTGATCTTTAATGAAACGATCTAAAAGAGTTGCCATTTTTGATTTATTGAAAAAAATATACATTTAAGTTAAAGTCAACAGTTTCCGTACAATCAAAACGGCCTTCTTTTTGCACGTTAGGACAACTTTGTGTTAGTTAAATAGGTTTGCCGAAGAAGCACAGGTAAACAACATTTTCAAAGAAACACAGGTAAACCTATTTTCGTTTTACATTTTACAAGGTGGGTATGGTGATTAATATGTGCGGAAAATTGTTGCACATACATATTTTGGCTTGCTTTAAGTTTTCTTTAACATTAAGTTTTTATACTCCTGATGGATTCTACAACTTATTTCATGATCATTCCAATATGATTGTTGTCCTGGGAAAACGAATATTTGCTGATGTCACTCTTCAATTCTGAAACATCCACTTTAAAAAAGTATTTTTAGTCTAGGGTAGTAGGAGCAGCAGGATTGATTTTATTCCGAAGTTCGTCAGCAGTGCCAGTGGCGTGGGATACCAGCGTGCACCAGTATTCGAGTGGTCCTTTAAAGTACCTAAGAACATGATTGTAACAGCAGCTGAAGCATGCAACACAGTCGTGGCCCGAAAAGTACGGTGGGAATAGGGCGAAGAAAAATGATTGTTTAAATTGTGCGCTAGGGGTTGATTTGTGTTTTACACCAGCGTAAAAGGGATTGTGATCAAGTGCACTTGTTGTAATTTGTTTATCAAATAAATTGGAAGGGTACAGGTTTGGATGGTTGTCCGTTTTTTTGCACTACCACATGGTGTTTGTTATGCACTAGAAATGTATCCCGTCAGCTTGTGGCCGGAGACAGGTTTATAATGTGCGTGTTCACTTAGCTACTTCCAGGTGATTTAAAATATGATCATATTTGAGTATCTCATATTGCAGAATCCGGAGTAAGAGTACAAAACAGTATACGTATTTCCAGCATAAGAATAATAACGCCATACGCATTAAGTTACACAATCGCAATTCTAATCCGAAGAATTCTGCTCCGCTGAAATCAAACCGTTCCACTCGTACGAGAGGGTCAGTTAAAGTGAGAGATAACAACTAATAACAAAACTGTAAAATAAGCAATAATCGTAAAACGAGCAATTCCAAGGTGTTTATTGGAAGTCGAGTGTGCACGTAGTCGCTTTGAAACACAACATTATTGGATGTGGGGACATTTAATTGCTCTTGGTAGGTCCGTTCTAGATGGCCATAGACAAATGCATCCGCTTTCTGTGCGGTGCATATGGAACTTTTCTGCGGCATGTTCATAGCAGACTGATGATGCACATCGTAAAGGGTAATAGACATTTTGCTGGCACATTCATGCAGACAGAGAGCGGTTGGCCGTTATAGCTTTGCATTGATATCTTCTATTCATTGAGACCCTCTGTTTCAGCACTGTTTCCAACGCAAACTTCTGATAATTGCACATCTGATGATGACCATTCACAATTCCAATCGGGTTAAACCCCAGATGTTTGTTTGAATACGGGTTGTCACTTCCAATTTTTAATTGATCATTCCTGAAAAATATGGCTGCCTTTTTCGGTTTTCCATTAAGAATGGCAATTTGGCTCCAAAAATGAAAACAATATTTGTTTCTGAGCGAAACCCTAATTTAATTTAAAGTCACGTAAATAAAAATAAAGTAAAAGCAAAACCCTAGTTCTGCGTGATGTCCCGCAAGAAAACGAGTTCTGATTAAACTAATGAGAACTATTGGAACCGGAACTTGGTTTGACTTAGCAAGCCAATGCATTTTGCACTGTCATATTTTTCATTACTGGAGAACATTTAGGTAATAACCTGGGACGGGACGTGCAAATTGAAATAAAGTAAATGTCACCGCGATCCGGCAGTGGTCTGTTATTGGGAACCGGACCTTTCTTGACGATTTAAATTTTCTTGTAATGAACAGTAAGTAATACTGTAACATCCTGGATATGTTCAAGGTGTTTTTAGAACATATATTTTGCTTACATGCATATAGGGTAATGAGCTTATTCTCACCATGTTTCTATTATCACAGTACCGATGAAGCCGTTGGTTAGAGTAGCGTCTGCCATTATTGTTCAATGCATTTAGTCAAATGGTAGGGCAACGATAGGGGCTATCGATTCGAGTTGTCTGTGCGCTCAAACATGAGCATTTCACCGTTTTTCCATTTATGTTATTTTGTCGGATCTTAACAACGAAGCAAAGCTTTCGTTGTCAATTTGAACGCATTCCATCGATTGTATGCCGAGTAATTGATGAATTAGAAGGCACCCTTCATAATAGAGTAATACGCTTTTAATCCACCTAACAGTGTGATGAGACATTTCTTATATCTCTTATCATTCTCTTCGGATATTATATCGATTGAGAACATTTTGAATTTGATGCTTCGTGATGTGTTTGATAACACATACTTACATGGAATAGTGGTAGGGCTCAGATAATCGCACAAATCAGCATAAGGCAACATCAGTGCTAGAAATTTCAAAGGCTAAATCAAATTAATGGAAAAGCGGAAAAATTGCTCTAAAATAGACATACAAATGGATTATTTTTAATGCTCTGTTAATAACATATCTAAATTCTTCAATCAATGCATTGTGTAGGGAAAACTGAATTTTCCTAAAGGCATTATACAGGGTGTTTCGTTCATAATTAAGAATTTCACGAGAGGTGAGAGAGGTTCGTATTTAGGGGAAAAATCGTTCTACCCGTATCATCAAATCTCAACCATTATAGAGTTATTAAATTTTTCTATAAATAACTAGTTTGTCTTTAAATACCTCTAATTTAAAAAGTGTATTTCGTATTTTAAATCTTTCAGTTCCATTAGAAAGGTCAGAAAATTACCTATTGAATGGTGTCCTCACTTGTTTCAGTTAATGAGGTTAAGTAATCTTTTCGAACTAATTTATTTCAAAGTGAACATTTTTTATCGATTTTTAGTTCATTTCTCGAAAATCTCAATAGTTAACCTCACCGTTTTAATGATTCAGATTGTTCACCTGCATAATTTGTTCTTTGACATGATACACTTATCTTTTCTTGTTTCCATGTGTTTGAGTTATTGAACTTGAATACTTTTATTTTTTCTCTAATACTAACTCTATTTGAAAAAGTATGGCACTTATTGTATTTTTTTTTGTTTTCATTTTACATTTTACAGAGAAAAATGTATTGATGCCATTCAGTTAAGTGGATTTAGTATTCTTTCAGAAGTAAATTAATTCAAAGTTAGTGTTATTATCAGCATTGTCGTTAATTTTCTTAAAAAGTGCATCTCAGCAAGTTCAATAATTCTTGCTTTGATTCCATACCATTATCTCTTATTGTTTTGACACAAAATTATTTTCGTCACATCTTTCCGTTTGTAAAAACAACCATTTCGAACCAACTGCACCTATGGTGACGTCATGTTGTGTTCACTATTAAACTGCAGCGGAATGAAAAAGATAGGAATAAAGTGTCAAATAACAAGTTATAGATATATTAAGAGGCTTTTGTCAGTGCAATATCTATACGTATGTTGAAAGCTCTTTTTACGCCCTGTTGAAAAATATAATTACTTTTGGGGTAGATTTCAAATCACATAGAACAACACAAAATGTTTAAAATTAAGAAAATTTACTTAGTTTGCTCAAAAACACAATATCGCCCACAACTTCTACAGCACAAAATCCTATGGGTTGCGTTGCGTTGCGTAAGACAACTTCTACAACACAAAATGTTATGCAACAAAAGCACATTGGATAATATATTTCGCACTATATGCGGTACACACTGTGAAACAGTGTCATATGTCAAATAGAAACGGAGAAAAAGGGACATACCCCAACCGCCAACTAGCCTCGACCTCCCCTAAAGACTCGCTTTTATCAGCCTCATGGTGTATTTTAGGATGACGAAATGGGGACATTGACTAAATCGGGACATATTTTTTTCTTTCTTTATAATAAGCCGAAGCTGTTAAAATATTCTTCCCTTTCCTTGATGTATGTAGTCTGATAACTATTTCTGATTATTTAATGTAAATTTCTCTTCAAGGGGTCTTCTAGCATGAAATTAAAAACATGATTTTTTTATTTTAGCCTATTTGCATCATTTAGATTCTTCCTTATCTCAAGAAAGGATTTACTCGAATTCAGCCTTGTTCGTCTGCTAGAGCAATCGGGGGCTGATTGAATCGGGTCTTCAATGTAGTGCTGGAAAGGGTATTCAAAACCCAACAAAATGGTATAACGGTTAGTAGTGTAACCTTATATTTGTTTGTGTAAAACGTGATTGTTCTCGAAAATATACATTGGGGTAGGTTTGCCGAGTTCTGTACGGGGCTAGTTGGCCGAGTTGTAAATTTAGTGTAGGGTTATGTGCACTTTGATATTTGTGAAATTTCAACCTTTTTCAAAGCAAAATTTGATATGCTAATATTGATGATTTTAATTAAAAATATACACGAGAAATAAGTAATAAAAATACTTTAAAATTATTACCAAATAGAAATAAAAGATTCGAATCATTAGAAGTCGGCAATTGTTTATAAAAAAGTTGATTCCGTTATTTTATGAATTAAAGGCCAGCTGGTTTCAGAGTCTTTGGCAAAGCCCCTTCAATCCTGAATTTTTTCCTCATGAGGAGTTTCTGGCAGGATTTGTCACAGATCGACCCAACCCCGAACAAAACTCGTCCATTAGCATAGAATCTGCTTCAGATGTAAGCCTCTCTGAAGACGTCAGACCTCTTCCCAAGGCGAGTGCACGATTTGATTCGAAGAAGTGGCAAGGTCGTAAACGCCGATCGACTCAAATTTTGACCGATTCCCGAATAAAAGCAGTATTGGAGGAGCAGAAAAATGAAATCAAACGTAAGCGTACGCTGGCGGAGAAAAAAAATCAGCGAGTTCACTAAAGCTGCCAAAACTAAGGCCCAATGATACATTTAACTGTTTAACTTATTTTACCAAACTCGGTAAACCTACCCCAGCCCTGGGGTTGGTTGGCCGATTTTTCTTTCCGCATTTGTTTGCTAATAACTTTTTCCCTGATTTTTTTCATGAATGGAAAAAATTACATATGTGCTCAAGGGTTGTATCTTCATGACAGCGCAAACCGGTTTTCGAAAAGTCTAACCAGAATGAGTACAGAAATTCCGAAAGCAAAACTCGGCTAACTAGCCGCGGTCTCCCCTATTATAATAGATAGGCTGTATTCGAAGAAGTTTCTTGTGGAGGAGTGTAGAACGACTTTGTTTATACTTACTTGGTTTGGTGAGAATCAAAGTTACTGTCCAAGTGGTATAATTCCGAAACTATCTTTGTTGAAGCTTTAAAATAATGGACAATTATTTTTTCAAAAAATAGTAACAGAGCTCGTGTTTTTAGCTAATTTGTTGAGACTATCATTTATAACATGTTTATTGCAGGTATGCACACTATGCGTAGGGAGTATATCGAGTTATAAAATGATATTTACGAAATGTTCCTTAACCTTCCGGCAGTCGCGCTAGTGCACGATGCTCTGAAAATTCTAGCCAAGTCGTCTTAGAGCAGCTGCGGCTGCTCGTTCAGTGTGTTTTTTGCGCGACTTCCGGAGTTAATTTATTTTTTTTAAATAACTTTTTATTGTGAGTTTCACCAACTCAAGCTTTGGATAAAATGTGAATTTTATTGTTTATTAATAGTGGAAGAGTTTTGTCATAAACAGTAAAATCATAATATTTTAAAGGTACATAAATTCAAGGCCTAAAATATGTTGATACCCTGAACACATGGAGCCTTCTAAGCTTCAACAAAAATCAACAAATGAAATGAACATCAAATTACTTCGATTCGCAGGCCTGGATCACTGAAGGCGAATCAAAGATTATTGGAATATATTGTCCATTTCGGCCTAATTTTATGTTTGTATTGCTTCACAAAGATGTAGTAAAACTTTTAATACCAACTAACATACTGGTACTATTGTATGGTAAATAAAAAACAAAATAATATAAGGCATCGCTCTTGCAAGTCTCTACGACGGTTTACAGCAATATTACAATTAGGCTTTTCACGAGACGGTTCTTTGACATTTAACAGGGGTGTTTGACAACCCATTTTTTCAGTTCTACTGATTTCCCCGTGATTATTGTTGGATTACGCAAACAGAAAAATGTGTCGTACGAATGTAGTTCGTTGCTCTTATTCATTTGATGTTGGGCCGATATGATAATTTTGCCGGACGCCGAGCTGGAACAAGTCCCACTGAGAAACGTCAAAGGAGATAATCAAAAAATCTGATAATCAGAAACATTTCATGGAATTCCTAATAAGAACATATTGAACAACATAAGAACACCATTTATTTTCTACATACATACGTAATCTAAAACTTGTGTTTGAAATCAACGTCGCTCGATTCGAAATTTCGCTTTATCAAATCGCGCATATTTTTTCGTTTTCATCCGAATTTAATTATGGGAATGTATCACAAGGATTTAGCAAAACTATTGATATCAATTGATGCACTGATAATTATTTCTATATTATATAATAAACAAAATAGTGAGTCAAGTTGCTACGATGTTCTACAGTGATACATACACAACAAGTGCCATTTTCACAAATGCCTCCCCGGCCATGTCTAACGATTTGAGAAAAAGCTATCAAAGCATTTATGATTATTTTCAATTCAGAAGTATATTGTATTTTCTGCATGAATTTTTGCTGTATGTTTTAAGAATAGTTATTTAATCACGTTTTTTTTACATTTTGATGCATGCACGGATGCGTTGTTAAATTGGAATTCTTGGATTAAATTTTTTACTTACGCAAAAACAGCTATTTTCAGAGGCGCGTTAAAATACTGGAAGTAAATTACTATGTTTTACAGTAAATATACACTTCGTTTAGTGTTTTCCCTCTACTGAAACCATGCTGATTGTATAATATGAAATATATTTTCTTGATTTCTATATATTCAATATGGATTCCTTGTGGCATCAATATTTTTTTAATTCGAATTAATTTGGAAATAAACTTAGCTAGAACATGTTTCTATGAAGATCATGTTCAATTTGTTTTTGCAGTAATTTTTCTAGCATTGCCGTGTTAACATATACGATTCAACAACTTTTGGATTGTAAATAATACTGCTTGTCAAACACCCTGGACAAGTATTTAATTGAGTAGTATATTACTGCATGAGAACATTTTTTTTTCCCTTTATGGGCAGCTAGGGCCGAGGGTGGTGGCTAGCGGGTTTCATACATCCTTGACCTGACGGACAAAGCTATGGTGCCTTGAACACAGGCAACGCAGATTCAAGGCCATCATTGAAATGATAAGTTCTGCGTTTGAGATGTACTTCCCCCGGTTGCCAGACGAATACCTGTAATTATTACTTGTTGCTTTGTATGTATGAATCTAATGTTCAGTCCTGGGTGGTGTATGCGTGGAAGGTGTGGTTTTTAGCGTTCGAGTCCAGGAGTGCATATCTGTCTGGGTTAGCGTGGGCGTTTACTAATTGTGTAATAGTGTGATCGCCAAAGGCTCGAGCATTTGAATGCTAGCGTGTCTCTAACTTTGCGTGCATAAATTCGATTTTAGATTCGTGTGGCCATTCGCATATTCACGTGTATTCTTGAACGATCGCGCGCGGACCGTGAATATGATAATTAATTTTAGTGTATGGTAGAAGAACGTGTTGTTTGGTGAATATGCATCATTCATTGCATCATTCTTAATTGGTCCAACTGAAGGCATGAGTCGAGAATAGAGAATTCCGAACGTAGCTGGTCTATGATCGCGCGAGTGGTGGGTTAATGCTTGAGACCGCGGTTGTAAAGTTATAGGTGCTGAAAAGTTCACTTAAGTAAGGGGGTGTTTTAATGTTGGTGAAATTGCGAGCGTAGGTGAGTATGGATGATTGAAATTGTAATGTAAATTCGCGTTTTTGACCAGGTTTGTGTTATCGCGAAAGTTAAGGGCGTTTGTGCGCTTTGGATGTGAGTCTATATGGGAGAATATGCAATTGATTGTGTTAGTGAGTATGAGTATGAACCTAACTTAAGATATAGTAATAAAAGGAAAAATAACATGCCGAATGTTTCTTTTTAGGTCACTAACCGTGCATTGCAGAATGCCCAAAAACTCTGAACTAGGCCTCGTCGAGTCCAGTCTGTCCGTCTCGTCCTGTCGTGTCTAGGGTTTCCAGGTTACATGCATTCACCAGATGAGACTAGCTTATGTCAGTTTACTTGTGCACTGGTTTCGTAGAATCGAGGCGATAATCGAAATGATAGATCCTACGAGTGAATGCACTTGGCCTAGTCACCTGTCAAGCATTTGTGTATTTGTGTATGTTGAGATATGTGTGGAGCCTGTAAATAATATTTTAATGCGAATAATAATTTATACGTCAAAACAAGAAATGTGCTATATACTACTTGCAGTTTGTTGATCGTTCCTACTTATCTGATTCCATCGAGTATGAGAATACATCTCCGTTGTTCTAAAACCTGGCGACGTCTGATGGCAGAGAAGAATCATTGTTGGCAGCAATGTTGCTCTTCTTGGATGTATGAGCTCGAAAAGGTCATCACAAGAATATAACGCATGAGACCGAAAATAAATAAAAATAAAATAAAGAGAAGAGTTAGTATTGTTATTGAGTATTAATAATATTCCGATTTTTTTTCGAGAGTTGTAGGAGCTGTAGAATTAATTGATTCAATTAAGGCGTGGACCTAGACTTCTGGAATCGAGGATAGAGACTTCAGGACGTGAACGACTCATGAATGCGCGAGAGCGGGGGACTGTAGGTTCACGCTTAAGACTGCATTTGAGTGATTACAAGTGCTGAGACGTTCATATTATCACCGAGATGTTATAATGTCTGAAAGAGCGCGAGTATAAGTTGCGTGGATGTTCGCGAAGGACTCAAGCATTTTTATATTTGTTTGTCGCGTGTATGTGATTTTGTGTGTATACATTCGATTTTTATGTAGTTTAGTGAATATGAGCATTATATTTTTGATTGGTCCACCTGACGGCATTGGACTTATGCTACTAGGGCCTAGAATAGGGGATTCCGGACGAAACCGATTCATGATCGCGCGAACACGGGTATTTGGAGGTTCACTCTCGAGACCGGGATTGTTAATTTATAAGTGCTAAACCATTCACTTAGTCACCGGGATGTTATACTTTTTACGAGATCGTGAGTGTGGTCGTGCGTGGATGATCGCGAAGGAGAGCGTTTGTATGTGGACGTTTTTGTCGCGTGTGCTAGTATGTAACTTCGCGTGGACACATTATTTTTGTAAGCGTGTGGCCATTCGCATGTTCGCGTATTCTTCAATGACCTCGCGTGGACGTCTTATCTAGTTTTTATTTCTATTGGTCCAACTAAAGGCATGAATTTGGGCTGCTAGGATCAAGGGCGGAGACTTCCGGACGTGACCGATTCATGATTACGCGAGCTTAGGTTCTTAGGTTCCAACGTTCACCTAATCAATCGGGATTTTTGAATATTGGCGAGAACGCGGGCGTTCGTATTTGTGACCAGGTTTGTGTTATCGTGTAGGCCACGTTTGTACGTTTGGAATGAGATTGATAGTGTATATGAGAGAATAAGAAATTTGCTTGCAGAGAGAATTGGGCCCTAAACCCACATTGTATATTATTTGACCATGGCAGTGGATAATAAAGGTCGCCAAGTTAAGTACTAAAATTGATCACAATGTAGCTTAACTAAAAAGAAAATATTCGTATCCCAAGTTTCTGTGATATAATCACTGTAATACTGCTTTGGTGGAAAAGCCCCCGGACCACATCAAGGTACAGTATCATGCCGAGGGATATTACTGCATGAGAACATATTGAAAAGAAAATTTGTTCTATATCGCATCTCAACGTGCGCTTTTTCGGTCGTACAGTAGGTAGTGATTTAAGTATTCAAAATAAAATTCTTTGTTCCACATCCAGATAAGAACACTGCATACCAACAAAGTGTGCTACTTGGGTGGTGTAGGCACCATTCTATAAGTGAAAAGTGAAATCAACGCAATTTTTTTCGATAACGTTAACGTTACATTCGTCGAAGTGCGTTGACGAACGATGAAATAGACCTTTCTCGTCCGACCTATCCTTCTTTTCTCTTATTTTTATTCAAAAGAATATACATTTTTAAGAATATTTCCGTTGAAATGAGACTTTTTAGAGCTATCGTGATTTTTTAATAATTTTTTTAAATTTGAAAAATGCAAGAATGTTGAGTATTTTTTTCACCTTTGCAAGAATGGTGGGACTCAAAATGTGTGTTTGGGCAACACTGTTTTGTTTATTTTAGCTTGAGTTCCTGGCAACGCGGCAAATGAAGTGGTGAGTCGCGGTACAAAGTTCATTGGTTATGTAAACAAACTAAAGTGAACCTCTCGGTGGAGAACATTGCATGATAATGTTTAACCTCACTTTTTTGACAGTTCAGAGAGATTGTTTACATGGTCTTGGAAGTTTTGTTGATTCGATCACAGTATGAGAAACTTGGTTTGGTTCGCTGCCAAATATTAACACTTTTCAAACAAGCTCGTTCAGCTGTAATTTTTTATTTGATGTCGGCATCATACATCGTTCCATTAAATTTAACATTTTTACTTTTCTTGTACATGATTCATTAAAGAAGTAAGGAATTTCTAGCCAAACATTTGAAAAAGGCCTACTGCCAAATGCAGATAAATCGAATTTTCATGTTCTCTATTAAAATCCTGGGACAGAACCTGTGGATAGATGTTTTCTTTTTCTTTTTTCTGTTCATTTTATCTCTTGTCTTGCATAGCCGCTCTTTCTTCCTCACATATTTTAAATGGACTGGCTACATTTGACAGTTCCCTCTGACAGCATTTGACGGTTCCCTTTGGCTGCATTTGACAGCTCCCCCTGGCTGCAATTGACATTAGGTTTTTCGTATCCACACGCCCCGTCCCAGTTAAAAACTATCTAGCTGGCCATGTACATAAACATAACGCAACAATGGATTATGAAGAATTTTGATAATGATTTTATAACAAATTATAAAAGGGCCCGGCTGATATAAAAGTCCTAACTAGCAATACACTTATTATAAAATGATTATAAATGATTATTGTAACTGATTCCAAAAGGATTATAAAGGCAGTGAAATACGTACTCAATGAATTAAGGGGAGTGTCTGATGTAAACAATATGCACAATTAAACTAAATAAAACAGTATTAAATTTTTTAAATAGAATTATAATGAATTCGACCCAAACTTCTTTTGCCTTTTTCTCAAGGTTTCCGTTTGGCAGTTAGACCCTTTTCAAATGTTTCAAATGTTTGGGTAGAATTTTGATTATTTTATCGTTGTTGCGATCAATTTCATTTGGTTTGTTTTGTTCACAATGTTAGTCGCAGAGCATTTTGGTGATCTATGGCAATTGATGACCTTTACACCCCATACTAGGTCCGCTCCTATTGCAGCTGTTTCGCCCCGTCCGGCACCGAGTCAACCGATGGTCCAGCCTGCGCCGCACTCGTCTGTCGCTATGTCAATGGCAGGGACTTGGATTAAAGACTAAAATGTCAGCTACGGCTGGTGGTGTTACTGCAATCGGTTTGCCTTCGGCCACGTTGGACATTCGGCTAACGGGAATATTCAGCGATTCCGATTCGAAGGAAGCAGCGCCAGTAGCAGACTGCTTCGGTTCAGCAATACGCTTCGGTATCGGGCGAAGCTAACACTCCGGCAGGACGAAGGTTTCAACGAGGGGCTCAGGCATAAGTAGTAGAGTCCTTGCACTTACTGCGTGTCGAGTGAACAATTCCTACGAAACTACTGCCGCTCTCGCCAAGTTTGAATACCGTAATAAGTGCGACATCAGCGGTATCGTTCCAGGAATAGTCGAGAAGAGTGCCAGGACTGACTTGCCGAGAGCTACAAGATTAAATAGCAGGGCGTTTTTAAAGTGACCATAGTATAACCTAGAGGCTTTTGGGCAGATGATTTATTCAGCAGAATAAGATAGCAAAATTACCCAAAACATAAGAGCTGGCTGCAGAAGTGAATCCACACACATCATCACCTACAGAGGCAAGCAATATCGAAACGCAGCGAAATTCCTCACAATGAATTGATCTCGTCAGATGAAATTCCAGGAAATACAATTTTCATAGCGTAATTTATCCGACCGAAATTGTAGTCCTCAGTCGAGAGAGACTGATAGAGTAGCAGCAGCTAGGAATTTTCTTTCGAAAGCTAGCAGCGGTTTCGCGTATCCTGCGCTAAGTAGAGAGCGTTAAGACAGATCTCCGAAGCATGCCTAGTTATTTCCTACCAATTTGACCAAGACAGCAGATGAAAGATAGCTTTATTGCGGTGCCAAAATGATGGCAACTCGGGATATAATATAAATTTACATATAATTTCTCCTCCCTGATATTCTTCCAGAATGTATAATGCTCTGCATTCTTATCACTCCTATCAAATCCTTCTTACTCCTTATCGTCAGTGCCGAGCACTGTTTTGCATTTGCCGGCTAAATCAACGACAATGTGATCATCGACGAAACTTTTGCTGTAATGGAACTTGAACACGATTAATAAATAATTGTTCCATTCGAAAGCGATAACCTTGTTGTCCTCATGTTTGCAGCTATCATACGCTGGCAGGCATTCTGACCAATGGAAACGTTCTTCGATATGGGCATTGAACGAACAAAATCATTTCAACAACTTATCATCGACCGAATTCGTTACCTATACAGTTCAGGTAAGCTTCACCACCTAAAATGAGTAATCAATCGGATCATCTTGTTAGGACTTAACCCACGAGCAAACAAACAAATGTGTACAAATCCTTATCCATCATCCAGAAATCAATCGTTTAATAGCCCAATACTTGATCTTGCGATTCAGCATATGTCACCGGGTATTACATCCAGCGCCGATTGGTCAATGTATGAACAAAGAGCATCGAAAGTATTCAAGTAATGTAAATTTTAAAAGTCCATGTAAACAAGTCTTAGGTAAACAAGTACACTGAACTGTCAGAAAAGTGAGGTTATACATTTTCATACAATGCTCTATGTTTTTGACAGGTATATGAATGAATCATTTCAGCATCAGTGATGCCAGGTCCATTTAAACAATAGCCTGCAGTAAAAATATAAAAGTCTGCAGATTGCTACAAAAATTTTCAATAAATTTGACATAGAAATGTAGTATGTATATATTTTAAATGATCAAAAATGTTGAAAGCAGGTGTATAAATTGGCTGGCATAGGCTTTGTTCTGCTAAATATTTGTAATCTGCAAAAGATCTGCAGTGAAAATGCAAAATCTGCAAATTTACTAATATATATGCAGATCTGGCATCCTTTTAGTATTCCCCACAGGAAATTCATCCAAATGGTGTAAAAATACGGGGAAGCAAGGCAAGATAGGTATTCGGAATATGGGGTTAAATGGGCAGCTTGCACTATTTTTGATTTTTTCAATAGTTAGAGGTACCAAATCATCGCGGCAATAGGCAGTAACGAATTGGGAATAAAAAAGGAAGCATCCTATCATATAAAAAATTTTGACGAGAAAGGTCTATTAACCCCAAAATGAACGTTGTTAAATTTAATATCAAAAATATCGATTCAACGATATCGCGTTGAAGCTATAGGTCGTTGAATTCAAAGCATGAACAACCCTGAGCAGTATACTAGACGCTTTGTTTGCTGTAAACTGAGATGACTATACCCCAGTTACCCCCATCATAAACTTCTAACCTATCTTGTTCAGCTCTTTGAAAAAGTCTGTTTTGGAGTCATTTCAAAATTTATCTATCTTTGGTAGCTCTGTTAGAAAGTGCTTTGATTTTAAGGATAAACAATCTTTTTTATTAGATAGCGGTTTTACTTCTGCACATCAAAAGGGCTTGGAAAATTATGTGACATAAAATCTAATATATTTTGAAAAGAATGCTATCATACAAGTCCATCACCCGACTCTGTTTTCAGGATGTTAACGGAGAATCGATCAGTGACGATGGAGCGCAATAATGATAGATTGAAATGTTGTGAACATACTCTCACATTTATCTTCAACATACAAAAGTCCTACCCCGTGATCAATCGGAACCACTCGAAGTAAACGCACTAGCCTCTATCTGTAGGTCCAGTGCAGTGGCTTGCAGAACACACGTACTGCTTATTGCTCTATCGGAACCAATTGTATTCGATATCCTCGCCTCTTCTTTATCAAGAGCGAAGCTGATGATACTTTTGTTTCGTTACAGTGAAGTACATCAACTCACGTGATATCCATGGGAGACCGGCAAAACCGCTAGGGACAGACTGAGTGGTGGTCATCATGTCGATGGTTGGATGGTGTTTACAAATAAATTTGAATTAACAAATTCAGCAGTTGATGTCGTGTCGATGAATAGGTTTCGCCTCCCTACACCTTAACATTTACACTGTTGCAACTGACCTGGATGGTGAAAAGACCCTTCCTGGCATTTAGATTAGATGAGCATAACTAAATCGACTGGTCTGGTTTTACATGCCTTCTGCGAGGAAAGCGATACACATGTATCTACTTGAACAGTGCAAATAACAAGTGTTCAATGTGCCCAACATTCCAGTCGCTTTTCCGGAGGGGAACAGAGTGAAAGCCTAGGGTGGAAGATACGGATACGCTAAATTTTGAAGAATCTGTTTCGAGTATGCTTGAGTTCAATCGAAGAATTTTCATACATAGTCGCAGTTAACCGTTTAGAAAAGGCATCTGCTATCTTGCCCATAACATCGATCGTTCTATGAGGGTCGAGGAAAATTCATTGGAAGAATAATTGTGTTTTACGGTGCAATACGTCATTGCATAGAACTGCAATTCTACACGGTCTAAGGTAATAAACTCCATAATTTGCTTCGATATTTTTCGTATTTCGTAACAAAACATCTTCAACCCACAAACTATTGCAACGCAAGTAAGGATTGCTCAACGTTGATCACCCGACTTTTTTTTATTACGTCCGTGCATGTAACTGCTGATGACCACCATGAATCAAAATATTTTATTGTGTCATTTCTTCCCACATCAGTTGCTTCCGTTTCGGGTTGCTACTTGTCGTCCTGCGTGAGGATACTTCTCACCTCATCGGCATCAAGCTCATCCCTCCGGTCAATGTTATGCTGGCTGTGACTGACTAACCGGACCGCAATCCGCTACCATCACCTGCTTACCTTTATCGTATACCGTCACGTCATGTCATATGATATATGGTTGAGCATTGTGGTTAGAACGGTAGTGAAATTTTTGAGGTATATTTCTTCCTCGTTGTTTATTAGGACACTCACTCACCCACGATTCGATATTTTCGATTGAACGTTTAATGTTAAATGTAGACCGCTCTCGCAACAATTCGGTAAGCAATGTGATTTAGAAGAATATTTAATATATTCGACAAGATCTACGTAAATTTTTATTTGTTTGTTTAATATATCTTGAGGAATAGTTTCTAACAGGGCAATAGAAAATTCATCATTTTTCCAAATACACACTCAACTCAGGGCGGTAAATTTCGAAGAATCATGTAGCTCTAGAATTTTGAAACTGATATCTATCTCTTGCGAGCTATCTCTGAACATCATTTGTGGTCGAATTTAAAAAAATAAGAGGTTGTGTACAGGACAGCACCACGTAATATTGAAAATGTAGCATATTTCAAGAACGTGCAATATAATTCGCGGATGAATTTTATAACGACCGGTAAATGGTAGGTTTCGTTCATTTCGTGAATAAATAAATAACTAATAAATAAGTAAATAACTCGTAATAAAAATAAATAAATAAATAACCGGTAATAAAAAAAATAAGTTTTTCGATAGAACTACGAATGTACGAAAAATTCGCATATTTTATGAAAATTGTCTGTACGAAACTAATTCGTAGCGATTTACGAATACATTCTATCAATATATTGACCTCTTCGACTTTTTTGAAGGGAATCACTAGTTCATGATTATCGTCATTAGTGGAAATATTCCTAATTTATGTATTGTTGTTACTGACAAATTCCTATCATAAGCTATAGAGTCATTTAAATTTTATGTTTCAGTATAAACGCCGAAGAACGGACGTGTCACAAGGAACAAAAAATGCGTTGTATGTTATTTTAATAGTTTAAATTGAAATTCTCTGTTATATAAATTTTATTTCATTCATATTTTAAAGATCCATTTTTCAGCTTTTCATTTTCTTGTATGCACCATTTCAAGTCTTTTGTATGTACTACACTGCCCATGATCGCAAATATGTCCAATAAACATAGAAAATCCCATAGAAAATGGGACAAATATGCGATCATGATCAGTACATCCGCTAAAAGAAAAAAAAAATAGCAGGATACATACATTTCAATGAATTCTGAATACTATTTTATGCATATAATATTAATATACTTATCGAGAAGCCTGCCCTGATTCGAACATGGCGGAGCAATCAATATGATATAGTTTGACAGAAGGGATGAATTTATTTCAAAACAATCGATATTTTGTATGGGCCGCTTTTGGGATGCCTCAGTCACATCAATTCGTCAGTGGTACAAAAGCAGCTTTGTTCTGTATATCATGATTCTCATCATAAGCTTTGTATCTTTCCCAATTCGCTTTATAATAGTTGAACACTGAGCTAGGTTGAAGTACCAATAGTCGTATAATTAAGGAAAACTTTTGTTGAAAAGTCCATCTATGGGCGATGTTAATATGTTAAACGAAAGCCCTATTTTATCGACAAATTATAAAGATCGGTTATTAATCAATTTATGTGTTTAAAACCTTTGTACCATTAGTGGCACAATGGCTAATTTCAGTTCCCCATTAATTTCTTATGGGACATGCAATTTTTTGAAATGTTATTTGAGCAAATTTCAAGGACACCATATTTAATGTCGCATGATTTGTGTAATGAATTAATTTAAATAATATGTGGTGACAATTGGTACCTTTATTGAGCATATAATCCACTACTTCAACTATTGGCACAACTCAACTATAGGAGCACCCACGCTAATGCGATTGGAAATGGTTTCTTACAAAAGTGAGAAAGTTGCTGGAAGATGATCAGACTTAAAGGTGTACTTCTAATCAATTAATTGCAAAAGTGCCTTCGATCTGCAAAAATCGCTAACTCAAATCAGGTCGATCGGACTTTCGCACAGCTGAATGTTTTGACATGTGAAATAAATTATTATGTCTTTTTGCCTTTCTCATATAAAGAAAGGCTATGCAATCACTGTAAAAATCGACTTTTTAACCGAGGCCCGGAGGGCCGAGTATCATACACCATTCGATTCAGTTCGTCGAGATCGGCAAATGTCTGTATGTGTGTATGTATATGTGTGTGTGTATGTGTGTGTATGTGTGTGTGTCATTTAAATTCACACAATTTTCTCAGAGATGGCTGAACCGATTTTCGCAAACTTAGTTTCATCTGAAAGGTATAACGCTCCCATAAGCTGCTATTGAATTTTTAGTTGATCCGACTTCCGGTTCCGGAGTTACGGGTTGAAAAGTGCGGTCACACAGCAAATTCCCATATAAACTGGTACCACCATAATGTTCAAATGATGTAAAACATATTAAAATTGATGTAACATTACTCTAGTTTGCGGGTCTGGATCACTAATGATCAATCAAAGCAGCTTTGACCACATTGGCCACCTATGACGGTTCATGACGCCCTCGGGGAACCCGCCAAGTTCCTAAGCTAATATCACACCCATTCCACAACGAATTCTCTACCGATTTTTACGAACTTAATTTCAAATGAAAGATACAGTAATGCCATTGACTGCTGCTGAATTTCATTCGGTTCTGACTCTTGCTTCCGGAGTTACAGGGGTGTTAGTAAGGATACACTGGAATTTCCCATATAAATCGGTACAATCGTAATACCTCAGAGGCTAAAAACTATTCAAATGGTCACCAAATTACTTCTAATCGTAGATCTAGATCACTGATTGCCAATCAAACATTCTTTGAATATATTGTCCACTATCGACGATTCCGGAAGTCCGGAATTCCGGGCATATTTCACAATTAAAGTCACATCGGTTCATCGGTGATGACTGAACCGATTTTCTCAAACCAAGTCTCTAATGGAAGGCAAAATATGCAGTTGAGTATTGCGATTCTAACGAATTCTGCGATGAATGTAAAAAGGTGATTTTTTTTCCAAAATGTAAACACAACTGTTGAATTTGTAGATCTAGGTCCCCAACAGTCATTCAAAGTCTCTTTGGCCACACTGGCCACCATCGACGAATCCGGAAGCATCCAAAGTCAGAATAACGGTTATATTGGTTTCTCGAAAATGGCTAGATTTGCTCAACTTAGTCTCAAATGAAAGGTGTTGCGTCCCCAGAAACTGATATTAAATTCCATCTCCATCCGACTTCCAGCACCGGAGTTACGGGTTGTGGAGGTCGATCACATAGAAAACTCCGATTCAAACCGATACCGCGATGAATGCAAAAAGGTGCTCTTATATATACTTACCAAGTGTAATAAGAATGAAAGACATTTCCATAAAGTTATATTGTACGAACCAGCTATTAAATCATAGTTTGGAGAAATGAGAAAGGCACAATTGCACCTCTAGGTGGATTAAATCAGGTTTTTGATGTAGAACTCGGTTGAATGGAGAGGGAGAATTGTGAATAAAGCGCATTTTACATGTTCTTGAATGTAAGTTCAAGTGAATTGTGACGCTCCTTACGAGATGTAAATTTTTTAAGTGTGTAATGTTACTTGTACTGATGATGCGAAGAATTGCTGAGCTGAGAATCGGTAAAATGATATAAGTGTGCAAATCATTTGTAGATGGATTACTCCCAGTCGAACACTTGGAACGTAGGTCCATTTAGAAACAAGACTGATTAATAACCAGCAGAGCAATCATGCTTTGTGCATTATTTCATTAAAATCATCGATTATAACAACATTCGACCGAGTTCGTGTTTTTGTAAGTCCTTATTAAGTAAATTTGTTTGCTCACTTGTGCATTGTAAAGGGAAATATGCTGCAGCTATAACAATTGTACCATGATAGGTTTATTTTTTTTTTTTTTTTTTTTTTACGTCGCAAATGCTTAGTGTGGAAGTTTACCGTGACTTAACTTTTTGTCGGTTCCGACAGCATGAAGTAACAAGTTACTTTACGCTTGTTCGGACATGCCGTAGACTCAGGTGATTCGCATTTCTAATGCCAAAAGACCTTGACCACTACGGTAGCAGACAAAGGGTTAAGTCGCCGGTGAGCTCTAAGCTTGCATATATGATCCTTCCACGCTTTTCTAAACTTTCTCCTTTCAACACCTTGCTCTCCCTTGAGTACTATGGCTCTAAATATTGAAAAATATACTTCACCTTCCAGTCCCTTGCTAATTAAATGCCGAAAAAACTGTTGACAAATTAACTCAATAGGTCGTTAACAAAAATGGTTAACAAAAAAAATGGTAAAAATAGAACTTACCGTGATGGGGATTCATCGTTGCAGCGTTGGGTGAAAGCTGCCGACACCGTGCAAATCAGCAACACATGTGACCATATTGTCACACACGCTGAGACAGTCACAATAGTCGATAAAATAAAATCACTCAGGCAGGCAATTGGTGAGGGAACAAACAAAACTGGCTCATTCAATGAGTTTCAACGTCGCAAATGCTTAGTGTGGAAGTTTACCGTGACTTAACTTTTTGTCGGTTCCGACAGCATGAAGTAACAAGTTACTTTACGCTTGTTCGGACATGCCGTAGACTCAGGTGATTCGCATTTCTAATGCCAAAAGACCTTGACCACTACGGTAGCAGACAAAGGGTTAAGTCGCCGGTGAGCTCTAAGCTTGCATATATGATCCTTCCACGCTTTTCTAAACTTTCTCCTTTCAACACCTTGCTCTCCCTTGAGTACTATGGCTCTAAATATTGAAAAATATACTTCACCTTCCAGTCCCTTGCTAATTAAATGCCGAAAAAACTGTTGACAAATTAACTCAATAGGTCGTTAACAAAAATGGTTAACAAAAAAAATGGTAAAAATAGAACTTACCGTGATGGGGATTCATCGTTGCAGCGTTGGGTGAAAGCTGCCGACACCGTGCAAATCAGCAACACATGTGACCATATTGTCACACACGCTGAGACAGTCACAATAGTCGATAAAATAAAATCACTCAGGCAGGCAATTGGTGAGGGAACAAACAAAACTGGCTCATTCAATGAGTTTCAACGTCGCAAATGCTTAGTGTGGAAGTTTACCGTGACTTAACTTTTTGTCGGTTCCGACAGCATGAAGTAACAAGTTACTTTACGCTTGTTCGGACATGCCGTAGACTCAGGTGATTCGCATTTCTAATGCCAAAAGACCTTGACCACTACGGTAGCAGACAAAGGGTTAAGTCGCCGGTGAGCTCTAAGCTTGCATATATGATCCTTCCACGCTTTTCTAAACTTTCTCCTTTCAACACCTTGCTCTCCCTTGAGTACTATGGCTCTAAATATTGAAAAATATACTTCACCTTCCAGTCCCTTGCTAATTAAATGCCGAAAAAACTGTTGACAAATTAACTCAATAGGTCGTTAACAAAAATGGTTAACAAAAAAAATGGTAAAAATAGAACTTACCGTGATGGGGATTCATCGTTGCAGCGTTGGGTGAAAGCTGCCGACACCGTGCAAATCAGCAACACATGTGACCATATTGTCACACACGCTGAGACAGTCACAATAGTCGATAAAATAAAATCACTCAGGCAGGCAATTGGTGAGGGAACAAACAAAACTGGCTCATTCAATGAGTTTCAACGTCGCAAATGCTTAGTGTGGAAGTTTACCGTGACTTAACTTTTTGTCGGTTCCGACAGCATGAAGTAACAAGTTACTTTACGCTTGTTCGGACATGCCGTAGACTCAGGTGATTCGCATTTCTAATGCCAAAAGACCTTGACCACTACGGTAGCAGACAAAGGGTTAAGTCGCCGGTGAGCTCTAAGCTTGCATATATGATCCTTCCACGCTTTTCTAAACTTTCTCCTTTCAACACCTTGCTCTCCCTTGAGTACTATGGCTCTAAATATTGAAAAATATACTTCACCTTCCAGTCCCTTGCTAATTAAATGCCGAAAAAACTGTTGACAAATTAACTCAATAGGTCGTTAACAAAAATGGTTAACAAAAAAAATGGTAAAAATAGAACTTACCGTGATGGGGATTCATCGTTGCAGCGTTGGGTGAAAGCTGCCGACACCGTGCAAATCAGCAACACATGTGACCATATTGTCACACACGCTGAGACAGTCACAATAGTCGATAAAATAAAATCACTCAGGCAGGCAATTGGTGAGGGAACAAACAAAACTGGCTCATTCAATGAGTTTCAACGTCGCAAATGCTTAGTGTGGAAGTTTACCGTGACTTAACTTTTTGTCGGTTCCGACAGCATGAAGTAACAAGTTACTTTACGCTTGTTCGGACATGCCGTAGACTCAGGTGATTCGCATTTCTAATGCCAAAAGACCTTGACCACTACGGTAGCAGACAAAGGGTTAAGTCGCCGGTGAGCTCTAAGCTTGCATATATGATCCTTCCACGCTTTTCTAAACTTTCTCCTTTCAACACCTTGCTCTCCCTTGAGTACTATGGCTCTAAATATTGAAAAATATACTTCACCTTCCAGTCCCTTGCTAATTAAATGCCGAAAAAACTGTTGACATGATAGGTTTCTACTTTAATTGCTAAACATTCGATCAGCTTGGTGTCAAACAGAAGGATCCAGAAAAACAATCGGAAGTGATATGAAATTTCGATTATGAAATGTTCATGGTACAATACGTAATATGTATTAACCTCAGATGTTATTTTGTTCGTCAGGCACGTTGCCAGAAGGGGGCTAGGTAGAGAATATTGAGGAAGATTACTATTTCGAAGCACCAAATACACCGGTCACGATACCTACTCAGTATGCTGAGTGTGAAAAAACTGTTCTTTCCATACTGTGTTACTCGTCAGAAGGTCAAAAGAAACTGTTACTTTCATTCATTCTGTCGAGATGAGTAAGTTGCAGAAGCAAGAAGTGGTGCTCCAGGCAAATACGCTGGTTATTAACCTCCGGCCTTTTCGCATACGACGCATAAGGCATTCGTTATGTGAAACATTTGCTGAAGGTGGAAATGGAGGTTGAGCTGAAGGAAGTTGTCTTTATGGAGTCATTTCGCATAATAACTTGTAGCACATGGTTTCTGTGACTATAACTAAAATCACCTGCACCGGGATTATTAAAAGATCCATATCATATTTGGAAGAAATGGAATTCATTATAAATCTAGGAAGTAATTTCAGTATTTCAAATGGTGTTGCTGTAGTGAGAATCTAGGTGGACCGACCCATTACCTACTACCTGACATTGCACGTACAAAACATAATGCGATACAGTTAACTCTCTCTATGCCAATATTGAAGGGATCATCGAGATAGGGAGAAATCGATATATAGAAAACATCGGTATTTTTACAGGTCATCGTAATGTATGCCAGAAAACGAAGATAGAATCTTGTCTTAGGGGAACATAATGGAAAATGACGTAAAATGTGCGGTCTATGCAAAAAAATATTTATACCGCATTTTTATTTATACGCTCCATACAATTTATAATTGTGCAAATTTGTAATCGAAATTATTTTGACCACGAATACTCTATTTTCGCACTGTTTTGTCAAAATTGATAAAATATTTTCCATTTTATAGAAGTATTAGTTCGGTTATTAATTCCCCTGAATATGATAAGGTTGTTAGCTTATGTTTGCAATTTGAATTTTTTTAGTAAAATTGGGCAGAATATGATAAAAATTTCTTTTCTGAAATATTTTAAAAAGGTATTTGCTCTAACTTAAAAAATAGTTTAAAATTGCATATTTTGCTAACTGTGTTTACGCAAATGGTGGAGGTGTTAGTTACAGGAGATATATGCAGCAAGGATCATTCGTATATTGTACGCAAATTCGTAGACATCTAAGAGCGCCTTGTATAAAAGTTGGCTAACAATATTTGCAATAATTGATCGAACACTTCGTTTCAATGCATATTTCATGCTAAAATGAATTAAATCGGATGTTCGCGAACATGAACATGGCAGTAACCACGATGATGACATGAAATTGCACGAGATAGAAATGAACAACCACCAAGACGCTGTTTGTTGGGAGAAATATTTCCCAGTCTAGTCAACAATCGCTAGTCGCTCGCATGAGATCTGTTGGACATCCATCATTTTTATTGTTTATATAAATAAAAAAAGAGATCCAGCTCCGTTTAGGTAACGCATTGAACCAAATCGAATAAACAAATTATATAATAGAAAAGATATAGAGAAAACTGAGCACACAATCTCTTCAAAAATGAGCATCGCTAGTGATTGCCACGGATGCTAGAAATTACACAGAATAAAGTTAGTTAAATTATACGCAAATTAAATGTCTGTAATAGGTTAGTGCACTGTAGCATGCTAGGTAAAAAACGTTTTGATTTACTGACAACAATATAAACGCAGATCAGACGCAGAATTTTAGCCTCTTCTATGGTTTCCAATTAATGTCTATGTCAATGTGAGTTTGAAACGACGTGACGACACAGTGAACAGACATCAGTAGGCTATCACGGAGAGCGACTAAAATGCTGTAACTGGTTGAATCTAAGTCATTAAGTTGGGATTATTGTTTCGATTTCATGTTTTCAGTATGTGACAGTCATTCATTTTATTTTCGTTCGCTATGAAATAAAATGAGAGAAAATTCACGGAGAAAATAGAGCAAAAAGAATCAATCAATTGAAATCGACTCAAGAGCACTTATTCTATTTTTACATTTCTTATATTTTTCTATACGCTCAACTCGAATGCTTTCGAAATTGCGCTCTGATCCTCTCATTTTCGAAAGACGCCTACGTCTTCGTTATCCGTAGGACTTTGAAGCGTTGGGGGCAACAGCATTAATTGAAATCGTTTTTCGAATTGGTAGCATTTAAATACTTTGATCTCTTGAATATCCATTTTTGTAACAAGAGTAAATTTAAACTTGTAAATAAATAATAGATTTTTATTATTTATGATTCTACATCAATAATCCGTCGATGTACTGTAGCTTTTCTTATAACAAAGAACATGTTTTTTAGGATTTTGCGTTTCTATTGTCTTGGAATTGTTTTACTGTACAACTGTATGACTGTATACTGAACAAAATAACATCTGAAATTCAAATTAGTCGACCTGACTAACTGCTGTAAGAAACTCATTTAATTAAAATCAGTTTCGGTGATTGAATTAGGTTTAGAATGATTTAGAGTTTAGAACAAATTTGAAATGGATACTTAAAATTTTTGAACAAGCTGAAAAAAATCCTGGGGGGACCCCCCCCAGGACCCTCCCCCTCGATCCACCACTGGTGTCAAAAGAAGGTAAAATACGATGAAACTCCTATAATGTAAAACTTTGACCAAAAACATAATTAAAAACTTGTTTTAATCCACCTAGCGGTGCAATTGTGCCTTTCTCAATCATGATCACGAGAATGTTTGCGTTGTTTATATTCATTAAAAGCTTTCAAATGCATATATTACATTTTATTATTATACATGACATAACAAATATACAAGAAAAAATCATTATTCGAGTCCTAAAATTTTGTAAAAGAAAAAAACAGCCACGGTAATATTGAACTGAAAAAAGGTCCCAAAAAGTCGATCTTTATAAAAAAAAATTTCGTGATAATATAAAATCTTCACTCTGCATTTTAAAGATGTTTGGCATCAAAAATACGAATTCGTTTTCTAAAATTTCATGAGGGTCCCCCTTTTGAAAAAAATTTTTAGTTCCGGCATATATGGGAATTTCATATGTGACCGGACGGTTTAGTTTATATTTCCGGACCCATATAAGCGATCCGTACGAAATTTTATAGACATCTGTGGGGATATTATAGCTATCATTTGGGACTAAGTTTGTGAAAATCTACCATTTTCGGCAAACTAATGTAAGTTCGGTAATTTTGAAAGATGGCCGCTTTTCGCGGGCACTTCCGGAACCGTCTATGGTGGTCAATGTAGTCGACGAAAGTTTGTTTGGCCGTCGGTGATCTAGAACTGCTAATTTAAGTTGTTTGAGAGACATTTTAGCGAAATTTTTACCTTTTTACATTTCTTATAAAAGAAATGTATAGAATTCGCTCAAACTTACAAGATTTGCTTCCGAGGCCCGGAGGGCCGAGTCTTATATACCAATCGACTCAGCTCGACGATTTGAGACAATGTCTGTGTGTGTATGTAATGGACAAATTCTCATTCGTGTTTCTCAGCAATGGCTGAACCGATATTATCCAAACCAATTTTAAATGAAAGAAATAAAAAAACAGTAAAAACGCTATTAATCTGTTTTTGATTCTGATGTTTAGTTTCCAAGATATGAATGTTTGAATGCGTAAAAATGGCGTTTTTTGCAGTTTTTTTGAATTATCTGCCGAAATTGACAATATAGATCAACAACTTATATGTTTTTAGACAGCTTTATAGAATAGGTCCCAAAAAGTCGATCTTTATAAAAAAAAATTTCGTGATAATATAAAATCTTCACTCTGCATTTTAAAGATGTTTGGCATCAAAAATACGAATTCGTTTTCTAAAATTTCATGAGGGTCCCCCTTTTGAAAAAAATTTTTAGTTCCGGCATATATGGGAATTTCATATGTGACCGGACGGTTTAGTTTATATTTCCGGACCCATATAAGCGATCCGTACGAAATTTTATAGACATCTGTGGGGATATTATAGCTATCATTTGGGACTAAGTTTGTGAAAATCTACCATTTTCGGCAAACTAATGTAAGTTCGGTAATTTTGAAAGATGGCCGCTTTTCGCGGGCACTTCCGGAACCGTCTATGGTGGTCAATGTAGTCGACGAAAGTTTGTTTGGCCGTCGGTGATCTAGAACTGCTAATTTAAGTTGTTTGAGAGACATTTTAGCGAAATTTTTACCTTTTTACATTTCTTATAAAAGAAATGTATAGAATTCGCTCAAACTTACAAGATTTGCTTCCGAGGCCCGGAGGGCCGAGTCTTATATACCAATCGACTCAGCTCGACGATTTGAGACAATGTCTGTGTGTGTATGTAATGGACAAATTCTCATTCGTGTTTCTCAGCAATGGCTGAACCGATATTATCCAAACCAATTTTAAATGAAAGAACTAAAAAAACAGTAAAAACGCTATTAATCTGTTTTTGATTCTGATGTTTAGTTTCCAAGATATGAATGTTTGAATGCGTAAAAATGGCGTTTTTTGCAGTTTTTTTGAATTATCTGCCGAAATTGACAATATAGATTAACAATTTATATGTTTTAGACAGCTTTAACGAATACCTTTCGAACAAGCTATAGATTGTTGAATTCGGATTATTATCAAAAGAGATATTTAACATTAAATGCGGACGAAATATTTTTATCATTTCCCTTTGCCAGAAATATGACCAAAAACATGTAATCTATTATTAACGCCTAAGCGGCTTATTTTAGGTCAATAGTATCTTCGGAGAACTTAATGGAGGCAATATGCCCTTTCTTTTGGTGTTGTGCTTTTGCTGATTAATCCCCCTATGAGTGAGATATTTTCACAAATTTTCTTGGAAATGATTATATCGAAATGATGCGCTCAGCAAATTTGTAGCTCTTACTTTTGCGAATAACTTTACTGAAGACTTCAAATATCTATTTTGAATACTTTAAAAGTTATGGCTTGTTGTTTGTGGATTACTCTTTGTCGCCTATTTATTGTTGAATATAGTAATAATCCATTGAAATAAGCCAAACATTATTTCGAGAAACGAATTTTGTATTTCATTTTTCTATCTACAACCGCTAGAAATAATCCCCGAACACTTCCAAGTTGTCTGGAAGGAACTTGATCACTTATCAGTGCAAAAATGTTCATTTGTGCGAACCTTCTGACTGCAATTTTTCTAACTTATAACCATCGGATCGATCTGAAACATATCGGAAAATGAAAAGCGAAAAAAATAACTCCAAACAACGGCGTAGCCAAGAGAAGGTTTTGGGGTTTAACACCATACAACCCCTCCCCCCACCACACCCAAAAAAATATTGGATTGAAGTTTAAAATTTATTGATGCTGATTATCTGATCCGTAGATTGATAACCTGTTGTTGTAAACATCATGAGGACTTTTGATAAATTGTCGGAATGGGGTCCTGATATGTAACTGATCTTTTGGTCTTGATTTCACAGTTCGTCGCTGTTGTGCTATCTTATGACAAGCGCCATTTAGCACATTTCGAGAAAAACGATTTTTAAAGCTTGAGATTGAATATCTTCAAACTTATAAATGGTATAAACAATCCAAAGAAGACAATTGATGTTTCTATCTATTCTGCATTAATCTCTCAAATATTACTAAGATCGGTTGACTATGTTGCAAGTTTTTACTATGAATGTAAACAAAAGTCGCACTCACACGTGTCATAGGCGTGTATTGATGACAAAATTTTTATGACGTGTCATAATCGTGCATGGAAAATTTTCCATAGAAAAAAATCATCAATTTTTAACTTTTATTCATATCTTTGCGTTCATATGGTCTATAAACAATCGGTGAAATGCATTTTGAAGGAAATGAGTCAGGGAATCTAGAAAAAATTGTTATTTTTGGTTACAGTGTTGCCAAATATCCTTTATTTCCAGTTTAAAACTAAAACTGTGTTTTTCTCACAACTCGTGTAATTTTCTTTTGAAAATGTTTATGCCATTGTGTTACTCAGACATTTTCACACATAAAACATCTAAAACTTCAATATAACTTGAGCAAATCCCTAGATACAGTGATTTGAAGCAAAAAACTCACAATTTCCCATCATGTTTCTCGCTATATCTAAGTAACCAAGTAGAATTTCAAAATTCTGAAAACGCCACTTTGTAGAGATTTTTCAAACAAATAATATGGCATATCTAACTCAGTTTACCCCAAAATGGCGTTTGTCATAAGATAGCACAACAGCGACGAGTTGTCTAATAGTATCAATATCAAATTCCTGCTTGAAAACATTCCAATAGAAAATTCCAGAGTTCTGTAATCAATCATAATCCTCAGATTATTTGCAAATTGAGCTCGTTTTTGTAGAGATGTACTGTATTAAGGGTCTTTATTTAATAGGAAGCGAAGAAATTGATTTAATGTCTATGAAACATAAAACTGCTCACCAAAAAAAATGCATAAATTTCAACATTTGCTAAAAATGTTTTTGCCTTTCTCATTCACTCTAAAATTCGGCAATCTAATCCCGACCCGGAGGGCCGAGTGTCATATGCCATTCGACTGAGTTCGTCGAGATCGGAAAATGTCTGTGTGTGTATGTGGAAAAAATGTGACCTCTGTTTCTCAGATATGGCTGGACCGATTTGCACAAAGTTAGTCTCAAATGAAAGGTACAACCTTCCCATCGGCTGTTATTGAATTTTTTATTGATTGGACTTCCGGTTCCGGAGTTACGAGTTGAAGAGTGCAATCACACAGCAAATTCCCATATAAACTGAAATGAAAAATTTTCAAAATCAAATTTGTATTTTTGATGCCAAATGACTTTAAAATGCATGAAACATTGAGATGTTTGACAAAAATTGACTTTTTTGGACTTTGGTACATTTTTGCATGCAATGCAATTATGCAATCACTCTAAAAATCGTCAATCATACCGGCCCGGAGGGAGTATGCAGTGAGGGGTTGCTACTTTAAAATTAAAACTAGTTTATAATTTCTTAACAAGTTGAAAATTTTCGGCAGGACCTGGATCTCCCGGATCTTTCTCCATGATCCGCCGCTGGTTTCAAGCGATGTTTCAGTATCACATAGTATCTCAAGATCGTGGCTGTCGATCCATTGTATGTATGTGCAAAACGTACTGAACATGTAATATTCATTTCCACCATTGTATTGAACATAACCAGCCATGGAATCGTAGTCTGGACAAATGAGAAAAGCACAATTGCACCACTAGGTGGATTAAAACAGGTTTTATTTTGGGAATGCGTCGAGTTGATACGAAAACGTAATATGATTAATAACGAGGATAACACTTTCCGAATGTAGAGAGAAATTTATGAAAAATGAAGATTTCCATTCGACTCTAGCAGGTTCTGATCGATTTTGATGAGCATTTGATTTTTGTTGTATGACCAATTATATGTATAGGTCAAATGTTTAAAAACAGTAATTTAAGGTCAAGGTAGCATCATTTTGAAACCGCCAATTTCGGAGGTTTAGTATCTTCGATGAGTTTTACAAACGTTAAACAGCGCATCATTTGACAAAATCATTTTGGCGGTATATCGTCCAAGAAGTATTTGTGGTGAATTTTCTCAGGTTAATATTAATGACTACAATAAAGTCTCAACAAATTCGCTAAAGACACGAACTCTGTTACTATTTTCTGAAAAATTAATTCTGCATAATTTTAAATCTACAAAAATTACTGTTTCGGAATTATACCGTTTGGACAGTATGATCGATTTTCACCAAAACCCCACCAAACCGAATTTCTGGTTACGCCGCTGACTTCAAGTAAGTATCAAAGTTGTTCTATACTCGTTCACAAGAAACTTCTTCGAATGCTGAATATCTATTATAATACATATGAAGTGATGGCTTTTTGGCTTTTTGCCCTGAAGATGAAGGCGTAGACCTTCGAAACGTTGGTATTAGACGAAATATAGATATTATCGTATGAAAACCGTGACCAAAAAGCCATCTCTTCATATTAAAAACAAAGTGGTCGTCCTTCCTACCATCGATTATAATACATTGAAACCCCAATTTTATCAGCCAAATATGAACATATGTTTGATGGGCTCTAGCAGACAAACAAGAGTGAATTCGAATAAATCCTTTCTTGAGCATGTTTTCCTTACAATGAAGATGGAAATATGCAAAAATAAAAAGTTCATCATAATCAGAAATAGTTATCAGACTACATCAAGGGACGGGAAGAATATTTTAACTGCTTCAGTTTATTATAAAGAAAAAATGCCCGATTTAGTCAATGTCCCCATTTTGTCAGCCTAAAATACATCATGAGATTGATAAAAATGGGTCTTTATTGTATGTATTATTCACTGTGTTTCACATTAATAGGTACATTTCATTTTTGGGGATTTTTTTATTGCATCGAGCTACAACAATTTTTAGGTAGTTTTCAAGGGGTTATTTTATAGACTTCTTCCAAAATTTGGCGAACCTATTCCAATTCGTATACCAATTAATTGGTATAATTAAGGGTTTATATGTTGCAGATAGAGAAGATACTGAAATTTTCAGCTTTTTTCCTACACAATATTACGAAAGCTTATTAAACAATTTTTCCTAATAAGTTTGTGAAAATTATAAACTATTTGAAATTTTTTAATAGTTTAATTTTTTATTTAACCGTGATTTTTTAATAAATAGTGACCATCGCTTCACAACGTAGTCTATTTGTCATGGCTTGCGGTGAGCACGATCTCTCGAATTGCTGAACTGAAAATTATGGAATAGAAATTAATTTTTAGTATTCTTTACAGATTTAACTCGCCACGCAGATAGCTCTAAATTAGACCCGCTGGTGCCCTAAGACGATTTCGCCAAATTTTCAGAGCACTGTGCACCCAGTGCTTTAACGCAAGTGACGGAAGGTTATCGAAAAGCTTCGTGAAAATGAAAATTCCAGTAATAATGATGATTTTCCCAAACGGTTCGTTTTCGAGAGGTTTTTATTTGTTCTTTGGCATTAGGATTAGCGATAATAATTCAAATCAAGGATACTAATGGGAAGTCACCTTTAGAAAATGTCGATGTCGAAGTAAAATTTGGAACTATGCACGCATGCACTTCAGAGATAGCGTGATATCAGAAGCTGCGATTTCATTTCAACGCTTTTTGTGATAAGGGCGATACTTACAAATGTAAACATAAGGCTTTTTTCATACATGCGAATGAGGGCTTTGAAACGCAACAAATTAACCTAAAAATTTTGATTCTACGATATTGCTTTCTTAAACTACAGCAAAAAATACAACGGGCGAAACTGTATTTTTGTTTGTTTATTTAAAGTTTCGCCCTCCGCGCTCCATGCAAACAAACAGGACGATACTTTTTTTGCTAGCAGTTTAGAGGCGAAACTGTCATTTTCGCATTTTTTTAGGATTATCAAGCTGATATTAGCTGTAAATAGTAACAATGATCGCTGTTGAAAAAACACGGACGAAATCGGTGGTGTAGAACGGTAGTTATTGTAAAAAAACGTAAGGGCGATACTTCAATGCTGATAGGTGGGACCGAAAAAGTAAACAATCGCCAAAGGGGATACTATCATTTTGTCAATTTCAATAGCAAAAACAAATTTTAGTTTAATATTTTTTTTGGCTCAGTACAATATATAACCCTTTTAGGAAAATTCAGTTTTCCCACCACAATTTAGATATTTTATTAACAGAGCATTAACAATAATTCGTTGGTATGTCTATTTTATGGGCCATTTTTTCGCTTTCCCACTGATTTGGTTTGCGATTTCTAGTACTGATATTGTCCTATGCTGATTTGAGCGATTCTCTGAGTCCTGCCACTATCCCATGTAGTATGTGTTATCAAAAACATCGCGAAGCATCAAGTTCTAAATGTTCTCAAACGATATAATATCCGCCACAACCCGTAACTCCAGATCGGTAGTCGGATCAGGATGAAATTTAATAGCCATTTACGGGGGCGCAATACCTTTCATTTGAGACTAAGTTTGGTTGAATCGGTCTAGCCATCTCCGAGAATCCGATGTGACTGTTATTCTGAATTTAGATAATTCCGCCGAGGCTTCCGGAACCGATGATGGTGGCCAATGTGGTCAAAGAGACTTTGAATGGATGTTAGTGACCTAATACTCCAAATCGAAGCAGTTGTGGTCATATTTTGGGAAAATTTTCACCTTTATACATTCATTGCATTGCGTGATCATGCTCACCACCCTGTAATTCCGGAACCGGAAGTCGGATCCATTAGAAATTCAATGGCAGCCTATGGGAACGTTGCACCTTTCATTTGAGACTAAGTTTGTCAAAATCGGTTCAGCCATCTCTGAGAAAAATGAGTGACATTTTTGGTAACATACACACACAGACGCACATACACACATATACATACATACACACATACATACACACGCACAGACATTTGCCGAACTCGATGAACTGAATCGAATGGTATATGTCACTCGGCCCTCCGGGCCTCTGTTAAAAAGTCGGTTTTCAGAGCAATTGCAATACCTTTATATTGAGAAAGGCAAAACGATAAATACCTTGCATATTCTTAATTGTGAATTTATGTGTTGAAAAAGTTTTCTACAGAATGTGATGTTATAACACATTTTTCATGAGTATATGATATTCTTACTTCTTATGATACTTCAGCAATTTTCAATGAAAGTAGAAATTTGAAAAAAATCTTTTAGATTTTGTCTTTTTATGAGCTCCATTTGGAGATTGAGTTGAGTGGAGGTTCAGAATACTGGAAGTTTTGATAAAACCATCAACAAACGAATATGATCTGGACTTAGAAATAAAAGTGTGTACAGTGCAGACTTTTTACTGACAGCAGACAATCTGGCATGGCAAAAGAACGCATTTCTGTGCTAAACAAGTGCATAATAGATTCTACAGTTTCTTGTATGCTTCATGCTACGTTATGTAATTCTAGTAATGAACGATCGTTATGTGTTAACTGAGAATAATTCTAACAACGGGTGAACGGATTGCTTGCTAGCGGTTTTCTACAAAGACCGGAGTTCGCACAACTCCATATCGCGTCAGGAATCGTTTTGCTTCGAACACACCCGTAAATTTAACGACTTTCCTCTCACCGAAGAAGTAATGTGTTTATAATTCAACTATTCGCTCGCTACGTTGGTCATAGTTCATACATAATTATCCTCACATATGCTAGTATAAAAACTCCGGGACCTGGAGACCTGGAATCGAAGTAAACGGGATTGAAACTGGGCTTGGACTATGCGCGGTCCCTATACTGCTACTAAACCTACATCGAAGTTTTACTACACTGGTAACAATGATTTCAAAAGGACCGCCCGGTTGCGGTTTCGTTTTGTCGCCTCTTGTTGGTCCTGTTGGCGCTGCTGCTACTTCTGGCCTCTGGCTGTCTGTCGATTGGCGTTGGCGTTTGCGGACCAACTCCGGTGCTTTAACGCGTGTGGGTTCATGAGACGAACAGGCTTCTATATAGCATCGACGGCGGTCTGCTCTTGATATGCCGTTATTGATTTCATAGCGGGAATTTATGATTGAATATGCGGTATTTTGCTTCGCTTTCTGTGTAGACTGAAGTACGGCATCTATCGACTGACCGCGCCGCGTGAGAGCAGCAGTGTGGTTAACTAAAACAACCATTAAAATCGGATTGATTTGTGTTTGCTCGCTGGCGGCCTGGAAGTTTGATGACAGAAGGAGCAAAGCTTTTTGAAATTTGCGGCATCTACACATTCTATTGTAGCCTTATACGTTGGCAGCCTGGTTCACAAAGAACGGTGGCGTGTTAAATGCTCATTTTTTATTCCATTACAGTAGCAAATTATACCGCAATTTTTTTTTCTTTTGTGAGCGATTATAGTCACAATTGTTCGAAGCGAAGATTTTTTTATTTATGATGTTATAAAATCGCAAATTACTAATATATTAACTTAGCACACTACGCCAATTAAGATTTGTTATATTTCCATTTCGCTATAGTGACGTGTGTCGCGGATTGTATACCACCTAAAAATTTACAAACACATATAGTAATCATCGGTTTAAAGATCCCGAATTCATCTTTCCGGGATAGAAGTTCACGAATTACGCCTGGATTTTGAGAAATATGCAAAAGTTGTCTGTATTCGTTCTTAACCCATTCATGCCCATGTTGTTTGTGGACAACAACAGCTATAACTTTTGATTGAGACAAGATTTTCATTTGAGCATTTCATTTGAGCATTAACAGTTAACAGGATCAGCCTTGGAACTGAAGTTATTGCAAATAGTCTGATTGGATTCCGATCGAGCAGTGCTGCCAGGAACAGTTTACGTTGACAACGGAAAACGAATGTCATATATCTTCGCTATGGTGCAATATTTTTGAAAACTGATAAAACTCATCAATTTAGACTGTGTTAGGCTACGTTTTCCATGTAATTGAACTATTGTAAATATTCTAGGAGAATTGTATTGTAAAAATTGAGTAGCTTCTAGCACTGCAAGGGAAGCACCTATCTTTATGAAAAAAGACTTTTCGTGTATCTTGATCTCACCGTTTTCAAGGAAAAATAGTTTTGAGACCCTACATGCACTAGAAAAAAGTTGGGCATGAAAGGGTTAATTAGCTGATTGAACGCGATGGAGCTTCTACGCTGGGCCTGAACAAGCCTATATTCTGAAAAGGCAGTGCAGGTTTAACTATTAGACCCGCAACAATTTTGACTTTTTTTTCAAGCACAAGAATCGCTTAAAAAGTAAACCCCCGTTAAACTCGACAAGGTTGAACCATCGGTCCGGTTAAAAATAAATAAATCGTACGCAGGAGCATCCATATATCGTGATGTTCAAGATTAAAAGTCGGCTAAAAATATGCTTTAATAGAAAGAGTTTTTTATCAGACTCTTACAAAGTCCTTATCCGATTTTTTATTTGAAGTTTGTATCCGGTTTTTATATTCCAATATATTTGAAGCGAATTTTACGAAGCATATTCTTTCCTTGTGACTTTTATTTCGGTCGCTCTTATATATATATATATATATATATATATATATATATATATATATATATATATATATATATATATATATATATATATATATATATATATATATATATATATATATATATATATATATATATATATATATATATATATATATATATATATATATATATATATATATATATATATATATATATATATATATATATATATATATATATGTGTGTGTGTGTGTGTGTGTGTGTGTGTGTAAATCGGAAAGAAAACTCTAAATTCAATAAAAAAAGCCCGTAGTGACTCCACATGCCTCAAAGCCAAAAGCCGCGAAGCTTTATTTTATAATGAACAACTTTGATGAAGGTTGCATATTGCGAACAAACTTATTTAACTTTGAAGGGCAACAGGATTTCCGAAAATATCCTTTTTGTAATCATATACAAGAAAGAACGGAGACGCATAATTTGATATTAGTATATCTTTTTACTACAAAATTAGTATGCATTGATGCTGAATGGAATTTTTTCGCAACTTGTTATGGCTCTTGTGATGCTTTGGGATCTTGAAACGAAAAGCTACGAAAGCGCCATCATGTAACAACAGCATAATAACTTTTTTCATGGACTATTTCTAAGCCAAATTCAAAAAACATCAGTTTTTTTCGAAATCCGAATAAATTAGAATAAAAATTCGATATACAAGTGTAAAGCAGATTTCGGGAACACAGTCATTCCATAGTTTTAAACATCAGAATGAAAACTATATTATTCTCAAACGTATTTATTTTCGACGAAAGAAATATGTGTTTAATTGAAAGTAAGGAAAAGATGTACCTTCTGAAAAATAAAACGAAGAAAGATAAAATAATATTTTACTTATTTTTCCTCGTCGTTTTTAGATTTAGAGAGCATTATTACACTGTTTTTTTATCTATGTCAGTTTTTCGAAAATTGGAAAAAATGGCGTCACCCGAAAAGCAACGTCGTGAATTGATTTTGCGCAAGGTCCTGGAAAATCCTCAGCTCTCTCATCGGGACATCGGAAAATAACTTGGAATCGTGAAGTCAACGGTGAATCGTGTGATTAAACGTCACTAACAAACACTGACCATCGAACGGAAGGTGAAATGCGGTCAAAATGGAGGTTTTATTAGTGATCAGGATAAAGTGTGTAGTGAAAGCGTAGCGAAATTCCAATGCTTCGGTCACGGAAAGTTTCATCTGTCCAAGTCTTTCGTTCAGAGAACCAATGATCGAGAAGGATTACATATGTACAAAGTGCAGAAGGCTCTAAATGGTGATGAACGACAAAATACGGTAGAAAAGTGACGGGCCCGGAAACTGTACGACGAAGCTTTATTCTCACATCATGGATGATGAGACGTACGGCAACTTCCGGAGCTACTGTTCTTCACCGCCCTGCACAAGTTTGATGTTCCGATGGAATTAAGGAAGCAGAAACATTCAGTTTGCCAATAAATACATCATTTGGCAAGCGATATGCTCATGTAGCAAACGAAGTGCGCTGTTAGTGACTACCGGGACCGTAAACGGGGAGATCTATCTCAAGGAGTGTCTACAGAAGCATCTGCTTCCTACGTTGAAGCTACAGGAGGGCCTTACGATCTTCTGGCCTGATCTAATTCCGTGCCACTATTCAAATGTTGTCCTGGAATAGTACGAAGCCAACGGGGTCACTTTCGTACCCAAGGACATGTCCATCCCCTGCCCACCGCACCGGAACTAAGACCCATCGAAAAATACTGGGCAATTTTGAAGCAGGCACTACAGAAGCATCCCAAGGATCAAATCTGAGGAAGACTCGAAGAAAAAGTGAGTTATCGTACAGACGAAGCTGCAGTCAGATGTTGTACATAACCTAATGAGTGGAGTTCAGCTTAACATGCGAGTGTACGGTTATGGTATTGAAGTTGAATAAAATAAATATGTTAAATGCTCGTCAAAAGTTTGTAAAGTATCGGACCGCTAGGTAGTTTTCCACAGCGTTTTTTTTCCGTAATTCAATTTGAGGTGAGACACCCTTTATCAGGATTAGGTGAATGTTGTTTTGGAAAATTTGCTTAACATCAAATATTTAAGCTTACCATAAATTATAAATTCAAAGAAGTACAAAGAGCAGCACAAAATAGTTTTGCCAGCTTTTGGCCTAGTTACTCTATAGAGCAGTGCTGCAAAGTCTCAAATTCAGTTGCCTATCTCTGCGTGCATTTACAGAAACTAGTTATCCTCCAGAAACAGCTGTGCGGATACGCCATCATCGGCGAGCGGAATTGTCAAATTTTTGAGCCAGCCGTGCCAATCTACCTTTTCTGGGAGCACTGTTAGATTTTAACAATGGAATTAAATGTTGTCATTTTATCTGCATTTGGCTCCGTACATCTCTCTCTTCCGAGCAGACTAAACCTTCACGCAGATTTGAATGCCTTCAGTTCAGAGGCAATATTAATTCATCCGCAACAAAAGCATTCATTTGTTATAGGTTGACAAATTTGAGGAAGAAGGCTGGCATCTTTTACATTTTAGAGCATAAGTGAAATGCGTACACTATATTTGGTGCATCCTTTTACTTATTTGGTTGCTAGCATTTTTTTTTCAAATTCAGTTACTCCTTGCAGTATCTTAGCACTTATTGTGAATAATTATTGCTAATCAGCATTCCAAAATCTATTTAAAAACTTCTTGTCAAAAACCAGCATTTTCACTGCACAACATCATTAAAATGCATTTTCATAGCAGTGCAGTAATGTAGCCGTACATTTTGCCAAAGGCGATTTTTGAATAGCATTTAAAACTATTTAAATACGTATTGGGTAGCCGTTAAGGAGCATTACTCATGCTAATTGGTTACCTGGGCAGTATACTGAGATGCAGTAGCTGGGAAAAATTACATTTATATTGGCGCTGATAGAATTCCGAACTATTTATCGTACCATCTGGTTGGTTTGGATCTCATAAGTAGTAAATCTTCATTCAAACGTGAAGCCTATTTCCACTGCTCACTCTACAGCATAATGATTGTCTCAGCATTGCGCCATCAACATTCAAGATTGCGGGTGTTCGGTGTTTCATGTACAAAGCGTTTCGTGATTGCGTGCAGCAAGACACATCGATCAACGATTATACACGTGAAAGTTCACCGTCAGTTGTAGGTCTAGTTTCTGTTATACTGAGACTCTATTTGGTATTGTTTCTTGAAGTTTTGGATTCAGCATGAATTGAGGCGCTGTCCTCTTCCTGTCCTTTTGTAGTTTCATGTTCGGCCTCTTTACGGATCATCACGCCAGGTATGGAAGCCGTTCGCAGGAATTGAGCGGTTTCCCTTTATTTTTTATTTATAGTTGCGTTTACGTGTTTGATTAGCGCGTTGCTGTTTGTGGGAGGGGATATTGTAGTAGCTGATGGGTGAGTGCCAGGCATCAATCACTTTTAACGAGCGTACATGCAACGCTACGGACATGAGGTGTACTTGTCTGGTCTCGGTCAGCGTGTTATATCATGCAGGTGGGAAAACATGAAATTATATTTTAAATGTGAACATAACATTGATTACTGCTGGAAATACAGACAGGTTCTACCAAAATATTTTACTCTTTTGCTTCAACAAAACGAAAAGCGTTTTTATTTCAGGTCGACAAAATTGATTTAAAAGGAAGGCTATGATGATTCCATGACTAAATAAATATGCCGTGTAGTTTCTTGTTTCAACAAAATCAGCCTTTTAATTGAAATTACATCTTCATCAGTATAAATAGGTACTAGGGTGGGGCATTGTTATATGCAAAAACGTAATCATAGCCACATCAACCGAGCACAGCACTTTTTTGGTTCCTTTTGGGGCCCCAAACAACTGTGCAAAATTTGGGGTCGATTGGTGTTGACCCGGCGTAGCGCATTGCGTTTGAAATTTGTATGGAGATTAGTATGGGAAAACCTACATTTTTGCATTTTTAATTCTACAGACTACAATTCTTCCTGTAGTATGCCGACAAATAGATAGAAGTGTAGTCCAGGATATGCTGGACAACTTTGCCGAAGGATGTATGGTGTTAGAATGTCTCTAAGCCGAGTTATAGCTGTTCAAAGTTCAATACTTCGAATTAAATGCCAAAAATCATTTTTATTGCCAACACTGCGGGTGTACCAATGGAATTTCATATAGAATTCCAAAATAACATTATTTATTTTAGATTTACCACATTGGTATGTTTGGATGAATTATTCAAAAGCCTTAGCTCAATTTCATGAGCGTAGGTAGTTGAGCAATAGGGCGTAGTGAGGGGTGATGGGGGGGGGGACTTTAATATGTAGAAATTCGAACTGAAATGTTGTCGAGTTGGAATGTTCAGATGAATTATTTCAAAACATTTACACATTATCCTACGCATAATAGTACGTTGAAATAAAACATACTGTATCCTTTTGCCTTGACTTTTATCAATAGTAGTTATGTTACAGACTGAATCAAATGATGTCGAGTTGATATGTCAGAAGATTATATTTCGGTATAATACGCATAATTTGATAGAATGCTCCTTTCTATGCTGTTCGATCACCAGGCGTGAAGCTAATTTCTGGATTTCAACATGAAATCCACCAGATCCCTACATCAATTTTTGCTTCAGGTGATCGAACAGCATCGAAAAGAGCATCCCATCAAATCATAGTGCGTATTAAACTGAAATATAATCGATTCAATCATCTGACATATCAACTCGACATCAGTTGATTCAGTCTGTAACATAACTTCTATTGATAAAAGTCAAGGCAAAAGGATACAGTATGTTTTATTTCAACGTTACTATTATGCGTAGGATATTGTGTAAATGTTTTGAAATAATTCATCTGAACATTCCAACTCGACAACATTTCAGTTCGAATTTCTACATATTAAAGTCCCCCCCCCCATCACCCCTCACTACGCCCTATTGCTCAACTACCTTATGAAATTGAGCTAAGGCTTTTGAATAATTCATCCAAACATACCAATGTGGTGAATCTAAAATAAATAATGTTATTTTGGAATTCTATATGAAATTCCATTGGTACACCCGCAGTGTTGGCAATAAAAATTATTTTTGGCATTTAATTCGATGCATTGAACTTTGAACAGCTATAACTCGGCTTAGAGACATTCTAACACCATACATCCTTCAGCAAAGTTGTTCAGCATATCCTGGACTACACTTCTATCTATTTGTCGGCATACTACAGGAAGAATTGTAGTCTGTAGAATTAAAAATGCAAAAATGTAGGTTTTCCCATACTAATCTCCATACAAATTTCAAACGCAATGCGCTACGCCGGGTCAACACCAATCGACCCCAAATTTTGCACAGTTGTTTGGGGCCCCAAAAGGCACCAAAAAAGTGCTGTGCTGAAAAAACGATCATTTTGCCCCACCCTAATAGGTACCTTCGTCGAGCCCGTGCCCTCAACGCTGAATTACGTTGCTAAGCGATTCCACAAGAAAGCGGCCGACCATGAAAAATAACTATCGACGCAGTTTGCAGTTGCGTTCATTTTATGAAACTTTATGTTATCCACTAGTAATTAGAAAATTTTGACACAAAAGCAACTTTTTAAAAGGGCTTAGAAGTTACTTTCAAAAATATATTGTTCTGTATTCGTATTTTGTACAGCAAAACTATTCGAGGATAAGTACACTGTAAAAAATTGTCACGTTTAATTCAAATGATTTTACACTTGAATCAGTTTATCATGCATCACTAACAATTGAAGTGATTTAGCATTGATTTTTTAAGGATTCATAACTCGTATCAAAATGACCTGGTCTTTGAAAGCTATTTAATAGAAATGATCTTTAAATTGAAATGAATAGCCGTTGAATTTGCACCACTGTACTAATCTATTGAATTTGAGTGGTTTCATCTTTAATTACAACTGTCAAAGGTACCAAAACACTAAAGTCTTCAAACGATTACAAACACATGTTCGTAAATAGGAGCAAAAATGGATAAGTTGCATTTCCAAAGTAATGTAGAACGTGAGTATTATATATTGTACTTGTGGTTAATTTATGCAATTATTTATTCTCAGCTAACATATTTATAATGAAATATGCCGTAAGATATAGTTGAATGCAAGATCAATCAGAAGCAATGTGCAACTCATTTCAAATGGAAGTGTTTTGCTGTTGATTTTGTAGTGCTGTGATATGATTTATTCCAATAGATTGACACATCGCATTGAAATGTTGGGCAAGTAGTGCGAAATCAACTGCAAATCACTTTTCATTAGAGTGACGATTTTTTAAATGTAATTGAGTCATTGATAAACTATCAGTAAAAAGTTTATCGACCGATAATTTTTTTTTAAATTTCGTACTAATCAACGGATAAAACTATTATTTTATTTTTGAATATGATTCTAAACGTCATTTCGGATCACAATGTTTTTAAACAAAATCTTCTTAAATTGTATAGTTCTGCCTTTCTCCTATAGAAAGGTTGTGCAATCACTCTGAACATCGTAAAAGTAATCCCGGCCCGGAGGGCCGTGTCATATACTATTTGACTCAGTTGGTTGAATTCGGCAAATGTCTGTGTGTGCGTGTATGTGTGTGTAAGTATGTATGTATGTGACCAAAAAAATGCACACCTGTTACTCGGAGTTGGCCGAACCGGTTTTCTTAAACTTAGTCTTAAATGAATTATACAACGCTCCCATAGGCTGCCATTGAATTTCATTTAATTCCGACTTCCGATTCCGGAGTTATGAGTCGAAGAGTGTAGCCACACAGCAAATTCATATTTTATAGAAAGGTTATTACTGGGTACTCGCTTATCAGATGATATGTGGATCCGTAGTCGGATTCACAAAGATCATATGAAAAAGACCCAGCGCGCTGAATATTTTTCCTGTGATCATTGAGTTTGCAATGGCCGGTTAAAGCCCTACAGCAGAGGAGTTTCGAGCATGCAGCAGAGGAGTTTCAAAAAATTCAGGGAATTTTTCGAAATCACTGGGCATGGCTGAAATGTTTTCTTTTTGCGACACGCTTGTAGATTTCTCCATAATTGTGATGCTCGGACGAAGCCCAAGACCATATTTATTCTCTTATCCAATTTATCGAAATTGACACCCTGGGCTCAGGACCAACGAAATCAAACGCTGCACCTGCCCTGGCCAATTCTTCAACCCAATGGTTCAATTGTTTTTCAGTACAATATCTATCTAGAGAGTGAGATTGTTCCAATCTCATTTCATGACAGTAGACACCAGCACAAGCCCGTCCCTCCATAAGAGAACTGTCAGCGTAACAGAACACTTGTGTTTGTTTTTGTCACTCTATATAGCCAGACAACCACTCCTCTCAAGAAGGGAATCTTAATATGGAATGTCCTGTAAGGAACACTACATGTGAGTGTAATATCACTGGAAGCAAGAATATCTTCACCCCATGTAACCAGTCGTGTATGACTGATAGCAATATCCATATGGTTAATGTTCCAAAGCCCGGTAACCTGCAGTCTGTATGCACATGATAGCGCTTCTTATTGAGGTGTATGGACACGACACGTGTAATGGTTTGATATTTAAAAGGGCTTCGAGGGTAGCAGTTGGAGTTGTGGTTAAAGCACCAATCAACACCATGAGTGACATTCTTTGCAGATGGTTTAGCTTTGACTTCACCGTCATCACCTCTCCCCTTCGTCACCAAAGGTGCAGGTCGTGTTACACCAATCGGCAAGGGCTTGAAGCTGCTGTTGGCGAAATCTTTATTTTTCAATTGAACGAATTAGGCGAAAAATCTTCAGATCATTGATGATGATGATGATGGTCCCACCTCATACCCCCACAAAGGTGTGAGCTGAACGAGTTATCTAGAAGATAATTAATATTTTAAATCATGACTCATCCGCGAAGGACAATAGTTGAGTCTTCAGAACTAGATGTACATCATTGAAGTATAGCAGTAACATCAACGGTCCGAATTGGCTTGCTTGAAGTGTTTCTGACCCGCTATCTCTCGGTTTGTGAAGTATGATCGAAACGCTGCTAAACACTACTATTTATTCCAAATCTCTTCATTTTTAAGATATTGTTTATTATCGAAAAGATAATAAGATATTGTGATATTATCGAAAGAGGCAGATAATTCGGTCTAAACAATGTGGGTTTGAGCGGTCCCGGATTGACAGATGACTTAAGCCGAGAGGAAGCTCTGGTAATCATTTTTGCATTGACATCAATAGCATCCAGAGTTTGGCCCACAGGTGGAGCTCAGTTAGCAGCGATTTGTTCGATAGTTAATGCCACATATGTAAACACAAGAATGCGTGCTTGAGGCCTTTAACGTGGATAAGTCATGAAGATAGTTGTAAGCAACAAAGAACGTATTAAGTAACTTTCAAATACAGAAGTTACGGTGTGATACGGATCTTGAACCCATGTTATGGAAGCTTTATCGTCCTGAATAAGTCGAGATAGATTCAAAGTTACTGTACGTTTATAGTTAAAATTGATTTGGAATACTCTAACCAAATTTCGTAGTAATTATTGATTAGAAACTGTACATTTCATTTCCAACATAGCGAGCCGTATCTGGTTTAAATGGGACACCATCTGAATTTAACTCCCACGATTTGCGAAGAAAATAACGATCTACCGTGTCCAGAGCTACAAATTTTCAACAGGTTGTTTTGAACTTGAAGGAGGAACAAATCTCAAATCATGCCCTACTATGTTCAATTCGCATGGTTGCATAATTCATTCAAACTGCCGACCTGCTCAATCATTTTCCATTCATTTTCGATTTCGTAGATCCTGTGAATATCTCCCTACTGGGGTATTGACTAGGTTTTTCCAGCAAAACTACTCTGAACATATTTCTTACTGTTCATGTAAGCTTGAAAACGCAAAACATGTCAACATTTAACCTAAACTGGCCTCTACAGAGCAGATGACAGCTTTCGTTGGTGATTGAAAAAGCATCAATTTGAAATGAAGACGTACGATTCAATCATGAAAATCCCGCCAACTTGAAAGTGAATGATTGAGGGAGGCTTTAAAGTTGAATCGTGGTTAGGTTTGATTGAACTGAAAGTTGGCATTTGAAAATTTGCACCACTGACTATGTCAGAGATTCACATAACACAGAAAGGGCTACCCAAAATGCTCCTGGCACGACTGACATATTTCAGACCATTAAGTCCTCGGCAAGGAACTACACCTTACCTTAGGGAGTATTGTTTTCAGTCGTCTTCTAAGACATGGGGGCAGGAACCCAGTGGCTCAATTCTCGGCTGGATACCACACAGCATCTGGGCAGGTTCGCCTCCTACGACACATCGAAATTTGATGATCGAAGTCCAGCAAAACTTCTCCGAACTACCATCAGCCGAAAGTCTCACTAAACACCCAGCCAATAAAAATCCCGTAAAATAATACCGACCATCCGCAAAAAAAACTTCGTTGCGAACTGCCTACTATTTCCAATTCTTTTATATTTACAATTCCACAGAAACAAGTAGCAATGAATTTGACGATGTAGTGCATAAACAACAGAACAGGTTAATAAAACAATTGAGTCAATAATATTGAACAAATACTGATTTTTCGACAAATAAACTTTTTTACATAGGGGTCATGTATAAATGACGTAGTATTTTGGGGGATAGGGGGGTACACCAAATTTGAGACGAAGTGTGACGAGGGGGAGGGTAGTGTAAGAAGTTGTGCGGCGTAGCATTAAGTTTAAATTTTTTGACGGGCATTAAAACCCATTTATTACAGAAAACAATTTAATGTTCCTCCATTCCCAAAAGAAAAAAATAGATTCGCACAAGTTACTTTTCACGCGGTTTTTCAGGTGGTAAATTTTACGATTCGCGGAATTTCAAGCTTGCGAAAAACGAAAGGATTTTGCTTAACTTGTTACATTAGTTAGCTAATGTTGTTAACTAGTAGATTTAGTTTGGTAGCTGAATTAAATTTTCTCTTCGGATTCATGCAACCAAATAAAATTTAGTAATTTGGATGAACGTATGCTTCCTAGAATCATTGGCAGCTGCAGGATTGTGAACTGAGAGAATTTCTCTTCATGCTCCATGTAAATAAAATATACATATAAAATTCAAAACAAAACTATCAACACTATATTTGTCATGAAATGGACTTATTTTGTACGCAATCTGCTGTTATAATGAAAATGTTGATAAAAGTCGTCACACATTTTGTATTTAAAAGAATTGAAAAACATATATAATTTTTTTCCACCCCCGGCCGCGTTGCTCAGAATGAGGGGGGGGGGGGGGGGGGGGGGTAGGGAGATGCTACGTTATTTACAAAGGGGAGGTTAAAATTTTCTGACTAAATGCTAAGAGGGGGAGGGAGGTGTCGAAAATCGCTGAAAAAAGCTACGTCATTTGTGTACGGCCCCATACTGTATATCACGTTAGGGATATATTCGCACGGAAGACAAAGATAATTTTATCAGTCATTCCGATAAGGACAGCTACAAGTGAAATAAATCAAATCAACCGGTTCGAGGTCTATTATTACAAAAGTTATTTTCAAAAGTAACCCTTTATTTTGTACTCAACGTTATCCCGCGTGGAAGAAAAACGGGCAGCCAGCAAAAATCCGTCAGGATTCCGGCAGCTGTCAAAATTATCAAAATGGCGCTGCCAGAATTCAGCTATACTCCTTCCAGTTATGGCAGGCAGATTCGCCTCACCGGTTTTGTTTTGTTTATCGTTGTTTCATTTTCGCCATATTTATATTTTTCCAAGAAGAATAGTTTTGGCAGATGAAAAAATAAGAAGAAACAAAGATTTTGGTTTCAAACAAGGTAAGTAATATGAATTTAATGTCTCCAGACATGTTTTTATTATAAATTTAAATAAAATTTAAAAAAAATTAAGAAAAAATACAAGCAAAACCTGAATCGGTAAAAAACCGGTCCTGCCGGTGCGTGTCTGGCAGAAATCCGGCAGAAAAAACCGTTAATAACCGAAAGGCGAAAAATTCTGCCAGAAACGGTTGTTGCATTTGAGCCGGCCGGCTGGGCAGCGCTCTGCCAGCCAGACCCCCAGAAATTCTGCCAGAGTTTTTATTTCGCTGCCGGCTACCCGCTCGGACGTGCCTGGCAGGATTCCCCCAGATAGCCGGCAGTTTTTCTTCCAAGCGGGTATCTGGGGGAATCCTGCCAGGCACGTCCGAGCGGGTAGTTATCCTCTAGGGAGAGATATGCGAAGACGCCATCTTGAGCCAGCTTACTGTCAAAATTTTGAGCCAGTCGATCATTATTTGACTGCATTGGTGCAATATTTTTGGGTAGAAATGTAAATTTTTTATTTTTGTTGATAAACATTAGACAACAAATTATAAATAGGCACTATTGTAAGTTGAACTTTCCTGACAAGAATAGTGCTGTTCACTTAGGGTAACCAACCTATATCCAAAGGTCGGATTCCTGGCGGAATCATGGGTAATACCCTCTATCTGATTTTTTCCGGATGGTTGCGTTGATCTGAAGAGATAATTTTTTGTCTGATAGCTACCGCATGGTAGGGTGATGTGCCTATTATGGCAGTAGAGCCTATTGTGACCCTATTTCGAACCCCTTGGTTTCGAACCAAGCATATGAGATAATGACAATATCGATTTGGCTAAAACAGGTGTGCAAAAATAAGCTCAAGTTATATTCTTTATTTGTTGTGCACATACGTATTCAGAACTATCCACTAAATCCAACTTTTAATTAAAACAAAATCACCATATTGAAATATCTGCTGATCCGCCTCACTCGCGTAGTGAACCGAAACAGGACGCAACGGCGCTTAGCAAAATAAACACTTTCGAGCCAGCGTTTACCGCCTCATATCTCGTTATTCCGGCGCAAATATATTAAATATTGCACTGATACATACCTTTATTTTAGCTGGAGAACCTTTTTACGATTATTTCACTTTTAAAGCACTCGTCAAACACTAGGATATGCCTAGTGTTATAATAGGAAAATATTAAATACTGGCGTTCATAATTTTGCCATGTTTTGCCGATACACTACCACCATCAAAACAAACTTTTTTGCATCCATCGTACAGAAAAGAATCACCAGTGCGGCCAACCTAAAACATGAACTTGAAAATATATTGTAATGCAATTTCATGTATAAGTAATCAATTATTTCAAGCTATTCAACTAATTGTTGATTGCAGATATTTTATTTTCATCTGCACATACAATTTGGATCGGGAGGAAGTAATGTGTGATGTGAAGCTTTATATTCCAGTTGTTAACTTTCGCATGGTTATTTCCTGCATGCGCAGTTCTGGGCGCTCTTCTACTAACAGCTGATGAGTTTCTCTCGTGTGCGTGATGTTCACGTTTGTTTTGATCGGCTGAGAATGATTCGTTTTACAAATCACGCGTTGGCGTCCATGATCTGGATACCTAGTTAGAATCGACGCAAATGAAATATGAGGCATTGCGTTTCAACTAGATTGTTTTTCGATGAAGTGGAAATCGGCACACCCATGAGGCGATAATTGGAACGTTCAGGTGGGAATAGATGCACAGAATAGAACATTTATTTTCATTTATGCTGAAAATTGAGACAATTCTGCCAAATAAGCATTATACAGATGTTTAAGAAACAGTACACTGATACTTTATTCTGAAAAAGGTTATAGGTAATATGGCTTCTTTTTAAGTTGTTCAAAAAATAGTGCGACCCTCTCCATAATGGTGCCAAAATAGGCTCATCACCCTATATTTTATGCATCTAATCTATCTTCTGTAGATTGTTTACGTTATTCGATAGGGTCAAGAATGGTTTTCTGCGGGAAATAGATCCATCGTCAAATGTTTGCTGGGAGAAAACGTTTGAATGTGCTTTTTTGTTTTCCTTTAACTTATATAACTGCGTAACGTGCGAATACACAGGAACGGAGTTTTTTTTGCAGTATTCTCTTTTTATTATGTACATATTTACTGATTTTTGTTTGGATAATACTTGCGCTACATATCCGCATAGAATCCAGCAACGGGAAGTCTTCCGGAACTCGGAAAATTCAACCCATTTATCGCGTAATGCAGCTTCCTTCGGGTACCGAAAAAAACTTATTTCAGCTATTAGAGCGTAATTACAAGGCCGATTTGCACAAAATTTTCCAATGCACTTCATTTCTTATTTTTAAAATAAAAGTTATGACAATAAAGTCACGCTAAACTTGGTTCGCAATAAGTGATGCTAGTTTTTTATCGCGATATTTACCGTTGCTAGTTTGCCTTTTCTTCCTCTGCATATCTCTCCCTAGAGGATAACTACTCAACGTGTCTTGTCAAAATCCAACAGTATTCCTAGAATACTTCCGCTGTCAGTGTATGTTTTTTTTAAGTGGTCCCTTAAACAAAAAATAAAGATATTTTCGTTTTATAAATTAAAAACATGGTTCACATCGGTGGTTTTGATGGATTTTTCAGCTGATTCTTAGTGAATGGGACAATTTCAAGGCTAATGGTACGATCTTACTGACCGCTAAGAATCTTTTCTGGCTAGTGCTCGAACATACGATGAGTGGAAATGAAACCATCGACTTACCCACTACGCTGTCATTAAAGAGTTGATTCATGCGGTATAAGTAAATCCTAAGATCTCAACTGCTAATTATCGAAACATTGTAAACGAATACCGTCTTCAGATTGAAATATTTTATTTGCTTCCATTTTTTTTATTCAGTTGAATTAAATCAATGCGTGAAAAATAATTTTTCTATTTGTAGACCTATCAAAACAACAAATCCGTGTCGGTACACAACAATTTACGCCCACGCTATTCGAATGTTACAAGAAAGCTCGGTAGCGAACGAGCAAACATAATTCAAATAACATTTGAATGAAAGTCCCAGTGGGAGTTTTTCTCCTATTCCCGTTGTATACTCCTGGGGACCTTGCCAAATACGTCGCATCTGTTATCATCTATCGGTACCATCTGAAGCAAGCTGGAAAACCCGAGCGTGATGATGGCACCGCTCTGCTGGCTGATGATGCTTCACTGGTTAGCAGGGATGATGGATCAGAACATGGGTCTGCCATGGGTTGACTTTGGCAGCATCGAACCGAACAGCCGACGCCCGCCGTTTCTCTGAGGCAAAGAAAAATCAAAGTCAGAGAGGAAAAAGTTACTTTGTATTTCACAACTCAAGCGATGAATTATATTTGCGAGGGTGCGGGTACTTGTCCCTATCACTCCACGTGCACCGTTCCGATATGCCTCTGCTAAAGTGTCTATAAATGTAAATCACGGAATTTTCCTCCCCTCGCTTGACATTCCTAGTTGGAATACGTATGATGAGAAATATAGAGCTTTGCGGGCAAAAGGAAGGAGCTTAGCGTCATTATCCTGTAATACAAATTATGAAAATCATATGAGCGGAACACAAACTTTAAGATTAGGTATTTTTTCTAGACTAGGCGTTTTGAACAAAATTGAATGATGATGGCATCAATTCCCTGTACACAGCAAAAGCGATACACACAGGTAGCAACGACAGGTTGAATTAGATTAAATGTTAATGAGGAGTATTGTTCATTGTTCTAGAGTAAGGTAATGTCCAATCTACTACTTACAGTCATAATTGCTTAAAATATTTAATAACTTATGTGAGCTTTGCAATATGGCCAGAACTCATACAAACCGCACTTGCAAAAATGTCCCTTTAATTCGATTCTTTTTACACTTTCTAGAAATGAAGCATTATTGTTTGGCTATGCTGGGTTGGGCGTTGAACCCAGGTGAGCTGCGTACAAGGCAATTGATTTACCAACTACGTTATGCCCGCCCCGTTATCTTTGAGATTACAGTTTTATTTATCCTCCTCTCTTAACTTAAAATCCCGCATCATACGCTAGATCCCTATCATCAGCCTTTTGGGCAGTGGTAGAGCCGACTTGTTTGGAATCTTTCAACAACACAAGTTTATTTTCAATCACTTTTGAGAACTTACGGAGGTTCGTATTCACGATAACCTGATTTTTTTCCAGAATTCAAATTTCGAGAGTTTTTGGAGGATTGGCATCGTTTGAAACCAAAATATTATTTTTAGTTTTACAAGTACCAGTTTAAAATAGCTCGAGTATAGGTACAGGATCCAGAATTCGGCTAGAATTGTGTCAGGCCATCCGAAAATCTAAGAAGAGTCGAAGTCGTTTTTGAAGGCCTTCGTTCTTGTGGATTTTCCCGATCCCCAATGTAATTGAGTGCTACTATTTTGCAATATCTGTTGATCGTATGCCAGACAAGGAGTTGTGTTGGAGTAAAATTGACTAGCTTATTCATCGGTAAACTCTCGCGGTGTGTTTGATAGAACAAAAAAAGTCAGCTTTAAAGCTTCAGAATATGAAAAAATTGACCCTTTCCCTTGTTTTCAAAAGTAAAATAATCGGTCGACGGGTCCAGAATATTTTATTTTTTATTTTAAAGGTTTTTGTGTGAAAACTTTAATTTTACAATGCCACTATTTCACTTGTTTGTCATTAGGTGGCACCAGGGATTGTTCTAGTTTTTGCTCGAGACAAAAATTGAGCGCTAGGACGAAAATCTGTGAAATCAGTGCTAGTCTGTGCATTATAACCGAAAACTGTGGAAATCTGTGTAAAAGCAGAAAACTGTGGAAATCTGTGCAGTTTTAAAAATCTGTGCAGAACATTGAAAATCTGTGAAACACAGATTAATCTTTGTCCCTGGGTGGCACATTAGATATTAAAATATTGCTAGAAGTGAAAATCAGTCGGATATCCCACTTTCAACAACTTTATATAAATCAATCTAGAATAATGCGGAGAAGTTATTAAAGTTTTATTATTTTTTTTTGTTTCGCTTGGCTGGCTGTCCAATTTTCTTGGTATAACTGAACTGCACAGGTCAGTTGCAAATATTTTCACCTGCCGAGACACAAACTGATCCAGAGGAGCTGACCTTAATGACTTACATCTCTTTAAAACAACCTTCGCAGGGTTTTTTATCGGTGTTTCAAAAATCACTCCAATCAGCAGGCGTTGATGAAACCATAGTTTGACAAATCATTAAAATCCATGATTTCATCACTCATGGTTTTTTGGCTCCTGAGGAATGAAAACCGCCAAGGAGTGAAAACAGGTTACTAGACTATAATTGCAGCTTACAGTTTAAAAGCCCGAGCTCAATTAAGATTTTCAATTTTCATTTTATCAAGCACAAAAGCAAAACAGATCGTTGGTACAGTTCATGGCGAAACCTTCTCTTCGAGAGACCTCGAAGGCCAGCATTCAATGGTTAGCGTACTAGGCTAGGCTTAAGCCATTACAGTAATAAATAGTACACCTGTTTTGCATTCTTCCACTATGCATTTGAACTTTTTGATTTCATCACTTCATCAGAAACTGTTTGGGACGGAGTGTGCTCCAAAACAATCATCGGTCCTTATTTTTTCAAAGAGGGAGAGACCATCGACAACGCACGCTACTGTTGGATTTAAGCGCACTTTTTCTGGCAATAAATGCATAAAGAAGGTCTGAAAAACGCGTTGTCTAAAAAAATGATGATTTGGAATGGCCTCCTCATTCTCCGGATGTAACGGTGCCAGATATTTTTCTGTGGGGTTACTTGAAAAGTAAAGTCTATTCTAGCAAACCTAAGTACCTTGACGAACTCAAATCTAATATACGAGATGAAATTGCTGCGATTAAGCCCGAAACGCTGTCCAATGTCATGCAAAATGACCGCAAAAGAGCTGCTTTTTGTGTATCAAATGGGGGTGGTCATTTAATCGACGTTGTATTCTAAACCTGGTTTATAATAAATGGGATAAAATATCATAAAAAACTTGTTTACTTGTGAAAACGGCTAAAAATGGCGGAGTTGTTCAATGTTAAAAAAGAATACATCCAGCTGGCGCACCCTGTACAATCTGCTGGGATAATTGAGAAATTAAACATACAAATCTTGAAGCCCTACTAGCAAAGTTTGAAATTAAATTCGGTCTATAAGCGGCGCCAGAACAAGAATCACAAACCGGAGTGGACAAGAGGAGCCAAAACCAGGAGTGAAATCCTAAGAGTCAAAACCAACTTGGATTGCTTTGATTTTTTTACTCACTCCCAGAAACGTGCATAACAATGATTGGTTTCCACTGCTCCTTTGGAAGCAGGCTCCTTGGTGTGAAATGTGGGGTTTAATTGAAACACTGTTTTTTATCCTTCTTGGCGCTACTCGTTCTTATTTATCTGCTAGCTTGTGCTGAGAGCTCCCTGGCGCCGGAATTTCTCCTGACACCTATGCCCGTTTTCTTGAGCATTTTAGCTCTCAGCCACTCCGATGCTGACATCACCGGCGGTGAAATTTCTCTAAACAACGTTATCATGATTGTCTCCGACTTCGTGTTGTTCGTTCATTATTTTTCCTCCTTAGCTGGTGTTGCTAGCTCGTTGACCGATCTTTGCTGTGTAACTCACAACTGTTGCTAACATCGAAATTTGTCAGGACATAAACAGATCGGGAGATGCCGACCAACTTGCCTCACATCCCTTCGCCGAGTTGCTTAAACGGGTTGTTTCTAGAGTGACCGAACTAAAATAATATTTCATGTGTCAAAACGGCTCGCTGCATAAATCTTTCCTTGATCAGAAAGTTGCAAAATCTTCAGCAGTGATTCCAAACATTGTCGGAGATTGGGGTTGGTTGGTTTCGAACAACCAAGTTGTTCACAGACTTGTTTGCAAAGTGTAAAGTTTTGAAAGATTACTTGACAAAGGGCCCAGTCAGTCCAGCTGGAAAATAAACCGTAATTCCAGCTGGCTCTAGGTAGTACACGGTTCCACGAACATATGCAACGCTATGGTACTATGGAAGCCCTCGATCCCCCCGCTACAGTCGAGCCCTTGCCGCCAGCGTTCATCAGTCGTCCCGGTCCTGTATGTGTGGGTGGGGAAAGGGTCTTCCAAGCCGCCTTTCTCGGCAAGTATAATAAAAATTGTAACGATACAACGGTTGAACCGATTCACGCTTCTAGCTCATCGTACGAATCTCGTCGCAAGCTGCTACCACCCCGTTCCTGCTCTCCGCATTCCGCCATCGGGTTCCAACGCATACTGGGACGCACCGCAGTTGGCACTATGGAAGCCCTCGATCCCCCCGCCACAGTCGAGCACTTGCAGCCAGCGATCATCAGTCGTCCCGGTCCTGTGTGTGGGATGGGTGAAAGGGTCTTCCAACCTGCCGCAAACGGCAAGTATACATCTGTTCCGAACACTTCAAGCGCTGATGTATTCTTCGCTTCCAGTTTTTTGCCTTTTGCTCTGACATCTTGTTATCTGATGCCAACCATTTCTCTCGACGACGACGATAGTCGTATTTTGGGGCGCCACGCAGTTGATTCGGGATGCCTCGAATCCCTCACCACAGTCGACCAGGCGACCGTGAACCTTTCCGATACTGTTCGTGAGATTGACGAAAGGATCTTCCTACACGGCAACATGGCTTCGCTCTCTGCTGTACCTGATCCGTCCTCCAACAACATCGAGGTTTACTACCAGAATGTTGGTGGCCTAAATTCATCAACGGACAGCTATTTGCTCGCGACCACGGGTTGCTGTTACGACGTTATCGCTGTTACGGTGACTACGACCGAACCTACACGTCCCCTCGTGTGAAGTGTCGTTACTGCGATTGACAATGACAGGCGAGACAGTTCGAGGGCGATTTGTCATAAGACCGAGAGCAAGTCATCCTAAACCGGCATATAATATAAAAGTGCAGACGTTAAACACGTGAATTTATCCTACGGTAATCTATTGTTTCTCATTTCTTAGTACGATTAAAGTTAATACATTATTATAGGCTACGAAATATCTATTATATAACTATTATATACTTAAAACAGATACTGCGTGAATTTAATCAGATGAGCATATAACTGTTGGATTATTGTAAAATTGGAGGTTATCAGATGTGAGTTCCATGCTTTATTACTTACGAAATATGTACTGAAATATACCCTTTAGCTTTTAGCATTTTCCATCAGAACTAATTGGTGGATTCGCTACGAAGAATCCGAAAATTCATAATCCAACAAACTAAAAGATCTGTACGGATCTAAAAGATGCCAAACAACAACCAAAGCTGTCAGGCTTGTCAAGGATCGGACAACAGCCGGATGGTCGCTTGTGACAAATGCGGATCTTGGTGGCATTTCGACTGCGTCGGTGTTGGGGAAAGTATTAGCGAGAAGGACTTTTGCTGTCGGAAGTGTGTCTTTAACGACAAGGAAGACGAAAATCCACAGAAATCATCCAGCGTGGCCAACTCGGAAGTCGGAACATCCACAGGTAGCACCCGGAATCGAACAAAGCTTCGTCTTATGAAACTGCAGCAACAGAAAGAGCTGATGAAGCGACAGTTAGAGCTCGAACGGGAGGAGCAACGCAGACGTCACGAAGCGGAAAGATTGCTGAAGGAGAACGAGGTGGAGAAAAAGCAGCTCGAAATCGATTCGATATATTTGCAGGAGAAGTTTCGTGCATTAGAGGAGGATTGTGACAACGATTGTGATGATCTAAAAAGCCGGAAATCTGCCCAAAGCAGCATCAGCAAAGTCAACCAATGGCGAGAGCGACATCTAGGGGGCTTGGTTAATTCAACCTTAGTCACCCAAGAAACTGTTCCAGTTGCGACTACGACTTCGACCGCTGTAGTGGCAGATCCCACGCATTCCGATGCACTCCAAACGGTAGCAAGCTCCCCTGCTGTCAAAAGTGTTTCTAATACGCTCTCCACGGGAATAGCAGCAACGACACCAGTGTGCAATAAGACCAGCACTATCCTGACGACCGTTCAATCGATCCAGTCGGCAATTCCAGCTCCAATATCAAGTTCCGTCGCGCCGGTGTGTGCAAACCATCCATCAGTGACACAACCCGTCATTCAATCGGCTGTGGGTGGTCCACCGAATTTGAGCAGTTTGGGTGGGTTGTTAAATCGAACGTCTCAACAATATCCGTTTTGGTTTCCGCATGGAAGCGCAATAGTTGGAGGAAATCCATCAATAGGAGTAAGCAACTCGCAAGGTTGTGCGATACCAGCGCAGATAGTAAATCAGGGCAACAGTAATTATCCGTCAGTTGGAGTAAGCATATCGCAAGGTACCACGATACCCGTACCGGTAGGCAATCAGGGTGGTACTAGTAATTCGTTTCCTGTATATTTTCCTCCTTTCCCGAAATATATTAATCAATACGATCGACATTGTCCCTTACCTCCTGAGCTACCATGGGAACACCCACCGCGAATGGGCATGTATAATCCTCCCGCCGTCCTACCACCGACAGAAAACGAAATAGGACCCACATCGCGGCAGCTAGCTGCACGCCAGGTGATGTCGAAGGAGCTCCCTCCGTTCTCAGGGAACCCGGAAGAATGGCCTTTATTTATTAGTTCATTCACCAATTCCACTAATGCTTGTGGGTTTACAAACGCGGAAAATTTGATGCGATTGCAACGTTGTCTACGAGGAGGCGCTTTGGAAGCTGTTCGAAGTAGGCTTTTGATTCCGGATTCAGTTCCACAAGTCTTAGCCACGCTACAGACTTTATATGGGAGACCGGAAATCTTGGTGTACGCTCTACTGAAGAAGGTTCGAGAAGTTCCAGCACCGAAGTCAGACAAACTTGAGACGCTCATCGGATTCGGAATGGCAGTTCAGAACCTCTGTGACCACCTTCACGCTAGTAACCAGGAGGCACATTTGAACAATCCAACGTTGCTTTATGAGTTAGTGGAAAAACTTCCTGCGAACCTCAAGCTGGACTGGGCGATGGTCAAACGTCAACAACCAGGAGCCGATCTTCGAACGTTTGCTGCGTACATGTCCATGATTGTGTCTGCGGCCACAGAGGTTACTCTGACCATTGACGCAAAACCAAATCATCAAAAGAACGACAAGTCAAAGGAAAAGAATTTCTGCAATCCACATTCAGCGCCTACTGTCAGCCACCCTAAGCCCGAGGAAAATTGTTCAACGGGGAGGCAGTGCCTGGTGTGCCAAGACCCCTTGCACAAAGTGAAGGATTGTGCTACGTTCAAAAAGTGGGACGTCGATAACCGATGGAAATTGGTTCAAAAACTATCGCTTTGTCGTATTTGTTTATTTTCGCATGGAAGGCGTCCATGCAAGTCGAAAGGGCGGTGTGGAATAGATGGTTGTGATTATAGACATCACCCGATGCTGCATTCTATCTCAAAGAGAAGCGATGCATCTACGTCAAACAACAATGCAGTGCAAAATCATCACCACACCGGGAGAGGTTCCCTTTTTCGCATTGTTCCTGTGACACTCCACGGAAAGACACGATCGATCACGACATTCGCCTTCCTAGACGACGGTTCGTCGATAACGTTGGTTGAGGATTCTATTACGAATTTCCTTGATGTTGATGGTAAAGCCGATAATCTATGTCTGGCCTGGACGGGTAATGTTACTCGTTCCGAAGAGCAATCTAAGCGGGTGAAGTTGGACATATCAGGTGTTACACACCGAAAGAAGTACACCATTTCTGAAGCTCGAACGGTGAAAAGCTTGGGATTACCAAGGCAGACCCTATGCTATAAGGATCTTGTTGAACGTTATCCGTATTTGGCTGGACTACCCATTCCGGATTACAAGGATGTCGTTCCCAAGATTCTAATCGGTAATGACAATGCTCATTTAAGTGTCACCTTGAAAAGGCGTGAAAGGCTACTAGATGAGCCTATCGGCACCAAAACTAGACTAGGGTGGTCAATTCATGGTCCGATAGCAACGATGAGGAATGAACCATGCTTCAGCATGCACATGTGCCAGTGCGTACATGAGGATGAGGACTTGCACAATATAGTCAAGGAGTACTTTTCCCTTGAGAATATGGGAGTGTCCCTACAACGAAACCTAGAGTCCGAAGAAAATCAACGAGCTAGGCGGACTCTGCAAATTACCACATTGCGCGTAGGCTTCCGATTCCAAATCGGGTTGTTGTGGAAGTACGATACCTTCGAATTTCCTGATAGCTACTTCATGGCTGTGCGAAGGCTGGAATGTCTGGAGCGACGTATGTTGGCGGATCCTGAACTCGGTTCCAATGTTCGTAGGCAGATAGAGGAGTACAAAATAAAAGGGTATATTGAGAAAGCATCCAAGGCTGATTTGATCGCGGTGGATCCACGAAAAGTTTGGTATTTACCACTGGGCGTGGTTATTAATCCTAAAAAGCCAGGTAAAATCCGCATCTTCTGTGACGCAGCAGCGAAAGTGGATGGGGTGAGCTTAAACACAATGCTGAGTAAGGGGCCGGATCTGCTTGTACCGTTGAAGTCAGTTCTAACCGGATTCCGAGAACGACAAATAGCTCTATGTGCGGATGTGAAAGAAATGTTTCACCAGATGCTTATGCGAAAGGAAGATAAACACGCCCAGCGAATTTTATGGAGAGATGACCCAAACCATGAGCCACAAGTGTACTTCATGAGTGTGGCCACTTTCGGAGCTGCCAGTTCGCCGTGTTCGGCACAATTTGTTAAGAACCTAAACGCAAGCGAATATGCAGATCGATATCCAGAAGCTACAGACGCAATAATACGTAAACATTATGTTGACGACTATCTGGACAGCGTGGACAGTGAAGATGAAGCGATCAAGAGAGCGAAAGAGGTTGCTTTTGTTCATTCCCGAGGCGGATTTATTATTCGTGGGTGGATGTCCAACTCGAAGGAAGTTCTGCAAAAGCTGGGTGAAACAACGAGCGCCGACGTTAAGGAGTTCTCGATGGAGACTGGCCACTGTTCGGAACGTGTGTTGGGAGTGTTGTGGTTACCGGAAGAAGATGCGTTCACGTACGCGGCTAATTTTGTGGCGGTACCTGAATGGCCTACCAAGAGAGAGCTGCTGAAGACGGTGATGACTTTCTATGATCCTCTGGGATTTCTTTCACACTTTACCATTCATGGGAAAATCCTAATCCAGGACGTTTGGCGCAGCAAGGTTACGTGGGATGAAAGAATTCCTGTTGAGTTAAGACAACGATGGGACCAATGGGTTGCCCTTTTCCCTTCCTTAGCAGCGGTGCGAGTGCCGCGATGCTATTTTCCAAGACAGCTGTCATCGAAAGTCAAGAATATACAATTGCACATGTTTGTAGATGCCAGTTTAGCCGCCTTCGCGTGTGTGGCCTATTTACGCGCCGAGGTAGATGGAAAAATTCATTGCGCATTGGTGACTGGGAAGGCAAAGGTCGCCCCTCTCAAATTGACGTCCGTGCCTCGGCTGGAACTTCAAGCTGCGGTATTAGGAGCGCGTCTAGTCGAAGACATCTGCTCCACTCACACTCTACCTATTGCGAAGAGATTCATTTGGACCGATTCTAAAACAGTGCTGGGATGGATTAATTCGGATCAACGAAGATATAGCCAGTTCGTAGCATTCCGCGTCGGAGAGATTCTGGAGAAGACACGTGCTACTGAATGGCGTTGGATTCCTTCGGATATGAATGCGTCTGATGATGCTACAAAGTGGAAAGGCGAGCCTAATCTAACCCCGGAGGGTCGCTGGTTTGGGGACCCTGAAGTTTTGCATATTAATGAGGAGTACTGGCCGTCATCTTCCGATGTCATGTACGATACAACCGAGGAGCGACGGTCCAATTTGGTGATCGAGCATCATGTAGTTCACTCAGTTTTCGACTGGGAGAGATTTTCGAAATTGCACCGTTTGTCTAGAACCGTCGGGTACGTTGTGCGATATGTCGGCAATTTGAAAGCCAAAGCCCGAAAACATCCCACTACAAAGGGTCCATTGTGCCAAGAAGAGTTAGCAACAGCGGAGACGTGGGTCTTTCGTGCGATTCAAAAGGAGGTCTACCCGAAGGAAGTGGACATACTGTCTTCTATTGGCACTCAGAAAGGAGGCTCGAAATTAGGCTGCGACAGTAGGCTTTTCAAACTTGCTGCATTCATTGATGAGAAAGGGGTCATGCGTATGGAAAGCAGAATCAGCCTGGCTTCGTTCGCGGCTTACGACACAAGGTACCCCATCATACTCCCTCGGAATCACCACGTTACGACCATCATCATAATGTGGTATCATCACAAGTTCCTGCATGGTAATAGGGAAACGGTGATCAACGAAATGCTCCAGCGTTTCCACGTATCCTGCCTACGCGTTGTCGTTCGAAGCGTAACCAGAGAGTGCCAGCAATGCAAGATTCGTAAAGCGAAACCATCGGTACCTAGAATGAGCCCTCTACCAGCTGCCAGACTAGGAGCATTCTTCCGGCCATTTACATTCGTCGGTCTGGATTATTTCGGGCCAATGACTATTAGAGTTGGTCGAAGCAACGTGAAACGCTGGGTTGCGTTATTCACATGTCTTTCCATCCGTGCGGTGCATCTAGAAGTCGTGCATTCGCTTTCAACCGAGTCATGCAAGATGGCAATTCGGCGTTTTGTAGCCAGGCGTGGCTCACCATCAGAAATATACAGCGATAACGCGACAAACTTTCTCGGTGCCTGCAACGAACTTCGAAGCGAGATTAAAAGCATTAATGAAAGCCTTGCGGAGACCTTCACAAACGCCAGTACGAGATGGCTTTTCATCCCTCCGTCCGCTCCGCATATGGGCGGCGCTTGGGAGCGGATGGTACGCTCAGTTAAAACAGCTTTCTACGCGATGACAACTACCAAGCTTCCAACGGAAGAGATGTTCGGAACGGTATTAGTGGAGGCCGAAGGTATTGTCAATTCCAGGCCTTTGACCTTCCTAGCATTGGATGAAGGCAACCAAGAATCATTAACACCCAATCATTTCCTCCTTATGAGTTCCAACGGAGTCGTGCAGACTCAGAGGAAAATCTACGAGTCGAATGCCATATGTCGGAGTGACTGGGACCATTGTCGTCGCATGGTTGATCTATTCTGGCGGCGTTGGATCCGCGAGTATCTGCCTGTAATATCAAGAAGGACAAAATGGTTTGGGGAAGTAAGATCGGTGAAGCAAGGAGATTTGGTAATAATTATTGACGATGGACTCCGCAATGGATGGGTGCGTGGACGGGTTCTGAGGGTTCGCAAAGGGGTTCGCAAAGGTCAAGACGGCCGAGTACGCCAAGCGTGGGTGCAAACATCAGCCGGAGTGCTTCGAAGACCGGTAGCGAAACTTGCGGTGCTGGATCTGGATTCTGGTAAAACTGGCACTCAGAGCGGTGACCAGTGTTACGGTCAGGGGAATGTTACGGTGACTACGACCGAACCTACACGTCCCCTCGTGTGAAGTGTCGTTACTGCGATTGACAATGACAGGCGAGACAGTTCGAGGGCGATTTGTCATAAGACCGAGAGCAAGTCATCCTAAACCGGCATATAATATAAAAGTGCAGACGTTAAACACGTGAATTTATCCTACGGTAATCTATTGTTTCTCATTTCTTAGTACGATTAAAGTTAATACATTATTATAGGCTACGAAATATCTATTATATAACTATTATATACTTAAAACAGATACTGCGTGAATTTAATCAGATGAGCATATAACTGTTGGATTATTGTAAAATTGGAGGTTATCAGATGTGAGTTCCATGCTTTATTACTTACGAAATATGTACTGAAATATACCCTTTAGCTTTTAGCATTTTCCATCAGAACTAATTGGTGGATTCGCTACGAAGAATCCGAAAATTCATAATCCAACAATCGCCTTGACCGAGACGTGGCTCGACAACCGTACTCTGTCTCGCCAGGTCTTTGGTTCAACATTCGATGTCTACCGCTGTGACCGTAATGCCCTCAACAGCCTCAAGACATCAGGCGGTGGTGTGCTTATCGCCGTTCGGCGTGGTATAAAAGCCCGAGTGATCAACGATGACCGGTGGGCGAGCTCCGAGCAAGTGTGGATATCAGTGAAACTTGCCGATCGCAATCTGTTCCTGTGTGTTGTGTATTTTCCACCTGACAGAATTCGTGATTCCAGCCTGATCGATGTACATCTTTCCTCCGTTTCTTTTATCGCCTCGATCGCCGCCCCGTCTGATGATATCGTTATACTGGGCGACTTCAACTTACCTGGCTTGACGTGGTGCCAAGCAAGTAATGGTTTTCTACGATTGGATATCGAAAAATCTGCGCTTATTAACAATGCCAGTTGTATTTTGGACAACTACAGCAGCGCAACTCTTCGGCAAATTAATAATGTCACCAACGAGAATGGATGTACATTGGACCTCTGCTTTGTAAGTGCCCGGGACTGCGCTCCGTACTGCTGCACTGCACCGACTCCTTTAGTCAAGCAGGTGCGTCATCATCCCCCACTACATCTTGTATTCGCTGGTAACTTAGGAGAGAATTTTGAAGACGTCTCAAGCTCTATCGTCTACGATTTTAAAAACGCTGACTACGACAGCATCGTTAGCACGCTGTTGGATATAAACTGGGACGAAAATATTAACAATGACGACGCGAACGAAGCAGCGATGACGTTTTCTAGTATTCTTAACTACCTTATCGACCGCCATGTACCAAAACGAACAATTAGTACCGATGAACACCCTCCCTGGCAATCAACCGTCCTAAGACGTTTAAAATCTGCCAAACGAGCTGCATTTAAAAAATTCTCGAAGCATAAGACACTTGCATTACGAAATCACTACTTTCAACTCAACCACGAATACAAACAACAAAGCAGACGCGCCTTTTTTAGACACCAGCGAAACGTCGAGCGTCAACTGAAATCCAAGCCCAAGTCGTTCTGGAAGTATGTTAACGAGCAGCGAAAGGAATCCGGTTTGCCATCTTGTATGTCGTTTAATGGAGTTTTATGCACCGACACTAAGGAAATTTGCCAACTGTTCTCCGACAAATTTTCAAGCGTTTTTTCCAACGAGCGCTTGCCACCACAACAAGTCGCTGCCGCCGCTAATTTAACTCCTTCTCTAGGACGAACCATCAACCGAATTTGTGTCGATAATGCTGCCATTCTTGCAGCAAATGCCAAACTGAAAGCATCTTGTTCCCCAGGTCCAGATGGTGTTCCCTCGATTTTCAAAAAGTGCATCAGCGGGCTTCTTGAACCACTTCGGCGAGTTTTCGAGCTATCACTCACTACTGGTACATTCCCTTCCTGCTGGAAAGCAGCGCACATGTTACCAGTTCATAAAAAAGGAAACAAATCGAACATTGACAATTATCGGGGAATCTCGTGTTTAAGTGCTGTATCAAAACTGTTCGAGCTGGTTGTGTTAGATCCTATTTTCTTTCACTGCAAACACTACATTGCAGATGACCAACACGGTTTCATGCCTAAACGATCGACAACGACAAACCTGCTCTCGTTCACAACATATGTAATGGGTGGATTCGCTGACGGATTGCAAACCGATGCTATTTATATGGATCTATCTGCGGCCTTCGACAAAATCAACCATGATATCGCAATAGCGAAGCTGGACAAACTCGGCATTCATGGACAACTTCTGCGCTGGTTTCGTTCCTACCTCGATGGAAGGCAACTCCAAATCAGCATTAAGGACTGTCTATCTGCACCATTCTTCGCTACATCCGGCATACCACAAGGAAGCCATCTCGGTCCAGTAATATTCCTCCTCTACTTTAATGACGTCAATTTCACATTACAAGGACCCCGCCTTTCTTTCGCCGACGACATGAAAATTTTTCAACAAATACGGGATAAAACCGATGCCGAGCTTCTTCAGAGGGATCTGGACAGCTTTAGCACGTGGTGTGATCAAAACAGAATGGTTTTAAACCCGAGCAAATGCTCAATCGTTACGTTCACGCGGAAACGCCAACCGACTCAGATTAACTACCATTTCTTCGGCTCGAGCATTCCAAGACACTCTCACATCAAAGATCTCGGAGTCATCATGGATTCGGCATTAACATTCAAACCACATACGTCATACATCGTGGATAAGGCATCACGACAGCTTGGGTTCATCTTCCGAATAGCGAAAAACTTCAGGGACGTATATTGTCTTAAATCGCTTTACTGCGCGTTGGTCCGCTCAACGTTAGAATATTGTTCAGCTGTTTGGAATCCGTACTACCAGAACGGGATTGACAGAATCGAGGCTGTCCAACGCAGGTTCATACGCTTCGCCCTTCGTCATCTCCCATGGCGAAACAGATTTCAGCTGCCGAGCTATGAAAACCGTTGCCAGCTTATACACCTCGATACACTCAGCATTCGGAGGGACTGCTCTCGAGCCCTGTTCGTCTCGGACTTAATCTCTGCCAGAGTGGATTGCCCTACAATCCTCGGACGTCTGGATCTTCAAGCCCGCGTTCGAGCTCTACGTAATAATTCGCTTCTGCGAGTTCCGTTCAGGAGAACCAACTATGGTTGCCAGAGCGCTGTAACCGGACTCCAACGAATTTTTAACAGTGTGGCGACGGCCTTCGACTTCAACCGGACGCGGAATGCTATAAAAGCGAAAATGTTGTCAATTTTAAAATGTAATTAGCTTAAGCAACCACCATTGAGGCCAAGGGGCTTGTTGGTGAAGGTAATAAACATAAACATAACCGATTCTAATTAGAATCGGTCGTGTCACTGGATCCGGAATACTAGAGATAGCCAGAATTATGGATCATTTTCCGGCTGGATTTACTGGGAAGACATTACCAGTTGTTCAGCAGTGTTGTAAGCAGAACCTTCATTAGCTTTATTTGCTCCTTCAAACGGTACGCATAGTGTCTTCTTTTGAGCCCATTATAATTAAAAATATAGAAATGCTTGCTAAGAAAGTTGAGCTACGTAAATCATTTGTATTTTGACACATTTTGTTAAGTTTTGGGATGAAATGTCGAACTTTATGGTGCATGCGGCTTATTCTAGAAAAGCGATCGCGAACCGTAATCAAATTCAAGGTCAAAATATTTTATTACAACTGAATACATTGTAACTTGACTAGGTGATTTAGCATGCGAAACAGAATCTAGTTTGGATTTTATAAAATACTAGCTAATACCCATCGCGCGTTGCTGCGACACTCTGCGAAATAGGAAGAAAACACAATTTGTTCCAAAGCGCTATCTGGCGGGCAGATAATCTCTAACTAATAGCACACAAACACGCCCCATAGCAAATACCTACTGTGTGCAAATTTTTACGGTAATCGGTTAAGCCGTTTGGGAGTCTATAAATCATATACATACAAACTTTGACTTTTATATATATAAATTTTAAGTGTATCGCTTTCATGTTGCCACCCTGTAAATGGAACACGATCATAATTTGTTTCCCGTACGAATCGATTTGGAACCCTTGCGCGTTATTTTGAGTGTATGCAATATGATATTTTGTGATTAATTCGAAAGAAACCAAATCAAAGTTTATAATCCGTACACCATTACGTTGTTCGAAATATATTTGAATAATCTGAATAGGATTACCAATTTTTCTACTTTACTTCATTTTAACGTTCACAACATGTTATTTAAAAGCCAGTTTTTCAAAATTTGAATGAAAATTTCAGCGCTTGTTTGTGCATGTCACGCCAAACATATGAATACGGCGTCAATTTTATCTTTGAAAAGAAATTCCGGACAAACCGTTACTGGCCGAACACAGTTCGTAGCAGTTAATGAAAGAGAAAACTTTTCGCTTATGCTTACTACCAACATTTGTGATTGGCGGGTTACGGTTTGTCCAGAATTTCCACTCAAAGTGAATTTTGACAGTTGGCTTATAAGCCCTAACTATATATTTGTCCAAATATATAGGATGGACTGAGGTTAAAGATTAGATTTGACAGGAAGTGGGGTATAACGGGCATTGAAAATTGATCGGAAGAAATAGGTCGAAATTTTAAAATCTCTCCAACTCTAGTTTAACTTGAAGAAACTTAATTGGGAAGGGTTGAAAATATGATATACCTTTTTGATTTGTATTCGATACATTGAAAAGCATTCATTATTTACCTTGGAAAAATTACAATTTAAAAAACGTTGTAGCTCGTTGCAACTATCTAATGGAAGATTATATGAATAAATGAAGTTAATTCTATAAGCTTGTGGTAATAACTTTTTGGGGTATCTTAAAAAGTTTAAATTTGCGAACTGTCACATTACACTTCATATTTTCAAAATATATTTTACCTTAATAATCAATTTTTCATTAAAAATTTTATTATTTTAATATTCTTCATACAGTTCTGCCTCAATTTTATGTATTACTAGCCAATCCCCATCGCGCGTTGCTGCGACTTTCAAAGAAATAGGAGGAAAGCACAATTTGTTCCGAAGCGCCATCTGGCAGGCAGATAATCGTCAACCAATAACACACAAAAACGCACCATAACACAGGCCTACTACGTACAAATTTTGATGGTAAGCCGTTTAGGAGTCCATAAATCATATACATACAAACATTGACTTTTATATATATATATATATATATATATATATATATATATATATATATATATATATATATATATATATATATATATATATATATATATATATATATATATATATATAAATATATATATATATATATATATATATATATATATATATATATATATATATATATATATATATATATATATATATATATATATATATATATATATATATATATATATATATATATATATATATATATATATATATATATATATATATATATATATATATATATATATATATATATATATATATATATATATATATTATCACCAAATTTGTTCATCCTACATCTCTATTGTTTCTAAGACTATTGCTATGTGAAACAATAGTTTTGGATACTATAAAAAATGTAATGTGAAAAAATACAGTATTAAAAAAATATCGCTTTAGACCACGTACACGGATGCGTTTTTCGAAGTCTTTCGATCGTACTAAACCACAGATTTTTTCATAAAATATATTACTACAATACATCAAATCGGGGTAGAATTATCCGAAAAATATTAAAATGAGAGAATATTGATTGAAAAATTAATTGGAAAGATACCTTGAGGAAAAATATATTTTTAAAAAAAGAAGTTTCTAAAAGAATGTAAAATTTTGCAAATTTTAGGCACCACAAAAAGATATTACCACAAGTTTATAGTCCTAAGTTTTCTCTAAAATTCAGACATACAAACCAACCCTCAATTAGGTTGTTGCAAACGCCTATAACGTTTTTAACATTGTCATTTTTTAAGGCAAAATATGAACGTTTTTCAATCAACCGATTACAAATCGAAAAGATATATCCTATTTTCAATTTTATTCAAAGCCCTTTCAGAAAAACTATGCGGACTTAGATTACATCAAGTTAAGGAGGGGGTAAAGGTTTCAGCGTGAAAAATAAACACTTTATTGCGATTATTTTAGAAATTTGTGTGATCAAAACTTTTGTACATTATAATGTATCATTTCAGTAGCATTCTGTAATTTTTCTATATAGAAATATTGACAAGCGTCTCGGTGACGAAGCTTTTTGTAGAACGTCTCTGGAAAAACACGATTTGCGTTGGTAACTGCAATTCAAAAACTACTTCACTGATTTATTTCAAACTTGGCATACACATTCTATGTATAAAACACCTAACCCCTACTTTGAGTTTTCGTGATAATTTTTCAATTAAGAAATTTGCCATTTTTCACGAAAAATACCGCCATTTTTATGGGTAAAATCGATCCTTAATTGAAAAATGATCTGAATTGAAAAATACATAGAATTAAATTACTGATCTGATCAGCTATTTACAAACATATTTACGGTCGTATAATACGTAAAATGATCAGAGATTTTTGCCGTTAATTTTTCAACTGCAACTATGTTCCTGAAAAAGTTTGATAATAGTCATCTGTATCCTTCCTTGCAATTATGTTTTCTATCGGGACGATATTGAGCCAAAAAATCGCCTCTAGATAAACAATTTGCATAACATTTCGAACGCTATTTCGTTTTTCGATACCATGATTTTGCTGATAAATCGAGTGCTGATAAAATCGGGTCTTACCTGTATTGACTTTCTACTAAATCGAACATTTTTGTTCAACCTAATTGTATGGATTTTCATTCGTTGTTTTCGGAGTCGAAAATGAAAATTTTCAGCGAAATTGTTTTATTTTTATAGTAAAACGAAAAAAATCACCCAATAATTTGTTCATTTTCAATCTTTGGGTACCAGGACTTGTTTAAAAAATGCAAACATTGCTTGGCCCTTGGTTATTCGAATTTTTTTTTTGAAAACGTGATTTGATGCCGAACTTTTTATCCAGTACAATCCATTCAATTAGTTTGAACAAAAATGTTCGATTTAGTAGAAAGTCAATACAGTGAAGACCCGATTTTATCAGCACTCGATTTATCAACCCCCGATTCTATCCACCCCCGATTTTATCAGCTTTTTGACCCGATTTTATCAGCTTCATATGAAAATTGATGGTTGGTAGATTGGTGGGCTCTAGCAGACGAACCAAGTTGAATTCGAGTAAATCCTTTCTTGAGCATATTTTTCTTATCTTAGAGATCCGAAATGTGCAAAAAAATGTTTATTTTTTTAATTTTACAAAGTCAGACCCCCTTACCGGAAGTTTAAGCTAAATAATTAGGAAAGGAAATGAGGCTATATCTAGGGACCAAACAAGAATATTTGAAGAGCTTCGCTTTCTTAAAAAGAATGCAAAATATATGTCCCGATTTTATCAATGTCCCCGTTTTATCAGCCTAAAATTCACCAAGGGGCTGATAAAACGGGTCGGCACTGTATATGAATATAGTATGCCTGCATTTCCAAAATTCAAAGCTTTTAGCACATAGTCCGATCCCAGTGATGACCCTACTGCTCACCGTAGCGTACGGAAGTTAAATCGAACATAACTTTTTACCAAACGCAGTTCACGCGCTATCAGTCCTACACATCATCAAACAACTGTTTTGCCCACATAAAACATGACATATTTTATCACAGCGAAAGCATAAATACCAGGGGTCGTCTCTGTTTTATAGTTCGTACTCCACCTATCACTCTTCCTATCTCACCAAGTGTGTACGATGCACCGGCGAAAGGCCCTCTGGTAGTGTCGTTTCGCTGAATAGAGGTTGTTCCCCTGTGGCCAAGTCACCAGTACACACAAGGGATCATTCGCCGATAGTGAAAATGTTTTCCATTCCGGACGGTGCGATTGTCTGTATCAAATCTGCACGAGCCAAAGCCCTCTCCGAAGCGAAGGTGCCTCTAGTATAGCAATATAGCGGCAATGGGACGAGTGAAATGTTTTGCCCATACCCTTCAAGCATTTGTATTCAAAAACACACAGGAGATTTGCAGCCTGAGGGATGCGAGTCCCTTCAAGCAGCAAAATTGAGCAGAAGCAGGGTAAGTTTATCTACCAAAACCGAGCGTGTTCCTCTTTTGATGCTATTTCCTCACATCCGATCCCCTGCTGTTTGCCGGAATAGAGTTTTCCTCTCTTGATTCGATTATGCAGCCCAAAATTGCGGAAAAATTAGCGGCTGATTTAGTTTCGTTTTTATTTTCCGGACAAATGTTCTGTATAATTCAATCACACTTTATCGTGTCCTAGGAGGGACTAGTAGCCCTTTCAAGCATTGCGAGTAGTGGTGTTTCCTTTTAAAACAGGTGCTGATGATAGTCCCTATGACATAAACCTAGCTCATACTCAGTATTATGTTAGTAAAGCAATATTGTATACACTTATTATTTTCATAGGTCAAACTGACAGCTAACAATTTCCATTATTGCTTTGGAAAATAAAGGAACTTGAATTGATCGAGCATATGACTCACCATAAAATTATCCGTTCATCGGATAACCATGGGGAACAAACCACTTGATCATTTTAATGTCTTAATTGGTAAATGTGATACCTTCCTACATTCGTCAAACTTAATTGCCAAAGAAACATACAACTGTTTCGTTTTAAATTTTATACCATCGTAGTGTGGGCTTTTCGAGCCATCGTGGAGACGCTATTGTCAGTTATAGCGATAACATCGCTTCCACCGCAGTCGCTCCTTGGTTTATCTTCAAAATAATGCGTGGACTCATAAAAAACAACATCCTGTATACATTGTTTAAAACTACCGCTTGACCTCTGAAGTTGAGTCTCAGTTCGTACCGGGTAATTTACTCATGTTAGTCGGTTGGTTTTTGTCGTGGGATGTATCTGCTAAATAATTAATCGGAAAATTACACAATCAACACGTGAGAGTGGATCCTATCGGGCAAAAGGCAGATTAAAATGGAAAAAGCTTACAAAAGGGAAGGAGAAAAACTTTCATTTGGGAGAATAACTCCCATGAGCAAATTTTTCGGCGTACCGAAAAATACATAATTGTAGATTGTGCTGGGACCTAGAGACATTCCCAGATCAGTGTTTTAAATGTTGGCATTCATCGATCCGATTATCCCATGTAAATTATGTACGAGCGAGCCTTTACTTGGGTAAACTTTTGGTGTGATATTGTGAGTTCTCTAAACCAGTTGAGTTCATTGGAGGTTCATTTTAATTTTCAAATCAATGGCGTTAGTTCGTGAAAATATTTTTTTTTGCTCTGAATAATCAATACTACCATGACGCACTACTTTCTATTTGAATGATCCGAATATTTAAAATACTATGTGATTGAGTTGAAAACGAAGACAAATTTCACCTTGCAAAATTTTCCATTATTCTATTCCTAACAGATAACGACACGAATAAATTAAAAAAAAATCGTCTAATTTAGATACTTCAAAAACAACACTACGACAATATTCCATAAATAGATTTCCTCATGACATGCTTTGCGAACGTAATGAGGTGCTAATTTACTAATATGATAGGGTACTGCGATTTTTTTTTGTTTGTAGTATGAGCTAATTACACATCAAATGTTAAACCGAAAACTGGTAGGGGAAGATGGGGTAAAACGCACCCCCTAAGGAAATATGATCATAACTCAGCTATAGAACATCAATTGGGAGAATTTAATTAATGATATCGTTTAGCCAACATTTTCCTCTGTAATCGCAATTATAACGCTGTGCAAAATATTGAAAAAAGCGAGAATAATTCAATTCTTCAAAATCATTAAAAATTACCTTTTGAAAAATAAGCGGGGCAAAACGCACCTTTGCGGGGATGAAATGCACCACAGCAACGGGGCATAATGTACTACAACAACGGGGCAGGATGCACCGCAACAACGGGGCATAATACTCGGCGCAAGCAAGTAGTTTTGTTTTCTGACGGTATTTCACAAAAGTGTGCCATTAAATAGCCTTAGGTTATGCAATTAATAGGTTTTCAGAACGGTTTTTCCGTTTTCGATTAAAAGACCAGCAAAATCAAAGATGGGGGTATTTTGCCTCCGATGGAGCAGCGATATAAATTTAGCAAAAATTGAATTATTTAGCACATATGTAGTGCGACAGAATAATGAACAACGGTATAAATAGATCTGGAATGCTCTGATATAATAGTAAAACATCATTTATAAGAGCTGAAAATCCTTGTTGCACGAGCTATAATAATTACATGAGAAGAGCACGTTGTTGTTTTTTGTTCATTTCTCAAGCTGCTATTGATGTATGGTTATCAAACTTTGACAGTGTATGTTTACTATTGCGGACTTCCGATTGGTGTTACCCTCTTCTAGGAATGTTTCTGTTCTGTAGCTGTTTTCGAAATAAGCAAGAGGTGCATTTTGCCCCGGGGTGCGTTTTACCCCATCTTCCCCTATAAAGTCCGGTGTTCATTAAAGTCTGAACTACTCAACGTCCAAAATAATGTTGCAGGAGACTGGGCCCCCGATTTGAACGGATTGTGGAGCGCTCGCAAACATTCATAATTTGAGTGTTTTCGTAGAGGTTCGAGAACTGATACCAATACCAATCAACTCAGCTGCATGAATTGGGGTAATGTCTTCGCACATGTGCTTGCGTTAGTGTTTGTATTTGCGTTTGTGTTTGTATTTGCGTTTGTGTTCGTGTTCGTGTTCGTGTTCGTGTTTGTGTTTGTGTTTGTGTTTGTGTTTGTGTTTGTGTTTGTGTTTGTGTTTGTGTTTGCGTTTGTGTTTGTGTTTGTGTTTGTGTTTGTGTTTGTGTTTGTGTTTGTGTTTGTGTTTGTGTTTGTGTTTGTGTTTGTGTTTGTGTTTGTGTTTGTGTTTGTGTTTGTGTTTGTGTTTGTGTTTGTGTTTGTGTTTGTGTTTGTGTTTGTGTTTGTGTTTGTGTTTGTGTTTGTGTTTGTGTTTGTGTTTGTGTTTGTGTTTGTGTTTGTGTTTGTGTTTGTGTTTGTGTTTGTGTTTGTGTTTGTGTTTGTGTTTGTGTTTGTGTTTGTGTTTGTGTTTGTGTTTGTGTTTGTGTTTGTGTTTGTGTTTGTGTTTGTGTTTGTGTTTGTGTTTGTGTTTGTGTTTGTGTTTGTGTTTGTGTTTGTGTTTGTGTTTGTGTTTGTGTTTGTGTTTGTGTTTGTGTTTGTGTTTGTGTTTGTGTTTGTGTTTGTGTTTGTGTTTGTGTTTGTGTTTGTGTTTGTGTTTGTGTTTGTGTTTGTGTTTGTGTTTGTGTTTGTGTTTGTGTTTGTGTTTGTGTTTGTGTTTGTGTTTGTGTTTGTGTTTGTGTTTGTGTTTGTGTTTGTGTTTGTGTTTGTGTTTGTGTTTGTGTTTGTGTTTGTGTTTGTGTTTGTGTTTGTGTTTGTGTTTGTGTTTGTGTTTGTGTTTGTGTTTGTGTTTGTGTTTGTGTTTGTGTTTGTGTTTGTGTTTGTGTTTGTGTTTGTGTTTGTGTTTGTGTTTGTGTTTGTGTTTGTGTTTGTGTTTGTGTTTGTGTTTGTGTTTGTGTTTGTGTTTGTGTTTGTGTTTGTGTTTGTGTTTGTGTTTGTGTTTGTGTTTGTGTTTGTGTTTGTGTTTGTGTTTGTGTTTGTGTTTGTGTTTGTGTTTGTGTTTGTGTTTGTGTTTGTGTTTGTGTTTGTGTTTGTGTTTGTGTTTGTGTTTGTGTTTGTGTTTGTGTTTGTGTTTGTGTTTGTGTTTGTGTTTGTGTTTGTGTTTGTGTTTGTGTTTGTGTTTGTGTTTGTGTTTGTGTTTGTGTTTGTGTTTGTGTTTGTGTTTGTGTTTGTGTTTGTGTTTGTGTTTGTGTTTGTGTTTGTGTTTGTGTTTGTGTTTGTGTTTGTGTTTGTGTTTGTGTTTGTGTTTGTGTTTGTGTTTGTGTTTGTGTTTGTGTTTGTGTTTGTGTTTGTGTTTGTGTTTGTGTTTGTGTTTGTGTTTGTGTTTGTGTTTGTGTTTGTGTTTGTGTTTGTGTTTGTGTTTGTGTTTGTGTTTGTGTTTGTGTTTGTGTTTGTGTTTGTGTTTGTGTTTGTGTTTGTGTTTGTGTTTGTGTTTGTGTTTGTGTTTGTGTTTGTGTTTGTGTTTGTGTTTGTGTTTGTGTTTGTGTTTGTGTTTGTGTTTGTGTTTGTGTTTGTGTTTGTGTTTGTGTTTGTGTTTGTGTTTGTGTTTGTGTTTGTGTTTGTGTTTGTGTTTGTGTTTGTGTTTGTGTTTGTGTTTGTGTTTGTGTTTGTGTTTGTGTTTGTGTTTGTGTTTGTGTTTGTGTTTGTGTTTGTGTTTGTGTTTGTGTTTGTGTTTGTGTTTGTGTTTGTGTTTGTGTTTGTGTTTGTGTTTGTGTTTGTGTTTGTGTTTGTGTTTGTGTTTGTGTTTGTGTTTGTGTTTGTGTTTGTGTTTGTGTTTGTGTTTGTGTTTGTGTTTGTGTTTGTGTTTGTGTTTGTGTTTGTGTTTGTGTTTGTGTTTGTGTTTGTGTTTGTGTTTGTGTTTGTGTTTGTGTTTGTGTTTGTGTTTGTGTTTGTGTTTGTGTTTGTGTTTGTGTTTGTGTTTGTGTTTGTGTTTGTGTTTGTGTTTGTGTTTGTGTTTGTGTTTGTGTTTGTGTTTGTGTTTGTGTTTGTGTTTGTGTTTGTGTTTGTGTTTGTGTTTGTGTTTGTGTTTGTGTTTGTGTTTGTGTTTGTGTTTGTGTTTGTGTTTGTGTTTGTGTTTGTGTTTGTGTTTGTGTTTGTGTTTGTGTTTGTGTTTGTGTTTGTGTTTGTGTTTGTGTTTGTGTTTGTGTTTGTGTTTGTGTTTGTGTTTGTGTTTGTGTTTGTGTTTGTGTTTGTGTTTGTGTTTGTGTTTGTGTTTGTGTTTGTGTTTTTGTTTGTGTTTGTGTTTGTGTTTGTGTTTGTGTTTGTGTTTGTGTTTGTGTTTATGTTTGTGTTTGTGTTTGTGTTTGTGTTTGTGTTTGCGTTTGTGTTTGTGTTTGTGTTTGTGTTTGTGTTTGTGTTTGTGATTGTTTTTGTGTTTGTGTTTTTGTTTGTTTTTGTTTTTGTGTTTATGTTTGTGTTTGTGCTTGTGTTTGTGTTTGTGTTTGTGTTTGTGTTTGTGTTTGTGTTTGTGTTTGTGTTTGTGTTTGTGTTTGTGTTTGTGTTTGTGTTTGTGTTTGTGTTTGTGTTTGTGTTTGTGTTTGTGTTTGTGTTTGTGTTTGTGTTTGTGTTTGTGTTTGTGTTTGTGTTTGTGTTTGTGTTTGTGTTTGTGTTTGTGTTTGTGTTTGTGTTTGTGTTTGTGTTTGTGTTTGTGTTTGTGTTTGTGTTTGTGTTTGTGTTTGTGTTTGTGTTTGTGTTTGTGTTTGTGTTTGTGTTTGTGTTTGTGTTTGTGTTTGTGTTTGTGTTTGTGTTTGTGTTTGTGTTTGTGTTTGTGTTTGTGTTTGTGTTTGTGTTTGTGTTTGTGTTTGTGTTTGTGTTTGTGTTTGTGTTTGTGTTTGTGTTTGTGTTTGTGTTTGTGTTTGTGATTGTTTTTGTGTTTGTGTTTTTGTTTGTGTTTGTGTTTGTGCTTGTGTTTGTGCTTGTGTTTGTATTTGTGTTTGTGCCATTGTAACCAAACTTTTTAACGAATCATTTTTTTTAAATTACTATAGCTGAGAAACAACTGAGAATCCGAGCTGGCCAGCGGTCCGATCTAAGTAACACTAACTATACAAAAAAAAATTCCTCCAATTTTCAGCTTTCAACGTTGAATTTTTTAAACAAAATGATTTTAACGAGCAAATAGCGTATATGTGTGGGAATTAGAGATAACCCGAAACCCGAACCAGACGGGTTCTGTACATTCAAACTTCTCGGGTTCGGATCGGGTTCCGGGTTTTCAATCTTGAAATTCTCAGGTTCGGGTTGGGTCCGGGTTTTTGAAATTTTAAACTTTCGGGTTCGGGTCGGGTTCGAGCTTTTCAAATTTGAAATTTTTGGGTTCGGGTTTTGAACAAATCAAACCCAACCATTACCTGACATTGTTTACGATTATTCGCAATGTACAATCTCTTTTTGTAGAAATTAACTTTACTTAGTGATACGAATGGATGACACTTTACACTTAGGCTCGCTAGAATTCGTCATATTTTACGGTGCTCAAATATTGTATTTTTTATTCTTGTATAAAATTTCTTCTCTTCAGATTCACAAACTGCCCGCAAATTATTTTATTTTTTAAACAAGCACTCATGACAGAGCATTCAACAATAAGTGTTTCATATCTAAAATCTCTTTGCGATTTATTTTTGATTTATTATTCAATAAACCATGTCGAAGGATATTTATCGAAAAATTATGATTCACTGTGGAATATGAGCTTTGACATACTTCGAAGCCGATACTGCTGTCGGGGTAAACGCGTAAATCTCAGCTAAAGTTTACAGCAAATCAAAGCGAGTATAAATCTACGGGAAATAGAGACAATACATAGCTTACTAATTCCCATATATTGAACTCACAAATTTGGAGGTACTTTGGTGGCATCATGACGGCTCAAATGGAGCAACATTTGTAATAAGCACATTGTCATATTTACTTTTTCAAAAGCAGATAATTCAAGTAGGTTTATCCCAAAATTTATTTTCAGGAGGCTATCTTTGTTCCATCAGACTTAAGCAGAAAACATAGTAGATTACATTTTGAATAAAAAAACTTAAAACAAAATTATTCGATGTTATAAGTGACGAAAAACTTTGAATTGGAATCAACATCTCCCCAGGTACCGAGTCCTCCGACAGAAATACAGTGATGGACAGAGAATTAGCACATTTACATATGTGGACACAGAAATAGCACACTTGAAGTTTTTGTGTCTATTTCCCGAATAAACGAAAAATACAAAACGAACCTTGTGTATTCACAAAAAGGTAAGCTTTAAAGTACTATATTCCTGAATATTATCCGAATAATATCTTTTATGGGTGGGTTAAAGCGACTCATGCATCAATGAGCCCAGAAAATTAATTTTCCTTTTGAATAAAACGAAAACAGCGTAAAATAAATCTCGGAATATGTCGGACTTTCCAGGAAGCGATTATATAATGCAATAAAATATTTTGGCAATAGATTACAACTAATTCTTTGAAATATCCACGATTAAGGACAATTACTAAGGTCATCCTATCATCATGGAATAAAAAAATCCATCACTTTCGTCAACTGGAATAAAAAACTATCGTTGAACGAGATCATGGCATCAAAAATCTGATTTGAATTAGAATCAAATCCCAAAACAAGAGTAAATTTTAAATCAAATATACAGATTGTGCAATATCGACTTAAGTATAGCTTGGCGTAGAGCAGCCCTAATTTTAAATAAAATGGACACATGGTCACCAATTACTAAACAAACAAAAATACGGATCAAAAGTACAAACACAAATAATTGCATTACATTCTTAGGTTAATTTCACGTAATATATATCCTTTTATCTCATAATTTGACTAGTATATCGCACTTTCCCAAGAGAATTTAAGTTACCATGCTTTTTGAGTATATTATATTTTAGTTTGATCGCCTACTACTATTACTTGCAAGCATTTTCTTAAACCTATATTCATTTTTTATGTTTGTGTTGAACTAGCGAATACCACTATGCTTTGCTTTTGTCAAAATATAACGTTATATTTGAACTAGAAGCTCAAGTATCATTTTTTAATTTTGGCATAAAGCAGCCCCCGTGGCGTATAGTAACCTCCGATGACGGTACCATACACACCTAGAAAAAATAGTGTAAATTTACGTCTCCTGACCCTGACATATACGAGCATCAAAAATGACTTTACGTTTACGTTTTACGTTTGATTTTAATTTTACATGACGTTTAATTTCGTAAATCATGTAATTTTATTCCTCATACAGCGTTTGTTCTGAATGGTAGGAAGTGTAATTTTATGTCATTGCGCATGTAAAGTATATGTTTCATGTAAAATAAAACGGAACACGGTAATGTTCCGTCATTTCGTAAATTACGGTTTGTTGAATTGTGCCATGTTTGCAATTACGTCAACGATAAAATTCAGATTTTTTTGGTGTGTAGAATCAGTAAAACACGGTGGCGGTTATATTGTGCATGCTTTTTCATGACATGGTATGGGGCCGATCGGTAAATTGATTGCTGAATGGTATTAGTACACTCAAGTTCTTTTTACGCGGTTTTTTTTGCGCGGTATTTTTTTACGCGGTTTTTTTTACGCGGATTTTGAAATTTACGCGGTTTTCATTTACGCGGATTTTGAAATTTACGCGGTTTTCATTTACGCGGTTTTTGAAATTTACGCGGTTTTCATTTACGCGGTTTTTGAAATTTACGCGGTTTTCATTTACGCGGATTTTGGAATTTACGCGGTATCCATCAATGAGGTTCGCTTTATCGCGGATTCTTAAATTTAAGTGGTCTTCATTTACGCGGATTTTGAAATTTACGCGGTTTTCATTTACGCGGATTTTGAAATTTACACGGTTTTCATTTACGCGGATTTTGAAATTTACGCGGTTTTCATTTACGCGGATTTTGAAATTTACGCGGTTTTCATTTACGCGCTTTTCATTTACGCGGCTCGTATCCCCCGCGTAAAAAAAACCTGAGTGTACAAGCAAATATTGTAGGATCATATGGAGCCATCTACCAGTCTATGTGGTGAACGTTTATGCATGATAATAACTCTAAACAGTGGTTTTTTGATCAGATGGTTAATATTTTTTCACGACCTACACACCGCCCAGACCTAAATCTAATAGAAAATCTGTGGAACGACATGAAAAACACGTTGAGAGCGAAGAAATCCAAGAATCTGAGTGATCTATGGTCTCAAGGAATCAAAATGGTCATAGTTGGAAGTTAGAAAACTGTAAATTCTAATGGAGCGATATTGTAACCTGGTTGAAAGCGTTCCCCGTTGTCTAGAGACTGTTTTCAAGTAAAGACGTTTCTCGACGAAGTACGAAACAGCAATGAACCATTAGTCATTAGTTCATCTAGATCAAAATTAGCAGCAATTTTCAAATATATGTTAATTCTGTGTCCAGGCCCTATTTAACTTCATTTTTAATTTCATTCATATGATTACATATTTCGTCTAATACCATGCCATACGATTTATTTACATGAACTCACTAATAGTACAGTACATGTCTTGAAAGAATTAGTTATTGATCTATTTGATTTTTTTACGTTATCCGTTGTGAAAGTCTTGAGGATATGAGTGTGCTAATTCTGTGTCCACCACTGTATTTCCGCCAGTTTGGTGGCTGTCCTTGATGTTCGGACTCGGGTCGGGTTTCAAATTTTATAATTTCGGGCTTGGGTCGGGTTCGGGCTTTTGAGTTTTCGAGCTCTCGGGTTCGGGTTTGAAAAAATTGAAACCCAACTTTCTCTTGTGGAAATGTTGTGAAGAGGTTTTCATAGTACTTGTTACGTAACGTTTTACCTCGTGGTGGTGGGGCCGCACTGTACACAACAGCTATAAGGGTCGTGTCACTATTGTCTTCTGGAGAAATTCACATTGGGCGGACTTTTCTCCCCTCACTATGGTAAATGAGCGAATCGTAAAATATGTATATACAGCGGAAACAAAGCTATGTTCACAACTCTCCAACGTCCCCTATTTATTATATTAATGTAATGAATGAAATACTGTTTTTAATGCATATATGAATACGCAGAGCTTTCACCATTCATTCAAATTCAATCCGAACGAACCACAATACAGTTCAGTAAAACGCTTGCCTTCACCCCAACCGAATGAATTGCCGCTACCCGACCAAGAGAAAATAACTGGCCTATAATCCGAGCATATTATTTTCTGGTATCATACCAAAAGCAGGTATTAATTTATTATTAATACCTCATTGAGGTATTGAGGAGGTATTGAAGAAACATTCTTCAATACCTGCCCAATACCTCAATGAGGTATAATACTGTATTTTAGTAAATATTATTTATGTATTCCAGTGATTTTTTAAAAATACCAAGTCAATACCTTATTGAATACCTCCATACAGTGAATTTTGTTATTGGAAGGTTGAAAAGGTTTTGTTATTATTCGGGTGTTCTAATAACTCGTTTCATTATCAACTAGTTATTTGTAGTACATGTCTCAGTTATTATTTCAGGTATTTTACCTCTTATGCAAGGCACCTCAATACCTTATTGTGGGGTTCAAGTATTGGGTACAGTATACCTAAATTTGGCATTTTGAAGTTATTTTCTTCTGCTCGGGTATGGATACCGAAGCAACAACACGAAGAAACAGAACGAATATATCCACACATGCTTGCATAATGTGAGTATCATCGAGAGAAAGAGAGAGAGAATATCAGTATTCTCTTCTCTCTTGAATAGTGGTCTCTTGTTGCTTGGTTGGTTATTTGGTGGAATTGGTTCACGAACATACAAGCTGTTGAATCATTCAGATTCATTGTGTAATGCTGAATCTGAATATAAAATTCATCTGGCCATATTAGCGGTTTTCATCGTATTTCGCTACGTCAGTTAAGAACATATGGCTTGTGGAGCAGACATTAGGTAACAGGTACAGTAATTTGATTCTGCTGAGGTTTGAGGGGAAAAAAGTTGAACTTGCGTTCACGATGTTTTATAAATTTAGGGAAATCGTGAATATTCAAACATCGATATGCATTTCATCAGATTTTTGGATGTTGGTTCCTCATATGATTCAACCCAACACATATAGGTTAAGTTTTTCTAACATTGTATCTTTAGCTTACGAATATTTGGAATTTTATAACCGTGAACCAAAACGAAGTTATAAGTTATTTGCATTTAACAAGGACAATATATTTCAAACTATGATGTACTACATTATTTTCCTAAATGTTGCACAGACAGGTTAAATGTTAACAAATATAATATTAAACACAAATTTGATGAGCAAGATTTATGACTCCTGGATAATACCTACTAAGGAGTGTTTAAAATGTACGGCATATTGTGGAATATTTAATAATCAGAAAATTACTTCGAACTTCGTCTAAAGTTGAGCAGGAATAGTAAAATTACACATGCTTTTCAATCTTTGGGAAGAAATTAGTATCCCGCTTTAATGTTTTAGTGATCTGGACAAATTAGTTCGCTGCAATTATTCCGAGCTTGGCGAATAAAGTTTTATTCGGAATATCCTCATAACGGATCTTGACAGTTGACTTTAATGTCTTTATTCTAAGTTACCCGAGATATTTTTTTGCAATCAGGCATACAAAAATGTTTTAAAATTTGTTTAAATGGAAAAAATCACGCAATATTTTTTTCCTACTCCATCAACATTACTATCCAAACATTCAAAATTCGTTAACTGGTTAATAAAAACTTGACACAAATTAACAAATTGCATTCATCGACATTTAAATCAAACGAAATTCAACGTCATGTGAAATTAAAATTAAATCCAAAACATTTTTGATGCTCGTATATGTCAGCAGCAGAACACGTAAATTTTTACGATTTTTTCTAGTTCTGTGCAATACTAAAAAGTCCCCCTGAGTTGAGCTTGCATAACGACTGGCTTATGAATAATTTAAAATATATTGTATTAAGACAAATTGTTTTTGGTTTAGTAATTGAATAAACAGGTAGCATGAACCTCTAATATCATAAACCATCGCCAAACACTAATCTCCCTCAAGTTTTAAGGGTATCAAACATAGTCGATTAAAACCATTCACTATTCAATGTTCCCCCAAATTTTAAATATGAATAGGGGAACACAGGGAGACTTGACCAGTTAAACCTACGTAAATATCTAAAAACGTGTCTTCCAAAATTCGTTGAAATATAATGTGCAAAGGTATTAGGCGTATTAATGATTTTTTATCAGAATTTTCAGAATTGATAATTTACTTCTTCAAAAGTTACAACCCGTAAGCCTTGACCAAGGCGTGGGGAGACTTGACCAAGAGAATTTTGAAATTTCCGAAAAAAACAATGGCATAAAACATGCTGTTATCATTTCTTCCCATTTTGTTGAGGTCCTTAGTACTAGTTAAAAATATAAAACGGATTATATTTCATGAGCTTTGATTTTTTTAATGCATTTCTTTTTTGGGATTAACTGTACTGATTATATTGCAGGTTCATATGTCACAAAATCCGCCATAAAAAATCATTAGTGTACCTATCTGTGGTGTCCTTGAAAGATTGATTGAAAACAATTTCTCTTATTTTTGGAAACGGGAACGATTTTTCTAAAAAAACACAATTTTCACCTAAAATAAATTATTAACAAATCCATAACATTAATATGAAAATTTTGATGACAAAACGGAATCGTTCAAGGACACGGCAGTTAAATTACGAACAAGCAAAAAAAGGTTTTGAAATCGGTTCAAAACTTTTTCAGCACTCGTAGTCACCGCAAAGATCGTGATAATCGCGTTTAAAGTTTCAAGTATAAGCCACGCCTCCGTAAGGGAGCAAGATGAAAAACGCTATGACTTTGCGTCCACTGCTCCAATCTCTATAAAAAATTGAGATAACATTCTTATGAACATAAACTTTACGATAGAAGAATAAAAAAAATCGATTTTTTGAACAACATATGTAACCCCTTGACACAAATTCATGAATTGCGGAATATTTTCTATAAGGAAAGGATTTTTAGCTCCAAACTTTAAAAATTAGCTGATGGGATCGAAACAAATATAAAAAAAATTAAGAACTTAATGGAACACGTTATTAATAATTGTTGAATTTCGTGTTTGTTCAAGTCTCCCCATGTTCACCTAACCCTATTCAATAGGTTGAAGACAAAACTAAAAAAATAGGGCATATGAAACACGCACGCACAGAACATGTAGGGGAGATGGGGTAACAGTGAAACATATTTTTTCTACGATTTAAATTTGATGATAATACATGATATTTGGGTAGCCAAAAGTGGTACATAGTACCACTCTGTTATTAAATAATACATATATTTTTTCCAACTGGTTAAACTCGCGGGAAATAACTTTTTGTGGGTAATAAACAGTCGGTGGTAAAATGTATCATTGTGCCCCATGGGTAGGAACTATGAAAAACGACGTCGTCTATAGTGAAATATTCTATTAGTAAATTCTGTTCTTTTGTTTTAACGAAGAATTATCCTAACGCTTCGAATTAAAGTTATATTGAGGCGAAAATCACTTGCTTACGAAAGAAATAACTATATCATCGCGTAACATAGGACTACCATATATGCATATTAGCTGCAATCCTGAAAGTAGCGACAATTTCTACAAAACTTGTCCAAATTTACCAATTTTGCACTATATGAGTAGTATTTACTGTGGAAAATCGGAACCCATTCACATTTTGGGACAGTCCACAAAAACAAGAAAATTCTACTGTTCCCCATACGTCATCGTTTCACAGTTACCCAATGGGTCTATTCACAAAAATTGTGAAATTACACAGAACCATGACAAGTTATCAAAAAACTTTGTTCGCGGCAAATGTTGAGCATAAAATTTGATATAAATAACAATGGATTAAATATTTATTCAATGGATGGTAACTCATAAAGATGGAATAATGTTTTTTCATTGCAAATTTACTCTGGCTATAACAAAACAAACAAATATTCATTAATTGAGATGCAGTTATCAGATCTCTCTCAAAATACAGCAACACGTGTAAATTAGAATTAGAAATTGTGAAATATGAGGGAATGAGTCGATTCTGACCATGCATTATTATTTTATTGCGAATGTTTCATAGTTCCTGCTGATGCACTGATACCCTCTCTACCCTACCTCGAATACAAATAATAAAAGACAACAAACACACTCTCGTTATGAGCGCTGTTCTCCGGGGCAGCTGGGTGGTATCATTTTTCGTACCTACATTCGCACCCAGCAAGCAAAGAGAATCTGGGTGCCTATGTATAGCTTGCTATGGAGAACGAATGATGCACGGTGGTTGATATCTCTTCGAATGGGAGAGAGAATGAGCAACGGGTACTATTACGGTATGATCATATACCTACACTATAGAACAGCAATGGTTCACCAGCCTCGGTGGTGGTGAACCAAAGCCGTCAACTCCGCAGCTCAGTGGTGAATGGTTCAATGGGTGGTATGTTCATAAAGCGAAGAACGAATGAAGAGTGTTCGTTCTTTTTCAGATGATTCGTTTTCCAAGCTAATACGTCTTTGGTTTTGAAAATTTGGGAATATTTCCAGCTTTGGCTTCAAAATCTATTTAAAAAATATTTGTATCAGTGATCGATGCTTAAGCTGCATAAATTGTTCCAAATTATTGAATCAGAACTTGTTTTAACAGTAGGTATAAATCAACTAAATGATAGTGTCAACCTTTTAGCGGTTTTGATCGTTTTTGGTTCCACGTTGCACAATTGATGATGCGCCTTCGTTTTTTTGTTTTCGTAAAATTCGCGTTTTGTGCCATCAATTTTGACCGACTTTTCACGATGGCTATCTGTGTTACAATTTACAGCTGACTTTATTTAGATAATCATAATAAATTGCGAAAAAAGATATTTCGTCCCAGAACACCTAGCAAAAAACGGTTCTTATCCACCTAACCTAACGATGAGACATGTCTCATTACTTGTATCGCTCTCTATGGATATTATAACAATCGAGAAGATTTAGAACATTATGTTTCGCTATAGTTTTTTTTAAACACACACACACATGGAACAACATCGGTGCGAGAAATTTCAAAGGCCAAACCAGATCAGTGCTAAAGCGAAAAATTGAACTGTGAAATAGACGAACAATCGAATCATTACTAATGCGTTGGTAATAAAATATTTGAGCTCTTCATTCAATGTATTATGTATGGAAGAACTGAAATTTTCCTAAAGGCTATCTATATATGTAGTGCTGGGTATGCTCAACGCGACTGAGAACTAAGCACAAAAATTGCAGCATTGATAACACACTACCTCTGAAGTAGCAAGTGATTATCCAACTTACCTTTCAAAAGATAGTTAATTTTCACACAACTCAAACGTTGGTGATGGACATCTGCTCTCAGCGCTTTAATGTAAGTAATCTATCAATAAGAATTTTACACGATACAAGGATATTTCGGATAAACAGAATCTTCATTAGAATTCCACATTAATTTTAATCCTTTTATTATTTTCCATATTTTTTCCTATAAATATTAACACAATGTTCTTTCCTTTCTTATATGCTTACCACTGTTTATTGTTTTCCACTGCTCGACATTTAAATACTTTAGCAATGTTCATTCCTCTCCAAGTTCCCACTTATTCTTAACTCCTTTTCCGACACTTATTTACAACCTTTTTGCAGTATATTACACTTACGAGTACATCTTGCCTGTTCTTCTCAACATTAGTTAGTTTCGCTTGTCCACATATTCGATAGTGATTTTTATCCTCCAGTAACGAAATAAACCAAAAAGAATACAAAGGGAGAACAGGTTTTCTGTTTCAACGATTTTGCGTTCATCCCATCGATTTTCTTCTATACAATTTCTGGGTTATTATTTGTTTTATCATGTATCGATACTAATTCGCTTGAGATTTATCTAAAATTTATCTATTTTCTTGTTCGTCCATCCGCATTGCGCTCCCCATTCATATCGGCTTCGAGATTATCTGATTCATTCTCACTGTTTTGCTAATCTTTTTTTTGGGATTCGGTCCGCTTCCTAAGCTAAAGATTTCCTTACATGCGTGTAAAAAGGCGCAACGTTAAAATGCTATTTACAAATTGTTCATTCGTACGAACCTAAAGAAATTTAACTTGTTAAAAACTTCCGTAGAGCATTGAACGAATAATATCTTTTTTGATAATGCTATGAGGAGTTTGGTAGGTGGATGATTGCGCTATGTTATGTTGGTACTTTTTTGCCTGTCTTTCTCCTATCGTGTGTAAACTTATTGCATTGGAACTTTTCATTTCACTTTGAGCTTTAGATGTTTTTTTTTAAACTTTAAAAAATAGTTAAAGAAATTCCAGGCATGTCTTAAAGCAATACGAGAAAATAACAAGTGGCTTAAATATAAAAAAGTTTCGCTGATACAACATCGATGAGCTGCTCACTTGGGTTTGGTCTAGTTTATAAAATCTGTACAACCTATATTCACGTCGATTTAGATCAATAATACTGATAGGTGGATTGCCAGTTGCCAGTTGCAGCATCCAAAGTGAGCAAGTGAATTGAGATTTATTTGCTTTTATGACATATAGTGAAGACCCGTTTTTAGCAGCCTTGGTGAATTTTAGGCTGGTAAAACAGGGACAATGACATCGGGACATACATTTTTCTTTCGTTTTTAATAAACCGAAGCTCTTAAAATATGCTTCTTTAGCCCCTAGATATAGTCTCATAACCCTTTCTGATTATTTAGTTTAAATTTCCCTTAAAGGGGTCTGACGGCGCAAAATCGAAAAAAAAAATTATTTTTGCATATTTCGGATCTCTAAGATAAGAAAAATATGCTCAAGCCTTTACTCGAAATCAACTTGGTTAGTTTGCTAGAGCCCGTCAAACTTCCAACCATCAAGTTTCATGTGAGGCTGACAAAATCGGGTCAAAAACGCTGATAAATTCAGAGGTAGACAAAATCGGGGGCTGATAAAATCGGGTCTTCACTGTATTGAGCTCTGCGTTCGGTGATAAATCTTGACAACAGGTTAAAAGTCTATGTTAAATCAACCGCAAATAGAACAATAGCATTGTGACCATTGAACTATGCTATTGCGCTATAGATCCAAAATGATAAGTCATAAAAATTTCAAAAGAACTTGTTCTTTAGGTAACGATCCATATTGGCAGAAAATCTTAGAAAATGTTCAATAGAAGATCCCACTATACATAACATCGAAAGAATGCTTTTTATCGTACAAGAATACGGAAATTGCACGAAACTAAGAGATATTTGAAGACTTGCTTTTGTAAGCTTTAAGCAGACGTTGAACTTTGCTCCATTTTTTAACAATTAACAACAGTAAACATGTGACGAATTCGAAAATGTGCATGATGAGGTAAAATTTGAATCAAAATACCTGCTGCGTTACTTGTACCCCATTCGACGGTTTCTTCGAGAAGCCAGCAAATAGGCTTTGAGCAGCTTCCCGGCACAAACGATCCATCACTTCCATTAACGTAAATCAATGTATCTGACGGTCGATGATTTGGCAAGGGATTTGAAACTATGGCTCTTGTTTCCATGATGATAAAAACAATATACATTGACATGCGCAGGCTAAAGTGGATTTTTCATTTACCAAAACCATATGAGCGACCGAAAATAAAAGTTGCAAAAACAGAACATGCTTTGTAAAACCCTCTTCAAATATATTAGAATGTAAAATTCGGATATAAACTTCAGGCATAAAAATCTGACAGCAGCTTTCCGATGTAAGAGTTTAAAAAACCTTTAGTATAAAAACCGCAAAACAATATATGTATCCGGTTCTTATAAAGCACTTTGCTTCATCTGACTTTTAATCTTGAATGTAACGTTATACGGATTTTCCTGTGAATAAACTATTTATTTTTACCGCTTTTTATACTGAAGGTTCATACTTGACGTTTTCGAGTGATTATTACGTTTGATATTTATATTCGATTTTTGTATTCTAATATCAAAATAGTCAGGAAAATACATAAATTTTGAACACGGCATATCATTGCACAGAAACGATATTATAGTTCGGTTTTCCTCGAGCAGTGAGCATTTTCGGATGCATTGGATTATTAGTTTGCAAAGTACAAAAAACAAACCTACCAATCAATTAAAACCGGTAGCTGCTTCAGTTTCATGATGTCATCGTCATACCGCGGAACGAAGCGACATTTCCAGTCCTACCGTGTTGGCAAGACCATTATTTGCATTTGTTTGATATTTTTAGTCTCGTTTTGTTAATTTTTTAGCATTTTACGTGATGTGTTATGCAAACAATGTCGAAGTGAAGTTTAATTTTACGACCGAAAACAACTAAACAAACGCTGAACACAGAGCAGAGGAGAACCGACTCCTTCGCTTAAAATATGTAAAAATACTTTCTGACGCCAGCTTGTTTTGCGCGATCGATTTTATGCTCCAAGCAAAGCATCAAAAATCAGAAAACAAACCCAAAAAAGAACAAACAATATTTGTAGTTGTGATATGAGGGTTCACTTGTAACTATATGTACACAATTCGTTTAAATGCAGAGGTCTGCGAAAAAATTTAAACATAATAAATCTGTTTCTTCTTCTTCTTGTCTCACTCCAGACCCATTAGGAAATAGTTAACAAAAACAAATAAATTACTTAAAAATTAACTATCACTTAACAATGCTAAAAAAATTCAGTAATTTTTACCAAACTAGTCCTTCGTTTTGTATATTCTGAGGTTCGGAGAAGTTGCCGGAGGTCATGAATTCAGGGCTACCGGGCCGAGGGCCACCGATCATGTTTTCAGGTGCACCCCCGGCTCCGGCGTTTCCCGGTGGACCATTCGGCTGGCCGAGAAAGTTGGTATCCGGTGTCATACCGCCGAAATCGTTCACCATGGGGATCGGTCCGGAGTGGTCCATTGGTCCTCCTGCATGTGGATGAAAGCTGTGCGTTAATTGTTGTTTGATCGGCACTGTGAAAAAATTGAGCACTCTTTCACGACTTACCCGGAGCGTTAAAAGGCATTGGTCCCGCGCCAGGATGACCGGGAAAGAATGGTGCATCGTGCGGATGAAACGGTGGACCACCATAACCAAAGTCGAATTTACCGTCGGTAGCAAAGTACGGAAATCCGGGCTCGTCCAGTCCACCAGGAGAAAGATTCATCGGAAAGCCACGCATTTTTCTGGCACCACCAAAGAAGGGCCCCCGACCCATACTGGTGAGTTGCTTTAACCTTCGTTCTTTCGAGCGTTTGTTTTGAAACCAAACCTGTAATAGAGGATGAGAATAAAAATATGATATAATATGACTCCTATAACCCATTCAGAAAAAAAATATTTCAACATCTTCATGAGTTTTCGGCATTCCAGTGACCATAACATTCGAACTAGAACAGGGAAAAGACTGGTTCTAAACGGCACACCAGTAACGATCTTCTAAATTGTCGTTCAAATCAAACTTTTTATTGTTATTATAATAATTTTATCGACAACCGTCTTGTGAATCAGTCCGCCGTAAATCGCCGTCGGCAAGAGTTCTTTGAACATACCCCATCGTACCGTTTGTGTTGTTCTTCTTGTCGCGCACAATCCCACTCGTTTTACGGTTTGGTTCGCGACGGCGTGTAAATAATTTTGTCTCCTTCACACTCACTTTTCTCATGACTCCTCGCCATCCGCCATTCTTTGGTCCCGCTTTTTACGACGGGACCCTCGAAGTTCCAATGCGGCGGGAGAGATGAATAACAATCGGAAAAATTAGTTATGAGCGATTTCCCTCTTTGCTCTTTTGGAGGAACTGTTTTTTTACGACCCATCACAGATTGGACCCAGAAGATATGTATGTGCCATGTTCCGCTCGATTGGTTGCACCAATAGCATCCGTGAAAAGTTAGTAAAGGTACATCAAATGATCTATCCTACTAAATTTCCATATTTTTAGGAGTGTCTGACTTTCTCATGGTACGCGAAATATAAACGATCACATCAAAACAGTAGGCAGTGACAGAACGGTAGATTAGGTTGGATGATTTAGGATTTGTGCTTCCCAAGTAATTCCGGCTACAAATCATGTCATAGGTTTAAAGCTACTCTCATCACCATAATGCTGTGAAGGCAAATAAAATCAACAACAGCCCAGCCCGACAGTCGATCTCCTGGTGTGTTAATCTTGTCGGCGTTTGGCCTTCCTGCCTCGCATGCTGATTATAGTTATCTGGAGCGGGTAGCGCCCAACAGTGAAATTGGGTTTTAAGCTGTGTGTTTTACGAGCCGCGATCGATGCGGTTCTCCCGTTGCTTAGAACTTTTGGCCGCCTTTGGGCACGCATTTGATAACATGTAATAACGACAACGATTATACTGATTATTTTAGTGATGATGATGATGATGGGTAACGATGCGAAGTGTTTTTAGTCCAACCGCTATATGCTAATGAGAATATATTTTTAAAATTTGCAGTTTAGCGGTTCATTTAGCAGTTGGACATTTCTTTTCGGAACGAACCTGTCTGATCAACTGACCGGCTGCATGCCGGCGACTTGTGATCATATACAGTGCGGTTTACTTTATACGCGCACTCATAATTTGTGAGATTTATTGTTTATTTCGCTGAATGGCCATTCAGAGGCACCATTCGCAGCTGTGAGGAGCGTTGGGGTTTTTAATTCACGTATTCTCAGGACTGTATTGATTTAAATGTAAATTGCAATCACCCATATCTTTGAGTGGGTGCCTTGAGTCCTTGAGTCCACATGTTCATTAGTAAGTAAAGAATTTTAAGATGGGTTATAGGCACCTCAAAATGCTTCATTTACAAATAAAATAGTAGGATTTAAAAGATATAACTGTAGAAACAATTCCACTAAATAATAATGTAGAATGGTTAGCTACTTGTTAAAAGATGATTTACAACACATTCCCTGATCCGTTCTTAACCATTTTTGGAGAAGCACCATGTTTGCTATTGATCATAACCGCCAAGTCGTAATGTCATACTGACGATACGGCCATCCATTAAGTAAAATAAAATAAATTTCGATTAATAATTCCTTCAGGACAAATGATCGAAATGATAAGAGAGTTGTACAATTACCAAATAACTGTACCTCACTATTTAATATATCAAATAATACAGTAATGATTTCTGTAATCGGAAAAGTTACCTTCTCTCGTCTCGGTGGTTTAAGATGATTCTGCACCAGTTAATACTTTGCAAAATCTATTCAACCATGTTGCAAGAGTTGCTACCTGATCAAGAGTGCTAGTGTAATGACAGCAATAATTTCAACCACTGAATGTAATCATTTCATCCATTACTTGGTACCGCCCGGTTCCACAAGAATCAAGCCGACCTGCTATAGGAGAACAAAGATCGTCGAAGTGAAATCTCAACTCACATTTCTCATCATCACTGCTGTTAGAGAAAACTTCTTACTGGATGCGTTTTTTGTGAGATTTTCTTCTTTTTTTATACCACTTGACGTACAACCTTCCTGTGTCAAATCGCCCATCATCATACCTACCATCGCATTGGTTCCCCATCACACGGATCCTTCCGCCGATGGGTCTTGAGACTCTCCGGTGGCAGCGAACAGCGAAGCAAAAACCATCGATTCTCGCTAGCTGGAGCATGATAAAAACTACAACGTCAGAAACGTGCAAGAGTGAGAAAATCCCCTAGCCAGCCTTGGTGTGCCCACCAGGAGGTGGTTCGACGGGAAATTTGTTACGCCATGAGAGCATAAAACGTTACCCTGCGCGATCAGCAGTGGCGGCATCGGTAACAACTATGTTCCATGGTATAACAATTTCTCATCCTTCTCCCTTTAGTGCAGTGAGGGGGCACTTTCTTCAGGTTGCAGAATGATATTTCGACTTCAGTCTGTTTTGCCACTTCCAAATTTATACACAAGCACGGCAAGTTTTCTGCTGATAGACTGTCGATGAAAGGAAACATCAAAGCAACCACTGCCCATTTCTCCTTTGGTATAGGCTTTTCTTTGTCCTCCTCATCGTTGATGGCTGGTTGCTGAGATGGACAAAATCATGGTAACCGTGTCCACCCCTACCATGCTCGATTGGGAGCTTGTACGACTCCCATTTCCAGGCCTTCGGGCGCAGATGATGATGATGATGATGGCGTCGCAACCTATTGGCCAGTCGGTGTACTCGTAGCTAATCATGTTTCGATGACTAAGCGAAATAAGCGCCTTCTCGACCTTAGGCAGCAAGCTGTATGTACCACTACATAAAACTTTGTTATTGTTTTCATTCATTTCATGACTTGTTTTCGGTACTACGTTTTACAGGAGCAGTCCAACAAAGTTATGTTGTTTGTAGTCTGCTACGGCAGCACCGCCGCAGCGCCGTGACCATGTCGGCACTCGGTGCGGCGGTGGCATGTATAGTCATCGACAGAGAAGCTAAACTGTCCGTAGCACATTCAATACAAATGGAAGGATTTCGATCCGCAATGACTCAACACTCGAGCGTTTAGGGTCGGGTCGTTTTCTTCATAGATAACGGGACTTTTTTCTTGATTTTGAATATGTATAGAAAAGTAATCTGATTTGACGTTCTTATGGAAAAAAATGGGCGTTACTTCAGTTTATGGAAAGGCTTCGATTTTCCACCTTCATTTTTTAATATGCATTTTGAATATTTTTCATGTGCCTTGTGGAATTGCGGTGATGCGCTAGTCTCATAAATCAGAAATCGTATGTTCGATTCTTCAACAAAAAGGATTGGTACTGTCAATATTAACGCAGTAATTGTATATTCTCAACATTACTTTGTAACGGAATGACTGACTGTGATTGGTTTTTTGTACGAAAAGTGTTTTATTTTCATATTGTTCAGAATCTATATTTGCATCTTTAAGTTGGGTTATTCTTCAGACAAACTAACAACAACGTACCAAGCTCTATTTCATAATGTATCTGGTGAAAACACTTTTAATGTCTGGACATCAAGATCATCCAATAACAAAATTGAATTAGATCCTTGGAATCCCCTGATTAGATTGTTATATAATAGAAGTAAAAAGTAATGCAGCACATCAGAAATTGACATAATGTCCACCAAAGAGGAAGTGGATAAAACAAAGATCATCTGATTTAAACCGTGAGGCAAAAAGCGCCTAAGTTTGATAGAAAATAGTAGAACCAAAAAAGGGGTAAAAACAATGGCGAATCAAGAGTAGAGGTCCTGGTGGTCCGAATCCCCTCTCTCCCGAAATATTCAACTTGTTGAAATTTTAAATTTAATTTAGAATTCATGTTTTTGTATTGTTTGACGAAGGACAATGAAAAAAAGTATATCCACGAACTATACGTTTCTAAATCGAAATTGTTTCCCGTGGTTGATCAAAGTCTATTATCTCTTTCCGGACAAAACCAGCCTAGAGGCCATTTGGCAACAGACGGGTTAAAGTATCTCAGCAAAGATTCGATCCATTGGATTCCTGCTACTACGTTGTAAGAGGCAATTCAAAATAGGAGCGCTCGAGACAAGGTGCTCCTCTATTTTGTTGGATGAAATGGTGAGTTAAGCGTAAGCGATTATTTGAAAAAATCCCCCAGGCCAGAATTCAAACCTGCAACCCATTTGACTCCGGTTCAATGCACATACTCTTATGCTATCCCTGGGATATGATGACGTCCCAGAAAGAACACATGATTATCGCATTGGCCACAATGATCGTAGCCTGCCTTTAAAGCGAGATCACGCACAACCGCAGCTGCCACCCAACACATTTGATCTATTTTTTTACATAAACGCTTACGCTTAACTCACCATTTTTCAGAATGTTCTTACTTCTAGTTCTGCAACAGTGTCCTTTATCATAGCCGAAATAATTATAATATTCATCCCCAAATGTGACCGCGTTAGCTATAAGGAGCTTTAGGCCGAGAAGATTGACCTGCTTAGTTCTCAAATCAGTGGAACGTTTAATCGACCACCACATTCGGAATATTAGCTTGTGCGAGCACCACCGATTCAATGCAAAATGCATACCAAAGGGGCAAGTTCCTTCTGTTACACATTGTTGTCCATAAGATTGAAAAAGCTATTTCGTAAAAATAATCAAGTGTAGGACTATTGATGGTATTTATGAAAACGTGGAAGCAGAACGATCTTATGGAATACCTTTATATTTACAAACTGGGTACACACCATGCTTAGCAATTGACATCTGTGCTCATCGTTAGGACAAGTAGTAATCAGGAAACTGAGTGTCTGCGGTTGTTCTCCTGAAAACTTGTTGCCGATGGCTCATGAATGGCTTCTTAATGAACTCGGATTTCCAACATATGGTTTCGATGATGATTATCATATAATGATCACCGGTATTTACGGTATTCACACTTTTTGATTTGATACTGCAAGCCTTATCCGATGTTCAGTAATAGTGTCTTCGTGTTGGACTATCAATTAATCCAAATAAAACATCAATAGTGCTTTTTATGCAACCAACGATTACAACCGAAGCTCGTCCGTCTCGCAGATCAAGTTTAGTACTTTGTAGTGCATTTCGACTCAAAATTCAATTTGAGGTCAATTTCGACTCAAATGCTAGTAGGAGAACATGGGGAGACTTGACCAGGTTTTCAGCTAAACCTTCATAAATCACTAAAAAAGTTTTCAATCCTTGAGATTATAATGAGCAAAGGTATTATGCATGGTCATAGTTTTTGCAGACTTCTTGATTTACTTTTTTAAAACTTATAAAAAAATTCTGTGATCGTTTTTTGGGCAAGTCTCCCCACTGCGGGGGTTATGTATTAAGTCCGTTAGTTTGTGGATATCTCTTAATAAAACCAATATTTGATTCAAATATTCATTAAATGACATTCTGACGTGAAAAAAATACAGCTTAGCTACGCATCCTCCGCCATCGCGTACAGCATCACACCCGCAATTTTGATGTGTCATCTCTCCCACTTTTAGGGGAGAGATGCCGCACGACGGCATTTTCCTCTGAAATTATAGATGACCGTTTTTCGATCAGAGTGCCTTTCAAAAGGCCCCAACTATTCTACTAATACATGATTTACTAAAAAAATCGAACAATTTAAAAAAAAAAACGAAATTTTTATGTGGTTCTGAAATTTTCCGTACTAAGCGATACAACTAGTCGCACATAATCATTTATATAAATTTTATGAGTTAGTCATAAGGATTATTCTACATCTCCATTATTGTAATTCTTCGAAAGACAAACTCGCAATATCATATTATCGTACAAAAGTGATTCTATATACGAGAAATAAGAAGTGGGCTTCTCTCCCAAAATTACCCTATTATTTAAAGTATACCAACAACAAAGTTTTTAATACAACTTTTATTGTTCTGATATTCCGAAACGATTTTCAGAGTGTATGAATACAAATCATTTTTTGATTGAGTACCAATCCAATAAAACATGTATAACGTTCTCATAATTTATTTTTAAAATAACTATTTGAAAACGGATTGTTTGTGATTCAAATAATATCTTCTACATCGTTTGTGCTAATGCGTACAAAAAGCATTAATTTCCATGAGGCCAAAACGGATATTATTTTACTTTGCAAAAAGACTTCGCATTGAGAAAAGTACTCTCTACTTATAAAAATGTGAAATAAAAAAACTCATAAGGAAATCAGCGCTCCAAAATGCGTTTAAATTTAACATAAAATAAAAACAAATGTTCCCTTAATAAAATAATTTTTAGATACGCCCTAAAGCAAATTTGGACCAAATTGAAAATGTGGGAGACAAAGCCCCGTATTAAAATAACTTGTGAAGATCAGAGCTGCAAATTTTCACCAAGTTGTTTTGAACTTGAAGGAAGAACAAATCTCAAATCATACGCTACTATGTTAACAGCCGAGCTGCTCAATCATTTTCCATTCATTTTCGATGTCATTGACCCTGTGATTATCTATGTACTGGGATATTGTCAAGGTTTTTCAAGCAAAAGTACTCTGAACATACTTCTTACTGTTCGTGTAAGCTTGAAAACGCAAAATATGTCAACATTTAACCTAAACGAGTCTCTACAGAGCAGATGACAACTTTGGTTGGTGAATGAAAAAGCATCAATTTGAAATGAAGGCGAAGTGTTTAGTCATGAAAATCACGCCAACTTGAAAGTTATATGAAAAGAATTAAGGGAATTCATGGTTGGGTTTGATTGAGCTCAAAGTTGGCATTTGAAAATAAAAATTTGCACCACTGGTGAAGATGAGTAATTCGATAACATTTTTGAAGATCCTAAGCACTGAAAATAGTTGAATTAGAACCAATTAACAAATTATTCGAAAAGGTTTTTATAAAGTACAAAAATTTCCCGTATGACACTTAAACATAGACAAACAGAGAACACTCGAACACAATGTTTCGCAACTTCAACGGTCAATTTAAATATATTTTTAGTTGGGACAAATGTCGCGAATGCGATGGTAATGTCACTGACAAACGCACTTTAGTGAAGAAGATAGACCATTGGTACACAATTGTTTCCGAGCACGAGGGATAACCCACTTGCAAATGAGTGTTTAGGACTGTATATAAAGAGAAGAGCTAGTGTTTCAACTAAATTTGTTAAGAATTTTCTGATTATAATGCTAAGTAAAACTGTTTTAATATATGGAATTTCCTATCTTTATGGGACTGATTTGCGATCACGGGCAGTAAAACTCATGCTAAATTTACATTCAGAAATACAATGTAGTGCATATGTAAAGTACAAAAAGCCTAAATGATGCTGAATGAATTTGATCAGAGGTTCACAAGGCATCGAAGCCCGCATGAAAATTTTTCCTTGAATTGCATTTTTTTGAGCGCTAGGTGATTTTTCTGACATTTTTGAACTTTGTATATTGTAAACTCAAGCGAAAAACTTTACACCTGAGGATGTTAACGATAGTCGATAGCGAAAACCACATGCATTTTTTATTATTTGGTCACGTATGCGAATATATCGTGATTGGCTCGGATATTGGTATTTTCATTTTAATTAAAATAATATAGGTTGTAGCGTTTGGATTTAAGCTTGATGGAATAAAATTGTTTAAGATCTTTTACTATAACTTTCGAAATACTAAAATTTTCGAAATTCGGCAGTGGTACACAATACCAAATTCCTTATCCTTATTTTGTGCAAGGTCTCGGAATGATAGGTATAAATTTTAATCCTCGGTCTGAATTATATCTAGCTTTAACATTTCGTTAAAACATTTTCATGCGCAAACAAACAGCAAAAAACACATTACTGATCAGGGATACGTATTTCCCATATATGGAACAGAATCCCGTACTCTTTACGGTTTTCTACAGAGCATAACGTCATTATCGGTGGTCCCAACGAAAAGGTTTTGCCGAACCACTAAACATTGGCACCTTATAAAGTTCCGCGTTTTATGTTGCCCCTTTAATGATGCATGGGAAGTTTTATTACCGGTACTTCGACGAATGGGAAGAATTATTGCCTGAAAATCCTTGACATATTTGACTGGTTTCCTTCTTTTCCGTGAGGCCCGAGAGATTCTGTTGAAGTCGAAACCAGGCTGCAAACACCATCGAAAAAGGCTCTCCTGTCTCTCAGAGCAGAATTTTGCATGTCTAATGACGATTTAATGCTTGCGTTCTTCTGAGAAAGGAGGCGCGTAAAAATCATATTATTTTGACAGCCTATAATAACGATCGATAAATTATGTGCTTCAGGGTACACACCGTCGTCGTAGCACCTCTCACTCATTCAGTCTCGCTTCGATCAATATCGACAACAAGCAACTACCTTATGTTGGGGTTCCTATTTCGACCCACAAGGTTGCTTATCGATTATTCTCTTGTTTTCATCCATCAGCGCCTGATCACCCACCCTTTCGACAGTTCAGTTCCTCGAGCCGAACTGGGATGATAATCAATAACAGAATTTCGAAAATCGCACCCAGCCGACAGCAGTCGAAAGGCGACCCGGTGGGATGATTATCATACGGTTTTTGTTTATTTTTGTACAATTTATTGATTTATCAAACCCGCCACAATGGATGTGCGCCAAAGGCTGTGTGCTGAGTGAATAAGAGAGTAATTTAGTTCGGCGGACAGGAACCGGATTCGTCGGCACCGTGTGCGTGAAGGTAATTCAATAATTATACTGTTTCTTCTACCATCAACAATTGAATGTAACATTTCTCACAAGAGGTGATCATTTTTTTTGTAAATTCAATCGAGACGTCGACTTGCGAAGAGATGATTTCCAACCGTTTTAACCGAAATCGCTTTGACGTGCTGTGTTATGTAGCCGGAGGGAACACCGGGTTCTGAGAGCGCAACCACGACAGGGGGGAAGGTTCGAACTGCGCACCCACCGTGGTGTTGTCTGGCGTGTTGGAAACAGTGACATGTGTCGGTTCCGCCCCTATCAACAGGATATCGATGTTCGAGGCCGTTTCGTGCCTGGTTTCGGTCCCGTGTGTCTGTTTCGGTTCACTATTCGCCGCAGCACTTCGCCTATCGCGCGGTATGCTGCAGTCTACATGTCAAAACATTTTGTCGGGGGAACTAAAGCAGCAAAATTCGTGAAAACGAACATGTGATGACCGATTGGATCGCGGGGATAAGATGTTTTGAGTGGCCGTAGGAGTGTTATTTCAACCCTATAAGCATATAACCGCAAAATTGTGGATGCTCTTTGTGAAGGAATGGTTCCCGAAAGACATATTATATAAAACGTGCTCATAGTGAGGTATGAATTTATACATCTACAATCAACATAAACACAAAAAACTCAATTCTTAAACTACTATTCCACAGAAAACCGCATACCTAACACTAGTTCTTATGCCTAAACGGGAATAATAACTCACGCGTAGAGTAGAATTGGGTCAAATAGGTATGGGGGTACAATTGGTATAGGGCCTTTGCAGACGTCGCTAATGTTGCATGAATTAGATATACGGTAGAGAACTCCGTTAACGACTGTCATATCAGGTATTACAGTGAATTGGTTGTAGTAGTTATAGTGTCGTTTAATTTTTCGCGTGTTGTTCTGCGAATACCCATTTTCTTTCGTCCCCAGTGCAGTACATCAAATCAATGTAAAAAATGTCAAAGGAGTTGTTTTCTGACGTAAAAATTAATGCTGAAAACGAGTATTGGGCTGGTTCTTCGATATTTTTTGGTTTGAAAAAATACGGGCCTCAACATGAAACACACGTTTGGGGACACGACAGGTCAGTCGTTTGGAGGCACTATAGGTCACTACCATTAATGCAAAGTGCCAAGCAATTAATTTCAATTGAAGACTTTCAGCCAATTTCCAAAGCTCTACTGCGAATCTCGAATCGAGGCCGAAAGCGACGTACAGCTGAATTTCTCACTGATTTAGTAATGATGGAGTCTTTACAAGTAAGCAGCTACAGCTAAAAACAAACAAGCAACCGCCGAGGCTAATTTTTTTAAATATCTGCGGTATTCATACTCTTCAAATAAAGGTAGAACTGCTGATTTTCTAGGCTTTGTTCAACCTCTAATAAAGTGACCTATCGTACCCCAGATTATAAAAACGGCGAAAAAAGTACCTTCACCTTAATAGATTCAGCTTGAAAAATATTTAGCTAAGTATAAAATCATTATCACCAAAACTTTTCCCAGATATATAACCTTTCCAACGAGTGCTTGTTTGTCTAAATCGGTGCAAAAATATCACCGCACGAGCTCGCCAAAGAAAACTGACCTATTTGACCCCAGAAGTAGACTTTATAAAGTTTCTAATAAAACATATAACCCCAGAAAAACAGCACTTTAAATCAATGCAAATAAAAATATGATACAATAAAACTTATTATAATTCACCTAGAGGTGCAAGTGAACCTTTCCCGATTATCCACACATTGATTCCAAGAAAATGTCTTGCGTTATTATTGCAGTTATCATCTCCCGTATGCGTTATATATTTTTCTATATCCACGAAATTTCTAATTTCATTTTACTATTTATATTGTCAATTTGATTGATTTATTCCTTCAGTAACTCACCCTAATCGAAATTAGAAGTTCATTTTTACTTGTAACATCGTCGTAACAAGTCGTTGAAGAAACCAAGCAAGAAACCTTGTGAGGGTGGCTGAAATAGGATGTAAGTCAAGTTGGTCGGCATCTCTGGATCGGCTCACGTTTCGACTAGTTGCAACAGTTGTGAGCAGGTATGGGAAAATTCGTTTACTCGCGCGACTGCTGCTAACTGTGGATCACAAAGTAGGATAAGCTTTATCCTCAGTAATTAACCATGCATAATAACTCACCAAGCGAAAAGGCTGAAAAAGCTTCACAGTAGGTCGCTAGATGGGCAAACTGCGAACAAACGATGTGCTGATGTACTTCTTCATTGGTTGCTCTAGCTTTGGCTCGCATGTATCATTATCTAAGCAAACAGAAAGCATCACAACTGAAGAAAGCTTTCTTGTGGATGCCGAATGAATGGTTCGTGATGCGATTTTTCCCGTGCTTGTTTATGCGTAGACCAGTTACACAGAAAAGGTCAGCTGTCGGACTAGCAACGGAAGCTAACGAGGAAAAAGAAGAAGTCGGATAAAATTGGAATATCGTTGTCTGGTGAAATTTCACCGGCAATGATCTCTCCATCGGAGTGGCTGCAACTAAATGGCTCGCGAAAATGGTCATCGGTATCGGGAGAAATACCGCCGCCGAGAAATTCTCAACCCCAGCTAGCAGATAAATAGGAACGAGTGGTGCCGAAAAGGATAAGAAACCCTGCGAAGGTTATTGTAAAAAGGTGTAAATCATTATGGTCGACACCTCCGGACCGGTTCGTGTCTCAACAGGTGACAATATTTGCAACAGACCCGAGTAGGTCAGATAAACTCCGAAGGTTGGACAGCAAGCAAAAAAGTAGCAATGGAAAAAAACATCAACGATTAGCACGAAATAAAAAGAGCAAGAGCACGGTCCCTACTGAAGTAGTACTTAACGGTTGCTTTGATGGATGAGGATTGTATGGTTTAGGTTTCGTCGGTAAGTTTAACTACTACAAACCAACCTTACAACAACCACGATTCAGCAAACATTGATGTCTTGTGAGGAATCATTCTCGATGGCAGCAATTTATTCAATTCGTTGAGGCCTCGCATTTTTTTCAAATTTTAAGGATTTCTATACCTTTTATTTATAAAAAAACGTAAAAAAAATCAAAACTGTGAAGTTTTAAATATAAGTCAATTTCTCTCTCTCTCTCTCTCTCTCTCTCTCTCTCTCTCTCTCTGCAGTGCTATTCGGCGTTTGCTGGTCAAATGAATTAATGTTGTCTGTGCGGTAAACAATAGCGCCTTCCGTATCGCTTCTCCCCAGAGTTGTCAAATGGTTTTGTATGATATCGCTTCAGCTTTGAATAAAAAATCAGTATTTATTGGTACTAAGTTTACCTATGCAAATCAGAGGTAATTAATAATGGTGATGCAAAACTAATTGAAATGAGTTCTAAATTGCATCGATTGCTAATTCTGATCACTAACTGCAAATCAAAGACTCTTTGACCACATTGAGAACCATTGAAAAGTTGCCGAAATTATATTCACACCTGTTTGCCATATATTGCTGACTCGATTCTCATAATCTTAGTCCTAAACGAAGGGTACAGTATTCACATTGATTGCTATCGAATGTCATTTAAACGAAGTATTTCTTCCGGAGTTATGGGTAAAAAGAACCGATCACACGTGACTTTCCCATATAAACATTTTTGCTTTTCTTCTATAGCAAGGTTATGCAATCACTCTGAAAATCGACAGTTTTTAACAGAGGCCCGGAGAGATCGAAACTCTTTTTTCCCGGGAATCCCGAGATTTTTGCCTTTTCCGGGAATTTATTTTAACTACTTCCCGGGATTCGGGAATCCCGGGAAAAGGATTTTTCTTTTTTTACAAAAGATTCATTTTCTCCAATAGAATTTCTGCTGATAATATCTCGATATGGACGTTTTGAAGTCGATGGATAGATCAATTGTACGCTGTCAACTGGTTCAAACAATATTTGATGCCGATTTTGAACTTTTGTGCAAATGTAACAATCCACATGACAAATTAGAGAAGTTTCAAGATCATTCAAGGACCATTTATTTCAGTATATCGAGTTTTCATCTACGATTCCTAGAATAATGCAAAATGTACTAGTAAATTATCAGAAAACAAAATATTATAAGTCGATAAATAGTATTACAAGTACCACATTATTTGATTTATACGATACGGAAAATACATGAAAACAATTATCTGTTGTCGATTCTACTACTATTCGTTTGTTCTACCATATAATTTTTGGCGATCTCTTCTCTTAGTTTTAGAGCCAAAATTAATCCGGACAATGCTAACTGAAATCGGATGTGAATGAGTTGTGGATTCATTCTACTACTGTCCAATATATTGGGCCTGATATTACACTATGACAATCGTCGAAATAGTTGCAATATGCCAATAAAATACATTTACAATTTGGATTTTATTATTGACAAGACTTACAATACTATATGGTTATATTGTTCGGTTCAGTGTTATTCTTAGCTTGTAAAATACGAGCAGTATCTACAATATTCCTTATCTGATAAAACTAAACACAGTCGAAATCCTACTACGGAGTACACTTTTTTACTTTCAATAAATATTTTACTTCGCTAGTAGACAATCGAGTCTTCTGAGCGGGGAAATCCGCTTGAGGTTCATTATTTTGTGACCCTCACATTCCATGCAGTAAGAACGAACGTTTCTTTGTTATATTGTATCTTATGGTGCGAATTATTGTTGGGTAGGTGTTTTCTTATAGATTACACGTTATTGATTTTGTGTTGCACTCGTTTATTGGGAGGTTTAATATTCAGATGCAATTATACTACCAATCCAGTTTGTTAGCAAACAATCCCAATGGCTTTCCACTGTCCTAATGTAACTCACCACACTATGCAAACAAACACCCGGAACAGCTGAATCATTCTATTGAATTCCCTTACTTGTAATTTCCACAATTTTGAAAAGAAGCTAAGAAATACTATCCAAATGAAAAATACATAGTATGAACTGAGTGATAACGTACACGCAGGCATTGTATTTATCACTCGTATGAGTAAATGCGTCCGGATAATTTGCTACTGCGAAAATAAAAACTCACATTTTCACACGAAAAGTTATTGGCACTCACACAACATCTCCGGATAAATACAACGTGTTATTTCTCCGGATAAATAAAACCGCCGGAGAATGAGCGAATGAGTTTATCACGGTATTCTTTTTGCGCTCGCTGCCTTGCTACCGTTATTCCAAAACACGAAAAAATAAGTCTGTCGTACTTCTTTGCCGCTTTTCTGTGAAATTAAGTTCATATTTTGAGACTTTCATTGATTTTCACGAAATTAAAATATTATCACCTTTTAAAATTAAAATACAGCAAAATCCATCGGTCTTCAAAAACATACACAGGAAATGAAAAAAAACTCTTTTTTTATGAAAATAGAAACTATATATTTTTCAATGGTTATTCTGCAATCCCGGGATTAGCCGGGATTTTTTTTATTTCCCGAATCCCGGGAAATGGAAGCTCTACATTCGACTCACTTCCTTGAGTTCAGCTAACGTACGTGTGCGTATGTGTGTGTACATGTGTGTATGTATGTGACCTACAATTGTTCACCAATTACTCGGAGATGACCGAACCGATTTTCTCAATCTGAGACTATCAAATGAATGGTATAGGTTGCTATTAAACCCACCACCCCATCCATCTCCTACGGACCCATAACATTTTCATTCCCATCGCCTTCAGTCACCAGGCATACCAAAATAAGCTGAGGTGGTGGCTTTGGGTTGCAGATTTTTATGTGTTCTAATGTAAAAGACATTTCCATACTTATATTGACCATAACCAGCCATGGAATCATAATTTGGAAAAATGAGAAAAGCAGAATTGCACCACTAAACAGGTTTTTGGAGCTAGCGTCAATCCAGCGTTAGCTTAGTCCTGCTACTTTTTTTATTTCGATTATGGAGGTTTTCACCTTAAAATCATTCGCCTATTCGGGTTAAAAAATCTCTTATGAAAAATTTCTAACCCTATGTTCGGGGTCGGGACCCAGGTGCGGTACGTACAAGGCAATCGATTTACCAACTACGCTACGCCCACCCCCTTCCTATTACTAATTTAGTGTCGGATTCTGATGAGACGAAGTCGACACGCAAATTGCTTAACTAAATTGGGTGAAAATCTGTTAACTTATCAATATGTGAGCTATTGAACAAACAGTGTAAGTGGTTACAAAACGATCTCAAAAAGTGCTATGCTCGTTAATCGGGATCATATTTAATTTTTCCTCCAGCCAATCTAATGTATATATTTTGTATTCTTTCAGAAATAAACAGGTTTATAAATTGTGACTTGAACTACTAGTAATTCAAATCAGTACTGTATTTATGCGTATAAATGTGCTAATTCTGTATCAATCATTTAATTCTACTAATGGTATATAAACTAATGTATATATTGGCTTTGCGAATTTATATCTGAAACCGTACCTACGGTCTATAGCATGTACGGCAGCTAAATTGCCTTCCCCTATACAAGAAGTTTGATGAAAATTTAAGGAAATCCATATCCGTTCAATGTTAATTATTGTTGCATCATTTAAATTCAATAGTTATACCAATTGATATGGAAAATTCATATGTGACCGCACGCTTCCACCCGTTGCATAGAAACCAGAATTCCGATCAACATAAAATCCAATAGCAGTCAATAGTGATTCTGTCATTTGAGACTAAGTCTATGAAAATGAAGTTGGTCAATTCTGAGTAACAGATGTGGATTCAATTTAGGAACTGAGCCACTTTCCCAAAGTTTTCGGTTCCGTCAGAGGTGTCCAAAATGGTCAATTTAAAATTATCAATTTATTCGAACCTTTCCTAGCTATCCACGTCATAAGAGTTGTCAAGATAAAGTTTCAAAATATCCGTAAATTTTCATATAGGTATGTTTGCAAATCACACCTTTTTGGTGTTGAGATTTTTTTGAAAATCTTGAATATTCCAAACCCCACTCCTGATGGGGATCGGCTATTTATGATACATTTATTTTGTTGACCATATGACTATTATTGAGTGTGATCCGTTTACCTCGATTATGTCCCAAAGAAGCAACCATTAATCGGAATTCTGTTCAAGCAGTTCCTCTCAATGTATCAAATATTCCCAACGAGAGGGGAAAACTTTCCAGTCTAACCATGCTCTGTAGCCATGGCAAATCCGCGACAAAGCCTCCGGACAAGTTTGCCCCCACAAGGAACATCAGACTATGGCGGCTGGCAGCAAAAACTGTGCCAGCGATGGGAGAGGAGGAAAACCATTCATTTTGCGATCAAAACGAAAGCTGGCTTCCCAATAATTACATCCTTCGTATCGTATCTACCAACTACCGTATTGGCTCTTAGTGTTGTTGCAGTTCCTGTCCAGGCTGGTGGAGAATGGAGTAGAAGTTCAACTGGGAAACTTGCCCCAAGCAACAAAATTCATCCACCTTTTTTCGAAGGGGAGGGAAGGAAGCAGATTCAAAGTTGAAGCACTTCTTATCTTCCGTAGCATTGGATGCCCGATGCCCGTCGTCGACACCGCCGTGGTTGATGGGTTTTTATGCTGCCCAACAGAATCTGACCAGCACGAACATTTCGATGAATGGGGCTGGGCGCGCAATTTTGAACCCTGAAAGCCGCTATTTCCTTCGCAATCAGATGAAAGAGTAGGGGAGTTGTGCTTCAACTAAAAGTGAGTACGGGGGAAAGAACATAGTATGGCCAAATGAAGAAAGAACCAGCAAGAATGGAAGGTCCGTCAGGATATGGAAAGATTACCTTGGGATAGCCAAAATGGGCGGTATTATTGCAAATTGAAATAAAAATGAAGGTGAATATTCTGAGCAAAAACAGTACAACAGCTTAGATCAACAGAATAATAACCTGCTGGTTTTAATCCTAGCGGGAAAATATGGTACAACACACAGTTTCTCAAAGTCGCACATTGCCGTGTAGCTTCCAATGCTAGGAGGGTTCGAAAGTGGGATAAACTGTTACATATAAATCAATTAGGCAGAAACGTTTGAAGTTGTGAAGCCATACATCAAACGGTTAGGATGACGCGGTGTAAGATGTTACTATGGAAATTCAATAAATCAAAAATATTTTTTTCTTTATAGTAGAAATATTCATGAGTCTAATGGAGTTTTTCATTGAAAAACTCCGGGGCGGTGTATTGCATTGGTGTTGCATTTTCTAGCAGAAGAGCAGGCCACTAGACGTGTTTCATTCCCACTTCTGCAAGAAAGTGCAAAACCAGTGCAATCCACTACCCCGGTGTTTTTCAATGAAAAACGACATAAGAGAGTAATGGAATTCTATGAAAAACCACTAGTACATTGACGTCATTGGCAGTCACGAAGGGGGAGTCGTTTGATTCGTCGCTCAAATTAAAGCCAGAGTAGTAATAGCTGAAAACTGGGAAGCGGTTGGGGTTTAAAGCATACTAAAGCACAGGTTTTCAAACTTAAGGATTATAATTATCCCTAACGTTATCTTTAATTGTAAGCCTTATGAAATGCAAATACTAAAAACGCTTCAATTAACTAACTTATATAACAATAAAATCAAAAAGCTTTCCCGAGTGTCATGACATGGTGAGGAGCTTTTTGTTGTCACAAGACAGCACAACTCGTTCCATTAAGAAATTGGCACTTGTCATAATCATGTTTTGCTGTACCTCAGTAACCAAGCAGAATTCAATATGTTGAAAACGCCATTTTGCAATGTTATATAATTTAAAATCCATAAATGCCATGTTACTGGATGTTAACTTACATTTCATTGCAAAATGGCGTTTCAGCATATTGAATTCTGCTTGGTTACAGACATACAGCAAAACATCTAACTCAGTTTACCCCAAAACGGTGTTTGTCATAAGAGATGACAACAGCAACGATTTACGATCTATATTTGAGTTCTGAATTAGATTTTATAAACAGTTGTGCTATGACCTCCCCTATACAGTTGTGCACTTTGAAAGTGAAGACAAGTTTAGTTTGAAAGTTTAGTACTTTCGAAGAAATTTATAACACCTGTGACGTAGCCAAGGGATGGGGGTGTGGGGGTTAGTTGGATTGAAAAAAAATGATGCTGACTAAAGTAATAAAATATAGTACAAAGTAATTTTGGAAGTAATTATATTGTCTGATCACTATATTGAGAACCTATGTTTTAAGCGCCATAGGACTTTTGGAAAATTGTGGGAATGAGATCTTGCAACTGATCTCTTAGTCGAGATCCCGTAGTTGTCAAATTACATCAATATCAAATAAAATAAAATAAATATCAAATAAAATAAAATAATTGCCTGAATTGTTTGGAGTGTTTTTTGAAGAGATGTAGATGCAGTTTTTCGAATCAGAAGCTAAGTTTGAATAGTTAAAGCCCAAATAAACAAACAAACAAACAACTAAGTTTGAATAGGTTGACTGTCTATAAAACAAAAACTTACTCACCGCAAAATTCAATAATTTAAAAATTTATTAAAAATGTATTTTTTAAGAATGCCTAGAATGGAGACAAAAATTCACTACGATGAATAATGAGAATAATATTTCGGAAAGCAGTTGGAAAATTATGGTATATAATTGAGTGCTGAATTGAATGGCGTAATAAAATTTCAAGCTGTGGGCTTTAATAGTGGAGAAATACAAAATAAATGCTCAAAAACTTTTTTAAAGGAGCGATCAAATTCATTCGAAACTGCCTACTTTGAGCGTTTAGTATCATTGAAGAATTTTCTAACGTAAAACAAAATATCGTTTGTTAAAAATTTTTTAGCGGGGTTTCCTGAGTCTCTGAAGCTTACAATATAAAGTTATATTGAAGTGAACTAGTTTTTTAGAAAATTTCCTAAATATTCGTGCTGCATTCATGTAACCATCATATTTCCAACAAAGTTGTTTAAAATGGCATTATCAACCACTTTGCTTAAGACACTAAGTCTCTTACTAGTTTTGAAGAGTTATTATCGATAATTACTTCTATGAGAATTATGGTAATCATTGAAATTATTATGCATATCAAAAGAAGCGCTTTTTATGCTGAAAAACTTTTTCGAAATGCCTAAATTTTCAAAATTGATTGTTTCGAAATTATGCAATCTTGGCTTTTTGAAAAGTTTTAGAATATTCATTTTATTTAAAAATGACTGTTTCTCTTTGTGTGTAGTCTGACATTGCATCTTTTTATGGTGCTACGTCAAGCATCTCGTCTACTCTGATAAATAATAAACGATTTATGAGCTAGAGGTTAACGTTGAATGCGTTGTTCATGAAATTTCTTCAGTCGTTCTCGAGAAAATGACCATAAGTCAACAAAATAGGATCGACGGAATGGGATTTGCAAAACAAAGTCGCTATTGACATTTGCCTGAAATTATTTTAAAACATTAAGTTGCATGTCATACGCTACCACAATAAACATATAACAATCGATGTCAACGATTATTTGTGTGTAATATTACTTGAGTAAAGCCATGTCAAGTGATCCTCGAATTTTTCGCAAAATCACCGATCTTCATGAGGTATATTTTATTGTATAGGGATTATGGTTATTAGCTTTTGGCATAAATATTTCGTTACAATTCCTTTTTTTCTTTAAGATATTAACCCTTAAACTTTATTTCATGATAAAATTGAAAATTTTATATCTCAAAAACTACTAAATATAATTCAATGAATTTTTGCACACTTATGGAATGATATTTGCACTATCTTATAAAAATGTTTTTGCTTTATAATTGTGTGAATAACGGTACTTTGCATCTGTTTAAAATTTTCAATTGTATTTTTTCTTGTGTTCTTCACGCTAAAAATTCTCAAAACTTATGCCAAATTATGCAAAAATCTTTCACCTTCAATAATCTGTATTGATAATTTTTCATTTTTGTTCCTATCAGGAGTTATGGAGGATTTTGTAACAGTGCGCTCTTTCAACGCACGTCCCACTTTGATGCAACCCGCGAGAACGTACATATTGGCAACGCCGCACGTCGCAACGTCCTAATGCGCATCGCTTTGAAGGAGCGTATCTCATGTTCAAAATTGGCATCTCGGGATTAAAGCAAAAAGACAAGCTTTTCTTTATGGATAATTGAAAGTGATGTTTTCTGAGTAATCTGCATGCTCTTTAGCGTTATTATATTGTTCAAGAGTTATTTAATTTTCTGTCACTCAATACCTCGGACAAGTGCGCTCGGATGTTGCCAGCCGATGAGCAAAGTTAAGTAGTGGGCATGTTTTAACCTGCGTTGGCATATTTTTTCGCAAATTGCCATACTTCACCACGTTTTATTTTCAGTTGATTCTGTCTGAGAGGTAGCACGGTATATTGTGAATCTTTTCTTAAATCCACATAGCGACTTTTCAGCCATGCGCCATCGGGTCGCGCGTTAAATTACGCGCTCATTTAATTTGCATCAGTGCGAGTTAGAAAACGTTTTGACGTTCGTTTTTGTTTCGATCGCACTTAGGTGTTACCTATATAGAGACAACTCGACGAAGTGCTATATTATCTCAAGATAGACAATATTTGCTCAAAACATTCGATTGATTTATGTTTTAAATATGGGTCGATCACACGAATGATGTATTGCGTTAAAAAAATTTCATAAATATGTTGGTCATATCTTGTTTTTGTGGCATCCATGTGGAGTGAAAAATTTAAAAATTATTTTGGTCAACACATGTGTAGCATATGTCGTAATGGGCGCAAAAAATACAACGAAAATATGGACATGAACAAAACACAATTTTCCTTAAATTTTCAATTTTACATCCCATGTTTATAGTAATGGGTTCCTCTATAACGCGTTTAAAATATAGGAAAATTTACACGTTTAATTTTTCTTCTTATAGTGTTTGCCAAAGTAATTGAACTGGAATATTCGATGACTAAACCGGTACATGCGGAAAACTGTAACGATGATTTTGAAATAAAGATCGTTGATGATTAATTGAAATTCGACAAAAATAAATAATATCTTACAAGAACTTGAAGAACCACCATTTAACAGGATTAACAGAAGCAATAGAACCCCAACATCAATGCGATTGAACAACAGATTTTAGATAAACTTTTTTCAAAAGACGCATCGTTGTTAAAAGGTGAAAATAATATAAGAAATGTAAAAACGTGAAATAAAATGCTGTTGACATAAGATTTTCCACTTTCATATATTAATGTTGTAGACTAAAAAAGAATTTGGATATAACGTAGATGTATTTTGACTAACAAAAGTGTTTTTAAAGATGTTAATTGTTAGTAGCGTTAAATTATAATAATAAAAAATATATTAAACAACTATAATTTTTGTTCAGTCAAAAGAATTTAACGCATCTCAAAATATCCGGAAAAAATCACCTTCGATAATTCGTATTGAAAAGTTTGCCCTTTTGCGCTAATCGAGAGATATGGTTTTCTTTTAGTCATGCGATGCGCACTTCCCACACGATGCGCTTTCTGACGTAGTGACGTGCGACGTTGCCAATATGAACGTTCTCGCGGGCTGTATCAAAGTGGGCCGTGCGTTGAAACAGCGCACTGTTACAAAATCCTCCATAACTCTCGATAGGAACAAAAATGAAAAATTATCAATACAGATTATTAAAGGTGAAAGATTGCCGCATAACTTGACATAAGTTTTGAAAATTTTTAGCGTAAAGAACACAAGAAAAAATACAATTGGAAACTTTAAATAGATGCAAAATACCGTTATTCACACAATTATAAAGTAAAAATATTTTTATAAGATAGTACAAATATCATTCCATAAGTGTGCAAAAATTCGTTGAATTATCTTCAGTAGTTTTTGAGATATAAAATTTTCAATTTTATCATGCAATAAAGTTTAAGGGTTAATATCTTAAAGAAAAAAAAGAATTTTAACGAAATATTTATACCAAAAGCTATTCACCATAATCCCTATACAATAAAATATACCTCATGAAGATCGGCGATTTTGCGAAAAATTCGAGGATCACTTGACATGGCTTTACTCACTTTTAAAACAATGATATAATCACAATTTAGTAAGTTTTTCAGTGACAGTTAACTGGGTCATCGTGCCTTGAGGTTGTTTCTGTTTTATCGATTTGTTCTCAGGTAGTAAAGCATAAACTTTTTACAGATCCATAAACATGTGCAGCGGCTTCTTTGGTACGGTGCAGTTCCATCGCAGATTTAAGCTGCGAGAGAAAAAGCGGTTCCCGTTCCCAACGCTTTACTCATGTGTGTGGCATCATCATAATAGGCCGGTTCTTGCGTTTATGCGATCAGCTCCCATCACTAATCTCATTAAGTGTAAAGTGCGTGTAAGTAGTAATAAAAACAGAAATAAAATGATAAAGACGACACAGTCATGGCGATACACTTTGATATCGATTTATAAATCTTTGATTTTTTTATGATTGTATTATACCCGTCACATTTCATTCAAGCTTTTCTGCCTGATCAGTCGACAGTCAGTCCGTCAGCCGACAGTTCCAATATTCCGTGACTTTCGACGGCTGTATAGGGGAGGTCATAGCAAAACGGAATCCGCAAAAAAGAAATAAAATATCATATTTTCCATTCAAAATCATCATGATTGTTTATGTGGAAGGATGAGCATATTTATTGCTAATTGACGAATTTCTTTTTTAAGTCACTTTACTTTGGTTTCCCCTACACGTGGGATGTTGTACGATTGCGACGACGAGTGATTATGTTCCAGCATAAGGTAATAACAGAATCCGACATCCAAAGCTTATATGCGCTCGTTTATGTTTATTTTGATGCCTGTCATAAAAACCTCTCCACGAATCTCTATAAAAATTATTTTTATGATCGATATGTTCGGATTTTCGCTTCCTTTTTTCGGCGACCAGCGAGCATTGCGATGAATTTTTTCGATGTTGTTCCGAAATCAAACCCGCAAGACTTTAACGCTAATGTTGCCGCTCGTTTTTGGTGTTGTCAGGTGAAATTTCATGACTTAAATAAAACATATCGTCGCTGTTGTGCTATCTTATGACAAACGCCATTTTGGGGTAAACTGAGGTAGATATGCCAAATCATTTGTCTAAACAATCTCTACAAAGTGGCGTTTTCAGAATTTTGGCATTCTGCTTGGTTACTTAGATAGAGCCAGAAACGTGCTGAGAAATTGTAACCTTTTTACTTCAAATGACTGTGTCAATTGGATCAAGTTATCTTGATGCATAATATGTTTTTATGTGTAAAATTATCTGAGAAACACAATGGCATCATCACTTTCAAAACAAATTCTAGACTCATTTCCTTCAAAATGCATCTTACCGTTTGTTTATAGACCAAATGAAGACAATATAAGTAAAAGTAAATTATTGATGATTTTTTTCAATGAAAAATTTTCCGTGCACGATTATGACAGGGTGCGCGACGTTGGGCATAAATATGTTAGGCATAAGTACGTTAAGCATACGTACGTTAGGCATAAATACGATAGGCATAATGGACGTTAGGCATAATGGACGATAGGCATAATTCACAAAAATATAAAAATAATCGCAAGGCTTTCGTTTTTATAGAGATTTCGCTTGTTTTTTCAGGTTAGCAAAAAAGGACGCTTTGCTATACCGTACCTTCGAATAACTTTAGCGAGAGACTCCAAAATGAAAAATACCATGCGAGATATTTAACCCTTGCAAGTGTAATTTTTTTTCTGTAGAGGAGATGAAGAAAATATCCCTTTATTTAAGTGAACAGTTTTGGTACTAGCACATTTCAAGCCTCTTCAGCACATTTCAAGCCTCTTAGATTTATTACTAATACAGTCGCATCCAAATATTAAAAAAAAAACTAAATAATGAACAGACATTAACTTTTGGATCCATGTACAGGATCAACATTAGGCTACGGATTCTACGTTTACGATGATACCTTTTTCGTTTCGGTAACTCGTCACAGTACAGGATTAAACTTTCTCTAATATCAAAGAGATTCCGTAGTTCTATTTGTGATGGCCTTGAGAATACAATTATTGTGCTTAAGAATATGGGAGACAATCAATATAGAACCAGCAATATTCGTATATTCGTTGAATGAATAATAAAATGCATCATTCTTTCTTTCATAAGCTGTTCTTCAAGGTTATGTATTTTTTCTAGGAGAATTTCATCTTGCATGCATGAAAAACTAATCTAAGTTAACCCTTACATGCCCAACTTTTTGTAGTGTTCATAAAGTTCAAGAAACACGAAAAATCCGCTTTGAAAGATGCTTCTTTCGCAGTGCTGGAAGCTGCTCAATATTTACCTTCCGGTGCTCAACACAAATCTCCTAGAAAATTTTCAATATTCTATATTCTAGGAAAAGATAGTCGAAGCCGGTCCAAATTCATGCGTGTTATCAGTTTTCAACAATAATAAACAATAAACAATATTTTATTTATCAACACTAACTGTAAATATCTCTGGTAGTACGGCTCCAGCAGAGTTATATCGGACTAATAGAAATAACGTCAGTTCTAAGTTCTAATAGTACCAGTTACTGATCTTACTTGTTTTTTGAGTAAATTCTGCCTAAATAAAAAGTTTTAGCAGTTTAAAAATGTTGTTTACTAAAATAATGGCATGAAGGGGTTGATGTGCGTTATCCATACGTTAATACAAAATAGACTGATTTTAAACAAGAGTATTAGCCCATTTTAGAGATGTGCAATTTTCTTATTCATTCATTCGATGTGCATTCGTTCTACATCTTTTATTTGAGTTAAGCTTTTTTAAGGTATTTACTATAGAATAAAATGTTGATCGAGCTCTATCAGCTTCCAGAGTAATTCTACAACATCAAAAAATTTCAAACATTTGCGCTCTTACAACCCGATGCTGTCACCACCAAAAAATTATTTTCGTAAAGGATACTTAAACATGATAATTTATGCCTAACGTCCATTATGATAATCGTCTATTATGCCAAACGTCCATTATGCCTAACGTATATTATGCCAAACGTCTTTATGCCTAACGTCCATTATGCCTAACGTACGTATGCCAAAGTTCCGTATGCCTAACGTATTCATGCCTAATGGGGTACACCCATTATGACACGCCATCAAGCACGCCATACAATTTTTGTCATCAATACACACCTATGACGCGTATGAGTGCAACTTTTGTTTACATTTATTGTAAAAACTCACAACATAGTCAACCGATCTTCTTAATATTTGAGAGATTAAGGCGTTATATACAAAGATGTGGCGAAAAAGTGAGCTAAGTTCGTGATTTTTTAAAAGTGTTTTATGCAAATTTTATTTGAAAAAGCGAAAGACAGTTCGTTAGTACTACTATCAAAGTTCGAAAAAAACCGATTGAATTAAAAAAATATTCAAGGTTGGTGAAGTTATGGCCTATCCCCCGAAACGTGTTTTTTTTAGCAGAGGTTTGCGGTGAACGCTCTCCAAGCCGAACCGCTCAACAAAAATAAAAAAAAATAAAAAGATTATTGAAGAAAAATGGATTATGGTATACTTGAATGGATCGGTTTCCCACACGGAAAGCCAAAAATCAGCTCTGCTGCTAATTCCAATTACTGTTTTTAGATTAGTTGATTTTAGGAAAAGATTCTAAAAAATAACTAACAATTTAGTTAAAATTCAGCTCAGATTTTTCTAAAAGATTTTTTGATTTCAGCAAAGTTGTTTAGTTAAATGAAATCCTAGACACAATACAGCAAAAGAAAAATTAAAAACGATATTTGCATTTTCAACTACGTATGTAGTCAAAATCAGAAGTTAGAATGATGTTTTTAACTGCATAGTTCTTAAATACAGCAGTTTTTTTTCTGAGCTGGAAATATTGGCTGGCAGAATCCAGCACGTAGGAAAACAACCATCTTTATTCGTTTTTGTAACTATAAAAATTGTTAAAAATAAAATAGTTGTTCATTAATGTAATGTCATTCATGTCAAGTATATCATACTGAAGTGATTTGTTGATTGCACCAACAAACTTGTTTCGAATATAAATACTGTTTTTATTGATGTTATGAAACTTTAACTCAATTTATCTTGTGCTATGAGTAAGCAGAGTTAACGTGTAGTGTAAGGACAATGTTCCAGTGTTTGCAAGTATACGCCAGTACACTTTCAATTGTCGTTTAAATAGATTGAAAATTTGCTGCAGATTCCATGGTAAGTACTAAGATAATAGCGGAAGATTTAAAAAAACACAAATTTAACCATTTCTTTAGCTGAAAAGTATACATCAGTTTGCTCGTTAAGTTTATTTTCTGAAAATGAGCTAACGTAGCGATTTGCTTCAGCTTTTGAAATATTTTTAAGTGCACTTAAACAAAATGGGAGTTGAAAACTGAATGAAAGCGGTTCGATGGCGTCCATACCTTTTGGGTTAAAACTAACTGTTGAAAACTAATGCCGCACAATCTTCGTCCGCGTTGTACTTCTCTATATTTGTGACGCTCACTCTAGTATTTTTCCAAGGAACTTCAACATATCCGAACGAGGTAAGCCAATGTTTCGAATTGTTGAATTTATACTGTTACTCCTTGAATAGTTCCGGAAATAATATATTTATATAGTTCATAAATTTAAGAGCGTAGTTGGCTCAAAACTGCAGTTAAAATGAATCAATAATCTTGCTTTAGTTTTGGAAGAGTATAATGTCATTGGTATAACAGCAAACTTGTGTCAATTTACATAAAAAATGTTTCCCCACCGAGTTAGAGTCGATTGAAATAAACCTCCTTCTCTACGATTCAATCAAACTTCTTCAATCTGTGTTGACATGGATTATCGAATTCCAATTAAAATATATAGTAGTTTTAACTAACATGGTCGTGAATGGTTACAAGTTTAGCCATTCAACCCGTTGAATCCAATGTTAACATATGAACAACCGGATTTGAATCCATCAAATATGTTGATGAGAATGCAGAAGTGAATGTATTTCACCCGGTACCTTCCAGTCATTTGGAAATACGTTACAGGCAATGGGATATGACGGAAGTACTTGATCAGACACCGAGGCTGGTATTTGTGCATACTGCTGAAATGTATTGAGCTGTACTACACACGAATTTTACGTTTTTTTTTATCCAACATAATGCACTCCGACGTGAGCTTTTTCGATTAGCGATTTACGCTTACAATCAATAAAGGTTGGATATATTGCTTCAGCAGACATACATCAATATTCAAAATACAGAAAGAATCGCAATGCCGTAAATGATAAAGGATCTTAAAACGAGCGAACTTTTACCGTGTTATGTAAACTGGAACTTCTGGAGCATTGCCGATATATTCCTGTATCTTTACCGTGTACAAGCATTCAATAGTGATTGCAAGACATTTTCCGAGGAAGCTATTCGAATTCAGTATTAGAAACCGATTTCATATCTATATTGCCAAGGTAACAGAATATCCATTCTCTGTTTATGCAGATGTCAGAATCACTTACCAAATCGAGAACTGCTTTCACCAAAATGGTTTCACTGGAATTAAAATATTGAGCCAAAAGTCTTGATTTTCCTTCCATATATTTTTAAAGAGGATTTCCGACCTCATTAGCAACAATTAGTGTTCTTTTTCTAGATAAAAGCCACATAAAGCATTAGCAGCTTTATTATCACAGCGCCACAGTGATCAAAAGTACTTACGGAAAATCAAATTATCTCCTGTTATTTACTTGGCGAAATGCTAGGAATACTGAAAGACAAAACAAAAACAGTACAAAATTTCGTCTGAAACTAAAGTCTTTGAATAACAAATCTAGACCTTTTATTCAAAACGACATAACTGCAACGAGTGACTCTTTGTTTAATTTCTCTTCTGTTAATAATTCGGTCGCTCTAACATTTATCCGTCAACTCTTTGCATAATATGCTAGTCAAAACCACCGTCTTTCGATCTGTACTGTAAAATAAGTGAAAAGTGCTATAGTGACGCTGTAAAAATCGAAAGAGAAAGTAAAAAAAGAGTCACTGAATGTAGATATGTCTTTTTGAAAAAACGCTCAAGAAATAGCATGTCAAAATAATAAGGCCGGAGTACACTAATTCCAGCTAAACGAAAAATACTATACATACCGTAAATGGAATATCTAACAAAAAGCACTAACCAAGTACCCAGCGAGTAAATATAATGTAAAGTATCCAAAAAGTAAATATGTGACAGAGAACAGACGTCCATCTCGAGCTTTTCACTAGTATAAAAAATAATGATCTGTTCAATGGTTAGTAGGTGAGTGTGACTGAAATGGCAGCTGATCATACAGAGATTTCGAAATGGCTGGTGTGGCGGCGCTATATATGCAAAAAAAACAAACAAAGCAAAGCGTAAGAAATATTATATATGAAATAGGAAATAATAAACTGGAAATCAGAAATAAGAAATGTATTGTATTGTAATGATTAATGGGGCTTTTAATCTCGATGGGTCATTCGCCCTATAAATACGAAATAGGAAATAGGAAAATGGAAAAAGGCAATAGGAAATAAGAAATCAGAAATAAGAAGAAATAATAAGAAATAAGAAACAAGAAACAAGAAACAAGAACCAAGAAACAAAAAACAAGAAACAAGAAACAAGAAACAAGAAACAAGAAACAAGAAACAAGAAACAAGAAACAAGAAACAAGAAACAAGAAACAAGAAACAAGAAACAAGAAACAAGAAACAAGAAACAAGAAACAAGAAACAAGAAACAAGAAACAAGAAACAAGAAACAAGAAACAAGAAACAAGAAACAAGAAACAAGAAACAAGAAACAAGAAACAAGAAACAAGAAACAAGAAACAAGAAACAAGAAACAAGAAACAAGAAACAAGAAACAAGAAACAAGAAACAAGAAACAAGAAACAAGAAACAAGAAACAAGAAACAAGAAACAAGAAACAAGAAACAAGAAACAAGAAACAAGAAACAAGAAACAAGAAACAAGAAACAAGAAACAAGAAACAAGAAACAAGAAACAAGAAACAAGAAACAAGAAACAAGAAACAAGAAACAAGAAACAAGAAACAAGAAACAAGAAACAAGAAACAAGAAACAAGAAACAAGAAACAAGAAACAAGAAACAAGAAACAAGAAACAAGAAACAAGAAACAAGAAACAAGAAACAAGAAACAAGAAACAAGAAACAAGAAACAAGAAACAAGAAACAAGAAACAAGAAACAAGAAACAAGAAACAAGAAACAAGAAACAAGAAACAAGAAACAAGAAACAAGAAACAAGAAACAAGAAACAAGAAACAAGAAACAAGAAACAAGAAACAAGAAACAAGAAACAAGAAACAAGAAACAAGAAACAAGAAACAAGAAACAAGAAACAAGAAACAAGAAACAAGAAACAAGAAACAAGAAACAAGAAACAAGAAACGAGAAACAAGAAACAAGAAACAAGAAACAAGAAACAAGAAACAAGAAACGAGAAACAAGAAACAAGAAACAAGAAACAAGAAACAAGAAACAAGAAACAAGAAACAAGAAATAAGAAACAAGAAATAAGAAACAAGAAACAAGAAACAAGAAACGAAAAACAAGAAACAAGAAATAAGAAATAGGAAATAAACTAATGATAGGCCTATCATATGTAACCATGATATTAAACCAAAAAGATTATTACTACTAGTGGTCGCATGTCGCTGATAACTTTGGTAATTTATCATCTCGCTCTTACATATGCTAGGTCCATTAGTTTCACACATATTGCACTGGATACAGAAATGTCAAAGTAATGGAATACAATGTGCTAGAGCGGGACCTCATGTTGCAGTCCTTGAATACATGAAGACACTAGCGCTATGGTCCCTCTAGTAGCTATAATCTCTTTTTATTAAACCATCAATGATAACAGCAGTATGCGCGCTCTCTAGTAGTTATGATCTCTTGGATTAACTCCCAATTAGGTGGAATGAAAGTCGCATGTAAGCGTCGTTATTTTGTGTAACCGGTACTTAACCAACATAAGTTTAGCATTCCCAGTTAAGCTCAGCCGGAAATGAACCGGAATTCTGGCTGGTTCCAGTTCGTACACGGGCTCCAGTGACACAACCGATTCTAGTTACACGCTCGTAAAAAGTTACTCAGATTCTGAGTACTTTTAACTCAGTTTTGAATGATGTTCGTAAACGTCAAAAATTGAGTTGTCATGTATAATATCTCTGAGTAACTCTGACTCTATTTTTGGGTATTACACAAGAAACCGTTTTGGAGTTACCAAACGGAAAAGCCGTTTCTCGCCAAGTTAAAAATTCCAAGCGTCATCCGCCATTTTCCATTAGTAGGTACACGCTCGTTTAGTTATCGCTCATCACTTTTTCACAAATAAAAATTTGTTCAAATATTTATAATAGTTGAAGCTAGAGTTGAAGTGTGTAAAATACATTTTAATTGAAAGAGTGGATTTGAACAACCAGCATGCAGAAGATTTCGGAAGAGGTGGATGCTGAAACTGCAATGAAGTTGCGAGGTAATATTCACGTTATATTATATATATATATATATATATATATATATATATATATATATATATATATATATATATATATATATATATATATATATATATATATATATATATATATATATATATATATATATATATATATATATATATATATATATATATATATATATATATATATATATATATATATATATATATATATATATATATATACTGGAAAAAAAAGTGTAAGGTTTCAGGTTTCTCATGCCATGTGCCAAATTGTGGGAAGATGATTCCTGGACACGTGGATGAATTGAAGGAACACTTCCGGTTGGTACACAATTTGAACACCAGCAAAGCAGCCGCTCAACCTTTCCTTTGTTCAGAATGTGGTTCACTGTACCAGAGGTTTAAGAGCTTGAAACGGCACATAGAGAGTGTTCATCCACTAATTACAGAAAATTCTACAAATATTTCATACGACCATGACGCTGTTGAACAAATTCAAAATAATCATCCGGAAAATATGCTCGTAGATGATGATTATCTGTTGAGAATAACGAATACTATATTCTTTAAAACGGCGCCGTCGTTGGATGAAATTACTAAGAAAATTAGTAAATTCGCCACAGATTTGCGAAAAGATGTATCTCTTCCCGAGACAAAAATCAAAAAGTTCTTACAGGTTACCTCGAATCTTATAGAAGATTACGAGTGTTACATGTTGAATCTATTCAGAGAATTTTTGAAATCGAAATCGATCCCATTAAACGATACCGACGCTTTGAAATTTATAAACGACGCATCTTTGGATGGAATTTTTGCAGACGTAGCTTCTCCAAAAGACAACCTAGCATATTTGTCTGGAGTTGCGGGTTGTGCTGTGCCAAACCCTAGGGAAGAAGTCTTGGGAAGAACTAGAATCACTAAAACTGTCCCCGCGATTACCAAACTAGGCAAAAGAAAAAGTGTACAAATAGTGAAAGACGTTGCTCACTATATTCCACTAACCAGCATTTTAGCACTGGTTATGAAGAATCCCGGAGCTCGCAAGATGATAGCAGAAGAAGCAGTGAATGACGATATCTTGTGCGGTTTCAAAGATGGTCAACGTTTCAAAACGCACCCGTTCCTGACACGGTTTCCCGATGCATTACGACTCTCGCTTCATCTGGACGATGTCGAATATCTGAACCCTTTGGGATCACGCAAATCAAAAAAAAAACTTACCAATTTCAGTGTTAAAATTGAGAATCTCCACCCCGCAATTAATTCATCCTCCAACAGGATATATCTAACGCTTACAGTTCGCTCAAGAGATGTAAAAAAATATGGCTACAATAACGTTATGAAACCGCTGATTCAAGATTTGCGTGAGCTTGAATCAGATGATGGTGTTGTAGTACAATATGGGAGTGAAAAGTTTACGATGAGGGCAGTTCTAGTGCATGTTTTGGAGGACACGCTGGCAATTCATGAAATTTTCGAGTTAATGGGGCCCCAATCAAGTCTATTCTGTAGAATGTGCTATGCGACGCGTACTGCACTTCATTGTGGAAACATTGGTGATACCTTCCCTCATCGCACTGAAGAAAGCATACAAGGTGATTTAAATGCTCTTCAAAGCGGAACTAAAACACCTTCACAATGCGGAATCATTCGAAAATCAGCACTGAATGAAGTTAAATATTTCAACATAGCGGAAAATAACACGTTTGATCCAATGCATGATCTTTTGGAAGGCGTCGTCATGGTCGTAATCAAATGTGTTTTGAACGAAGCTGTAAATATCCATAAAGTGATAACGATTAGTCAAGTCAACCAAATTATACAGCATTACGAATACGGTATAACTGAATCGGCTGATAAACCTACCGCTAATTTTACTTGCGAGAAGTTAAAAGCACGTGGACACGCTATTCCTCAGTCAGCTTCGCAATGTTGGCTTCTCCTTCGAGCATTCCCTTTTATGTTCAACCAGATTCTCGGATTTAATTCAAATTTATCATCATTGCTTAGAGCTCTCATGAAAATAACTTATTATAGTTTCTCCAATAAGCTAACATTGAATCAGATTAACGATCTGGAAAACGAAATCGAATGTTTTTACAAGTTGTTCAAATCCTGCTTCCCTGCCATCAACCCTACCAATAAATTCCATCACATCTCTCATTACCTCTACATAATTCGTCAGGATGGGCCAGTTGTTAATCATAGTTGCTTACGCTTCGAAGCGAAATTCAAGGAGTCGAAATCCCAAGCGAAGACATGCAACAATTTCATCAATTTAACAAACAGCTTTGCTAAGCGCCTGAATCTAGCACAGATAACCACTATTCTTGACCATTCATACGAAATTGGTACGGTAGATATCGTTTCGTCAAAGCACATACACAAAAAATCTCTAAGTAATTTACTCCTGATCCGGGATCTACCAGATTCAATCAAATATATAAACCATATGAAAATAAATAACACAAGCTTTCGGCCGGGACTGATAGCGAAATACCAAGTATGCAACGAAATGTCCTATGGTTTGATAATAGATATATTGCAATCGGATAATCAAATTGTTTGCCTAATACAGCATCTCGAATGCGAATATTGTTTACAATACAACAGTTACAAACTCAAAACTGACAGTCAAGTTATTCGCATATCACACAAGAACTTGCAAACGAAAAAAACATACAACTTATGGAGTATATACGGAGATTCAGAAGAAAACTACTATATAAGTTTGAAATATGTAGATAGTTAGTAGAGAAATAAACTTGGAAATAAATTTATAATAAAATAAACAACAATCAAGAAGGTAGTGCAAACAACTTGAGATGTCACTTTAAACCTTTATATATACTTATTCGCTCTTTTCAGCCCAAAAAATAAACGATCAGAACCTAGTTCTGCTCAACGATGCCGACCTAGTTGAAATGGGGATAATCGAAAAAGGATCCCGTCTAACAATTCTTAACATAATAAAAAACTATAGTTCTGAAGCTAATCCGACCAAAGATAAAATTGATGAGACTTCCACTAATGTTCAAAATTTGGTAAACTTTCTACTATAATTACTGTAAGCGCTTGTCGTACTATACATATTTAACGTTTTCAGATTAACCGTTCGACATTCGAAGATGACGCAAAATTCCGAATGAAAATTTTGTATCCAATTTTGGATCAAGGGATCGTACCAGATAAGGACGGTTTAAATCATCTTACACGAGTCGCATGCAAGCAAATGGAGACTCAAATAATGGACGGTCAAAGGCAAGTAGAAAGTTTTATTTGTTACTCTACTAGTGCATCAAACTATGAACACTCCTTAAAGTGTGATAGAATGAATTGTTTACATTGAACCGCACGAGTCTCTCCGCTAGAGCAACCTTGCGGCGAAATGCGCAATGCCTATACATATTTATAGGGCTTACGGCCAATTTCTTTATCCTCGCTTAAATTTTAAACCGGGTTCACCAGTACGTTTAAACCTGGTTAAGACGTTAGGCGAGAATGAAGAAATCGGCCCTTAGTAGTCCTTCGAGCAAATATGCAGGTGATCTAACACTGTCTATGAGCAGAGAAAAGCAATGCCTTTCGTTGTGAAGCTTCTATTTCAAAAAACATCGTAGTCAATCAGTATCATGCATTATTACTTCATTGAGCCTATGAAACTATGAAGTATGCATAGTAATGAAGCACGGCCAAACAACTTCACTTCTGATTATAAATATAAAGAAATGTATGAAACACAGTACAAACTGCTAGAGGAAACCACATAGTTATCAGTTCTTCGCATCCTGATTTCAATATTGACCATTCTTTACACATCTTCAATCTGGTTCGATTTATAAACTTCGGCATAAGAACGTACATGCGTCTTTGACGGTGGTACTTAGAAAGCGTAATTCGTCATGTTCCGGCACAAAATTATAAAGACGACCGACGACGACGAATTATAATAACTTAAACATTTAAACCAACAGAATTTAAAGGTATACAATTTCTGTTTATAGCGAGCGTGTTTATTTGTTTACATATACAGTTCAATCGTAAATCGACCAAAGGGTCTAACTAAGCCGCAATGTCGTTGAATCGAGCAACAGCGATGCCAGATTTACAGACTGTGGACAGATTTGCTGCACTGAGAAACAAAAATATGCAGAATTAGCATACTTTCATTCCCGTCTCTTTTGCTGTAATTCTCGACGAACATATGATTACGGCCTAAAAGCCAACCGTCAAAATCCACTTTGAATGGAAATTCCAGACAAACCGTTACTAGTCGAACACAGCTCACAACAGTTTATGAAAGAGAAAACTTTTCTCTTTCGTTTACTACCAACATCTGTGATTGGCGTGTAACGGTTTGTCCGGAATTTCCATTCAAAGTGGATTTTGACAGTTGGCTTTTAGGCCGTAATCATATGTTTGTCGAGAATTTTCATGCATTTTCTAGCATATACTTCTAGTAAATATTCAATGAGTGGATAGACCCAATACGTCCAATGCACAAAATTTGCAGCAGAAGAAACGAGAGGCAGATCAAAAAGTATGATATCGGTGATTAAAAAAAAGTTCTGCGTATGCCTGGTCCAGACATTTACAGACTTTTAAAACAGTAATAAACTGACCGATTTTCTTCAGAAAATAATAGATGTGTCCCAGCATGCAAAGAATTACGAATCAAATACCGTTCATACTTTTAACATTTAGATTTTTTTTTAAGAAATTTAGAACTTAATCCACAGACTAACAGACATAACACTATGAGGGAATTCCCTCGAAAAACATCGATCCGACAATTTTCCCAGAACACTAGCTCCACCTTTTATTCACAGTCCCAAACACTAATTTACTGGTGGGTTACCCCTCAGGTTTGGGAACAATTTTTCACTAGTGGCCTATCCCCCATATGCTTGTTCATATGTCAGTGGCGCCATAATTTCAAATGTGGCCACAGTCCCAACTACAAATATATTTAAAATGACCGTTAAAGCGGGCGAAGCTTTGTTTTTGAGTGTTATGTCTGTTAGTCTGTGCTTAATCTTTCACGGAATCTTTTTGGTCTTTTTCGGAGTAACGAACCAATGATCTCTAAATGCGCAGGTATCCTTCTGTTGATCAACAGCATGCGGCAGCTGTTCAAATCGTAAAATTATTTCCACAACTTAGTAATACGCGAGTCACACCAACTGCTCCTGATGAGGTTTGTTATTCTATGCTTATTTAATTTCTCTAATATAATTATAATTATTTTCATGCTAGTCATTTTTCTTTTGGCGCAACGGAGGCAAGGAAAAGGGTGCTCATACTGGCATGATATTTCATCGCATCCGGAATGTCATCAAGCAGCTACCTGCAGGAAAACATAAATATAATCGAGGAACTATGCCTGTAGAAGAGTCCGTTTCAACTGAACTTGTAGAGCGGGCTCAATTGCTCCGAGTAATGCTTGCATCGGCATCAGTAGCAGAACATCTTTGTGATGAAATGGACCGATGCTTTCCAGTCCTCAAACTGTTATTAAAAGAAAAGAAACCCGTTAATGATATCTTGGATATGTTTCCACACCTGTGTTCATATGAAGGATTGGTGGTAACATGTTTATTTTTTATTATTTACTATTTCACTTTATGGTATTCACGGAACATATGAATATTTATATCATATCATATTTTTCTAGATTCGTCAAATGTTTGAGAGATTGTATCCTAACAGAACAGAAGGTCTCAAAATCGAGGATGTCTTCTCTCAGTGTCTATCTTATTCACCGTCCAGATTCTCTAGAGTAGAAGATGGTGAGATATATTTTTTTTAATTTAGCCCAAAGGTCTGTCATAAAATTTTAAATTTGTAAAACTATTCACAGATCACATTCGAGGATGCTTGAGAATAATTTCTCATATGCCAATTCGCGGACAAAAAAGAACGCTGGTAGGCTGTCCAACTGTAGGCGAAGAACATTCGGCTTCAATTTTAATTCGTTGGATTGGGGTAAATGCAATATAATATACATAAGGTTAGATGTAATGATTTTATATCATCATTAGGAGTGCTTAGATACATACGTGGCATCCCCCGCAACTGATTCCAAACTACACATGGTGTGCGTAGCAAGCCCGATGAAAAGAGGAAATTATGCCGTCATTTGTGAGAAAAAAGTTATATTCGAGACTAACAATTCTATTCATGCAGTGGAAATTTTATTCAAATGCTACGCAGTTCTCGGAGTGGAGGTGCCACCTAATTTTAGAATGTTTTGGGACTTTCTGGCATGTGCCATATATAATATAATTCCGCACAGTCAGAGGACAACTGTGAATAGACTCGTCCAAACTTTTATTGAAGTTTCCCGCGCACGTATTGACAACAAATAAAAGGACAACTTTTTTATACAATACTTACTAAAAACCATAAAATTTAATAAACAGAAGTTTCTTTAATTATTATTGTAAAAATATTCCATAAGAAAAGAAAGACTGCATTGTGTTGTATCCAAAACAAAATTTTGACGGCCAATTTCTTCACTGGATGTAAACCGGTTTAGTTCCAGTTCAAATGCAACAATCGATCATGAACCAATTTAAATAGGAATCGGTTGTTGCATTTCTTCTTACAGAAACCATTCAGAATTGCAAGTCATAATCCGGATGTTTCTCAGTAAAGTTCAGTCAGAAATGAGCCGGAATTCCGGCTGGCTCCAGTCAGTATTCCGGCTCCAGTGACACAACCTATTCTAACTAGAATCGGTTGTGTCACTGGAGCCGGAATACTGACTGGAAACAGCTGGAATTCCGGCTCATTTCCGGCTGAACTTTACTGGGTTTTAATGAAATATTGCACTCATAAATTGGGTAATATTCTACCCAAAAACTGAGGAATTACAACTGGCTTTGTTGTCTACTCAAAAATTGGGTAAGCTTCTGCTCATAATATGAGTAAAAATCGATCAATTTTTGGTTTTGTTGAAGTTCTACTGAACCCAAAATTTGAGTAATGTTCAACTCAAAGTCTGCGTAATAATTACTTAATTTTTGGTTTTGTTAAATTTGTACTGAACTCAAAATTTGAGCAATGTTGAACTCAAAATCTGAGTACTAGTGAAGCACTTTTGGGTTTAGTGTAGATAATATTGTACTCAAAAACCGAGTAATAATTACTCAGTTTTTGGTTCATGCTGGCTTACTCAAATTTGAGTAACTCCGGAATTACTCAATTTAAGGGTTGTTCCACTTTATCTGGAAATGGGTGGGATTAAACTCATTTTTGAGTAACTTTTTACGAGCGTGTAGAATCGGTTGTGTCACTGGAGCCCGTGTACGAACTGGAATCAGCCAGAATTCCGGTTCAATTCCGGCTGAGCTTTACTGGGTTAGGCAATCCATGAGACGTTTCCGATCAGCTGATTATTTCTTCTGACGTTACTCCGACGGGCGACGTCGCGTCCGACAATATCATTGATTCGATCCAATATCAAACGAATCGGACTAACAAAAGATGTTTGTCGGACGAGTTTTTCTGTTTGCAGGAGTAGACTTGTTGACAAAACCCACCGCTGAATTGTCAAACAAACGTCTCATGGATTGCCTACACGCAACCATAAAATAACCTACAGAATATTGCGAATCTTTTCTAAAATCCACATCGTGACATTTCAGCCATGCGCCACTAAACCGTGCGCCTAATTACGCGCAGGTTCACTTTGTATTAGTGCAAGCGAAAAAACGGTTTGACGTTTATTTTTGTTTCGTTCGCACTCATGTGTGTCACATATAGCAACAAATCGACGAAACGCTAGGTTATCTCAGGATGGACAATAAGTTCTTTTAACTTAAATGTTAGGTACGTTTGAGCTGTGCGTCGCTTTCGCACTTATTAGTGTTGTCAAAAACAAAACGAGAGATTCGACTCAGTCGAGGTCTTCCGTGCAGTAAGGTTTTTTGAGTTGTTTGGGGAACAATAAAAATTAGGTAAATTCAACTTAAATTTAAGTAAATTAAACTCAAGGTTGAGTTATTATTTTTGCCGTAGTTAAATGGAAACTACCTTCAACACGGTTTACCTAATTTTACCTTCCTTCACGATACCACGAGATTGAGTCTAAAGTACTTAATTTTAGCATAGAGAACTGACATATAAGCTAGAACAAACTTTCCCGAAGAACCTGTGTAAACATTTAAATGAAAATACGTTGAAAATCACCATCGTATAGAGGTTTGCATGCGTGAGTCACCATTGTATCCAAGTTTGCATACAAGTCACGTATAGCGATTGCTGACCGATCGAAGCGCCGACTAGTGGCAAGTTACTACTTGCTGTTGTCATTTCAAAGCGACAGTTTAATTTCTTACACAAGTCGAAAACTTTACTTGCATGTCAGTTCTTAGTGATTTCAGGTAATTTTTCGGTGGCGTGTATAATTACCTGTAAACGAAAAGGCGACAAAGCTGGTTTAAATCAATATGGTATAAATAGGTGTAGCAGATCACATGGTTTGTTAATGTTGGAAACCAAAAATATGTAAATAATCCAGAAGCACGTCGGGTCAACATCATAGCGTTCACACGATTTAATGGGAACTGAACGAAAGGTATGACGAAAGCAAGTCGATTTATTATATTGCACAGTTCCCACCAAATCGAACTGCACAGTATGAAAGTGTGATGAATCAAAAGTGTGATCGAAAGTGCAACTCCTTCGACCTGACAAATTATTGACATAGAAAAGTGTCAAAAACAAACTTCTTCTTACTTTTAGTAGCTGGAAGGTTAGCATGGCTGCCAGTATCCTGGTTTTAACAATTAATTTGATTGAAAAAGTTAATTTTTGTCGATTTCATATCAATTCATTTGGCAACCGTGAAAAATTGATAGCGAAGTGCATCAAAATCCAACTTTCAAAGCAATAAGCAATATCACAAACACCACTCATGTAAGATTCATCTTATGAATACCAAAGTGCCATCTTAGCCCTACCTGTATATACCACGTTAGGGGCAGAGCACATAGTTCAATGATGTTGGTAGATAAAAAACCAAAAAAAATCAGAAACTCAACAGAAGGATGTCGTATGGTTCGATTCAATGCCAAGTGAAGGGGCGGTATATTTCTGCAGCTTCTATGTAGCATGAAAAAGTACCAGGCTGTTTACACCCAAACTAGAGCGAATATAGTAAGTATTATACCGATATTATTACTATTTGGCATTTCATAAGATGTTTGAATATCTGGACCATTCACAGATGCCTTTGACGACTAAATTACTTGCTCAATAGGCCATATCACCCGTGAATAGAAAAATGCTTCCGGTTAACGATTTTAGTTGGCTCCTACTATGACGTTGGACCGATTTTGTGAGACGTCGAACTGGAATCAATCCACCCAAGAAACGTTACGAAATAAAGAAAACAGAATTAGCTGAGGAGAAACGTCTGATGGAATGCCTAATCGTCAATATGCTGAGGATTGATAATACCACAGACTAACAGATTTACATTTTGTCACATTAGAGGTAAGATAAAACGCAACATAACATGTTTTTTATAGGAAAAACAACATTTGATTCGTGTGACGTACATTCGTGGGAGTTGATTAAAAATTTGGGATAGTTTTGAGCCGCGGATGAAATTCAGGACAGTATTTCTTCGGCAAAGCAAATGAACGATCTTCAAATTTCCTATTACATTTATTTACCACTAAGCGAACGCGGTGTTGTGAGTGACGACTAGGGATACTGTACCCTATCTCATCTTAGCAACTTCTCAATTCATCCCATCCATTTGAACACATTAGAACAGTGTCTGTTATATCTATTCAACGCATTAGCTGAAATGGGTCATAACGTCCGAGGTCATAAGGGTGCGTATTTCCTTTCAGATAAAATTCCACTGAGAATGCCTCGAAAAGCGGCCAGCTTTGAAAAAGAAAAAGTAATTTTTTGCCGCCCTTTCAACAATCTTTATGAAAATTAATCAATGTGTTTAGGGCATTGGTAGAGCATTACCGTTTGCTTTTCATGATGATTTTGCCAACGGCGTGGAAGAAAACAGCTTTTTTCATTTTCAAAGAAGGCCACTTTTAAAGCTTTCTCAGTTGAACCTTTTTTTGTTGGAGACGAACCACTGCGACGACGAGTTGAACCTTAATAATTCGTCCACTTTTACGTTCGCTCCGCGCTTTTTCTTTTATTCAATGTGCGCGCAACTAACGCACATTATTTGCATGATGATGCGAATATATATAATATCAACTGCAACCATAATATTTTCACCCAATACAAAATTTTCTTAATTTTTAATTAGGTTTCGGAAAATGACTGGATAATAGTATTAACTTATGAAGATTGGAAGCATCTTCTAGAAAACATCGCACTCAACCGCACTGTACTCAGCATGCGTATCCAAATAGCAATTATCGGAATATTCATATAATATATGGAATGATATTACATATTGCATTTAGTTAGTAAGGCTCAGAACATATCAAGTGCAGAACACGCATAAAATTAAGATTTTAATATTTGGTTGCATGAAAATATGATTTTCTTCCTTGTTTTTAACAATGAAAATGAAAGTTTATTGATCATTCAGAATATATATCGAACAAACAAATTATATTCAAATTAAAATGCATAATGTTATATGTTTTTATTTATAATTTATAGCTGGTTCAACCAGAACCATTCTAAAAATACCCATATTGATTGTATTCAAAAGGACTTCAACTGAATAAAATCAATTTCGAAATATATGTCTAAAAAGCAGGATTTTTTTTAAATCAAAAGAAAAAACAACGTTACATTCAACCAAAGCTTTAAATCTTAAATCTAAAATATTGACGTTCTAATTTTAACTACGAAAGATTTTGAATTTAAAAACAGCATGGCTTAAATTCAAAACTGACATTTGTTAAAATCAATTGAAGAAAAAACTAGATTGAACAAATCAACCTCCCTAAAATTAGCATATTTGTTTCAGAAATTCAACTAAAAAATAGTTGATTTTAATGCAAAAAAGTTTTGAATTTAGAGAATATATTAGTTGAAACCAACAGAAAATAGCATTAAATTCAGCACAAAATATAGTTGAGAAGATGGAGAATGTGTCTCCGCTAAAAGTGACAGCATCATTTTCTCGTCAAATCAACAGAAAAAACAGAAATTCCAACTAGCATTTTAGCTCTATTTAGGAGGATGGAGAACAACTAATCAAAATCAGCAATTTGAGAATTTGCTTAGTTGTCCTAAATAATAACTAATTAAATTCAGTAAATCAACTAAGGTTTTCGCATCTGAGCCGAATTTTGGTTCTCAGTGCAATAAAAAAATGAGTTTTTTTGGTGTTTAAAATTTTAAACAAAAATTCATTGCGAAGAATCGTAAATTATTGGATGGAAAAGATCGTTCAAGTACACGAGAATATTAATACAAACAATTCAAAAAAAATTTATGAAGATCGGATGAATAGTTTTTGAGGTATCACGTTCACCGCAACGGTATTTTTCAAAAAACATAGTTCCGAGATAATTGCGTTTAAAGTTTTGTGTTAACGTCACTCGTGGAAGAACCTGCGCGCTGCGATCGGCTGTAGTTTGAAATCTGGTGCTCCGATCTGGATAAAATTTCGCACAGATATTTTCAAAAGTATGTACTTTCAGAATATTCAATAAAAAAAAATTCGGTTTTTTGAGTTCCAACTTTGTATATAACCCCTTAATACAAAATAGATAGAAGCATCAATTGTTTAGATTGTTTGTACCCTTGTTTATACCATTTATAAGTTTCAAGATATTCAATCTGAAACTTTAAAAATCGTTTTTCTCGAAATGTGCAAAATAGCGCTTGTCATAAGATAGCACAACAGTGACGATATGTTTTAATTTTCATCAATGATGTTAGCACAGTGAATCCAACACTGAATCTGACAAATCAGATAGACTTGTTGATCTATATTTTTCAGTAGCATACTGCTTCGTCATAGGCTCTTTTTTGAACCATAAAATTACAGCACACCATAATAATCCAGGACCTGCTATGTCATCGATTCTCTAGTCTTTTGCTTAGAACCGCGTCCAATCAATCATTCGTTCCGTTACGGGTAGTTTACAAAAGGCAGCCAATCTGCTGGATTTTCGAGAACCTACTCCCACACTTCGGAACGGTTGCAAGCGACCACATCAGTCACGCTCGAGGCATCTTCGCGCAATGTGTACTATGATCAGCCAGCTCTGGGGCTGGCTGGATAATCGTAGCAGTTGTGCGGCACGATTTGACCGCGGTTGCCGCCTCCGATCACTATCTATTCCAACCAACCGTTGCGACCAGTTCAGTGGCAGCAGGCTGGGCTGTCATTCAGCGATCAGTGGCGGCACAAATTTCCCAACGTGCAAGCAGTGCGGTGCGGTGTCTTGTATCACTGTGTAACAGTGCTCTATGGAAATGCATCAGTGAACGTTTGCAATGAGCCGTGCCAAGTTGGGATATTGTTTAAAAAAATCACTTCTTTCCAATCGGCAACTGCAGAAAAATGTTACCCTTCGAAGCAGTAGTCGGTATGTAGCAAACCACACCCTGGCCTTAACGGTAAGGAACCGCAGTATTCTCGGCGTTCAGTCCACTACGGTTTGACGCGGGTAGGATAGCGAGAGGGGAGCAATAATTGTAGTAAATGCCTAGGTTTTTCTGTGGCCTTATTGGATTTAATGTTCGATCAAAGGGAGTAACTTTCAACGTAGTCCTAGAAATAGAGAGACACGAGTAAAATGATCTACTTATGCCCTGGATATCAGCTTTCACGGCAAAGTAAAGGAAGCGATTCGGCAAGAAAGCCACTCAATCTACCTGAAATGCTTTTGCGGTTAAACAAAACTAAGGAGAAATGTATTTCTCGATTAGAGCGTAATCAAGCTAGAAGTAAGCAAATAATTATTTTATTACAGTGTGCACCCAAATGGTGCATGATTCACGAGCCGCATCATTGTGGTCAACGTGTTGTTGTAGTATAGGGCGGTGAGAGCGAAAAAACACCAAATCTCGAAAACGTGATCCAGTAGTCAAAATAAAAAGCAAGCTATTTTTAATTGAGTGGGAATGCATACCTAATTGGAAAACGTGCGTAGCGTTGATTATGTACGCACCCATTACCCAGGGCCAGTAATTGGTGGCGTTCCGAAAGAAAACCGAACAGTATCGAGAGAAACTAACTGCAAATAGTAGCGGGAAGTGCAACACTATGATGTTTCAACTGTCAAATGGAAAATTAACACTTTCAGGAAAAGAAATCTGGTTTAGATGCAGTATCGGACATAAGTTAAGACATGATATATGGGGAACTGCTATTATGTGAATACTTTCAATAAGTGTCGCAAATGAAGTATCATATAGTTCGAATTATATTGGCATCACCGCTCCAAAATATTGCGAGAAAAAAGTAAAACAATTGTCAAATCAAATCAACTATTATTGTTGCGTAATCATTGTTTGACATGTAAATTTGCTTACATATAAAGTTTGGCAACATTTTTTTGAAAATCTGTTTCAGAAGACGATTTTATTTACAAACATGGAAACTGCCCATAAAAGCATAAGAGTCCCATATGTATTACTTTCGAAAATGAGTTATCTGTTGGATTGTATTCTATATCACTACTAAATCACAATGGACAAATAAAATTACAAGGTTTGTTTAGAAGTTATAAAAAATACCATCACATGGTAGTCCCATCCATTTGGCTCAATGAAAATGTAAATTTTGAACAGCGTTTTTCTCGACTTACTGTTTTTCAATATGGGACTCTTATGCTTTTATGGGCAAGAAATATCCTATCCAGAACAAAAAAACAAAACAAATAATATCTACCACCGAGTTGGTTTAATTATTTTCTATTCAATTCGTTTATTTAAGGTCCAAAAGACTTTGGGTGAGCGTCTATACGAATTGAATAGTATGCGTTGGAAAAATGTGTTCAACTTTGTGCCCGGTTTATCTATATAAAGCATTAATTAAACTCTTAAAGAAGAAAATGAGTTTATTTATTAGAATATCACGATTTAAATTATGCAAAATAATTTCTCGAAAGACAATTGACCGGGCGGAATGGTGCTTTTGAAAAAGTCGCGGTGATGTTTTGTGACATCACCACACTGTGGTGGGACACGCAACACAACTGTGTAATAAAAAAAACTACAGCCACTTTTTCAAAAGCACTATTCCGCGCCGTTTTACAACAACTATTTTGAATAATTTGAATCGTGATAATTTCATAAATCGACGAATTTTCTTCTTTTAGAGTTGAATAAATGCTTTATAAGAATGAGCCGGTGCCAAAGCTGTACACAATTTTTCCTACGCACCTCACTGTAAAAGATTAATGGAACCGTGGGTCTAATATATATGTGCAACATGTAAAAAGTTGCTTCAATTATTTCCTACATTGTATATAATAGATAGCGCAATCGCTTTGAATATCTCAATTGAAATAGCTATGCTTGGCCTAGTAAGAACTAGGGACCGGGAATAAGTAAATTCCGACACATGGGACTTGAAATTTTCATACTTGTCCGAACTTGGTGAAATTTAAAGTTTTTTCGAAGGCCTTAAAAAGTTTACCGTTAAAGTCTCATTCACATACCAGATAGAGCGTGTTAACATGTGCTTGTGAAAGGTTTATACGCAACGTACTACAACGGATTTGCTTGAAAACCTGGTAAAATTGCAGAAGTGCATGTCATCACTGAAAAAATAAATTCGCAAATAGAATGAAAATTAAAGTACAATGCACAAGTTCATCGAACAATAGTTTTCATATTTATTTACATATTTTTTTCATTCGATTTTTTTGACGCGATGTTTGGCAACAACGTTTTTTTTAATAAAAGGGGTGTAGTGGGCAAAAAATCGCTTAATTATCCGCTTAATCCTTTAGTATTGAACCTCTAGAATGGTCTCCCGCAATCTCGGTGGCCACGCTGAACTTCTTTGGTTTTAAACAGCCATGTATTCTTCGCGCGTATTTGCTATAACACACGCAGATTTCAATCTATTGGCAACAATTTTCGAAAAACTTACAGCGATACAAATATAGTGCAAACAATATACTCTAAATTACTTCTACCCAAATTGTCAAGAGAAAAGACCCAATGAGTCATTTTCTACAGCGTTTTGTCCCTAATGCAATTTGATGTAATACACCCTTTATTAGCGTTTTTTTTTTTCTAAAAACCGCGTTTTTCAAATTGGCGAACACGACAACTCAAAAACTAAAACAAACTAATCAACGAGCTGATTTGATTTTTTTTATAAGAATGCACAACTTATTTATCCTGTGGATTAACCACAGAAAACTGAATAAAAATTTTTTCTCCCTATTATTTTGAAGAAAAATGAGCGAATTTTACAGTAGAATATGAGATTTTTCGGTTTTTATGTAGCCATTTTCCGAAATTCGAACTTTTTTCTTCTCTTTTTGATTCATCGAGTAACTACAAGTCTAAGCTTTACAAATCTTATTAAATGTCCTGTGTCAGACAATTTTATCCTCGACGTAGAAATGGTTGGACGTATACTCATAGAACGCTCGTATGCGTGGTTCTGCATGACTGAACATATTTTTTTCAAGCACAATGAATATATAAATAGATTTTAATTCATATCAAAATTATGCCAAAATAAGATATTATATCACGACAAAATATATATCTCTGTATGATATAAAATATAGCTGGATAGTTGTTAAAATATCAAGTTTTTATACCAAAAATGTATCGGTTATATCTTATTATATCTCAATCTATTTTAGTATAAAGTATCTTTGATGCATCTTGGTTTGATAAAGTAATTATGTCACATAGACGAATATTTTATATTTAATTAAGAGTAGTAGATATATCTGGAAATATCAGAATTATATCACAAAAATTTAATTTTTTTCGTCTCTTTTTAAATTATTATAATAATTTTTTGTGAAAGATAATATTCAATATTCTCATTACTGCAAGTGTCTGTCTAAAAATGTGCATTTAATTTCGTTGTATTTCAGATTTTATTATTGATATTACCGTTTCAGCTACTTGATAGAAGTTCTTCTAAACTAGAACTCGCTTTTAGTTCAGCGTACTTTTACAATCTGCTCATTTGTTTTTCTCTCTGAAGGCGTTCCTGTTTTGCGCTTTACATCCTTAGTCGATTTAGAATGCTTATACCGATTCTTTCACACGTTCTTCTTACTTATACTCTTCTTTAATAGTTTGCCTGCAGTTTATATATGTTTTGCTTCCATTTTTCACCAGCGTTTACCGAATGCTGCTCTTTCGGCTTATCGTATACCGAAACATGTCTAATTAAATATTTAAGTTACTTGCTGCTTCGTGGTCCTGCAGCGGAACATTTTCTCTGTAGTGTTCTGTAATCAACCAGTAACGTACATTCTCTAATGTGATTACATTCCAACCTATGACAAGACAAGATCACTAGTGTTGCGATTTGGAACCAGTCATTGGGATTATCCATCTCTGGTGGCATCATCATAGCTTTGCCAAGCTGTCTTGGAAATATATTATTTGGTTGTTCTTACTATGTTGTATGGTTGACATAAATATGTTATATTATTTGATACCATTATTGACAAATCGAAACATGATAAAATTTCAATTTAATATTAATTCGTTCCAAACGACATATATCAAAATTATATCCTCTGATGATACAAATATTAAAATGAGCAATAATTTTGAAATATCGTTGATATGGTTTTTTGATCGGGAACATTACACAAAAGACCCATTGTTACCGTGCCTTTAAAATCGTAAAACAAATTTCCATTTGAGCACTTTACTCCAGACGCCTCCCTTAATAGAAACAATCTGGCAAAATCGATTTTTTAGTTTTTTGCTTTTAGTTTTTTGCTTCAAATGATTATGTCCGAGGATTGGCTCCAGTTATCTTGATGTATTATGTTTTTATGTTATTCATTTTCAACACAAAATTACGCGAATTGCGAGAAAAATGCAATTTAAGTTTTAAACTGGAAATATAGCATATTTGGCAACACTGTAACCAAAAATAACTATTTTTTCTAGATTCTCTGATTTATTGCCTTCAAAATATATCTCACGGATTGTTAATGGACCAAATGAAACCAAAGATATGATTAAAAATTAATAATTGATTATTTTTTCTATGGAAAATTTTCCATGTACGATTATTACACGCCATAAAAATTTTGTCATCAATACGCACCTATGACACTTGTGAGCGAGACTTTTGTTTACATTTATAGTGAAAACTCGCAACATAGTCAACCGATCTTAATACAGAATAGATAGAAGCATCAATTGTCTTCTTTGAATTATTTATACTATTTATAAGTCTCAAGATATTCAATCTCAAACATTAAAAATCGGTTTTCTCGGAATGTACAAAATGGCACTTGTCATAAGATAGCACAACAGCAACGACAAAACATTTTTAAAAGAATTACTATTAGCGAAGCGAATTTGATCTAATGTTTGAATAGTTCTGTTCCAATAGTTTGAACAAGTTGTGCAATCACCGCGGGAACCAATAGATAATCATGCTTGGATGTAACAAATTATCATTCAATGTACACCTCCTGGTAATCCAAAGTTGTGTGTTGATCAATACCAGCACCGTGCAGGCTCGTACGTAAATCGCAGCAAGCAAGAAAAGGAGTGTTAGTCCGACAATTGTTATTACTATGGGCCGTATATAGTACTGCGCACTAGACAAGTGTCACGGGAGGAGAAAGACTGAGGGTTTTATGCTGGAAGTCTCGCGTGATTCATTTTAGTCTCTGGGTGTCAGGCCGTCAGGAGATCCATTAGGTGCCTAACAATAGGTTTTCGGATATCATATCATAATATGATAACGACGAATAATGAGAAAATGTCTAGCAATATACTCAAATCAAAGAAGTCAAACAAGTAAAACGAAAAGCACCAAATCATTTCGAAAACAATAAATAAAAATAATATACCGACTGCTGCTGCTAAAAAGGGAGCGATTGTATTCGCGACGAAAACATAATATAATTTTGCCCAAGAAGATTAAGATTTAAGAGATTAACTGTAGGTTAAACCTTACTTTGCAGGACAGACATACTAGCAATTTGACGTGCACGTCTGTTATTATTATTTTAACTACACGCAGAGAAATAAGGCATATTCGAATCAAATATTTTGCGACTTTGATTCTAAGTCAAAGATTTTGTTAAAACAGAAATGCAATTTCTCTGTTTCAAATACCAAACATTGTTGGTACAAAAATATCGGCATTGGTGACAAAATAATCTGCATTTTGATTCTAAAATCCCTGCAAAAAGCAGGGAATATTCGTATCAAATATATTCAAACTTTGATTCAAATTCAAGTATTTAGTTGAACCCAAAAAGCATTGGTTGGTTGTACAATAGCATTATTTAAAACAAAAGTATTGCTGTTAGATTTAGAAATATTGCTTGAAAATGGATAGAATGTGTTTGGTTCGATCTTTGTTGTATCATACAAATAAAAAAATGGACGCATCGGAGGTCGAGAATAAAGAATTGGAGTTCAAGACGCTAGATTTAGACTATTTGAGCATTATAAAAATGTAAATACAATTTGATTAGTGCAATTCGGTCGTGAGTGCTTTCATAGGTGAGAAAATTATTTATTAATGGGGTAATACCTAAGAACCTAATATTATTGTTATTATTCCAGAAAATTGATACATCGTCGAAATTTATCGAACGAGAGAAAGCAGAGGAGCTAAAACAGCATTTTTTAGCGGAAAGCTTGGAAAAGTTGTAATTTACGCAAATATGCAAATTGGAATTTGGGATTGGGATTCGGTGCAAAATATGAGCATCTTAGGGTAGAAGAAAAAACAAAAATCAAGATGTTAATATTAATTACACCTTTTTTGAAAACAAAATAAAAGTTTTTTGATTCAAATAGATTTTTTCATTGTTTTAAAAAGGAAAAGCATATTTCAACTAACAAATAACATACTTTGTTTCAAAAAAGGATATCATAGATTCAAATAAAATTATTATTGAATCTGCACAAAATCCTATGGCGGCTTGTTAGTAGAAACAACAAGCATTTTTTTGGAATCTAACAACAAATATTTTTGAATCTAAAAAAATTGCAATTAGGCCCTGATTCAAAAATATATATTTTTGATTTCTAAGCGAATTATTTTGGAATTTAATATACATTTTTCTGTGTGTACTAACAAAAGAAGCAAGGCTTATTACGAAAAGATAAAGAAGAATGGTAAGAAATAATTTACTAATTTATTAAACAAAATTAGATTTATCAAATTCTAAAAGATGCAGGAAATGAAGAAGAGGATCCAGTTTTAGTCGCTTCTTACGACATTGGAGCAGGAACCCAGTGGATCAACTCTTCACTTCCGTCGCCGGATTCCACACGATCTCAGGCCGGGATTTATCTGAAGCAATATAATAATGATATTAACCTACTAGTGGACACTAGCCCTTTCTGCGATTATCAGATATCTAATAAACGACAAAGGATTATCAAAGTATTTATTACATTGTGGGAAAAGCAGAATGCGTCATAGGCGAAGAAAGCTTTCTTGGAAATGATTTTTCCCTTGATTGCGAGCAATGGAATTGCTTACTTCATTCTCGAGTGAGCAAGAGAAAAAATTACTGGATTATTTTAAAAGAACTTTGAGTCGAGTGATTAAAAATTAGAGGGAAACTTCCTCTTCGCAAAGTGCAATTGAAGCGTCGGAGTGGAACCGTTTATCATCAACTGTATTTTTCAAACATCCTAAGGTCATCCAGAAACCGATTTTTCGACTGATCTCAACCTCTCAGATAATGATTTGGCCTAAAAACTGAATACTACCCGCTGAACTGTTGACAAAAAATCTACAAATGTTAACGAGAAATCAAACATTCCAACCGAAGCCCCAAACAACAAACAGTGGTCCAATTTCAAGCCCGTATGCTATACAACCATGAAGCTTAATGGATGTGTTTCGAAGATTCATATGCGAAGCTGATTTTAAAAAAATCTTTCTCGTGGCTAGTTTCGTAACAGGTTTAAGTTTGTTTTCAAGAAAAAGAATTATAGTTTCCAAGATAACCAGCCGTTTTCGTGACGGATAAGACTAAAATGGAATACCATGATATACATATTTTACCTTTAAGTAAGTCTCATGATGGTGTAGTTACGTTTTGGCCAGGCATTTGCGTTGTTTTATTGGTTCTTCACAAAGAAGCAAAGCTGTTGATGCCAATTTGTACGTATTCCATCGTTTGTAGGCCAAGTAATTAATGAAATAGTGAGGCACCCTCCTTAATATGGTGAAAATAGGCACTTTACCCTAGTATAAAATTTAATGAAATGACATGAATGAATACACCAAACAGAATAAATGAATTAAACTAATAAAGTTGAACATTTGATAAATTTGGTCAAACCAAATAAAATCAATAAAATTATTAAAGCAGAACAAAGAAATAAATCAGTTAAATTTTAGAAGAAAATATAATTAATAGAAAAAAATTGCTGAATCATTAAATTTAAATAAAACTTTAACTATTAAAGCCCGTGAAAATTATACAATTGGTTGTCTTTTATCATGGTCTGCCTAAACCCAACTCCTACCAGCAGAAGACAAAAGATTAGTCCGTATCATTTTAAGCTATCTAGATATGTCAATTCCTTGCTCGCATTTGAATACAATGGCTAAAAACTTTCGACAACTTTCCCTACTTAGTGATCTCTAGCCAACTGAATGTAGTTAGAACAAAAATGAAGAAAATTAATAAAACTACTTAACTTTAAAGGGTTGATAAATGAGATAAAGCTGCGAAGATCTTCTTCATCAGCTTGGGATGCGAAGAATTTCGGCAACAAATTAAAATCTTATTTTGATCTCAGTTCAAATATTTTTTTCAAATATGTCTTCAAATATTGATTTCATTTTTGCTATCATTACATATTTTGCGAAATTTATAAATCTTAGAGAGTTTAAGTTGCAGAAACAGTGGTGGTGGCTATTTAGTGTAATAGCGCAATTTGCTGTTTTCGATTTTGGTCTTTTAACCGTTAAACGACCAAAACGATATTAGCTTGAGCAATCCTACTTGCAACAACACACCATCAAGTTAATATTTTCTTGTTCAAAGTTCTTCAAAAAAAATCTTTTGTGGGACTTTGAACATTTTTTGATCGTCAAATTTTACAAACGCGTTGAACTGAACAAAAGCAAAAATTGCTAGAGGTTTAGTGTTTCTACTAAACAATTGTGAAGAAACATGGCCATACAAATTGTTAAGCCACGCTCTATTTTTTTTTAAATGACTTCATGACGGCATAATTTTTTTTTATTTGGATTGGGGCCGTGCCTGTTGGCTGGCTACGTCCTTGATGGATAATTCTTAACAAGATTCAGGTTTGGTGGACTGTGGAGTCCACCTCGACACCAGCTGATTCATGTCGAAACACAATTGAAGGCAAAATATGTAGTTAAATTTTACACGAAAAGAAATCGATTCTTAACTGAAAATAGAGAATAGCTTCAGAAAACTGGCCTGATGCACGGTTCTATCGCACGAAGGGCGCCCCATTGATACTTTGGAGCGTACGTAGCAAAAGAAAAAAAAACTCAAAATATTTGGAAAACTGTTTTTGCTATTGAATATCCTCTATTTTAATGGCGTCAATATCAAATTACAAGAACTCAGCCTTTCTTTCGCCGACGATATGATTTTTTTTTTTCGAGAAATACGGGATAAAACCGATGCCGAGTTCCTTCAGAGTGAACTGGAGAGCTTTAGTACGTGGTGTGATCTAAACAGAATGGTTTCGAACCCGAGTAAATGCTCAATTGTTACGTTCACGCGGAAACGTCATCCGATTCAGTTTAACTACAATTTCTTCGACTTGAACATTCCAAGAAACTCTCACGTTAAGGATCTCGGAGTCATCATGGATTCGGCACTAACATTCAAACCACATACATCATTCATTGTGGATAATGCATCAAGACAGCTTGGATTCATCTCGCTCTATTGTGCGATGATTCGCTCAGCACTAATATTGTTCTGCTGTTTGGAATCCGTACTACCAGAACGGCGTTGACAGAATCGAGGCAGGTTCATATGCTTTGCACTCCGACATCTTCCTTGGCAAAAAAAAGATTTCAGCTGCCGAGCTACGAAAACCGTTATCAGTTAATAAAGCTCGACACACTATGCATCCAAAGGGACAGTTTGTCACGGACTTACTGTCTGCCAGGGTGGATTGCCCCTAAATCCTCCGACACCCGGATCTTCAAGCTCGCTTGTCGCCTTTTTTGAAAACAGGTATTAGTGTCGAACATTTCCAGTGCAATGGAAACGTTTGGTGCTGAAGCGACATATTGAAAAGTTTCGCGAGTGGTGTAGCCAAGATGTCCGAGCATTTTTTCAATACAGCTGCAGGCATTGTCTTCTGGATAGTGAACTCTTGGGTTCTGTTTGTCACGGACTTACTGTCTGCCAGGGGGATTGCCCCTAAATCCTCCGACACCCGGATCATTTCGTTGAAATAAATTACTCTTTGAAATTTGCGGCAAAACCAAGAAAAAAGTTCTTCTTTATTTGGTGAGGCGAACTTGACTAGAGATAATAGATAAGACAAGTCTTTGATTGGCCAGAAAACTTTTTTTGCACTTCTATATTAACACAAACCTACAAATTATTACTAAATCTTTGATTTCATATATAATATTAGTTGACTATTAATTTCTGAAGCGAACAAATAGTTTCGGCAAGGTTTTTCAATCAAATATCCCTATGTGAGATGGGTTGATTGCGTTTTTTAAATCTCATGTTGGCTAAGCAATTAAGTGTCGAACTCTCAATCCGGTCAATATCAACTCGAAATATTTTTAATATTTTAGAACAGTGATTCGACTATGACAGATGTATTCAAATAACTGAAACCAAGTTCGGTAGGTTGCCGTAATTCTACTTTTAAAAATAATTATTATTGATTTTATAGCTCTCTACAATTGTTCTATACTATGAGATCCTGGTACAAGCAATTGATAAACATATTCTGGAATAATAAACTTCGAATGATTTGAAGCATTACTAAAATGATTTTCTTACAAACTTAAAACAAAACTGAACGTTAGATTCGGTAGTCCACGGTCGTTAACTTACCATTTTATTGATAAAATATATAGTCAATTTTGATAAAACTTTGTTTTAAGAAAAACTTTCTTTTTTTAAATCCCTTAAAAACTAAATTTAATATAACATTGCTTCCATTAACTTTAGAATATAAATTCGTTTTTTTCACCCACCGAAAATTTTCCACTGTGTTTCCATTATAATTATAATCAATGTACTCTTAGAGTTACTAGACTAGTCGAAAAAACTTAGTGTTTACATCATCGTTACAGTATGTTTACAATAAACTGTGCAAAGCCTGTTTCACAAGTGGAGAGGCTCCCCTACCCATTAACTCTAGCCAGCAGAAAAAGAACCTGCCGAAAAAACATAAATCAAGATATAATTTGCTTCAAATAAAAAAAGCAAAAAAACTGCTCCCTCGATAACCAATTCTCATCTGCCGAGTAGTACAGTATGTTTCAATTTACTCCCATAACACCATACCGTTAACCGATTGGTGGTGGTTAAATGCTGCAGATGTATTGCAATACATAGTTCGCACAATCAGTCACGACCGGCGCTCGGCCAGACGGACACGGAACATGAAAACTGATGAGTTATGGATGCGAAATTCCACATGCTTCTTTTCCCCCTGCACTGACTGTATGGTTTTCGCGAATTGTATGACGCCATGCCACCAAGAATCAAATCTCCCGTATGTTGAGAGCATAGTGTAAATAAAAATCCCGAAAAACGATAGCACACGCTCGCTCTCGGTACTCATTTGTAGGCAATCAATCATATTGAAAACGACACTGGTTGATTGCGTTGCGGTGCGTGTCAGTCCATGAAAGTGAAGCCCGGGTTGTAAGGAATTAATGGTTATTTATAACATATGCAAAGCCAGACGGGAAATGATCAGCAGGCCACAATGCTTTAGGTCCAACGAGGTATGTCGATAGGAATGTGTCAAAAAGTCAACGAGGTATTAAGAGACGAATAAAAAAATTGGAAACATGTATGTAGGATGGTGTGACAGCACGGAATTTCTCACCACCACACACTACGGTCAACGGGCACCAATTCCAAACAACTTCGTCGCAAAACTGTACACCAATTAGCATGTAATTTGTCTTCGTTCGTGCTGGGGAGAGCCTGTGGCTCAAACGCACACGCGATCACGATCCAGCAAACATGCCCTCTAGCCACCACATATACTCCCAATAGCACCGGCACGATATAAATGAAGTCGTTTCCTGTAAGACCAAATGGCCTTATTTCGAACGTATTCTTACGAATTTAAGTTATCATCACCTTCAACACACCGCCGTCATCAATTGTGAACACTATCGGAACAATCGAGATCATGTTCAGCAGTTGTTCGTAAAGCATGCATACTGCTGATGGTTTGAACGCAAACCGCACAGTGAGTGAACTCATCAAATTGTGGTCAAATTTAAATAATCACCAAATCACCTTTCGGCGGGCTTATTTCACTGTTAGCCGAACAACAGAATTCATCACTAAATGTGTAGACAGACCACGCACAACTGTTCCGATCGTTATCGACAGTGGGAAACATACGAAAAGCCTTCTATTTGGTATACCTTTTCTCTATTTATCATTGTCGATTTCGTCTAAATCCATAAATCATATTTCTCCCTTGCAAGCAATCGTTGGCTGCGGCTCTTTTTTGTTTCTGGGTGCAAGATTTTGAGTAATGATGATGATCCAAAAGTCGATGAAGAGTTTGGAAACATTTGTAGGTCCCTTTGTGTAGTAAAAGCAAGACAAAAAGTGTGCTGGTTTTGGGCAAGATAAAGATTGGTATTGTAGTATTCGAATAATTGCATATAGGTAAGTATAACGAGTACGAAGAAAACCATTACACTGCTAGGTAACTTTATGCCCATTTATTCTATGGTTCTCATCTCCGCATCAAATGGTCTTTCGGCAAAAGAAAGCAATAACTCATAATGATCTGCGGACACATTTTCGTTCTCATTCCGGTACATTCTGCTAGCATAATGGCTCTGTCCAAAACACAACGCGAAATCACGATACACAAAGCAAAAAACGAGTGGTCATCATCATCCGTCATCACTAGCTCTAATTCATTTCTACGTATATTCGTCAATCATTTTAATTCACGGCAAATAACTGTAAACACAACGATACTTTTCAGACAAAACTATACCCTTCATCTTAAAAAAGCAGTAGCACTCCTTTCCCTAACACATTCAAATTATCTTTCATCTCCGAGAAAAAGACACATTTACGATTGTCTTGTTGCGGTTAGATTAGCTGTTCCGGTCGACAAGCATACCAGACTCACAACTGGCCGAATACAGCAGCAGGTGACGGCATAGAATGCGATTACACACTTTTGAAATCCTTTTTTGTGTGTCCTCGAATTTCTTTCTTTACGGCCCTTAACACTTCTCTTTAATGTCTTCATGCCGCGATGGCACCCCCGGGAGACAGAGAAAAAAAGATCTGAAACCACCGCATGCCGTGGGAATCGCAAGAACAAGAGTAACCGCTACCCGTGAAGCAGGAGGCGGGCTGAGTTGAGCATTTGGGTTGCTGTGTATGATAAAGTTCTGAACTTTTGACATTTTCTTTTCCGTCTTTTTCCTCATGACACACGACATGGAATTTTGTGACCTCTATGCCATGTATCAAAATTAACAGTGACAATGAAAAGGTCTAACTTTGCCAGACAGTAAGGTTCCACGTTATTTAGGAATGATGCTTTTCCAGAGCGATTTGATACTTATCTGATTCAATGTCACTCTCGTACCACTTCAAATCATAGTAATCTCATCAAGCAAATTAGTGCCTTACCTGTATCACTCGCATCGGCAGTCCGGTTTCCTTGGCTAACTGTTCCCTGATGTGTCGCGTTGGTTTGGGCGTTTGACTAAATGCAGTTTTTAGCACTTCTAACTGTTTGGCCTTAATTGTCGTTCGCGGACCCCTCCGTTTCGAGCCTCCACCATCATCAGGGCTTTTGTTCTCGGCCTGCGAGTCCCCCCGACACTCCGGATCACCGTCCAACGAACCCTGATCACTATCGTCATGACCTGTCTTACTATCCGTACTCATACTTTGCACCGACAGGTCCGACGCTCCGAGGGGTCCATCACTTGGTCCGAGCGGTCCTAATCCTAAGCCAGGCCTTATGTGTTCATCCTCATCTTCATCTTCCGATCCCGAACCCATCAGGGAATCTGCAAAAAAAAGATGTTGAAAAGCAATTATTCAAAATGTGTTCAGCAAATATTTGTACCAATCGAAACAAGTGGAATCAAGAGAGCCGGAAAATGAAACCGTTTTACCACAAGAGCACTTCCTGATCACGATAGAGAGTACTTCTCAATAGCACCGACTGTTTTTGTCATCCTTCTATTTTTATTTGATATGTTTCCACTCATTCATTTTACCCGCCACCCTAGTATCGGTGCACTTGCCCAGAATCCACCCTCTCGTTCCGAAGTAAACTCAAATAGAAAAACAAAAACCGTTTAAAATCTCTTTACAAACAGTCTGCAGAGGCTGAAGGCTGAAGATATTTCACCCTCCTTTCAGCGCACGAACCTGTCTCTGTTCCTCTGAATTTTCAGAGAATTTCCACAGAACATTTCCCTCAGTTTGGTCTACTTGTACAAACTTTGGTGGCGCTCCTGGCGCATTGCTGTTTACTTCCCCTTGGCTTGCTTCAGGTCGAAGCAAGCCATGCTCCTAGTATAACAATAAAACGAAAAAGGGCAGCTCATGTCCGGGGCAAAGAAGCAGTTGCGTGTCGTATCAAGTACGTAAATGGCATCGCCTACTGCGACTACGGTTGATAAATATTTCCTTTGCCAGAACACCCGCTCCGTTGAATGGCGCTTTGAATTCTTTCCACACTCCCTCTATTGTACAGTCGATTCTTTGGTGCAATGAAAAACAGTTTATTTGCACATGAATTGTTTGTATGTTTTCTTTGTAATACAACACTTTGTTTTGCTAAGGAAATTGTTTAAGTGAATAATAACACTACCAGCCAGTGCTGGCAAGAGCTTTGTAGAAGATCCTGTCCGGAAAAAGTGCCGGGGGCAGCAGTCAGTGGTGTGCTAGATCGGTTAGATTAGATAGGGTTCGTTTCCTCTGGAGACGGAACAAGTGATGATGAAAGTACAGTATGGTACAGGTTGGATTAATTTCATGCAATTATATTAATCGAACATGAAACAGCCATACATTTGGATGTCCTAGAATAAATTATATTCGACTTTTTTCTTTCGGATTGTTTAATATGAAAACTTAAATATGAATAGATAATTCTAGATATAATATAATGAACCCGACAGAATACTAACGATTTTTTAAAGTACGTTTTGAACCCGCGGAATTGTAAACCCAAAACGTAGGTATCACGACATTGATTCACATGCACAAAAAATTTCCTCATAGACTTTCAGTCCGATATGAATGCATTTTCAATCACCTGTCAGACTTTCTTTGCAGGCCGAAAAATCAGTAACGTTTAAAATCAAGAAAATGCAACATATTAACAACACACCGACAACCCCTTCTAACCCCAAAGCGATTTCCCCTGTCTCCGCTAACCTGTGGTGCCTGTCAGAGCGCGTTGCCGGCAAAATAACATTCGTCCGTGGTCACCCGGCAGACACAGATAGAAGATACTTGAGCAAAAGAGAACTGCCACGCTGAGATCACGCACAACCAACACGAGCCGCGTTTTGACATGTTCCAAATCAACCTACATTAACTGACAGCCTGTCAGTGGAGTTCCGTATGTGTGCACATGAGATTCCCCCGTTCTTGCCTAAAAATCCGAACTAAACATAGCAGAGAAAAAAGTACAAGGGAACACACGTCTATCGTGAGCCTTTCGACCCGCCACAAGCCAGGGCACGGGGGTTGAATACTCGCTAGAAAACACAACCGTCAAGAGCTGTCGTTTGCAGTTGAGTTGGATCGAAATTATCCTCCCGGACAGTCGAGGGTTGTGTGAAAAGTTGAGTCATGCCACGATATAAACATGTTAAAAACACAAGCATACTGCATTCACTAGTGCTTACTGTTACTACTACTCTACGCCCCGAACCAACCGGTGGAGGGATTTGAGCCTCTTTCGAAGGTGATGACGTGATAAGCTTCGAGGATATAAACCGTCAACATGCAACTAAGCTCGTGTTCGTAGTCCACAGCTGCTGCAGCTTATCGCTTGACACATTTTGGCAAGGTCATGAATGTTTAAAGCAACAATCGATCGTAAATACACGCAGAAATGCTCTGCTCAATGCTTTACTGACAATAAATCATTGTTTTCCCATTCTTTCAAAAAATATGGCCCATAAAAAGTTGTCGAACGATCATGTGGTACTTCCAAACCGGTTTCCTTATTTTACACGATGCATCTTATCATGTCTCTGCAATAAACTGACCAATGGACGCGCGGGAAAATAAGCACGTTTCGACGTCGCGCTTCAGTCAAATTTCTAAAGATGGATGCAAGTTAACGTCGATCTATGACCGAGGTACCAGCCTGCTGTGATGAAGGGAATTTTTCTGGTAAGAATCTCAAGAGACGTGAATGTTGTTAGTAGGGGAAAGTGGTCGGTTGCCGGCACTGGTCGGTTGTCGGCACCCCTATGTAGTTTTTGACAGAAAGCAGATATGGTCATACTATTATATTTTATTTGTGTGTTATATTGGCACGTTATTTTTGTGCCGATAGCTGAAATAAACAGTTTCGTATATTCTGTTCTGCAGCCAAAATATTTTTTGAGCAAGCTAAAATATACTCAAATTTTGTTTTGAACCTTTGCTTAGTGTTATAGAAAGAAGTAAAACGATCGAAAAAATATGCGCATTGAATATTAACGATGTGAATTTATTCTATTTTGTGATTTAACATTGAATGGCACCGAAATGTTCGTCACAAATATTTTTTGATCAGTTTTCAAAAAGGTTACTAAAATCGGTTACCGGTACCCAAACATGGTTGGTTGTCGGCACCCTATTTTTGCGGCAAATGCTCTCAATCACCTAATCAATAAGGGTATTTTGGAACGGGCTTTACGAATAGATACCAGAAATCGATCTTTGGCACCATTCTGAAAACCAGGAAAGCGACTTTTGGTTTAGCATTTTACATTTACATGAAGAAAGCCCATTTGGTCGTGCTCACACCGCTAGGTAGCACTGTATATACCAGATTGTCACGATCAGAAAAGCACTAGAAAATCGGCATGACTACAAATTAATACTCTCATCACACATCTCCAAAACGTAATACTAGATATCTCTTTGTTTTGCTTGTAATCCGAGAAATAGTTATTTTCTTATGAGTACTCAAATGCGCACTTTTGCCCGCATAGCACGGGGCAAAAGTGCGCACTGATTAAATAGCCGATTTATTTCCGCCGATAAATTAAACTAATAAATTTTAGGATATCCACCCCCTCTTACTCTTCCTTCATAACTAAAAAGTACCCCTCCCTCTGCCTCGGTTGATGTTGATCAGTTTTCCATTATGTTGAAAAACTTGGATGTTTCATCGTTTAAAAAATGTCGTTCATGATCAAACTGTCACCCCTAGTAACATCATTATTTGTTATAGTTGGGTAGATCACTACAAGAATTCTTGCGAATATGCTATTTATATTGAAAATACATCTTTATTTACATATTCATAGTTTTTTGTTTCTTTTTTAATTAATTAATTTGAGCTTTCAGCACTCTATATTTTTCCTTGGAACCAGTTATGCTGATGCTTTTGTTCCTAAACCGCTCATATCAGTCGTAATTTGACCGGTGAGCTCGCAGTTATTGAAGATGCTGGTCCCTTCTTTAAATCATGGAAGAATTAGTTAAATTTTTATATAAAAAGCGTCATTCGTGTCTTTTCATTGGGACGGATATGCTATGTGCAATTTTACCGCACTGTCAGTTTTTTAACTTATTAAATTTTTGCGAAAATTTCTGAATTTTTTTCATCAAATCGAATATATCTCGTAACGAACCATATGTTGAAGATTTTTAGGGTACTGTAGTTTTATAGATCCTGATTTATTCAAACAGCCAATTTATGATTCCCAAAATTCAAAAAATTATATCAATGCAGCGAAAAATGGTCCTGCCCCCTTAATTTCAAGCCACTATATTGAAACCTTTCATGCTTATATGTACGATTAGTTGACTTAATGATACATACAGAGTTACCAGGTTCTAGCGCTTGTGTGCCGACAACCGAACACATTCCCCTACATGCACAGTTGCAATATTTATTTATTGGCCAGCTTGTTGTCTGTGGTAGACCAAACGACCGAACAAGCTTACTTAAGGGATTAGATACTTTCTCGTGTGGAAAAATTAAGAAATATTTGGATGTTTTTTAAAGTATGTGGCAATAACTTAATTACATCAAAGTTTAATATTTTTAACATCAAAGTTATGATTCTTTGATAAAACGATTTTCACAGTGGAAATAAAAACAAGTATTATTTAGTTTATAATGAAATTGCAGTGATTCCAATGAAGTTCAGCAGGTCATCTAAAATCCCAAAAACCCGAGAAAACAGTAGTTTAGGGATATTTTTAGTAAATCAGTTATTGTAGAGGCGTTTCGATTCTAAGTAATTGAACATATATTTCTAATTTTTTTTGAATCCTCATTTGAAAAATATAGATTTATACATATTTGAAATCGTTTAAGAACATACAATAATAATTTGAGATTGATACTTAGAAAAAAAAAAAAAAGAAAATCGATTGAATACTTTTAGAAAATACCATTTAAAGAAAATCGAGTCTAAAGTTTCACGTTTATCATAGCTATTGGTACACTAGGTTCATTTTGAAATGCTGTAATTTTCCTTTGATTTAAGTAGATCTTCCAAAATAGAATTCAATCCTTATGAAATGTGCCGATTGTCTTATCAACAAAACTCAAATTATAGGTACAACGTTCTCATATTGAATTTCTGGAGTTCCGGAGTTACGGGTTGAAGAGTTCGTCCACACAGCAAATTCACATTATTACCTTTCTCATATAGATAGGTTATGCAATCATTCTGAATATCGACAACCTAATCCCGACCTAAATTATTTGACTAATATAGATTTTCTGGATTTTAACAGGGGCGTAGTTAGGGGTATGCGGTGAGGGACCACCCTTCCCTAACCTCCCTTCCCTCATCATGAAACTCCCCTCCCGCATTTCCTAGTTCCTCTAGAATAAACTTTCCTAGTGGGTCTGATAAACCAGTAAAATAATTTGGTTTGAGATGATTTTGAGTTTGAAGCTACTTCAAAATTGTAACTAATTTAAAATTTCTTAACATGTTGAAAATTTTTGGCGGGGTCCAGGCCCTCGAACCTTTCTCCTGGATCCACCGTTGGCTTCAAGCGCTTCATTTAATACATTTAGAGAAAAACGAAAGTTTGAGATTGAATATCTTTGAACTTATAAATGGTACAAACAATTCAAAGAAGACAATTGGTGCTTCTATCTATTCTGTATTAATCTCTGAAATATTATGAAGATCGATTGACTATGTTGCGAGTTTTTATTATAAATGTAAACAAAAGTGGCACTCACACGTGTCATACGTGTGCATTGATAACAAAATTTGTATGACATGTCATAATCGAGCATGGAAAATTTTCCATTGAAAAAAATCATCAATAACTTTTATTCATATCTTTGGCTTCATTTGGTCTATAAACAATCGGTGAGATGCATTTTTGAAGGAAATAAGTCAGGGATTCTAGAAAAATTGTTATTTTTGGTTACAATGTTGTAAAATAGGAAAAACCAACAAAGTTGAAAACTTTAACTGCATTTTTCTCACAATTCGTGCTTTTTTCTTTTGAAAATGGTTATGCCATTGTTTTCCTCAGATAGTTTTACACATAACAACATTTTATACATCAATATAGCTCGAGCCAATCCCCGGTCACAGTTATTTGAAGCAAAAAATTAAAAAAATCTCAACACATTTCTCGCCATTTCTCAGTTACCAAGAAGAATGTCAAAATTCTGAAAAAGCCACTTTGTAGAGATTTTTTTGACAAGCGATGTGGCATTTCTAACTAAGTTTACTCCAAAATGGCGTTTGTCATAAGATAGCACAACAGCGACGACATAGCATCTCAAGTTCGTGGCTGTCGATGTATGTGCAAAGCGTACTAGATATGCAATAGACATTTCCACCATTATATTAAACATAACCAGCAATGGAATCGTAGTTTGGATAAATGATGCACCACTGCACCACTAGATGGATTAAAACGGGCTTTTAATAATATATTTGATTGAAAACTGAACACACTTTCTATAGCTGTAACCCAGGCTAATCCTCAATTCAATTAATCGCTCAATCGAAAAGTAACTTTCACTCTTGTCTGCGAAACAGTTGAAGTTATCAGCACTATTATTCATTTATCTTCTGGATATTCATTCCACCCCTATTCATCTCTAGTGTCATTAAGTAAGTCGATCTAGAACAGCGATAGTAGAATTGAATGACAAACTTCACATCAACTGGTCCGAATCAGACAACGATTGACTCGTGCGTGGCAGGGATAAGGTTTCTTTTTTACCTTATCTGTTAATTTTTTTTGCATAACATAGCCTACAGAAAGCGTAACCCGAGTCCGGGCCTACGAGAAAACGCGATTTGTGCCGACAGCCGTACACTTTAAAAGAGACAGACGATTTTCCGTTCCTCCGGAAAACTGGCAAGTCTGCATTTATTCGACAAAACTAAACAAGCGTTAACTATAAGCTGGCAGTGTGATTCTTATCAACCCATCACAATATTTGACATCCCTCATCGCAGAACTCAGAAACGGAAGAGGGGTTTTTTGGTGCTAGGTATCCCGTTTCGACTCAATGCGACTATTGTGTGAAACGGGAAGCCATACGGATGGGGTGACTTATCTGCTGCTGCCATGTACAGGGTTCGGAAGCGACTGTTGGTGACGTAAATTCACGCAAGATCAGATAAAAAGATCAACGAGGGTTTTTCGCACACAGGGGATGCTGCGCATCAAAGCTGCAAATTTTGTCAAGTGAAGACGGCGCCAGGATTATCAAATAATACATTCGCAGGAATGCAGTGTTTGGTCAATCAATTATATGATATAGTACATTTAAACAAGAACTTTCAAAGATAATATATGAACTCGAATTTAATACCGGAATTTTCGCATGCTAATCAGCTCCAATGCTCCAAATTTAATACTAACATGTAGGAATCAGTGAAATTCAAACGTTCGATTTTTCTAAGAAAATCTCTGTACATAGCCTATAGGCTCTCAAATGCCAAACTTAGTCCGCTAGACGCGCCATCTTCATTTTTGGCAAATGGCGCATTCAAACAATGCATTCAAACTATAGAAGGATCGCTCTATTTTAATCAACTGGAATAAATTAGAATTAGGGTAATTTGGGGAGAGATGTCGCACATTTCTAAATATCGATCCTGCATCAAAGTAATCCATTCAATATTTGATGAAATCATTTTTATCGATTGCGACAAGTCTCTAAAATACTGTGAAATGGCTTTGCCATGAAAAACGCCGTACCGTGGTCACAAACTAAAAAATGGTGAACAAAAGTATTTACCTCTCGTTGATGTTTTTTGTGATTGAGTGTCCAGCTTAGTTTCTTGATGTTTGATTATACCTATAAATCGGCTAGCACTTTTCTTAAGGGGGCGCTACCATTTCTAGAAACATTTTTTTATTCCACATTTTAAAAATATTTTTCTTTCGCAACCTTGTGTAACGGTTAAGTTTGAGTATCTTAATTAAGCGCACTATTAATCTATATGTTTGTACGAGCGGTATATATCTATGTGTTAGTAGGGGTTCCTTAAAAGCAGTTCCCAACCATGAATTTATATAACTTAGGTTTGTTCTTGAAAGATTCATTTTGAAAAAAGGCATTAATTCCTTGAAATTTTCGTTTTATCTCAATATTGACATCACTACAAATCAATCAAATATAAAAATTGCAAGAAGAATAGTTTTTTCGTCTAGTCACCTGTCAACAATAACATTGTTTGCCTCCAAATTGAGTCATTAAGCCATATGCTGTTTTTAGTTTTTTCCGATGCAGCTGAAGTTGAAGATACTTACCGAACTTTTTTTCGCTTTTTTGTACCCAAAATAACAAATAAAAAATATTTTATGAAATTAAATTATTACGACCACACCTTTCATTGAACTATCTTGATCCCTATCCTTTATCTTGATCCCTATCCTTTTCCTGGGATAACTGTCAAAAATGTTAACCCATGCGGCTAAATCCACTGTCAAAGAAGATAGTATCAAACGAGGACGTGATCATATTTTTGTAGAAAATCAATTAAAAATTATTCTGAAGTTTTAAGGGATGAACTTATACATTATTTTATTTAGAACTATGAGCTCTATCGGTTTTTGCTACAAAATTTGAATTTTATTCTTCATTTAATGACCCAATTCTCGAGTACTTTTTCAAATGGACGTGAGTAACATTTGGTAGAAACCGAGAAAAATGCGTTTGAATGCATATTTTTTAATCTTATTTAAAAAATACTGGAGAAATTCCAACATCGCATTTACATTTCACATTGTTTTCAACACATTTTATGTAACGTATCATTTTTACACGTTTGATACGTATATAATGTTAAAACGGAGACTCAACTGCATATTTTGCCTTCCATTTGAGACTTGGTTTGTGAAAATCGGTCATCACCGAAGAACCGATGTGACTTTAATTGTGGAATAAGCCCGGAATCCGGGACATCTGGAATCGTCGATAGTGGACAATATATTCAAAGAATGTTTGATTGGCAAACAGTGATCTAGACCTGCGAAGCAATTTGGTGACTATTTTAATAGTTTTTAGTCTCTGAGGTATTACGATTGTACAGCTTTATATGGGAACTTCCAGTGTAACCTTACTAATCAACCTGAAACTCCGGAACCAAGAGTCAGTACCAAATGAAATTCAGCAGCAGTTCATGGTATTACTGTACCTTTCATTTGAAATCAAGTTTGTAAAAATCGGTAGATTTGTGATATTAGCTGGGGAACTTGGCTTTGCTGTGTGACCGTACTCTTCACCCCATAACTCCGGAATCAGAACCTCCAAAAAATTCAATAGCAGCGTATACCTTTCATTTGAAACTAAGTTTGTGATAATCGGTTCAGAGATGAAAATTGTGTAAGTTTAAATGCCGCACACATACACATACATAGACACACAGACATTTTCCGATCTCGGCGATCTGAATCGAATGGCATATGAAACTCGGCCCTCCGAGCCTCGGTTAGAAAGTCAATTTTCAGGGTGATTGCATATCCATAGTGGAGCTACTATTTAGAGTGCAAAAATTGTCATCAAATATTTTCATTTCTAGAATTCTCTTGAAAGTAAAAAAAAAATTTCTTGTGTATCTCGTCAATGCAGATGACATTTACTTCGGCCATTCTCCCAAATATTTCAAAAATTTGCTTTTGAGTATGGAGTACACGTCGAAGTCAAAACATCGGGGTATTTAGGCTGAAATATAATCGCAAGTGTCGAATAATGTACAATCTTTATGAAAAGACAATCAGCACATTTCATAAGGACCCCTAAAGTAATTGTAATTCCATTTAACTCTTAAAGGCGCAAAACAATTTTTCATAGAATTTTGTGAATATTGTCTCATAGCTATATCACGTTAATGCGATAATTTTTAGACGATTTTCCGGATGTTGTTTTAAAACAACATTGCGCATTTTGCAAGTTTGAGACATTTCGTTGCTTATTTTAATTAATTGCTTGTTTTGTGGGATTCCGCCATCTTAGCCCATACATTCCGCCAACTTACTACGGGGCTGGGGTAAGTTGGCGGCTTTTCTGTGTCACATATACTTGTCTTAAAAATGGAGACAATGCATCAAACATTGAACTGAAAACTTAAAACACCGCCAAATAGCCCCGGCCTTTCCTACATACGAATAATGAAGCTTAGCTCTGTTATGGTCTTATTAAAACGAGCGAGCAAAATTATTATGGCATTTATCTATTTTTAAATGATGAGTAGGTTTTTATGCCTTTTTGAGAAGAGATTACAAAAAGCAAATAGCACTCAAAGGTGATTTCCTCTTTCATAAAAATTTAGAAAAATAAAGTAATAAATAAATAAATTTGAAAAACCCGGTATGTGTTTTTATGGGAATTCGAACACTATAATGAATAATGTATTAGATTTCTTTGTCAGCCTAATTTGTAAAAAATAAAAAAACCGTGTCAATGCTACAAAAGCGTGCAGCAAAATATTAAGAGTACAACGCTTATATTGAGAGGCGAACCAATAAACCAAATCAAGTTTTTGATTCAAATCAAGATTTTGAATATTCTCCTAACCCCAAAATTTTTCTTTAGCCAATGTCTGCGAAGATTCAGACACTGCACGTTATATTGGAAATTTGTCATCCGAAAATGTATGCTAATAATAAATCTTCATGGTAGGCAAGCCCTACAGCAGATCAAATATAATATGATAATCCCAAACCACATCACCTAATCGTTTCTCTAAATAAACATATCTAATAACATTTTTTCTAACTGGATTGAGAAGATTTGAATTTTCGCCGATTATCATAGCAAACCGAAGACGGAACACGGTCTTGCTGCATCCAGGGACCTTGCTTAGCATCCATGGATCATACCAACCCGCCTGGCTCAAGTTAATCTCCAATCGGCTCGTAAGCCAGTTTGCTCAAATTTGACTAAACACACATTTGCCGACTTCACTGATCCTTAAATCTTATCGTGCATTTCGATAGCATGCCATACCGACCGGCTTTGTTTTGCCTTCCCATACGGAAAGCTTTCTATTAATGTTCTTTTCGGGTCGATCCGTTTAAGCAAATTCTACCGTCCCATGCCTTTCAATGATTCCTAATCCGGAACACCACTAATCTGTCGACCATGGCTACCTCAATGTGCATTTTGGTTTACTCAAGGCCGATGAAGAAAAAAAATCCGCATTTATGTCAGATTCAAAGAGTTTTTTTTAAATGCTTTACCGATGCTCATACACAGAATCACACGCTTTGGCGATATACGATAAGTAGGGTCTGCGATATTATTCTTACACGTAAAGTCGCTAAGCTAAATGAGAAGGGCTTTTTCTGCTTTGTGTGCTAGACTATCGGTTTCTGTTCTGCACCCGGGGAAAAGTTTCAAAGATTTTCTTTCATACATACATGCGATTTTATTCGTTGAAGAATCTACACCACCCGTGCTTATGTTAGGTGAGCCGTGAACTTGCTATTATTATGATAATTTGGGAAAAATAAAATCCTATTTGTATTGTGCACCAGGATTATCCGCCATAGGTATGATGGAATGGAATGGGTCTGGTCTTGATACGATGCCTCAGGGGTGGTGTGGAAAGTATGGAACAGTATCTGTGACAATTCGCAACGACGTACGACCGGCCCAGTCGTGATGTTTCTGACATGCCGGAAAAAGGCGAAACTTTTTCCCCTCCATTGTTTTTCTTTACCATCCGGTATCATTGTTACGCTGCTGGTGGTAGATGTGAAACGGCGGCTAGAATAACAATCGTTTGGCGGCAAAAATTGAAAGATTGTGAGTTTACAAGTTGGTATGGAGGGTAGAAAAAGATTTGACGAGTGTTTGAGTGTTATTTGGTTCCAATCAGATGTTATATTTGGACTATATATATTTCCAAAAATGTGTCAAGACGAAATAGTTTTCACAGAGACACTTGGTTTATAATTTTAGTTTGACTTCACGCTGTACAAACAAATGTCAAATAAGTACGCTCGATAGTTGATCAACGTGGGATATCGTTGCAGTGAGCCAACGCCTAGCCAAAACCAGAAACCGAAACCACTTGGCAGACACCCTGCCTGCGACGCTGTCGTCTCGTATCATCGTTGTAATTAATCATCCCACGAGACGGTCTGCTTGGTATAAAACGGATCAGACTGCCAAGATAAGGCAGTCATCCAGGGCCGGTCCAGTAACGATCAATTTGTAAAATAAAATGAAAAGTACTTCTGATTCGCTCATTATTTCATCATTTACACCAGTCGCTCGCGATGCGATGGTTCACATTTGAGAAATGAGCCACATCTGAAGTTTTTCGGCCGTCCAAAGCAAAAGCATGCTCTTCTGTGTGCGTACGCAGCTTCATGCAGCCAACGCACGCAAATGCCGGGTAAGGGTGATTTACGGAAAATGAATAGAATCATTCATGGGAACAGAACCTGAAACACAAGGAATGCTACGAACCCGAACCAGTTCCTGGTAGGCGAAGCAAACGTTTCGAATGAATGTCGTTAGAAGGACATAGTGGTCATGTAGCCCTTGACAGTTCAAGAAGTTGGTTATGAATAAACAAAAGATTTGTGTTTGATGAAACGTTTTGTGGTTGAAAATGTATAACAATGCGCAATATTCAATGATAAAGCATACATTTCACATGAACAGTTTATTTTTTAGCCTACCCATTTGGAACACTTACAGTGCAAACTAACCAACCGATATCATTCACCAAGAACAGACCAAAGTCGCGGCATTTTGCGCAAACCATTATTACAATTCGACCCTCAAACAATCGTAATTTTGCTTCCTTCAATTCACGACTGCAACTTACTGACCTACCATCCCAATTCCCCGCGCTATTTTTACGCGATCCAAACTTTTCTCACTTAGCTCGAAAAGTGCTATCTTACTACTCATTCTTGAGAGCAAAGCTCTGAATGGGACCCCGCAGAGCCCCACGCTAGCAGCAGGGGGTCGTGTGATTAGTTCTGGTTATGGGCGAATCATTGTTAATGAATACGAGCAATAATTATCCACGGACTTGTGCACTGCTTATGGGCCTCTCTCGTTCGCTCTTGGATTGCAACCTTTCCTTCATAAGAGGCCCCCAGGGTGCCTCGAGCAGCCCACAGGTAGACGGCACGAGAAAGAAGTGTTATAAAATCTGTAGTTTTGTTTTATGCACTTTTTGGTGGCGGCTGGCTTTGAGCTTGGGCAAAATATTTTTATGCAATATTAGACGATGCAAATCTTGGTCTCGTGGATAAACTGGAAGAAAAAGAAACACTCGTATCAGAAATGTGTTCTAGGAAGGAGTATTAATTTTACGAAGCGATTATACTTTAGTAGGTGGCTTGGTAAGTATGCCGGAGTTAAAGTTATTGAAACGGAACAGGACCTATTCGTAACGATTTTAGTTGGGATGTCTACGTCTATTATATCATTTTTTCCCACAAATCCGCTGAATATTGATCTCAGCAGTATGATGATGTGAACTCTTCAATCCCACACAAAACACTAGAACGATTCTAGCGCAACTGAAGTATGTTCACGTGTATCAAAAGCATTTCAACACCCATCAAAGAGCACATTCGTTTGCTTTTGTATAAACCGTATCGAGATCGGGATCGATGTGATGAGATTGAGGAAATTTAACAACAAAATCGAACCGCATTTACCAGCCGTTACGGAAGAATTAGAAAATGGTAAAGTGCAAAGTCAGCCACAACAGACGGTTGTTCTACGTACCTACATTCCTGATGAACAGGATATACTGCTACTGGTAGTTGATTTGTACGTATATATGTATGGACGGAAAGTCCAAAGACTCCAACAACCAACCAACGGCATGAAGAAAAATGGATAAATGGTGTCAATCGATTTTGCACGCTTTGAAGTCTGTTGGTCGTTTGCTTCGAGAATCTAACTATCCTATGCACAAGGCCTTTTGGAAACGGTTTGAATCGGGGATCATGCTATTTAGTGGATGAGCACGCGGAGATGATCTCCGGTTCACTTCGTAAACGAAGCGCGATGTGTACATTAGAAGTGCTAAAATAGGAGCTTGTAAGCATGGCCTACAAATAAAAAAAAAAAGAATTTAACAAAATTTTGTTTACTAAATGAAGAATCATTATCTCTTTCTATTTAATTTAAATTTAATCACATAAAATTAACCTTGTTAACATATTGTAAACATGGCGTCGTATGAAATTAAAATCAAATGTAAAATTACACCATTTTTAAGACTGGTCATAAAGTTTAATCTTCTGACAGGTTCAGAAGACTTAATTTTACATTAATTTTTCCGACAAACATAATTGTAAAGCAATATCAATCATATAACTACAACCAGTAATAGAAATACCTCATTAGAAAGGTTCCTACATTCGAATTTTGATCGGTCTACTTAACTTATTTCACGAATGTAACAAACCCATGTAATATGATGTTTATAGTTTTAATATCCCAATATTAAAATACTTAGATTTAAAAAAACACGATTTGATGTGCCTAATAGTCGGCCAGGGCCTTCTTTACACTGCTTGAAATTATCTTATCATAAGATTGCTTCAATTCATTTGGCTACATACATTGATTTCAAATTTCGTTGCCATATGACATTTGAAATTAAAACCATAATACGGTCGGTGTTAAGTCAGTTCAGATTAAGCGACACTTTTTTATTTCGAAAAAACTATTTTAAAGTTTAAATTGGTGTATTTTCTACGTTATCATTTGAAATTTTTTATTGCATTTATTCTTGCTTTTGGTAACATTTTCCAAAAATGGCCAAAGTGATAGCTGAAGAATCCAAAGGTATCGTTGTCTCTTTTTTTGAAATTTTGCTACATAGTCCGCTTTGACTTAAGACCGACCACGTGATAACATGGAACTGTATAGGCACCGCAGACCAATATTACTATTTAGTCGTACAAAGAAATGCTCTGCAATCACATTGAAATTCGGCTTTCCACGTTCAACATATTATAATTATTTAACATTGTTTGAAGAATTGTAAACATTTATACCTGGCAATAAGTCGTTCAATACTCACCCACAAGAAACTTTTCCGAATACTATCTATTATTATTCACTGTGTCCCACATTAATATTGGCACAATTCATTTTTATTTATTTTTCTACTGAATTTAGCTGCCCATGATCGCAAATCAGTCCCATAAAGATGGGAGATTCCATAGAAAACGGAACATACATGTGATCATTTGTTAGATTAGTTTATGTTAAAAATAGTATCCTAATCGGAAAAAAGGCGATTATTAATTGTATTTTAGAGAGGCAGAGTAAAGACCCCCAAGCCGCTTCGCCGCCAAGGAAAAGGATCTCAACACGCAGCAGCAAACTGCGTCAATAAGATCTGGCGGACCGACATTCTTAGGATTTATTTTTTTATTTTTACTTATTGTAAAAAAAAATCAAAAGGCCCCAGTTGTGCTAACGCATTGAGCCGTTTCAAATAAAACTTTTGATTAAAAAACCGTTTTTGTACTGATTCTATTCGTTCTTCATGTATGCTTGAAAATAATACTGCAATATTCCAATATCGACCTAACATATGCAATATGGAATGATCTTAAAAATGATAGCTAAAGCGTTTTATGAAATCGAGCATGTTGTTAGCTTTATGGATTATTGTGTTATAATGATTAATAAATTTAGCGTGGAATCTAGTATAACTCCTGAATCTCTTATTCTTTCGCATTTAACTACAATCTGATTTCCTGAGGTATTTACAACATTTGCTGTTAGTCGTTTTCGATTAAAGGTTATAACATCGTATCTAGCAAAGAAAATATTTCTTATCGAGAGAAAATTTGCAAAATGTTTCATGAGAAAACTATAACTAATTAATGTTCAAACTCAGCTTTTCCCGGAATATGAAGGGATTCACTCTCTGTCTCTTTCTGTTTGAAGGGCTTGATAGTGCATACGATCCAATCTCAGTAAAAATTATAATTCTGTGCAAAAGTGCAAAACACAAATGTTTATTACAGCTGCCATAATTAAAAATCCTTTTATAAGCGTCTTACATTAATATCAATTCGAACAAACTATTTGCGAAAGAATAAAGGACTTAATATTTTGACCAATGGAAATACTAGAAAGTACATTATATAATAATTCGCAACGGCTTCATGTGAACTATTCTATAAATAATGGAATTTTCACGAATGTACCAAAACTTTTTGAAATGATCGTTCCAAATTTCGGCTAATTTATATTATTCCATAATTTGATCTATTTCATTCAGTTCATTCTTTGGATTCATTTTATTCAGTTTGTTCAAGTAATGCATTTCATTTATATTATTCATTAAACTAATTCTATTCACTGTATTCATTTTATACATTTTATTATTTTTTCAACGATTATTGTAATTAATTTCATAAAATTCGTGCAGAACTTGAATCTGTTTATCCCACCTCTAGTTGAGTGTCTGCTTGTTATGAGTTCTGCAAACTAATGAATGATCCAACAGTGATATCTTTCATCCCACAGCTTGGTGGATTTAGTCGGGGTTTTATCCCAAAATTTACACCAATACAAATTAATGCAACTAGGAAGGTTAGTATCTGAAATAGGATAAACCAAAGTATCCATCTAGAATACACGCTTTTGTGTTATCAACCCCACTAAAATCTCTTCCAAACATTCCGACCTATCATACAGATACGTTATCTGCTTGTTAAAATCATGATATAAAATGATATTTGAGTTGAAAGTTAGAAATTTGAGGGCAACCAGGAAAAAAAATATTTTGCATGTGGTAGTACGATTCAATTGGAAAATTATCTCACATTTTGGAGTTTTCAAAAAAATAAAAATTATTGGTAAGTTAGTTCATAGTAGTACTTTGCCGTAGAATTGAAATTTGGTCTTGTACTAACTTGAAACTAAACTTATGGACTAAAGAACTTACCCCGCCAAAAAGTGGTGTTGGCCGGTTGGGGGAAAAAATTGGTGTCTTCGAAGTACTCACGACTTTAAAGTTAATGTGTATATTTGCCGGCTCTAGTTTTCTCAATTTTCGACCGATTTCAACTAAACTACTTGCAAATGATCAGGAAATTATTCAACATTGTTTAACTATACTTGTTAGTAAGATCAGAGAACCGGTTCTGACTTTTCAAAAAATCCCGTGTGGTCTGTCTATTCAATAGTCATACAACTTCTAGTTCGAAGTGTGTCTTAGCATAGCCTGAGTATAAATAAAAATCATAAATGTCAACCTTCTAAATTATTTTGGAGACATATTAACTAGTTTTGGGAAAACTAGAAATGATCCGTGCTTTGGCGGCTCGGATGGTAAGGTGCGGGTCTCATAAACCATTCGTCGTATTAGCGGAGCTCATCCATCCAGTAAAGATTTGTAGTAAATCAGTAGTATCTTCGCACTAGCCCCGTTAAGAATCGGCTGCAAAGTCTGTTGAAAAAGAAGGTCAAGTTTCAAAACGGAATGATAGCATCAACACATTTTTTTTTTTGTTTTTAGATACGGTTCCAAGAGGCATAGTAAAGGACATCCATACAATTATTTGCATAGAATGCATGAGAGTACTGTAGCATTTTCTAGATACTATTTCTAGTTGCATTCGTGATTTTTTGGGACATCCTGGGACCGATTCCAGAAAATTGTAGAGGAAACATATTCTAAAAGCGCAACTCATATCAAACATTCGCACCTAAATATTACTGTAATGTGTAAGTAGGGGTTTGCCCACTACTCGGGTTCTTGTTTGCCCGGCGAACCCTTCTTTTCAGGGCGGCCTAGGTGCTTCTACAGAATTTCGGATTTTCGTTTCACAAGAAAAAAAAGGTAAACAAACTAATAAATTCTAACTTTACCGTTTATTCTCCAAAATCCTCACGCTGCTGCTGCTGCTACGTTTCTGGGCGGAAAGGCGGATTGTCTCTTCCGACCGGCCGGGACTGCAACGGCCGAGTTCTCCCGGAATGTCGTTGGCTGCTCCGGCAGCGGTCCTTGGCGTTTAGCTAGGGAGGTGAGCTTGGCTCCTTTGTCGGAACCTCCCTAGCGACGTTGGCGACAAATCGCCGGATCGTCTACTCGCCGTAAACGATCCCGGAAGTCACCGCAGTGCTCTTCCCAGGGGGAACCTTTGTCCGCCCTGCTTCGTTCTCCTTGACAATTAGCTATAGAGGAGAGCTTGGCTCGTTTGACTTATCCTCTATAGCGAGAACGGCCGATGTCGTGGTTCCTTATTGTTTAGCCGGGGAAGCGAAAGCACTCCTTTACACTTAGCTTACCCCTATTGGCGAACCGACACCGTACACTTCACTAATGCCCGAACCACGGGCCGGCACTTTTGACGGTTTTAGCTTGCCGTCGCACGCGCGCACTGAGATAATCTCCTAGTGGCGGGAAACTGTCCCGAAAACAAAACAAAAACTGATCGGGCGTCTGATCGATGCCGTGGTCCGTCACTATCTGTCTTTTACGATGGCCGCCTTCCGCACTCGACCACAACACCAACACCAAAAAAACCGTACCGCTGCATAGCTGTCATCACCTATGTGCAGCATAGCCAGTACACGTATTTCAGCAGTAGGAGAGCGGTGGCCTATCTAAGCCCTATGTTAACTATGTACAATTGTCAAACAAAATTTACTACACCTATCTGAACGCACAAAACCGTTCACAAACGCGAAACTATATAAAAATTTACAAGAAATAGTGAACGATATCGAAACAGCGGTGAGCATAAATTTTCGTAAACAATACACTCTACGGAGAGAGTACGCACGAAAGGGTATATTTCCACCCAGTGCTAAATTGTTACCCTGACGGGTTACAATCTCGCCCACACCGGGTGGAAAAAAAATTGACAACAATTTTTTTTCTAAACTAACACCTAACACCGATACAATAATTATGAACGAAATTAATAAATAAATAAACAAAGAAAAACTAACTACACCTAATTATTTCTTCCGCAATTTATCAATAATTCATGTCAAAAAAAAACTAATCGACCGGCGATCCTCATTGGTGAAAAGTTTGCCTGTGTTTGGTCTGATAATACTGACAGCATACGCGAAGCGAGAGGCTATCAGCCATCGTCATTATTCGGTTATGGGTTGAACCCTAAATCCAATCCGAATACAAGATCGGTAACAACTCGAAAATCCCTAAAATTCTGCAAGTGACATTGACAATTTTCAATGTTCCAACTTGCAGGGGAACGGTTGTCGGCATTATATTGTTCTTTTCATCGACTGTCCAGAAATGTCTTACGTGTCCTTACGGTACCAGTACTACACACTTGTGTTGGGGTTTCTATCCAAATACATTCATACAATTATCTCATTCATTCATCCTCAATCAGTGGCCTACTCGATCATTCACATTCCGATAAGCACTTCGAATTAACCCCAAAACAATTTTATCTTATCATTCACACATACTTTCATTCACTGTTCGATTCTGCACACATACATTCACACATACCATACCGCTTAACACGTCATCGTTTCTCCCACTCACAGACATTCCGGACAAAAGTTTGTATATTCGTCCCTTTTCGCCTCAAAACGCTTCGTACATTGGAAAAGAAACGTTTGAGAGGGACCAAAGAATGTCTTTCGCATAATTTAAAAATCTCGAAATGATTCCCGCTGGAATCAAACGAACCATCCCAGGTTTAACCACAAACCCAAAATTATGCGAAATAAAATTTTATTATTTGATTCGAAATCGAAGACGCGGTATCGTTTTACCCCATTCGCTCTTCCACTCACACTACTCTGATCCAAATCGGGCTACACCTGCATGATGCAGAGCATTGATGCGAACATTGGGGAAACTGTCAAAATTGATGATGATATTTTCATCCATCTGAATGGATGAATGAATCATCCTCAAAATATAAATAAAAACAAAACAGTTCGCGAAATCGGTTCGCAAACTGTTTTTATTATTCCGTTTACGGTCGGTCCCGGAGTAGTGGAACCACTCACGCGAACGAAGTGTCCCCGGCGAAGAGGGGAAAGGTGGTTTTTTTTTATATAGTGACCCAAATAAGGAGAAATTTTATATAATTTAGTGCACCCGTAGGTGCGAGTGTTCCCCACAGAAAGGGGTTTTTGAAAAAATTTATGTTGCCGAACACGGCAGACGAATGATGTGTATGCATCCGGCGGTGAAAAGACGGTACGATAGGTTCGTTTTGTTTCTTCCAAACACTGGTACTGGTTTGGTAAGAAAGTTTTGTTTACCGTAACCGTCTCGACCGCCGGAGCAAAGCAAATTAGTGGATAATTTGGTTACCTCACTGCGCGAGTGGGGCGCAAAAGAATTTTTAGTATTTGTTTGCCGAACACGGCAGGTAGTGTATTTAGATGCGTCCGATGCCCGGGAGAACGGCACGGTATAAGATTAGTGTTTTTTTAGTAGAGTATTCCACCATACCGTAGTCGTCACCGGGGCCAGAGCATATATTTCGTGCGAGTGTTTATTTACCACACTGCGTGAGTGTGGCTCTGAAAAATTGCCAGAAGGTGTTGAAGAACCTTCTCGCGGCAGAGTTGGTCTTCCACAATAAAAATAGAGAAGACGGAGAAATGTTTATTGTTTTTTTTATTCGGACCAAAGTCCGTGTTGTTGCCGTCGGGAACTGACGGCTGCTTTTGGAAAACTCCCAATCCATATAAAAGCATACCGTCAGTCCACAGACGGCACGGAAAAGTTTTTATGCTGGTTTAAGGAGATTTGCTGGCCAAACTCCGAGATTTTTACCTGTTAAATCCTCCAGCTCGTAGGAGGATACACCCTTTTTGAGACAATTTTAGCCGGTAAGTATTGTGATCCAAGTTTAGCATTGTACGACTCGAGTGCATTCGACAACTTCATGTTTCGACGGTACACCATTTGTCCCGTTTCAAAAGGTTTGGAGAACTTTCGATGACGCAAGTTGTACTGATGTCGAATGTCCTCGCTTGCCTTTGCCAAATTTTTGACCACAATCTCCCGGATTTTGTCTATCTGTTTTGTGTCTTGTTTCTAGGTCACCCTCACCGGAAATCTTGCTGAAGTCATCGGCAGATGCCATTTCACACCCGTGTATAATGAAATGAGGACTAAACCCAGTGGAGGAATGAACGGTAGTATTTAGGATGCGCTCCACATCGGTGATGTGGACATCCCAGTTGCGCTGCTCGGTTCGAGCGTATGCCCGGATTGCGGTGTTTATCGAGCGATTTGTTCGCTCCACTGGGTTAGCCTGCGAATGATAGCGGGAGTTCAGCCAATGTTTGACGTTGGTTTCTTTTATGAATTGACTGATCTCCTTCGAGGTGAAAGTGGAGGCATTGTCGCTTAGCAGAATTTCCGGGCTGCCATGGCGATTGAACCACTGTTCGCGCAGTATCGTACAGAGTGACGTACTAGCGATTTTGCGAACGGGGGTTAACATGACGTACTTGCTGAAGACGTCGAGGACGACAAGCAAGTGTTGATTGCCACGTTTGCTTTTTGGAAGAGGACCAATATAGTCCACAGAAACCATTCGCCATGGTGCATTAGTCGCACGCGACTTACCCATTTCGGGCTGGACTGGGACGAAAGGAGCTTTGATTTCCTTGCACGTCCCACATTCTCGAATAAACTTTCGTACTTCCGATCCCATACGAGGCCAGTAATATCGCAACTGCACTTCGTGGATCGTTTTATCGTATCCCACGTGAAGCAAATTTTCGTGGGTACGTTGAATCAAATCTTGACGGAACTCGGGTGCTGGGACGAGTTTCCAACTGAACCGCGAGTCGCACGGAACAACTTTCGAGTTTACATACTTGAAAAGTTGATCATTTTCTACTTTGAAGTCGGCATAGTCGTCAGGATTTTGGATAACTTTGGACTTCATGGAACAGTACCAGTCTGAGGTGGACAAAGCGGAAACGGCTGCTACGGCCCGGGATAACGCATCTGGAACGACATTGTCCTTGCCTTTCCGGTGCTCAATAGACATGTCGTAGAGTTGCAATTCTAAACTCCAACGACTCAAACGTGAACTGGTTTTCCATTTAGTCTTCAGTATCCATGTAATCGCTGACGAATCAGTGACCAGTCGAAAATGATAACCTTCCAAGTAACCTCGAAAGTGTTCAACCGCCATTATCACCGCCAGACCTTCCTTTTCAGTTGCATGATAGTTCCTTTGGGGAGTGGTCAGTTTGTGCGAAAAGTAAGCAACTACTTTCTCACCCTCGGGATACTCCTGCACCAGAACAGCAGCGACTGCTACGTCACTAGCGTCTGTCTGAAGAATGAATTCTTTGGAGAAGTCTGGTGGGACTAAAACTGGAGGAGTGACTAGAAGTTCCTTAATTTTAAGGAACGCGAGTTCTGCCTCGGAGTTCCAAACTAAGCTCTTGGTTTTCGTTTTGAGCAGATCGGTCAAGGGAGCAGTGACCTCACTGAACCGATCAATGAAACGGCGGTAATAACCGCACATCCCGAGGAAACGACGAAGTTTCGTCACGGTAACCGGTCTCTCGTAGTCGAGAATCGGCTGAATTTTGTCAGGATTGACCTTGAGTCCGTCCCGATTCAACAAATAACCAAGAAACTTTAGTTCGGGGACTCCAAAACGGGATTTTTCCAAATTGATGGTTAGATTGGCTCTTGCTAGACAATCGGCCACTGCTTTGAGCAACTGTATGTGATGCTCGAACGTTTCGCTTACCACGATGATGTCATCTAGGTAGACGAAAACGTAAGGTTCCCATTTACCTCGTCCTAGAACCTGGTCCATCAGTCGCGCCAGAGTAGCGGGGCTGTTGACGAGACCAAATGGTAGACGGGTAAATTGGAACATACCCCTGCCGGGAACACTGAAAGCGGTATATTTGCGACTATCCTTAGCCAGGGGTACCTGGAGAAAGGCCTCCTTCAAGTCTATGGTAGACAGGTACTTCGCCTTGGGTAAGCCGCCCAATATTCGCCCAGGGTGGGGCAGAGGGTATGCATCTCGTACAGTACGCTCATTGAGAGGCCTAGCGTCTAGACAAAGGCGGATTGAGTCGTCTGGTTTCGTGACCGCCACAATATTAAGCGACCAATCCGAATCAGACTCCTCGATAATTCCCATAGACTGCCATCGGTCAACCTCTTCCCAGACCTTTGACAGTTTCTTTGGGCTCATGTGATAAGGATATCGGCAAACGGGTGCCGCACCTTGGAATTCATCTTTGATGACAATCCTGTGCTCTGTGAATGAGGTTGGGCTTAGCTTTCCGGGCTCTACTGCCTGGAAACACTTCTTTACTTCTTCTACGCGCGCTAACTTCTCCGAAGTGAGTATCGACTCACGCGGTACTTCATCTTCTTCATCGTCTTCTGATTCCTGACCTGAGTTCAACAGAGCACAGTTTTGTATCTCAGGAGAAATCCCAAAGGCGCGCCAAAAGTCCATACCTAGAATGGAGTTGACGGTCAGATGCTCTACTACGAGAGTGCATAGGACCTTTGTCAAATTTTGAAAAGTATACGGGAGATACGCTTGTCCAATGATTGGTAAGGATTGACCATTTGCAGAACGTAGTTCGAATGGTCGTTCCAACCTTTTCAAGGGACTTTTCGAAAACTTTCGGTATAGCTTTTTAGTTATAATTGTGGCGTTACTACCACTGTCGAGCAAGGCTTTGAAGGATTTGCCGTACACAGCGACTATTGCAAATGGACGGTTATCGAACGGGTCGTCAAGGACGATGGTTTCGACAGACAACGAATTATCATAGTCCTCATCACGAGTCGGTCGAAAACTGTCGTAAATCTGGGGATGGATTGTTAGTTGTTCTTTGGAGCGCTGCTTTACTGCCAACTGCGACTTCAGTTGGTTCTGATCCCGTTTTTTAGGCAGTAAGGGCAACGAGAAACATCAAAACCTTTAAACGCACACACGATGCAGAAGACCCGCTTTGGTTTCCGACATCCCTCATGTTCGTGTCCTTTGTCTCCACAATTGTAGCAGACGCCGAGCACGGGAGGACGATGCTTTTCCACCAAATACTCCAGACACATTATAGGTTTCTGCGGTGGTTCTGAAGGTTTTTGATTGTTTCCCTCGAGATTCTTGCCATCCTGATTCCATTGCTGTTTCTTTTTCTGGTTGTCAGGAGGCTTGTTTGAATCAAGACCTGCCGGTTTGGCATTCTTGCTCCAAAACGTTTTGGATTTTGCGTTGCCGTTATTCTGTCCACCTCCCTTTTGGTTTTGATTATTTTGTTTTTGTTTGTTTTGTGGTGGATTATCAGAATAAGCAGCAACTTCCCGAGAAGAACCGAAAACTTTCTGATAAATCGGCGTCTTGGAGGCGTCGATCGATTTACCAAGACTCATCAATTCTGAGAGCGTGTTCACTGGCCTGAGGATAAGCATTTGTTTATAGTCGGCTTTCAGGTTCCGCTTGAGCACGTCGAGTTTTTCGCTCGGTGCCATTGGAACCGTCATAGCACGAAATATTTTTTCCATTTCCAGGAAATATTCCTGGAAAGATTCGTTACGCATCTGCCGGCGCTGGAGAGCCTTCATCTTGAGCGTAGCATCAAGTTCAGGATGTACGAAATTTACCTTGAGCTCGCAAACAAGGTGGTTCCAGTTAAACAACCGGTTTTGCGTACGCATAGCCTGATACCAGGTCAAAGCATTGCCAGTGAACAAATGCATCGCAGAATTGAAAAGTTCGTCTTCGCACATTTGCTCACACGCAGCGTAACTCGCTACGGTGTCTAAGAATTCATTTAGTCCCGTTCCTTCATCAGTTCCAGCATACTTCCGAATTTTCCAATCAGCGACGCGTTGCGGGTTACGCGAGTAATTCCTGGGGGCCACCATCGATCCGTTTCCCGCATGGGTGGATATCGAAAAGTTCGGATATGATGGTCCCGCCAGCTGTTCGGTCAATTCAGGAACGTGAGGCTGGTTCTGAGTTTGGTACGGGGTGTGAATTCGGTATTCTGTTTCGGTTTCTCGATTGGAAGTGATGGACATATATTTTGTTGACCCGAGAATCCTCGCTTCAACACAAATTGATCGGGACTGGGCGCCAGTGTTGGGTGAGGAATTTCTGGTTCATCAAATGAATCGGGTACGTCCATCAAACGCAAATCTTCCAGATCGGTCTGCGGATCCATCTCGGGAGCACTTTCCTTCTGATGTACTAGTGCCCGAAGTTCACTGACGGATTCACGAAGTGAGACAACTTCTTGAACCGTCTTTCTTAAAACTGACGAAATAGTTGTCAGTGAAGCAATCCCACCCATTAGCGTTTCAGTAGCTTTTGAAAAAGCATCAGACCCCTGAGACGCTAGGGCTCTATTATCGTCGGATTGCTGTCGCAATTGTCGAATCTCGTCCCTCATCTCGCACAAGACACGCAGCAGGTCGTCCCCTACGAGCTGTTTAGAAAGAGATCCTTGGTTATCGGAAGGATTGGATCCCTGTGGAATTGCAGGTACGTCTGTACTCAGCAAATCTCCCAAAATTTCTCCATCCTCCCCTTCTTGGTTGTCGGGAGGAAGTGCTGCCTGTTCGTCACTGAAATGACTGGCATAAACTGCTAGAACTTCCTCCAGCAACCCCGAAATTTCCTGGTTGACCTCCCCTGCCGCATAATTTCGGATAACCTGGAGCCTAGACCCCAAATGAAGCAACCGTGTTCGGTAAATCTCCTTGTTTGGGCACCGGTACTGGAGATCTTCCTTGATTGTTAGTAATTTACCAAGGCAGATCTCCTTTTCTTCACCCACGTCACCCCGGAAATTGCGAACTAATTCCCTCCGAGACGACCGCTCATGCGACAAAATTCCCCGAAGACGCCGCTGCCGCTGGACACCCGAAAGATCCGAATCAGGAGAGATAAAAATGCTTCGAGATAGCAACTCAAAATCCAGCTCATCGAAATGCAAATGATCGACGCGCATGAACACACACGCTTGGTTGAATTTCTCCAACGCCATCATAACTTGCGCTATATTGGAAGAAATCACCAAGACACAAAGCATGTAAGTACTGGTACGGTAAAATTTCTGATTTTTCGCCAACTAACGATTCCCTTAAAATTTCAGGAAATCAAGCTGCTCCAAAAATGTCTCAAACCGGATTGAGAATTCAAGGCGATTGGCCACCGCAACCGAATAAATGACAACAACCTTCAAACTACTCGTCCGGCAGACCAAACACAAACAACGCAATCCACAAATTCGGACAAAAAAGGAAAATGCAAAAATCAAAAAAAAAAAATATATACCAAAAAATGTAAATAAATAATAAATATACGACCGCGGAACAATATTGCGGAAGAAACCTCACCGACTGTTCTACGAAAATCCTAGATTTAGTAGAAGCACCCCACACTCCGGAAGAAAAAAATATTTTCCAAAATAGGAAAATATTTTTTTTCAGTGTGTTTTGCGCTGTGCGCCAAATGTAAGTAGGGGTTTGCCCACTACTCGGGTTCTTGTTTGCCCGGCGAACCCTTCTTTTCAGGGCGGCCTAGGTGCTTCTACAGAATTTCGGATTTTCGTTTCACAAGAAAAAAAAGGTAAACAAACTAATAAATTCTAACTTTACCGTTTATTCTCCAAAATCCTCACGCTGCTGCTGCTGCTACGTTTCTGGGCGGAAAGGCGGATTGTCTCTTCCGACCGGCCGGGACTGCAACGGCCGAGTTCTCCCGGAATGTCGTTGGCTGCTCCGGCAGCGGTCCTTGGCGTTTAGCTAGGGAGGTGAGCTTGGCTCCTTTGTCGGAACCTCCCTAGCGACGTTGGCGACAAATCGCCGGATCGTCTACTCGCCGTAAACGATCCCGGAAGTCACCGCAGTGCTCTTCCCAGGGGGAACCTTTGTCCGCCCTGCTTCGTTCTCCTTGACAATTAGCTATAGAGGAGAGCTTGGCTCGTTTGACTTATCCTCTATAGCGAGAACGGCCGATGTCGTGGTTCCTTATTGTTTAGCCGGGGAAGCGAAAGCACTCCTTTACACTTAGCTTACCCCTATTGGCGAACCGACACCGTACACTTCACTAATGCCCGAACCACGGGCCGGCACTTTTGACGGTTTTAGCTTGCCGTCGCACGCGCGCACTGAGATAATCTCCTAGTGGCGGGAAACTGTCCCGAAAACAAAACAAAAACTGATCGGGCGTCTGATCGATGCCGTGGTCCGTCACTATCTGTCTTTTACGATGGCCGCCTTCCGCACTCGACCACAACACCAACACCAAAAAAACCGTACCGCTGCATAGCTGTCATCACCTATGTGCAGCATAGCCAGTACACGTATTTCAGCAGTAGGAGAGCGGTGGCCTATCTAAGCCCTATGTTAACTATGTACAATTGTCAAACAAAATTTACTACACCTATCTGAACGCACAAAACCGTTCACAAACGCGAAACTATATAAAAATTTACAAGAAATAGTGAACGATATCGAAACAGCGGTGAGCATAAATTTTCGTAAACAATACACTCTACGGAGAGAGTACGCACGAAAGGGTATATTTCCACCCAGTGCTAAATTGTTACCCTGACGGGTTACAAATGTCATGTCAAATTACACCAACTCGATGATCAATTAATAATAATCATTTTAAATTATCGGAATACTTGCGGAAACTTTCCAATCGGGCCCGGGATCGAGTTCTTCAGAGCACCTGTTTATATGAATATTACTACAATGCACTTACATTTGTAGCCATCTACGTTTTTTGTGGACATACTAAGTTTAATTGTGGAGATTATAGAACCCGACTAATCGAACGAACAATTGTTCATTAATATTCCGGACTAATCATTATCTTTCTATTTTGACGCGAGCATATCTGTTGCTTCGAACACTAGATAAGATGAACTTGGGGTCCTCCGCGATCCAATAGTATCACCTGGAAATATACTGGAAATCGAATGCTGAGGTCATAGGTAAGTGTGTGTGCACACAAACTAGACATGTTTCCGCGATGTTAATCCCAGAAAAAAACCCATCTCGAATGCTTTAGTGTGAAAAAATATTTAGATGGCTGACCTGGAAATACTCCAAACTTATACCGAAGCTTTTCAATGGCCTACTTTCATTATCAAAGTCGAATCGGAATTTGAATCCGTTCATGGGAATTCGTGGAAACAAAGTATTGCTGCATTCATACTCTCCTTTGTGAATAGTGCCTTCATAAACGTTGTTCATCGTCTTCTTCACCGCTCTTCCTTTTAAATACATGAATGCAAGATATATCATAAAGTAGAACTTTTTGAAAAAAAGTACCGTCACGGAAAAACTAGAACCCAATAACACACCAATGACATTTTATTACGTGACTCCATATAATGGCAAACTATGCAAACAATCCTAAACAAAAAATGTCCCAATTGCACAAGTAGGTGGATTAAGAAAATTTTAATATTTTGTGTTCCTGCCAAAGATTCTTTCCCAGAAAATAACTCAAAATCAGAGGTTAAAATATTCGCTCATTCTCACGACAAGCAGTTTATCGCACAGCTTTTTCATCCTTAGTAGGCACGGACCCAACTTTTCACCTTTCAAGAAATTGCGAGAATTTGATGACAATGCAGTATGAAAACATAATAATTTCGTAGCCTCGAACCTCGTGATAAATTAAGTTCAAGAAAAACTATTAACATATTACATTATACAATTTATTTCCCCACATTATTGCAGTATTTTCATTCTAAGGATCTGTATCTACTCCTTGTTGTGATTTTTTGCGAAACCATTAGTTATTCGGCAGTTTTACATTAGGCGCGAAAATATCATCTCATATTATACCGCGAAAAGATAAGATCCAATGCTGTCTTGTCGAGAAAAGTTGGAGAGCAAACAATGTTACATCGTATGTTTGCTTTTTTATTGCTGGTCGAAGTAGGTGAAATATCGCCTTATTCTGTTCACGAATGCGAAAAATGTAAACTCTGCTCAAAATCAAATAAAAATCCGTCTTATCGCTCTTGAGCTATGCGATAACACACGGAAACCGTTTCATTTTAATGTATAGAGATATCCAACAAAAGGTGCACATATGAAAAAAGCACAACTAGCAGCTGGGAAAATGGATTCTGAGATGATTATGACTATCATTGGATTAGTTTTCGATAAAAATACACTGAAAAAAAAAATTAGTTTAAACAAGGAAAAGTATTTTTCAAATAACTTTTTTTCCTTAAAAGTGTCTGAATTTTTGACGGTAGGTAGGGTGCATAATTATCTATCTTGGAACAAAATTTCATCCAAATCAAAAAAGGGGTTTTTTGTAAATCAACTTTAAATTTTTACAATCGATTTTTTGCAGTGTAGGATTCAATGAAGAATTTTTTCAATATTTTTATTCGAAAATTTGACTAATTTTGTGAAAACCACTCCTACAACATTTTTTTGTAAGATTTGTCGTTTTTAGACTATAGCCATTTGAAAAAAATTGGTAAAAAAAGTTTGGCCCTTTTCAAAGGACAGTCTAGATCATTTTTGAAAAAAAAAAAACAAAATATGCAAAGTGGCTTTTTGTGACAAAGTCTTCATGTACAGAAAGTTTAATTAGAATCTGAGAGGGTGCTGCCAACTCTGAATGCGATTTGGCGCGAAATTCTATTAATAGGGATTGCTTTATATCTCCAGTGTTGTAATTATTTGAAGGACAAACTCATCCTAGTAAAGTGACTCTATAAACGAGATGTACAAAGTGAGGTATCTAACCCGACACAACTCATTCGAAATTACCCTTACACGCCATTTTGGATTATTTTTATAACTAGTTCACTCAATAACATAAAAAAATATATTTCAAAGTATTACCGAACATAACTTGAGGCCTTCAGGAAAGTTGTTTTAAAAAGTAAATTCAACAACTTTTCCGAAGATATGTGTTTAAAAACAAATTGAATATATCAGTGATTCTCAATCTGGGGTCCGCGGGCCCCTAGGGGCCGCAAAATCGTTGCTAGGGGTCCGCGAAGAAGAATATATTTATCGAGCGTAGTTTGAAATTTTAAGTCTTGTTTCCTAACAAACTGTAAATAACATAACAAAATAACAAACTGAAAATAACATAGTACACAAAATCGATATTCATCCGTGGGGGTCCGCAGCAACCCAAGACAATGTCTAAGGGGTCCGTGGTACGAAAAAGGTTGAGAACCGCTGGAATATATCATATTTTAAAAGATTAAAAATAAAATTGGTTTCTAGCTTCAATATTAGTTATTGGCTTAAAAACTGTGTACAGTGTTCACATTGAAGAGTAATTGATTGGAATTTCGTCAAGATGGATTAACATATAAGTTATGGATAAATGATATGTAGGGACATTTTAAAAGAAAATTGATCTTATGCACGATAATCGTTCTCCATGACATTCTAACATCTTTATTAAAGCATTCAGGCTTTGTTCTTCCTAAGTGAGACAAAAGAGAACAAAAAATATTCAATCATCGATCCAGGCATTACACTACAATCCGTGTCTGCAGTACGATCACAATGATGGTTGAGTAAGAAGACCAAATTTATGGGCGCAACGTTAAGTAAAACAAGTTAATAAATCGGCATTGGTGCATGTGCTCCACACCAAAATCGAACTATGGTGAAGTTTTGTATGGACTGTCCACCGGAGTCGAATTCCTTTGAATCACGCCGGCCGAACACGGTAAGGTACAACTGGTTTAAAATTGATCTTTAAATGCAAATACGCCCATTATCTCGTTTGTCGTCCATGGCACATTAGCATACATACATGGTAGGAGGGAGACGGGAACGAGTCCACCGCGTATCGCGTGCGAGTTTGTCGCATTTTGGGTGGTTCGCGCAAAAGGGCCGTGGACATATTAAGCCAACGTAGCGATTGTGAGTACTTGAAAAAAAACAGAAGAAGGAGCAACAATAATGATTGGACGACGTCCGACGACAGCTATGTTAATGTCTCGGGCAGCACTATTCAAACATAAATTATGATTTAAATATGCTAATCCAATGTTTTGCCCCAACTGGTCAGTCCGACACACTCGGAATGTGCCTTATTTCTACATTACGGAGGCCCCGTCCCTACGACGAAAGAAAGAAAATCGTGTGGCATCCCTAAAAACTCTGTACATTAACCACCGAACCTAATTAAACCACAAAAAAGAGTGGCACAGTACGAATTTATTGCGAAAAATTTGTCTGCCCCAACAAAGTTATGTGTTATGCCTTTTTTCGTTCACCGATGCCCTCATATGCATATAATTCATATTCCGTATTCAAGTGCAGGATCGTTACTCTCCTTCTCTTTCTCTCTCTGTCTGACTCTCGCACTCTCGTGAGTTTTTTGCCGTATCAGAGTCCAGTTAGGGACCCATATTTGACTCCCTCGTCGGACGCATTGTGGAAGGCAAGGGCAGATTTATTGTGCCTTTGAACAGTTGTGTATTTATTGAAAGTGTTTTGCTTGCTACTCCTTCAAAGCAATCCAGCGGGTTCTTGTAGCTGGCAGAAACGTTCCAAGATTTATGTCGAACAAAATTTATAGCATAAAACCAAGTTGTGCATACGGCACACCAGTCGCGGTCAGCGAGCGCAACCATGGGAAAGCCGAGCTGGAAAAACTGCACGGAGAAATTTTCATAATTGATTCATGCTGCAAGGAAATTAATCTTCCCGGACATGGTGATAAGTTTAGCTGCAGGATACTAGATTTTCGAGGCAACAAAAAAAATTACCGGCAAAACCACGCGTTTAAGGAATGGCTCCCAATCCCGGCACCATCACTGCTAGGCGCGTAATTAAATCCAACTTAAAACTCAATTACTTTTTCTTTCGATCGCAAACCCTTTCAGATATCTCAAGCCAACACGCGTCGCAATAAGGTGCATCAGCTATGATCATGTACATCAGAATTTATGTCGTAATTCAATCAACCTAATTGCTGTGACTAATGTTTATGATAATGCTGTTAATTTATGCTCAACAAGGTGACTGTAAATGTAACGCGGCTTCATTTGTACTTTCCTCTCTTTGTGTTTCACAACGCAATGAAAGGGTCGTAAATCACTGCCGCTTGGGTGGTCTAACTGATATGAATCAGAATAAATGATTTTGTGCGTCGATATGATCTGAATGTACCTATGTTAATGAAATAAAACAAATAGTTTTGATGTAACGAGATAAAACGTGTTGTAATTTAGTCAGGATGAAGTACAACCAAATAGACATAACACTCTTTTTCTCTATCGCATATAAATCGGTACTTGCTAGTGTACCAGGAACCCGACTACAGCGCTGCACATCATAACGTGCCACACGCCATCTAACGACACTGCATTCAGCAAGCTTTAAAATTTCGCATTGCAATAGACTCATTCAACAGGATTAGTATAGAAATATTGTCATTTGGAGGAATATAAATTGTTTATACAGCCAATTTAGAGGCAAACAGTCCACTTCTGTGCTCATGAGAAGTTAGTCTGAGATCTCAGTGTGTGCATTATTAAAGTCTTAGATAACTTAACTAATACAAGTAAACGCATAAATGTGTAAATATTTAAAGATTTACATATGTAGGTGTGAAAGTTAATGTAGTTAAATACGATTATGTTCTATTTTATGTGGCAGATACGAACCGTTTCAAAAATGCGTTAAGTTATATGGTCGGTGTTAGGTCAGACCGGACTGAGCGACAGTGCATTGATTTCGAGAAAAACGCGTTTAAAGTTTGAATCGCAGCATCCTTTACATTATAATTGGAAAATAATTTTTGCCATAATTCTTGTTTATTGTTTCATATTTCAAATCCGGTAAAAGTGGAATGTAAATGAAGAAATTCTTTATCCAGTGTTATCATTAACTCATTTTTTGATGTTTTGCGACTTAGTCCGGTCTGAATTAACACCGACCATATTTCAGATAGTATCTTAAAACTGCTTATATAACTTCTTTAACTTCTCAATAAAATTAAATAGTTATAGTAATATTCGCTCCAAAACAATACTTAATTACAACATTGATGATAAATTTACAAACTGCATTGAATATCTACTTAGATATTACTTGAGCGTTTTTTCAAAAAGACATATCTACAATGAGTGACTCTCTTTGTTTACCTTCTCTTTCGATTTTTACGGCGTCACTATAGCAATTTTCACTAATTTTACAGTACAGATCGAAAGATGGTGGTTTTGACTAGCATATTATGCAAAGAGTTGAGGGATAAATGCTAAAGCGACCGAATTATTAACAGAAGAGAAAGTAAACAAAGAGTGTCACTCATTGTAGATATGTCGTTTTGAATAAAAGGTCTAGATTAGACAGATCATAAAAATTGAAAATTAGCCAGGAAGGCAAAATAGAAGTTAAGTAATCCACGTGCACTGACATTTAAGAATTTTGAAATTAATTTTTAGATTTTTTGCTATTAGCCGTCAAAGTTGACCATGGAGGTAACCCCAGTACTAGCTGGCGTCCAAAAGGGGCTAATCCAACATTGAGTCTTATGGAAATTCAAGTCTTCTCGTTCGTTTTCCGAGGTTTGAAGAAAAAGTAGTCAATTCGAAATCAGTAAATTTTATGTTGTAGCTCACATATCGGTGAAGTCGATATAATACTGCTTTTAGTTGCATTGCACGTTGACGTTTCGGCCCAAACAGTCGTTCCTGAAGGTAAGGGCCGCTCATACACTTGCTATGTATCTATCTAATATATATTTCATGCACAAATGAACATTATTAAGCATATTTTTTCAAAAATTCCAGTCATGATGTCATGTCTCTACATTTAAAGTTCACCGAGCAATAAGGGATTAAGGGAAAAACGGTACAGTGCGGTCGGAAAGCTAAAAACCTATTTTAATCCACCTAGCGGTGCAATTGTGCCTTTCTCAATGTGTGTGTGCGTTGTTTATATTCATTAAAAGCTTCTAAATGCATATATTACATTTTATTATTGTACATCACATGACAACTATATACAGGAAAATAAATCATTATTCGAGTTCTAAAATTTTGAAAAAGAAAAAACAGCCACGGTAATATTGAACTGAAAAAAGGTGCGAAATCGGCAGTCCCAAAAAGTCGATTTTTATAAAAAAAAAATTTTCGAGATAACATAAAATCTCGACGTTTCATGCATTTTAAAGATGTTTGGCATCAAAAATACGAATTCGATTTCTGAAATTTCATGGGGTCCCCCCTTTGAAAAAAAATTTGAGTGACGGCTCATATGGGAATTTCATGTGTGACCGGACCGTTCAGTCTATATTTCCGGAACCATACAAGCGATCCGTGCGAAATTTTACAGACATTGGCCCAACCATTTCCGAGAAACTGATATGAGTTTGCTAGTTATGAAAGATGGCCGCTTTTCCCGGGCACTTCCGGAACCGTCTATGGTGGTCAATGTAGTCAACGAAAGTTTGTTTGGCCGTCGGTGACCTAGAACTGCAAAGTTAAGTTATTTGAGAGACATTTTAGCGAAATTTTTACCTTTTTTGCTTCCATCGGAGTATCGGTTTGAATCACAATTTGCTATGTGATCGCACGCCACAACCCGTAACTCCGGAACCGGAAGTCGGTTGGGGAAATGGGAAAAATTTTCACCATTATACATTCATTGCAGAATTTCTTAAAATCGACATTTTCTGCGTGATCGTACTCATCACCCTGTAATTCCGGAACCGGAAGTCGGATCCATTAGAAATTCAATAGCAGCCTATGGGAACGTTGCACCTTTCATTTGGGACTAAGTTTGTAAAAATCGGTTCATCCATCTCTGAGAAAAGTGAGTGAGATTGTGTTCGCGTACACACACACAGACGCACATACATACACACACAGACATTTGCCGAACTCGACGAACTGAATCGAATGGTATATGTCACTCGGCCCTCCGGGCCTCCGTTAAAAAGTCGGTTTTCAGAGCAATTGCAATACCTTTCTATTGAGAAAGGCAAAAAGGTGCAAAATCGGCAGTCCCAAAAAGTCGATTTCTAAAAAAAAAAAATTTCGTGATAACATAAAATCTCGAGGTTTCATGCATTTTAAAGATGTTTGGCATCAAAAATACGAATTCGATTTCTGAAATTTCATGGGAAAAAATTTTTGAGTTCCGGCTTATATGGGAATTTCATGTGTGACCGGACCGTTCAGTCTTTATTTCCGGAACCATACAAGCGGTCCGTGCGAAATTTTACAGACATCTGTGGGGATAATATAGCTATCATTTGGGACTAAGTTTGTGAAAATCGGCCCAACCATTTCCGAGAAACTGATATGAGTTTGCTAGTTATGAAAGATGGCCGCTTTTCCCGGGCACTTCCGGAACCGTCTATGGTGGTCAATGTAGTCAACGAAAGTTTGTTTGGCCGTCGGTGACCTAGAACTGCAAAGTTAAGTTATTTGAGAGACATTTTAGCGAAATTTTTACCTTTTTTGCTTCCATCGGAGTATCGGTTTGAATCACAATTTGCTATGTGATCGCACGCCACAACCCGTAACTCCGGAACCGGAAGTCGGTTGGGGATAAAATTTAATAGCCATTTACGGGGACGTAACATCTTTCATTTGAGACTAAGTTTGGTTGATTCGGTCTAGCCATCTCCGAGAAACCGATGTGACTGTTGGTCTGAATTTGGATACTTCCGCCGGGGCTTCCGGAACCGATGATGGTGGCCAATGTGACCAAAGAGACTTTGAATGGCTGTTAATGACCTAGTACTACAAATTGAAGCAGTTGTGGTCACATTTTGGAAAAATTTTCACCATTATACATTCATTGCAGAATTTCTTAAAATCGACATTTTCTGCGTGATCGTACTCATCACCCTGTAATTCCGGAACCGGAAGTCGGATCCATTAGAAATTCAATAGCAGCCTATGGGAACGTTGCACCTTTCATTTGGGACTAAGTTTGTAAAAATCGGTTCATCCATCTCTGAGAAAAGTGAGTGAGATTGTGTTCGCGTACACACACACACAGACGCACATACACACACACATACATACACACACAGACATTTGCCGAACTCGACGAACTGAATCGAATGGTATATGTCACTCGGCCCTCCGGGCCTCCGTTAAAAAGTCGGTTTTCAGAGCAATTGCAATACCTTTCTATTGAGAAAGGCAAAACGTGGAATCAATTATTATCTTTCGTTATAGAGTTATGGTGTCTTCGGAGGAGTTGCTGTATAGAACTTCGCGCTTTATTTGGTCGAATCACACGAGTTCAAAATTCAGTCGCTAGGATGGCGACTAGATAGATGTGGTGTTTTCAAGAAAGTTGAAGGTCCTATCATTTTAAACATATCTTCTAAAGATGCAAACTTTGTAGGTCCTGTATGTTTCGGGATATAGAAAATTTTTGTTACAACATTTACTTACGGATTATGTTTTCAAAAATGCGCCATAATCAAAATCTATAGGACCTACAAAGTTGGTGTCTTCAAAAGATATACTTATAATTACCTAACATACAACTTTGCCGTAGACACCATCTTTCTATCTCGTTCTATTAAAAAGTTGATAACAGTGCCGCCCTATCGATTGAATTCCGAACTAATATAAAATGATCAAATAAAACCCTAGATGTCACACAACAACTTTGCCAAAGACACTGTAACTCTAAAATGGAAGATAAGGTAAGGACGTGTCAATTGTGGGTTAGCCCCTTTTGAACGCTAGGTACCTCTGGGGTTAGCCCACCGAATTACGAAAATGCTCGAGAACTGAAAAGTAGTACATGTAATGATCTCTTTTTTTCTAGAGAACATGAATCCATGAACTACTCATAAAATAATGTATTTTCACAATAAAAACAATGCTAATTTGTAAATGCGGAAGAAATTATCTTTACTCACAAAATCGAATGATTATAAATTTTTATACAGACATTGTGCTGCTACCTCCAGCTCCAATATTCCCGTTTTGGGTTACAACCCAAAAATAAATATAAATTTTATTGCTTTACTTCATTTTATCATTCACAACATGTTATTTAACGATCCTTATGCATTGGCTTTATTCGGTACTTTAATTTTTAATTGATTTTCTAAAAGAATGTAAACACATCCTCATTTGGCACTATCGCATAAGATGGACTTCCATGGAGTGCATGAATAAAGATAAATGGATTCATTAGTTTGCTTATGAAATTCTAAAGCTTTTAATGGAATCCTCAATAGGCTGCTTCATATGCCAAGACTTATAAAATTCTTGAGTGGTTTTTCCTCGGTCTAGTTAAAACACATCGATACTTAGAATCGATACTGGTATCGAATGCAAGTACTGATACTTCCGATATAATCCTAGTCGTAGTATCGACACTTGAAATTTTCGCCATTCGATTCCACACTTTTACAGTAGCTTAATTCCCTAAATTAGGCAATCTTCAAACCGTTTGTTTGACAATTAGGCAGTGTCAATCAATGTTTTGCTCTGCTCCTACGAACAGAAAAACCCGTTCGACAAATATCTTTCGTTGGTCCGATTTGTTTGATGTTGGATCCAGTCAACGATTCCGTCAGACGTCGAACATCAGAAGAGATAAACAATAAATAATTAGCTGATCAGAAAGTCTCATGGATTGCCAAATAATGGACAATGTTTGCAATCGGTTGATCATCCATCATTTATTCGATTTTTTCATGAAATGCTCAAATCGGTGCTCAAATTAATTTAGCAACTCAAATTCAACCTATTCCACAACGGATGAGCATGAATCGGTAATTACATTTGACTAGGAAATCTTCCTAAAATCGTTCAGAGCTCCGAATTATATTATTCCACCTACAAGTTACTTCGATTCTTTTCAATGTCGTGAACATTGTGTCGATATCAGTAAAGTATCGTGCTTGAGGTATCGATACTAAAAAATCGAGTATCGGAAACAGTAGTATCATTTCCGTACTAGTATCGAAAGTATTGCAACGTCCTTATATGCGGGATAATTCGGTCGATTCCCGTGATTGTATTAGTACCGAGCCAAAGATAGTTTCTGGCGAAATACAGGTAGCAACCAGCCGGAATTCCCGATTTTTGTAGGATTGCACAAACATTTTAAAAATCGATGCGATGCTTCGTATCGAACTTTCTCCTTGGGTTCTAGATATCTAGTTCCAATATAGGCCAAGAACCCGAATTAGAAACAGATCATGAATCTGACCAATTCTCCTTAACTCTTCTCGTCGGGTGGTAGAGCACCCATCTCATTACACATCGTAAACGTAACTCTTGTTATCGGCGGCGTTGTACAAATCTTTCCGGAAATTTACTTTGAAAGCTGAGTGTGGAAATCAAAACGAAAGACTAAGCTAACATTCTAAATAGTCGAAAACAGTCTAAATAGATTCTAAATAAATAGGTTCAATCAATCTTCAATAATATTGTAAAATAAAAACCCTGGCAGCACTGTTCCGTCGGAATACAATCAGATTAATTTCAATAACTTCTGTTTGTAAGCTAGTACTTGTAACTGTGAGTGGCCAAAAGAAAAGTAATAATCACTTGTTTTTGTGGGCCAATCTTGCCTTATCCAAAAGTTATAGTTGTTTGAAAACGTTGCTGTTTATAAACAACATGGGCACGAAGGGAATATGGAATACCTGTTAACCTCAATCAAGCGAATCAGTATTTTCACTTTCTTCGATATCTTCTCCTTTTCACATGTATTTAATAGTGTGCTGTACAAATAAATAGACAACAAAGCAATGAATTATAAGCGTTTGTATTTTGGCTTCTGGATTTTTTGGTGACGAAACGACGAAAATCCAATAATAGTTAACAGAGCTATGAGTGTTCAAAATACTGACGCACAATAGATTTAGGATTTTAGAAGATACGTAACGTGTAAGTTATTTTTAATGTCATAGAGTGACGTGGTGCAATATGACATTTTTGATGTCAAAAAAATCAACCGAACGAATTACACGCCAGCAGAACATAAATGTCGAAGATTGATAACTCTCCGAGTGATCCATAACTAATCGAGTATTGTCACATTTTCAATTCTTTGTTGGCGCTACCGGTCATTCATCATTATTAGTACCAAGTTATTGCGGCTGGTGCCCTTGTACGGCTACCTTCCAAATACCGTCGCTATCGGTTCCCACATGGATTCAGATTGCTTATTCTAAATAAATTCCAGCAAACAATTTGCGGTGACAAGACATTTTTTCCTCACACAAAAAGCAATCAAAGCGAGTATAACCGCAACTCCAAGCTGCAAGCCACAACAACAGTACACCGACAATACCAAACAGTAGCAGAAATGCATAAATATACAAAACGTCAAAAGGCGGTAGGAAAAGAGCATCAACTGTTGCGACATTCCAATGCACATGGAATAATGAAGATAAATAATTCTCTTCTGTTCAGGTGCATACCAGAGCTTTTCATTAGGATTGAGTGGAGAGGGGATGGGAACATTTGTACCCAAGGAGTGATAAACTTTCGTTCTGCGGCATGGTCTGCTGTGTTGATGAATAACGGCTCGCATCGTAGGTGGCATGCGCAGAGCAAAAGAGAAACGTCAGAAGAAATTTCACACCATCCTTTCTATGGCGAAAATCCAAAATTCGACAAGTTAGGTCATTCTTGCCGCACAGACTACTTCTTTCGGACAAATATGTAGTACTTTTCTCTGATATGTTACTGAAGCCTCTTCATTCTAATAGTTTTCAAAAAATTACACATTTTATTTCGATACCTGACATAAGCTCGCCCAACTCGTGTTATTGTACGGAAAATCGATACTTAAGACGGCAAAATGTGGATAAAGTTTCCCTACGAATCTTTAGCACAAAAATTTATTTCAAATTTTAAATGACGATAATACATAGAACCAAAAACCCTCCAGGTCGGTCTGTTTTCAAGATCATAGAGTGTTATCAGAGTCACAAATCTCTCCCATTGGTTGTTTGAACCCCAATGCATTTGTTTGACAATCCTCCGAGCACGTTTCAACAGCACGGAGGATATCCAATGGAATGGGCATACGACGGAAAGTTCATCAACGACCCTTATGTACAACAAGGCAGGAGCAAATTCGTTGGGGACAAAAAACTTTAGTTCCTCTCCGTATCTCTGGTTTTGCTATATACAACATCAAATATTTATGTACTTCGCAAAATTCACAGACATGTTTGCCTGCCAAATACCGACGATTATGGCACCCCGGCCGGGCCGAGACAACGAGTGAGCAACACCAAAAGCCAGCAGAAGGGAAACCATGTTGCTGTATTCGAGTGTAAATCATAGACAGCGACGACGCGTACATTCGCAAAAAACGTCGACGCCAACTGCGCATACACACTACTTGTTTTGGTGGGATGGGGTGGCAAGCGCTGCTACAGACGGTTCCCCCTTCAAGGCAGGATTATGCTCGGGGGAGAAATTCGAACTTCAGAGCAGTTGGTGTGGTGGCGAGGATTTACTGCCAGAAGCAGGGCACATTTGTTGTTGCGAGCGCTTGATACGCGAACAGGAGAGTGGAGCGAGGCTACTATCTTCCCTCTATAAATAGGTTCCCATAAATTGTATACGACGTTGGCTGGTTGTGCCCTGTATTTTATACTTATATTCTGAAAGTCTACTGAGGATTTTTTTTTATTTAATGGGGTAGATTTTTTCTTGAGAAATTGAACTTGTCCTTACGGCCGAGTAGTTGCTATCGGTGTTATTTGTAATAATTTAGAAGATACATTACCTGTCATAGATGATGGATGAGGTCCTTTGCCAAGCAGATAGTCATCTTTACAGATAAATTTATTGTCATCCAAAACGTACAACTGTTCACCGGTACTCAACTGTTTTCTACAGATACAACACGTAAAACAATTCAAATGAAACACTTTATCACGCGGTTTTCTCACTAGATCCGATGGCGCAATGCCTTGACCACAACCACTGCACTTTGTACCATATCGTCTGAAATGAAAGAAAGAATTCACAGATTAATAAAAATTAGTAAAGTATCGTGCATTTAACAATTTCAGTAATTTGCATTGTCATTTGCAAAGTATAATAGCAAGATTAATACAGAATGTACCAAAAAGATTAAAATAATAGCTTTTATACTAATTTACGGAGTTTTATTATCTCTGGTCTAATGATATTGAGGTAAGGCGTTGGTCTCATAAGCCAGTCATAGTATGTTTAATCATTCGCACAGTGACTCTCGGAGCCTGTAGATATTTTTTTCAGTCCGTGCAGTGTAACGCTATAAAACAATTAAACCAATACTACCGCATGTGTATGCATCTCACAACCAAACAGTTTTTCAGTTTGTGTCAACCTCGGCTCAGTTCGTATATGGGATAATTCGGTCGATTTCTATGATAGTATTAGTATCGAGTCAAACGAACAGAACTTCTTGCTGATATCTGCCGGAATTCAGGCTGAAATCTGCCCTAATATTGGCTGACACCAGTCGCAATTACGGATTTTTAACTGGGTAGGTTGGATAGTGAAATAAAATTGTTAAAATCAATACGATGCTTTGTTCAAATCTAGGCCCTGATCCAGACTCCGAGTCCGGGACAGACCACGGATCCGGACCTGTCCATGGATCCGAACTAGTTCAGTCTAGATCAGGACAAGTTCCCGGATCCGGATCTAGCCCATCCCCTTTTTCCCTTACCAGGTCCGGACCTGAAGCAGGCCCACAAGTGTCTATATCCGGACCCTCGGTTCGGATACGTGGATCCCGTACCGTAGGTCTTGCTTCCCGTAATGACGGAAAGGTATCAGAAAGGATTTGAATGTGTTTATATTTCCGTTTTAGGTATTTTTTGCTGGGAGCATTTTAGTATTAAACGTCTTGTCATTAGAACTTTTTCTCTAATTACCGTAAAAGTATTACGGCCTAGCTTTGAGTGTACAGGGTGATTCATCATGAGGTTTTTTTTTAAACTAACAAAAATATTAACAAATGAATAAAATAGCGAAATCTTTATTTTCGCTCGAAAGAACATTCTTTGCCATTTTCTTTTTAAATGTTGACTATAGCAACGCGTGAGGTTATCCATTCAAGTGGTCCAATTTTTGATGACGCGCTCGAATATTTAAAGTGGTATCTGGTTAATTACTCGAGTAATGTTGGCATCCAATGCCTCAATCGTTGCAAGATTATTTACCTAGACTTTTGACTTTCCATAGCCTCATAGAAAAAAAAAAAAAAAGTATATAAGTGTGATATCGTCCGATCTGGGCGGCCAACTGACAAGTCTACGGGGAGAAATTAAACGTTCATTAAATTTCTCATGCAATCATTCCACTGTTAAATTTCTTGTGTCGTACGTAGCGCCGTCTCATTGGAAACAAAAGGTTTCAAGTTCGGTCAGCCACCAGTATGTTAACATACTTTTAAATCAAGACTCTTCCGTAAAATACGCTATGTTATTGCATACGACAAGCCAAATTGTTGAGAATGGTTTCTAATCGATTCTTCGCGATCATCGCGTACACTCTCGGCCGCCGCAGCTATGTTCCTGTACTGCGTACTAGATTTGGTCAATTTGGTCGTTTATCATCCAATAACGTTAATTACGACTCCAACTTTTCAATTGTATGGCGAACAGTGGATTCAGTTGGCCCATTTAGTCGACCCTAGTATGATCGGAGCGCGCATTTCTCACAGAGCGCTGATTTTCGTAATACCGTTGAACAATTTAAAGACGCCGTTGTAAGTCTTTCCATTATAAAATGACACCCGTTAATCATGTTAAAAAAGTGTATGGTTTGATCATTTGGACTTTCTATTACATTAATTGGATAAGGTTAAAATAACTACTGTGTCTAAGATCACCATTGAGTCCCGTGTGCAAAATATGGTTAAAAATTCTAGGCTTGCAAAAAAATTGCAAACACCGACTCGCAGCGCAGAGCTGGCTCACGAGCCTGTTCTAGAAAGCACACGGCTTTCGATGAAGTAAGAACACGAACATGAGTGTGTTCTTTTTGCTTCGAGATCGTGTTCTCCGTAAAGCACACGAGCTTATAAGATGACGAGCACACATTGTCATTTGAAGCGACTCGCTCTTTTTATAAGATCAGGCACACACAGAACAGATACATACCAATTTGTTCCAAGGAATATTTCAATACATCTCATCAGAGAACGCTAGGAAGTTAGCAAACATCATGGTGCAATACAGAGTTAGGACAGTGGCTACCTCCTATTATTCCGAAGGTATCAACGAAACCTTGATTTAGAGGAATGAATCACTACACGTTAGACAGTCATCTCCGATGTATTCGGCTCGCGAATAGTGGTATCTGCGCTGGGGCGACGGTGATCATGATATCGAACATATTGTCTGGGTATGCGCCGAGTATTGTTCTGCCAGATCTCAACTATTGGATTCCCTTCACTTAATGTCCCGAATCGGAATGTGCTGGCAAACCACGACCTCCTCTATATGTCCCTTGTAAACCTTCCAAAAAAACAATCAATATACAGATTTTCCTGTCCCTTTTATTTCTTTTATCATTCTCAGAAAAGCCCTCTTCCTCTATACGGACACCATCGATGGTTTGATACTACTTCAAGGTGACACGAAACTAGAGGCTAGAAGAGAACTACCTGGCGTCTCAGTTCATGATGCCTTCTGATGAATGCCGTCCGAATCTGTAATCGATGTAATAATATATCAACGATACCGTTTACCTGAAACCTAAAGTTAATATTTCTCTACTCTCTGTCATTGTTATCCACCATCAGTCCCCTATCTCTGAAACCCAGATGAGGAAATCCAGCCCCCCCCCCCCTTTTGAACACGTGACGGAGGAAATTTGCCCTCCATGTGTTTTGTCTGGCTTTGCTAAATTCAATAATGTCGTTAAAATACCCAAACGTACTACTACTCATCAAAATTGCTCTAATTGATTCACCTAGTCTTAATAAAATTCAATGACTCTCTCTTGTATATTGAAAGATATTCTTAATTTAAAGATTGTTGTAAAATAAAATTGGTTGTTCCAAAATTCTTTCTTGCTAAAAAGTTCCAAAATTCTTTCTTGCTAAAAAGCTCCAAACTATTTTGCTACTCATAAAATTGCTCTAATTGACCCCTTTAATCTTAATAAAATTATATTGCCCGCTCTTGTTAATCAAAATGTATTCCTAACTTTAAGATAGCAGTTTCTTAGTTTCAATATAAAAAAATTATATCTAGTCTAAGGAAATTTAAAATGTGAAACAAAATTATTGACACAAGTTAGTTTTAAACGCCAGCGCGCCTTATTAATCGAACTCAGGGCCGGCGGAAAGCGTGGGTAGTATGGGTAGTACTACCCACTCGAAAATAACCCACTCGAAATTTTGAACCATTTCAAAAAATTTAGATGTGCAACACATGTATCAATTGCATAAACGAACATGACTTTATGTGAATGTAATGTAAGCGTGTGCATTACCAATGGACCCCTCACCCTATGGTTTCTACCCACTCGGGCGTAAAGTGCTTCGCCGCCTCTGAACCAACTGAATAAAAAATCATGTGTTTAATGTCCAAAGATTCTTAGTATTAGTAGAATCACAGCTTTAGCCCTACAATTATCATGTAAGCTGAAATGTTTGTTGAAGATCAATATTCCCGAAATGAGTGTATTATCAAGACATTGCCTTGCTTTGAAGTGTTAGATCTCTTCAACGTTTCATCACCATGAATCAGAAAACAAAAAGAAGTTTTAAATCTTTGGTTGGGGTCGACTGTTCTTGTGTGGAAACATTCCTACATGAAAATAAATTCGGTTAATTCAAGTATTTGACATTTAGTTTCTTTTTATGTATTACAAATTTAATGAGCACCAAATTTTAACTAACCGATTTCAATGATTTGGAGTTTACGTTCTGAAGCGCAAACTAAGCATCCAAAACTACTTAAATCATCGTACAGCTTCGTTTCAAATGATGAGCCAACCCGCTCAGCAGTTGAATTCGTTTCAGTAATTGATCACTTCATTACACCGGAGGCCCTAAATGATCATTACCTAGATCACTAACTAACCGGCCGACCATCCCCGTGGCTTCAGTCGAGCATATTGTGATTTTTGGAAGCAGGAAGAAAGGCTAATTGAAGTCCATTTTTTATAAAAAATCCCGTATTTGCTTTCACAAATAAAATGAAAATAAGGGGCACCGCTGCTTCAACATCCAGACACAAAATGCCCCATATTTGGAAATTCCGGCAATCTGCGCCACGAAATAGAAAACCAAAAGATACATACGACAATCAGACCAAACGTTTATGGTGTCCGTGGCGCCTTGGACTGCAGTGCCTTTTTGAAGCTCAATTTTTCTACATTTACACACTTTTCACGCTCGATTGCTTGCTCATTCTGTTGCTACAACTATTGCCGGTTCACCAAAAGTAGAAAAAGACTAGCATCCATCGCATCATTTGTTTACATAATCGAATTATAATTGCTCTCACTTTGGCTCAATGACGCCAATAGGTGTGATGCCGCTGAGCTATAGTCCAACAGTCCATTTTCAGTCAGGTATGGGTTGCGATGGAAGGGATACGTTGCATTTTAGAGAAGAATGCTTTAAAGCTGTATGATTTTGCCACTAAAAGCGAACTGTTGACTAATAATTGTCGGCTCGTGTGCATGAGGACCGTAAAGTTGGACGCTTCACGTTTCGGAGAACATTAAAGGTCAGATTGGAGCAATGGTTTGTCGTGCGAACGATGCGGGGTCATTCGGATGTTGAAATCAAAAACGTTAATAGCTGTTGTGAAATAACGAAGAACTCAGGATTCGTAATATGTTATACGGTAAATGTTATACAATTTTTCGTGTTTAGCTTCATATTTCTAACTAGACTCGTCGGCCTCTAACCAAAAGGAATACCATGGACTTTATTGGAACTAGTACTTTTGCGACCTGGATAGCTATGAAAAGTTGTTTTCCCGACAATAGGAAACCAAAAATTACAAGATTTCCGAATCCCCGAGAAATAAGATATTTACGGAAAATAGTTCCTGAATTGAAAGATCTAACGGTTTTACATATCTTGTAAAAAAAATGTATAAAATACGCTCAAACTTTCAAGTTTTTATTCCGCGGCCCGGAGGGCCGAGTCTTATATATCAATCGACTCAGCTCGACGATTTGGGACAAAGTCTGTGTGTGCACATAACGGACAAACTCTCATTCGTGTTTCACAGGAATGGCTGAACCGATCTTGTCCAAAGCAATTTTAAAAGGCCCCAGGCAGAGCGCTATAAATTTGTTTTTGATTCTGATGTTTAGTTTCCAAGACATGAATGTTTGAATGTGTTAAAATGGTGTTTTTGCAGTTTTTTTAATTATCTGCCAAAATTGACCACATAGACCACTTTATATATCTTTAGACAGCTTATACAAAAAGCTTTCGAACGAGCTACAGATTGTTAAAATCTGACAATTATTAAAAGAGGTATTCAACATTAAATACGGATGGAAGATTTTTATCACTTCCCATAGCCAGAAATGAGACCAAAAACATGCAATCTATTATTAACGCCAAAACGACTAATTTTAAGTCAATAGTATCTTCGGAGAATTTAATGTTGCAATATGCACTTTCTTTTGGTATTGTGTTTTTACTGATTAATCCCCCTACGAGTGAGATATTTTCATAAATTTTCTTTCAAGTGATTGTATTGAAATTATGCTTTCAGCAAATTTTTGGCTCTTACTTTTGCGAATAACTTTATTGAAGACATGAAATATCTATTTTGAATACTTTAAAAGTTATGGCTTGTTGTTTGTGGATTATCCTTTTTGGCCTATTTATTATTCAATATTATTTCGATAAAACGAATTTCGTATTTCCTTTTCCTATCTACAACCGCCAGAAATAATCAACGACCTTTTCTAAGTTGTCTAGATGGAACTTGGTCACTTATCGGCGCAAAAATTTACATTTCCGTGATCCTTCTGACTGTAAACTTTCTAATTTGTAACCATCGGATCTATCTGAAACATACCTCGGAAAATGAAAAGCGACATAAATAACTCCAAGCAACGGCGTAGTCAAGAGGAGCTTTTGGGTTCAACTCCTCACCTCTCCCCACCCACCCAAGAAATAAAATGAATTAAACAGAAAAAATTATTGATGCTGACAATTACAATAACAATTATCAAAAAGGTATATTGAAAACCTGTCGTTTTAAACATCATGAGGACTTTTGACAAGTGGTGGGAATGGGATCCTAACTTGTAAATGATCTATTAGTCTTGATCTCACAGTTGTATAATCACATCAATATCAAATACCTGCATGAAAATATTTCAATAGAAACGCATCCCAGAATTCTGAAATCAATCATAATCTTCAGATTTCCCATCCTATTAAGCTCACTTTTCAAGGGATGTACTGTAATATGGATTAGGGTCTTTTTTAACGGGAAGCGAAGTTAGAATTGATTTAATGTCTATGAAACATACAACAGCTCACCAAAAAATTGGATAACTTTCAACATTTGCTGAGCATGTTTTTATTTTGGGAATGCGTAGAGTTCAGACGAAAACTTAATATGAACAAAAAATAAGGAAAATATGATTAAAAACGAGGACAAAACTAGTCTTTACGAAAAATTGCGTTTTCCGTTCGACTCTAGCAGGTCCTGATAGATTTTGATGAGCATTTGATTTTTGCTCTATTACCAATTATATGAATAAGTAAAATAAATGTTCGAAAACAGTAATTTAAGGTCAAGACCACATCATTTTGCAACCGACAATTTCGGAGGTTTAGTATCTTCGATGAATTTTACAAACGTTAAACAGCACAGCATCTGATAAAATAATTTAGAAGTTATTTGCTCTAAGAAGTATTCATGGAGAATTTGCTCTTCAAACAAATCTAATTCTAGGGAACGGGCATAGCGTAGTTGGTAAATCGATTGCTTTGTACGCAGCTCACCTTGGTTCGATTCACAACCACGCACATAGGTTTAGATATTTTTCTAAAATAGAAATCTCTAACCCGAAAGAGGCGAATGAGTGTTAAGGTTAAAACCTCTATAATCAAAATAAAAACAAAAATTAATTCGAGACTTAATGTCTTCAACAAAATCTTGGGGAGTTCTAATACAAACCACTTTTTTGAAGACATGAAGGCTCCATGTGTTCAGGGTACCGTAAACCGGGGTGACATTGATCACTTTTCGAAGTAATCATTACATATTTTTAGACGAAACACATTTTTTCCAAGTTTAATATTTTTAAACCATATACTGATGTATGGAGAACAAGATTGGATGGTTTTACCTAAAATTGTCCGTTTACAGCTATTTTTTCAAAAATGATTTCAAGTTAAGGGACTTCAACTTCGTGTTCCGGGGTGACTTTGATAACCTGCATGTTCACCCACATTAAGTTATTGATGTCAATGTTTTTCATTCCAATGATTGTTTAAACTAATTCTGGAAGGATACTCATTGTTAAATAGATGTTAATTAGTATTATACAAAGTATTTCAATGTACTGTAAAATTCGAGTAACCAAAATTCGTATAATTTGTGTCAAACTAGAATAAAAGATTCTGAAATCCTTTAAAACGGCTAAAATTGTTTTGTTTCAGTGTTTTATCAATGTACAAAAAGTTTCATCCATTTTAACATTGGAATATTGAACAATAAAAAAAATGTTGCGAATTTTAACTTAAAATAATTTGAAATAATTGCCAACTAGTTTCACAAAAAATGTATTAAAAATAAACAAACTCTTAAAACTAAATTTAACATATCCCAATCTAAAGGAAAATAAAAACTCGCTTGTAATTTATTACTCTTGCTCAAATCTGAGATTTATTTGTTTTATAAAAAATAGACACTTTACGAAGCTTCGTAAAAATCAGGTAAAGTCAAATTTCGTTTTTTTTGTAGTTTTTGTACACAAAAACCGATCAATATACTCAAATGTATAACAAATCAGTATTTTATAAGTTTAGAGTAAAAATCATTTCAAATTAAAATGATTCGGTAGACTATTCTGGTTTAATAAGCGATCTACGAAAAAAGTGTCGAGTGATCAGTCACCCCGATGATCAAAGTCACCCCGGTTTACGGTATCAACATATTTTAGGCTATTTATATTTATCTTTAAAATAAATTATTGTGATTTTACTGTCAATGGTAAATCTCTTCTACTGTTTATAAACAATACAATTTACATTTTATCTAAAACTTGAGTTTGTAAAGTTCGCAATAGAAAGATATTTTAGAAAAAAAAACAGATTAAGGAACATGTCCTAAATATCATTTTAAAACTCGATATACTCCCTACAAGTAGTATTCATGCCTGCAATAAAGTTGTTTTAAATGAAAGTCTCAACAAATTCGCTAAAGACACGAACTCTGTTACCATTTTTTGAAAAATTGATTTTCCATATATTTAAAACTTCGAAGATGACGGTTTCGGAATTAGGCTATTTTGACAGTAAGTTCGATTTTCACCAAACCCCCAACAAGCCGAATTTCTGGGTACGCCGCTGACTCCAACTAAGTGGAAACAAAGTCGTGCTACACTCGTTCACAAGAAAGTACTTCGAATACTGCCTTTCTATTATAATTCATTGAAGACCCGATTTTGTCAGCCTCATATGAAAGTATGTTTAATGGACTCTAGTAGACGATCAAGGCTGAATTCGAGTAAATACTTTCTTGGGCATGTTTTTCTTATCTTTAGGATGCAAATAGGCAAAAATAAAAAATTCATTTCTTTTAAATTTGCGCTAGAAGACCCCTTTAAGAGTAATTTCTATTAACCCTCCGGTACTCGCCTGGATGGCTCCCCGAATGGGCAGCCGACGGTGCTGAAAGCAGATTTCGTTAGAGTTTCTGTAGGTGTTGCACTAAATACAACGGCGCGTGTGCCGGAGGGTTAAATTATCAGAAATACCTATCAGACTACATCAAGGAACAATTTTTTAACAGCTTCAGTTTATTATAAAGAAAAGAAATATGTCCCGATTTAGCCATTGTCCTCATTTTGTCAGCCTAATGTACACTATAAGGCGGATAAAAACGTGTCTTTACTGTATTTATTATTCACTGTGTCCCACATTAATAGCTACATCCGATTTTTTTTCAATTGCATCGAACTACATTTTTTATAGTTTTCAAGGGGTTTTTATCGACTTTTCTTAAAATTTGGCGAACCTATTCCCATTCGTTCAAAAGTTTATGTTAAAAGGGTATCCTAAATAAATTGTATTACTTAAAGGTTTATATGTTGCGAATTGAGAAAATACAGAAATGTTCAGCTATTAAAAGCTAAATTTTATTAAACAACTTCCCCTAATAAGGTTGCGAAAATTATAAAGTATTTGAGAATTTTTAACAGCTTTATGTTTTAATAAACGGAGTAGTGACCGTCTCTCGACAACGCAATTTATTTTTCATGGCTTGCGGTGAACACGATCTCTCGAATTGCTGAACTGAAAATTATGGAATTGAAGTTAGTTTTTAGAATTCTTTACAGATTTAACCCGCCGAAAATTGCGCAAATGACTCTGAATGAGACCCGCTGGTGTTCTAAGACGATTTTGCTAGATTTTCAAAGCAGCGTGCACCCAGTGCACTAACGCACGTAACGGAAGGTTTTTGAAAAGTTTTGTGAAAAAGTAAATTCCAGTAATGATGATGATTTTCCCTAACGGGTTTCGAAAGTTTATTTGTTCTTTGGCATTAGGATTGGCGATAATAATTCAAATCAAAGATACTACTGGGAAGTCACTTTTAGAAAAAGTCGATATCGAAGAAATTGTTATTGTACTGGAGTGACGAATAAATTATAAAATAAGTTTGAGTGCCAATGAGTTTACGACCTTACTTAAATATTATACTTATAGTAGAAAAGGTGTTTTCAAATGCCTTACTAAAAATGACGTTGTTTACCTTTTTCTAAACTTTTGTTCGGTCCATGATACACTTAAAGTTATCTATTTTGTTATTTTCAACACAACAAAAACGGATCAACCCTCCGCAGACTAGGTTAGAATCAAAGGTGCCAAAGAACAGGTTGGATCGTATCCGACCCCATATTGTCTAATGCACGAGAACCCCTATATCAATCTTGAAGCATCATTTTTTTCAGTAAAGTAGAGGAAAAGGTCTTTTTTATCAATTATTTTCAATACTGCAAATTTACTTCTTTCAGGGTTCCCTAAAACGAAAAGTCGTTTCCTTTCTTCAAGCATTCGCTAGCCTACAACCAATAGAACATGAAGCCCCACCTCGTCTGTATGCGGTAGGGTAATTTGGGGAGAGATGCCGCACATTTTTAAAAATCGATCCTGCATGAAAGTAAACCATTCAATAATTGATGAAATCATTTTTACCAATTGCGAAAAGTTTCAAAAATACTGTGAAATGGTTTTTGTAATGAAAAAAAAATCACCAAATTTCCATGAACATTTTACAAAAAAGGTCATTGCGGGAGAGATGCCGCATGTGCGGGTGAGACGCCGCACCGTGGTCAAAAACTGAAAAATGGCGAACAAAAGTATTTTTTGGCTCTCATTGATGTTTTTGTGATTCAGTGTCTTCAGCTGAGTTTCATGAAGTTTGATTGCACCTATAAATAGGCTAGCACCTTCATTTTTCTTAAGGGGGTATGTACTACCATTTCCAGAATAATTTTTAAATTCAATATTTTAAAAATATTTTTCTTTCTCAACCTTGTGTAACGGTTAAGTTGGAGTAACTTAATTCAGGGCACTATTTATCTATATGCTTGTACGATATACATATCTATGTGTTAGTAGCAGTTCCTTAAAAGCACTGATTGACTGTTTCTCCCAATGATTTTATACAACTTAGGTTTGTTCTTGAAAGATTCATTTTGAAAAAGAATCAATTCGTAAAAAATTTGGGCTTTTATCTCAATATTGACATCACTACAAGTCAATGCGTTCACGAAAATTAGTGCCTGAAACTTTAAAGAATAAACCGAAGTAACTAATACTTAGATATAGGGTTCGTCGCGGTTGCGGTAATTACATCTCTCCTGACGCGGCATCTCTCCCGAAATTACCCTATGATTCTGCTAGATAGCTCGATGAACCGGCTCCACTGGTGGGGGGTCATGACTGGCAGTACCGGATGTTTATCTTGTCTACCATTCAATCGATATTTCTATCAGGTTTTAATCCGCAGGTTATGGACAAGGGTCACCCCAATCGACAGAATCCACAGAAATAATATATGAGACCCAATGATTACATGAATTACAAATTTCACATTATCTCATATCCGAAATAACAGTTAATGGTCCGCGTGTAAGTTAATGGTCCGATTACTTCACTCTGACTTAACTACTAAACTAGATTTAACGCACCGGAAGTTAAGCGAAGGTGAAGAAATCGGCCTTTAAGCTGAATTTTACTTATAAATCTAGGCTGATAGTTCAAATTTAAACCGTATATTTTTTCACACGAATTTTGTTGCTTGCCGTCCGTTTCTCTTTTCTGATTTCGTTCAGTCTAAAACGGTCATTGATCACGCACAAATTCAGCACCTTATCTTCACTGGAACGGTTTGAGCAGAGACAAAGTTAACTGCCATGTCCGTTGACATTGTTTATCTACTCACTATATGGTTTCAAGATTTACATCCAAAACATCGCTCAGCTTTTGTCGAGGATGGTATCGTGCTGTTGGAAGCTTTAGTATCCGTCGCTGCTCGAGCAAATACTTCACCTCGGTAGTCATTTGACAGACTTCCGACTGAAGTTTTTCAATCGTTGCCCGCTGTTTTCGCTTTTCCATCGCCAATTGTGCGATTCGTATTTTCAATGGTAACGCTTTTCTTTCACTAGATTTGGACTGCCTGCAAGCCAGATGGGTTCTATTATTACGTTGGAGTAGCTATTGATTGAAACGAGAATTCTTTATTAATAGTCATCTTTGTCAAATTTCTGTTATCAATTTGTATTGTACCTTTTTCGAAACCAAGCAAGCAGTTTTTTCCACTAACCAAAAAATACTGTTTGTAATTTTCGATGGCTTTTCAATATTTTCCTCTGATCGAACTGTGTCCATACCGCATGAATGTCTTTATGATAATTTGTTTGACGTTGATCATAGCCTACTATTATAGCTGATGCAGTTGAAAAATGATGAATAAGGATAAATCTGAAGAATAGTTTCAATAGAACGTAGTGGGACTGTATCTAATAGCCTTTTCATTTGTATGCAGTTCTACATCGGTGTAGTGTTCGGAAAAAGCCAGATTACACGCAAGCTTGAACGAGTTTAGCCCCGACTACGCGGATGTAGTGTTATGTGAAAACCAAAATGGTTGCATGAAAAAAATTGAAAATGATCCTAATTAGTAGGAGCACTGTACTTTTTGAGTTCCTTTTGTGATCCCAAATAACTAGACAAATTTTGGGAAAGATTGGTGCTGCCGGATATGCGCATTGCGGTTTAAGTTTTTATGGAAATTAGTATGGGATCATTACTTTTCTGTTTCAGTTACGTGACACTTTACGATATGTCCTTCTTGATTAATAAGAAGTAGGCTCCCATTTTGCTTTGTTGAAATATTATACCGTTTTGCATCGAAACGAAGTTTTAGTTATTAACAAAAAAATTACCACAAATTCGGCATACGTCATTCGAAAGATACAGTATCCAAGCATCTTCTCAGTGAATTTCAAAATGATCCATAGAGAGATTCGAGAGAAATGGCGATTTAAAGTTTTATGACACGTTTCATAAGTCTACCAGCAAACACCCACGGGGGTGATCCTATGTTTATAAACAAAAAAAAAATATTTGTCCACTTATTCGGTACTTGGCATTCAGAAGATATAGTAATTAAGTATATCCGCTGCAAGTTTGAAAATATTTCATTGACGGAATCGAAAGTTTTAATGATTTGAATGCGGTATGCGGTCATAGATGGGTTTTCTAAAGAAGTTAAATAAATAAATTCCCAAAAATATTTATTTTTCTTATGTAATCAATAGCCGTATCACCTAAGAGTATTATCAAAAAGTATCAAAGCTTAACTCCAAATATTTTCGAAGATAAATATAGTAGAACCGGTTTGCACGGAGTTGCGTAGCGTCAAGACGAAAAATTTAACGGGTGTTTAAAGATTTTGAAATCCGTGTAAATGATTGCAAAAGAAACTGATTAACTCGAGTAAACACTTTGTTGTAGAAGTTTAACTACACTACTGCTTTAACCACCGAAATCAATAAATAAAAAAAAAATAATTTATGGTTCATGAATTTAATGGTCCATGTATGTCTGCTAACTAGTGGTGTCTCAGATGATTTCACAGTCAAAATCTTCCATCGAGAGGAATTTTGGGCGATCGTCTTTGGAACTGTCATTTTGTATTATTCCTAGATCAAAACAATAACAAAATATACGCAAGAAACAACAACGTGTGAGGTTGTCCAAAAAAATCGTGGGTTCTGGGTTGAGTGGTCGCTTAACGAGTAGTTATCTCAATAGTGTACTAGCTTTGAAGTATCTGCATAAATACTGAATAGACCGATATTTTGAATACAACTCTCTTTAAATCTCATTTTTAATTAGTAATACGAGAATAACAAAAAAATAAAAGTCTACGCAGACTTTTTCTAAAACCCCCCTACCCCCTCCTCCCTCGTAGACAAACGTAGACTTTTGCCAGACCCCTCCATCCCCCTATGAGTCTAGGTGGTTTATGACCGGCCCCTTAGCTACTGAATACCTCTCTTCTGTAAAGTTGTTCTTTGGTAGGGTGACCATACGTCCTGGTTTCTCAGGACATGTCCTGGTTTTTCACTGACTGTCCTGGTGTCATGGGAAGTCAAGGAAAACGCTTGATTTGTCCTGGTTTTTGTCCTGTAAACCTAAAATATTTTTCTTTACTGAGTCTTCGCTTTATTTTCTCTGGTTCAGATTGCTGTTATGACCGATCGCAACCATAATTGCAACGTAAATTCACCCTCAAGCAAAATACGACAAACAAAATTTTAAATACTCGAATCCCTCAATTGTATCATCTGATGTCTTTTTTAATCTCTCGACTTTCTTCTCTTACGTAGAAAATGAAAAGAAAAAGCATGAGGCGTTTGTACATAACATGTGAATGACCTGTACTACCGTGATAGCAGATAGTATAGAAAATCGATAGTAAATGTGACTCTTATGGGTATCACGGCAGTGTGATCCGTTTTCAAAGAAATTTGGCAGCCGAACAAATCGAAACTAGAGCTTCTTCCCGGCTTAAATTGCCTTTCAATCCAGGATCCAAAGAATTCCTTTTGGCGCCCCTGAGAGTACAAATAGAAGACGTTTTGGTGACTTTGCTTTTACTTGGGTTCTCTTTCAAGTGGCATTTTTTCGTCTTACTGGAAATCTGCGAATATTTTTCCAATCCATGAAAAGGGAAATGACGAAACATCAATAACTATAGTGGGAAATTTCATTGAGTGCTTTCTCTAGCTGTTGATTATGGAACCACTACAGGGTTGTCAATGTTAGCAGTACCTAATCTACGATTGACATGGCTTCACTGGACGCTGAACAGCGACTATCCTGCCGAGTCTAGCATCCTACATAACAGGGAGTATGGAAGGTCGCGCTCAAACTGATATTATTTACACCAACCAATCCGCTAGTTTTCATATAACAATTGATAAACTGGAGATATTTCAATGGTAGTTTTTGCAGCTGTTTCGATCATAGTTCTCAGATCGAGAGATAATGATTGTCATTGGAGTTTGCCAGCTACTTAACTTAATATCAAGAATGGTGTAGGTAAGTTACTTTGGACCGTTGATGTTTCTACTTTTCTTCAATGACCCCTCGCCGGTGCTGCACAGGTGATTTCAGAATATTTCTTATCATCCGCTAAATTGATGATAGCCGATGTATCCAACAACATCATGTTACCTTTGCTGATGGTAATGTAACAAGCACTGCGTGTGTGTAAATCCGAAAAAAGAGCTCGGTGATCGAATTCTCATGCAAGACTATGTCTGACCCCTGAACTGTTTTACTGCTGAGTAGAACGTTTTAGCTGCCAAACACGTGGGGGAGAAGGCACAATCGATTGAAAGGTGATGGAGGGGCGTAGTCTGGTGTAAGTTGTTCCAAGACAATCGACGGAGTGCAAAAAAATCAGGGTTCCACACAGCTGAGTTATATCTCAGTGTTATTAGCAACAGCACGAGTTATCAGTAGAGAGACTAGTAGTAGTAAATGTTCACCATCATTCACATCTATCAAATTACTCATGTGAGCTACGTCAAATTTCTAGAGATTGTTGTTGTTGACAACCCACCAAAAGTGGCGACCAGCGACTGCTTCACCCGCGCGTTATTTGTGGTATGCCGGGTAACACAAAAAATCAAATATTTCAAAAACCTCATGCTTGCTTATTATTTTTTTCTTGGAATTAAAAGCTGATAATATATGCAACATTTTACAACTTAAACGGTATGAATATCGCGTGAAGAGACCGACATTTTCTAAGTCAAACAACCAGTGAAGTTCATAACAGTTTTTGCAACCGACCGAGACGGTTGTGCCTCCAGGTGGAAGGTTTTGTTCTCGAGAGAGTGACGGAGTGCGAGACGCTGTATGCGTTATTGTGGGAGAGAGAGTGAGAGACGAGTTTGTTAAGTGTGAGTCGACAGTTGATACGTCGGAGGCGTGGTCAACGGCATCCTCGACAAGTGGTATTTTGACAGCAAACCGCGGGTAGACGAATTTGCCTACCGCGGTGGCAGAAATCGACAGTGATCGTGCCTGTACACACAGAAAAAAATATAGTGTATTGGTGTCGTCGGGCAATTCTAATCGACGAGAGGGAAGCGTCACAGGTAGACCCATTTTCTCTATTTGTCTACCGCAGAAGTGGTACGACGAATAAGGAAAACAAGTGGCACCGAAAAGTGCCGCATCGACAGTGGGATTTTCGCAGCAAGCCACAGGTAGCCACATTTGTCTACCGAGGTGGTGGAAACGAAGAAAGCGCGCTTGTGGTGGTGATACCGACGAGCAGCTTAATCGGAGAGAGTTTTGAAGTGTTGCAGGTAGGACTATTTCTCTACTGAAGAAGCAACGCGACGAAGAAGGACAGCAAGTGTCACATTGTCAAACAACGGGCACCGAGTTTACAACGTAACACATGAGGTGTGTTCTACCGGTGTCTTCGTCACCTAATAGATAGCAGATAACAGGTATATTTTTCATTCCTTTTTGTGATAGTTTTTCTTACTAGGTAAAATGGATGAAGAGATGGGAGAACGAGTAACAGACCCTCCCCCTAAGCCTTATGCTGAAAATGTAAATCCGACTAGAATTAAAATTTACCCAGAGTCGTCAACGGGACCATGGATTGTATTTATTAGGCGTAAAGCAAAGGCGCTAAATATCATTCAAATTTCTAAAGATTTGACTTCGCGATTCTCGGATGTAAAAGAGATCGTCAAAGTTAATAAAGATAAAATACGCATTGTCGTTGGTTGTCTCAAACAAGCCAATGCAATTGCTTCTTGCGAGCTTTTTACGCGTGAATATAGAGCGTATATTCCTTCAAAGGAAATTGAAATTGATGGGGTCATCACAGAATCGAGTTTGACTGTTGATGACTTAGTTAAGCATGGGGTTGGTCGTTTCAAAGACACCATACTTAAAGACGTAAAAATACTTGAATGCAAGCAATTGCATTCAGTATCACACGAAGGAGATAAAAAAGTTTATCGACTGTCTGACTCATTTCGAGTGACTTTCGCTGGGTCTGCGCTGCCCAACTATGTCATTATCGATAAGATTCGTCTCCCTGTTCGCCTTTTTATCCCTCGTGTAATGAATTGCCTTAATTGCAAACAGCTTGGCCACACAGCCACTTACTGTTCCAATAAGGCACGGTGTGGCAAATGTGGGGGTTCTCATCAAGAGGATACATGTAATGAAAATTCAGAAAAATGTTTAATGTGCGGAGAAAACTCACATGAGGTCCCTGCATGCCCCATTTATAAATTGCATGAGGATAAAATTAAACGATCCTTGAAGGAGAGGTCTAAGCGCTCCTATGCAGAAATGTTGAAAAATGCTACCCCTAAACCCATCTTCTTAGAAAACACTTACACATCTCTATTTTCGGAACAGTCTGACTCTGACGGAGCGTGCGAAGGTACATCATTTGTTTTACCCGGAAATTCCAGAAAAAGAAAACAGTCTTCTTTTCCCAAGCTGCCAAGCAAGGGCCTTAAAATTTCTCCACCAATAGATAAACTGCGCCCAAAACCGAAAAATTCCGATTCAAAACCGAAATCAATTCCGCCCGGTTTTGGGAACGTACAATCCAAACAGAACATCATTACTGGAAATAATAAAATTTCGACTTCCTCTGAGCCTCAACCGGGGGTAGGATTATTGAAATTTTCTGAAATTGTTGATTGGATTTTTAAAGCATTCAATATTTCTGAACCACTAAAGAGTATACTTTCAGCTTTCCTCCCAACAATTAGAACATTTTTAGAGCAGCTGATTGCTCAATGGCCCATCCTTGCAGCGATTGTACCTTTCAATGGGTAATTCACCTCCTCCAATGAAAGATTCCATCACTGTTTTACAGTGGAATTGCAGAAGTATCATACCTAAAATTGATTCCTTAAAAATTTTACTGCATAATTTAAAATGCGATGCTTTTGCTCTATGTGAAACATGGCTTACCTCAAACATTAATTTCAACTTAAATGATTTCAACATTATTCGCCTAGACCGAGACACCCCGTATGGAGGAGTGCTTCTAGGAATTAAAAAGTGCTATTCTTTCTATAGAATTACCATCCCCATGATTGCTGGCATTGAGGCTGTAGCAGTCCAAACGAATATTAAAGGCAAAGACATGTCTATCGCTTCTATATATATACCTCCCAAAGTTCAAATTGGACAACGTCAAATTTTTGAGGTAGTGGAATCGATGGCTGCTCCGCGTCTGATACTGGGAGACTTCAACTCGCACGGAGTATTGTGGGGTTCCCTCTACAATGATAATCGATCCTCTTTGATATACAATGTTTGTGACGAATTTAATATGACAGTTTTAAATACTGGCGAAACAACACGCATCCCCAGACCTCCTGCACGTCCAAGTGCATTAGATCTATCTCTGTGCTCGACATCACTTGGGTTAGATTGCACGTGGAAGGTTGTACCTGATCCTCACGGTAGCGATCATTTGCCAATCGTTGTTTCAATTAACAGTGAATTAGGCCTTACGAATTCAATCAATGTTCCTTATGACTTAATACGAAATATTGATTGGAAAACATACGAAACATTAATTTCCACTTCTCTTGCTTCGACAGAAGAGCTACCCCCTACCGAAGAATATGAATTCTTAGCGGGTTTAATTATTGAAGCAGCAGAACAAGCCCAAACGAAATGCAATCCTGGAATGACAATAAATAGACGGCCCCCTAATCCTTGGTGGGACAAAGAGTGCTCTGATGCATATGAAGCTAAACAAGTTGCCTACAAAGAAATTATGAAACAGAAAGGGGGTATACGTGAGAACTTTGAAAATTATTTCATTTTGCAAAACAAATTTGACAGTATACGTCGTGCCAAAAAGTCTAGTTATTGGAGACGCTTCATTGATGGCTTGTCAAGAGAAACATCAATGAGTACTCTTTGGAACACAGCCAGAAGAATGAGGAATCGAAACGTGACTAATGAAAGCGAAGATTTTTCGAATCGTTGGATATTTAATTTTGCCAAGAAAATTTGTCCCGATTCTGCTCCTGCGCAGAAAATCACTCGCGATGCTCCCACAAGTAACGATTTCATAGATTCGCCTTTGACAATGATGGAATTCTCAATTGCACTCCTCTCATGCAACAATAATGCTCCGGGACTAGACAGAATTAAATTCAACTTGGTGAAGAATCTGCCTGATCTAGCAAAAAGACGCTTGTTGAATTTATTCAATAAGCTTCTTGAGCAGAACATTGTGCCGCACGACTGGAGACAAGTGAGAGTTATCGCTATTCCAAAACCGGGAAAACCAGCCTCCGATCATAACTCGTATCGACCGATTGCAATGCTATCCTGCATCAGGAAATTGTTGGAAAAAATTATCCTACGACGTCTCGACAATTGGGTTGAGGCGAACGGCTTGCTATCAGATACCCAGTTTGGTTTTCGGAGAGGAAAGGGAACGAATGATTGTCTGGCGCTACTTTCGTCAGAAATCCAACTCGCTTACGCAAAAAAAGAACAAATGGCGTCTGTGTTCTTAGACATAAAAGGAGCATTCGACTCAGTCTCCATTGATGTTCTCTCGGAGAAGCTACATCAATGTGGTCTTTCACCGATATTAAATAATTATTTATACAATTTATTGTCAGAAAAGCACATGCATTTTTCATATGGCGATTTGGCGACACTCAGAATAAGTTACATGGGCCTCCCACAAGGCTCTTGTCTAAGCCCCCTTCTCTATAATTTTTACGTGAATGACATTGATAATTGTATTGTCAGCCCATGCACTTTAAGACAACTTGCAGATGATGGGGTGGTTTCTGCCACAGGACCAAAAGCTATAAATTTACAACAACCATTGCAAGATAGCTTGGATAATTTATCAATTTGGGCTTTAAAACTGGGCATCGATTTCTCTACGGAGAAAACAGAGTTGGTCGTTTTCTCAAGGAAGCGTGATCCGGCTCAGCTTCAGCTTCAGTTGGTTGGTAGAACGATAGCCCAAGTCCTGACTTTTAAATACCTTGGAATTTGGTTCGATTCTAAAGGCACATGGGGAGGCCACATTAGGTATCTAATAACGAAATGCCAACAAAGGATAAATTTTCTGCGAACAATAACTGGATCATGGTGGGGTTCTCATCCAAGTGACATGATAAGATTGTATCAAACAACAATACTTTCAGTAATGGAATATGGGTGCATCTGTTTCCGTTCAGCTGCGAACACTCACATTATTAAACTGGAACGGATACAGTATCGCTGTTTACGAATTGCCTTAGGTTGCATGCAGTCGACCCATACAATGAGTCTTGAAGTACTAGCGGGAGTTCTTCCTTTAAAAGACCGATTCTGGGATCTCTCTTCTCGTTTACTTATTCGATGTGAGGTTATGAACCCACTGGTAATTGAAAATTTTGAAAGACTTGTCGAGCTTCAACCCCAAACCAGATTCATGACAGTGTATTTCAATCACATGTCACAAGAAATAACGCCTGCTAGGTATATTCCCACATACGTCAATATACTAGGTATTCCTGAATCCACTTTATTCTTCGACACGTCCATGCAAGCAGAGATTCGTGGAATTCCGGATCATCTACGCTCGCGGGAGATCCCTAAAATATTCACAAGTAAATATCAACACATAGACTGCCTTAAAATGTTTTACACTGATGGGTCACGAATCAGTGAGGCCACTGGTTTCGGTATTTTCAACAATAATTTTTCAATTTCTCTCAAACTTGCAGAACCCGCCTCTGTTTATATAGCGGAACTAGCAGCAGTTCACTATAGTTTTCAAATAATTAATACTTTACCCCCGAACCATTACTTTATCCTCACTGATAGTCTCAGCACAATTGCAGCTCTACGCTCAAAGAGGATTGATAATCACGATCCATTCTTTTTGGTGAAGATACGAGAATCTCTGAGTAACCTGACAAGAAAATGTTATAAATTTACCCTAGTGTGGCTCCCCGCCCATTGCTCTATTGCGGGCAATGAGAAAGCTGATAATTTAGCCAAGATTGGTGCACTAGATGGTGAAATATATGAAAGACCCATCGCTTACAATGAATTTTATAGCGCTTCTCGACAGAGGACACTTGCTAGTTGGCAAACATCTTGGGACAATGGAGATATGGGACGATGGCTACACTCAATTATCCCTAAAGTATCAACGAAGGCATGGTTCAAAGGATTGGATGTAAGTCGGGACTTCATCCGTGTGATGTCTAGGCTCATGTCCAATCATTATACTTTAGATGCGCATCTCCGTCGTATTGGGCTCGCTGAGGGTAATCATTGTGCTTGTGGAGAAGGTTACCATGACATTGAGCATGTTGTTTGGTCCTGCACTGAATATCGTGAAGCCAGATCACAATTAGTAGATTCTTTACAAGTCCGAGGAAGACCAATCCATGTTCCTGTTAGAGACATCCTGGCGTATCGCGATCCTCTATACATGGAACTTATCTATCATTTTCTAAAAACAGCGTCTGTCAAAATTTAATTAAATTCATCTCCTCATACTCTCATCCAAGGCTAATCATTCACCAATTAAAGTGTCCTAGAATATTTAGTTTTAAATTTAGACAATAACAGAAAAAAGTAAATAAATACACCCGAAAATACTAGATCATTATGAAATACAACAATGTAAGGAAAAAAGCAAACAATAAAGTGATTTCAGTGTTAGTTTTAGACAAAGTACTAGTATAGTTAAAATTAGTCTTAAGGATTTTTGTAACGTGCTATGTAAAAAAAAGAAACTGGCGTAAAAAGCTTTTGCAAATGCCGTGTCAAATAAACGTAAAAAAAAAAAAAAACCAGTGAAGTTTGGTGCAATTCGAAATTAAACTTTGTCCGTAGAAAATATGACTATAAAAGGTGTATAAATCTTCAAATAACAAAAAAAAATACTATAAATATTTCGAATAACGATAAAATATTTCACGACGTTGCTTACGAGTGCCCAAACAATAAAATTCAAACAAGGGGGGGGTGTACTTCAGAAATCTGTACTCATAACCAAAGAAAAAAAAAATGAAACAGACAGAGTGAAGCTTTCGCTGCGTTTGACCAAACGTCGGCAATTTCCGAACAACGTGTTTATTAATCAGCCAGAAATCTAGATTGAACAGTTCGTAAACCCTAGAAATCATCGTGTTTGCCTAACTGAGCTCACTTACGATAATTTGGGCATTCAGTTGGCCATCTAAAGGCAATGTTTAGTTCAAATAAAGCTGTGGGCATTGAGGCTGGTATGAATAATGATTTTGATCGTGAAAATGTTTTGGAAGCTGATTTAGACAGATGGGCATACAAACATTTCGGATACAGATCATGGAAGTTCCAACAAGGCTCGGCACACAAGGGCTTTTTCACTTCAATCCCAATTTTAGAGAATTAGATTCGAAGTGGAAAATACGCTCATGCTGAAAAAAGCAATTGACCGTGAAGGGACTAAAATCTGAAATTATCACATTCGGCCTTTTGCGATTAGTTTTTTGGCCATGTAAGCGTAATATGCAAGAAAAAATGTGGCCTTTCAGCGAATAAAAAATATTTGAAAGAAAAATATATATATAAGCTTCTGAATAGATAACACTTCATATCAGCCAACCTGTACATATGCACGTAAGGAGAAAGCTATTCTCTCACTGCTAGGTGGATTGCATGGTGATCTGTGTGTTCATATACCATCACACATCAAAACCACGGTTGCGTTAAATACAAGGGGACAAAATATTATTAGGAAAATTCGCAAAATGCTCACATATATGTTTTCATACCCCGATATTCAAAATAGGTTTTTTGCCCCTAAAACACCATTAAAGCTATACTCTTTATGTAACAGTCTCATTTTTAGTTATTAAAAATTGGTAAGTGAGGAATAAAAATATAAATGTTTAATATCTCCGCCGCTCGTGAACAGTTTGATTAAGTAGCTTTGTTTGAAAGTTATACGCTTAAAACATATCGGTTTTGACAAAACTACCCATATTTCAGAAAGTAAGCAACATATCCAAAAACAGTGTGTATACATACAGACACACACACATACAGACATTGTCCCAATTTGCAGAGTTGAGTCGATTGGTATATAAGATCCGGCCCTCCACGCCTTGGCAAAAATTTACAAAGTTTGAACGATTCCTATACATTTCTTTTATAAGAATTGTAAAACAGTTAAAACTTTAAAGAAAATGAGTTGTGGTATATTTGTATCAAACTAAAAAAATATACTTAGCTTTCGTTCAAAAATAAAGCATTCTAACCGTTATTTGTCCAACAAAAAACACCTTTAACAGGCCAACAAGGGTATCCGGGTACCCACAAATTGAAATGCTCATAAATACAATTTGCACAATTTTAGATGTTTTGGATTCAGGAACTCGTCCACTTTTTGATTCTGTAAAATTGAACTGGATGAATTGATCTGGTTATTGGTAATCCGGATTTTCCAGAGTAATGTTCCAGTACTAGGGTATGATTTGTAAATTTTAATAATGTCCTGGCAATATGAGTATCAAAACTCTTCAAATTGCCTCGTTCTGTTATTTGTTGTTACGGGAGCCTATGGCAGTTTGAAATATGGAAATGGAACGGAATGGCCACTCACGGCCCACGGGAACCTGCTCCGGAATCCGGGGTAAAATCACCAAATGGTTCCAAAACCACGATAAATTACCTTAGTTATTGGTATATCAGTTTTGTGGATACCCGGGTACCCTCGTCGGCCTGTTATGTAGTAGAAAAATTTAGGAGCCCCTTCTCACTCCCCCTATATTACTACCCCTATTACCCCTATATATTATATATTACTATATCAACAATATTATTAACCCAAAAGCTTGACTTAGTGAAGTTCTAAAATGTTGCAAAGTTTTAATTTTCAGCTATGGATAAAATATGGGATTTTCAATAATTGAAACCTAAATAGGTACTCGGGTACCGCGTCGGACACATAACGGTTAAACTAAAAGAGAAATAAACTTCGATAATGGCGTAAAATTTGGCGGCTGTTTAGCAATTGTCTAATAGCTTTACTGAGTGTAATGCTGTGTGCGAAAAAAGCTCTACGATATGACTTTTCTCGTACACCCAAAACAGTGCATATTTTCTGTTTTTGCGCTTACAATCTTATGCCCCAAGGCAATCCTTTCTGAACATGGAGCTCGAAAAATAATCGATGATACACACTCACTTACAAAGAGATATTATTAAGATTTGATTTTGTATCAATTTGCTGCTTACGAAGCTCACAAAGATTTTTTTCTAAACCTTACATTCCCCGCACCCTTCATACGCTATCTTATCGTTGACCTGAAACTACTGGGAAAAAATGCGGTCTTCAGATTCTTAGATTAGAGCCGACTAACATCTATTCGCTAAAATCAACTCTACTATTCGTGCTATAGCGACACGTAAAATGACATATCTACACTCAGGCAAAAAATACATCGAATTTCTGGGAATATCGTATATTTTTTAACCACAAGTAGCGCGTATTTAAATCATAGGATTATCTTATGAAACGGTTTTTATTTTGTCAAATCGATTAGCTATGATCTTTGATTATAAGACAATATTATCCATTTCTCTGATGTGTATGAGGATCATAAGATGCTCGTATGAAATTGAATCGACTGACATATGAAATAACTTATAAAATGTTGAGATAATCATAAAAGTCGTATGTTTTTAACATTAGTCTTATGAAAAAATAGTTTTGTTACTTTTCTATGCATCATAAGGTAAATCTCATGAATTTCGCTATGCGTTTTGCCTGAGTGTAGGCTGTATGTATGAGTATCGTCATTGAGGTTCAATATTGTGTTGCACAAGTATGAGGTTGGTAGGTTGAACACCAACGAATCCTTTTGGAGCTTTTTGCTCAGAGTTCAAAAGCGAAAAAAACAGATTCACTTACGCTCCCGATGATTCGTTTTGGGTGTATTGGCAAGTCACGACATCATCTCCAATGTGGATTTATATGAATAGCTGTATTCAATAATCGATCCTCGAAAAGCAAAATACAAATCACAGGAAAACCAAGCTAAGAAGCCTCCGTCAATCATATACATTGACTACCTGAAGAATCGAGTTTTCTTTACTCTTCGGGGACCCTAAATTGGAAAAATTGAACTCAATTTTCAGGCTACCCTTCACCAATGTCTCATCAATTGTTACACATCCATGGGAAAGGAAATTCATGCGATAATCTTAACGAAATAATTACATATTACGACTGGAGGATACGGCTACGAACCAGGCGCAGTTAAGATTCATTCAAAATCCTCGAAACGTGTGGGTAAACTATCGCGTGATTTATCGTGCATTCATATTCTGAAAACTTTGCCTGACTTTGGCAAAGCTCTACTGCGCGATCGGGAAAATGCCAACCTCCGCGGTATATCATTCTGGGCTCGCCTGGTAACACACCCATTTTTCTGTCTGGGCGAGATGTTCCCTCTCGACAACGCAACCGTTCTGAATAAGAGCAGACTAGCGCGGTGGAGCAGAATATAAATTACCGTATAGGATCAATCTCATCATTCAGATCTTCCCAGCTCATGTTTGCGCCGATGTCTTGCATTTTTGGTCTTGCGCGAGCACACTTTTACGGTTCGAGGCGTTCACAACTTCCAACGCGCTGGAGAAGATGAATGCACGATTCCGAATGCCGATAATTATAATCTTTAAGCCCATTTATTTCTCAGCCACCACTACCGGATAAGTACATATTGTATGTAAATCGTCGCTATCGGCAAACGAGCTTCTGAATGAGTTGTTTCACTTTTTTATATTGATGTCTGATCGTCCAGACCAAGATGAAGAAATATTAACGGCTGCTTACCTAAAAAAGTCATTCCTACAGTAGAGCTTCGATTCTCGACTGAAGCACTTATCGGACAGGGGCTGGTGACACTCACAACATCGAACACACGCCGCATGCCAGCCCCGCTCCAGCACGTTCAGCAGGAATTTGTCTAGGATTGGCTTGTTACATCCGGCGCACGGGTCCGCAACCCCGGATGGCGGCTCGCCTCGACCTGTAATTATCCGAGACGGATAAAAGAAGAACAGAAAAATAAGTTGAGCTATACACATGAGATGAATAAGACATTGAGACATGCTGAAAAATGAACTATCAATCAGGGTGTTAACTTTTAGTAGCTACCGTATTTACGAATGAGTGTATAGCTGTGAGCGGCAAACAATCATTAAGGTGGAGTAGGGCCACACAGCAGTTCATATGTATGTAGAGGTAAACCATTTTTTTTGTTTAATTATTAAAACAATCAATGGGAAAAACTGTAATATTTCCGCGACAGCTTGAAAGTTTTAACCGACAACCCTTGTTTCGTAAAACCCGTTTCAAATATATTAGAATATAAAAACCGGATATAAACACTTCAAGTATAAAAATCGGACTGGGACTTTCCTTTGTAAGAGTCGGATAAAAACCTTCAGTATAAAAATCTATCTCATTTTAATATATCTCATTTTTACAAACGAGTATTTTCAGGCCGACTTTTCATGTTTAACGTCACGATATATACGGATACTCCTGCGAACGATTTTTTTTTTCATTTTAACAGATTTTTATACTGGAGGTTTCCGAGCTTTCCGGATCAGAACTTTTTAAGCGATTCTTATGCTGAATGAACTCTGTCCTATTTTTATGCTTGATGTTTATTTCCGATTTCTTTTTTCTAATATATTTGAAATGAGTTTTACGAAGCATGTTCTGTCCTTGTGACTTTTATTTTCGGTTGCTCATATGTGTATATAATAATAAATACTTTCACATGTGTTAGAAGAAATATACAAATACAAAGAGAACTGCAACTCTGTTTTGGACTTTCAATATTTATAATTAGCTCAGATTTTTTAAGTTGCGAAGTGAACAAAAAATCTATTTTTCCAACTAAAATAAGAGCACTCAAGTCGAACGAAAAAATCGTTTATATCAAATGCAAATTAAATGTCCCTGTCGAAAGATGGAAATCGAAAGATGGAAAAAACAGAAATTTCAAAATTTGATGACAACAGTACTGTTAGAATCGGTTTTGGACTGAACAGAAAGTACCTAATCATTACGCTCTTGCAATAGTGGATTTAGCCTTTAGGTGCTGCTAATATCGTTTCTTCCAAAAGAATTGATTTTAACTCCAATATCATTTTTGTTTTGACACCTTTTTCTCAATGTTATATTATGATTAAAATAGGGTATATAAATTTTCCAAGGCCTCCACATTAGTCTCATACAAACGGACGATATGTGTTATTCGTTAACTGCCGCATGAAATTTCTAAATCCAGCAAAAAAAAACAAACAGCAACACCAGTTGGGCAAATTGAGATGCGTTCCGCTATTTTAGAAACCCGTATCAATTTCAAGGTTAGGTTGTAAGCCACAATCGGATACCTACTACAAAAAAACGCCGTTGATCCTACCGATGACAGCGGATATCGAAGTAGGCATGTTTTGATAGGTATCTGTTATGCTTTGCGGATTAGCTATCCGACACTTCTTGCGCATCATGCTGCTCTTAGGGTGCATCAAACCCTCTTGTTTCAATGAAAAGCTGCAGCTGGATGGGATTTTTTGATACTAACTATTTAACAAATGATTGCATATGAAATCGTAGAGCATACTCCGCTTGCCAATAAAATTTGATAGCTCTTTACGTCGACATGGCTGATAGATATTGAGTCATGAGTTTTAAATATTTGGCAGTACTTTAGAACCGAATTTTACAATCTCTTAGTATATCCTGGAACTATTCGAGGCTAATAATTAATACATTCGCTGTGACAGCAAGCTAATTTGGGTTGGCAGCTAGAACCCAAGCAATTCAACACGCCGTCGGAAAGTTTCCTTTTTCATCTATGTTACAACCATCAACGCCATCGTAAAAACAAAAACACACAAAATGAAACTGAAAATGTATTCATAAATAATGTGTTCCCAGCTTGTACATATCAAGCTGCACGAAGAAACACATCGATATTAATTACGGCACCCCCCTGTTTAGGCGCTATAAAATTTGCATTCGGCGTGAAAACTTTAAGCTTAATGAGATCACTGGTACGATTCCTATCCGCCGTCACTCTGTTGATGGTGACGCCTGGTAACTTGTTATGGTCCCCGCAGTGGGGTATTCGTTCGTTTTACAAGCGACGTGGGGTTTTGAATGAACCGCTAATTTAATGTAAATATTGTTCTCACGGTTGAAGATCCAGATTCGTACTGAGCAGAATTTTTCTTCAATCGTCTGTGAAAATTGGAAGAGCTAGGTAAGCGTACAATTCGACAATCGTATATTTGTGAGGGAAATCGATTGAAAATTAAATTTAACGTTTTTAAAGGGAATGTGTGCAGACAAATCGATCGTCCTAGTGCGCATGATTCCAGTGAGGTCTGAGCAACCGGTGCAGTAACGTAGCAACCCGAGAGACGAATTTTCCTGGTCCACAGCATGGTATACCATATACATCAGCTTCTTCTCAAGTGCGGCGTGACATCGCCATTGCCTTCTTCGCGTGTCTAGATGGAAACATTTCCTCTTCCCCGATAAGAATTTCCTTCTTGGTTTGCAGCCCTCTCTCGCACAAGAGAGCCATCTTGAAAGCGATAAATCTTCACTAGTCCTTGGCAACCGGCGACAACGGGTCGGGTGAAGATCAGAGCTACCACAATAAGGTACGACCAGAATGGGAACCATAACATGGTATGAGTGGTTTATTGTTGGGGAATAAAGAAAACGTACATACAGCGAATGTCGGAGCAACTGGAGACTACTGAAAAAGTTATTCGTTTGCCCTACACAGCTTCGTTCAACCTCAAAAGGACGCCTTTACATGGGCTATTAAAAATTTACGGTTATTTTCACGGTTTTACTATGGGCTCTACACACTGACTCAATCGTAAACGTAAAGGCGAGATTCTAGCTACCAACAGTAGGCTGTACGACATTGTTTAAAAACATGCGGTAAGAAATCTTCAAATTTAGCAGCCTATCATCTATTTATTCGAGATATTTTTTTTCAAATTATTTCCCTAATGTTAACAGAAACAAAAATACACGAATTTTATGTTTGGTTAGCTTAACGGGACAGCAATAATTTTCATTATTTTTCGAGCATTTTATTCTAATAGGGTAATTTGAGGAGAGACGCCGCACATTTCTTAAAATCGATGCTGCATTAAGGTAAACCATTCAATAATTGATGAAATCATTTTTATTAATTGCGACAAGTTTCTAAAATACTGTGAAATGGTTTTTGTCATGAAAAAGAAAATCATCCAATTTCTACGAACATTCCACAATAAAAGGTCATTGCGGGAGAGATGCCGCATGTGCAGGTGAGACGCTGCACCGTGGTCACAAACTGAAAAATGGTGAACAAAAGTATTTTTAGCTCTCGTTGATGGTTTGTGATTAAGTGTCTTCAACTGAGTTTCATGAAATATGATTACACATATAAATCACTTTTCTTAAGGGGGTACTACCATTTCTAGAAACATTTTTTAATTTAACTTTTTAAAAATGTTTTTCTTTCGCAACCTTGTGTAACGGTTAAGTTGGAGTAACTTAATTGAGGGTACAATTTATCTATATATATATATATATATATATATATATATATATATATATATATATATATATATATATATATATATATATATATATATATATATATATATATATATATATATATATATATATATATATATATATATATATATATATATATATATATATATATATATATATACATATATATATATATATATATATATATATATATATATATATATATATATATATATATATATATATATATATATATATATATATATATATATATATATATATATATATATATATATATATATATATATATATATATATATATATATATATATATATATATATATATATATATATGAATGTAGCGGTTCCTTAAAAGCAGTGTTTGGCTGTTTTTCCCAACAATGAATTTATATAACTTAGGTTTGTTCTTGAAACATTCGTTTTGAAAAAGCATCAATTCGTTGAAATTTTCGTTTTTATCGCAATATTGACATCACTCTAAATTAATGAGTTCACGAAAATTAGTGAACTTAAACCAAAGTAACTAATACTTAGATACATATCGCCCGTTTAAATATATAGATAAATAGACTCATAATCCTGTACATCACTGTGTTAGGCCCGTTAGTTTGTGGATGTTTACCTTATTAAGAATCTATACCGGATGCAAATGATCATTTAATGACATTCCTAGGTGAAAAAAATACATTTTAGCTCGCATCCTCCTCCACCAAGTGCGGCATCTCACCCGCAATTTTGATGCGGCATCTCTCCCAATTGTAGGGGAGAGATGCCGCACGACGATATTTTCCTCTGAAATTATGGATGACCGTGCTCATGATCAGAATGCCTTTTAAAAAATTCAGCTATTCAACCGATACATGATTTACCAAAAAGAAATCGAACAATTTAAAAAAAAACTAAATTTTAATGCGGTGCTGAAAAATTTTCGGCACTCTCAATGCAACTGGAAGCACATAATCATTAATAAAATTTTCGTAAGTTATTAATAAGGATTATTTTACATCTCCAGTGTTGTAATTCTTCGAAAAACAAACTTACAATATCATAGTACCGTATAAAAGTGACCCCATATACGAGATATACAGAGTGCGGCATCTCTCCTGAAATTATCCTATCTATATATTTATACATAGTAGGCATCTGTTATGGAGCGTATTTGTGTGCTATTGGTGGGGATTATCTGCCCGCCAGATGGCGCTTCGGAACAAATTGTTATTTCCTGCTATTTCTTTGAAAGTCGCAGCAACGCGCGATGGGTACTAGCTAGTTTAAAATAAAAAAAGTCATGCACTCTCTGATTTGTTGAACATCACAGCACGCAAATACACAGTATGAAGATCCGATGTGAAAAAAGCAAATATCATTACGTAATTTGACTTCGTGTACGATGCCGACATTATTGGCATCGGTTTAAGAGTAGCGGAAGAAGCCTTTTTGCTAGAAACCACTATAAAAGGACTGAAGTCTGAATCAACATTAATTCTGAGTCATTCCGTGCGAAATGATCAAAAAGAGATGCAAACCTGGAATCAGCGATTTGGCACCCAGTTTAAACTGGATTCTTCCAGTTATTTTTACAACATCCAGTCAAACAGACAATCCGGGAAATCTTCCGGTTTTTTTTTGAAATTTGAGCCAGTTTTATCCAGTTTTTTTAATATTTGTTTAGTTTTTTCACAGGATTGTAACTTGATTTATCCAACTTTCAAGCGAGCGATGGGAAGATGGTGAGTACCCCAGAAAAAGCTTTTAATCCAACGTAACACTCACCTGAACTCTTCTTATACCCACTTATGAGCAAAACGGTTCGGGAATGTATATATTTATTCAATTTCAAATGAATTTTACTCAATCATAAAGGCTGTACATTGTGTCAAATATTTTGATGAATACTCAACTAGTTTCTATAGAGGTAGGCCGACGTTTTGCTGGCTGATTTCTCTTGCGCTAAAATTTTATTCATTATCGTAAGAACGGTTTAAGCGCATCCTCGAATTTACGAAAATGATTTCAAATTTAGAATTTTGCACATGTGTAGATTGAAATCTTCCAAACAATAAAATTCGAATGTAACTATAACAATTACAATCAAATTCGAATGTTTTAATATTGTTTTTTTTTTTAATTTAGACAATATCAAACATTGTCGGTTGTTCAGTTAAAGGTATAGAATATATGCGTTTACTTAAAACTACGCTCATTAAATCGTTAACAAGGATAAATTAGGTTTCATTTCCGAGCATCCAGTTTTTTTTCTAGAAAGGTTCCAGTCTTTCTGAGAAAAATGTTGGCAACGCTGCTTGGAATTGATCTTCACGCATTTGCACCAAATTTGGAGGAATCGTTCACCTAGGGCCAATACATAAAGCCCAGAATTTTGAGTTAATTGAATCACCCCACGAGCCATGGGAGCACCCCCCGTTTTGACAAATTGCCAAAACCCTTGATTTTCTTTTGATAATATTTCCGGGTCTATTTATTCTCAAATCAAACCGCGAGATGGCCCTTGAAGAAAAATTTTCAAGGAGTCTAGAAAAATATTACTTTTGGCGGCAGTGCTGCCAACTATGCGATTTTGACAGTTAAATATTAAAAGTTAATTTTTCTCTTCATATATTTAAATTTTTTAAATTTTGTTTCTAAAACATTTTCACATAAAAAAAACACTTATAATTTCAATATAATTTGAGCGCATCCTGACATACACCGTTTTGAAGGGAAAAACTCGCATTTTCTCATTTAAAAATCAATTTTTATTGGATAAAATTAAGAAAATCTTCAAACGGTCATAAAAATCGACCCTGATCAGATAGAAGCAAACCAAAAACGTAGTTTCATCATTTCTCGTCTACTTCACGATAAATTATATGTGAACTCAGAATACTCAAGGTAATTTTTTATTTTAGCCCGCTTGTGATTTTATATGGGAAATCGCGATTTTTCATTTTAAAATTCGAGTATCTCAGGATCCACTCAAATTATATTGAGATTATAAATGTTTTATGTAAAAATGTCTGAGGAATACGATAGCATTAGAATTTTAAAAATTCAAGGGTTTTGGCAATTTGTCGAAACGGGCTGTGCTCCCATGGCCCGTGGGGTGATTCAATTAACACAAAAATTTGGGTTTTTATATATTGGCCCTAAATGAACAATTTATCCAAATTTGGTCAAATCCCAAAACGTCGATTACACGTACCTTGATAACTTCGCGTGGAAGAAGAAGATTTTTGTAGTTTTTTGTAGACAAACTTGTTTCACTCCTTATTCCTCTGCCGAATAGAATTTCAGGAAAAATACACATTATTTCGCATCTTTACCCTTCGTAGAAGCGTAAACACAGAGAGGCTCTCATTTGCACTTATGCCTTTTTCACATGTTAGTCTAGAAATAGCTAATAGCTGATGCACACTCCATGGTAAACTGAAGTCCCGTTGTTTTCAAATGTGTACTAGAGTGGCCAGTTTTGTAACATCACACGATCTCGAAGAGCGGCGGACTGAAAAAAATTCCTTGCGACCTAAAAAAACACCCATAAAATTTGAAGCCGATCCAAGAAATATTAATGTACCGGAAAATGGTTTGAAGTAAATCAAAGGAAATTTTATTGAAAATTTGCATTTTTCGCTTTTTTCCTTATACAACCTATTTTAAAACAACTAAAATTGATATGCAATTGTAAATTCGTGCAATAGCAACATAACTGGTTTCCTAGATAGTTAATACACAATTGGGAAGACTTGTTTGATTTATGTATTTCATTTACAGCCAGCATGAGCCGTCAGAATTATAATAAAATAAAAGCTTTGAATTCTTGTCAAAAAAATCAAGCCATTTACTTTAATGTATCTAAGAACCAGTTTTATCTATCGCATAGTCGTAAAGTATCCGCTAAATCCATTGGTATGTATATTCGAAAATCGAAATTAACCGCATATTTCAATGAATATGACAGTTATAATCGAGCTGAATATGTTGTACAATATTACCCAAATATTTCGGTATTATCCAATGATAATTATTTATGTTCTCACCATTTCTCACCTCAAATTTAAATATTATTTGATAAATCAGTGCTCCGGTAAGAGAATCAAAAGTAAAATTGCTGCCACTTTCTGCCATTTTGCGTTTAATAGGCATTTTACAAAACGATGTATTATTTAGTTTAATACCACTTATTTACACGATTTAAGAATCCGTTTATTTAATCGATTAGTTCACATTCAAAGAATATCTGTGCAAAATTTGAGCGTTTTAGTCCAGATATTGTAAGAGATAAAGCGTTTTGAACAAAATAGAATTACGCACAGCAAAGCGGTCTCCTTTTCTAGGAACAACGCTTTCGAATCATTTGGACTCTGTTACATAAAGTTACAACTGCACTTTAAGATGCATATAAACATAATTACAATATAATTCCATATGAAAACTACTTGGCAAATCTCATTACACTGGTTTACATTCATTACCCATCTTTTTTCGTGGAACAAATTATATTAATGCTTTTGGCCAGCATTTTGATAAGAATACACCTCTGTGCCTTGACCCCAATGGTACTTTTTTATACTAATTACATTTCAGAATAGATAATATTTTAGCTTTAATCGAATTCCTCGTCCGGTTGAAGTCAAAGGCCGTCGCCACGCTGGTAAAAATACGCTGGAGTCCGGTAACAGCGCTCTGGCGACCATAGTTGGTTCGCCTGAGCGGAACACATAGAAGAGAGTTATTGCGTAAAGCTCCAACGCGGGAAGATCCACACGTCCGAGGATTGTAGAGCAATCCACCGTGGCAGACAGTAAGTCCGAGATGAACAGGACTCAAGAGCAGTCCCTCCGGATGCCTAGAGTATCGAGCTGTATTAACTGACAACGGTTTTTGTAGCTCTGCAGCTAAAATCTGTTTTACCAAGCGTATGAACCGGCGTTGGACCGCCTCGATTCAATCAACACCTTTCTGGTAGTACGGATTCCGAACAGCAGAACATTACAATAGAGTGATTTTAAACAGTATACGTCTCTAAAATTTTTCGCTATTCGGAAAATGAACCCAAGCTGACTTCATGCCTTATCCACGGTGTATGTGATGCTGAATCCATGATGACTCCACCACCCTTGACGCGAGTGTCTTGGAATACTCGATCCGAAGAAATGGTAGTTAAACTGAGTCGGTTGGCGTTTCCGCGTGTACGTAACGATTGAGCATTTGCTCGGGTTTAAAACCATTCTGTTTAGATCACACCACGTGCTAAAGCTGCTTAGTTCCCTCTGAAGAAGCTCGGTATCGGTTTTATCCCGTATTTGTTGAAAAATTTTCATGTCGTCGGCGAAAGAAAGGCGGGGTCCTTACAATTTGATATTGACGTCGTTAAAGTAGAGAAGAAATATTACTGGACAGATATGGCTTCCTTGTGGGATGCCGGATATAGTGAATGAAGAATGGTACAGGTAGACAGTCCTTAATACTGATTTGGAATTGCCTTCCATCGAGATAGGAACGAAACCAGCGCAGGAGTTATCCATGAATACCGAATTTATCCAGCTTCGCTATTGCGATACCATGGTTGATTTGAGCATCGGTTTGCAATCCGTCGGTGAATCCATCGAGTACATATGGCCTGTGTTAAGCCAAAGAGGACCAAGCGCCATTTGGAGAAACATGCTCTAAAATCGCTATCGCATCCAACATAGCACCAGCAACAGCCTCATCTAATTATTTTTGGGAACACAAATATCAAACGAAAGCAAATGAGTGGTCTTTAATTTGCCACGCTAAAGATAAGTTACCTAAAAATGCATTTTAACATGAAAAATACCAGAAAAAAATTATGGCGCTCAGCTCGGTCTGGCTTAACGCAGGCCATGTGTTGTGAACGAGAGCAGGTTGGTCGTTGTCGATCGTTTAGGCATAAAACCGTGTTGTTGCAATATAGTGTTTGCAGAGAAATAATATAGGATCTAAAACAACCAGCTCAAATAGCTTTGATACGGCACTTAAGGGGTTACATACCTTTTTGTGCGAAAAATGTCAAGAAAGTTTGAATTTAAGTGAAGGCATAAAGCCATGATTTCATTACATCAAACTCATAGTATTTTGGTAGTACATTTTTCAGTAAAAAAACAGGCATAAGTTTATAAAAATATATTGATAATTGACGTAGTTATGGCTTTTTCCCCGAACACCTTTTATATTTAAGAGGTTTGCGGTGATCACGATTGAAGACCAATAGATCAACTAAAATTCCAAAACTCAAAAAAAATCCATTAGTATATGAGTATTCCTCGTCCCTAAACGATTAGTTGAATAAACAATATTTTTTCTGCAACCGGGAACGTTTTTCCTTGTTGCATTATACAGTACGAATGTAAGTTCTAATGCTAAATTGATTCGATTACAGAAGTTTTAAGTTTGGAATGAATCGCCTTTTTCCGCAATAGAAAGAATATCTACTTCTTTGTGTAGGGGTCCAGGGCCAGTATCACGCTTTAAGTAGGTAGTAAGATAAGCATTGAGGGGTTTATTGCTAGAGATTTATAGGATTTTCGCAATTCACATGATTGCATTACAATCTCATAAAATCATTCGCGGTGCGTTTGTGCAAAAAAATCATGGTACATCAAGGATTTCAGATGCCAGCATTGTGTGCGCGAGACGCATGCTAGGCAGATCCCAAATTAGAGGTTTGTTCTAAAGTTCAAAATGGGTAATAAATTATCCGCCGTCCCTGTGAGAGTTGTACCCACGGGAGCTGCATTGAAGGTAATCAATTTGTACTCTGTGAAGTGTCTGATGAAGTGGTAGGGGCCGAACCTGTGAACCAAATTATGAACATATGGGAAAATGTGCAGCTTCCAAAATCAAACATAGTTCACCAAGTTACCAAAATAAATTAAAATTGATAAAAAAAATGCTTGAAACATTTTTTTTCCATAGACCTCTTCAATTACCCTATCACGTATGTGGTGCATATTTCATCGTAATTTCTACTTCTCTATTGATTTAGTTATTGTAATTAATACCCATTACATCTAACTTTTTGATCATTTCGAGGTCACACTGCCCTACCTGATACTAGGGTTCGTCGCGGTGCGGATGTGGGCGGTAAATGGATTGTCCGCACCGCAACCGCAAAAAAATAATAAAACCGCACCGCTTACCGCAACCGCACTTTATTTACCGCACCGCACCGCGCGGTAATGCGGAAAATGCGGTAAAATTTTGATATTTTTAAAAATGGTGTTGAAAAATTGTACATTTGTGTAACCATATATAATTAAATGTTATTCTTATTCACACGAAATTTAACTTTTAGAGACTCCTCAGAATGTAATGTTTATGAAAAAATCAACTTATGCATTTTCTATTAATAAAATTCCATACATTTTAAGGCAAACATTATACATTCAAAAACGTTCTACTGCAGTAATAGGAAAACTTTTATTTTAGCAACCCTTCAGTTAATTGAAAAATGTGGAATAAAAATGTAATAAGAAATGAAGTTGCATATTTTTTTCTCTAAATTTTCATATTTTCAATGTTTTTGACATATGAAAATGAAATGGATGATTTTCGCATTTACGTAGTACGTTACGTAGTAAACCACCTTTCATTCTTAACGGAATTTCACAAAAAAAAAAAATTAATGTCGAAATACCAGTACTTCTATATAGTAGCGCATATATTCCAATACAGTGAAATAAAAACATATTGTATTTCATTAATAAGAACGACGCCATATTTGACGAAAAAAAATTGCCTATACATTACATCTAATCAGGAGTCCGGTCTCAACCGGCACAGAATTATTGAACATTAGAAAAACTGCAAAAATGTATGATTTGTAGCATACAGCAGAAAGGATTTTTAAAAATAGGGGGTTTTACGGACAAAATATCCCAAAACTCTATCTTCCGCATTCTTCAAGAAACAGATGTATTATCATTTAAAAACTAAGATTGCTCCCTTTAAAAATGAATGAAGTGTAATTTTCTAAATGCTAGTTTGAAAGTTCTAGCATTTAATATATGTTCCTCTAATATTTTTCCAAAGAGCCAATGGCAAAAACTTCAATTGAAGTGAACGGGAGTCAAACTATGTGGTGTTTGGCAACAACAGTTTCAAAAAAGCTACAAAATAGTCTTGACTGAAAAATATTAGGACCTAATTTGGTAGAAAATTATAGTAAATTTGAATGGAAGTACGCGAAAAAAAGTTATGTAGCATTATGCTATATTTCACCCTAAGGAGGAAAATTTGGTAAACACCAACATTTCTCACTAGGGTGATCACGTTTGATCACGTGTTTACCAAATTGATATCGAAAACGATTCATAATTCCACGATTTCCAACAGAAATCGAGAGAAGTGATTCACTTTTAAATTGGATTTAAGAGTAAACATGTATTGCATTTTATGTATTTGAAATGGTTAGTTTGTGAAGTTTTACTTAGAAGTATAAAATAACTAGTCCAAAATATGTCGTAAAAATAATAGCGTCAAAATATTTCGGACACAGCTAGATTTTCTTTCATTATCAATTAGAATAATCAAAATTATCACTTTATCATTTTTTTGCGGTACGGTTGCGGTAAAACCGCGCGGTAAAAGCTCTTTCCCGCACCGCATCTGCGGGAAAAAGTGTCTCACCGCACCGCAGATTTTGCGGTGCGGGTGCGGTAAATACCGCGCGGTTGCGGTAATTACCGCAACCGCGACGAACCCTACCTGATACGATCAAGCCTGATAAAGCCATAACGTGTACTTACCGCGCAGAATGATTAGTACCCCTGACACTGCAGCGAGTAAAACGAAGCGAAAACTTGTTCAGCATGTTAGAAGACAGCCGAAAAAAGAACGCAGGACAAGAAAAACGCTTTCAAACGATCGATAATTACCGGTTATAACACTTGAATCAATTGCGTACAGACAAAACTGCATCAATGGGCTTCGCTTGGCGAGAAAAACCCCGCGAGCTTTAACTTACCTTGGTAGCTGACAGATGAGTTTAAATATCGGAAGCAGATGCTGTTTCATATCTGATGCGATGATTGACGGATCGGTTTTCATCAATAACCACATCTTGTAGATAGCGTACAACACTGCTGAAGAAATCCATTCAATAGTTATTACTCCTGATTCTGGTTCTGGCTATCGGGCGTCCTGCTACGTCTTTGTTGCGTACTGCGTGGCAGCAAAAAAGTATAAAATGGAGGCCAACAAAAGAAATAAATCTACACCCCTTATGCGTGACCAGTTTTGCGTCGGCTACAGTGCTTTACCCAGATTGATGTCCAGGTTAGCTGCCGGAAGACATCATTGACAGCGTAAGGGTAGCAATCATTCAGCAGCGCTTTCGGGTCTTGCGGTAACTCATTCGAAGCATCAGCCAAATCGATTACCGTAATCAATTTGGCTGCCTTAGGTTTGAAGTCTTGAACCTGCGGGTCTCTGCCCATCAACGGCAAAGTGTTCCAAGCTGTCTCACTGTCTGCATCATCCTTAACCCTTTTTGACTGATAGAACGACAGCCAACAGAAGGAAAGATCTCGGTGTATGTGTTAGTGATTGTGGGCATGGATGGCCGCAGAAACAAATTGCCCGGGGATGTTGTTATTTTCAGACGGTCCGTTTCCTTGGACTTTTGCGCCTGATCGGCCGCGTAAAATTTACCCCGAGCGACGGACGTTTTTCGTTGAGTGCTGTATCTCCATATGCTTGATTGATGAACACATTTGGCAGATATTTATTGGCCGTGGTTTGGTGATTATTTTTTTAGTTTGAGAGGAGTTATGTTTGCTGGATTGTATGTTCTACTATTGCAACGAAATAATAGTGAACAGTAGCAAGGTTAGAGCTAGACATATTAAAGCTGAAACTATTTCCTTTCTGTTGAATACATTGGAAACCACGATTTCTTTATTACGGAAAGTAATAAATTGATATTCGGATAAATCCATTTCGGCCCCAATGGAAATAGTTAAATCGCTGACACATTGTAGGTCTTAAATGTTTTATCAAAGTAAGTATATCCTACTGTTTGGGCAAATAAATAAAATTACATTTGTTGTAATTCTAATGAGCGATAATAGTATGTTGTGTATTTTCTTCTTTAATATCATTTTTGTCTAAATATAAAACTCAGCTAAATATTTAAGCTAGATAATGTTCTGTGATGAAACACAATGCAATGTTCACAATATAAAATGTAGAGTTAAAGCATTGTTTCCTGGGTATGTTGACATATTAGGTTTACATATCTTTTTATTTTTTAACGTTTTAACGACATTCAATTAGCTAGAGATTACTGGGTAGGGAAAGTTATGAAACTTAGAGCCATAGTACTCAAGTGAGAGCAAGGATGTGAAGTAAACAGATCGGAAAACTAGAAGTGGCAGGGTCATTAGAACAGGCTTAATATCGTGCGGGCTTAATTTTTGCCTTCTGATAATGAGGGTCGAGCTTAGGCAGAATAACTACGAATCACTCGAGTTCATAGTCGAAATAAAAAAAGGGAAAAAAGACATATCTTTTTATTTTTCCAAAAATCGTAACATTTTTTATTAGTTTATCTGAAAGTACAACTCCTTGAAAATAGTTTCCCAAATTTTCATAGAGATGCGAGAAATAGATCCAAAGTTACAGCGCTTCCAAGAGCGCTTCATCTACCAAGAGCAGCGGTAACTTGAAATTTTAAACTCGATTATCTCGAAATGTCGTTTTGCCAAAAAATGGTTTTTCCGTGATCGCGATTGCCGAAAAACTACTCAACCGATTTTTTTTTAATTTTTGCGGATGAGAATTTTTTAATTCAATTTTTAGGGCTTAAAACAGCGATTTTTTTAGGAATAACGTTCCTGAGTGCAGAAAAAATATTATTTATTCAACTAATCGTTAAGGTATTCCTCGTACCTCTCAAAACTCATATACTAATGGAATTTTTTTGAGTTTTGGGATTTTAGTAATGGAATTTTTTTGAGTTTTGGGATTTTGTTACCTATTGGTCTTCAATCGTGATCACCGCAAACCTCTTAAATAAAAAAGGGCTTCGGGGAAAAAACTATAACTCCGTCTATTATCAATATATTTTTATTAACTTGTGCTTATTTCTTTCACTAAAAAGTGTAATACCAAATAAATGTAACCATTGCTTTATGCCTTTGCGTAAATTCAAACTTTCTTGATATTTTTCTTACAAAAAGGTATGTAACCCCTTAAAAAGAATTCTGTTCACATATTATAATTGCCACAAAATCAGGGATGAAATAAGCTACACACACGATCAAAGGTGCGTATCACTCGCAATTGTGATTCGGCATCTATCCCAATTGTCGGCGCGAGATGCCGGGACGGGGACATTTTACTCTGAAATTATAGATGACCGTGTTCGTGATCAGAATGTCTTCTAAAAGGCCCCAACTATTCAACTGATATATGATCTACCAAAAAAAAAATCGCGCCATTAAAAAAAACGAAATTTGAACGTGGCACTAAAAATTATCGGTACTCCACGATGCAACTGGACGCACATAATCTTTAATAATTTTATTCTAGATGAATAATAAAGATTCTTTATTATGTTGTGTTATTAAGTGTTGTATTTCTTCAATATTACATTATCGTAGTAAAGTGGCTCTATATACGAGAAGTAGAGAGTGCGGCGTTTCACCCGACGCGATAACTCTCCCGTAATTACCCTAACTATTTATCAAAGTGATAATGGATCGCGTGATCCGGCTATGTCGACGCATTTCTTCAAATCTCGGAGAAGGTCATAATAAGATTATAGGCTCTCTTGTTTGAAATTTAGTATTGAATGTTAGATAGAAAGAGCCTTGGCACAAATTATACGATTTTTCGGAAGTCTGTTAAGTTTTTTAGCTTCATCGATGACGTTAGTACGTCCCAAGAAAAATTGAATCAAAACATTTGGCTGGTCGTAAATACGTATAATACTAAATACATTAGATCAAGAGAGTCGAATGCAGAAACGTGTGCAGCTCAGTTTACAAACTAATCTGGAGTCCCTCAATGTAGCAACATGGGACCACTGCTGTTTGTGCTGTTTTTTAAAGGTTTTGCTTTGCTGCTTGATTTTGGATGTAAACTTGTTGGCGCAGATTTGAAGCTGTTTCTCGTAGTCCGCTCTATCGATGATTGCGTCCGTCTTTAAGGGATTTTGGATATATTCGTTTGCTGAAGCCAACGAACCTGGTAAACTGGAATTTCGAAATTTCAAGTTATCACCTTCCACCACATAATTAATCCGATATTCTACGACTACAAAATCTTTGGACAAATCCTCAATAGAGTTGATCATGTTAGTGAGCTCGGTGTTTTGATAGATTCTAAGCTAAGGTTCAATCCGCATCGCTAAGCTATAACCTCAAAAGCTACTCGACAGCTTGGTTTTATTTCCAAAATCGGTCCGAACTTTAAGTATCCTCACTGTTTGAAGGTTATATTACTCGCTGGTATTGCTCGAAAATGCATGCCTGATTTGGACTCCTCATAAGCTAGTATGGAACCTCACAATTGAACGCGTGCAGAAAAGATTCTCTCGACTCGCACTGAGAGACTTTGCCTGGCGGAGTTCCCTAGCCCATCCACCATAACCGGATCGTTGTCACCTTGACTCACTGAGGCTACGCAGCAAAACTCAACAAGCAGTATTTTGTGGCAAAATTACTGAACAACAAATGAAGATTTCGACTGTTACGGTGTATATAAGATTTCTTTTAACGGCTTTGTCAGTCTTTTGATAAATAATGGAACGAATTTTAATATTTGTCCGACGTTTCGATGCTTTTTGGCATCATCTTCAGGGGAAAAATATAGTTCGTCCTTTGTCTAAATGCTCGTTCCATTATTTATCAAAAGCCGTTAAAAGAAATCTTATATTTACTGAACAACGGAATCGACTCAACGATGATATCTAATGCCCTTGCTGATCTTTCGCGCTTTGCAACAATCCATACGCTCTACCGGCCTACTCCAGCCTAGATTTCGCCGAACGCCATTTGGGCTCAACGAACCAATAACAGCATTCCAACTTTCTCTGCAGTCGAACATCTGTTCGGTGAACCATCGCATAAGTTTGCCCAGAAAGTATCGCTGTCCACAATTTTATAATTTTATAACTTGACAATTATACATTACACCGAGAATATCGACTGACTGCAATGATATCAAGCTAGTTATCAACGGAAATGGATAGGAGACTACATATCGAGACAGTAAAACATTACGACTTTAGATTGGATGGTAAAATAACTTATCGATTAAAGATTTAGGTAAAATAGTGTAGAACATTGCATAATATAAATAAAATATGTAAACCCTCCAACATTACAGAGCGTTTAATCTTGATGAAATTTTACCACTTGCATTTCTAATTGCAGTAAGATTTTTGCAAACGAATTACTCTGACCACTGCACACTTTACTGTGCAAAAATAAAAAAAAGACTTTCAGAAACTTTTGTTGCAATCAGAAATAAAGAAATAGGTAACAAATAAATCCATTTAAACGATAAAATTATGTTGCGCTTGTGAAATATTTCCCTTACAATCAGGGAACTGCAATCAAAGTTAAAGTTTAAAGTTTTTCCAATATGAATCGACCGCCTCCAGCTGAACACCACAAAAAATCCAACTCAATTCAAGACACAGCTTCGATTGACCACGCTAGTCAAAGCATTCAAATTGTCAAACCAAAATCATATCCCAATCTCACCCTCTCTTCTTCGCCGTCACCAATTTGACTTACACCGGATGAACCGATTATTCGCTTGGAAATTTGATTAATAACCGACGCAAAACGGAATGTTTATGCGCACGTAGAAGTAGACGGGAGCGGCCACCACACAAAATTTGACCGTGTCTGGAGAGAAGCTAAGTGGAAACATATCACCAGCTTAGATCAACCGATGAAAATTGATTCACATTTACATTTTCAACTGAAAATAAATCTTGTCTTGTTTATTCAAGAAGCTGGGGAAAATCGCCCCGTACTTATTCGCTGTTCGGGACTAAAGAATAGTAATGAGCTTTTTGGTCCTAAGTAAACAGTACCTACCTTCGTATCGCTCGCTCCGTACTTAACCGTAATCCTGCTCCGAGCTCTGCTTCCTCACAAAATTAATCCGAGCTGCTGTTAATCGAACGATTCTGCACGAACCCATTGATTGTCAGTAATGGACTATGTCAACTCACGATGGTTTGCTGATCTTTAATTGCTTGGAAAAATGTTGGTTCATGCTCCTCTTTTTAACCAATGATGTTTTGCGAAACGAAAATCTTGGAGGAATTAGAATATGGACAGCAATGAGAACAGTTTTTGCCAAAAAGCTAGACTACTTTGACTTTAGGAATCATTCGATAATAAGGAATGCAAAATTAATTGTCGATGTGTCCTTTTTGCCTTTCTCATAGGCTATGCAATCACTGTAAAATCGACTTTTTAACCGAAGCCCGGAGGGCCAAGTGTCATATACCATTCGACTCAGTTCATCGAGATTGGAAAATATCTGTGTGTTTATGTGCGTGTGTGTGCCATTTAAACTCATACAATTTTCTCAGAGATGGCTGAACCGATTCACACAAACGTAATTTCAAATGAAAGGTATAACGCTCCCATAAGCTACTATTGAATTTTTAGTTGATCCGACGTCCGGTTCCGGAGTTACGGGTTGAAGAGTGTGGTCAGCCAGCAAAGACTGGTAACACCATTATGTCATAAAGACTGGTAACACCATTATGTCTAAATGATGTAACACGTATTAAAATAAGTGCAACATTACTTGGATTTGCAGGTTTAGATCAGTGCAACATTACTTGGATTTGCAGATCAGCTTAGATCAGGTCAAAGTAGCTTTGACCTCATTGGCCACCTATGACGGTTCTTGATGCCCCCAGGGAACTCACCAAGTTCCTAAACTAATATCACGCCTTTTTCCCAGCGAATTCTCTACCGATTTTTACAAACTTTCAAAGGAAAGATACAGTAATACCATTGACTGCTGCTGAATTTCATTCGGTTCTGAAACTTGGTTCAGGAGTTATAGGTTGGTTAGTAAGGTCACACTGGAATTTCCCATATAAACCATTTCAAACGTAATACCTCAGAGGCCAAAAATCAATTGAAATGGTCACCAAATTACTTTGATTCGCAGATCACTGATTGCCAATTAAACATTCTTTGAATATATTGTCCTCTATCGTAAGTCCCGGTTTCCGTGCATGTTCCACAATTGTAGACACATCAGTTCTTCGGTGATGACTGAATTGATTTTCTAAAACAAAGTCTCAAATGGAAGATATAGTAATTGGGTATTGCATCGTCCCCTCCCCCTTAATACTACACCCATCTTATCATCTTTTCATCATCTTTCCCTCTCAGACTAGCCTCACACCCGTATTCCCTTCATCCATCTCGTCGTTGAAAAATATTGTAAATTTTGATTCAGCATATACAGTTAGTTGGTGCTTTTTTATAAGTTATTAAAACCAAATGTGTTTCTTAATAAACATGAAAAATAAATGTTTTAACTGTATTTACATCATGGAGAAGCTGTCAGTAAAAAGGCTTTTCCCTCATCATCCTCAAGGGAAGAGTAAGGTTAAGACGGTAAAAAGGAACATTTAAAAAAATGTTACTCGATACATAGAATGTTAGTATACTCATTCAATTCCCATATAAAAATGCCACAATTGCAACAATATTTTTTCAAATTTTTATGGCACTGAAAAATGAGTGAGTGACGAGGCACCTCATCGAAATATGTAGATCATAACTCAAAATCTACTGGACCAGTCGTTTTGAAATTTTGCGCTGTTCTTCTATACATCATTGCTGATATGGGACCATTCATAAATTACGTAACGCAAAAATTGCCCAAAATTGACTCCCCCCTCCCCCCATGTAACAAATTGTCACAAATTTCTTCATCCCCCCTCCCCTGTTACGTAACAAATTCCTAGAAAAAAAATTTTTTCTTCGGTGAAAACATGTTACGTAACGATCTAGCTGACTCCTCCTCCCCCTATGTCACAACATGTCACAACTTGTTGTACCCCCTCCCCCCCCCCCCCCGTTACGTAATTTATGAATGGTCCCTATGTTGTAAGTCATTTCAAATCAAAATGCTATCAACAAAAATCTTCCAAAATCGTTGATGTTGTGCAATCTTATGACAAATGCCATTTTGGAGATGTACCATGTTACAAAATGTTAAAATCTATGCAAAGTCGCGTTTTCAGAATTTTGAAATTCTGTTGGGTTACTGAGATATAGCGAAACACGATTATGAGAAGCGCCAATTTCTCGAGTGATCGAGTTGTGCTTTCTTGTCATAAAAAAAACAGACAACAATCCTAGCTTGTTGGTTTGCTATAAGCCAAAAAGCTCATACCAATCCAGCAGATGTCTCCGATGACATAGGCGATTCCTATGCAGATCAACCATAACTATTAGCTAGGTTCTAATCTAGGTTCTTGTCTTGGGAGCAAAACTTTTCCTACCATAGTTTTTTCTGGGAAATGTTTGCTTGTATTTTCAAGATTATTGAACAAATTTCCTTTTGAGATTTCCACCAGTTTTGGAAAGTATGCCGAAATGTAATGATGGATTATGCAAGAAGAATACTTTTTTCGTCTAGTAGCCTGTCAACATTGTTTGATATATATTGTCTCTAAATTGTGAATGAAACCATCTTTCATTTATTGTTTTTCCCGAACAAAGGAGGAAAATTGTGAAAACTTCGTGTTCCAATACCATCATTTTGCAACCTGAGATGCTATCGCCTGGAAAAATATGATATTAAACATAGCGATGTATAACACATAATTTTACGAATCAGTTATGATTCATTTTTATATGAAATCTCCTGTGCACATTTGTGACACGTCATGCACATTTTATCATCAATACACACTTATGACACGTTAATGAGCGACAATGGTTTACATTTTAAGCAAAAACTTTAAATATAGTCAACCGGTTTCCGCACAAAACGAAAGATTAATTCAGAAAAGATAGAAGCATCGATTGCCTTCTCCGAATAGCTTCTAACATTAATAAATTTCAAGATCTCGAACTTTGAAAATCGTTTTTCTTAAAAAGTGCTAAATGAATCCACCATGAATTTTTAAAAAGTGAATTAGTGATTTCAGTGACACCTAACAAATCTGCATCTTGCTTAGTTTGAACAAATTGATGAGCAAATGCTGAAGAAGATTGCTTTTTCCAACCACCAAAGACATCGGTCACGATATTCTGTGTAATTTCTTTTCTGTCCGAGCCAACGCGAAATGTTCGGTAAAAATAGAACCTCATGTGTACCTCGTCTGAAGAACAATAGAAATATTTCAATTTTCTGAGAGCGAGAGACAGTTTTGGTTTAGCGTCATTTTAAAGGATTTTTACTGACACCTAAAATTTTATTTGTGCTTAGAATGCGATCTGAACTAAAACATTGCTAATGCGGAAAATCGTGATACGTTTCATAATCAGACAATAAACATGTGTAAAAGAAAATTCGTGTAAATGTAAACGAATTGAATAAACTCGTGCATTAATGACTTTGCTGATATGAAGAAACGAACACACTTATTTTTTTAGCTTTTTCGCATCTTTTACCGAAATCTCAACAGCTGAGATCTCAGTAAACAATTTTTTGCTGAGATCCTTTGCATCAAAAGTGACGTTTTTGTTCAGTTCGTTTATTTAATAGGCACAAATGGGTTAGCTTGGCGGTGCCAAATTCTTTTTTTTTTTTTTGCATTTTGAATATCTTAAAACTAAAAGGTTACAATGCACAAATATTTTTTTAAATATTGAGAGGAACATTTTTTACAATATCTTAAACTAAAAATACGATTCGATATACAAGATTGAACAATAATTATTTTTTACAAAAAAAAAATACAGCTATCTTAAGACCAGGAATGCAGATTAATATAAAAGAAGGGGAACAAACTTTTATGAGAAAATTTCACGGCTATCTTAAAACTAGGAATACAATTAGATATACAAGATGAGAAACGAAAAAAAAAAATGAAAAGGTTCAAGGCTATCTAAAAACTAGGAATATAACAAAAATTGGTTTTTGTAACAGGAGCAGGAGTTGTATCAGGAACAGGGGGAGTAGGCGAGCACGTTGACGGTGAAAGAAGAACAAAACTTGCAACTTTCAGGCAAAGAGAAGAACAGTGACATGAGTTAGAGCCTCAGACTGGTAGATAGTAGATGCCTAGGATCGAGTTGACGGCGGAGAATCCTTCAAGAGTGATCGGACCATCAACCTGCTCTCGCTTTGACTTCATTTTTGCAGGCGTGGTAAAGGTGACTCTGGTGTTCCAAAAGGAAGCACAGAAAACTTCTAAAAACGAGAAATAAAGGATATAGGCTAGATGGTAAAAATGACGTTTGATAGCTGAAACTCGGAAAATATTTCACCAAAAATCAGCAAGCAAAACTGACTTTACTGTGAAATCAGTTTCCAAATTTACTGACCACACAGTTGTTGGCAAATTATCGAGCCGAATTGAGTGTGTATGCAGTAGCAATAGGACTAACGATCGTGGACACCCTTACTTTCAATCGGATGACCATTGCTACTAAATCACATATTACTTAATCAATCGTATATGTACTTTATAAGATTTTATGGTCACCGCAACATGTTTATTTCATGGACTTGTTGACTTTTCTCGGTGAAAATGAAAACTCCAAATTTTCCCATTACCACACGTAACGTTTCGGCTTACTGCTCTTCAGCCATCGTCGGACGCATAAACTTATATCACGCATCTCCATTCACTCTCGTTCATTCTCCACCGCTAGGCGGGCGATCACTCTTCGACTGTCAACACTTGTCAGTGTTGGAATAGCGAGGAACGCAGACAGTCGAAGAGTGATCGCCCGCCTAGCGGTGGAGAATGAACGAGAGTGAATGGAGATGCGTGATATAAGTTTATGCGTCCGACGATGGCTGAAGAGCAGTAAGCCGAAACGTTACGTGTGGTAATGGGAAAATTTGGAGTTTTCATTTTCACCGAGAAAAGTCAACAAGTCCATGAAATAGTATATGTACTTTGTTTGCTTCCAATGTTCGCTCTTTTGAAACAATGAGGTTAATGTTGTAGCATTTCATTGGCTTTCTAATTGATAAATTGATATGTGTATATATAAGTTAGAATATAACGCGACGATAAAGCGAACACACATCAAAAGGCAATCGCGGAGAGCGACTAAAATTTTGCGACTGGTTGAATGTAAAGTTAACAAATTAGGATTAACGATTCGATTTCATGTCTTCATTATGTGATAGTAACCCATTCTATTTCATTTTATTCGAAATGGAATAAAAAGAGAGATCAGGAATCAGGGAAGAAGAGAGGACAAAATAAATCGACTCAAGGCACATATTTTGTCTTTTCTATACATTCACCACGCGTGCTTTCAGAATTGCCCTCGAATCCTCCATTTCAGTTTGTATAAAACGAAATTTTCGAAAGTTATGATGGATTAGGTGCAACAATTTTAATTGAAACTGTTCCCCAAATTATGGTAAAACCAACCTGCAATCAAACAAACTTTACAGCTTTCTTCAAGAAGCCGATTTTTCAAAAATCAAACCAATTACTTTTCAGATTAGTGCCAATTTATTTATATAACGAATTGACTTAGAAAGTGTAACTGAAAGTATGTAACAATGTCAGTTAACAATAGCATCGAATATGTTTCAATGTTTTTACGAAAAGTTAAAAAATATGTCTCTCAGCACGAACCCAATGCCAGAAACGCTGCAGAAATCTTGTCTTAATATTTATGAGCTGTTTATGCTTTACTCACAAAGTTATAACTGCAGTTGGCTAATTTCATAAACATAAGCGCAATGTTGATAAAACTACTCAATGGCATCATCATAGCAAATGCAACTGACAGAAGAAATTATGAATTTAGCCATACACATCATCACTGACATAAGTTTTGCGAAGGTTTCCTAGGAATCGGATTAATTGCTGTAATTTAAAACCGAGAAACCAAAATAATGAATTTAAATACTTGGGCTAGAGCCGACAAACATATATTTGCTAAATGCACGCCTTTACTACTGCTATAATGGCACACATTAAAGTTGAAAAATACCATATATACACTTCACATTAGAGTGCCCAGAAAAATAACGAATTTTTGAAAACTCAATCGGCCCACCCCAGAGTCGATTTCTAGTCCCACCAGGAGTACTTGCTCCAAATTTGAAGAAAATCGGACAAGTCTAGCTACCGGACCAACGTGCCTGAAGTTTATATGGGATTTTTCGTCAATTTACATGGAGAAAGCCCACTAATTCGCATTTTCGCCGCTAGGTGGCACTATATGCATCGTATTATCACTGAAAGTGAAAATAAGAAAGATAATTTAATCGCCTACAAATTTGTTGAAGACTGCTAGTCAATCCGGCTTTAGTAAAAGAAGTTATTAAGCTTTTAACGAAGTGATGTCTGAGTCAGTTTTGTATGGGGCCTAGCAGTGCATGATTGTGGATCAGCACTTGATTCGCACGAACAAAACATTTTTGTGAAATAATAGTTAGGTTTAGATCAATAGTATGTTCGGAAGATTTATAGTAAGTAATACGAGTCATGTTTTGGTTAGAAAATTTTAGTTCCACATTTTACCGCATAGAGGGCGCCAACACTAACTTTTTAACGGAAAGAGATAGAGATTAGGTGTCTTCCACAAAGTTGTAGATCAAGCATTTTTAAATAAGTCTTCCGAACATCTCGATATTCTATCTCACTCCTATGAAACGTTAGTGTTGGCACCCTCTATGCGGTTACAGGTGGAACTAAAATTTTCTAACCAAAACATAACTCGTATTATGTACTACAATTCTTGTGAATATACTATTCAGCTAAATGTAACCATTATCTCACAAAAATGTATAGTTGGTGGTAATCGAGTACCAATCCACAACTATGCGCTGCTAGGCCCCATGCAAAACTGAGTCAGACATCACTTCGTTAAAAGTTTAATCACTTCTTTTATCAAAGCCGGATTGACTAACAGTCTTTGACAAAGTTGTAGGCGATTAAATTATCTTTCTTATTTTCACTTTCAGTGACTATACGATGCATATAGTGCCACCTAGCGGCGAAAATGCGAGTTAGTGGGCTTTCTCCATGTAAATTGTCGAAAAATCCCATATAAACTTCAGGCACGTTGGTCCGGTAGCTAGACTTGTCCGATTTGCTTCAAATTTGAAGCAAGTACTCCTGGTGGGACTAGGAATCGACTCAGGCATGGGCCGATAGGGGTCATTTTTTTCCTGTCACTCTACTTCACATGCATGATGAGTGTGACGATTTCGTTTGCCTAACCGCCACCAGCCGTTCAGCATCGTAATTGATACAGTTTGTTTTGCACCAATTCCCGCTGTTATAAATAACTCTATTATACATATGTATGTGTTGGGAGCTAAGCAACACTAGAAAAAATTGCTAGCGACAAGCATCAGGACTAGAACCGACATACATCTAGTCGTTAAATACGCATCTCCACACCATTGCAATACAAAACTAGCTAGTGCTATTTGGATGAGCTATATAAACTTCTCATCATTGCAGCATAGATCACAAGCGTGTTATTCAAGTTATATCTGAACTCTGTAGCCAACGATGTGTAGCTATCGGGTTAGATATTGTATATGAGTTCGGTTGCACACTAACGAATCATTTGGGAGTTATTCGCTCACAGAGGAAAAACAGATGCATTTGCGCTCCAGAGGATTTGTTTTGGATGTATGGTTAAAAACAAAGCAAACTATTACTAATACACATGGAAGTTCAACTAACAAAATAACTAAATAGTTCAGCTTACAGATGTACCATATACTCTACCAGTGATACATAGTCAATACAGTTTTCGACGGAAAACTGCTGTTTAATAAGCCGAATCGAAATACCGGTAGTTCTTTATAAGACGAAAATCTCTCCAATAGGTAAGTTCCTGCGTTGATCTCATTTAGCTTTCTAGGAATTAATATGTTTGAACATTCAAAAACAAACAGCTAAAGAACAAAATGATTGCACAAAAAATAGCTCGTGGTAAAAAGCAAGCCACATGCCATGAGCAGCATCGCAGGAGGCGATATCACCGCAGAGAGATTTGTGTGGCTTTATTCTACTACAGGGCTACTCTCATGAGGTATTGTCTATTCTATAAAATTATATCCAGATGTTCCAAATGTAATAAATTAGGTATGTAAGGCAATACCAATTATTATGTTTAAATGAAGCATCACATAAATACCGATGTAGTAGAATGACTACGCTGTAACAAAATGAACAGAGGTTTCTTAGTTTCCATCGTCGTTTTCCGAGGTACCTGCTATTGCTAATGGGACCCTTATGATTTTATGGGTAGTAATTGTTTTGGCAATAAATTTTCTGTACGAGATTTATAATTATTTGAGATATTATGTCGCGACGAAATGATAATAAACCGAGATCGTGGTCTTAACATATTGGAGACTTGTGCCACTGCATACAAATCTGCTGGATTCATTATTATTTAAAATTGCATCAAATTTAAATCTCATTAAACCACATTTCAATCATAAAATCATTAATTGGAGCCATTTTTATACTGGATTCGTCGATCGAAATCATATCAAGAAACATAATCCAATTGATTCAAGTTTATATACTAAAATATTCAGTTTTGTCAAATTCTCTACCAATGCCTAATAGATTATTCAGAACTCATAAAATAATATATATTTGATACTAGATTGAATTGTTTGTTTCGTACACATCTCAAAATCGGCGAATGTACGGAATAAGCCTTTGAAAACAACTATCCTAATACACACTTCCATGGTGGAATTATTTTAATTTTGCCATTGAGGAAACCTAATTACGCTGTATTAATCGCAAATATTTTCATTTTGCTTTTGTACTTGGCTTCTTTTTTGACATTTTCTTGATAGCTCAAATTAATTCAAAGATTTGTAAATTTGGAAGTATTGTGAATCGTTGTTTTCTCAGAATATCAAATCAACACAATATTTTTAATCTTTAAATACGTAGAAATTTTCAGCAATTTGAGTACAGGTGCTTAAATACTCTAAACGAAGTAATTTTCAAACACAACAGTTCAAACATGTATGAAGCTGTATATTTTTATATATTCCAACAAGTTTAAAGGAATTAGGAAACGGTATAGATTTTTTGGAGCCACAGTACTAAAAGTGGCCACAGTACTTAATGAGCGAGCTTTGTATTTCTCGACACCATAACCCATTTCCCGCGTGTGATGAATAAATCATTACTATTTGTTCAACTGGCTTGTCGTAATCATAAAAATATCCGCGCTTGTTCTCGTTTGACTCTCGCGATAGATGAAATCGCAGTAGATATACGCGTCGGTGTGGATTTTTTGTACGCTCCCGTCCATTTTCCAAAATTGTTAAGTGTTTGGCATCGAGCTGCTACCGACTGGATGGATGAGTGAACGGAAAGCAATGTGACAAAGCAACATCTTGCCGTGTTTCCGAATGTTACCTAAGTGTAGTCATCATTTGTGGATGGACAGCAAGTATGGTCTCAAGCGACCGGAGTTCATGAAGATTCGTTCATCCCTAAGCTTCAGAAGCTTTTGAGCGGGGACGAGTTTCACATTTTTTCTCACTACCAGTGAGATCGTTGGTAATATTTTCTTTGCTTTTTCTTTTAAAATAACACTGCATATATATATGAAGAGTTATATTATCCCCAGTCCACATTTTTTCGCCTTTTGATATCTCCGTCATTTATGGAAACTGTTTCGGTTCCGAGCGTTTTCCGTAAGTAGATGATAGGACTATTATGAAATAAAAATGCTTGTAAGGACGTGGCCAAGTGTGTGGAGTTGAGCGGGTCTACGTCATTGTAGTACGTGGCGAATTCTGATACGACAATGGATGTGCCCAATTTTGCAACTCCATCTACGATTTGGGCAGGTGTTCGTGCAATGCTATGCTATGTTCTCGTTTGACTGTCGCGGTGAATAGGTCAACACATTGTTTTCTAGCGCAGTAGTCGGGATATGTATTTTGATACTTTCATCAAATGCTAGGTTGCCGCACACCTGGTTAGTTTATTGTAATTTGATACCTTATACTATCGGAACCGTTAGAACCTATGAAAAGAGAGCCAAAAGTTACGCTCCCCTATTCAGTAAAAGGCAAAAAAGGAGAAGAAGCTGTAGATATTCTCTACTCAACAAGCTCTAAACATACATATATCTCGACCAATATTTTTTAGGAAATTTGAATTATACAGCTTGAGAAACATAATATCGTGTTCAACAGTATTGTGACAACTTTGTAATATATAATTTGAATCACATTATATTGACACCAAATGCATAATTGATTGAATATTTCGCAGCAAGCTATACCTACATGGTTATTTGTTCATAGGAGCTTGCACCAACTTGACACGTCTATCTGATCTCTTAGCTATTGATCAGGAAAGATCAATTTATGCAGCTTCATTGGATTTGGATCAGGATATGAGATGGTGTCAAATCTTGATAAATATTTATTTGTTTTTAATAAAGGTTGTACGGCGCAAAGATACAAAGTTATCCTTGTTTTTTACGCTTTTCTCGATGAATATTGACCTTCCGGCACCTGCGATGATATCTACATTTTGAAGACAACCTGAAGCTCTAAGATCATTTTACCTGAATTTTAAAACGTTGTGCACTCAGTGCACTGCGAGCGACTTTCCGAAGGTTAAGGGTGATTCACTCGAATCCGTACTTCCTGAAAAATCATCATCGAAGCTAGATGCTATGATCCAGCTATAATCATGCGGTTACATAAGTGGCCGTACACTAATTACGTAAGGCTTTTTTAGAGCTTTTCAACCTCCGCCTCCCCCCAGATAAGAGTTCGTAAGATTTTGGTGAACTCCCCCTCCCCCTACATAAGATCTTATCATGATTATCGTAATTAAAAAAATCGAATTGTTAATTCATCAAATACTAAGATAGCGAAAACGATGTGTATAGAATTATTACAAGAAAACTCATTGCAAAATTTAACTGTAATCATCTGCAGAATTTCAATTGCATGCCAATCTCGCCCAGTAGAAAGAATAACTGTTGTCAGATATTCAGTAACTCCAATTTGGTCCACAGGATCTGCTTTGCTATATTCCACTTTTTTTGTTGGAGACGAACCAGTGCGACCAGTGTTTAGATCTATGTGCTATACTCCATTTCCTTTGAATCTATTTTCTTGTGATGTAGAATTTAAAAGAGTTTATAACCTCTTCTGGCATGAATTTATTCTGAGTTCCAGCTGTGACGCTTATCGTACGCATAGCTCCGAGTTAACCATCTTCGAATTTTCTTGAAATAAAATACAGTTCACACTCTGGAAAGATTCGACATTCAAGATCTTTGACAATCGCATGTTAGAGCATTTTCCAGATACCTTGCGGGTTTGAATCGAACGTTTGAAAAGAACAAAGTCGGTCTAACAACACGAAGGGTATCAACACTTCTTAACTCGTAAGGCATATTGTGACTCCAGTTCCCGAACAGAACAATGTACAACCAAGAGCCAAAAAATTACTCATATTGTTTGATATACAAGGATTATATGGCACAAATGAAAATTTTCTTATTAAAAAGAATATTTTTCTTATGGATTTAATTTTTTAAACTTGTTTTATGATATTACGTAAGAAAGGACAAACCCTCCCTCCCCCTCAGATAATAATTTGTACGATATTTTGAAACTCCCCCTTCCCCCATATGCCCTTACGTAATTAGTGTATGGCCCCTAAGCTCTTACGATAGCGTCCATTACTGTGATTTTTCAATAAAATAAAATAATGAACTTGAATTTTTTCTGACACTGCACGCGAACACATTCAAACGACATTTTGTGAATTTGTTTCTAATGCAACAAGGTATGAACAAGTGTAACTGTTCTTATTTCAGCAGCTGTCAAATACGAGTTATACACCCAAAACAAAAATCTCTTGCAATAATTGCAAGCGACAATCACTTGCAAATAATGTTAGCATCGCTTGCAATTTTGCAGTGAAAGCCGCTGGCAATTGTTGCAAGCAGATAAAACCACTTAATCTCTCTCTATACATACATACTTTTCTTCAACACACTGTCAAAGGATTACCACCACATTCACGTGCCTATGCTGGTTGGTATAGCAACGCAGGGCGAGTTTTTATTTTCCGTCTACTTTTTATTCATTCCTCACCAACATCATCAAACGCAGTTTTGTGGTTTATTCATTACACACGAGACGGCATCAAATGGCGGATGTGACGATTGTACGAGTTTTAACGTCCTATTCTTAGGTGTAAGGACAGATCAGTACTTATAGTTAGAGCTATGATGCGCAAGAGTCTGAGTTCAAATCTGGGTGGGTGTTTTACTTTTTTCATTAATCGTAAAATCATCCAAGTGTTTATATATGACTTTTATCCACTTATTACTATCTGGTAGTATGGTTGGGTGGATAAAGTATTGCTTAGCGATCTGTTTGTGCGGGGTTCATGTTTCAATGCCAACAGTCTTTTTTTATAAAGCATATTGGTCACCAATCTACATACATCGCTAATACATAGGCAAAATTCGTTTTTTCTGTTTCTTGCATTGCATGCAAGGAAGCTTCTTGCAATTTTCGCACATTACCAGAACGCTTGCAATTGTTGCTCGTATTTATTGCATTAATGTAAGCGAATCTTACCGGGTACGTTTTGGGTGTACATTAACAAATACAGATACCTAATAATTTCTTACTCTGTAGTGTTGAAGAAAAAATTCTAAAGATAATTCTCAGTTTCCACGAAACTATTTATTATTCTATTGCTCGACGTTAATAGCTCGGAATAAAAAAATCATGCCTCAGGATCATGATTTGGATAATGTCCAGCAAACCAATTGCTTCACTATTACAGCAGGCGAAAGCGACAGTTGCGGTGTAAGACCAGTTTCATCAGTTTAATTCATTAAAAGAGTCCAACGTTCTTATGTTTAAAACTCATCCAATCAGTATTTTTAAACTTTAGTTTCCATTCAAATAACCTAACCGAAATCATAGCTTTATCATAATTTGTGAACTTGGAAAACTACGTCGTCCAAACACAGTTTTAATTAGGAATTTTCTATGACATTACCAGAACTAATTCCTGAACTAAATACGCTACGATACTACCATTCTGAATATTCACAATACATGGGACCCGTTTTCGAGAACCATTCTGAAACGACTCGACGATCAAAAAAACTGGTGAGAAGGAGGTACGCATTAATGATCCAGATGCGATTTTTTGCATAATTATATCAATTGAATATCCTTAAAGTATACAACGTCAATATTCATGTGAAGTTCAAATGAAAACGTATTGTCAGGATGAAAAATTTGACAACTGATTATGGGACGGTTTTAGCACCTACCTATGTTGTGTTGATTGTGTTGCAGCACTGAACCGAAGGCCATCAGATCTTTAGCTGGTGGTGCTCGAGCACCGACTGCCGAGAAGCCTTCCCCCAGATAAGACGCCAGTGCGACAGCCCTGGGGGGCGTTTTGGTGTTTTCCGTTAAAATTTTGAAGCGTGTGTTTCTTCGAGGTTTCTGCGAAATGAAGGATGCCAACGTTTATCAATTTGCTGCCACCACCAACTTTAGGAAACACACTTTTATCTGCACCTGTTTGATTGCAATCTACAACCGTTTCATGCTTGCTTTCAGTTAATCCAGTTTTCGCGGAGTGGCTTCGGATTGTTTTCTAGCAATCTTTCTAGTATACAGCTGATTATTCAAAAGCCGACACGTTCACTGCATATAACTACCATTATCCAAATATACGAATTTAAAGCCACGACCAGTATGCACTTCGCAACATCAAAATAACATGTGTGTATACCGTACTGTGGGAAAACTTTTCTCTTCAATGAAAACACTTGTCAAAGTCACTTTAATCCTGGGAGAGCCAAACAAAAAACTGCCGCTATTCACCGCTCAATGGCAGCACAATCACCATGAATATCCGCGCAGTAGCAGAAAGTAGCACATAACATCAGAGTAAAAACCGCTGGGTACACCACTCGTGATAAATCACTCAAATCACACGTGGAATAGCCAGAGTTGAACAAGCATGGACCGTCACACGTACCACAACCGACGCGAACAATAGACAAATAGAGACTGGCGAGGTTCTCCATGATCGCCATAGCGCTGGTTGACGTGTTTCAATTGCCCAGAAGAGAAAGAGAGAAAGAACGAACGCAAAAGCGAACCAGAAAAGGGGCGTTGCTTAGCAACTTGGAAGCTGGTTTGGGTTTGTTTATTTTACCCAATCGCAACTGCATATGGAATGAGTTGTTGACACCCCCTGCCTGAATTACCTTTTGAGGTGTGACTCTGTGAAATGACTACCAAGCGTTTTTTATGTCGCCTTCGTCGTTGTTCTCTCACTCTCACGATTCAGTCTTTTTTCCATAGTAACTTTTGTTCCTCTTTTCGCCATCATCGGTCTGGTTCTGCTTTTCATGTTGGCTATGTGTATGTCTTTATGCTTGAGTTCGTTGCTGTCGAGAGAGGAAGTATAGTTATGCTTTCTGTCTTTTCTGTACCGTTCACGTGCTCGGGAAGGTTTTAGCATATCTCGCATCACTTTTAAGAAAAAGGACTAAACCATACATTGCGAGACACGATGATTGCGTGGTGTTGTGCACTGCATCTAGCCATCCCTTTCGCTCCACTAGCCCTATGCTCGCGTGGTACCATGGCTCACGTTCATGAGCATGCACATTGAATGAAGATGCATCATGAGATAAAGAGAACAAGTGTAAAAAGTGTAGAAAAATGTGCTTGATAAAAGAAGAGCAGCTTTTTGTTTTTCGTTTTGATGTTTCGCATCAAAGTAAGAACATGATGGAATCTCATTTCTTGCTTTTCCAATTGTATATTTATGCCGTTTTTATTAGAGTCTTAACTGACCCATCTGGCCTTGAAACAAGCACAGATTTCCAATCCATAGATGACAATTCAGTAATATTCCTTCAGAATGTTTTACTGACTCCTTCCTTCATTTTGTAGATAGACCAGTAGCAGAAAATCACAGTCCGGTTATTAATTAAGTTAAAGTTTGTTCTTGCGATTCCTGGTGTGTGGCAATTCATTATAATGTAGCTATTTGCACAATTTGCAGAAAGTCATAAAAAGAACTTCCGTTCGAATTACTGATCATACGAATGAAAAGTGGTTTAAAACAATTTTTTGCAAACCGTTCATAAACCCAAACCTACTCCATCCTACTGCCAAAAAGTTGGTTTTCTAGAGCTGCTTTAGTTCAAATCTGTTTGGGTATTCAGAGCAAAAAAAGTTAATATCCACCCGATCAGAAACACTCAACAAAAAGATTTCAAAACTATATCTCGCGTTGTTACTTGTTATAATTTTCTTGTATTTTAACTACTAACGAAGCCTAATTTTTAACACAATGTATTATGAAAATTGCATTCTGATATAATATTGTAATTTCATTCTGATCGGGCAACCACTTCGTGTGAAAGTGAATGATCTTTTAACACTCTCAACTCAATAACGCCTGAAAGTAAGCATTCAGTGAATTGTAGGTGAATGCATCAATTCTACTCAGTTCATTTTCTTTACCGAATGGGACTCTTCCTCTGGATTCCTCGTTTTATGATAAATGAAAGGCTTCAGCCATTCTCTGGCATCTTATTCCTTCCTATGCGGTAGCTGTGAGTCTTATTCAACTATGAAATACCAAATCAACACTGAACAACGACAATAACTTTACTCTCGGTAGCTCCAGCTCTGCTGTATTTTTTATGTTTTCTTGATGTGCGAATACAGAAACTTGTCCATTCAGATAAAATCTCTCTATCGGTCTCTGCTTCTCGAACAGGCTCTCTTTCCCGGAATCAGTTTTCTTTGAGTTTTCATCCCGCCGTATTGAAACAGAAAAGGAGAAGAAGGGCTTTAGTAGCTATAAACCTTGTAATTTGGGATCCAGTTTCCATGGTGCTCCTAAACAAATAGTCGCGTGAGGGTAATGGCTTCAGCTTATATTTGCCGCCCTTAATTCCCTTGGCATTGTGTGGAACGAAGCAAGCTCACGGAGATCCAATGTTGTGCTATATTTGTAGCCTTCGAGCGACCCAAAAAAGAATTCGGCTGATGGATTAATTGAGTGATGGTGAGGCAATTAACACGTTGTTCTGAAAATATAACTCAAAATGACAGGGGTTGTAGGGAATTATTAAAAATAATACAGCAGTCTAAACATTTGGGAAGCGTAGAGATGAAATTTTATTAAAGGCACACTCCTTGGCATCTACTCTGTGATGAGTTATTCGTTTTGTCATGGATACGTGAGTAGATACATCAATGTACATAAAGACATTATAAACTCGCTGATTTATTTGTGTTTTTTCTTCCAGTAGTATGGTAATGAGCCTATTTTGGCCGCATTAAGAAGAGAGCGGCACTTTGTTTTGAATAACTTATACTGGCCGGACTCAATGATCCTGGGATTTGATTATCAGTGATTCGATTATTCAGGGAAAATGATTCGAATATCCGGGTGCTTCGAAAAAATATCAAATTTCAACTAGAATGTCCGATTACAGAGCTAATTCGATCATTGCAGTCAATAGAACTTTTTTCGGGTATAGGGGGTCTAGGATTAATCTGCTGTTAAATTTGGGCTTACCTCAAACATAGCTATATATGGGTTAATCCGCGCAAAGTGACCAAAAAAAAACCAAAACTTAAAATCAGCCTTCACGGATTGGAACCAGTTTGAAGAAAATGTTCGTCTAGAGCCAATATATAATAACCTAAATTATTGTGTCGTTTGAATTACCCCTCAGTCCATGATACTGTTTGCGCTAGAATCAATCAGCGAGACGATATTTGAAGGATTCGTGCAAGGAATCTAGAAAAAATACTAGTTTTCAACGGCAGTATTGTCGAATATGCAACTTTTGAGTATTAAACTAAAAGTACATTTTTCTCGTAATGCACACATCGGTTACTGCAGGCCTTTTTGACACATAAAATGTCATTATAGTTACTTCACTCGATCGGTTTCTGACGCTCTCTTGGGATAATTAGATGACATGCTTCCCAGGATTCTGTTTGGATACTTTCCAGGATTCTGATCGAAGTTATCTTAGCAGTCCAATGGAGTATATATCAGAATTTCTATTAAATCCTTACCCGTATTTCTACGCCCTTTTCTCTGAATTTTGATGCAGGATTTTAGAGAAAAACTTCTTGGAGGTCCGGTGGAATTCTTCTCTAGATAGAATTCTGAATAATGTTCCTATTTTCAATGAAATCTGGTTTAACGGGTTATATACAAAGTTGTGACGAAAAATTGAACTAGGTTCGTGATTTTTAAAAGCATTTTATGCAAATTTTATTTGAAAAAGCGAAAGACAGTTCGTCGGTAGTACTATCGAAGTTCAAAAAAACAAGTTGAATTAAAAAAAATTGAAGGTTGGCGGAGCTATGGCGCTCTCTAAGCTGTTCGGCTCAACTGAAGTCAAAATAATAAAAGGATTATTGAAGAAAAATGTATTGCGGTGTACTTGAATGGATCGATTTCCCAATAAATTTTTTTTTCTTACAAAAAAAACACATGGTCCAAAAAATTTAGTTTTGTTGTGTTCAAAAATTTAATCAACAATCCATTGCAAAGAATCAAAAAATTTTGGATGAAAAAGGAGCCGTTCAAGTACACGAGAATGTAAATACAAACAATTAAAAAAAAAACTTTATGAAAATCGGATGAATGGTTTTTGAGATATCACGTTCACCGCAACGGTACCGTAAACCGGGGTGACATTGATCACTTTTCGAAGTAATCATTACATATTTTAGATGCAACACATTTATTTCAAGTTTAATCTTTTTAAACCATGTACTGATGTATTGAGAACAAGATTGGATGGTTCTACTTAAAATTGTCCGCTTACAGCTATTTTTTCAAAAATGATTTCAAGTTGAAGTCCGTTTTCGTGTTCCGGGGTGACTTTGATAACCTGCATGTTCACCCACATTATGTTATTGATGTCAATAATTTTCATTCAATGTTTGTTTGAACTAGTTCTGGAAAGATACTCATTGCTAAATAGATGTTATTTGGTATTATACGGAGATTTCCAACTTTGTATAACCCCTTAAAGGTCTGATGAATATCCTGCTCTGAGTGGACTTTGAGATAGTAGTGCTCTCCTCCCATAATCCCCTTCGTTGATTCCTGATCAGAATTTCAATGGCATATTTAACCCCTTCATGCCCATGTTGTTGATAAACAATAGAGATGGTCGGGTTTCAAGTTTTTCGAACCCCAGAGCATAAAAATTGAAAAACCCGAACCCGACCCGATCCTACAATTTTAAAATTTGAAGAACCCGACCCGAACTTGAGAATGAAAATGTTGTAAAACCCTAACCAGATGCGAGCCCGATAATTTCAAAATTAAAAAAAACCGAATCATTCAATTAATAAATTGAGAAACCAGATCTGAACCGGACTTGTTAATACGGTGAATCAACCTAAGATCCTGAAGATTGTTGATTACAGGCACCCGAGCTGGATCCCAGGTTCATCTAAGAATTATAAAATCACTCGAACCTAAAGTAGCTCCATACGCGTCCAGTTATATCTGCCTATAGTAAGACGAATTACTGGCGAGAGGAATTCTCATTAATATTGACTATTATTGAACATCAAATTTGTAATGTTCTGAGAAACTTATAAATCGTCGATATCTTAACCGGAAAGTATGATAAATCGGTGGCTAGCGCATGGAGAAACAAAAGGCGTAATGATGACAGATTCAAACAAACTTGCCCGTCATACTTAAACAAAATTTCTAATTTCATCGAAAACTATTCCTGCAAGAGTATATATATTTTTTTTGTTATATGGACTGCTTGTGCGATAGGCACCGATTGATTTGTAGGTAGAATTGACTGTTTCACTTGCGCGGGACGATTTGTTGCTTCTGCTCAGGGCGAAATGTGAAGACAAACTAATTCCTGCAAGAGTAGTTTTGTATAATTTTTACATATATTTTTAAGTTATTTCAATTGGCGATTCGCATTCGACAGTTTACTCGACGTCATCCGCGTTACTGGTTGGTACAGTCAAACTTGTGTCGAAGGGTGTCAATCAAGATTCTCTGACGCAATCTTGATGTCACATTATTAGCTAGTACAGTATGCGCATCAGTAGAGATGCTTGGGCTTGTCCAATAGAGTTCTCGGAATGAGTCCAAACTTCTACAAATCCGCAAATGGCTTGAACAGAGCACATAATATTTTTACGATAGATTCTTTAAGATCGTGGAAATTCATATATTTTCATGAAGGAAACCGAATCATGCAACGGCCCAGCCTGGGAACAGTCTGTCAGAAAGTGCTTGTTTCAATATATAAGAATTGTCAAATTGTCCACGGGCTGCAACGGCCTTTGTAGCCAAAGGTTAAAAAGCATCTCGTGGATCGCAACTAAGCTAAGAATGTACAAATCGTACTGGATTTAAATTTGATTATCATTTTAATTCATATTTCTGTTAACAATATACGTAGTTAAATCTTAATGTATAATTTTAATTGAATATTTATCAAAAAGTACTGCGATTCAGGGCATTCGCGACATTTTTGAAAACTTTTCGAATGCTTGCAACTGTCAAAACGACCAATCAGGAGCGGATTAAAATAATTTTGTATTGTCTCTACTTCCCGTAGATTTCTATTCGCTTGAACCAATATTTTCCAACAAATTTTCTTTGATTTAGTTTATTGACGATTATTATGAAAAATAAATCGTATAGAGATTTTAGATGCGAAACACTTATTGTTGAATGTTCTCTCATGTGTGCTTGTTGGAAAAATAAAATATTTCGGCCAGTTTGCGAATCTGAACAAAAGAAATTTTATACAAAATATAATATTTGAGCGTCAGAAAATACGACGAATTCTAGCGATTCAAAAGTGGTAAAATTTATTACGGTTATATATGCCGTCTATTCGTATCACGAAGTAAAGTTAATTATTGCAAAAAGAGACTGGGTTTTGTGTATAGACGTAAACAGCGTCAAGAAATGGTTGTGATCTGTTCAAAACCCGACCCGAATCCGAAAATTACAAATTCCAAGAACCCGTTCCAAACCCGCGCGCTCGAGAAATTCGAATTTCAAACCCCGGAACCCGACCCGAACCCGAGAAGTTTAAAATTACCTACCCCGAACCCGACGCGAAACCTGTCGGGTTAAGTCCGAGTTTCGCGTTCAAAAACCCGAACCCGACCTTCTATAATAAACAATAACTATAACTTTTGCTTTACACAACATATGCATACAACGACAAGTATGGCTAATAACTTTTATTTGAGCACTAACAGTTATAAACATTATCAGTAGAACAAAAGTTATTACAATTAATCTGATTGAATTTCTCTGAAGCAATGCTGCAGGGATGGTTTCTGTTAATCGTTAAAATAAAATTTTGAAATATTTTCGTAGCCTGGCAATATTATTGAAAACTGATAAAACTTTTTAATTTAGACCTTAATGGCTGTCAGCAATGTTAACATAGTGCCTTGTTTTTTAAAAAAGAACTCTTCCCTTCTTTATCGACGAAGCAAAAGAAAAAAAATCGATAACGTAACCACCCTTCCTCTCTTCTTTCGTTAGACATGCCGACTGTTTAAATTGACGACTTAGTACTTATGGAAATGGGATTCGATCCGCAGTTGAAAACCTCGTCTCAATTTGTTACGCGTGTAATCACTGATCTGTGAGAAGATTTGCATGTATACTTGGTTTAATCCAAACTCTACCTAGATGTTTGGTTGAAATTACGCAAACGTCTATTGCGGATTATATTTGCAATTGTATTTTTTCGAAAAATCGTGCTGAATTTGCATTTTGATTTTAAGTTTATTGCATCATCATTTATTACAAGAAGGCATAGGAGTTTAGGTGACTATTGGAACGTATACGTATATTTGTTATTGTTCGGTGTATCAAAGCACTATAAGAAGATTGTATATTAGCACTTAGTTTTCTACTAAAGCTTCATAGCATTTATCTTCTAAAGTTTTTTATCACGATGTCTATATTCTGTATGTCGATATAGTGCTAACTTCAATGCTTTACATTTTAGGTGCATTAAAGCATTAAAAATACTAGTATACGGCTAGTTAGCAATGTAAATGCTAACTTATAGCTTATCAACAGTTTTAAATTAGTGCTTATGGTTACTTGGGTAACGACACAAAACAATTAAAACAGAGCATTCTGCACCCCTGGAAGGATGCTGAACGATCTGCACGTGCTACAATAGCAGGAATAATACTTCCAACCCCAGGAGGGATTTAGAATTTTTATTTTAACAGTGAGCGGATACAAACACTTGATTGATGATCTGGAACATAATCAGCACGCTATGTCTAACATGGTGAAATTGCATGGTGTAAATATTGGCCATCTTTAGTTCTATTTGTATATTTCACAATAGATCTTAGGGAACGTCTCGAAAAGTAAACAGGAATACAGTTTGACCATAATAGGCCACGTTCTGCTTATAATCGTCACTCAGTTCACTCGATATCAGTTGATTCAGTCTATAACTTTACTTCTATTTATGTAAGTCAATTTAGAGGAATACAGTATGTTTCGCTTAATCATTACAATTATGAATAAGACAATGTGCAAATGTTTTAAAATAATCCATCTGAACATTCCTACTCCAATGATTTCAATATATAAAAGCCCTCCCGCCTCTTCCGTCATTTCGTCCTATTACTAAACTACATACGCTCATAAAATTGAGCTAAGGCTTTGCATAATTTATCATAACATACCAATGTGGTAAATCTAAAATATATGGTGTTATTTTGGTATGCTATATGAAATATCATCGGTACACCCGCAGTGTTGGCAAAATAAAGATTTTTGGCATTTAATTCGATCTGTCGAACTTTGAACAGCTATAACTTGTTTTAGAGATATTCTAACACCGTATATCCTTTGGCAAAGTTGTTCAGCATATCCTTGACTACACTTTCATATAATTGTTGGCATACTGCAGAAAGAATTGTAGTCTGTAGAATTGGGAATGCAAAAAAGTAGGTTTTCCCATGCTAATTTCCATACAAATTTCCATACAAATTTCAAACGCAATGCGCTACGCCGGGTCAAAATCAATCAACCCCAAAATTTGCACAGTTGGGACCCCAAATGGAATTAAAAAAGTGCTATGCTCGGTTGATGTGGTTATGAGGTAAGGGCTCTAGAGAGATGTGCTTATACGATTTATCTCCACACTCCACTGACATCGTGATTAACAAATTTATGTCAAGGTACGGAGAAGTGGCTTCCATATGAGCTGTAACTTCGCATTTTACCAGGTGTCCCTAACGTTGTTCTTGTGGTGAAAATGCTTCCGTACAAACCAAGTTTTTCATACGTAACCATTTTATGTGGATCATCCGAAAATGGGACGTTTCATCAGATCATACTGGTTATGCACCCATTGTAGATTCCTATGTGCGAGTTCTACAAAAAGACACTGCACCATGGAAAACTTTGTGCAAAAGCAGCTAAGAAAAGCCCACTTACTATAACCGTAAACAGCACTCCGTTATCTTATGCCAAACCGCAAAACCAATTTCTAGGAATCTGACGTTAACAAATGTTCTCTCAACAACAATCACGCTCAGTGTCTGCAAGCCAAAAACGGGCACCACCAACAAAGAAGCTAACGTAGAAGAGGACGGATGCGTTTGTTCAACGTCAACATGGTTTTTTCGTAGGAATTTTTTTTATGAGGATACCGATCCATTCAAGTACATCATATATTTTTCTTCAAAAATCTTTTTATTTTAAAAATTTCAGTTGAGCGATTCGCATTGAAGAGCGTTCACCGCAAGCTTCTGCAAAAAAACACGCTTCGGGGGACTAGCCATAACTGCGACAACCTTGATTTCTTTTAATTTAACCTACCTTTGATAGTTCTACCACCGAAATTTGCATAAAACCCTTAAACCCCATAAAATTTGCATAAAACCCTTTAAAAAAATTACGAACTTAACTCACTTTTTCGCCACAACTTTGTATACAGTGTTTTTGGTTTATGATTAAGAATATCTCGAGGAGTGATAGATGATCATATTTGGGGGGGAAATCGTTTTACACCTACCATCAAATCTCAACCGTCACTGAGTTATTGATCTTTTTTGTAACTAACTACTTCGTTTTTAAATACCTCCAATTCAAAAAGTGTACTTTGTATTTAAAATCGTTTAATTCTATTGGAAAGGTGAGAAAATTTCCTATTGAATGGTGTTCTCGTTTGTTTCAGTTAATGAGGTTAAGTAAACTTGTAGAACTAATTTCTTGAAAAGTTAACATTTTTCATCGTCTTTTCGAACATTTCTTGAAAATCTCAATAGTTAACATCACGACTTTAATGATTCAGATTGTTCGCCTGGAAGAGCTACATAATTTGTTCTTTGGTATAATACATCTATCTTTTCTTGTTTCCATGTGTTTGAATGATTACACTTGAATACTTTTATCTTATTTTCTATAATACTAGCTTCAATTGAAAAAGTATGGCACTTATTGCACTTTTTTGTTTTCATTGAGAAGCCAAGAAAATTTCACAGAGTTCAGTTAAGTTAATTTAGTTTTGTATATTGTAACGACATTTAATTAGCAAGGGACTGGAAGGTGTGAAATATTTTTCAATCTTAAGTGCCATAGTACTCAAGGGAGAGCAAGGAGTTGAAGGAAGAGAGTTTAGAAAAGCATGGAATAGGGTCATATGAGCAAGCTTAGAGTTTCCCGGCGACTTAACCTTTTGTCTGCTACCGCAAGGGTCAGGATATTTTGGCATTCGAATTGCGAATCACCTGAGTCTGCGGCATGTCCGGGCCAAGCGTAAAGTAACTCTGTAGGGTAGACGAGCCCTTATTCATCTCATTAGTCATGATGTCACACTATTTCGTTGATAACTCGACTTAGGGTGACTGGATTGCGCTTAAATAGGTATCATTATTTTTGCTTCGTTCATAAGAATCAGAACAGTTAAAATTTTTGCCTGGAAAATGTGAAATGCTCGCGTTTGAGCGAAGCGAAAAGTCGAGTGCAACATACCCTTATTCATCCTATCATTTGAGGTAATGCGTTGAATAGAGACAGCAGATACTGCACTAACTAATGTGTTCAAATAGGTGGGATGAATAGAGGAGCTAAGATGAATTAGGGAGCAGTAACCCTACTTCATGCTGTCGGAACCGACAAAAAGTTAAGTCACGGAAAACTTCCACCCTAAGCATTTTGCAACGTTGAAGCATATTTTTGAGCTAGTCTTTTAAGCACTTTCAAGTCGACTACAAGAAAGGTTTAACAGAAAAAAATTACAGACAAACGAGAAAAGATAGGAATATGCTGTCGAAGAACAAATTATGGATCGTTTGTAAACACAACTTTTGGATAATAGAGATTGTTATCATCATAATTCATTATTTTGAGAAAATTTACAAAAACCTCATCAAACTAAAGCTAAAGCTTTAGTTCAAAAACGCTTTTAATCCACCTAACAGTGTGATGAGACATTTCTTATAACTCTTATCACTCTCTTCGGATATTATATCGTTTGAGAACATTTAGAACTTGATGCTTCGCGATGTTTTTGATAACACATACTACATGGGATAGTGGCAGGACTCAGAGAATCACTCAAATCAGCATAGGACAACATCAATGCTAGAAATCTCAAACCAAATCAATGGGAAGGCGAAAAAATGGCCCATAAAATAGACATACAAACGAATTATTGCTAATGCTCTGTTAATAAAATATCTAAATTCCTCAATCAATGCATTGTGGTGGGAAAACTGATTTTTCTAAAGGGGTTATGTATGCACTAATACTGAGCCAAAAAAAATCGATTTTTTTTAATCGATTTGAAGTTTATACTTTACTCAAATTTCCAACGCGACTGAGAATGAAGAAATCAACGCTTTTTCTTGAAAAAACCCACCATTCCACTATGGGTCACAAGCGCGGTTTTTCGGTACAAAAATCAATAACTTCCAAACCGTTCATTTTAGAGAAATTATGTCTGAGAGAATATTTTTGGAAATTAAATTTTCTTACTTTTAAAGCAAAATGTAGCTATGGTGGTCCTCTCAAACATTATTTTCAAAAAATTATGTTTAGAACTAAATGGTGTAGCGAGGTACTTACTTCAGCAAAGTTGTAGACAAATGTTTTTCAAGTAACATTTTCAAATGCATCAAAGTTATAGCATTATAGCATTATCGGTTTTCATGTTATAATTATTTTTCTTCTTTATCTTAGGGTGTCATTTTAGTGTTTCTGAAAAAGTCAGTTTTTTAACTATAACTTTTTAAATAGTTAGTCTATCTTCATACTCTCTATGAAGCAATTTTAGTACTGAAAAAGTCAGTCAGTCAGTTTTTCAAATGCATCAAAGTTATAGCATTATCGGTTTTCATGTTATAATTATTTTTCTTCTTTATCTTAGGGTGTCATTTTAGTGTTTCTGAAAAAGTCAGTTTTTTAACTATAACTTTTTAAATAGTTAGTCTATCTTCATACTCTCTATGCAGCAATTTTAGTACTCTTCATTGCGCATATTTCTGCTGAAGAATGTGAATCGATATCATTTTTCGTTATCGAATTACGATCATTTTTTTTTAAATAAAAATGATAGTTTTCAATGACCTCTAACTCAGAAGGTTGCAAAAAGTAGCAGCTAAATTTGTACTCTTTCGATAGTGCATCAAAAATACAGATAATAGTCTCAATTCGATTACTGTCTTTCCACAATTGATCAAACCTTTTACATGTTTTAATTGTTACAGCTTTTGCATTCTGAGTGAACTTATTTTTTTCATTTTGTCCCACATCAAATTATCTCATTATTTCCTCAAACACAACTTTTATTTTATTTTTATTTTCACCTTTGGCCACTTTCCAGAGATCGAACAACTTTATTTTATGCATTTTAACAGCACTAATAATACAAAGCATTACACGCGTTGATCAAAGCAGTCGTCGGCTACTGCGATTCGATTCATGAATGAGATTGATACCAATTAAACTGTCACGACTCGTGGTGTTGTTGTTTATATATGACAGAATAAAAATAATTATAACATAAAAACCGATAGTGCTATAACTTTAATTCATTTGAAAATGTTAACTGAAAAACATTTTTCTACAACTGAAGTAAGTACCTTGCTATACCATTTTGTTCGAAAAATAATGTTTCGAAAAGAATGTTTGAGAGGACCACCCTAGCTACATTTTACTTTAAAAGAAAGCGAATTTAATCCCCAAAAATATTCTCTCAGAAATAATTTCTCTAAAATGAACGGTTTGGGAGTTATTGATTTTTGTACCGAAAAATCGCCCTTGTGACTCATAGTGCATTCAAAGAAAATCAACAGTGCATATTTCCAGACTTGGTTTTATTTCCAATTTAGAACTATTGTGTTTTTTACATCCTAGATTGCATGATTCAGTGATCGAAACCCAAAACTTCATGAAGTATTTGAAATTATTAAATTAAAATTTGTGTTTGCTATTGAAATTGACAAAATGATTGTATATATAGTATATAGTCCCTTTGGCGATTGTTTACTTTTTCGGTCCCACCTATCAGCAATGAAGTGTAGCCCTTACGTTTTTTTACAATACCAATTTTACAATTGGTGGGGGTTTGGTGAAAATCGATCTTAATGTCTAAACGGCATAATTCCGAAACCGTAATTTTTGAAGTTTTAAAATTATGCAGAATTAATTTTTCAGAAAATAGTAACAGAGCAAATAAGTACCAAAGTCCAAAAAAATCAATTTTTGTCAAACGTTATTTTTTCGAGTTTACATCAAATCTCAATGTTTCATGCATTATAATGTCATTTGGCATCAAAAATACAAATTTGATTTTGAAAATTTTTCATTTCAGTTTATATGGGAATTTGATGTGTGATTGCACTCTTCAACTCGTAACTCCGGAACCGGAAGTCCAATCAATAAAAAATTCAATAGCAGCCGATGGGAAGATTGTACCTTTCATTTGAGACAAACTTTGTGCAAATCGATCCAGCCATCTCTGATTAACAGAGGTCATATTTTTTCCACATACACACACATACATACAGACATACATACACACACAGACATTTTCCGATCTCGACGAACTGAGTCGATTAGCATATGACACTCGGTCCTCCCGGTCGGGATTAGATCGACGAATTTTAGAGTGAATGAGAAAGGCAAAAACATTTTAAGCAATTGTTGAAATTTATGCATTTTTCGTTGAGCAGTTCTATGTTTCATAGAATTAAATCAATTTTAACTTCGCTTCCTATTAAATAAAGACCCTTATTACAGTACATCTCTACAAAAACGAGATCAATTTGAAAATAAATCTGAGGATTATGATTGATTACAGAACTCTGGAATTTTCTATTGGAATGTTTTCAGACAGGAATTTGATATTGATGCTATTAGACAACTGTGAAATCAAGACCAAGAGATCAGTTACATATCAGGACCCCATTCCGACAATTTATCAAAAGTCCTCATGATGTTTACAACAACAGGTTATCAATCTACGGATCAGATAATTGTTATTGTAATATTGAATTAAATCAGTCTGCATCAATAAATTTTCAACTTCAATCCAATTTTTTTTTTGGGTGTTGTGGGGGGGGGGGGGGTTGTATGGTGTTAAACCCCAAAACCTTCTCTTGGCTACGCCGTTGCTTGGAGTTATTTATTACGCTTTTTATTTTCCGATATGTTTCAGATCGATCCGATGGTTATAAGTTAGCAAAATTGCAGTCAGAAAGTTCGCACAAATGAACATTTTTGTACTGATAAGTTATCAAGTTCCTTCCAGATAACTTGGAAGTGTTCGGTGATTATTTCTAGCGGTTGTAGATAGTAAAATGAAATACAAAATTCGTTTTATCGAAATAATGTTTGGCTTATTTCAATGGATTATTACTATATTGAACAATAAATAAGCGACAAAGAGTAATCAACAAACAACAAGCCATAACTTTTAAAGTATTCAAAATAGATATTTGAAGTCTTCAGTAACGTTATTCGCAAAAGTAAGAGCTACAAATTTGCTGAAGGTATCATTTCGATATAATCACTTCCAAAAAAATTTGTGAAAATATCTCACTCATAGGGGGATTAATCAGCAAAAGCACAATACCAAAAGAAAGGGCATATTGCCTCCATTAAATTCTCCGAAGATACTATTGACCTAAAATAAGCCGTTTTGGCGTTAATAATAGATTACATGTTTTTGGTCATATTTCTGGCTATGGGAAATGATAAAAATCTTTCGTCCGCATTTAATGTTAAATATCTCTTTTGATAATAGTCCGATTTCAACAATCTATAGCTTGTTCGAAAGGTATTCGTTAAAGCTGTCTAAAAACATATAAATTGTTAATCTACATTGTCAATTTCGGCAGATAATTTAAAAAAACTGCAAAAAACGCCATTTTTGCGCATTCAAACATTCATATCTTGGAAACTAAACATCAGAATCAAAAACAAATTAATAGCGTTCATACTGTTTTTTAGTTATTTCATTTAAAATTGGTTTGGATAAGATCGGTTCAGCCATTGCTGAGAAACACGAATGAGAATTTGTCCGTTACATACACACACACACACACACAGACACACACACACACACAGACATTGTCCCAAATCGTCGAGCTGAGTCGATTGGTATATAAGACTCGGCCCTCCGGGCCTCGGGAAAAATCTTGAAAGTTTGAGCGAATTCTATACATTTCTTTTATAAGAAATGTAACTAGAGCTAATTAACTAAGAGATATGAGAACACCATGCAATAGGAAATTTCCTCACTTTTTCAATGGAACTAAAAAGGTTTTAAAAACAAAATATACTTTTTGGATTGGAGGTATTTCTTTTATTTTATTTTTTTACATTTCTTATAAAAGGAATGTATAGAATTTGCTCAACTTGAACTTTGGAGATTTTTTCCGAGGCCCGGAGAACCGAGTCTTATATACCAATCGACTCAGCTCGACGATTTGGGACAATGCCTGTGTGTGTGTGTGTCTGTGTGTGTATGTAATGGACAAACTCTCTGTCGTGTTTCTCAGCATTGGCTGAACCGATATTATCCAAACCAATTTTAAATGAAAGATCTATCAGCCATACAGAACGCAATCAATTTGTTTTTTATTCTAATGTTTAGTTTCCAAGATATCAATGTTTGAATGTGTAAAAATGGCGTTTTTTTGCAGTTTTCTTTAAATTATCTGCCGAAATTGACAACATAGATTAACACTTTATATATTTTTAGATAGCTTATACGAATACCTTTGAAGCAAGCTATAGATTGTTAAAATCGGATTAATATCAAAAGAGACATTTGACATCAAATACGGAGACCAAATAAGACTAAAAACATTCAATGTATTATTAAAGCCAAAACGGCTAATTTTAGATCAATAGTATCTTCGGAGAATTTAATGGAGGCAATATGCTCTTTCTTTTGGTATTGTGCTTTTAATACCACTACGAGTGGGATATTTTCATAAATTTTCTTTTAAGTGATTGTATTGAAATGATGCCTTCAGCAATTTTGTACCTCTTACTTTTGCGAATAACTTTACTGAAGACATTAAATATCTATTTTGAATACTTAATTAGTTATGGTTTGTTGTTTGTGGATTACCTTTTGTCGCCTATTATTGTTCAACATAGTAATAATCCAGTTAAATAAGCAAAATTTTCTAACTTATAACCATCGAATCGATCTGGAACATATCTTGGAAAATGAGAAGTGAAATAAATAACTACAAGCAACAGCGTAGCCAAGAGAAGGCGTTGGGTTTAACACCATACCCCCCCCCCCCCCCAACCAAAAAAAATTATTGGATCGTAGTTAAAAATTTATTGATGCTGACTGACTTAATTCAATATTACAATAAGAATTATCTAATCTGTACATTGACAACCTGTTGTTGTAAACATCATGAGGACTTTTGAAAAATTTTCGGAATGGGATCCTGATATGTAACTGATCTATTGGTCTTGATTTCACAGTTGTCCAATAACATCAATATCAAATACCTGCCTGAAAACATTCCAATAGAAAATGCAGAGTTCTGAAATCAATAATAATCCTCAGATTTCCTTCCATATTGAGCTCGCTTTTGAAGAGATGTACTGTAATAAGGATCTTTATTTAATGGGAAGCGAAGTTGGAATTGATTTAATGTCTATGAAACATAGAACTGCTCACCAAAAAATTGCATAACTTTCGACATTTGCTAAAAATGTTTTTTTAATTTGGGAATGCGTCGAGTTGAGATGAAAACGTAATATGATTAATAACGAGGATAACACTTTTCGAATGTATAGAGAATTTTAAGAAAAATGGCGTTTTCCATTCGACTCTAGTAGGTCCTGATCGATTTTGATGAGCATTTGATTTTTGTTGAATGACCAATTATATGAATAGGTAAAATAAATGTTCAAAAACAGTAATTTATGGTCAAGATAACATCATTTTAAAACCGGCAATTTTGGGGCTTTAGTATCTTCGATGAGTTTTACAAATGTTTAACAGCACATCATTTGATAAAATAATTTTGACGTTGTATCCTCCAAGAAGTATTTATGGAGAATTTATTCAGGTTAATATTCATGTCTACAATAAAGTTTTTTTTAAATGTTAGTCTCAACAAATTCGCCAAAGACATGAACTCTACTATTTTTTGAAAATTTACTAGTCTGTTACTAAAATTATTACTCTGTTACTATTGTTTGAAAAATTAATTCTGTATAATTTAAAAACTTCAAAAATTATGAATTCGGAATATGCCGTTTGGACAGTAGGTTCGATTTTCACCAAACCCCCACCAAACCGAATTTCTGGCTACGCCGCTGTCTTCAAGTAAGTAGAAACAAAGTCGTTCTACACTCGTTTCACGAGAAACTTCTTCGAATACTGAATATCTATTATAATACATTGAAAACCACATTCAGCCACATATGAACATATGTTTGATGGGCTCTAGCAGACGAACAAGACTGAATTCAAGTAAATATATTACCGCTTTCTGTCTCCTACAATTTCCATAAAGCTGATCATCGCAGTATCGCAGACCTTCTTTCCCCCATCGATTGGGAAAATATTCTGGACCCCGAAGATGTCGAAACCGCGGTTCAAACCTTTTCAAACGTTCTAGTGTACGCTATTGACAGACACGTTCCAACGAAAGTTCACCATCGACAAACCGGCCCTCCATGGCAAACGAGTACACTGCGACGGCTGAAGTCTATAAAGAGAGCTGCCCTGCGGAGGTTTACCAAGTATCGCACAATATCTCTCAGAGACTATTACGTCAGTCTCAACCATGCGTACAAACGAGCCAGTCAACACTGTTTCTATCGATATCAGCAAAATATTCAGCTTAATCTCAAGTCGCATCCCAAACGTTTCTGGAAATATGTGAACAAACAGCGTAAGGAATCAGGACTGCCGTCGTCTATGACTTTCAATGGGAACACAGCTACTACATCTCGAGACATATGTACACTTTTCTCGGAAAAATTCTTAAATGTAATCACAGATTAGGCACTAACAATTGAGCAAATCGAACTAGCTGCTAACAGAGCCACACTTGTGAGTCACATTCTGGGTGCTATCGATTTTAATGCACTGAAAAGGCACATCGAAGTTTTGGGTGCTCCGCTTATTCAGATCTTTAGAGCACCTATTACTAGAGGTATTTTTCCATCTTGCTGGAAATCAGCGAACATGTTCCCAGTTCATAAAAAGGGCAATAAGCGAGAAGTCAATAATTGACTGCTGTCTCGAAGTTGTTCAATTGTGGAACCTCTTCAGGCTCACTGTAAGCAGTACCTAAGTGACGATCAACATGGCTTCACGTCCGGGCGGTCAACTGCATCTAACCTGTTATGCATAACATCCTACATAACAGAGAGTATGGAACGTCAAGCTCAAACTGACGTCGTTTACCGACTTATCTGCCGCTTTTGATAAGCTAAACCACGATATCACAATAGCAAAAATGGAGAGATTTGGAATAAATGGTAGTGTTTTGCAGTGGTTTCGATCTTACCTCACAGCCCGAGAGATAGCGGTTGTCATAGGAGATTGCCAGAGCCCTATATTCACTTCTACGTCAGGAATACCTCAAGGAAGCTACTTGGGACCGTTTAGGTTTCTGATATAATTCAATGATGAACACCTAATTCTGAAGACTTCACAATTGTCCTTCGCGGATGATCTCAAGATTTTTTGCATAATTCGTACAATTGAAGATTGCAGATTTCTCCAATAGCAGCTTCATGCCTTTGCTGACTGGTGTACCATGAACCGCATGTATGTAAACCCGAAGAAGTGCTCGGTAATATCATTTTCACGGAAAAAGGATTCGATCTATTTTAAGTACTGTCTTCTAGAAACCGAAACCGAACGCGTCAGTCACGTAAAGGACCTGGGAGTGATTCTGGGTTCTAAACTTAGGTTCAAACAACACGTCTCATATGCAGTCGGTAAAGCGTCTCGAGCATTAGGATGCATCTTCAGGATAGCCAAAAATTTTACTGATGTTTGTTGTCTTAAATCGCTGTACTGCGCTTTATCCCGATCAATCCTAGAATATTGCCCTGAAGTGTGGAGCCCAAATTACAATAACGGTTTTGAGAGAATTGAAAGCGTACAGCGTCGCTTTTTACGTTTTGCGCTCCGTAGATTACCGTGGAGAGATCCTGTCCGATTACCTAGCTATGAAAACCGGTGTCAGCTGATTCAACTGGAACCCCCTTATGCTCGAAGGAATACAGCAAGAGCTTTGTTCATCGCCGACACTTTGCAAGGTCATATAGATGCCCCAGCTATATTGGAACAAATTAATATAAACATCGCACCACGAACATTACGCAACAACATTATGCTTCGATTACCGTTCAGACGCACTAATTATAGTATGCATGGAGCCCTCACTGGTCTACAAAGGATTTTCAACCAGGTTGCTTCAGCTTTCGATTTCAACGTGTCTAGACAAACTCTGCGTCAGCGATTTTCTAGACTTTTTAATCGATCTTTTAACCACATTTGACTTTTTTTACCGTTTTTGTGAATTATTGACCACTTTTTGTGCATATGACTTGAATGTTAGTAATAAGTTTATTATTAAGACCAACACCATTGGGGCTTTGGTATGCCTGTTGGTGTATAAGACTAATAAAGAATAAAGAATTAATTGGTATACTTAAGGGTTTATATGTTGCAGATAGAGAAAATACTGCAATTTTCAGCTTTTTTCTTATACAATATTACGAAAGCTTATTAAACAACTTTCCATAATAAGTTTGTGAAAATTATAAACTATTTGAAATTTTTCAATAGTTTTATTTTTTATTAAACCGTGATTTTTTAATAAATAGTGACCATCACTTCACAACGTAGTCTATTTTTCATGGCCTGCGGTGAGCACGATCTCTCGAATTGCTGAACTGAAAATTATGGAATGGAAGTTAATTTTTAGTATTCTTTACAGATTTAACTCGCCTCGCAGATGGCTCTGAATTAGACCCGCTGGTGCCCTAAAACGATTTCGCTAGATTTTCAGAGCACTGTGCACCCAATGCATTAACGCAAGTGACGGAACGTTATCGAAAAGTTTCGTGAAAATGAATGATTTCCCCAAACGGTTCGGTTTCGAGAGGTTTTTATTTGTTCTTTGGCATTAGGATTAGCGATAATAATTCAAATCAATTATACTACTGGGAAGTCACTTTTAGAAAAAGTCGTTGTCGAAGAAAAGTTTGAACTATGCACGCTTGCACTTCAGAGGTAGCGTGATATCAGGAGCTGCGATTTCATTTCTTAGCTCTCAGTCGCGTTGCAAATTCGAGTAAACGCTACTGAGAGTATAAACTTCAAATCGATTCAAAAAAAAATTTCGATTTTTTGGCTCAGCACAATATATAACTCCTTAAGGTTGCACAGAGAATGCGCAAAATTCGCAAACGAAAAAAGCAGTTTTTTTCCACACCGTATGTCTAAGCTGACCAACTCTGGCGAAAAAATCCGGACACCTTTCAGCAACGAAGCGTAATCGTTCACCACACTCAGCTAGATGGTTCGCATAGTGTACGGATTTTTTCGACAGAGTTGGTCAGCTTACGTATGTCAGATCTTCATAAAAATCAATCAGCGTATGTAGAATGTTGTTACAGTACTGCTGATTGATTTTTATGAAGATCTGACATACGGTGTGGAAAAAAAAACTGCTTTTTTCGTTTGCGAATTTTGCGCATTCTCTGTGAAACCTTAAGGAAAATTCAGTTTTCCCACCACAAAGCATTGATTGAGGAATTTAGATAATTTATTAACAGAGCATTAGCAATATTTCGTTTATATGTCTAATTTTATGGACCATTTTATCTTTACTATCCCATGTAATATCGCGAAACATCAAGTTCTAAATATTCTCAATCGATATAATATCCAAAGAGAGTGATATGAGTTATAAGTAATGTCTCATCACACTGTTAGGTGGATTAAATGCGTTTTTATTTATTTATTCGTCAATCGATCGTAAACTACATTACATATTTCACATTTTAAGACGAATAAGTTTTTTACTTAAAAAATTCAATAACTCTGTAACGGTTGAGATTTGATGGTATGTGCAGAACGATTTTTTCACCAAATATGATAGTTTATCGTACATCGAGAGGTTTTTAACCATGAACCAAACATCCTGTATAACCCCTTAACTGATAGTCAATATGAAGATACCATTGCTTAACAACACATAAGGTTTGTTGCATCATATCAAAAGTGTGTTAATGGAAATACCGGTGATCATTGTATGATAATCATCGACGAAACCACATAGAGGACATCCGCGATGAGCACGAATGTCGGTTGCTAAGCATTGCGTGTATTCAGTTCGTGATATATGAATGACCTCGTGCTGCTTCCAAAATGGATTCGAAAGACATGTTGTCAAAAGCACCTTCAATATCGAGAAAAACTCCTAAGCTTGATTGCTTTTGCGAAAAAGTTTTTTCAATGTAGTAGACAACATTGTGTAAGAGAGTGGTAGTTGGTTTTCCCCCGCTGATATGCCTGTTGCATTGCATGTCTCGGGTGTTCGCACAAGCTAATATCACGAATGTAGTGGCCGATTAAACGTTCCACTGATTTATGAAGGAAGGAGGTTAGACTGATCGATCTAAAACTCTTTGCCTCCTTATAAGTGACGCGGCCACCTTTGGGAATGAATTTTACTGTTATTTTCCACCACTCCAATGGAATGCATCCTGTTGCAAGACTACAAGTAAGAATCTTTTTCAAAATATGCTTGAAATGTTCATATCATCTTTGCAGCAGAACAGGCATGAACAGCAAAACTTTCAATCGCCTATTTGATCGATTCGGTTGTCACAAATCTACGAGCAAATTCTCAAGAATCAAAGCTTCCTGAAAAGAACTCTGGGGCAGTTGTCAGTGATGGCTCAGTACAGCCTGGAAATTGTGTGTCAAGAATACAGTTTAGTACTACATCTTCGCCAGACGAGTATTTACCATTAGCAGTTCTAATTGAGCTGAATCTTTCGATTTCGAAGGTAACTTATTTTATCCGCTAGTCTTAACCCCTTAATAAATAGTAATAATATGCAGTACTTTAACCACAAATGTGGGTCCGATGTATCAGCAGTCTTTTGTTTCGTGGTCATTTTAGAAACTAGTACAAAAGCAAAAAGACAATCAAATTTAATGAAGAGATAAAAGAAAGGACTATCGAAATTACATTTTTTTGTTTTTCTGTTTTAGCTTACTTTGAGAGAATTGAATCCATTGACTTACGAATCCTCGAAATTCCTGAATAGACGTTATTTTCCTTTTTGTATAAAACTTTGATTCGCCTAGAATGTGATACTCAATAGCATATATAACTTTTAGAAAAGACAGAAGGAGAAGAATCACAATTGCAGGGCAATACTGCCTACAGTAACTTTGTTTTTCATGAATGCGACCTGAATATTTCGACAATAATTTTTGTATTGCATCATAAAACTCACTCACGTGCAATTGAAGAATGTGAAATTTGCTGCTTCCCTCCAGATTAAAATAAAATAACAGAATTATGTAACAACGCAAATTTCGTAGCAATACGCGTTATAAATCAGGATCGTCAGTACTCATAATAACACAGAATTTTAACAAGTATCAGCGAATTATATTATTTTAATAGTTTGTCAACAGAGTACCCTTGTTTGTAGATTTCGTCTCAGAAGCATTTGTTTACACTTCCAGATTGATCATACTTTAAATCTACGTCATTCCAGCATATTGTTACGCATTGGTTTCCTAGCTGAAAAAAGGTTCGATCTCGTCTGCAAGAGAACTTTTTCTCTTACAGGACATCGCAAGTTAGAAGTATTTTAGATGTGATCAGAAGTAGTATTTCTAATTTTCGCCTATCTTCAATCTGCTTCCTTAGTGAAGTGCCAGATTCCGTTAGCTGCTGCCCCATGTTTGCATTTATTAACTGTTCCATCTCGCACACTAAAGGGCGATTACGACATCGCCTAAAATCAATCAGTGGTATTATACCGAAGTGGGTAAATTTTCTTCTTCTGCGGCTTATTTCTTTAAGCTTCACAAAATAATCGTTCACCACTAGCAATGCTGACAAGAATAAAAACCTCTCGATGCAATGCGAGCATTTGGGAAAAAACAGGTTCAAGATATTTAGACAAAGATTGAATTGAAAATTAGCTCCATACACATTTTTAAGGTGAACAATTTAACTTCTTAATTCGTCGAAAAAAATAGCACTGCACTTCTCCAGAACCTTTCTCGTAAATTTGTTCATCCAGAGTGATATGAGTTATAAGTAATGTCTCATCACACTGTTAGGTGGATTAAATGCGTTTTTATTTATTTATTCGTCAATCGATCGTAAACTACATTACATATTTCACATTTTAAGACGAATAAGTTTTTTACTTAAAAAATTCAATAACTCTGTAACGGTTGAGATTTGATGGTATGTGCAGAACGATTTTTTCACCAAATATGATAGTTTATCGTACATCGAGAGGTTTTTAACCATGAACCAAACATCCTGTATAACCCCTTAACTGATAGTCAATATGAAGATACCATTGCTTAACAACACATAAGGTTTGTTGCATCATATCAAAAGTGTGTTAATGGAAATACCGGTGATCATTGTATGATAATCATCGACGAAACCACATAGAGGACATCCGCGATGAGCACGAATGTCGGTTGCTAAGCATTGCGTGTATTCAGTTCGTGATATATGAATGACCTCGTGCTGCTTCCAAAATGGATTCGAAAGACATGTTGTCAAAAGCACCTTCAATATCGAGAAAAACTCCTAAGCTTGATTGCTTTTGCGAAAAAGTTTTTTCAATGTAGTAGACAACATTGTGTAAGAGAGTGGTAGTTGGTTTTCCCCCGCTGATATGCCTGTTGCATTGCATGTCTCGGGTGTTCGCACAAGCTAATATCACGAATGTAGTGGCCGATTAAACGTTCCACTGATTTATGAAGGAAGGAGGTTAGACTGATCGATCTAAAACTCTTTGCCTCCTTATAAGTGACGCGGCCACCTTTGGGAATGAATTTTACTGTTATTTTCCACCACTCCAATGGAATGCATCCTGTTGCAAGACTACAAGTAAGAATCTTTTTCAAAATATGCTTGAAATGTTCATATCATCTTTGCAGCAGAACAGGCATGAACAGCAAAACTTTCAATCGCCTATTTGATCGATTCGGTTGTCACAAATCTACGAGCAAATTCTCAAGAATCAAAGCTTCCTGAAAAGAACTCTGGGGCAGTTGTCAGTGATGGCTCAGTACAGCCTGGAAATTGTGTGTCAAGAATACAGTTTAGTACTACATCTTCGCCAGACGAGTATTTACCATTAGCAGTTCTAATTGAGCTGAATCTTTCGATTTCGAAGGTAACTTATTTTATCCGCTAGTCTTAACCCCTTAATAAATAGTAATAATATGCAGTACTTTAACCACAAATGTGGGTCCGATGTATCAGCAGTCTTTTGTTTCGTGGTCATTTTAGAAACTAGTACAAAAGCAAAAAGACAATCAAATTTAATGAAGAGATAAAAGAAAGGACTATCGAAATTACATTTTTTTGTTTTTCTGTTTTAGCTTACTTTGAGAGAATTGAATCCATTGACTTACGAATCCTCGAAATTCCTGAATAGACGTTATTTTCCTTTTTGTATAAAACTTTGATTCGCCTAGAATGTGATACTCAATAGCATATATAACTTTTAGAAAAGACAGAAGGAGAAGAATCACAATTGCAGGGCAATACTGCCTACAGTAACTTTGTTTTTCATGAATGCGACCTGAATATTTCGACAATAATTTTTGTATTGCATCATAAAACTCACTCACGTGCAATTGAAGAATGTGAAATTTGCTGCTTCCCTCCAGATTAAAATAAAATAACAGAATTATGTAACAACGCAAATTTCGTAGCAATACGCGTTATAAATCAGGATCGTCAGTACTCATAATAACACAGAATTTTAACAAGTATCAGCGAATTATATTATTTTAATAGTTTGTCAACAGAGTACCCTTGTTTGTAGATTTCGTCTCAGAAGCATTTGTTTACACTTCCAGATTGATCATACTTTAAATCTACGTCATTCCAGCATATTGTTACGCATTGGTTTCCTAGCTGAAAAAAGGTTCGATCTCGTCTGCAAGAGAACTTTTTCTCTTACAGGACATCGCAAGTTAGAAGTATTTTAGATGTGATCAGAAGTAGTATTTCTAATTTTCGCCTATCTTCAATCTGCTTCCTTAGTGAAGTGCCAGATTCCGTTAGCTGCTGCCCCATGTTTGCATTTATTAACTGTTCCATCTCGCACACTAAAGGGCGATTACGACATCGCCTAAAATCAATCAGTGGTATTATACCGAAGTGGGTAAATTTTCTTCTTCTGCGGCTTATTTCTTTAAGCTTCACAAAATAATCGTTCACCACTAGCAATGCTGACAAGAATAAAAACCTCTCGATGCAATGCGAGCATTTGGGAAAAAACAGGTTCAAGATATTTAGACAAAGATTGAATTGAAAATTAGCTCCATACACATTTTTAAGGTGAACAATTTAACTTCTTAATTCGTCGAAAAAAATAGCACTGCACTTCTCCAGAACCTTTCTCGTAAATTTGTTCATCCAGAGCATTGAATTCCTAGAGAAAAGAAAGCAGAATTCAACTATCCTCTGGATTAGTCTACGCAGTTAAATTGAGTTTTTTCAGTTCTTCCAGCGCTTCTTGGAATCATAAAAGAGGTTACGCAAAAAATCGAGGGTGCTCATTCCGACAGATCTGTCAAGCTCAACCAAGCTGTACAATGTAACGAAGACCGAATTTTCTTTTTGAGAAATTCCCATCGTTGAAGATTACAGCTGAATACATTTTGAATTACTCCATACGTGGTGGATAAACTACATATGAATTTTCCACACTAATGTAATATTATGCGCTTTTGTACATACAGCTCATGTTTCTTTCATTGCCATATCTTTGTCCTCGGCGCAATTCATGAAAGGAATATTGACATGCTATATAAACGTGATCTTGATATTGTTCGTAAGCTGGTAGTCTATCGCTATATTTTCCAAGTTTGGATTTTGGACTCTTCTTCAGGATAATAGAAATGATACAGACTTTCTTTTATAATAAACTAGCTAATACCCATCGCGCGTTGCTGCGATATTCAACGAAATAGAAGGAAAACACAATTTGTTCCAAATGAAAAATCGTGTCGCCTTGATGAAAACAATAATTATAAAATATTCATATCATACATTTTTGAAGTGTTCAATACTGTAGTCATTTTTTGTCTATAAAACTTACTTGCAAAAATATCTGTATTAGGAACCATCCATAAATGACGTAGCATTTTTTGAGTGATTTTTAACACCCCCCTCCTCCATCGTAGCATTTCGTCACAAACTTCTAAATACCCCCCATGATAATTCCGTAGCTTGATGGTAACTCTACCCCCCTTGTCATCGCAATTTTAAAAAAAAAATAAAGAGCTGTGTTAGTTATTCCCCTTTAAAAAGCTACGTAGCATGACATGACCCCCTACCCCCCCCCCCCCCTATCGTCACACATCATCACAAAATACAAAACCCCCCCTCCCCCATATAATGCTACGTCATTTATGGATGATCCTTTAAAAGATATTTATATACCTTCTTCGATAGAATGTTATGTCAATCAGTTTCCGATCAAATGTTAAGGGCAAAAATTTTTGTGAGCTGCCGACAAACTATTTTCATTTGTTTGTGTCTTTGCTCGCGTATACAATTTTCGAAATCGTTTACATTACATACACGTATTTACGTGTTCCACTTCTAGTTCTATTCACAACATACTTTGGTGACAAACCGTGTGCCTTTTTCTAGATGGTTTCACTGTAATAGTTAATTAGCTGGAGTGTACTGCGCATTCACCATGAAACGTAACGAAGTGAAGCTGTAAGCCTCATTGCCCACCTTTGTTAATTATGAATTTCAAGCAGCGAGGATTTAGTGTAATGATTTTTTTTGTTATTTAAACCCGACAATAGTTTTCAGATTGGAGGGTGCACTACAAATAGGGTGATGGTTTTCACTTATGTCTTCGAAGACGATTTATTTATATTTAGTTTCGTAAAAGTGGTGCCATTACTATGTTTGACGCATACCTGTATCAATCTTTATAGCTGTATTCATCACGGTTGATTATAAAAGGTATATCACCCTATCACAAATCAACATTCTAGTTTGGCGTTGTTTACACCTTGTCGAGAAGTGATTTCATGCATGTACGCTACTCAAGTCAACTTAAAACGTTAGTTACATTTACTATACAGTCATTAAAATTATGTTTTGCATTTACTAATAGCGTTGTAATGGCCATGTCGATGCTAATAAGCATGTATCGAACACATCTATATTCACTTTTCTACTCATTTCTCCATATAAAAATGTACTTTATTCCACAAAATTGTAGAGCATGTTATATGAAACAACTTTACTGAACAGATACAAGATTATCTGTTGCTTGTAATAGACAAGTTTTTTATGCTCCCTTCAAAGTCACATAATTTAAATAACATTTTTCTGGTGATTTTCTAAATTTTAAAAATGTTCTACCACTACGTCTAATATGAAAAAACTTTCAATTTTTATTATGAAAGTTTATATTTTTCTACTGCACTAGTTTACTTTCATGACAAGCTTGAAATATAAATCAACAGCAAACACTATTAGATCCAAGCATAACCTTTTGGCACATACTGTCGCTTGCATGTACTAGAGTGGGACAAAAAATAGATTCCTGCTCCGAGCAACTTTTTGGATAGCTTTCGTGCTCTAGAACAACTGTGCAAATTCTTAGCTCGATTGGTGAAAATTTATTTTTGCGCCCACAGTTTAAAGTTTACTTGGGATTTCGTATGGGGAAATTGACTTTCACAAAACAATTCCTCCAAGAGTCGTTTATTGTCTCCTAAAAATAAACCGATATTTTCCTAGGAAATTTAACAAAGAAACAAAGTCTCGAAGACCACGAAACGATCTGATGCTTGTGGAAAAAGTCATAAGGCAGAAACCGATTAATGCTCTTAATGATAAATCTAAATCGAGATCTACCAGCACCACTGCTGGTAGATCTCGATTTAGAGGCAACTTTTTTTTGGTTGCTCATATTTGGTCCAAATCAATAAACTGAGCTATTTGGTCCCACTACAAGAGTTTTGAGGGATGAAATGAGGTTTTTTGTACACGACAAGAGAGAGTTAAAAAAGGTTGTATACAATTCGACCGTCAGCAGCAGTGATGATATGAGAATTGAAAATCGTCAGAGCATCAATTGATTTTTGCTTCATATCTTTTTCCACAAGCGTCAGATCGTTTTACGGCCTTCGAGGCTTTGTTTCCTTGATAAATTTCTTATGAAAACAATATATCGATTTATTTTTAGGAGGCTGATAAATTTTTGATAAATTTCTTATGAAAACAATATATCGATTTATTTTTGGGCGACTCCCGAAGGAATTATTTTGTGAAAGTCAATTTCCCCATATGAAATGCTATATAAACTTTAAACAATCGGCGCAAACATATAGTTTCACTGATCGCGCTAAGAATTTGCACAGTTGTTCTAGGGCCTAAATGGCACCCAAAATGTTTCTTGGAGCAAAATACCTAATTTTGGCCTCATTGGGGAGGGTGCTCTATTTTACCAATTCCACAGCCTACAATCGATGAAATGCGCATAAATCGGCAGTAGTATCCTTGCTTTGTTCCCAAGAAACAATATAATCACAAAAACATCCCGAGAATGATCAAATACTTCTGGTTGAGCGCAGAAAAATGCTCCAATTATCGCACTGCTATTTGATCCAAGGCATTTAACACAGATGGCAGGCGTCGTCGAATTGTCTTCGCGAATTGCTTACCACTAGTCCTGAACGCTAAAAACTAGTGCCACTGTACACATTTTTTAAAATAGACAAGTTTTCAATTTATTTTCAAACAAATTGTTGCAATAAGATATTTATTTATGTATTATTACTCTTTGATTTTTTAGAAGTTTAGGAATTCAAATATGATTTTAAAGATAACAAAGTCTCTGTTACTTAATATATCTCTACAGAATGGAAAATTGGTCTCTCACTAAAAGAAAGAGAAAAGAGAAAATTTTGTCTTGTTTCAAAGCATCTAGGACAATATAAAATCATATGGTCAATAGCTTCATATGATTCCGAACATTTACATAAAATAGTTTCAATAATATTAATGCGCATAAGGTAACTTCTGCATAGAAATTAGATTATAATCTACCAACGCTTAGTTTATAAAACCATGGTTTACGACTAATAATTAGTGCAATAGAGTGACATAAACGACCCATTTCGCTCGAGTCCCAGAATTCTTGCCAATGCATATTGACTTTTCGACGGATCGAAGGATAGTATTCATTACCTTGAGTACCACTATCATAAAAATACCCCATAATGCTCCTAATTTAGTCAACCTATCTGCTTGTTCATTCAAATAATGAGTTTTGTTGTAAGTATTTTGAGAATACAATGCTAATAAAGAACTTAGACTATCTGTACATATATAATTAAATTGTTTCCCATATAGGTTAAAAAATGTAAATTAGCTAGGTATCTTGCAAGGAGCTGATTTGTTTGCTTTCCTGAGCTCTGCCACTGACGAATACTGATTAGTGTTGTCAAAAATTGCATTTTTTTGTAGTGAACGTACAAATTTAGAACACAACTTTTTTCACTAAAACTAAAGCTTTTCGAATTTTAAGAAACATCGTTATTAAATCTTAATCCCTCAAAAAGGCACGGGGTCTCAGAGGCCCGGCTAGTTTCAGTTCCCTAGTTTCAATGAACTTTGTTATGAGTTTCTGAACTATTGAAGTTCATAAAATTAAACATATTTCAACCAAAAAACTATTCGATGTATGGAAAAAAAATCAAATTAAAAAAGTTGCGTGTTTTCAGGAGCTTACCGTAGAAGTTTGTTTTTGTATGTATTCTGCGATTATTATAAACTTGAATTTTTTAAAAGTTAGACAAATTATTTTGTCGTGACTAACGACTTACCTTTCAATATAGGGGCCCCTTTTCAAAATTTCGAAAAAAATGATGTAAGATTTTGAACGCTTATATCTTTTGTTGTACTGAGTGGATTTAATCAATTTCTTCGGCATTTTGTCGAAAATATTTGTACCAATGTTGTATTAAATTTTGGAATATGTAGGACATTCATTATCAACGGAAAAATAGTGTTTTGAAAAATCTTTCGAAAACGACTCGGAAAAGTGAAAAATTTCCGCACAGAGCCGTCAATATGGTGCACCAACCGAACAATACAATGACGAAAAGTTTTAAATATAGTTCCACTACATGTTTGTTCCTATGATTATTCGTATTGGGTTGCTTGACGAGAGCAATTGGTGAGGGAAAGCCGGCATATTAGTTTTGGTTATGCCATTAGAAGCCGGACGGAAAGGAAAGGCTCATGATAGCACGAGATCGAGCGAGAAAGCGATAGTGGTGCAAATTAGCGAAAGCGTTACGTACATTTTTAACCTTAATAACTTTCCTTCTACTAAACGGATTGCTAATCTTGTTTCATAAATCGGAAGGAAAATGTTCAACGCTTGTTACCGATACGTTGTTTATATAAAATTTGTTTAAATAGTTCAAAAACTACTTTGAATGAGAATCAACATTAATGATAAAACCTATAAATAGGGGTGTCGCAGCTTTTCTCAAAGCCAGACGTGTGTAAGACGTACTCAGTACTCAGTTTATTAGGTAATTACATCTCGAATTAACCATATCAAATAATGAGTTTTGTTTTTTTTTTTTTTTTTTTTTTTCCATACGTTTATTTGACACGGCATTTGCAAAAGCTTTTTACGCCAGTTTCTTTTTTTTACATAGCACGTTACAAAAATCCTTAAGACTAATTTTAACTATACTAGTACTTTGTCTAAAACTAACACTGAAATCACTTTATTGTTTGCTTTTTTCCTTACATTGTTGTATTTCATAATGATCTAGTATTTTCGGGTGTATTTATTTACTTTTTTTCTGTTATTGTCTAAATTTAAAAACTAAATATTCTAGGACACTTTAATTGGTGAATGATTAGCCTTGGATGAGAGTATGAGGAGATGAATTTAATTAAATTTTGACAGATGCTGTTTTTAGAAAATGATAGATAAGTTCCATGTATAGAGGATCGCGATACGCCAGGATGTCTCTAACAGGAACATGGATTGGTCTTCCTCGGACTTGTAAAGAATCTACTAATTGTGATCTGGCTTCACGATATTCAGTGCAGGACCAAACAACATGCTCAATGTCATGGTAACCTTCTCCACAAGCACAATGATTACCCTCAGCGAGCCCAATACGACGGAGATGCGCATCTAAAGTATAATGATTGGACATGAGCCTAGACATCACACGGATGAAGTCCCGACTTACATCCAATCCTTTGAACCATGCCTTCGTTGATACTTTAGGGATAATTGAGTGTAGCCATCGTCCCATATCTCCATTGTCCCAAGATGTTTGCCAACTAACAAGTGTCCTCTGTCGAGAAGCGCTATAAAATTCATTGTAAGCGATGGGTCTTTCATATATTTCACCATCTAGTGCACCAATCTTGGCTAAATTATCAGCTTTCTCATTTCCCGCAATAGAGCAATGGGCGGGGAGCCACACTAGGGTAAATTTATAACAGTTTCTTGTCAGGTTACTCAGAGATTCTCGTATCTTCCCCAAAAAGAATGGATCGTGGTTATCAATCCTCTTTGAGCGTAGAGCTGCAATTGTGCTGAGACTATCAGTGAGGATAAAGTAATGGTTCGGGGGTAAAGTATTAATTATTTGAAAACTATAGTGAACTGCTGCTAGTTCCGCTATATAAACAGAGGCGGGTTCTGCAAGTTTGAGAGAAATTGAAAAATTATTGTTGAAAATACCGAAACCAGTGGCCTCACTGATTCGTGACCCATCAGTGTAAAACATTTTAAGGCAGTCTATGTGTTGATATTTACTTGTGAATATTTTAGGGATCTCCCGCGAGCGTAGATGATCCGGAATTCCACGAATCTCTGCTTGCATGGACGTGTCGAAGAATAAAGTGGATTCAGGAGTATCTAGTATATTGACGTATGTGGGAACATACCTAGCAGGCGTTATTTCTTGTGACATGTGATTGAAATACACTGTCATGAATCTGGTTTGGGGTTGGAGCTCAACAAGTCTTTCAAAATTTTCAATTACCAGTGGGTTCATAACCTCACAACGAATAAGTAAACGAGAGGAGAGATCCCAGAATCGGTCTTTTAAAGGAAGAACTCCCGCTAGTACTTCAAGACTCATCGTATGGGTCGACTGCATGCAACCTAGGGCAATTCGTAAACAACGATACTGTATCCGTTCCAGTTTAATAATGTGAGTGTTCGCAGCTGAACGGAAACAGAAGCACCCATATTCCATTACTGAAAGTATTGTTGTTTGATACAATCTTATCATGTCACTTGGATGAGAACCCCACCATGATCCAGTTATTGTTCGCAGAAAATTTATCCTTTGTTGGCACTTCTTTATCAGATACCTAATGTGGCCTCCCCATGTACCTTTAGAATCGAACCAAATTCCGAGATATTTAAAGGTCATGACTTGGGCTATCGTTCTACCAACCAACTGAAGCTGAAGCTGAGCTGGATCACGCTTCCTTGAAAAAACGACCAACTCTGTTTTCTCCGTAGAGAAATCGATGCCCAGCTTTAAAGCCCAAATTGATAAATTATCCAAGCTATCTTGCAATGGTTGTTGTAAATTTATAGCTTTTGGTCCTGTAACAGAAACCACGCCATCATCTGCAAGTTGTCTTAAAGTGCATGGGCTGACAATACAATTATCAATGTCATTCACGTAAAAATTATAGAGAAGGGGGCTTAGACAAGAGCCTTGTGGGAGGCCCATGTAACTTATTCTGAGTGTCGCCAAATCGCCATATGAAAAATGCATGTGCTTTTCTGACAATAAATTGTATAAATAATTATTTAATATCGGTGAAAGACCACATTGATGTAGCTTCTCCGAGAGAACATCAATGGAGACTGAGTCGAATGCTCCTTTTATGTCTAAGAACACAGACGCCATTTGTTCTTTTTTTGCGTAAGCGAGTTGGATTTCTGACGAAAGTAGCGCCAGACAATCATTCGTTCCCTTTCCCCTCCGAAAACCAAACTGGGTATCTGATAGCAAGCCGTTCGCCTCAACCCAATTGTCGAGACGTCGTAGGATAATTTTTTCCAACAATTTCCTGATGCAGGATAGCATTGCAATCGGTCGATACGAGTTATGATCGGAGGCTGGTTTTCCCGGTTTTGGAATTGCGATAACTCTCACTTGTCTCCAGTCGTGCGGGACAATGTTCTGCTCAAGAAGCTTATTGAATAAATTCAACAAGCGTCTTTTTGCTAGGTCAGGCAGATTCTTCACCAAGTTGAATTTAATTCTGTCTAGTCCCGGAGCATTATTGTTGCATGAGAGGAGTGCAATTGAGAATTCCATCATTGTCAAAGGCGAATCTATGAAATCGTTACTTGTGGGAGCATCGCGAGTGATTTTCTGCGCAGGAGCAGAATCGGGACAAATTTTCTTGGCAAAATTAAATATCCAACGATTCGAAAAATCTTCGCTTTCATTAGTCACGTTTCGATTCCTCATTCTTCTGGCTGTGTTCCAAAGAGTACTCATTGATGTTTCTCTTGACAAGCCATTAACGAAGTGTCTCCAATAACTAGATTTTTTGGCACGACGTATACTGTCAAATTTGTTTTGCAAAATGAAATAATTTTCAAAGTTCTCACGTATACCCCCTTTCTGTTTCATAATTTCTTTGTAGGCAACTTGTTTAGCTTCATATGCATCAGAGCACTCTTTGTCCCACCAAGGATTAGGGGGCCGTCTATTTATTGTCATTCCAGGATTGCATTTCGTTTGGGCTTGTTCTGCTGCTTCAATAATTAAACCCGCTAAGAATTCATATTCTTCGGTAGGGGGTAGCTCTTCTGTCGAAGCAAGAGAAGTGGAAATTAATGTTTCGTATGTTTTCCAATCAATATTTCGTGTTAAGTCATAAGGAACATTGATTGAATTCGTAAGGCCTAATTCACTGTTAATTGAAACAACGATTGGCAAATGATCGCTACCGTGAGGATCAGGTACAACCTTCCACGTGCAATCTAACCGAAGTGATGTCGAGCACAGAGATAGATCTAATGCACTTGGACGTGCAGGAGGTCTAGGGATGCGTGTTGTTTCGCCAGTATTTAAAACTGTCATATTAAATTCGTCACAAACATTGTATATCAAAGAGGATCGATTATCATTGTAGAGGGAACCCCACAATACTCCGTGCGAGTTAAAGTCTCCCAGTATCAGACGCGGAGCAGCCATGGATTCCACTACCTCAAAAATTTGACGTTGTCCAATTTGAACTTTGGGAGGTATATATATAGAAGCGATAGACATGTCTTTGCCTTTAATGTTCGTTTGGACAGCTACAGCCTCAATGCCCGCAAACAAGGGGATGTTAATTCTATAGAAAGAATAGCACTTTTTAATTCCTAGAAGCACTCCTCCATACGGGGTGTCTCGGTCTAGGCGAATAATGTTGAAATCATTTAAGTTGAAATTAATGTTTGAGGTAAGCCATGTTTCACATAGAGCAAAAGCATCGCATTTTAAATTATGCAGTAAAATTTTTAAGGAATCAATTTTAGGTATGATACTTCTGCAATTCCACTGTAAAACTGTGATGGAATCTTTCATTGGAGGAGGTGAATTACCCATTGAAAGATACAATCGCTGCAAGGATGGGCCATTGAGCAATCAGCTGCTCTAAAAATGTTCTAATTGTTGGGAGGAAAGCTGAAAGTATACTCTTTAGTGGTTCAGAAATATTGAATGCTTTAAAAATCCAATCAACAATTTCAGAAAATTTCAATAATCCTACCCCTGGCTGAGGCTCAGAGGAAGTCGAAATTTTATTATTACCAGTAATGGTGTTCTGTTTGGATTGTACGTTCCCAAAACCGGGCGGAATTGATTTCGGTTTTGAATCGGAATATTTCGGTTTTGGGCGCAGTTTATCTATTGGTGGAGAAATTTTAAGGCCTTTTCTTGGCAGCTTGGGAAAAGAAGACTGTTTTCTTTTTCTGGGATTTCCGGGTAAAACAAATGATGTACCTTCGCACGCTCCGTCAGAGTCAGACTGTTCCGAAAATAGAGATGCGTAAGTGTTTTCTAAGAAGATGGGTTTAGGGGTAGCATTTTTCAACATTTCTGCATAGGAGCGCTTAGACCTCTCCTTCAAGGATCGTTTAATTTTATCCTCACGCAATTTATAAATGGGGCATGCAGGGAGCTCATGTGAGTTTTCTCCGCACATTAAACATTTTTCTGAATTTTCATTGCATGTATCCTCTTGATGTGAACCCCCACATTTGCCACACCGTGCCTTATTGGAACAGTAAGTGGCTGTGTGGCCAAGCTGTTTGCAATTAAGGCAATTCATTACACGAGGGATAAAAAGGCGAACAGGGAGACGAATCTTATCGATAATGACATAGTTGGGCAGCGCAGACCCAGCGAAAGTCACTCGAAATGAGTCAGACAGTCGATAAACTTTTTTATCTCCTTCGTGTGATACTGAATGCAATTGCTTGCATTCAAGTATTTTTACGTCTTTAAGTATGGTGTCTTTGAAACGACCAACCCCATGCTTAACTAAGTCATCAACAGTCAAACTCGATTCTGTGATGACCCCATCAATTTCAATTTCCTTTGAAGGAATATACGCTCTATATTCACGCGTAAAAAGCTCGCAAGAAGCAATTGCATTGGCTTGTTTGAGACTACCAACGACAATGCGTATTTTATCTTTATTAACTTTTACGATCTCTTTTACATCCGAGAATCGCGAAGTCAAATCTTTAGAAATTTGAATGATATTTAGCGCCTTTGCTTTACGCCTAATAAATACAATCCATGGTCCCGTTGACGACTCTGGGTAAATTTTAATTCTAGTCGGATTTACATTTTCAGCATAAGGTTTAGGGGGAGGGTCTGTTACTCGTTCTCCCATCTCTTCATCCATTTTACCTAGTAAGAAAAACTATCACAAAAAGGAATGAAAAATATACCTGTTATCTACTATCTATTAGGTGACGAAGACACCGGTAGAACACACCTCATGTGTTACGTTGTAAACTCGGTGCCCGTTGTTTGACAATGTGACACTTGCTGTCCTTCTTCGTCGCGTTGCTTCTTCAGTAGAGAAATAGTCCTACCTGCAACACTTCAAAACTCTCTCCGATTAAGCTGCTCGTCGGTATCACCACCATAAGCGCGCTCTCTCCGTTTCCACCACCTCGGTAGACAAATGGCTACCTGTGGCTTGCTGCGAAAATCCCACTGTCGATGCGGCACTTTTCGGTGCCACTTGTTTTCCTTATTCGTCGTACCACTTCTGCGGTAGACAAATAGAGCAAATGGGTCTACCTGTGACGCTTCCCTCTCGTCGATTAGAATTGCCCGACGACACCAATACACTATATTTTTTTTCTGTGTGTACAGGCACGATCACTGTCGATTTCTGCCACCGCGGTAGGCAAATTCGTCTACCCGCGGTTTGCTGTCAAAACACCACTTGTCGAGGATGCCGTTGACCACGCCTCCGACGTATCAACTGTCGACTCACACTTAACAAACTCGTCTCTCTCTCCCACAATAACGCATACAGCGTCTCGCACTCCGTCACTCTCTCGAGAACAAAACCTTCCACCTGGAGGCACAACCGTCTCGGTCGGTTGCAAAAACTGTTGATGAGTTTTGTTGTAAGTATTTTGAGAATACAATGCTAATAAAGAACTTAGACTATCTGTACATATATAATTAAATTGTTTCCCATATAGGTTAAAAAAATGTAAATTCGCTAGGTATCTTGCACGGAGCTGATTTGTTCGCTTTCCTGAGCTCTGCCACTGACGAATACTGATTAGTATTGTCAAAAATTGCATTTTTTTTAGAGGGGACGTACAAATTTAGAACACAACTTTTTTCACTAAAACTAAAGCTTTTCGAATTTTAAGAAACATCGTTATTAAATCTTGATCCCTCAAAAAGGCACGGGGTCTCAGAGGCCCGGCTAGTTTCAGTCCCCTAGTTTCAATGAACTTTGTTATGAGTTTCTGAACTTTTGAAGTTCATAAAATTAAACATATTTCAACCAAAAAACTATTCGATGTATGGAAAAAAATCAAATTAAAAAAGTTGCGTGTTTGCAGGAGCTTACCGTAGAAGTTTGTTTTTGTATGTATTCTGCAATTATTATAAACTTGAATTTTTTAAAAGATAGACCAAATATTTTGTCGTGACTAACGACTTACCTTTCAATATAGGGGCCCCTTTTCAAAATTTCGGAAAAAAAATGATGTAAGATTTAAGATTATATCTTTTGTTGTACTGAGTGGATTTAATCAATTTCTTCGGCATTTTGTCGAAAATATTTGTACCAATGTTGTATTAAATTTTTGAATATGTAGGACATTCATTATCAACGGAAAAATAGTGTTTTGAAAAATCTTTCGAAAACGACTCGGAAAAGTGAAAATTTTCAGCTCATCCCGCACAGAGCCATCAATATGGTGCACAAACCGAACAATAAAATACTGAAAAGTTTATATATAGGTCCACTACATGTTTGTTCCTAAGATTATTCGTATTGGGTTGCTTGACGAGAGCAGTTGGTGGGGGAAAGCCGGCATATTAGTTTTGGTTATGCCATTAGACGGAAAGGAAAGGCTCATGATCGCACGAGATCGAGCGAGAAAGCGATAGTGGTGCAAATTAGCGAAAGCGTTACGTAAATTTTTAACCTTAATAACTTTCCTTCTACTAAACGGATTGCTAATCTTGTTTCATAAATCGGAAGGAAAACGTTCAACGCTTGCTACCAATATGTTGTTTGCTATATAAAATTTGTTTAAATAGTTCAAAAACTACTTTAAATGAGAATCAACATTAATGATAAAACCTATAAATAGGGGTGTCGCAGCTTTTCTCAAAGCCAGACGTGTGTAAGACGCAGTGCATAACAGACATGCGTGGTCGTGAGAAGCTGCATCGGACGACCGATCAAATCGGCTACCACCGGAGAGAAGAAGAAAAACGTTGGTGGAGGTGGTGGCGGTGAGAAGGCCAAAAAGCCAAAGGCTAAGAAACGCTGTCACTGAAAAGGCGGTAGCAACTGCCACTAAAAATGCCACCAAAACATCGAAGGTTGCAGCGAACAAGCCGAAGACCCCAAAGCCAAAGAAGGCCGTCAAACCTGCTAAGAAAGCTGCCCGAAGAAAATAAGTAAATTCACGCGTCTCTAATGTTGCCAACAGTCCTTTTCAGGACTAACAAAATACTTGTAAAGAATTAGTGGTGCTTATTTTCCGTTAGCGCTGTTAATTGTATATGGATTTGTGTCATAGTTATATGCAAACCGTCCTTAGGATGAATATATAATGGAAAAAGAATTTAATTAGGAAGTTCCTTTTATTAATTTGCATAATTAAAAATAATTATATAAAAAAATATTATTCAAATTAATCTACAAACCCGAAGATTTTTGCAATTCTTTCCAAGAAAATCAGTGAATTTGGCAACTCTGCCACTAAGCGAAAGCTACACCAAAACGAATGATGAAAATATTTTCATTTATCACACAAAAAGATGGCCTTCCATCTGCAACGAAAAGTTAATAAATAGGAACGCCTTGATGCAAAGCGTACTCATTCGGTGTGAGCTGCGAAAGGGGAATGTTCATATGTATGTACGCAGTAGAAACAAATCGTCGATAAGGTTTGAATCGTTTCAAAAGATTCTCGTCTTGTATCGCCATAGTTACCTATAAACCGTCTTTATTAGGACGAATGCAAAATGGAAAAAGAATTTAATAAGAAAGTTTCTTTTATTAACTAGTATTAAGTTTGCGCTTGTTAATTCTGTACTTTAACCAGCGAATCATAAGAAAATATTTTTTAATCTACAAACCTGAAGATTTATGCAAATCCTTCCAAGATTATCAGTGAATGTGGCAACACTGCCACTAAGCGAAAGCCACACTAAAACGAATGATGAAAATATTTTCATTTATCGCACAAACGGTTGGCTTCCATCTGCAGCGAAAAGTTAATAAATAGGAACGCCGTGATGCAAAGCGTACTCATTCGGTGTGAGCTGCGAAAGGGGAATGTTCATATGTATGTACGCAGTAGAAACAAATCGTCGACAAGGTTTGAATCGTTTCAAAAGATTCTCGTCTTGTATCACCATAATTATCTACCAACCGTCCTTATTAGGACGAATGCAAAATGGAGAAAGATGGATTGATAATGTATATGACATAACAGGGGTGTCGTGACCACACTTCGAAGTTATTTCAAATCTTGCAAAGCATAAATTGACATAATTTCAATGATTGTTCCTATATGAATGAAATGACAAATTTTCAGGTTAACACGGCAATAACTTTGCAATTTATAGAACAATTTTATATTTTTATTTATCATATAATAACTGTCATCTCTTCCAAACAACTTAACCCTCTGCTGCCAACCCCGTGGTTTCGCGGGCTTAAGGAGAATCATTGTAAAATGTCCAATGCACGATTTTATATTGTTACATCCACTAAAACCACTTCAAAATATTCATACCTGTCATACAAGTACATTGTCTGCTTGTTGAAATCATATGAAATTATTGACCTGTATTCAATGCGGAGAACTCGGCAATAAAATTGTTTTACTGAATAGACTAACGAACGGGATCCCCAGGAAAATTTCGCTGAGTCTGGTGAATCGAACTTAATGCGAAAAATTTAGCCATTTGAAAGAGATACAAGCAGAATTTTAAGAATATGATCATCGCGGTTATGTCCCGGACATTGCCCGCCCCTAGTTTTTCGCTAAGCGTGATTCATTTCTGTACGCTAGGAAAAAGATTCCGATGGTTGTTTCGAGAGATTTTAACATTGATATTTCAAAGCAAGAAAAAATGAAATTTGTTGATTTTATGAATGAATATCTCAACGAGCTTAGAATCCAGCGCATCCCCTATTAACGCAGACGCCAACAACAAAGGTTCTTTTCAGAACCACCATAATTATTATAAAGAATAACTTGAAACATTCCCACATATTTCATTGAGTATCATTCGATTTGAATTACAAGTCAAACGAGTAGTCACGATACTCCGGTTATGTCCTAGACATTACCCACTTATCTTGTTTTTTCTTTAAATACTAAGAATCATGTTAAAAAGATCGTTTTAAAATTTTGAAGAGGATCTCAAAATACTTTGAGAGATATTCAAAATATACACTGAAGTCTTTTTACGCGGTGTTTACGCGATTTTCTACGCAAATTTTTGAATCAACGTAGTTTTTTTACGCATTTTTTAACGCGCACGTATCTTCCGCGTAAAAAAACCTGAGTGTAACATCAAAACAACACGCGCAAAAAATACTGCAAATTTTTTTTACAAGCAACATTTTTTAATTTGTTCTGTGGCTGTTAAAGATTTCATGTTGAAACAACAATATATTATTTAGAATAAGAAAAATACAAATAACACAAAACTTGGCTAAATATTTGAAAGGAATGATGTGATAACTGAAATGGCTTGTCAAAAACCATGGCAACAATAAACATATAAGTTAAAATAAATACAAATACTTTTGAAACTATATAACCTTATTTTTTTAATTTATTCGTTGTAACTAAATGACAAACAAAGCACTAGGGTTACCAACTGTCCTTATTTTAAAGGACATGTCCTTAATTTCGATAATTTGGGAAAGGGTCCTTAATTTTACTTCAAATGTCCTTAGTTTTAATCTCAATCCATGTTATATTTGAAATCAATTAGATTAAATTCACTCAAGCGAATGAAACATTATACTCGCCATTTTAGTTGTTCACTTCCTTATAGTCTTTTGATTTGTTATGTTCAGATTAATGATTCAAAAACATTGATTAATTTTATTGCTTGAAGAAAAGTTACAAACTTAACTTTTCATGGTTCTCATCTTGTTGAGCGCTGACAGAAAAAAAACGATTTGTCCTCTATTTCGAACCATCAAATTTTAACCCTTAAAGGCGCAAACCAATTTTTTTCAAATTTTCTGAAAATTGCCTCACTGCTTTAATACGTTATTTTGATAATTTTGAGATGGTTTTCGCGATGTTGTTTTAAACCAACATTGCGCATTTAAGGGTTAAACAGGTATCACTTTCTAGCACAGTCGGCAAATTTCTTAGTTACTTCATGGACTTTAAGTTCTATACTTAAGGAAAAACATTGATTTTTGGAAATGAAAATGCAAAAAATAGGATTTCTCGTACTAATATCCATACAAATTTCAAATGTAACAGGGGATGCCACGACCTAATATTCTGTATAGTTTCTTAGGACCCCAGAAGAATAAAAAAGCGCTGTTCTACAAAAAATATTGGAAATCTTTTCTTAATACCACTCAACCAAACACATTGTAGTCAAAGATGAGTAAAATTTGTTAGTCTCGGTCAAAATTCAAGATGTCCTTATTTCGCTTTTAGCCCATTTGGTAACCCTATACTTGCTTGAAGCTCCAAAGCTGATGTAAGCCATGTTATTGACAATATGCTCCTGGTGATTGTCCTGGTATTTCTTAAGAACACCACACATATGTTGACGATGATTGCTACCGCAAAATTTCCATCAATCCATTCGTTTCGCACGAACCTTTTGGAGCGATGAATGTTCTGCTCCTGTAGAAATAACAAAAATATTGGGCTTGGGATCGAAATGTAGTTCGTTTTACAAAAATCGTAGTAGGAATTAGCTACTCTATCTCTATTTGTATAATACAAATACTTACCGAAAATTCAATATCAGTTGATGACAGATAAATTGCTACTGCAAATCTGCTCCATTACGAACGCATCAATCAAAAATTCTTCACTAAAAGGAAAAGAAAATAACGCAACGAAACATTGTTTTCAATCCACATATTTTTTTTTTAAATATAAACAGTGGCATCGACGAAGTATTTTAATTGATATAAATTATTATATTTGTTAATACTACCAGTATATACTTTTAATTTCCATAAGGTTTGAACAACAGAAAAAAACTTTTCTTTTTCTTTCCAAAAATGACAAATATTTGTTTTCAATTAAGATCTAAGTAGAATCAATTTTCTTTTTGAACTTTGAAGTAATTGTTTGGTTTTTCATTTTTACAACGACATATTTTCCTCCGTGAATGCAAATTTACACTAAGCGCCCAGTAATAGAAGAGTTATAATTTAACCTTTTCATGCCCAACTTTTTTCTAGTGCAGGTAGGGATTTAAAACTATTTTTCCTTGTGAACGGTGATGTCCAGAAACACGAAAAGTCTTTTTTCATAAAGATAGGTGCTTCCCTCGCAGTGCTAGAAGCTGCTCAATTTTTACCTTCCAATGCATAACACAATTCTCCTAGAATATTAACAATGATCCACTTGCGTGGAAAAAATAGCCAAAGACAGTCTAAATTGATAAGTTTTATCAGTTTTCAATAATATTGTAACATAACGAAGATATCTGAAAAAATCATTTTCCGTCATCAGTATAAACTGTCCCTGGCAGCACTGCTCCATCGGAATCAAATCAGACGAATTTCAATAACTTTAGTTCTAGAGCTGATCCTTGTAACTGTTAGTACTCAAATGAAAGGCAATAGTCACATTTATTAGCCTTACTTGTTTTTGTGAGCAAACCTTGGCTAAATCAAAAGTTATAGCTGTTTAAAAACATTGTTGTCCACAAACAACATGGGCATGAATGGGTTAAGTAACTACTAAAAAACTTTGCGATCCATTCCAAAATTTTTACACAATCTTCTCAATATAATTAGGTATGAATGTTTTCACAAAATATTTAAAAAAGTTTTGGTACAGCTTAAAAAAATCATTGACATTTGCAGAATATATAACATAAAGAACAAAAACAACTATAATAGAAAAATTGATGACTTTTACTATCTAATTTTTTTCGATGCATCGGATAGTTTCCGAGTCATAAGTGATTGAAAAATACTTAATTTTATAAAATTTGAAGGTTCAAAATCTCATAACATGAAATAAATATATCATTCAGCCAAAACAAAATATACGTGTCAATTGTTTTGAGCTGATTTTTTGGAAGAAATTAAAATTTCGGTTGTAAATCTGACATGGAAAGACCCATTTAGAAATGAATCATCTTTGTGATGTGATGCTTTATCACTTTCATCAGCTTACATCTGCTAAATTATAGGGGTTTTCCAGTTCAATGGTGCTCAGAGGAGCCGATTGGCCATAAGTCGGCCCTGAAGGTTATCCAAAAAAATCTTTACATCATTAGGAGTGTTACGGCAGTTTTCTAAAATAAGGTATCGCGTTGTTAATGTGAATAAATATTGCTCATGATTGATTCCACGGAACCTATAATCCAATTGGGTAACAGGGCCTGAATGCTTTAACTTTTCATTTCCAATTGATGCTTCAATTTCCTTTCGAGCTTTTTTTTTCGAATGGACACTTCATTCATAAGTTAATTAAATATTTTCTCATCTCAGCCAACACACTGTCTGTCATACCACGACCACGGAAATAAACTATCTGTTCCGAGGTACAAATTGTGATGGAAGTGACATTAGTACAGCCGAACAGAAGTGGAAAATAAAATGCATTCCCATAAAAACAAAACAGAAAACGGTAGGACGAGAAAGTCGGGCAAACGTCAATTCAGTGAGATAGACTGAATCACCCATGAAATACTATTTCAATATTCACATATGCGTTAAATTACTCCATTCCGACCGGCGACAGTCTCGCACTGAACGCTTGGGATCATTCTGATATGCTTCCTACGACCGAATAATTTTCGGGGAGCACCATGTGTGTAGGTACGTTACGTAGAAGCGCATCATCTATATATGTATTTCGGATGCAAGCTTCCGAATGATCCATTATGGTATGCAATTGTAGGAACAAACAGCGAAGAAATCTGGCATGTGAAAATTAAAAACGCCTGCCTTAATTACGTCGAATTAATCATGTGCAAGAGCATGAAATTATAAACAAACGAAGAAATGATGGCTTAATAATAAGTTCCGTAATGGGACATTTCGTTGACAAACTTCCAACGAGCTTAAAAAAATGTGTGCACTTTTTGCACTGACAAACAAGTGGCAAAGGATAACGAAGGATGGAACACGGCAAAAACCCTAAGCTATAAGAGGGGAACGGGATTGTGATGCTCGCACCTGGGCATGGACAGAAAAGCACAAAATGGAAAAGAATACAACCACTCACAGACGATTAGCTTAATGCTATTAAAATATTAAAATGGACATCGAGCTCTCAAAAATTTATTATCAAAATATGTAGGTAGATTGTTTTGGATACGGATTGCTTTACCCACAAAAAAAATTAAACGACATGTAAACCAATACGCTTGTTACATTACTTGAATTGAGAATTTGATAGAAAATTCAATTGAAATCAATACACATACATAACACGGTGCTACAAAATAAAAAAATGAATGTACTTTAAAAGTGGTCTGTTAAAGGTTGTAGATCTCGTCAAATACAATACAACATCACGTTTGATCAATTTATTATACCCTCAAAATCTCAATTTACAGCAAAAAAACAATTTTTCAGGACTTTCGGCACGAAAAAATTTTCCGCAGCCAACAGACAACGGCGCCGGTGGTTGAGTGGTAAGCGTGACCGCCACTCATTCCAGTTGGCCTGGGTTCAATTCCAGCCGAGGTCGTTGAGATTTTTCTGAGGTGAAAAAATCTGTGGTCACGTCTTCCTTCGGAAGGGAAGTAAAGCCGTTGGTTCCCGGTCCATGAAATTGGTGGATCGATATCTAGTCCAGGCAGTGGAATCACCTCTCTGGCGTCGGTAAAGGAGAAGTATATCCAACTTCTATACTCTACCAACAAAAATATCCTCCTCCCGTGATACTTGTGGAGTGCGCAGTAGTATATACGGCCTCTAGCAAAAGCAAGTATCGGACTAACAATTCCTTCAATTCCTGGCCGGCGCCGGTATTGATCAGAAACACTTTAGGATTACCAGGAGTTGCACATTGAAAGATGTTTCGCTAATCCCAAGCATAATTATCCACTGATTCCCTGAGCAACTTCAGCTAGTCCCGATCGATAACGGAGTAGCAGCCAGGGGTGGTCGCACAAGCTCAAGCTCAAAAAAGCTCAACTGAAGCTTTGGGATTCCACTTAAACGCTTTCACTACACGTTTATGATCCTAGTCACTAATAGAACATCTATTCTGACCTCCTTTCTCTTTCCGTTCTATGCTCAGAGTTTGGTAGGAACCTTTAATCCCACGACTTACCCTTGGCTTCACAATTCCAAGTTGTTTTCCGATGTCCCGATTAGAGAGTTGAGAATTTTCCAGGTGCTAGCGCTAATCGATCCGCGACGTTGCTTTTCGGATGACACAATTTTTTCCAATTTCCGAAAAACTGACAGCGATAAAAAATATAGTGTAAACAATACATTCTAAACTACTTCTACTCAAATTTTCAAGAGAAAAAAAAACCCAATGGGTTATTTTATTACGTTTTTTTCCGTGATGCAATTTGATGTGGGACACTCTTTATGAGATCCATTATGTGGACGTAATGAATTTCGGAACGTTGGTTTTTAGCCATTCTTGATTCACTCGCGCTTGGTGAGATGTTTGTCTGCCCACGCCTTCAAAGTAGCCTGCGGAACACTTTCCCGATAATATGTCGCATTTACTTTGACACCAGGCTCGATGAAAATGATAAACAAGCGCCCATCTGCGATTACAGCAGCTCAAACCATTATTTGTGGCAGGTGCTGGCTCCTAGCGGCCAACCGATGACTCAAATTCTTATATGAATGGTGGGTCAAGGAAACGCTGTCGTTTGAAGAATTTACGAATTGTTCAATTTGATTTTTTTTTTCGTCAGAAAACACGATGTTTGGAATTTGGCCGCTTTCGGCCAAGCGAGCCACTTCTTCGCTCTCTCAAACCTAAGTTGTTGTTACTTCGGTGTGAGATAAAGGATCTTTTGCAACTTATAAGGCTTGTCCTTAGGCTCATTTTCCAATATACATCAGATGCTGAAGTCGGATATTTTTAATTCTTTAAACAATTACCTCCATAGCGTTTAGCGATGCTACCATTATTATAACGAGTTATGGTGCAATAAACAAAAACTTTATTGACACCAAGGTGTTTGACCTCACGTACAATCGCTGGTTGTTCGATTTTCCAGCTAAATATAAAGCAATCACACTATTTCTTTTAGATTACATCGCTAATCACTTTTTTGCGTTCGCTTTTGGAAAAATGCTTTTGTACGCTTGTAAACAATAGGGTAACCGATCTAATTTGGGCCCCTACATATTTTGGAGCCTGTTAATGTATTTGCCTCCTGCACTGCCAGGTTTCTCTGCATTTGTTTGGGTTGATGCAACAATTACATTCCTTGGGTTGTCTATTAAAATTCAATATCATTAGTTCATCTCTAATTGTTTAAAATTAAACAGAATCCACAGTTTTAAAAAATATTACCGAAAACGTTTCATATTTCAACGATAGCCAAGAGGAACTAGTGGAGGTTTTCAAAAATGTACAATTGAAATAATTTTTATTGATTTAATTAGTTTGTCTAATTTAGTGTTATGCATGTTACGCATTTGAAACGTTTTCTTAGTAATGTTTTATCTAAAAAGTCCTAAATAAATGGCGTCCACAATATGCCTTGAAAAATTGCTCTCAATATATTTTGGACACCCCTAGATTTTCTTTCTTGACAGCTATATGTTTATAGAGTTAGAATAATCAAAAAGTGAAAGATTTCGTAACGGTAGGTCGCCTGCTCTTTTTGGTGAAATTGTTTAAATTTTTTCAAACCAATGGATGTCGAAGATCAAACGATTGAGGAACGTTTCATTAAGGGGTTATATATGTTGAGGCCGGTCAAAAAATCGATTTTTCTTATTCTATCGTAAAGCTCAGGTTCTTAAGAATGTAACCTCAAATTAGAGATCGGAGCAGTGGACGCAAAGTTATAGCGTTTTTCATCTTGCTACCTTATGAAGGTGTTGAAGCGTCTTTGCTGTGACTACGATTGCCGGAAAAGTTTTTAACCGATCTCAAACTTTTTTTTTTTATTTGTTCGTAATTTAACTGCCGCGTCCTTGAACGATTCCATTTTTCCGTCAAAATTTTAATATTATTGTTCTGAATTTTTTAATATTTTTTTTCAGGTGAAAATAATGATTTTTTGGAAAAATCGTCCCCATTTCCAAAAAGATTTTTTTTTAATCGATCGTGCAAGGACACCACAGATACATATACCAATGATTTTTTTTTAGTTTGATGGTTTCTGTTGAGCTGTTGGACTGGAATCGTACACGCGTTTTGCGGAAATTTCTATAGCTTCGACAATTATTATTTTTTTTTTATTTTCTCAAGCGGATTTTGCAAATTGGACTTTGCACTACGCTAAACGTATAACAATTATTTCATAAAAATAAGGCTACATACCTTTATAAAATTTCAAATTTATCCATGTTGAAGAATATTTGCAGTTCGAATTTGTAGAATTCGACGAGCTATATTCTGGTTGCAATTGAAATTGGTTCTGGAAAACGGGGAAATCCAACCAGCGACAATCGTTTTTTCTCTTCTTTAGTGCTAATCCATGATGTCGGAAGTAGTGCACTATATAGCGCATCACTGAATGAATACAGCACACTACTTCCGATGTGATTCCATTGTTTAGAACCAGAAAAATACGATTGTCGCTGGTTGGATTTTCCCGTTTTTCAGAACCAGAATATGTTGACTATCTAAGCGGCACATCACAGCTAAGGGACCATTCATAAATTACGTAACGCTTTTAGGGGGGGGAGGGGGTACGACAAGTTGTGACATAGGGGGAGGGGGTGTTAACTAGATCGTTACGTAACATGTTTTCATCGAAGAAAAAAAAATTTTTTTCTTGGAATTTGTTACGTAACAGGGGAGGGGGGATGAAAAAATTTGTGACAATTTGTTACATAGGGGGAGGGGGGTCAATTTTGGGCAATTTTTGCGTTACGTAATTTATGAATGGTCCCTAAATAATGATGACACATCCCAGAGTTAGGGGACTACGTTTGCACGCATCATGCAACTGTTAACAGCTCGTCGTTTGAAAAATCCTACGCTGTACGCTCAAAAAACTTACTTTAATGCTTTAAAAGTCCCAACACAACGTTAATGTTATAGATTCGTTGTTTTTCAAGTTGTCTTTTCATTCTTAGAGGTGAAAATGTCGCGTTAGGGGACAACAGAGCAAAATATTGATTTTTCAACCTACACTTAAATTTATCAAAAACCTGCTCTATCTCAAACTTTAGAGCATCTATTTGTTCTAGGAACTTGATCATCGATAGTCACAGAACGAAACTGTATACTTAGATTTTCGAGTTCTCGTGAAAATTTTTCCACGACCAATGCAAACGCTGCCTTAGGGGACAACACCAAAATGAACACAAACGGTCGCACATGAAGTGATGTCCCCTAACGCGACTGAAGTGCTTGTTGAAGCTCTAACATAACGATTTATATTACCTCAAAACCTGTAAATAACTCGAAATAATGATTTGAAAATTATTTCTTGTTTCAACTTCATGTGTATATGACAAATGATATATCGCCACTTTCTATTGGTTCGAAAACGGTGGTTTCAAGTAGTTTTGGTAAGTTGAGTACATTATTGACATCGTAAAATATTTGAAATAAAATTAACTGTTTATTAGGGTGACTCAACAAATGTTTATCGTGGTTGACCAAGTAAGTTTTTTTCAAGTAATTATGGTGCACTGACTTTGTTTTTTTGACATTGTAAAATCTTGAAAATAAAATTGATTGTTGATTAGGGCAGATCAACAAAATAAGGGTCATTAGAGTGGTTCAATATTTATTTTCGTGTTGCGTTAAAAATTAACAAATGTGACTCTAAAGCAACTCAACAAAGGTAAGGCTGTCAAACGATTATACTCAGTCAAGCAGTTATTATATTTACATATTGTATATAATGTTGTCGCGAAATACCAGTAAGGGGCCATGCATAAATGACGTAGCATTTTGGGGGGTAGGGAGGGTATACCAAATTTGTGACGAAGTGTGACGAGGGGGAAGGTAGGGTCAGAAGTTGTGCGACGTAGCATTAAGTTTAAAACCCATTGTTTAGAGAAAACAATTTAATGATCCTCGATTCCCAAGAGAAATAAATTTAAATTCAAACAAGTTGCTTTTGATACAGTTTTTCATGAGGTTAATTTTACGATTCGCGGAATTACAAGTTCGCAAAAATACGAAAAGATTTTGAATGCGGATTTAACTTGCTACATTAGTTAGCTTATGTTGATAACTAGTAGACTTAGTTTGGATTCAACCAAACAAAATTTAGTAATTTAGATTAGTGCTCCCCTTGACATATATAATTCATAACAAAACTATCAACACTATATATTTATCATGAAATCTCGACAAACATATGATTACGGCTTAAAAGCCAACTGTCAAAATTCTCTTTGAAGGGAAATTCCGGACAAACCGTTACTCACCAATCACAGATGTTGGTAGTAAACAAAAGAGAAAAGTTTTCTCTTTCATTAACTGCTATGAACCATGTTTAGCCAGTAACGGTTTGTCCGGAATTTCCTTTCAAAGAGAGTTTTGACAGTTGGCTTTTAAGCCGTAATCATACGTTTGTCGAGAACTGGACTTATTTTGCACGCAATTTGCTGTTATAATGAAAATGTTGATGAAAGTCGTCAAACATTTTGAAAGGACATGTATTTAAAATAATTGAAAAACATATGTAATTTTTTTCATCTCCCGGCCGCTTGCATGGGACTGGGCGGGGGGGGGGGGGTAGGTAAATGCTACGTTATTCACGAGGGGGAGGTTAGAATTTTGTGACCAAATGCTACGAGGGGGGAGGGAGGGGTCGAAAATCGCCGAAAAAAAGCTACGTCATTTGTGTACGGCCCCTAATGCGGTTGAAGTAAACATTTCGAAAGAAAATATCGCCCTTCCAGTTCAACCTCTGGCATTTGTAGAACCGTTTCTACTCATAGATCTGCAAGACGACACTTAATTGTGATGATTTCGGAAATTAATCAAAATGTAGTCGTTTTACGCGATTTTTGGAAAAGAAGGGAAAAACCCAGCTTTTTGAAAATTTAGATATATTACAGTACAAAAAAATCTTTGAAAAACTTCACACAATTGTGGTTTTATGTAGAGGTGTGCGCCGATGCATTTTTAATCGGCGGCGGCGTAAGCGACATTTTTGGCCGGCGGCGGCGGCGTTGGCGGCGTCACGCCGTTGGACCCTACCGGCGGCGGCGCGCCGGCGTGTGTCGGCGTGACGAATATTGACGCCTATGTAACTAAAAAAAAATTCTTGGCTGTACAATTCCTTTCCTAAATTTTCGGTTTCTATTGTAACAGACTTCATACATACAAACAAACGTTACAGCTTAAAGAAAATCTAAAAAAAACATCGCCCAAGATGTACTAGCGACATCTGTTGAACACATTGCACAAAATGTAATAGGGATCTTTAGGGGTGTGCGGGTTAAGGCATATTCTGATGCAGATTAGTACCGTGAGTTAATATCTCAGGTATTTTTAAATTTTTTGGCCCGAAACTATTGAAAAAAACATTTTTTAGTTTGTTTCCTTTTAGGACAATAACACATCCAAACCCATGCGACTTGCACGACTCTATAGGTTGCCTTATCAGATCTACCATAGTTTGCAGATGAAACTTGAATGGCAGGCTGCTAGCGGATTGACAAAGTACCAGATCATGCTGTGTGGGATTCTGTACCGGTTAACAATGAGGCGAACGAGATATTTGCAGATACGTCATTTAGTAGGACAACTGTCAGTTTGTTGGTTGAATTTAATTTGGTTTTTTTTAAATTTAAAAATCATAAAAGAATAATTAAGGTTTAAGAATGATATGAGTGTACTCGTAAGGACACCCGCTACCAATACATATGAAAAACTAGCACAATTTTTCCAAATTAAAGATCCCTATTCTCGCAACCATATCGAATTTTGTTTCAACTGAAGCTCCAATAGTGCCCACCTTGCTTGCCAAATGCAAGATAATAAATGAAAGGTGGAACTATTTTTACAGTTGTAAAATTTGAAGAACGAAATAGAAAAATTGTCGATGTTGCATACTACGACTTCGCATGAAATAATGATTGCAATGGACAAATTTGAAGAATCTAGAGTAACGACTGTGTTTCAATGACCCATAATAATTATTTATTGTTCTATATTTGGGAAATTAAGCAACGGTAAAAAAAAATTTGTTTTGTTTGAGGAAATTAATTGTTGTTGTCGTTTCATTGTTTTTTGTTTCTATTTAGTCATCTTTACCGTAAGCCCGGGGACAATTGACAGCTCCAATATATTGAATTCATAAGCAAATTTTGGGGGTGATATGGTAATTTTTTTTTGCTGCTAGAATTCTGATAAAAACACAAATTCTATTCAAAACGAATTGTTAAGCTTGGTGGTGGTGTACTTTCATTGGCCAAAATGTTTTTCATTTACGATTCTCGAGATAAAAAGCACCAATGATTTAACGATTTCAAACTTCACACAACAAGAAATCCAAAACATGTTTAGGACGTAAGAGAGCCGGTTGTTAAAAACAGACTTCCAGCTAAATATTAATAAGATTTATGTAACTTTGCTGATGGTTTTCAGTTAGGGATAAATTTATTCTCTAATAATAGTTTTCTTTATTCACATTTTGGAATAAGCTTTTTCTAAATGTTGTACTAGCCGCATTGACGGCGTTCATAACACACGTAACGAAACATGCTTTTCTCTTGCAACTTTTTCGTTTCGTTGTTCGTGGTACTCATACAGAGAAGGCATACTAGCGCCACCATCAAATCCGTGGTGCATATATGAAACAAGCACTATCTGTCAAGTTGTCCCTGGGTTGTTTACCATCGCTCTTTTAGAATCCCGCAGATATCAGGTACCCTAACACGAGGCGTTATTATTGGTATTACTGCGCAGAAATGTCACTTTTAATGATCGTGTAAGGACACTTTTCAAGGTAGACACATTACTTCATTTTCCAGGCTGGTGTTTACTTTTACTTCTTGTAAGTACAAAATCGCCACAATGATAAGGAATACGATTCCCTGGTACTACATTTTCTTACAACGTACGATCTGCTTCTATCTTGAGTCCAAAGTATGCTCGATGTGCTGCAATCATACATTTCTACACCCTGACGAAACCTAAATATACAGTTACTATCAATCATAATCATTCCACGACTTGACGTGTTAGCTCCTGTTAGGTTGAAACTGATCACTAAACAAGTCTGATTGAAAATGGCCTGAGCGTATCTCTAGTTCTCGTAGCACCTGCATCCCGCCAATTTCTCCAGCAGTTCCGGGGACCAACAAATTCTAATCCATTGCATACATTCGATACACCGAATCAATTAAATTACTAATATACTGTTATATGCTTAGTCATCGATTGGCATCGTGTTGTAACTTAAGAAATGGTTGTGAACAACTCCCACCTTGGGCACTGCGACAAGAATGAATTTCACATTTCCGGCCCATATTGTTTGTTTTGGTTTGCATTAGAATAAAAAGACCGTAACGTTTTCAGGTGGGTGCGGAAACTAAGTAACGCATTTAGCTCTGTGTCAAAATCTCTTCACTAACGCCACCGATTTGTAATTGAAATCGACCTTTTTTTTCTACAAGTGATGAAAATTCATCTCGTGTTACGTCTTATTTGTCTGTGATACCGGGCTGGTGCAAATCACTGAAAATCTTTCTTGAGTGGGGCTAGATCATACGATGCATAATTTATGAGACTAGAAATCTTACCCTCTGCATCGCCACATCTGTGCACCAGCGTCGCGAAAAGTCAAGATCACTTTGCTCAACTATTCTTCGAGAATTTTTTTTTTTTAAATAGGTAACGATTCAATCAATTATAAATAAACCACGTATTGAAAATAATTTTTATGTTATCACAAAACTAGTTCACGCAAAAAAAAGATGACATTATACTCAAATGTTTAGTAGGTGGTTGTGTCTGAATATGTTTAATATTTTTATGATTCTAATTCTTAACTCGATGAAACATTGATTTTTATTAACTTTATTGACTAAAACAGACAATAATTGAACGACGTGCAAGGATTTTCGTAAATTCTCGTCGTGTTATCGTGATTTTAGTCTTGAGCTTACCGTTGGATTTTTTACACAGAGTCACATGTCTTATAGTTTTCTAAATTATTTCACGGACATGAATCGTGTGTAGCATATTAGGAATTAAGAATCGGTTAAAAAATCAATGAATAATACACTGCGTACCAGTGAAATTGATTAGGTGCAAAGATTAGGATCAGGCACATAATCGTAAATTTCAGGCACATATATCTTGAAAGCGGAAGTTTTTTTTTAATTTGTGGACCATTTCACGCACACGAATGGTGAATTGAAACTTATATGCTCACAATCATAACCAGTTGACGAAGCAAGAATGGATCTTTGAATTATATAGCGAGTGTCGTGTAGTGGTTTTAGAGAAAATATCAAGATTATTTTAATTTTGTAATCCAATTGACGACCACTAATACCAAATAATTATCAAGACGTGATAAATCATGAATCAGTTAACGTCGTATATTCGGTTCATAGACAATGTTCCTAGATTTGTGGATAAAGTTATGAACCAAAAATTTTAGAGCTCGCGAATTGTCGGCGCGGGAAAAATGCATCGGCGGCGCGCCGCCGATCTACCGTTCGGCGTCGGCGTACGTTAAAAATTACCGGCGGCGGCGGCGTGGCGCGGCGGCGCACAGGTCTAGTTTTATGGGCCAACAGGGCGGTTTGTCTTTGAATTACCTAAATGATAGAAAACTGGAGAATTTCGTGAAATTGTATATTTTATTTGCGAATTCTGAGAAATACGTGTTCTCATGATAAAATTCTGACTTTAACGTGCTATAAAAACATTAAAAAGCTGCGTTAAACTACGATGTTTGGTATATGTAGAAGAAAATCAATTCCGAAAAGACAAACAGTGTGTTCTAAGTGGTCAATAACTTTCCTGTCAATTCTAAAGAATATTAAAGGAGTACGAGTGAGTGTCATTCCCTATGACCAAATTCGTTCGTACGCTCTCATACTTGTTTGGCATTCTAATGCTTCCCATTCTATATCTTTGAAATCACTTCGAACTCTGTTCTGAAATTGTTGATTTATCCTTTGATAGTTTATCTATTGATATATGTAATAAAAACTCGATTATTTTTCGATCTTATAAAATAGGCCTCCCCCTTAATGGCATACCCTTGCCCCTCTCTCCGCCCCCTAGGGCCTTCATACCACTGCATGGCTGCTCTATTGCTGAAATAGGTTGCTTATATCATTTATGTCTATATCCTGTTCTGTAGGCTCTCAAAGTAACTCTGCAGAAGGATTTATCGTATTGTAACACAAAGTGTTAGGGGCAACACTTCAGTGCACCCCTGTAAGAGAACGATTTCAAAGCTTGTTATATACAAATAGCACATTTTTAGAAAGGTATTTATGAGTACTAATAGCTTCTGAAAAGAATTCAAAGATGGCGTGCTTTGTCTTCGTGAAAATTTGAAAAATAAAACATGATTTTTGTGTTAGGAGACGACGCAAAAGTGATTAATTTTTGCTCCCCTTTTATCCGGCGATCCATTCACTCAATAAATCTGCGTCTAAAGATGAAATCTTTGCACAATATGTAAACAATAAAGTGGCATTTAAGATTACTCTAAATTAATTTTATTACAAACCTACCGGTGTGGTACGGAAAAATCAATTCAATAATTAAAAACGAGTCATAAATGCGTTACTGGTTTTCATTAACGACCATCATAAAATTCTTTTAAAAAATTTCAATATATCTTTTATTTGGAAGCCTTAAACCTATACCAACATATTTCAGAACAACTTTTACTCATATAGCAGTTTTATTTTCATGAGGTAAGCGATACAAGTGCATGGAATGTGTCAAATAAGAGTGTGCTTGCTGAATTCCTAGGATCGCCTGAAACACTCACACCAACAGAACATTACGATTCAAGCGACGTATTCCATCTGTTTTAACATTGCACCGAAGTCTAGAATACCAAAAGGCAAAAACTGAAGAAACCGGAAAGTAGAGGAAGAGAAACAATGAAAAGCTGAAACCACCTTGCAAACAAAAAAAAAATAAAAATAATGTTTAGTACAAGAAGTTTCCTGATGAACTTTGAACCTTAATTTATCATCCACTTGAGCATGTTAATCCATAATACCGTCGTGCGGGGCTACTTTGGATATGTGGGGCTACTTTCCACACTAGTTTTTCAATATTTTCTAACAGACGCACTTTTATTAGTTTAATTATACTTTTGACAATTTTAGAGCCATGTCTTTCAACCATGTTGGGGATCATCCATAAATGACGTAGCATTATATGGGGGAGGAGGAGTTTTGTATTTTGTGATGATGTGTGACGACAAGAGGGTAGAGGGTCATGTCATGCTTCGTAGCTTTTTTAAAGGGGAATAGTGGTTGACCTGATGTCACGACAATCTTACCCGATTCGTCTAATTAACATCATTTTTTATTTTCTTTTTTGTTTTTTTACCGGAACAAGGGGGGAGAGTGTTATCATTAAGCTACGTAATTACCAGAGGGGGGGGTATTTAGAGGTTTGTGACTAAATGCTACGATAGGGGAGGGGGGTGTTAAAAATCATTCAAAAAATGCTACGTCATTTATGGATTGTCCCTTGCATATTTTTTTGCCATTTTTCTTAACACTGTTTACCAGAACAAACAAAACATTTCAAGGGTCGATAAAAGTGATTGGAGGCTCGTAAAATGAGACTGCTCGACAAAACAGAAAATGAGTGTACTGACACCACATACTGTTTTTCGGAAAGAAGAAGAAAATTATGCAAAATTACGTTTTCCGTTTCTCTCTTTATGAGCATTTCAAGATTTTTGTGTGATGAAAAATGGCGTTTTCCGTTTGTTTCTAGTACGTAAGGATCGGTTTTTATGAGCATTAGAAGATTCTTGTATCTCCAAAAATGTTTTTAACAACTTTACCGAAGATACCAAGCCTATAATAATGTTTTGAGTTCATTTTCCATAATTATTTCCAAGAGGATTAATCACCAAAATTATTTCAAGAGATGCTCTATTGTATAATTTCTTCGAAGATAATGAACCTGCAAAATTGGTGATTGTAAAATAATGTGATCTTGGCTGTCAAAAAAACTGGTTTCGAGCCTTTATGTTAGAATTCTTGGCTTAAAAGTGCATAATTTGAGAACGTGGTCTTGTGTACTAACTACGCCATCAATTTTGTACTCACATATACATCATTAATAGCCCCTTATTTCACTTTTATTTTACGAAATTTTCAATCCTATCGTGTGACTATTTCTATAATTGATAATTCAAAAAATCTTTTAATACTCTTAAAAACCAATTCTGACATACTAGAGATAAACGGAAAATGTAATTTTTAATCATTTTCCTTTTTTCTATCCGAAAAACAATATGCAACCCAGTTTTTTTTTACAAGCAACGTTAAAAATGTTAAATTAAAATGAATCCCTCATTTAAGAAATTGCGATGAATCGGTGATGTTTTAATGATAAAAAACCTCTGATATCAGTTTGAATTAATGATATTTTAATGAAAGTTAATAAAATTGGTTAATTTTTTGAGGAATATGGGAAGACTTGACCAAGCGCAAAATTCTATTTTTGGTCATGGCGTCTTCTATTCGATTTTTTTCAAAAATATTTTTATACTTGTTTTGATCCCTAAAGCTAATTTTAAAAGTTTAGAATGAAAAATCCTTTTCTTACAGAAAATATTACGTGATTAATTAATGTACTAATATACCATCTTAATCATTGTGAAGCAGCGAAATGATTTTACGTAAATTGGAACGTTGGAATAGTTACTACTAGAATTTGCATGACATTGAACGCAATAACAAATGTTGGGGAGACTTGACCAAGATTTTATGGGGAGACTTGACCAAGTGGCAATTAGTTGAAGAAAGATACGAAATTCCTGATATTTATTATGCTTTGGTATCTACTGTTAATGTTAATCACGCCATAAAAATATTCCACCTCAAACATAAGTCTTTATATTTTAGTATTAGTAAACAAAGTAAGCGATAGTATCTCGTGACGAAATTTATCAAATGCATATATTTATATTTTTTCTGCTACCTAAGGATCTCGACAATATAGGAAAAAATAATAACAGTATGTTTTATGTCAAGATTTTTTGTTATGATTTTTCAAAATTCTCTTGGTCAAGTCTCTCCACGCCTTGGTCAAGTCTCCCCGCAGTGGGGAGACTTGGCCAAATAAAATTATCACAGAAAAACTTTTGTAACTTTTCAAAAATTAAATCAAAAATTCTCCAAAAAATCATGAAGACGCACAATAACTTTGCACATTATATCACAAGGACTTTTGAGGGATTGAAGGCTATTTTAGAGATTTATGCAGTTTTTGCTGAAAATCTGGTCAAGTCTCCCCATGTTCACCTATCGAATTCAAAAAGTGTAAAAAGTAGCTCCCAGCTAGTCCACATACAAAAAAAATGAATTTTATCGTTGACGTAATTGCAAACATGACACAATTTAACAAACCGTACACACTTAGAAAAAATGAAAATTACATTTGACGTAAACAACATTGCGACGTATTTTGCTGTCTAATAATGGAATTTTACATGCTTTTACATGTAAAATAAAATATTGTGTCTCTTTTGGTGTAGAACTCGGTAGAATGGAGATGGAAAATTGTGAACAAAGCGCATTTTTACATGTTCTTGAATGTAATGTGCTCCTTTCATATGCATCTTGCGAGATGTAAATATTGTTAAGTGTGTAATTCACGAAATGACGAAACATAACCGTGTTCCGTTCAATTTTACATGAAAAATATACTTTACATGCGCAGTGACATTCAATTGTGCTTATTACCGTTCAGAACAAACGCTATAAGTGGATTAAAATTACGTGATTTACGAAATTCAACGCCATGTAAAATTAAAATTAAACGTAAAACTATGCCATTTTTCATGCTCGTATATGTCATGGTAAGGAGACGTAAATTTACATTATTTTTTCTAGGTGTGCATATATAATATTTTATAACGCTAATGAACAACTTTTTTATTTGTGAAATGTTGTTATAGTACTGCTGATTGATTTTTATGCAGATCTAAAACACGGTGCGGAAAAACTGCCTTTTTCGTTCGCGATTTTTGCCCCATTCTTTGTTCAACCTTAAAGGAGTTATAACTCGTCAAAATAGAAAAATTGATAAAAAAAAGTGCACAAAGAAGCCCCGCCTGACGGTACTGTTACAATCTGAAGCAACCCAACTGCATCGAAAGTTTTTCTATTTCCCAAAATGATAAAACTAAAAGAATACTGCATTCGGTCAGCCTTCTATATAAGGATTAATGTATCATTTTTATTGGCAGTCACTGATTTGCTTTTGTTCTTCTTTCATACATTAAATATACTGCAAAGTGAACGAATCAGTAGGTCAGTTTAGTAGAATAAACTTCACTGTTTCCAAAATATATTCAGTCAAATTCAGTGTGTCGAAAATATGTTTGGAGCGCTGTCCAAATTAGTGTGGAAGTTAAGTTTTTTAAGTTAAAAAAAGTTTAAAATCCTGCTGCCCTGTTGGTACACACGAAAAATTCAATACCACCCAAAAGTATGTTAGTTGAAGACCAGTATATGAAATGTACCAGCTACAGTTATACCGCTAAAAAGCTCAGAATTGTTAAAACTTGCGATAAAAGCTCAAAGCAATAAACGTTGAAATCGTTGGAAATGAACTTAAGTTGAAATCCATCTATTATACTTTAATTGGAAATGAGCCTACATATTTACTAATGTTTTCGCGGCAGAAACTAACTCAGTTTCGGACTTAACTGTTGTCAAACCTTTTGTTTGAAGCTATAGCTATAGCGTATACGTTATAACCCATGTTCTGCGCCACTGAACTGAAAACTGGGTTGGATTCTAAATTCAAATATATGTCGGGTTCGCTCACACAACCGCTGTTTTTCGAGAACCCAACTCAGCTTTATTGAAAACGTTTGTTTAAAGCAACTAACCTGAGTTAGTTTCTAGGTTCACAATCAATAAAGGCTAGTTCGGGAAATGGGTCACGGGATTTGATCAGGAAAAATTCCTGCCGATATCTCTCCTAACTGTCAAACCAAAAACACTGCTGCTTCTTAAAAATACAAACAGTTTTAAAACTTGCAGCGAATTGCAAACCTTATAAAAATACTTTTTTCCCGTCGGAAACAATTTGTGTTGAATTGTTCCCGGCCGGATTTCTGTGTGTAGAGTTTTAAAATCCGGTGATGTTTCCCACAGTTGGGTTTACACTACAGGAAACTGTCATTTTTATGTAGACTCATTTCCCGTCACGGGATTTGAAATCGCGAGCTCCATTCGAAATACACATAGACCCAAATCCCGTGACACGTTTTCCGAACTGTAAACTAGCCTTAAGCCTTACTTCACCATTGCTTAACTTTCAAACCGGAGTGAAAAAATCAAACATACATTCGCCTTGAACTACATTCAAATAGTATTACATGTGGCCATCTCATGAAACAGCTAATTTTCCCCGTATTAATGTAATTAATTATTTGACGGACTACATAACACATCAGTATTTTAAGGTATATTAGGAACGATTCATAAATTACGTAACACTTTTAGGGGGTGAAGGGGAACGACAAAATGTGACATCACAGAGAACAGACGTCCATCTTCAGCATTCAACTTGCGTAAAATCTCTAACGGTTTCGAAGGTAGTTGGGATATCCAAACCAGGTGCGCTACTGTCGTCATGTTTTTTGTGGCTGAGTTCGACAGAATTGACAGCGGTTATTCCTCTACCCAGTCAAACTAGTCCGGAACCGGTTCAGACTTCCAGCATGAATTTCAGCTCAAATGCATCAACCGATAGAGACGGAATCGGTTGTTTTCTTTGAGCAACATTCCATACTGAATCCATTCAGGATTTCGAACCGGTTCCGGAATGGATTTGACGGATAGTTGGGATAGGTTGGTGTGGCGGCGCTAGTGTTTATCGTATATTAATTCAAATGTTTACACACGTTTTTTAAATATTTTTGGTCGGTCATGGATGTCTGTTCTCTGTGGTGACATGTTGTGGAATATGGATGAGGGAGAGTAAATTAAAACGTTCCGTAACAGGTTTTGACTGAAGAAACGATTTTTAAGGAATTTGGAGGTGGAGTAAATTTTGGACAATTTTTGCGTTGCGTCATTTATGAATGGACCCTTATATTCAACACCTTTCCATAACTCTTTGAAATCATTTCGCAATAAAATATACAAGTGCACTTAAGTAATTATGCATGGGATGGCATGCATCTAAAAAAAAGGAGGCCGATGACTGCCACGATTCACGATTGAATCTACTTAGATAAAACTGGAAATTCAAGTAGTTTTTAAATGTAGTTACAACCGGAACTAGAATTGAATTCAAGTATTTTTCGTGGAAAGTAATACTTCAATAATTTTATTTTCGACAATTTCTAATTAAAACAAAAATGAACGCGATAGATATCAATATAATTCGAATTCGATGTCCTGTTCAACCTATACTAATTTAAACGCAAAACCTCAAATTAATGCAAGGGTCCTTTATTTAAAGGACATGTACTTAATTTAGTTGATTTTGGAAAGTGTCCTTTATTTTACCACAAAAGTCCTTAACTTTAGTTTCAAACCTAAACATATTTCAACATTTTTTAGACCAAGTTTATTTCTAGAAAAATAAACTTTTAAATCATAATTTTAATTGGTCATTTTCTTCCAGTAGGGTTGGAAGAAAATAACCAATAAAAATATGAAAAAGGGTCTCTTTTTAGGAATAAACATGATCTGAAAATTTTTGAAATATGTATAGGTTTGAAACTAAAATTAAGGATAATAAAGGACGCTTTTGTCGATAACATTATTTACATGTATGCCTGACTCAAAGCAAACAAAAACACAAAATAAATCCTGCTTCACTTAGAATTCGGATGAGATTATTTATTCTGTATCGGCGCATCTACTCGTCGGATTAAGAATGTAGTGAGAGCTATTTGTTTGGAAAATAATAAAACCTAGCCAAATCTAGCCAAATTTTCAATGGACCTTCTCTAGGTACTGTTGCATATGCAGCTTCGAGTGTATCGTTTTCTCGGGAATGAAAAACTTAGTTTGGAGTCCGCAGCTGCAGAGTACTTGCCAGATCATCGGTTTATGGGCAGATTTAAGCCGAGAAAACAAGCTTGAATATGCTGGGCACCCAGGGTTGCAGCCAGATAAAACTTCTCTGACAGCCTGCAGATACGGGTTTTCGATGTGGGTGTAGACAGGACAAATTCACATCTTCCATCTAGCACAACTTTTTACTGATCGTATTAAGACGAACCTTTCACCGCTGAAACTGAAACACATGTATTTTCCCAACAAATCACTGTTAGAACTTTTCCAATCCAACCACTAGAGGTGCTGCTATACAATCAGTAATGTGTCCGAATTCTAATTACAACAGGCTTTAACATTCAATGCAATATCGTCGCTGTTGTGCTATCTTATGACAAAGGCCATTTTGGGGTAAACTGAATTAGATATACCACATGACATGTCTAAAAAATCTCTACAAAGTGGCTTTCAGAATTTTGACATTCTGTTAAATTACTGAGATATAGCGAGAAACGTGTTTAGAAATGTTTATTTTTTCCCTTGCTTGCTGTGTCGGGGGATTGGCTCAAGTTATCTTGATGTATAAACTGTGTTTATTGTTTGTTTATTTGTTGTACCGTCACCAACAGACCCCTTGGCCCCAATGGTGGTTACTTAAACTAATTACATTTCAGAATACGAATAATTTTAGTTTTTATCGAATTCCTTGTCAGGTTGAAGTCAAACGCCGTCGCCACACTGTTAAACACACGCTGGAGTCCGGTAACAGCGCCCTGGCGCCCATAGTTAGTTCTCCTGAATGGGACTCGCAGAAGAGAGTTATTGCGCAGAGCTCGAACGCGAGCTTGAAGATCGAGGCGTCCGAGGATTGTAGGGCAATCCACCCTGGCAGACAGTAAGTCCGAGACGAACAGGGCTCGAGAGCAGTCCCTCCGGATGCTTAGAGTATCGAGCTGTATTAACTGACAACGGTTTTCGTAGCTCGGCAGCTGAAATCTGTTTTGCCAAGGAAGATGTCGGAGTGCAAAGCGTATGAACCGGCGTTGGACGGCCTCGATTCTGTCGACACCGTTCTGGTAGTAAGGGTTCCAAACAGCAGAACAATATTCCAGTGTTGAGCGAACCAGCGCACAATAGAGAGATTTTAAACAGTATACGTCCTTAAAGTTTTTCGCTATTCGAAAGATGAACCCAAGCTGTCTTGAAGCCTTATCCACAATGGATGATGTATGTGGTTTGAACGTTAGTGCCGAATCCATGATGACTCCGAGATCCTTGACGTTAGAGTGTCTTGGAATACTCGAGTCGAAGAGATGGTAGTTAAACTGAATCGGATGGCGTTTCCGCGTGAACGTAACGATTGAGCATTTGCTCGGGTTTAAAACCATTCTGTTTAGATCACACCACGTACTAAAGCTGTCCAATTCCCTCTGAAGAAGCTCGGCATCGGTTTTATCCCGTATTTGTTGAAAAATTTTCATGTCGTCGGCAAAAGAAAGGCGGGGTCCTTGTAATTTGATGTTGACGTCATTAAAGTAGAGGAGGAATATCACTGGACCGAGATGGCTTCCTTGTGGGATACCGGATGTAGCGAAGAATGGTGTAGATAGACAGTCCTTAATGCTGATTTGGAGCTGCCTTCCTTCGAGGTAGGAACGAAACCAGCGCAGAAGTTGTCCATGAATACCGAGTTTGTCCAGCTTCGCTATTGCGATATCATGATTGATTTTGTCGAAGGCCGCAGATAGATCCATGTAAATAGCATCGGTTTGCAATCCGTCAGCGAATCCATCCATTGCATATGTTGTGAACGAGAGCAGGTTAGTCGTTGTCGATCGTTTAGGCATAAATCCGTGTTGATCGTCTGCAATGTAGTGTTTGCAGTGAAAGAAAAGAGGGTCTAAGACAACCAGCTCGAATAGTTTTGATACTGCACTTAAACACGAGATTCCTCGATAATTGTCAATGTTCGATTTGTTTCCTTTTTTGTGAACTGGAAACATGTGCGCTGCTTTCCAGCAGGAAGGGAATATTCCAGTATTGAGTGATAGCACAAAGACTCGCCGAAGTGGTTCAAGAAGCCCGCTGATGCACTTTTTGACAAAAATCGAAGGAACGCCATCTGGACCCGGGGAACTAGATGCTTTCAGCTTGGAATTTGCTGCAAGAATGGCAGCATTATCGACACAAATTCGGTTGATGGTTCGTCCTAGAGAAGGAGTTAGATTTGAAGCGGCAGCGACTTGTTGTGGGGAAAGGTTCTCGTCGGAAAAAAAGCTTGAAAATTTGTCGGAAAACAATTGGCAAATTTCCTTAGTGTCGGTGCCTAAAACTCCATTTAATGACATACAAGATGGTAACCCGGATTCTTTTCGCTGCTCGTTCACATATTTCCAAAACGACTTGGGCTTGGATTTCAGTTGACGTTCGACGTTTCGCTGATATCTAAAAAAGGCACGTCTGCTTTGCTGTTTGTATTCGTGGTTGAGTTGAAAGTAGTGGTTTCGTAATGCAAGTGTCTTATGCTTCGAGAACTTTTTAAATGCGGCTCGTTTGGCAGTTTTTAATCGTCTAAGCACTGTTGATTGCCAGGGAGGGTGTTGATTTGTGCTGACTGTTCGTTTTGGCACATGACGGTCGATTAGGTAGTTAAGAATATTAGAAAACGTCATCGCTGCTTCGTTCGCGTCATCATTGTTAAGATTTTCGTCCCAATTTATATCCAACAGCGTGCTAACGATGCTGTCGTAGTCAGCGTTTTTAAAATCGTAGACGATAGAGCTTGAGACGTCTTCAAAACTCACTCCTAGGTTACCAGCGAGTACAAGATGTAGTGGGGGATGATGGCGCACATGCTGGACTAAAGGTGTCGGTGCGGCGCAGCAGTACGGAGCGTAGTCCCGGGCACTTACAAAGCAGAGGTCCAATGTACGTCCGTTCTCGTTGATGATATTATTAATTTGCCGAAGAGTTGCGCTACTGTAGTTGTCCAAGATACAACTGGCATTGTTGATAAGCACAGATTTTTCGATATCCAATCGTAGAAATCCGTTACTTGCTGGGCACCAGGTCAAGCCAGGTAAGTTAAAGTCGCCCAGTATAACAATATCATCAGATGGGGCAGCGATCGAGGTGATGAAAGAAACGGAGGAAAGATGTACATCGATCAGGCTGTAATCACGAATTCGGTCAGGTGGAAAATACACGACACACAGGAAGAGATTGCGATCGGCAAGTTTCACTGATATCCACACTTGCTCGGAGCTCTCCCACCGCTCATCGTTGATCACTCGGGCTTTTATACCATGGCGAACGGCGATGAGTACACCACCACCTGATGTCTTGCGGCTGTTGAGGGCATTGCGATCACAGCGGAAGACATCAAATGTTGAACCAAACACCTGGTGAGACAGAGTACGGTTGTTGAGCCACGTCTCGGTTAAGGCGATGACGTCATAACAGCAGCCCGTGGTCGCGAGCAAATAGCTGTCCGTTGATGAATTTAAGCCACCAACATTCTGGTAGTAAATCTCGATGTTATTGGATGACGGATCAGGTTCTGCAGAGGGCGAATCAACTGCATCGCGCTCCAGAATGCAGCGATCATCATCGGCGACAGAAATAGTTGACATCTCGTCACAAGATGTTAGAGCAAAAGGCAAATTACTGGAAGCGAAGAATACATCAGCGCTTGAAGTGTTCGGATCAGATGTATACTTGCCATTTGTGGCGGGTTGGAAGACCCTTTCACCCATCCCACACACAGGACCGGGACGACTGATGATCGCTGGCTGCAATTGCTCGACTGTGGCGGGGGGCTCGAGGGCTTCCATAGTGCCAACTGCGGTGCGTCCCAGTATGCGTTGAACCCCGATGGAGCGATGCGGAGAGCAGGAACGGGACGGTAGTAGCTTACGGCGAGTGTTGGACGATGAACTAGAAGCGTGAATCGGTTTAACCGTTGTATCGTTACAATTTGTATAATACTTGCCGAGAAAGGCGGCTTGGAAGACCCCTTCTCCACCCACACATACAGGACCGGGACGACTGCTGAACGCTGGCTGCAAGGGCTCGACTGTAGCGGGGGGATCGAGGGCTTCCATTGTACCAACTGCATTGCGTCCCAGTATGCGATCAGCGTCGACACTCCTTCACAATGGCGGTGTAGCTTGGTATAGTGGCATTGCCAATCGTTGCGGAGTCCTCTGTAGGGTTGATGGGCCGGGTGTAAAACTATCTGAGAAATACAATGGCATAATAATTTTCAAAACAAAAATACACGAATGGTGAGAAAAATGCAGTAGAAGTTTTAATTTGGAAATATAACATATTTGGCAACACTGTAACCAAAAATAACTATTTTTCTAGATTCCCTGACTCATTTCCTTCAAAATCTCACCGATTGGTTATAGACCGAATGAAGCCAAAAATATGAATAAAAGTTGACAATTGATGCTTCATTTGTACGGAAAATTTTCTTATTTCTAACAAAATTATATAAATTTTGTCATCACACCTATGACACGTGTAAGTACGCCTTTTGTTTACATTTCGCAATATACTCAACCGATCTTCGTAATATTTGAAAGGGTAAGAACAGAATAGAAAGAAGCATCAATTGTCTACTTTCAATTTCCACCATTTATAAGTTTCAAGATATTCAATCTCAAATTTAAAAAATCGTTTTTCTAGAAATGTGATAAATGGCCCTTGTTACAAGATAGCACAACAGCGACGAATTGGCTCTCAGCCAATTTGGTAACCCTCGCTGGCTCCAAAAGGGTAAAACCCACACTTTTATTCTTTTACAAGAAACGAGAATCCTAAAATAGCAGTTCAATGCCGTAATTAAGAACTGTTTAACATTGCAGATATCCTGGTTTAACAAATATCAACATTTTTGAAGTAAACTTTGAACGGGAAAAATATTTTTGACTATCTAAAAACGGATATTTTGAAAACGTTACCAGTCCACCGTCGAGTCGGCTCCTAGTGCCATCAGATTAGAACAAAATAGGAAAAGTCTAGATACCGGACCAACTTTTCTCCAATTCACGTGGCGAAAAGCCACTCGGAACTGTATACGCCAGATTATCACTGAAATTAGATTAATAAAGATAGTCTTGTTGCCTACCACTTTGCTAAAGACTACAAATGAATCAGATTTTGTTAGAATAACTTATTAAATTTTTAACGCGGTGATATCTCAGTCACTTTTGCATGGAGGCTAATACTGCATAATGGTATATACGAAAAGAAATGTTTAGAGTTGAATAAAATGTTTGGAACAATTAATTTCTAACCCCTCTAATGTTTTCGCCTCTTGGTGATAAAATGCAAAATTAAAATTTTCTAGTCAACATGACTTATTATTCATACTTATAATTATTCCAAACCAAGTGTGCAACTGCACCCAATCATATTATCACAAAAATAAGTGGATGGGTTTCACCACCATGCACTATTAGGCACCATGGATAACAAGCTTTGACATTGTGTGAAAAATTTAATAAATTCTCCTAACCAAGCTGGATTGATCTGTAGCCTTCTGCAAACTAATAATGAATAATTTTTGAAAGTGTTATTACCGTTGTTAATTACACGATGCTACAGTGATTTTGTACTTTTCAAGTGATTGTTGTATAGGTTGTAGATCTCATCAAATGCAACACAAAATCATGTATGAAAAATGTTGTATACCCTCAAAATCTTGATTTAGGGTGATGTGCCTATTATGGCAATAGATCCTATTGTGACCCTATTTCATACCTCTTGGTTTCGAACCAAGCATATGAGGTAATGACAATATCGATTTGGCAAAGAGGAGCTCAAGCTATATTCTTTATTTGTATTGCACATATTTGTTTAATACTATCCTCTAAATGCATTAAAGTAAAGTAATCGGCTGAAAAATGCAGAATGATTCGTTTTACAAATCACGCGCTGGCGTGGATCTGGATACCTAGTTAGAATCGATGCAAATGGAATACAAGGCATTGCGTTTCAACTAGATTGTTTTTCGATGAGGTGAAAATCGGCCCGTCCAGGAGGCGATAATTGGATCGTTGAGGTGAGAATAGATGCACAGAATAGAATATTTATTTTCATTTATGTTGAAAATAGAGACAATTCTGATAAATAGGCATTATATAAATGTTTAAGAAACAGTACACTGATACTTTATTCTGAGAAAGGTTATAGGTAAGATAGCTTCTTTTAAAGTTGTTCAAAAAATAGTGCGACCCTCTCCCTAATGGTGCCAAAAAGGCTCATCACCCTATATAAAAAAACTATTTTTCGGAACTCGGTTGAAATATTACACCGTAGATTTTTTTTGGTGCCGAAGCGCCTCAAAAAAATTCTATGCGGTAATATTTCAACCGATTTCTAACCTTTTTGAGTATTCTGGAAAGAAGAAGAAATGACCTTTCCTAGGGTATGTTATGTTATTTTCTTTGGCAAAAATATTGTTTTGGAACAGCAATATGAAAACAATCTTAATTTTGCGATTTTTTCATAAAAATTATAAAAATTGCTCAACATACTTCTAAACAAGCGTCTATGCTTCAATAAAAATTTAGAAAGAAAATTTTATCCCACATCTAACGACCTATTTATGATCAAAATCGGTTGAAAAATGATAGTTATTATTTTTTTCCAAATTAGAAACTAATATCTCTGTCATTTTTCAACCGATCTTGATCACGAATAGATCGTTGGATGCGGAATTCAATGTAGTATTTAAAAATACACTTAGAGAGTTGAAAATTGGTTGAAAAATTACCGCGTAGAAAATATTTTACTGCCGAAAGTCCGGAAAAATAGTTTTTTGTTCTATAAGTCAAGATTTTGAGGGTATATTAAATTGATCAAACGTGGTTTTGTTTTGTATTTGACCAAACCTTTAAGAGATCACTTTAAAATTACTTTCAATTATTTTTTATTTTGTAGCACCGCGTTATTTGTATGATTTATTCTTCACCATTCTACACATTTGAAATTAAAATAAACTTCTAATAAAGAATTCCTTCGTCCAAATCATTATTAGTTTTAGATCCAGATACTAGTTTCTTTGCGAGAGTTTTTGCATAAATTTTGTTTGACGTATGGTACTCACAAAATTATACAATCGCGGAATTCCGACTATGAGATCAATTTTAATATCAATATATTTGCCAAAAATCCCCATCATGCGTAACATATTATATTTTTAAACTTAGAAGTATTAGAAAAATAATTTTTCATTATATTCAGTTAACTTAATCAGCATTAATTGATGTTTTCTTTATTTTTAAGGGGGCGTCTGGTGTAAATGGCTCAAATCGAAAGTAATCTTGTTTTACGATTTTGAAGGTAAGCAACAATGAAGTGTGAAGCTTTATTTATACATTCATAATGTACGGAAAACATGATAAGGACATGATAAGGTTTTTCTATTTTTTTGGTTCATTAAGTAACTACAAGTCTAAGTTTTAAAAATCTTATTGAATTTCTTATTTCAGACGATTTTATCAACAGTTATCAACCAGTCTATCTTCTGACCTCGAACAAAGTAGAAGCGAAAAATTGCTACGCTATAGCAGGCTATAGGCACCAGTGAAGCCTTTTGTTCTATATCAGTGCATAAACAATATTGTATCGTTGCCCCGGCTGCGGAGTGAAATGAGTTTTTCAAATGAAACAAAAGTGCCCGTGCCCGATTTCGAACATTTTTTATAAAACTCGTGTTAAACCCACAGTTCAGTAAGCGGAAAAAATAGTTAAAGATAAAATGGAGCTTAATCTCGCTGAAGTTACCTACATTCAGCTACATCACGTAAAAACTGTGTTTTGATCACGTTTAGTAGCTTAGCACAGGCCGAAAACTTCTTTGCAAAGAACAACATGCAACACGAGGTCGAATTTAATGACACCAGAATCATATATGGAAAACGACATGGTGGACGTGCGTATCCATGCGCGCACTAAGGATGATTACATCAAACGAATCATGTCACAATATGGAGAAGTAGAATTTATTACGAATGACACCTAGAGAAATTTTTTCACCGGCATTCCCAACGGCGTTCGTATTGTGAGAATGCGAGTGACTAAACCAATACCTTCTTACATGAATATCGATTGCAAATCACCGAAGGAAGGCGTGACCTATAAGCAAACAACGCTAATCACATATCCCGAGCAGGCCCCAACATGCCAATTCTGTAACCATACAGCCTACTACGGAAAAACATGCGTCGAAGCAACTAGTCAAAACTCATCTACTACAGCAAACTCTACCAAGCTGCCACCGACGCTTACAGATAAACCAAAAACAACGATCCAATTAACCAATAATACAGGTACAACGACCACGAGAACCGCTCCTAAACCAACTAGCATCGCCAACAAAGAAGCAAATTCCGATGAAGACGGATTTACAACAGTGACCCGTAAGAACAAGAAACAAATAAGAACATCTGATCATGAAAACAAGAAAGCAGTACCGATGATGACATGACGGGAACAATAACGCGAGAGAAGGCAGACTGGGGGGTTTTAGAGACATTCTAACACCATACATCCTTCGGCAAAGTTATTCAGAATATCCTGGACTATACTTTTATCTAACTAGTTGCATACTGCAGAAAAATTGTAATCTGTGGAATTGAAAATGCAAAAAGTAGGTTTTCTCATACTAATTTCCATACAAATTTCAAACGCAATGCGCTACGCCGGGTCAAAAGCAATCGACTCCATATTTTGCACAGTTACTGGGGACCCCAAATGGAACCAAAAAAGTGCTGTGCTAAAAAAGTGATTATTTTCCCCACCCTAACCCTTATTCATCTTATCATTTTAGCTAATGCCATGAATGGAGATAGCAGACACTACTCTAACTAATGTGATCTAATGGATGGTGTTGAGATGAATTAGGGTACAGTAACCCTTCGTAGGATTTTATTTTTTCATTGCGTAGGTTACTTTTTAATATGTAATTTTGTGTCAATTTTTAACACATTTTCAGAGTTGTTTCTACTAAATTATGTGCCATTTCGTGAAAAAGAAAAATATGGAAAAAAAATCCTACGTACGTCGCTTGTTATTGTTCTAATAAATCGAAAAAACTTTGGTTTTTGACTTCAGCTCAAAAATGACGGGAACTAATTTTCCACCCTTCTAATGCTGATTTCGTTTCCAAATCAGAGTTGCTCTAGGTTCGCTTGGAGCTGTCACTTTTATATGAACACTGTAAACATTAGAGCGAACCTAGGGCGACTCGATTCTTAAACCGAAAACAGTATAAAATAACTCGACGGCGGGAAAATACTGCGCAGCCGCTATTTTGTGATGAAATTGCTTGAAAACATTATTTTTTGTACATTTCAATTAATACCATTTTAAATGATTTCCATTCATCTCTTCATTGCGTAAAGAAATAATTCCACAATATTCATATTTTTTTCGTGCTCTACAGCGGTGCAACCCCTGAAAACAAGAGAATAGAAACATGTCCACCGAGATTACTCGAAAATCTAGAGGTTCAATACTAACAATTGGTCCAGTAACCTTGTTTTGGACAGTTAATAAGCCCTACATCGAAAAACAGCAAGCCGAGAAAAACCGCTACTCAAGATATACTTTTTCATTGAGCCTTATGAATTAGACAACCTTGTTTTAGTATTTTTCTAAAAGTAGCTTTAATTGCGTTTCGGAGTGGGAAGGTTATTTGACAAAAATGCGAATGGAACTGTTACATTTGGTCGGTGTTAGGTCAGACCGGACTAAGTGACAGTGCATTGATTTCGAGAAAAACGCGTTTAAAGTTTGAATCGCAGCATCCTTTACATTATAATTGGAAAATAATTTTTACCATAATTCTTGTTTATTGTTTCATATTTCAAATCTGGTAAAGGTGGAATGTAGATGAAGAAATTCTTTATCCAGTGCTATCATTAACTCATTTTTTGATGTTTTGCGACTTGGTCCGGTCTGACTTAACACCGACCAATTAAGCTAATTTAAAAAAAAATCGATTTTTATCCACCACACCAGACATATAAAAATTAGGGGGCTTCCTTTAAAACCTTCTGCTATTATCCCCAAAGCAACACGATGACTTTTTTAGTACGCTAATTGGACACGGCACGCTACGTTAGATTGAAAGTGCCTGTTATTATTTATTTTTACATTTTTACATTTCTTACAATCGAAATGTATAGAATTCGCTCAAACTTTTAAGATTTTTTCCGAGGCCTGGAGGGCCGAGTCTTATATACCAATCGACTCAGCTCGACGATTTGTCTCTGTGTGTGTATGTGTGTGTGTAATGGACAAACTCTCATTCGTGTTTTTCAGCAATGGCTGAACCGATCTTATCCAAACCAATTGTAAATGAAAGACCTATCACCCAGACAGAACGCTATTAATTTGTTTTTGATTCTGATGTTTAGTTTCCAAGATATGAATGCTGTAAGTAAAAATGGTGTTTTTGCGGTTTTTTAAAATTATCTGCCGAAATTAACGACGCACACTTTATATATTTTTAGAAAGATTATACGAATACCTTTCGAACGAGCTATGTTGAATTCAAAAGAGATATTTAACATTAAATACGGACGAAAGATTTTTATAATTTCCCATAGCCAGAAACAGGACCAAAAAATGAAATCTATTATTAACGCCAAAACGGCAAATTTTAGGTCAATAGTATCTTCGGAGAATTTATTGGATGCAATATGCCCTTTCTTTTGGTATTGTGATTTTACTAATTAATCCCCCTATGGGTGAGATATATAAATTTTCTTGGAAGTGATTGTATTGAGATGGTTGCCTTCAGCTAATTTGTAGCTCTTAATTTTGCGAATAGCTATACTGAAGACATCAAATATCTATTTTGAATACTTTAAAAGTTATGGCTTGTTGTTTGTGGATTACCCTTTGTCCCCTATTTATCGTTCAATATAGCTATAATACATTCAAATAAGCCAAATATTATTTCGATAAAACAAATTTCATGCTTCATTTTTCTATCTAAAACCGCTAGAAATAACCACCGAAAAATTCCAAATCGTCTATATGGAACTGGAACACTTATCGGTTCAAAAAATTTCATTTGCGCGAACTTTCTGACTGCAAATTTATAACCATTGAATCGATCTTAAACATATCTCGGAAAATAAAAGAGAAATAACTCCAAGCAGCGTTGTAGCCAAGAGGAGGCTTTGGAGCTTAATTGAAGTTAAACATTTATTGATGCTGTCCGATTTAATTCTATATTACAATGATAACCTGTTGTTTTAAACATTATGAGGACCTTTCAAAAATTGTGGGAATGGGATCCTGATCTGTAAATGATCTATTGGTCCATTCAAGAGATCTGAAATCAATCATAAGCCTCAGATTTCCTATCATATTGAGCTCATTTTTGAAGGGATGTACTGTAATATGGATTAGCGTCTTTTTAATAGGAAGCGAAAGTAGGAAGTCTTTGAAACATAGAGCTGCTTACCGAAAAATTGCATAACTTTCAACATTTGTTGAAAATGTTTTTATTTTGAGAATACGTCGAGTTGAGACGAAAATGTAATATGATTAATAACGAGAATAACACTTTCCGAAAGTATGGAAATTTATGAAAATGGCGTTGCCGTTCGACTCTAGCAGATCCTGATCGATTTTTGTTAGCTTTTGATTTTTGTTCTATTATTAATTATATGAAAAGGTATAAAAAATACTCGAAAACAGTAATTTAAGGTCACATAATTTTGAAACCGCCAATTTCGGAGGTTTCATATCTTTGATGAATTATACAAACGTTGAACTACACGTCATCTGATAAAATAATGTTGGCGTTATATCCTCCAAGCAGTATTCATGAAGAATCTACTCTTCAAACAAATTTTGTTCCAGACTTGATGTTTTCAGCAAAATTTTGCTATTACAAATCACTTTGTTGAAGACATGAAGGCTCCATGTGTTCAGGGTATTAACATATTTTAGGCTATCTGTATTTGCTTTTAAAATAAAGTATTATGATTTTCCTATTTACGATAAATCTTTGCTACCGTTATAAATGACAAAATTTACATTTTTTCCAAAGCTTGAGTTTGTAAAACTCACAATAGAAATTTATCTTAGAAAAAAATAGATTAAATATCATTTTATAACTTGATATACTCCTAACAAGTAATATTCATGCCTGCAGTAAAGTTGTTTTAAATGAAAATCTCAACAAATTCGCTAAAGACAGGAACTCTGTTACAATTTTTTGACAGATTGATTATCCATAATTTTAAAACTTCAAAGATGACGGTTTCGGAATTATGCCATTTGGATAGTAAGCTCGAACCGAATTTTTTGCTACGCCGCTTACTTCAAGCGAGTAGAAACAAAGTCATTCTACAGTCGTCCACCAGAAACTTCTTCAAATACTGCCTATATATTATAATATATTGAAGACTCGACAAGATTTGATCAGTCACCCTTATACTAAAATATGTTTGATGTGCTCTAGTTGACGGACAAGGCTGAGTTCGAGTAAATCCTTTCTTGAGCATGTTTTCCTTATCTTAAAGATCTTAAAGAGCAGAAATAAAAACATCATTTTTTACTGGTCTTTACTGTATACATTATTAGATACATCCCATTTTTTGAGGATATTTTTTTCAATTGCATCGAACTACACCAAATTTTTGATAGTTTTCAAGGAGTTATTTTATCGACTTCTTCTAAAATTCGGCAAACCTATTCCCATTCGTGCGATAGTTTATGTTAAAAGGATTTATATGTTGCAGACGGAGAAAATACAGAAACTTGCAGCTTTTTTCCTGAACAATATTACAAAAGTTTACTAAACAACTTTCCCAAATAAGGTTGAGAAAATTATAAGGTATATGAAAATCTATTGGGATTAGCGATAATAATTCAATTCAAAGATACTGCTGGGAAGTCACTTTTGCACGCATGCACTTCAGAGGAAGCGTGATATCAAGAGCTGAAATTTTAGTGCTTAGTTCTCAGTTGCTTTGGAAATTTGACTAAACGCTATTGAGAGTATGAACATCAAACCGATTAAAAAAAATAGATTTTTTTTGGCTTAGCACAACATATGTAACCGCTTTAGGAAAATTCAATATTCCTTACACAATGCATTGATTGAAGACTTTAGGTTTAGCCTTTAGGTTTAGCCTTTGAGATTTCTAGCACTGATATTGTCGTACACTTATTGGAGCGATTCTCTGAGTCCTGCCACTATCCCATGTAGTATGTGTTATCAAAAACATCGTGAAGCATCAAGTTCTAAATGTTGTCAATCGATACAATACCCGAAGAAAGTGAAGAAGAGAAGAATTTAAAGAAATGTCTCATCACACTGTTAGGTGGATTAAAATCGTATTTGTTTTGCATTTTATGTTTCTTTAAATAAGATGTTTGAAATTTCAATTGTTTTAAGTGGAATATTTTTATAGCTTATAACTAGCAGTATAGCTCGATATACATATATCATTTGATATTACAGGCCATTATACAACCAAAAATAGACGTGACTTTCGCTTATCATATTGCATACATTTTATTTATTTATTTTTATTAATTTTCAATTACACTAAACAACAAACCTCATACAACTAATATATAAATAAATAAATAAATGTACATTTAGCAATCATGTATCGGTTTACAGCTAACCTAATCAATATCCAGTTTCCGGAAGTTGCCTTCAACACCAAATATTTCACCAGCAGTTTTTGGTTTACCAGGACGTTTGCCTTCGTCTACGCGACGAGTTTTCTCCTCATCCAGAAAGTAATCTTTAACTTCCATGAGACGTTGGTAATACCTGCCTGCAATAGACAGTTTAATACCTTTTCAGTTACTACACGACGAATCATACCTGTCAATATATCACTACTTTCACACTCGCCACCACAATCCTTCGGCAGACAATCTTTCCCAATGTATTGAAGCATTTGTTCATTGGAAGTGTGTAAATACAATATATCAAGCAATTCCTTCTTCATAAACGGTTTCAACAGTGCAAGTATAGTGTCCATAAATGGGACAATATTGGTGAAATGGAGACCCTTCAACCGTATCGGCATCGCATCCTGCAGATAATACAGGAAATGCTTGATCGGCAAAACTCCCAGCCGTGCCACATGCCCGAATAGTACTCCTTTCATGTCAATTACGATTCGATACCCAGCGGCAGGTCCTTTCTCCAAAAAATGCAAATCGGTCACATAAATAATGCTGTCAAAAGAATAACTATCAGATTTAATTTTTTCTTCTAATTATACAAATCTAACAGCTTAAAAATTTCGGCCATGTCAAAATTCGTTGGATCAAAATCTTTCAAGGCGCCATAAAACACAACGCATCCCTCGTGGGTTTGCTGGGGAAATGCTAAGCCATATCTGAAAGTGTAAACCGGTATTTAATATATAGGCAATATCTAAATAAAATGTATTTGAAAGATCTGTGTCGGCATCGTGCAAATTTGAATAGTGGGGTTAATAGTGAATTTCTACTCGGAAGTGCGAAATACTTGGAGACTTCTATGATCGGTGAAGATGCAATCAAAAAGTGCACGGATAGATCTATTAATATTACATAGTATTCATTGCTTTCTTCGTTCCCGCACTCAGCATATCACGGTTTGCAAAAAACATTGGAATATGAGTTCTGCACGTGTAATAGTTCTCAATGGTTTGTTTCGTAGCTTCCATCTTAAAATAATTGGAGTGCAGGAAAAGTACAGTCTCCAACTCTGAAAAGAAAGAAAAGAGGTAAGGGTTGAAATGGGGCGGCAAATGTATTTATAATCACTGAAAATATGACCCGAATATGCGCACAACGAAATGGGATCTAGTTTGATTATTCATATAACGGATTAAAATTATTGAAAAGCTCCCTTTTTGAACCTGTTTGTTAACTTTTGTATTTTTAAGTTCACAGAGGCAGTTATATTCAGGGACCGTACACTAATTACGTAAGGCATTTTTAGAACATTCCAACCTCCCCCCCCCCCCCAGATAAGCATTCGAAAGATTTTGACGAACTCCCCCTCCCCCTACATAAGATCTTATCATGATTTTCGTAATTAAAAAATCATATTGTTAATTCATTAAATAAGATAGCGAAAACGATACTTATAGAATTATTTCAAGAAAATCCATGACAAAATTTAACTGCATTCATCTGTAATAATTTTATTTGCATCCTAGTAGAACAACTATTGGGTGATATTTATTAAAGCCAATCTGGTCCATATAATCTGCTTCGCTATATTCCACTTCCTTTGAATCTATTTTCTTGTGATGCAGAGCTCATAAGAATTTATAACCTGTTCTGACATGAATTTGTTCTGAGCTCCAACTGTGACGATTATCGTACGTATAGCTCCGACATCTTCGAATTTTCTTGAAGTAAAATACAGTTCACACTCTGGAAATATTTGGCCCACAAGATCTGTCACCATCGCATGACAGAACATACCTTGCGGTTTGAACAAAAAGTATGAATAGAAGGATATTGGACCATCAACATGAAGAGTGTCAGCACTTCTTAACTTGTAAGGCATACTGTGACCCCAGTTCCCGAACAGAACAATGTGCCACCAAGCGTCAAGAAATTGATGTAACTGCTCTAACACCATCGACAATTAACCCATTCATGCCCATGTTGTTTGTGGACAACACCGTTTTTAAACAGCTATAACTTTTGATTGAGGCGAGATTTGCTCACAAATACAAATAAGGCTCATTAATGTGATTATTGCCTTTAATTTGAGTATTAACAGTTACAAGAATCAGTTCTAGAACTGAAGTTATTGCAATTAAAAAATGAAAATGATTTGTTCATATATCTTCGTTATGGTGCAATATTATTGAAAACTGATAGAACTTAGCAATTTAGACTGTAGTTGGCTACGTTTTCCACGTAATTGGACTATTGTAATTATTCTAGGAGAATTGTATTAAGCATCGGAAGGTAAAAATTGACCAGCTTCTAGCACTGCCATGGAAGCACCTATCTTTATGAAAATAGGCTTTTCGTGTTTCTTGACCCCACCGTATTCAAGGAAAAAACCCTACATGCACTAGAAAAAAGTTGGACATGGAAGGGTTAAGACGCTCCTGACGATGGAAACAATAAACAAAATTACATAATTAATTTAACAATCATATCCTGGATGTACAATATGTGCTAATTTTGTTTGATATAGAAAATGAACGGCACAAATAATAAATAATTCTTATATAAAGAATATTTTTCTTATTGATTTTATTTTCATACTTTTTATGATATTACGTAAGAAAGAACAAACCCTCCCTCCCCCTAAGATAAGAATTTGTAAAATATTTTGAAACTCCCCCCCCCCTATGCCCTTACGTAATTAGTGTATGGCCCCTTATTTAAACATAGAACCTGAGTACCAATTTAAAGCTTAATACAAATAATATCTGAAGTATAAAATGCAATCGCGATGGTGCCATTACCCGATTGACAAGAGACAAGCCGAAGCATCCGACGACGGTTCCAGTCCTATATAAACTCAGTATAAAAACGATGCACATCCACCTAACAGTGTGACGAGACATTTTTACATTTCTTACCAATGAAAGGTATAGGATTCGCTCAAATTTTGAAAAATTCTCTCGAGGCCCGTAGGGCCGAGTCTCATCTACCAATCGACTCAGCTCGACAAAGTATATGTGTGTGTTTGTGTGTATGTAAACCATATGTCATGTAACTCTCTCTCTCTCTCTCTCTCTCTCTCTCTCTCTCTCTCTCTCTCTCTCTCTCTCTCTCTCTCTCTCTCTCTCTCTTTCTTTTCTCGCGTTCGTGGCAACTGCCATGGCTCATATTTATCTGGCTATTTCTCTACCCATTTCTAAGTTGTGTCATGAGACTTCTACTATTATCTGGTATTTTTATAATTTGTCAAAGGTTTGGGAAGACAATTTTTTTTGTTAGCTGTGTTTCTAAAAATAGTTTTTTTTTTCATTTTATTGTAGAGCAGAGCTACTCGCGGAAACAAATCTAATATTACATCCTACTTGGCAAAGAAAATATTTGTAGTCCTGCAAAATATTGGTATAATGAGAAAACTTTAACTAAGATGCAGAGATATCCCTTCGAAACACTGCACTATGGAGGGGGGGGGGGGGCTTGTGACCAAAAATCAAAAATCAAACCAACTTCAATTTATTTAAATTACATACTGAGTTTATTCACACTATAATTAAGGATATCCTTGGGTATCTCAGAAACATATTTGACTTAACTAGGTAATATAGATGTTCGACGATACGATTTTTGAAAAAAAAAATTCCATTCTGTAGTCATAATTAGAGAGGCGGTGGATAATTCAGTACACGTTTCGTTTGAGCTCTCCGTATTCTACAAGTTAATTAGCGAGTCGCTTAGCGAGGATTACAATCAAAGTTTATGAATTAGACAGATCGTTGATCTGACTACATTTTTGCCATACACATTATGACACTGATTTGTACTGAAAACTTCCAAACTACCTCTTTCATGATCAGTTTGAATAAACATATTATATTTATGGTATTGTTTTGTATGCATACGACTCATTAAAACCTGAAACGTGACATGCAAATAGCAATAAATCGAACGTCAAATGCAGCCAGGGGGTACTGTCAAATGCAGCCAGTCCATTTAAACTATGTGAGGCATAAACCCGATCAGAAACACATAACAAAAATATTTCAAAAACATATCTTGCGTTGTCACTTGTTATAATTTTCTGTTATTTTAATTACTAACGAGACCTAATTTATAACACAATTTGTTACGAAAATTGCATTCTGTTATAAACTTGTTATTTCATTCTGATCGGGAAGAGAGAATATGTCAGACGAACGATAGAATGAACAGAAAAAAGGAAAAAGAAAACATTTATCGGCAAGTCCCATCCCAGAATAAACCATGCCAGGAACGGGTATTCCCAACGAATCACCTCACATTGTATAAGGGTGACTCAAAAGAGACTCCATTGTAATCGACTGACTACAATGCTTTTGAACTATCGACAATAATGTAATCGCCAACATAACCTAGACAATTCGCACTAACTTCGATTTACTTCAATGCAAATGAATACTTTGAAATACCTACCTGTCTTATTCACGAATCGCATTCTCTCTCTCAATCATGAATCGCTCTCTCTCTCTCTCTCTCTCTCTCTCTCTCCTCTCTCTCTCTCTATCGCTCTCTGTTTAAGGGGTTTGAAAGTACATGTGGCCTTATCTAAGTTCATTATTTCCAATTATTTTCAGAAGTCTGTAACCAAAAATACAGTAGAAACAATCTTAATCTTAAACGACGCCGTTAAGCAAAGAAGGTGGAAAAAAATGAATGGAAATACTAGGAAGTACACTATGTAATAAGCCATTATTCACATCATTCATTTAATTTTATTCATTCACTGTTTTCATTTTATGCATTTAATTCATTTTTTTTCAGTTCATACAATTCATTCAGATTCTTAATTCTAAAAATCGGATTAATTTTTTCAGTTATTCATTGTATTCATTTCATCCAAATTACTAATTTGTCACAATTTAATTTATTCTATTAATTTTAATTTTAACCCTTTCATGCCCAACTTTTTTCTAGTGCATGTAGGGTTTCAAAACTATTTTTTCTTGAAAACGGTGGGATCAAGAAACAGGAAAAGCCTTTTTTCTATAAAGATAGGTGCTTCCCTTGCAGTGCTAGAAGCTATCCAACTTTTACCTTCCGATGTTCAATGCAATTTTTCTAGAATATTTATAATAGTCCAATTGTGTGGAAAACGTACCCAAAGACAGTCTTAATTGATATGTTTTATCAGTTTTCAAAAATATTGCAACATAACGAAGATATATGAAAAATTTATTTTCCGTCATAAACATAAACTGTCCCTGGCAGCACTGCTACATCGGAATCCAATCAGACTAATTGCAATAACTTCAGTTCTAGAGCTGATCCTTACAACTGTTAATACTCAAATGAAAGGCAATAGTCACATTTATTAGCCTTACTTGTTTTTGTGAAGTAATCTTGCCTCAAACAAAAGTTATAACTGTTTAAAAACGTTGTTGTCCACAAACAACATGGGCATGAATGGGTTAATCAAATCGAAGGCCAAACCAAATCCCCTATAAAACAAACGAACAAATCACAAATTATTTGTTAATAAAATATCTAAAATCTTCAATCATTGCATTAAGTAGGGAAATCTAAATTTTTCAAAGGGGCTATATATTTTATGTTGGGCCAAAAAAATCGAAGGAAATTGCATACATTTGAAGTACATACTCTCAAATTTTCAACGAGACTGTGAACTAAGAATTGAAATTGCAGCTCTTAATAACACGCTACCTCTGAAGTGCATGAGTGCATACTTCGATTTTTTTAAAGTGACCTCACAGTGATCAACATATTTCGAATACCGTTGACCCAATCGATCTGAATCTTCCCAGTATTATCTATACTCTCAATAGCTAGTATTGGACAATGAAATTTGGATTTGATCCTTTATTACTAATCCTAATGCCAACGAACAAATAAAATACCAGTTTTTATGGGAAAATCGTCATCATTACTGGAACAATTTTTATTTTTTGTGAAGCCCTTCGATAACCTTCCCTCACTTGCGCTAGTGCACAGGGTGCACGCTGCTCCGAAAATCTAGCGATATCGTCTTAGGACAGGCTTCTCGTACAGAGCCATTTGCACGACTTCCGGAAGAATTCTGAAAACAAACGTCATTTAAAACAACTTTGTTGAAGGTATAAATACTACATGTAGGGAGCATATCGGGCCATAAAGCGATTTTTATTAAATGCTCTTAAATCCACTTTTTGCAAAATAACTTTTTATAGTAAGCTTCACAGCTTCAAATGTGAATTTTACTGTTTGTAAACAGCAAATTTATCATAAACAGAAATTTCGTAATAACTCATATTCAAGATTTGCTTTCACAAATAACCTAAAATATTACAATGCTCTGAACACATGGAGCAAGCATGTCTTCAACAAAGTGGTTTGCAATAGCCACTCGAGAAAACTTTGTTGAAGAGCAAAATCTCCATCATTACTTCCAGGAGGATTTAACGCCAAATTTTGATCGATACAAATTCATTCAGGAATTGCACAGTCTTGAAGAAAGCTACATTTTTAATGTCACCATGGTCGTGTACTGCACACAACCCTTTAATTTGTTTCTAACATCGAGCCATTTAGAAATATGAAAAAAATTGCTCGGGGACGACAAATTTTCAATTTTTCACAATATTTCAAAGTGATCGCGTGGATGTGTAGCAGTGGTATAATTGAAAGCGGTCATTATCAAATTCAATTAATGCATGCAAAACTAAACTGTAGAATAACGTAACAAAAATAAAGTGTAAATATCTTATAGTACTAATTCTATCATTTTTAATTTAAATGCCGAAGCTTTACTGAGTTCCTTTGTAGTTCACGTTCACCTTCGAGATGAGGATTCGAGGCATAATATAGTTAAAACTTGAAAAAAAATTCATCCAAATGCGTGCTTCCTGTCACTTAACGGTGGTTGTGTATCTAAGCAGTTTGATCAATATCTTGTTGACGTCACTGTCGATATTCGCTTAAAAAGCTTAAACGTACTCATCCATAGATGATACAATACCGTGAGATCGCAGTTTATGGTTCAGTTGTTCTCGTTGATGATAATCTGAAGTGCATTATTAATAAAATGATCTGAATGTGCTGTTTTGCCATTTTCACTAAATACGTTTTCAAGATCGTGATATTTCCAACATGCTCATTCACAGTGATCGAATGCATTTATGTAATCAAGAAAATTTCACTTTTTCAATTCATTGGTACTACAACACATAGTAAACTGCTTCTCCGATCTTCCAAATCCGATCAGAATCCATCGCAATAAACTGCTTCCGCATTTTTGATAACCTATGAGTAATTTGCACACAGTCGGTAGGTAAATTAACTCTAGATCTCAAAATACTAAAAGACACACCAATTACCGTTAGATGAAAGCTAAACACTTAGCAGTCCATATTAACTTTTTCAAACCAAATAGTCTCAAACTCCTAATATAACAATATCCTCAAAAATATAAGAAAAAAATGTCGCTTCAAAATAGAAATTATTTCAGTTTACATCAACGGCGAACGCGGTTAGAAAACTAAAATCTACTCTCAGTATTTGAGTGATTTCTATTACTTTCTTCTATAAGAACGATAAAACAATGCGAAGAGTTCGTTGATTGTGGTTTACGGAGGTCATCAGGTTTTGGTTAATTCATTCAAGCCAGCTGACGTCTAATTCATTCTGTATGCTGTAATTAGTTTGAGAACGCGTCAATGTGTCTATTGATGATGTTTCTGAACGTGATCCGTAGAGTGCACATGTGATTTTAAATGGTCAATTATATCAGATGAGACAGCAACATAAGTCAATCACTACATGTCTCGAACATATTTTGTGCTTTTAAAGAATCGGCAATGTCATTATCAACGCACAGTTCAAATTCAACATTTACTCAGTTATTTTGAGTTCAGGTTGCTGCAATATATTTGGATAGCTATTATTTTTCAATTACAAACCTTATTCATCTAGAAATATCTGTCTATTTGGCAATTGAATTCGATCACAACACGTGCTACCAATAATATAGTAGATCCCTGTGTTTTGTATGCTGAGAATCTTAGTACGAAGAAAATTTCCTCAGTCAATGTCTAATTTTTTAAAGTTTCCTTCTAATCCAAAGGTGGAGCCCGAATCTTTCGGTTTACCAGGTCTTTTGTCCTCCACCGCCTTCTTTTTCTCATCATCCAACAAAAAGTCACGACTATCGATCATGTGTTGATTGAATTTATCTGGAAATGTAGATCGATTAAAATGTTGGTTATTTGGCAATGTAGAAATAATTACCTCGAAGCTCCATCAGTGAACCAGCTTTGCCACCAAGCTCATTAGTGAGACATTCTTTCTGAACGAAAGGATACAAGCTTTCTGCGGTGCTGTGCAGATGCAATATATCTAGCAGTTCTTTTTTCATAAAAGGTTTGATTAACATAAGAATCTTATCAATGAATGGAACAACGTTTGTCAAGTGAAGCCCTTTCAAGCGCACTGGCATCGCCTCTTGCAGGAAGTGTAGAAATTTCTTGACAGTACTAATCGACAACTTAGTAACATGTCCCATCGTAACACCTTCCATGTCTAGTACAAAGGTGTATCCGTGTACTGCACCACTTTCTCGCTGAACCACATCTGCGATCATTGTTAGACTAAAAATTAAACACTTAACCAATTTGGAACATCATTAAATAATTTAAACTCACAATTTCAAAGCAGATTCAAACGAGAAATGCGTCGAATCACTATTGATAACTTTACCATAGATCACCGTGTATTTATCCTGGGTCGGAATTGACAGTGGAACAATTACTCTGGAAGTTTTACAAAATATTAATAACAAACAAAACCTGAACAGACGGAAAAACTTACATTAAACTCATAATATTTTTCAGCTCATTGGACATCATGTCGCGATCGGAGAATAGTTCCGGTGCGTGAGTGCGGCATGTGTAAAAAGCATCGATCGTAGCTTTGGTTGATTCAACTCGATGGTAATTTGAATGCAGGAAAAGTATTATTTCCAAATCTATGAGGTGAATAGAAAAATCAAATAAAAATTAGGAAACTCTGTAAATTCCATCAAAAACTATAATACTTACAACTCAACGATAACACAACAATGGAACATCAAAACAAACAAAAACCACCCCACTTGAGATACAATCAAGAAAACAAAAGTTAGCCATGTTGGAAATTGAAAATTTTAATCTCTAAATGCATTGAGCGATATTCATTTAGAGATTAAGATACAGCTTGATATCATTATCCATTCTCACAAAATCAATCATTGTGGTAGCAAGCCATAAACTGATTAGTTATACACCAAAAAACCACTTCGGTCGAAACTTTGTCAATTTCTCCATCATATGTTGCACTTTTTAAAGTTTTCACAATTGTACCTTAAGCGAACTGACAAGATCTCATTTAACTCACACCGAATAACCCATTCACTGAAACTACTACCGAACAGGAGCACCAGAAAATCAATAAATGACAGAACAGAATAAGATGAGAATAGAAATCTAATAAGAAGTAAAATGGTGAGAAACTGCGTTCATGAAAATATTTACAGCATTAACATAAATATCTGCTAAGAAGCATAGCTTCGGAAAAAGGAGTATAGAATGTTTAGTATTGGCCTGCTCATAAGATTAATTAATTCCTCTAATATTTGATTATGGGTAGAACACAATTTCTTTCATAAAATATATATGTATCATAGATATATTGCATCATGACTTCCTTACTATTTCCGAGCAATGAGCAAGTTTTAATATTAATATGCTTTCATGTTTCAACAAATTTTTCACAACGTTTGAGTGAACGAACATTGCTGCGTTTTAAATCCAACACCACTCTGTTGAACCGCAGCTTATGCGTCTATTCTACAGATTTCATTTTTAGTTCGATGCACTTTTTACCGGAAGATAACTGCCATTCAGATCTTTTCGGGCCTTGACAGTCGGGGAAATTATAAAAATGTATCCGCTTTATGATTTACCTCTTTCTAACCGCTCTACAGTGGTTCAAAACATGCTTGTGAGAAACTTATAGGGATCCAGCTAAAAGTATCCATATTTGCAAATTGACATGTTCTACCATGTTTATGTGTATAAAAAGTGCCATCTTTTAGCGAAATTCCTTTTTCAACAAATTGATTACGTCCCACAAGTTGATAACTGTAAAGGACAGATAAAAGCAGTTTTCAGCAGAATTTATGCAAATGTTCTCCTCTACAACTCTCTCGAAGACACTCATGCACTATCTCTTTTCGTTTAAAAGTTTTATAGCCTACTAGTATCACTTTCTTTAAAAAAAGAATATCGCCAACAGATGGCACTTTTATGCACATAAGCATTGTAGAATATGTCAATTGGCAAATATGGACTTTTTAACTCCATCAGATTAAGTTCCTTTGTTTTGAACCACTACGCTTTATGCACCGTTTTCTATTTGACACATTGGAAGATATGGTACTTAAACGAGGAACCCGACATCAAATCCCCTTGTTGCGTGATTGTACTCATCACCCTGTAATTCTATTGGAAATTCTGTAAATCTATTGGAAATAGTAAGCTAGATTCACCGTCGGGACTAGACCAAGTAGACCGCGACGAAACACCACCAATCGCGGATCGTCGGAGCACCAACGAACCGGACGCCCTGTTCCATTGGAGTCACCAAACTAACTTCGGGACCTGGCTAGTTGGATTGGTTTCTCTCACCAGGGAATTCTTCGTCGGAGATCGCCGCGAAATTGGTCCCAAAAAGGGACAGCCCTATGGGGTTGCACGAGCTGTGGACGCAGGACTACACTACTTAGTGTGAAATATTTAATTTCTTAGTGCATTTGGATTAATAATAAGTAAAGTATATTTCATTCGTACAGTTTAAATATAACCAATCAACATTGAATATTACATATTGGACCAAACCTTCTTGTTTATCAGATCATTTTACTTGTAGTAGGCGATCGAATCCGATTAAAATTATTTGAGAAGACTTAAAAAACGACAGAAAACTGGCCGAAAACCGAACTAATAGCTGGAACTGTTTTAAATCTTAATGGGACAATATCAACCTTGAACAAATGTAAAAAACTTTTCGTTTGTGTGAAGTAAAAAATCCAGACCGGAGAAGCAAACTCAAATTTTGAGTAATATAGTCACATTTCATGTGTGGCTTTCTAGTAATATTTTGTCATTATCGCAACTTTCCTAACGAATGCAGTGGTTTTTATTCATATATCGATTCACGTAGAATTTTGCATTAGTATAGAATCAAAGTAGATAGGCGTGGAATCAATGACGGTGTAGAGTTGCACAATGACTGAATCAAACAGCTGTGTGAGTGCATTGTGTCCGTTCACGAATGGAAGATACGTACCAAGCAAAATTAGTCAATGCTAGTGACGAAGGAGGGAGCGGAAGAGACAACTAGCACCACGACGCTATGTTAACAGTGTTTGCATATGTATCTCGATTTTGTGCACGTGTTTTATACTAATTAATTCGTTCGTGATTGTACATAAAATGTGTGCTTGGAGTGAACAAAGCACTAGGGAAAGCACGCAACGAAGTGCTCTGCCTGCAGTTCAACAGGTAACTGAGCTTGTCCGACCAAATCTTAAATAGTCGATGATGACGTCATTCATAGAAGCGTAGCGCGGTACCTAAATCTGTCGTGCCAGACTTGGGAAGCGCTACTTTCTGTGTGCAAATGCGTTTTATTTTAACCATGTTATACATTCTTTAATTTTTTTAATGCCATGATATTAACAACCTGAGCGATATGTGCAAAAATTTCGAAAATTTATCGTGAGATGGCTGAAATATAAGCGTTTAAAACCTGACCTTTTCGTTATACACAATTTTTGTTGAATTTGCACCGTGCACCCCCATATCGAAATAAAGACGTAGTCCTACGTCAAATTTTTTTTGAGGTGCCATAAAATGTTGACATTTCAAGCATTTTAAATATATTTGGCATCAAAAATACGAATTCGATTTCTGAAATTTCATGGCTTGAAATGTCGTATGTAACCGTAAATTTTAAAGACGTCTCACAGTGTCGCCTAGCCGGACAAAACCTCAAAATTTTGTTTTTGATTTTTCATGATCTAATATTTTTCTCTGTTTCTTAACAGGTTGAATAGAGTCTTTTCGAAATATTAAGACTCAAGGACGATAGTTCGATTTTTTACATGACTTCAAAGGTGAAATAGATGATAAATTCCGAGGAAAACTATTTTCAAACCTAAGTTATTCAAATGCACATATCTTTTTAGTTAAGATTCCGATTGGGGTCAAACTGATTTCATATGAAAGGTTATTCGCTGGACTTATAACTGCCATTCGATTTAGTCGATACAAGCCTTTCTTCTCGCTCAGACATAAAAAACAAATAATAAATCGAGCAATAGTTTAAAGTTATAATGTTCAAAGTGGCTGTACTTTTTTTTGAAACGGTTCGGAAAGATCGCTTGTTGTTCACGATACTTGAAATTTGGTGCACTTTCCGAAAATTAATGTCTTGTTTTGCCCCTTTCTGCCCCGAGGTATGAAAAAAGGTGATTTTTCATGATACGTCTGAAGGAGACGCATGGTAGCCTTTGACTACCCAGAGCTCGCAATATAATTTATAGATGTGTCTTATCATTATCAACAATTGAAAAAATGTGTGTTCTGCAAAAAAATTCACCGCGCCTAATTTTTTGAAAATGAATTTTATGGAAATAGTGCACTTTATATTTGTAAATGTTGAATTTTCGAACCACCCTAAGTGCCAAAATTTTGAGGAAATAAAAAACAAAAAATAAACATCAAATATGAATTCAGCGTCACAAAATTACCCTAATGTGCAGTTTTCATCAAATTCGGGCCACTTTTGAGGTTTTGTCCGACTTTTGTATGGAAGGTGATCACTGTGCGTCTATGGGGATAATATACCTTTCATTTGGAACTAAGTTTGTGAAAATCGGCCGAACCGTCCACGATACACTGATGTTAGTTTGTCAATTTTGATAGGTGACCACTTTTCCGGAACTGTCTATGGTGGTCAATGTGGTCAACGAAACTTCGGTTGGCCGTCATTGACCTAGAACTACAAATTCGAGTAGTTTAGTATGCAGTTTAGCGAAATACATTTAGCTTTTTGCATTTATCGCGATATCGGCGGGAATAATACTCCTTTTATTTGATATTAAGTTCAGTCAAATCGGTCAAGCCATCTCCGAGAAACCGATGTCGCATTTGGAAAAATGGTCACCTTTTTATTTCAACCATCTTTGAGAAAAGTGAGTGAGATTTTGATCACACACCAGACATATGCTGTACACAGCTAATTGAATCGTATAGTATATGACACTCGGCCCTCCAGGTCTCGGTTAAAAAGTTGATTTTCAGAGCAATAGCTATTGAGAAAGGCAAAAACACACATTCATGCACACACAGGCATTTACCATACTCGGCTAACTGAATCTATTTTCAGAGCAATCTCAATACCTTTCTTTTAGAGAATTTGATGTGTAACCGCACTCCGATCCAAATATACTTTGTTACTACCTCGGAGCTTCCGATTCCATCGTATGTGGCTAAGGTCGTCAAAGAGGTGGGCATAACTGGGCGCCAATGCGTCAGAATTACAAATCCCAGCAATTTAGAAATCTAATTCAATGGCATCCTTTGGACGTGTTTCATGTATGGATATGTTTGAATATGATATTGTTGAAAACAGTCCAGCAATCTCTGAGAAAAATGAGTGGAATTTTTTGAAACATACACACATACATACATACATACATACATACATACATAAATACTTACATACATACACAGAGACACGGATCACGCATTGGGGGACTTTAGCCTAACAGACGCGCTGTTCTACTCCCTAAGTAAGGTAGGATGACACCGATCTGAAACGGCGAGTGAAGAGACAGTACGGCTGCCTCCGTCCCGCTAAAATCATAGCAGGTCTATGGGTACGTTCAAAACTACTAGGACTATATTTTACGACGATCCAGCTCTAAACACTAGGGGAGACCGGGGCTAGGTGGCGGTGTTTTCAGTTTTCATTTTTTACCGCTTTTGATTTTGGTAGATCTTGTAAAATAGAACACGTTGCATGAAAGGGTAGACTGTTGGCAACATCTCTGAATTTTATTAAAATGTTTGATACGTTGTCTTCATTTCTAGAGACAAAAATATGTGACGCGGAAAAGCCGCCAACTTACCCCAGCATCGGGGTAAGTTAGCGGTATGTATGGGGTAAGTTGGCGGACTGCCAGAAAATAAGCAATCCAATGAAAATACAATTACATAAGTGGTCCATATGAAATGTGCCGATTGTCATTTCAGTAAAACTGTACAGTATTCGACGCTTTACATTATATTTCAGTCTCAATACCCCATCATTTTGATTTCGACGCGTACTCCATATTCAAAAGCAAATTTTCGAAATTCTTCAGGCGATCAGCTGAAATAATTGTCCCCTGCATTGACGAGAGACACAAGAAAAAGTTTCTCTTACTGTGGAGTGAATTTCAGAAATAAAAATATATGGTGACTATTTTCGCACTACAAATAGTACCGCCAACTTGCCCCGTGTGCGTTACCCCAACCGCATATTTTATAAAAAAGGATTAAAAAAATTACTTTTGGGTATACCTATTCATAAAATCTATACGGACGCTGAAAGCTCTTTTCACGTACTATCAAAAAAATATAATCGTTCGGAGAATAGATAGAAAACCACCTTAAATAACACAAAATGTTTAAAATTAGAAAAATTTACAAAGTATGCTCAAAAACACAATATCGCCCACAGCTTCTACAAAACATAATGTTTCGCAATAAAAACACATTGGATAATGCGTTTCACATTACTTGAGATACACAACGAGTGACAGCGCTTTATGTCTAATAGAAACGCAGAAAAGGGGGTTCCGCCAACTTACCCCAACCGCCAACTAGCACCGGGCTCCCCTACTCCTCATGAAGGATAGTGTCAACCCTTTGATCGTGATAAACCCCAATTTTTTCGACAAAATATGTAACTATAATACATGAAATTGGAGTCGAATCATCTAGGGAATCTGAAAATGACAGAATTTTGAATGAAAAATAGGTGGGAGAGGAACCTAAGGAGATAAAAGGTACTTTCAAAATATTCGTACACTGTGCAAACTGTCCGCCTGAGCGTGGTGAACGATTACGCCAGCTTATCCTAAGCTTACTCTTAAATTCATCCATAGAAACTTGCCCTCAATTGGGTTGCTTCAAAGAGCTATAAAATTTTTGATATTGTTATTTTTTCAAGGTAAAATATGAATGCTTTTCAATGCATCGATTACAAATCAAAAAGGCATATCCTATTTTCCACCCCTCCAGAATGCTTAAAGAAAAACTAGATAGAATTAGATTTCATCAATTTAAACCAGAGTTTGGGGCCGATTTCTTCACCCTCGCTTAACTTTTAAACCAGCTTCACCAGGACGTTTAAACCTGGCTTAAGCGTTAATCGAGGGTGAAGAAATCGGCCCTTAGAGAGATTTTAATATTTCAACTTATTTCTTCGGACCCCCCCCCCCTACTTCCCCGTAAAATAAGAATCTAATATTTGACCGAGGTCCATCCCGCATATGCACAAACATCGGCTGAAATTTTCATTAAAATCGAAGCACATCAATGCAACATCTCGAACAAATGGGTGCCCACTTAACCCTCCGAAAGTCGCACAAATGACCCACTGAACGAGCAGCCGCTGTTGCAGTAAGACGATTTTCAGAGCATCGTGCACTAGCGCGACTTCCGGAAGGTTAAGAAAAACTGGCTCTGTATAATAGAACAGTGACATTTTTCTCGGTTGATTCTATAATCTACACTTCATTGCACCTTTCGGCATCCAGTTATTATATTTTTTTGCCGAACAATCAGTCAGTATGTTACCAAATAATTTTTATGTACCGGAAAAAACAAAAGTGAAAATAAAATAAGTAAAAACCAATTGTTGAAATCTCCGTGAAAATACCAGTTTACTGTGCAAATCACCAAAAAATACTTTTGCTCGGCCTAGTTGCAATACCAATTATTTAAGTAAAATTCAACAGAAATCTTTTGGAGGTAACGATTCCCAGAAAACGAGCTGTATATGAGAGGTTGACTTGGATGTTCATTTTAGTAGCTAGGTAATTAATGTTACACAAGCTGTAAAACGAAACCGTATGATGTTCCTCTTCCGCCCAGTGACAATCATAATTTGTAAAAAATATAGAAGTCTTCAAAACACCGGGACTAAACTGTACTTTTTGAACTCAGACTATTTAATATACGTACATATATCGGCGTAACCTCACTGCTACGAAACGATGCACATAACATTCTAAGTGACAAAGTGTTTCCAGCTTATAAATAACAAACACATTCAAGTTTAAAATTACTCTGATCATATTTCATCAGAAATAAATTACCCCGGCAAGGTCGTCCAACTACAACGTTGAACACCTTCTGACTATGTACCTATTACTTTTTTCACCGCCAGCCAGATCGAGTAGATATATTCGCTAACCCGTTAACTTTGAATAACAAGTTAACGAGCCTAATTAGCGAAATATCACGCAATAAATGGGAACCGAGTCGGGCCAAGATACTGAATATTGCTAGCCCAGAGCTAAACTCTATTTCCTACTCATTATCGTGATTCACTCTATGCGCATAAAAAGCACAGCTCGAATTTGTGTGCAGCCAAATGACGAGTACAATTGTCATATCGCGGGAGTCTTCTTTAACTACGATAAGCATATTCCATTTTGAGTCGATTTTTATCTTTGAACATAGTAGCGAGGTTTATTTCCGATGCAATGATCGAATGATATTTACATTTGTATTAGTATAGTATAGGAAAAATAGTACCTTTAGTTCTAGTTTCGCTAATTGCAATAGGCACGTTGGTTGATAGTGAGTATTTATTAATAGCACGTATTTTAATGTAACGCACGTGGGAAAATGTAACACATTTATACTAATCGGTAAAGTATGTGAATAAATTTCCAACATTTGTAAAAAAACAATAGATGTTCTAGAATTCCACGAAATTCAGTTATTGTTAAAATAGCTCTGATTTTCTTTAAACGATTGCAAAGTTTTAACGTTAATTACTGTATGCATCTTGGTAAATGCTCATGGAAATGTAGCCAACTTTATACATGCATTAAGTTGTTCAACCCGTTTTCGTAAATATTACAATCGCACCGCAAGCTCGACAAACCATATTACAATCAAAGCAACCAGTAACACAAGATAGTTAATCGTTTCTATAGGTACAGCCCACTGCTTATGAACAGCCATGCACAGACATTAACAGATACATCTTATTTACCGCTAATTTTTGGCAGATGAGGTTGCTTTTCCATCCATTCGCGAATCTTCTGTACATCCTCCCGTTTCAAATCTGGGAACTTCTTGTACTCATTTTCTACATCCGCAACCTGTAGTTTTCCCATGCTAGGCTAATTTGTTGCTGCTTTGTGCCACTAGTACCGATCTGATACACCAACTGAAACGCTCTTGCAATGGGGGTAGTTTAGAATCAAAACGAGTCACTAGTACTAAGTTGTTCGTATAGAATGCAAAACCTTTCTCGACACGAGCCTATTCAGCACTGCGAGCTGTGAGGCGCATTCAGCCGTTCTCGGTTAATTCTAGACTCCCTTCCATCCACGCGCGAATTCTGATACGTGATACTTGCTTAATCATTACCGTCATCATCATCTGATTGATAGCATTGACCCAAGATAGGTTATAAGGGGGGAGGGGGGTAATTTGATTTTGCTATAAATGAACTTTGCGTCTGCTCTGTGTATCTATATAACTTCTTATAATTCCAAAATTACCTACTGATAATGCTTATCTCTAATAGACATCAGATAGTTGTAGGAGGCAAGAGGATATAATAACTCGTTACATACAAACAGTGCACAGTGGTCGCAATGGTACCAAAACGTGCGCTTAAGGTTGAACAGAGAAAGCGCAAAAATCGAAAACGAAACAAGCAGTTTTTTCCACACCGTGTGTTAGATCGTCATAAAAATGAACCAGCAGTACTTTAACAACATTCTACATAAGCTGATTGATTTTTATGAAGATCTAACACACGGTGTGAAAAAAACTGCTTTTTTCGTTTTCGATTTTTGCCCATTCTCTGTCCAACCTTAATTAATTGTGCTCTAGGAGTTGATTTTAGTGATTTGATATGTTAGGATTAGGAATACTTTTTTGGAATCTAAGCCCCCTTTTTTATGTATACTGAATTGTAATTACAGCGAAGACCCGTTTTTATCAGCCCCTTTGTTTATGTTAGATTGACAAAATAGGGACAATGGCAAAACATATTTGTTAATTTCTCTTTAATAAACCGAAGCTCTAAAAATATTCTTCTTTAATCCCTAGACATAGCCAAATAATACTGGTTGGTCGATAAAATCGGGTCAAAAAACTGATAAAAACAGGTTTTCAATGTAATACAACTAAAAGTGAGATAGAAAATTTATTTCTGCTAACTTTTGAGATAGATTCATGATATCAATGACAAAGTTGTAGAAAATTCTACTACAAGAAAACCTACTAAACATACAAACTTTCCAAAATGTAATGGTGTTGAGATAAAGCGCGTTGTTCGTGGAAGGCACAGTAGTCAACTAGCGGAGGTCCAACTAAAAAGCGGTCCAGTTAAAAAATTTCCAACCAGCGAATCACGACTGCATATTGTGGTCATAGCTTATTGTATGATCTGTGATGTATTTTTTGTACAATTTACGCAATATTACTTTTACCGATTAGTTATAGTTACAGTAACATTATTTGTTAATCAAAACATGTCGCATTTTAATTACAATATACTTTCAAAGTAGTTCGCAATATTGCTGCTTCCTTCAATTTTTCCTTCATTTAGATATAGCGGTTATATGTATCTGCAAAAATTATCTAGATATACAATAACTGTAATAAGAGTTTTTCGATAAAACAACTTCTAGATTACCAAAATTTTATATAAATTCGTTTAATAAACATAAATAAAGAGGTTGGCTGAGCCAAAATATGTGGGGTGGCCAAAATACCTCTGCTAGCTTACTTCTCATAAAATCGAAATGTCTTCCACATCTCCTAGCAATCGACGTTCAAAATAAGCGTATTTTCAAATTATTTTATTCAATAACTCTTTAACTTTCCAAATAAAAAAATGTTGACACCTTCGAAAATCATTTGTAGTTTCCCAACAACTTCTTAGAAAATTTAAAGAATTGAAAAAATCCCAGAAAAAAATTATAATTAAAAAATGATGTTTGGGTTCCTTGCACCAACAACGCACTTTATCTCAACACCATTCCATTTTCGAGAGTTTGCCTGTTTAGCAAAGTTTTCTCGTAGTATAATTTTCTACAACATTGTCATTGACACCATGTTAGTTGAAAAAAAATTTCTATCTCACGTTTAGGTGGATTAATCACAATTCAGTATAGATCAAAAGAAGGGTTTTCATCCCAAAAAAATATTCCCAACGCACCAAATCTCTAAAATTAACTCCTAGAGCACAATTAATTAAATGCAAGTTTTGGTACCATTGCGACCACTGTGCAGTGGTGGTAAATGGAGATTAAAAACTGATGTAAATATTTCAACATGAATTAACTAATGGGACTGAAACACGTCTAGTTGCCTGCTCTTCTGCTAGAAAATGCAACACCAGTGCAATCCACTGCCCCGGTGTTTTTCGATGAAAAACACCATGTGTGTGTTCTGTTTTATTCTGTTTTATTAGTCTTATACACCAACAGCCATACCAAAGCCCCAATGGTGTTGGTCTTAATAATAAACTTATCACTAACATTCAAGTCATATACAAAAATAGCGGTTATACAATAATTCACAAAAACGGTAAAAAGTCAAATGTGGTTAAAAGATCGATTAAAAAGTCTAGAAAATCGCTGACTAAGAGTTTGTCTAGACACGTTGAAATCAAAAGCTGAAGCAACCTGGTTGAAAATCCTCTGTAGACCAGTGATGGCTCCATGCACACTATAATTAGTGCGTCGAAGCATAATGTTGTTGCGTAATGCTCGTGGTGCGACGTTTATATTGATTTGTTCCAATGTAGCTGGGGCATCTATATGACCTTGCAAAGTGTCGGCGATGAACAAAGCTCTTGCTGTATTTCTTCGAACATAAAGGGGCTCCAGTTGAATCAGCTGACACCGGTTTTCACAGCTAGGTAATCGGACAGGATCTCTCCACGGCAATCTACGGAGCGCGAAACGTAAAAAGCGAGCCTGTACGCTTTCAATTCTCTCAACGCCGTTATTGTAGTTTGGGCTCCACACTTCAGAGCAATATTCTAGAATTGATCGGGATAAAGTGCAGTACAGCGATTTGAGACAATAAACATCTGTAAAATTTTTGGCTATCCTGAAGATCCATCCTAGCGCTCGAGACGCTTTACCAACTGCATAGGAGACGTGTTGTTTGAACGTAAGTTGAGAATCCAGAATCACTCCCAGGTCCTTCACGTGACTGCCGCGTTCGATTTCTGTTTCTAGTAAAAAAAATTAAAATAGATCGAATCCTTTTTCCGTGAAAATGATATTACCGAGCACTTCTTCGGGTTTACATGTTACACCAGTCAGCAAAGGCTTGAAGCTGCTGTTGGAGAAATCTGCAATCTTCAATTGTACGAATTATGCGAAAAATCTTGAAGTCTTCAGAATTAGATGTACATCATTGAAGTATATCAGAAACCTCAACGGTCCCAAGTGGCTTCCTTGAGGTATTCCTGACGTAGAAGTGAATATAGGGCCCTGGCAATCTCCTATGACAACCGCTATCTTTCGGTCTGTGAGGTAAGATCGAAACCACTGCCAAAACACTACCATTTATTACAAATCTCTCCATTTTTGCTATTGGAAAAAGAAAAGTGCAAACAAAACGATCAAATGACGAAACGAATTCGGCGAAATGTTAAAACAGCAGGACTATGTCGCTTGAATCGTGATGTTCCTGTTCGTGTGAGTGTTTCAGGCGATTCTAGGAATTCAGCAAGCACACTCTTATTATCATTATTTAGCTGTGATATGTCTCTTAGATTTGTCAACATATAGCTCGTCGAATTCAACAAATTCGAACTACAGATGTTCTTCAACATGGATTTCTGAAGTCCTCCTCTTTGGTCATATTATGGTCTTCAATGAAATGTTCCTCAATCGTTTGATTTTCGACATCCATTGGTTTGAACATTTTTAAATAATTTGACCAGGCGACCTACCGTTACGAAATTTTTCACTTTATGATTATTCTAACTCGATAAACAAATAGCTGTCAAGAAAGAAAATCGAGGGGTGTCCAAAATAAATTGACATCAATTTTTTAAGACATATTGTGGACACCATTTAGTTAAGATTTTTTAGAAAAAACATTACGAAGAAACCTTTTCAAACACGTAACATGCATAATACCAAATCAGACAAACTAATTAAATCGATAAAAAATATTATAATTTTACATTTAAATCCAATTTGAAAATGTATCATTTCCACCGGTTCCTCTTGGCTATCGTTGAAATATGAAACGTTTTCGGTGATATTTTTGAAAACTGTGGATTCTGTTTAATTCTAAACAATTAAAGATGAACTAATGATATTGAAACTTAATAGACAACCCAAGGAATGTAATTTCTGCATCAAACCAAACAATTGCAGAGAAACTTGGTAGTGTAGGAGGCAAATACATTAACAGGGTCCAAAATATGTAGGGGTTCAAATTAGGTTGGTTACCCTACTTTCACATTTTTTCGTCATTGCGGCTTAGGCTCTAATGAAAGATCTGTACCGATGTACGACTGAGTTAATTTTTTTCCCTTTATGGGCAACTAGGATTGGTGGCTAGCGGATGCCATTCATCCTTGACCTGACGGACGAAGCTATGGTGCCTTGAACACAGGCAATACATATCCAAGGCCATCATTGAAATGATAAGTTCTGCGGTTGAGATGCACTTCCCCCGGTTGTTAGACGAAAACCTGTAATTATTGCGTGTGACATTGTATGTAAAGTATAATTATGAGTCCTGTGGTGGTGTGTGTGTGTAGAAGGTGTGAATTTAAGCGTTCGAGTCCAGGAGTACATATCTGTCTGTTGGCGTGGATCGCGAAGGGCTCGAGCGTTTGTATGTTAACGTGTTTGTCGCTTGCGCTCGTGTGTGGAACTTCGCGTGCATAAATTTGATGTTATAATCTTGTGGCCATTCGCATATTCGCATGTATTCTTGATTGATTGCGCGCGGAAAGTGAGTCTGATGTTTAATTTTTAGTGCTAGATGCCAGAAGAGTCAGTTTCTTCATATCATCAGAGTTCTCGGTTATGTCGCCGTGGAACGTTTTGTCTAGTTAGTATGAGCGACATTATTTGATTGGTCCAACTGAAGGTATAAGCACAGACTAACAGACATAACACTATGAGGGAATTTCCTTAAAAAATATCGATCCGGCAATTTTCCCAGTACGCTAGCTCCACCTTTTATTCACAGTCCCAAACACTCATTTGCTGGTGGGTTACCCCTCAGGCTTGGGAACAACTTTTCGTTAGTGGTCTATCCCCCATATGCTTGTTCATATGTCAGTGGGGCCATAATTTCAAAAGCGGCCACAGTCCCAACTACAAATATATTTAAAATGACCGTTGAAGTGTGCGAAGCATTATTTTCGAGTGTTATGTCTGTTAGTCTGTGGTATAAGTCTAGGCTTCTATACCCGAGGGTAGACTACCGAACGTGACCGATTCATGAATGCGCGAGCGGTGGGTTTGCTTCAATATGTGTAGATGATTGCAATTGCATGTTCGCGTTTGTGGCCAGGTTTGTGTTATCGCAAAGGAAACGAGCGTTTGTACTTTTGAAATGGGAAAGATTGTGAGTGTATATGAGAGAATATGCATGGATGGGAATGGATGATTCACGTGCGTTGGTAAACTAATTGCACACTAAGCCAGCCAAAAGTTGTTCGGTAATTTCTTTTGACGACTACCACAGTAAAGTGATATTTTTACGGAGCTGTCAGCAAATTATTTTAAAAATTGCGGTAAAGTTTTCATTTTTTAACGATTTTCAGTAATTTTTCGAATAATTTGCTGAAACCCGCAATATTTTTCACTGAATTTATCAGCACTTCTGTTTTTTCGGTACATAAACATTCGGCCCTATTCTGCGCGTCGTGTGACGTGAGACGACTATTCTCACTTCACTCCACGTGACTTTTCTCACCCAATTCTGAAGAGTCACTTCGGGTGACGTGAGACGCCCATTTAACCGCAATGGGGAATCTCACCTCACCCGAGTCGACTCTCAGAATAGGGTGAGAAAAGTCAGGTAAAGTGAGGTGAGATTAGTCGTCTCACATCACACGCCGCGCAGAATAGGGCCGATTATCCAGTAAAAAAACTGACTGATTGTTCGGCAAAATTGTACCAACATTACCGAACCTCGTCAAAAACTTACAAAACAGGTACAGCAAATCATCTGTCAAATCGCCATTTTCAGAGGAAACTACTGACTGACCAGTATTTTTTGATGTTTGGATAAAACTGATTGCGGAAAGTTCGGTTACCGAATTGTTTTACTGAATTGATTACCGAACGGTTTGCTGTTCAAAAACTCAGTAAAATTTTACTGTACCCAGTAATTTAAATTAAGTGTGTGTACCTTAATTTACCAATCCAATCTTCCCGAATGAATAGAATCGAATGTACATATTGAACATCGAATTTACCAACTATTCCATCATATGCGCCAGTTCTACATCCGTTCCCTGATCTAGCTGTTACAAATTCTCAGACGAACACACACAGATAGACAAACGACTAGCACATAATCATTGTACACTAGTATTAGAAACTAACTAATAGGTTTCTACTTCTACATTTCTTTATTGACCAGTGCACAATGACAAAGCTGACCAATAAATCGACACGCAATTACCCCCACTGTGAACTGTGCCCACAAACACTACCATTAAGCTGAACAATGTTTGCAAACACAGCCCACAGAAAAGGCCAATCCACCGCGATCCGCCAGCCAATGTACACAGGCTGTTGGCTGACTGTTAGTTTGGGCTGGTGCGGAGTATAAAAAAACACAAAACATAAAAAAGGCCCATAAGTACTCTTGGTCTCCTCGATGCACCACTATCGAGGAGAAATGCAATAACCATCATAAAGCAGTTGTCTGTCAGATGCTGCTTCATGATGTTTGCAATACCGTCAAATCCGTTAACCTAGGGGAGGGAATGTACGACTGAGTTATTGAAACAAAAATCAATCAAAGATTTGATGAAGATAGTAGGTAATTTCAATGGGAACAATGTGGTGTCGAACCACATAAAATTAAAGAAAAAGCTCATTCGTTTGTATGTATTTATGTAATATTGCAGATTATCGTATTCATAATTTATAACCATTTTATTAGATTTTACCACGAAACTATCAACTGTTTTCGCCATAACTTTGTTTAATCATACCTCGGTTTTATTGTTATAATCTGTATTAATCCAATAGCTTTTTTTTTCAATGTGCATATTTCCTTCTATGGCTGCTCTCGATATTCTATCTTCCTATAACAATCTGTGATTTGCTCGGTTGTGGTTTGTGATGCGTGCATACGGCTTAAGTTGCGTTTTATAATATCAAGTAAGGAATGCGAATATTGTACACAATTCGACAATAGAGGGAGGAATATTTTGAACATTTCACCATCTTACTATCTGCGTAAGATTTTATTTCATTGATTAAATTGAGAAATTGAGGAGGCAAAGAACGATCAGACACTCACTTGTATTGGATTCAAATTTTGAGTTTTAGTTCTTGTTTCAAGCTTATTATATTTTATCTAGCCAATTTCAATAGTTTAGTCCATAACGTTTACCTCTCCGACGCGCTTATCTACATACTATTGATAGACTTTTGCTTAGAATGGGTAGACAAAGTAGTATTCAAAAACGAACAAATCAAAATGTACAAAAAATACAAATCCTAAAGACTAACCGATTTTTATACAAAGAATGTTTTCATCATTTTGCGTTTTGGTTTTTACTTTCTTCATACGCATCTTGAATGCTACGGAGACAAAGTGTCGCTTGCATTGTGTTGCTTTCAGAGGAATATCATCAATCATCGTTGTTTTATTGTAACCAGCACAGTGCAAGGTTCACTTTCTCAGCAGCCGATTCATATCTTTGTTTTGTTTGCCTATCTTTACGTCTACATCGTCAACGCGGTTAGAGATATCATCGATTAGATCATTTTGACTGTCAATTTCTTGGTTCAAATCTAGTGCAAGATGCTTGAGACGAGACAAATTACCACGCATATCGTCCAAATTCTGATCTAACTGATGGCTAAAACCAGTTCCGTCACCAACTGCTCCATTTAGGTGTGCTACGTCCTGTACCTGATGATGATAATCAGGTCGCATCCGTGTGGTTGCATCCGGCCAATAGTTATCCGGAATTCTGAAATCCTGTGGATTAGGATATGCTTCTTCCGATGGTGATGGCGATATGTTTGATCGAGGTATACCAGTCGAACTACTCTGTTGTTGTTGCTGTTGGTGCTGCTGATCTGGAGCCATTCTCCCCGAGAGATAGTTTTTTAGTCCTCCAAAAACACTCTTTAAGCTGTTGAGATGCTTTTGACTAAACCGTAGCGAGTTATTTATTTCATCCAACTGCTTTTTAGTTTTTTCCAGCTGTTCACGCTGGCGATGCAATTCTTCCGCAGTCGCAATTCCTACTTGTTCCGTTTCCCTGAGCACTCCCAGACATCGCTGGGAGGTAAGCAACGTACTTTCCTCTAACTCCCTTCTTCTCTCTTCAAATGTCTGCCGTTGTCTAACTATTTCATCGTCCACATCCGAGTCAAGCTCACCGTACATGCCGGAACCAGATCGGTAAGCGTTTGAACCGTAAGGTGACGTTGATACTCCTGCAGCGTACGGATCAGCCACATAGCCTCCAGCAATTTGTTCACCATACCCACCGTAGTTAGCACCTGCTTGATAGGGCTCAGGTCCGAGGACATCCGGACGCGTGAATTTGGCCCCCACAGATTTTCCAGCTATTAAAGAAGTAGAACCGTATTTTTCTGCTTCAGCAACATCGTAATTTTGTGGTAGGAAATTGTTCTGATAGTGGTCGAACTTGTAACCTTGATCCGCGGTGGGTGGACTTGTTGTGCTGCTACTTGCAGCAGTTCGTCTAGCGTTACGTAGAAATAATTCGTCGTCGATTTCGTCCTCGTCCGCAAATAAATTTGACGGATTCGGAACGTACTGATGTCCGGACATTACGGTAGCTCAAAATGGTGACTGATAACAACTTTACACAAGCAGTTCAATACTATTTTTGACGAATTAAGGCAATCAAACTATACGCGGAACACTTTTTTCTCTTCAAACAGCTATGACTGGCTACGACAGAGATGCAATGTTTTTTTCTGCACTCATCTTTGACGTTTCCCAATTCATAGAAAACCTACACGGTAAAATAAAACAACCTCCAGAATAAGTTCTTTTAACTTACTTTTAAGTTATGCGTCGCTTTCGCACACTGAAAGAAATCCAAACGTTAATTCTATTTGCTTCAAACCGCTTAAAATTCATATGAAGAAGAAATGCTATTGTTATCACGCGCACACATACCTTCTATGTGTCAACTGTATAAACTATGTATGCACATACATAAGTTATATGTGCATATTATTATAGAATGGGGTTTTATGTGCCTAATAGTTATGAAATGTGAATGTAAGATTAACATTTCTTGTGAATACACACATTAGGTTTATGTGCCAGCAAATAGTGTCTATATGCCTCCGTTAATTGCAAAAATCTATGTGTAAAATCAATAGGCATAACGTTTACTTTTTTTTGAGTGCACTAATTAGCGTTGTCGAAGACAAAACGAGGGATTCGACTCAATCGAGGTCTTCCGTGGAGGAAGGTACTTTTGAGTTGTTTGGTGCATACTCAAAATTAGGTAATGCCAACTAAAATTTGAGTATAAAAAACCTACCAATGAGTTGTAATTTTTGCCGTGGTTAAATGGAAACTACCTTCAACACGGTTTACTTAATTTTACCTTCCCCCACGATACCCCGAGATTGAGTCAAAAGAACTCAATTTTAGGTAGTTTTTCGTTTGCGTGTAAGTAGTAAAATAAAGTACGCAAATACAGAGAGGAGAGAACGAATTGGCGATTTGCGGCAAAACCAAAATTAGCCATGCGACACCTATGATTCAGCCCACGAACTGGCAAAGTGATACTTCTCAAATGATTTAATTTTTTCACTCGCAAGTGAGTCGTAGCTTCCAACAAAAACTTCATTTTCTTCTCGAAAAAAGCTTAAAATATGAATGAAACGGTTAAGAAATATTGTTTTATTTGCAATTATTCTGAAATTACAGCCATTCGAAACTATTTTGCTCATACATTTCTTCGAAATGTAATCGAGGTATTGGGCAGTAATGCCACATGTTTTTTTAAATATCTGTAGAAGAATAATTAAAATGTCTATGAAAGTCTGTAGATGGTTGTGTAAATCCTAGTTACACTAGAATATTACTAATAATGTAAATAGAATTCTATTAAGAAGGAATCACTCGTATTCGAATACAGTTATTCTAGTGCAATTTTGCTAAACACTGTTACTCTTTGAAAAGTCTGTAGATCTCTGGCTACGTCTGTAGGAGGCTATCAAAAGTCTGTAAAATACAGACATGTCTGTAAATCTGGCATCGCTGGTATAGGGATCTTTAATGTCAGTTTTTCTTATGTACTGATTGCGGGTGTCCTTACGAGTACACTCATATCTTTTTTTAACCTTAATTATTCTTTCTGATTTTTAAATTTAAAAAAAAAAACAATTTAAATTCAGCCAGCAAACCGACAGTTGTCCTACTAAATGACATATCTGCAAATATATCGTTCGCCTCATTGTTAACCGGGACAACACCCCACACAGCATGATTTGGTACTTTTGCAATCCGCTAGCAACCTGCCATCCCAAATTTCATCTGCAAACTATAGTAGATCTGATGAGGCAACCTATAAAATCGTGCAAGTCGCATGGGTTTGGGTGTGTTATTGTCCTAAAATGAAACAAACTAAAAATGTTTTTTCAATAGTTTCGGGTTTAAAAATAGAAAAAGGATTGAGAGATTAACTCACGGTGCTAATCTGCATCAGAAAATGCATTAACCCGCACACCTCTAAAGATCCCAATTATGGTGGTTATAAACATACTTTCCATAAATAAAGTTTCAACTGGAAATCGAAACCCAATTAGTACCAATGTTAAACTCCTTCATATTTTGGACTGCGTAGAACATTCTGTTAAGCCTATCAGAGAGAAAGACGAGGGGCAAGCACTAAATCTTCAATACGACGCAGTGCCAAAAGACTTACATAATTATTTACTTTAGGTACCATAAAGTACATTAAGTACCGTAAAGATTCCAAAAAGTACGTGTCAAATTCATTGTACTTGAATTACTGAAACGATTTTAAGTACAGAACCTTCGTACTTTAAATACGAAAAGTATTTTAATTACCATCAACATGTACTTTAAATACTTTAAGTACGTGCACATCGATATTAATTACTTTAAATACCTTATTAAATACAACAGCAGAATTTTTTAAATATTTTCATTATTTACTTTAATTATATTCAAAATACACTGGTATTTTCAATACGACGCACTCAAACCAGTTAGTGCTTGCCCCTCGGAGAAGGATCGGCTGTGTATGACGCAAAGCTGACACTTTCCAATTAGCCGGGGATATTCTTTTCTTGCGTGATCCGGAGAGTTTCATGAATTTTCACCATCTCATGAAGGTTTAGTTTGACTGAGGAGAAACGGGAAATCAAGTCGCCGCACACATGTAGCTCTGCGAATGATATTAGAAACCACTACGTTTTGCACTCTTTTCGCAAGATGTTTACCAGAGGTTAAAATATTCGCTCATTCTCACGACAAGCTGTTTATCGCACAGCTTTTTCATCTTTAGTAGTCACAGACCTAACTTTTCACTTTTCAAGAAATTGCGAGAATTTGCTGACAATGCACTATGGAAGCGTGATAATTTCGCAGCTTCGAACCTCGTGATAAATTAAGTTCAAGAAAAACCATTAATATATTACATTATAGAATTTCTTTCCCCACATTATGGCAGTATTTTCATTCTAAGGATCTCTATCTACTCATTTTTGTGAATTTTGGCGAAACCATTAGTTATTCGGCAGTTTTACATTAGGCGCGAAAATATCATCTCATATTATACCGCGAAAAGATGAGATCCAATGCTGTCTTGTCGAGAAAAGTTGGAGAGCAAACAATGTTACATAGTATGTTTGCTTTTTATTGCTGGTCGAAGTAGGTGAAATATCGCCTTATTCTGTTCACGAATGCGAAAATTGTAAACTCTGATGTTTACTCATCATCTTATAAAATGATAGTTTGAAAACCTTACCAAAGGTGGTAACCCCATTACCCTGTAAAAAAGATTTTTAATTGCATGAATGCCACAATTTTACAATAAGAAACGTGTTCCAGGGCACTCTTAGTAAGCATCTCAATTCTTGACATACTGACACAATATATAAAGACAAATACCCGACGGGAATGTTTGGATAACAAGTTAAAATTTGTCCTGCGTAATTCACCCCCAACAATCATCCAATTTACCCCTGGGGGTGAATTCAACCCCGGTTGAAAACCACTGCTCTAGTAGTTATAATCTCTTTTATCACATCAAATAAAATAGGAAGCAATTTAAGTGCAGTTTGCGGAAGCGGTTGCCAATGCTACATGCAGAATTTTATGTATGTATCGATAGCATACTGTTCTATCTGCCTCTCGTTTCTTCTGCTGTAAATTTTATACATTTGACATATTCGGTCTATCCACTCATACTTCTAGTAAGTATATGCTAGAAAATGCATAAAAATCACAGCAGATTAAAAAGTACCGATTATTGGAAACAAAAAAGTACCCAATTTTTGACAGCTCGCATAACTTCCGAAAATAGGCAATAGGGATCATTAGGGGTGTGCGGGTCACGGCATTTTCTGGTGCAGATTAGAAAAACTCCAGTAAGAGAATTGCGGAGAGAAAAACAGCATTTTTGGCAACGTATGCCCCGGCATTGTATGGCAACACGTCCAATGTTATAAGGATAGGATTCTCTTTCTAGAGTTTTTCTAGTGCAGATTAGTAATCTGAATTAATATCTCAATTCATTTTCAATTTCTAAGTCCGAAACTATTGAAAAAACATTTTATAGTTTGTTTTCTTTTAGGACAATAACACATCCAAACCCATGGGATGTGCATGACTATATAACTTTATTGAATCCGATTAAATCTGTGTTCTGTATCAAATCGGCATCTGTCGAGGGGAACGTCACTTCAGAATAATTGTTATATTCCGTTCGATTTTTCATGACTTTTCATCTTTTTCGGCAATTTTAGAAAATTTATTCAATTTTCTATCACATCGAATATTCCTAAAATATTTGAAAAAAATTCAAGAAATTTAACCTATCTCATTCCAATTTTGCTCGAATTCCGATCAATTTGATGTAACTGGCAACTTTGCATGCTCTATTTTCGAAACTTTCAATAATTCTGGCAACAAAATTTATGTTTCTGTTTTGATTTGTTCCTGTAGTTATGCTGCTGGCAATATTTTGTTTTGATTTTATCGAGCACTGAAACTGTCAAAACGTGAAATTCGAGCAATTCAATTTATTTTTTATGACACATTTCAAACTATCCTCGGCCATTCCAAACCATTATCAAGTAATGTCGGAAATTCTAATCCATTTTGATCTAACCAATACCAATTTTTATAAAACTAATCAGAATTTTAAATTATAAGTTTATTTCACCAACAAATCACGGCGTGTGTTCCCCTAGGCAACTGTGCTTAAAAATCAGTATAATACAAACAAATCTATATAAATGGCAGCTCTGTTTCCACCTACACTGATAAAATTCGTTATATTGAATCTTCAACTTTTTGCTGGTGGCTGCGTTTTTAAATGCGCACTCTATTTTGACAAGTCGTCTGTACAGTGTCAACTTTGACAACTCGTCAGCAGTGTCAATTTTGACAAGCGGTCTCATTAGCCTTGAGTTTCATGGCTATCATATATCCTGCTTTATTTACAAGCAGATTCTCAGCTTTTAGAAAGTGTCGAGAGAATTATGCGATTAGAACCTCTGCTCTTACCTAAATTCATCACACATGAAATGACTAATAATAGCACATGAAACTTGCTTTTAAACCACCCGGAAAAGCATCTTTTACGATACAGTACCTAAAACTAGACCTAAACAATGTTTGTTCGCATCTGATTTTGGATACAAATTTGTAGCAAAATTTAGCACCAAGAATTGACAATTGTTAGCTGCAGCTGCGTTTACTGAAAAATCGGTTGCAATTTTCCTGACTTATTAGTTTCGACTAAATTGAGTATCGCTGATTGGTTTTCCTCAGTATAACAATCGCCCAATTACATTATAAGACTGATTAATTGCCTTATTATTCGACCGATTTTTGTATGCCGATAGCGAGTAGCTAATAGTTTTGAATAGCAGATGTTCTGTACCACATTTCGAGTTGAGTGCCACTGTTGAATGGGACTACAGTTGACTGTGCGGATCCGTACCGACATCAGTTTAGTTTTTCAACTGAAAAACAATATTTTTATTTGACGTTCAATTTTAGTTGAGAGCAGAAGTGAACGCCTACCGCGATCAAAAAATTGAATCTAAAGTACGGTTTGTCAAATTTGACAAGACTGATGATTTGTCAAAATTGACATTGGACGGAGGATTTGTCAAAGTGGGGTGCGCATTTGGGGACGCAGCCACCAACAAAAAGCTGAATTGATTTCACACATGATTTTGTGCAATTTGTAGCAGCACATGAAAATTATCTATCACACATTAATATCATGTGAAAACTTTTGAAATTTATGTGGCGTACATCAAAATTATAAAAGTTTGCCACATAGAAATTTGTTTCATAGCAAATTTCATATAAAATATATGCATGTAATTAATACAATTTATATTTTTAGCGCATTTTTGTGCATATGCATATCATGTGTGTGGAATACATAAAATGTAAGTTTGGATTTTTAGCAGTGTATAGAACGATGACAGGTGGAGAAAAACAAATCGCTGATTTAACAGTATTACACTATAGTTATTATATTCATAGTTAGGTGGAGACACTGAGCGGAGCCAATTGAACATGACAAATACCAGTAGATACAGAACACTAGATTAGGATTGTCGCTGGCATCAGTGGATGGAACATCATTGTTTTGATTCCGGGATATACCTGTCAAATGGGCCATATAAAAAAAAGCAAAAAAAATAATCCTCTATCGTTGTTTCATAGCGACGAATCATTTTTGTTTCTTTTAGCCAGCAAAACAATGGCCATTCTTGGTTGATGTATTTTCACTAATTAGAATGTACAAATTGTACAAATCTGTACTGAATTTTAATGAAATTTCATTTCCTTGTGCGGTATATACAAACTATTCCATTTCATAACAATAACAGTCGAAAATGTACACCGAGAAAATTCGTCATATTGAATATATTGATTTCACACATATTTTTTTTTGCAACTTGTAGTAGCACATAAAAATTATCTGTCACGCAAAGATATCATGTGAAAACTAATGAAATTATAATAGTATGCTACATAGAAATTTGTTTCATAGCAGATATCACGTAATTTTTCGTTTTCGATGTTGAATGTATAAAAATCACAGCAGAATAAACGAGACTGAATTGAAGAAAGACAAACTCTGCATTTTACTAATTCGAAGTTCAACTAAACGGTTTGTGGTTACAAGCAGGCCATATTTTTCTGCGTGTACCAAAAGTGCGGATCAAAGACTTTTACTAGAGAGACTTTCGATAACTTGACAGATATATACCGAAAGCAAAACAAACATGTTCCAAGGCGAAAACAATGGGAACACCAGCGACAATCCTTATATACACGGTAAAAAATTGTCACGTTTAATTCAAATGATTTTACACTTGAATCAGTTTATCATGCATCACTAACAATTGAAGTGATTTAGCATTGATTTTTTAAGGATTCATAACTCGTATCAAAATGGCCTGGTCTTTGAAAGCTATTTAATAGAAATGATCTTTAAATTGAAATGAATAGCCGTTGAATTTGCACCACTGTACTAATCTATTGAATTTGAGTGGTTTCATCTTGGGTTTCATCTTTAATTACAACTGTCAAAGGTACCAAAACACTAAAGTCTTCAACCGATTACAAACACATGTTCGTAAATAGGAGCAAAAATGGATAAGTTGCATTTCCAAAGTAATGTAGAACGTGAGTATTATATATTGTACTTGTGGTTAATTTATGCAATTATTTATTCTCAGCTAACATATTTATAATGGGATATGCCGTAAGAAATGTGTATATAGTTGAATGCAAGATCAACCAGAAGCAATGTGCAACTCATTTCAAATGGAAGTGTTTTGCTGCTGATTTTGTAGTGCTTTGATATGATCTATTCCAATAGATTGACACATCGCATTGAAATGTTGGGCAAGTAGTGCGAAATCAACTGCAAATCACTTTTCATTAGAGTGACGATTTTTTACCGTGTAGTGTTCTGTATCTACACGGTAATCACAACAAACTTTATTATTACTATGAAGTACGCATTTTGGTGGGAAACTGGGACTACCCATAAAATGAATATATTGTTTTTACTCTCTTTTGCGTAAACAGAATATACGTCAGAATCTTGTGGAATTCTTTAATATGCGTTCTCAATTCATCCACATATCCTAAGACCAAGGATGCAAAATGCCTACCTTTTCTGCGGCTGTAATTTTTCTGCCTACATTCTCATTTCTCTCTCGATGCTGCTGTCATTCGCTAGTGCAGGACGCCCAGCGCTGTACGGCTGCCTGTGTGCAAAGCAGTAACATGACAAAAAACTACTGTCCCCAGTACAGCCACCAGACGCGAGCGGTACAGCTTCTCTTTCCTTATTTTACATTTTTTAATATTTTCAATATTTTTAATATTTTTATTCAAAAATGACTGCAATGAATGCGGCTCATTTACGCCACGGCCGGCATCAACGCTTTCATGTGCGGGCCTCTCCCTTTGACTATGCAGAGAAAAATGTACAAAGCGAGAGAACAAACTTTACTACGCCACACTCTCACCGAGCAGTCGGAGTACAGCAGCAAAACGAAAATGTATTCTACTGCTGTGCGGGAAAATGTACTCGGTTTGACTACCGTTCTGGCAAGAGCTGTAGTGATGCGTCGCTGTAGCGGGCTGTACGGCTTGTGCAAATGTAAATATACCGAAAAAAAATGTAGTTTATCGGTACCGTTGGCATCCCTGCCTAAGACGCGAGAATTGCAACCGCTTACAGGACAGGGGAGACCTTTTTTTTGAGTATTTGTTAAATATTTTCTGGCAATTGAAAAACATGTTGATTACCTGCCAGTTTCCCGAATACATCGCTATCTAACGTTTTGGATAATTCGTCCATATTTCACTTTTTTCGATATAAAAATCGCGGAAGTAAAAATTGTTCGTTGTTAGCAACGCGAACGCTTATTTGAGAATGGCCTCACGTCGAAGCGTAAATGAGATATACTTTTTACGCATTTTTCTTCGTCGTTGTCATTCTCGAAAATGCGTAAAACATACTCTTCGTTCGTAACTAAAATCTAATCACTTTTTGACGTATAAATAATATTCTCAAAAATGTGTGAAACATAGTCATAAAAAGAGTAGTCTAGATTTACCGTGTACTCAAATACCGGAGCAAATCGAGCATGACGTCACATAACATGTTTTCTTTGGATGTATATGGAAAAGGTATTGTGTTTATAGTTATGATCATAGTCACAACTCTCTTAACTTGTGTTATCGAGTGTACACGGTTAAATAAAACAACCTGCAGAAAAGTTCTTTTAACTTACTTTTGAGTTGTGCGTCGCTTTCGCACTTATTAGTGTTGTCAAAAACAAAACGAGAGGTTCGACTCAGTCGAGATCTTCCGTGGGGGAAGTTACTTTTGAGTTGTTTGGGGTGAACTCAAAATTAGGTAAATTCAACTTAAATTTGAGTATAAAAAACCTATCAATGAGTTGTAATTTTTGCCGTGGTTAAATGGAAACTACCTTCAACACGGTTTACCTAATTTTAAGTTCCCCCACGATACCACGAGATTGAGTCAAAGGAACTCAATTTTAGGTAGTTTTTTGTTTCCGTGTAGCGAAACAAAAAGAACCAATTTTTTCTGTAACAAAAAGAGATATTCGCACAAGTATGAAATCATTTTATCAGATCTTCGAATTGGTTTCTCTATTCGTGCATGTAATGTTCTTACGACGACAATGAAATTATTATGCTACCCGAATATAAATGCACAACAGTATTACAGCATTTTTTATTGTTACATTACAACGAAAAACAATGTTATTCTGGAAAATTTACAATGGAAATATAATCACATTTGTTGTTTCTACATCGAATTTCATTGTAAACCTGATTTTTACATGGAAAAGGGGGGGAGGGGTCGTTAAGGGATGTAACAATGTATGTACTGATCTATTTCCAATACATACTGAAATCAAAAACATCGATTTACATTGTTTTTCCGTTGTAGATTTTGGAGGCATGAAGGACTACATCATAAGTACATTCATGTTACAAGAAAAGTTGTTGTTAACAAATAAAACTGTTGTAAATTCAACGTTTCTATACGATCAATTTCGATATTGCTTTCTGTTCGGGTAGAGCTTGAACATTTACATGGGATGCCAGTGTTTTTTTTCCTGAAATAAGAGCTGCCAGTTTTCCGGCTTTTGTATCCGCCTAACTCTCGATCTAGTAACTCTACACGCTCATTCAAAACTACTCAAAATTTGAGTTCAGAGCACTCAATTTCAAAAGTAGTAGTAATATGTCAAAAAATGAGTTTTAATTTGAGTAGAACTAACTCATCCCTGGAGTAATCATTAAATGTTCAAACTTCTGAGCAGCGATGCTACATGTTTTTGTGAAATGTCTGTAGAAGAATAATTAAAATGTCTGTAAAAGTCTGTAGAGGGTTGTGTAAATCCTATTTACACTAGGTTATTACTTTAAAAGTGGCTTGAAATTAGTAAACTATTGTGAAGGAATCACTCGTATTCGAATCAAATTATTCTAGTATAATTTTGTTAAACACTGTTACTTTTTTAAAAGTCTGTAGATGTCTGATTACCTCTGTAGGAGACCATCAAAAGTCTGTAAAATACAGATATGTCTGTAAATCTGGCATCCCTGCTTCTGAGTGAAAAAACTACTTACTCTCAAAAAAGTGTGTGGAATCAGGCGTCGACTTAAACTAAAAAAGAGTTTGCAATTTAAGACACTGATTGTTCATAAAACTAGAAGGTAAGTTTGATTGAGTTTCGCTTGTTTTCAAATCTAACTCTCAGTTATGTTTTTTTAGTTTCTGCAGTTTCCACAACATGCCGATCGGCATGAAATAGGTGTAGAAAAAGACCCTCAGATTAAATTTCCGGACATCGTAAACGCCTGGACAACGGACTGGAGGATCAGGTAAATTACATTTGAAATACCAATTCATATTTTTGCAGCTTTATTAAAAATGCGGAATGATTATTTTCCGAATTTCCTTTTTGAGTAAAATGTACTCAAATTTGACATTTATGTCCCAAACTCAAAACTGAATAAACTAGGAAAACTCAATTTTTGACTACGTGCACTTTTTATGAAATTGAGTGGCTGGCAACTCAAATTTGAGTTGTTATCAATGAGCGTGTATATTACACTAATACTGTTACAGATTGGAAAGCACCCAATAATATGCATACATATTTTATATTGATGATGTTGATTTTTATGTTTTTCAATGAGACTGTTTTGTCAGATTGAATGATTCATATTCGGAACGCTTCTTTTGTTTAATTCAAGATTTAAATTGGTTGCATTTAAACAGTATTGTATTTCTTTTTCTAATTCAATTTGGCTTGTGAGAAGCTGCTTAAGTTGGTTGAAGAATCTTTCCTGTAACAACTATCAAACATAACAAACCGTATAATATTCTGTTGATGGCAGAGTCTGGAATAGAAACAACGGCAGCACCAGAATGGTTAGTCAAACTGGAAAGCCGGCGGGAACAAATAAAAGCTAAACTGGGTCACGAAAGTGGCAACGGAGCTCCTTGTGTTGTTTGTGGTATGTATACATTGAATATACGTCAATCTTAAGTTTTTAACGTAAAGTTACGTAGGAAGTAAATGTCCCGGGTTGGATTTGCACTTCTGGCGAAAGGTGTGCCGTAATTGCAAGTGCCGAAAGGAACAGCACGACTGCAAAGACGATGATGTTACAGGATGGGCCCAATTCGAAATTTTGGGAGCAATCCGTTCTAAACCGGCATGTAAGCATTCAGTCTTTCCGATGCTCTTCGTTGATTTTAATCGAGATTTTTTATCTTAGATATAAAAATTTCTGAGTTCACTGATAAACCAGTGCAGCTGGACTGGGTTCCACCGAATGTGACTCCGGAGCTGGCTTCCGATTATATGTCTCAGTTAGGTCAGCAGAATATTCCAATCGCTGGTAGTGAAGCCGCCGAAAAACGAAAACAACAGCTGGAGTATCAGGTTCCTCCACACGACTTAGATGCCAGTTTGTGCCACAATCTTTCGGAAATCGAAGCCGCTCAATTGGTGCAGTATGTCGAAAAAATCAAGAAAAATTGTGTCGGACAAGGAAACGTAATCCGCGTCGGGGACAATATAAACTATTTGCCAGCCTCGGCAAAGGTTCAAAACATGCCACATGTACAAGAGTCGGGATTAAAAGATGGACTTGTCAAACAATTGCTAAGCTTAAAACCTATTAAAGAAGTACTTTCCGGAAACCCGTCCTCAACTGGGCGAATTTTGTGCCTTCAGAAAGAACCGATGGAGGCTGATTTTATAACCAGCCCTCTAATGTCCGATAAAATCAAGTACAAATTAAAGTTGATGAAAGTAAACTCGGAAGCGATTCGGAGTGTTGTTCGAGATGGGCCAGAATTGGATCTAATTTTGAACTCACTAGAAGCTAGCGGGGTACATTTTGAGGATCATTGTAGTTTACTTGGACCGATTAACCAATTAAGGCAGGAGTATTTGAGCAACCCTAAGTTTCAAAATGAGATTGATAAATTCGTAGCATCAATTTCTCCAGTTGCAGAACTCAACACTGCTGAGCAATCAACGGAAAACCCATTCAACTCTCCGCTGCCACTAAAAAATTTTGCCCGGCACGATTTTTTGCAGCGCCAGGAAACGCCGGTTAGAAAATTGCGGTTCGAACAGAAGTCATTACCGACACTATCCACAGAATGCCGAGCAGCTCTTAGGAGAGATACTGTTTTGGCGAATATTCTGAATTCCGAACCGCTAAAAACCACACTTCACGCTCCTTTGTACGGATCAACACTAGTTATCTCTCGGAAACCAATGTTCCCGGATTTCATAAGCAGCCCCTTTCTGTCGCCGGCTTCTAAGGCACGGCTGGAAACGATGAAAATTAACACCCAAACAATACAGAGTGCTGTTTTGAACGGTCCGTTTTACGATGAGCTACTATCTAAGTTAAACAGCTGCGGTATCAATTACGCCCAGGACTCTATACTACAACCGATTGAGGAATTTCGAGACGAATTTCTAAGTTATGACAGTGACAATGATTTCCAAAAGGAGATAACAGATTTCATAAAAAACTCAGATTTGTCGTCGTTTGGACTGATTCCGGCGCAAGTTCCAGAGATTGCAGATGCCAGGAAACTCGCTCAAAATTCGAATCAACTGCTTGCTGAAATACTATCTACTCCGATCGTTCAGAATGCTCTGAAATCAAGATCGCAGCCGGGTGGAATCCTACAAATTTCAAACATTCCAATGGTTAACGATTTCCAGCATTCGGAAAAATTGACTGAACCTACGAAGGACAAGCTAAACAAAATGAAAATCGACAGCCAAGCCATCGAGAGTGCGGTGATTTGTGGACCCACATACGACAAACTCTTTGATCAGTTGAATAAAAATCGGATCAATTTTGCCACGGACTCCATACTGAATCCTATAGCACAGTTTCGAAGTGAATACCTTAATGATGATAATTTTAGGAAGGAGTTGGTCCGCTATGTTTCCCATCCTGAAGCGTGTCTGTTTGATCCAGTAAAAGTTGAAGAGTTGCCTTCTGATAATACCCAGCTTGTGAAACAAATGGCCGGAATGCACGTTTCTCACAGTGATGATTCTGGGTTCGGTTCAATTCCTCCAACTCCAAATTATTCTACTTACCCAGGAGTTCTCAGTCCTACCGACGTAAATGATTTGAATGCTAAAGAAGGTATTTTGACGTCCATTCCAGCTATTCATGAAATGAATATGTACCCAGAGGTTCGTCCAAGCCGAAACGCATCAACGAATGAATCAACTGTTACTGCTCCTGTTCAAGCTCAAATTAAACAAAAATCTTCCATTCAACTGCCTGAAGACATCATCTGCAGTGGTTGCCAACAAAACATCCTGCTTGGTGAGGTTGCCGTCAAAGCAGATCGTGCAGGGAAAAGTGCTGCATGGCATCCCCAATGTTTCAAGTGTCACAAATGCGAAGAACTACTTGCTGATCTTGTCTATTTCTACCACGGGGGTAAAGTGTACTGTGCTCGAGATTTGGCGAATATTCTAAAGATTCCCCGTTGTTCGGCCTGCGATGAACTGATTTTCACTAAGGAATATACCGCAGCTGAGGGAGCAACATTTCACATTAAACACTTTTGCTGCTATCACTGCGATGCGGCTCTTGCTGGTCAACAGTACGTCCCAGACGAGAAATCCAACATGCCGCTTTGTTTGACATGCTATGACACGTATTTCGCCAAATCCTGTAATTATTGTCGTGGAATTATTGGACCGGCCGAACAGGGAGTTGCATGGGGCAGCATCCACTGGCATGGTTCTTGCTTCCTTTGCAGCGGCAAGGACTGTGGCAAATCGCTTATCGGTGGAAGATTCTGTGTGAAAAACGAGATGCCATTTTGCAGCCCGCAGTGCCTAAGAAGTATATTGACTTGAGCAAGTATCAACTTCAAAAGGCGTCGAACGATATAAGATATAAGAGCACTTGGTGCTGCAAAAAATTTACTCCACTTCAAACGAGTCACAGTTTTAAACTTCCACTATATAAAGTATTTTTTAAATATAATTATGTGCCAGAAACAAGCGTGTGCAAGTAATTTCACAGTGTTCCTTACAAAACTATTTTTGTATAGTACTTTACCGGAAATTGAATAAATATTTTGACTGGATTTCAATAACAGTGGCAGATTTTATTTTATTTCAGCTGAACGTAATCGTCATCATCGAGTTCGAGCAATCAGTATGTATTTTAGGTTGTCAGGTTACCTGCTGAACATAACATTAGTTGGTCTCTATTCCGACATTCGAGCTACATGCCCAATTCAATGTGGTCTAATGTGCTTTATTACCCGTGCAGAGTCTGATATCGAATTGAGAACTAAACTTGATATTGTGATGTAGTAGATAATGATTGCTCAGGTTTTATCGTTTTGGTCATTTTAACGGTTAAAAAATCAAAATCGAAAGCACAAAAATTCTCCCATGACATCAAATAGCAAACTATTTGTGCTATCAGTGAAAGCAGTGAAAACTCATCGAGATGTTGAAAAATTTCATTGATAACAAAATAAGTAATTAATTTGATGTTTGCCAAAGAAACAGAAACAAACTTTTTTTTTCTAAAAAACAAAGTATGTAAGCACATCAAAATGAGATCAAAATATGATGTCATATCTGAAAAGTTTAAACCGATATCAAAATAAGATTTCAATTTGATGGCTGATATCAAAATATGATGTCTGCTTGCTGTAATTTTGATGTTTGACTTTGCTCGGGTAGCCGTCCGTTGTCAGCACGCTTTCACAGTTGGTACAGCTCGTAGTTCACGCGGCTGTGTAAATCTCGATCACAGATTGTGGCTGAAGGGAAAACAGTGAGTCTGGTTATGTAAGGTATGCAAACTAGGCTCGATGAAACTATCCAAGTCAGTCTTGGATATCACATACATTTGGAGCAACATCAGATGTTGTTTCAAGATGTTCTCAACCCCTATTCGGCAGTTTTCACGCCGCCACCCGCGTTACGGCTTGGTAAGGCCAAATTAATGTCGAAGGGTGTCAATTAAGGTTGCCTGACGTGTTATTGATGGTCACATCGTTAGCGTTTCTGCATTAGAATCGACATTGATTATAGAATTAGGGAATATCTATAAAATTATGTCTTTTCCGCTTCAAATGGTTGATATTCGAGCTCGTAGAATTCCTTGAGCGTCTCATATACGAGATCTGTTCTATGAGACGATCGACCGACGGCGTTGAAATGCCAGAAGAGATGAGCAGCGGCAAGCAAGGTTTACAAGAGGGAATGAGACACTTATAGCCGTAAGCTCAAAGGCGTTCTAACTGATTTTAAACCGGACTAACTTTTAAGCCGACCTAAAATATTAGGTAAGCTTTAACCAAACGATGCTGTCATTGATATGACTGCGTTCTGATCTGCGATACACGACAATGTTTAAAAAAAAACAGCAAATTCAAGTTAAAGAAAATGAGTTAATAAGACAACATGGAGAATTGTTTTTCATTCCGATATTTGCTAGTTTTTTATTAAAAATATGACAATTGCTCCACATTTTTATTACAAAGGGTCTTTGCTTTAATAAAAATTTAAGGATAACATTTAATTTCGTATCCAATCCGTATTTTTTATGATCAAAATCGGTTGAAAAATGGCAGTTTTATCAATTTTTTTTCAAATTAGAAACTTGCTCGCATGAACATGGACCCACCCAATATAACATATTTATATATGAAAATCAAATACACTAAATACGCGTCGATTTCTTATCTCCTGTAAGGAATCGAATGGGACGATGGTTTCGCAACACGGTTCGCTTTGTAAACGAAATGAGTCATCGGAATTCAATCGAGCTAGCACAAACCCAAATCCTTGAACTAAGTTATTTGCATGAATGAATACATAGAAACATCTTTTAGCTGTAAACCGCTGCCAGCCAGTGAGAGTTTATTTATTTCTTTGTCATATGACCTAGTTGGTCTTAATGAATATGGGGTTGGTGAAAAGCAAATTTGAGTGAAACATCAACTCTTCTTAAATTGGCATAAAAGCTCCATTTTTTCAATTGCATGAACAATACAAAATTTAACAATAAATAAAAAAATAATATAACATAGTAACCTAACACAATAAAGTAAACAAAAAAAGTATCTAACTCTCCTAGAAGAATCCTAGCAGCTTGGGCTTGATTTTAAAAACATGGATTTTGAAGCGGGCATTTATTTTCTCTCTTTCATCTTCTTCTCTTTCTCTCTTCATTCCTCTTCAGGTTTTGAAGTGGACATTCCTTTTCCCTTTCGGATTTTGAAGCGGACATTCCATTCATTGAAAAAAAATGAGATTCGGTTTGATGACGCGTGAATGGTTACAACGGTTTTTTTTTCACGAGACGGATTTTTACATTTTTGCGATATATTTCGGGCGATCTTTGATTTCTTTTTCGTTTGTGACCGTGGATTGACCTACGGATTTCGGGTGTTTCATTCGGTTAAACTTTCTGGCGAGCCGTGATTTCGGCGTTTTTCCACGGCGTTCTTGAGCCGGGCAAGATGGCGACCGTTGCCACGTGGAACGAAAACTAATTCCGAAGTGCTACATAACGAGTCTTGTGCGATCTTTCATTATTTTATCTCGTGTGCAAAGTGAACTCATTTAGTCCCACGGTTCTCGGGATTATCGTCCGTCCAAACTCTTTAACGGCCCGTAATTTCGGTGTTTTTCTTCGGCGAATTTGAGCCGGACAAGATGGCTACCGGCGCCACGAAGAGCGAACATTAGTATCGGAGCGCCACATAGAAAAAAAAGTAAAAAAAAGAAAAGAAAACTAAAAAGGAAAATGTCCAAACAAATGATAAATGGGCGGAGGATCACGAGATCCCAACCCGGTCCACAGAATAAGTGTACAAATGGTTCACAGATTCAGATTAAAACAGGACAAAACAGGATTAAACAACCGAAGGATGACGGAAATTAAAACCAAAGAAACAAACGAACCTCCTCTACAACATCAATTACTGGTGGAAGTCAGCCAGCAAGCGTTGAAGAGATCGCAGATGAAAACCAATCAACGAGACCTAACGCGATCGCAGGAGGGAACAAATCTACACAAACTACTTTTCTATGTGCAGGAGAAAGTCAAAATACGCAGGCCAAAGTATCAGAATCCCCGACCCTATCTGATGTCGCCTACTTGGAACCGATAAACTATGCGAATGAAATTCACCAACACCCTGTAGTAGTGGGCAAGATGCTTTTCGAAGCAGGATTCGACCAATGTAACGAGATAACAAAAGTAGGGAAGTTTAGGTACAAATTAAACCTTACCAATAAAAAAGCTTTTGAAGTCCTCCAAACCATTGACATCAAACAGGGGAATCTGAAAGTATTTTTACCAGTAAGTTTCAAGGAAACGATATGTTTTGTGCCAAACGTTCCTCTAGAGTTCAAGGAAGAAGAATTCAAGGACCACGTTGAGTGTGAGCAATCGATTTTGAGAGTAGAGCGCATCAAAAAGATGGGAAGGAACAAGGAAATTGTCGACACTACAAACATGAAAGTGACCGTACAGGGAAGAGTTGTTCCGCGCACAATGAAGATTTATGGATGGTGCTTTAGGCCTGAACTCTACATATTCCCGGTCAAGCAGTGCTCTAACTGCTGGAAGTACGGACACACCAGGAAATTCTGCCGAGGCAAACCATCATGCCAGAACTGTGGAAACGCACACATAAATGCTGATAAATGCTGATAAATGCTCGAATATGCCACATTGCAGAAACTGCAACAGAAACCACGGAGCTGCCGACAGAGAATGCCCAGAAAGGTTCAGAAGACAGGCGATAGTGAAGGAGATGGCAACACAGCGAATCCCGTTTGCAGAAGCGGAGCTTTCCTTCCCGTTAACGACGAACCGGTTCTCAAGCTTGTCGGAAGAAAATTTCCCAAACCTACCTACTATCGATATTTACAAGGGTGCAAGGTCAACTAGCACAGCGCCCATTCGTCCAAACCGGAAAATGCTACCCAGAATGCCCCAGCCAGAAACTGGAGCAGAAGCACCCTCCGCGAATTGCACAACCAGGACAAAGCAAGACGGACTAAGCGGTTCCTTTCTAACCGAAAACCTCCTCAGAGCCACAGAATTCGAGTCATTCATTGACCAGCTCAGAAAGCTACTCCTGCAGCACCTTCGATCAAAACCCTGGTTGGCACCCCTGGTGCAATTGCGAGACATGATCACAAATAAAATAAAAGGAGAAATATCCCCAGTAGAAATAGATGGCCTCTTGATTGAAATCTGCACAGAGCTCGACAACATAATTAACAACGAAACCAAAGACACTAACGAATCTAGAATAGCCAGCAACACAAGTAATGCGTTGCGTTGCGTTGCGTTGCGAAGCACGGTGCTATTCGTAGATTGCATACTAACGATTATCATGTTGCCTATAGGTAGCTCAACTCATCTTGCTTGTGAGATAGATGATCGGGAATGAACTTTATCTCTTATGAGTTCAGTAAACCAATAGCATGAGAATCGTTATTGCCGGCCACGACCATCTTCACCGATACTTAGGATGTTGATGTAATACCTACTTAAGGAAGGCCCCCGACTCAGCGACGCTTCCATAGATATTACGGAGTTGGATTGAAGGACAGGTACAGGTCTAGGATTCGCCACAAGCAGGCAATGCGACCACAAAATGAATATGTTTTATGCAGTGGGATGGTTAATCTCCGAGTACACGTATACTCAGAGCAAAAAGATATTTAGTTATGATTTTTCTTGTATTTAAACTCAGGATAGCCGGCCATCAAGAGTGATTTAGTTTTTCCCTAAACTACAGCAATTTGAACTCCAAACAGCCGGCCGTAGGAGTATTGCTAAAAGCGCGAGCTAGTCTGATATAAATATTCGTTTGAGAATTGGGTAGTAGGAACACAAGTCAAGAGTATTTTTAATGTGCACTTTCAAATAAAACCACAACTTAGTCTATCCTCATATCGAGTCATAGCCACCGCGGGCTGAACCTACCTCCAACCTCTAAGGCAAAGTTTCGTCGGACCACCGATCGCGATCTACTTTCAAATATCCAGTGTATGCACATATATACACACATGTGTGCATGCCTGTAAACATACATATGAAAAGACGCATGTATACATGCATACATACGCACTCATGCACACACTCACACACATATGAGACATACATTAGTACTTCAAACACTACTAATACTTGAATAGCCAATCACCACACATAGCACATCCTTTCTCAATTATCTATTTGTTACTGGTTGATTGTTGGTTATGAGCTGGTGAATAGAGGAAAGGTATAGAACAGACAAAAGGCTCATATCAGCCCTCCCGGCCTCCTCGACACACCACTATCGAGGCGTATTGTAATCAACATCTTGAAGCGGGCTTCTTATATAAATCAAATCATCAGTAGTCATAATGTTTGGTGGATTATTAACATGAGAACTAATTAACCTCTAGTAGTAGAACTTGGTGCAAATAAAAACTAAAAAGAGCGAAGGTCCTTATATTTAGATAACTCTATTGAATATATTGTGGCTTGATGATGTTTACAATACCGTCAATCCCATCAACCTGCGAGAGGGAGAATAGCCAGCAACACAAGTAATGGTGAATAAAGTCATGAAAATCCTTCAAAACAACGTACAAAGCTCAAGACCAACTGAAACGAGAGAAGAGCTCTATACAACACTAGTACAGAACAACGTTAGTGCAGTACTAGGAGATATGGATGAAGGAGAACGAACCCTTTAAAATGAAAAGGCACAATCTAATATCGAAAAGACGAAAGCAAGGCTACGGAGGCGTTGGAATATTTTTGCACGAAGAATTTGAATATGAGGAACTCGCTTTTCCGGATCTGGGACCACTGGAAGTGGTTGGAGTTAAAATAAAGAGTGGGTTTGACCCAATAAACCTAATATTAGCCTACCTGCCTCCAGCCAATGTTTTAAGCATGGAGGCTAGACAAGGACTGGCAGTCTTTTTTGATGTCATGTTCAGGGTGCAAGGTGAAACAATCATAGGTGCGGATCTAAATGTTCATCACGCGTCGTGGAGCCCAAATTTCCCAGCCTGCGCCAGAGAAAGGTACCTGAGGGAAAAAATCGACCTGTCGGACTACACGCTACTAAACGATGGCACAGCAACAACGGTACACGGTCCGGATGGCAGGGACTCAGCCGTAGATGTCACACTCGCCTCACCGAACATCGCCAAAAAACATCCTGGGAGGTACATCAAGAAGAATTTGGCAGTATTCACTGTGCGATATGGATTAACGTCAACAGCAATATACCGGTCCTTCAAAAATCCACCAAAAGAATTAACAAAGCGAAGGTTATCGAGAGTCTAAGCGAAATACAGCCGCAGTTCATCTACTCTCCAGAGGAGATGGTAGATGTATTTAACGATGCAGTGGAAAAAGCTTCATTTGTGGTTACAAATAAAAAAACCAACTTCCTAAAAAAGTGGTGGAACACAGAGATCGGAACTCTATACGACATAAAAAGAGAAGCCTTACGTGCGTACAACATTAACAAAACTCGAACCAACTAAGCGAATGGTGCGTAGAGAAAAGCGTCTGTATGTTGCAAACCTGATATTAAAGGTGGATGAAGCTACACCAAGCCGCCAGCTGTGGAACATCATCAAGGGGATCGACACCTCCCTGTCAGGCACAGCGCGAAAAACCACCCTGATGACCCACACAAAAGGTGAGGAATTCATGAACTATTACTTCCACGGAAAGAGCAAAAAAATCCAAATGCCAAGTACTAGGACGCATGAAACACTTGAAGGATACGAGATGGCACTGAAGGACAATGAAACTCTCCAGGCTCTCGGAAAAACAAAGAGCTATTCTGCCCCAAGGGAGAACCAAATATCGTATGACATTCTCAAACAACTCCCCTTAGGAATGCAGCTAAAATTCTCCGAGATGATCAGCCGAGTCTTCGTAACTGAAACCATACCTTCACGGTGGAGAATAACCGTAATAAAGCCCATACCCAAAAACAACGCCGTCCCTGGCCTTCCAAACGCAAGCAGGCCAATCGCCCTGATGAATGTGGAAATCAAACTGATCAACACCGTGGTAAAGAACAGGCTCGCCGAAATAGCGGATATTGGTGGACTGATGCCAGAACTTTCCTTCGGCTTCCGAAAGCATAGGTCCGCATCTACTTGTGTGACCTACTTAATAAACGCCATTCATGAAATAAAGGAGCACGAAGAAGAAGCCATAGTTGCCTTCCTTGACGTCAAAAAGGCTTACGACTCAGTAAACACAAACAAACTGCTACGGATCTTGGCGGATCTACACATACCAAGAAAACTGATTTCATGGTTGTACGAGTATCTGAGACATCGAATCATGCGACTGGAAACGGAAGACGGTGTGATTGAAGAAGTCGTGTCTGAAGGCTTACCCCAAGGATGTCCTGTCTCCCCAATGTATAATTTTTACACTACAGCGCTCCATGATCTAAATGACGACTCCTGCGAACTCGTACAATTCGCCGACGACTTTGCTGTGATTGCCAGAGGGGCTACACTAGAGCTTGCGGAACAGAATCTAAATCACTTCCTTAACAAACTGGCGAGCAGACTGAAAGACCTAGACCTAGAAATCTGTCCACATAAATCTGCAGTTATACCCTTCACTGGCAAACGCATTGACCATCTGAGGCTCAAAATCCAAGGTCAGCGGGTAGAAGTAGTCAACACGCACCTCTATCTAGGTTTCATGCTGGACCGAGCACTTCGGCACCGAAAGCACATTGGCACAATCACGGAAAAGGCTAGGGAAAAACTTCCCCTCCTCAAACTGCTAGCAAGAAAATCAGGAGGTGCCAATCCAGAAACGCTATTAAACGTGGGAAACGCTGTCATACGAAGCCGAATGGAGTACGGTGCCTCTTCCTTTGGTAACGCCGCCAGTACCAACTTCAAAAAACTTCAACTGCTTCAGAACTCATACATCAGAATAGCAATGAAATATCTACGTAGCACTCCGGTGCATATCATGTTAGCGGAGACAAGTCAACTGCCGATGAAGCTCAGGATTGAATTACTCACCAAAAAGGAGCTGATCAGAAGTGTATTCCACAGGACACCCCTTCTACATTTCATCAGCGACACGCTGTCGAAGGAAATCCCGAACGGATCCTATTTATCTGAAATGGCTGACAAACATGCAGATGACATCTTCCAAGTTCATCCGTCTGACAAGGACATAGCGCGAGAAACGAGGATGAAATATTTTTTTAACTTTGATCTGGAGGACTTCGTACACCCCACTCTTGGTGAGGAAAAGCTAATGAAAAAACAGCATTGCAACCTTATATGGCAGAACCTTTTCCGGGAAGCGACACACACGAAATACAAGGACCACAAAATGATATTCCCTAATGCTTCAAAAACGCCTAGTGGAACCGCGTTAGCAGTCTACGATGAGTATGAACAAATCACGAAAACAGAAAGCATAAATAACAACTACTCCATAACGAACGCGGAACTACGAGCTATATTCAAAGCAACAGAACATATAAAGGAAAAACAATACAAACAGACTGTGATTTTCACCGACTCAAGAAGCGCCTATCAATCTCTTATGAACCGAAATACACTGTTAGAAAATTTCATCATATGGGATATCCACAAAGAAATGAAAAGCATGCGAAAAGGGGCAGTGCAAATACAATGGATCCCCAGTCACATGGACATTCATGGCAACGAAATAGCCGACCAAGCAGCGGTGGCCAAATCTAGCGAAAAACAGACGGAACATATTGGCATAACACAGGGAGATGCAATAATTCTATGTCAGAAAGAGGTTTTGAACGAATGGACAAAGGAATACAAACTGATTTCAAATACAAAAGGACGGTGGCACCACAAAATTATGGAGAATCCAGGAAGAAACTGTTGGTCTAAAGATCTTATTCTGTCCTCAGAACAAAAGAAAATCTTAAACAGAATCCGATCCCGGCACACCTGCACCAAAGAAAGGAGAGCCCTTTGGGGTCTCGAACTAGATGAATGCTGCGAAATGTGCATAGAACGGGAAGATCTCAACCATAGCCTGTATCACTGCCCTAAATACAACAACACCAGAATCAAATTTAACGCATTAGAATATATGAAGCCATTAGAGGAAATATTTCTGGAAAATTGCGAAGAGAGCATGAAACAAATCTGCAACTTCATCAAAGAAGCACTGATGCGTCCAATGATTAAGCCCTACGTTGTGGATGAGTGGTTCGTCCTTACCGGCATTGGTCAGGGGTCGAGAATCCAAATTAAGGAACGTGGGTTCAGGGTTATTTTCGTTACAGGTCACTCTTCGGATGGTATCCAGGCAATCAGGTAAGCGGTGTACTTTTCTCTCCTTGGCACATCCGGTAAGTTATACGGTTTAATATATTTAATAACTTTATTTAAACTTCTATGTTGAAAACCAACCGCTCTAGGTGGTGGTCGGATAGCAACTACCAATAATCTAACAATTATTTTTCATTCTAAATTTATAATTTCAAAACACATCTGTCTGTCTAGCATCACGGTCAACAACCGCTGAGTCTGTGCAACTTTACTACTATACAGAATCGATGACGCTACCTAATCAACTACGATTGTATCTCCATATATTATGCTAAGCTCACTGACAAATTCGGGGTACGGCCAGAGAAGATGCTGTGCCACAACATCCTCCCCCACCAAAACTGAAGGTTTTATATTTTCTTACCTATAGATACTGCAAAACATGTCCAATGTAACATTACGAAATCAAACGTATTCCTCCGACATGGCGAAATTACTGGACGGCACTTGGTCAGTTGCGTTGAAGAATAGCAATTTGTTGTTATGCAATAAAGTTTGTATGCAAATGGAATATTGTGTTCAGGCTTGCACAGTAAACCTGGTGATCGTTTATAAATGAAGCTTTGCTGCTGCAAGGCTGGAAGCAGTTCACTTCTTCACGTTTGTTTAACTCTGGTTTCGTTGAAATGAAATATGTTGAAGGAACGACGATTTCGTTTGCTACACTGGATTAACTGAGGACAAACTGGATGATCCTCGAATGCTACGGGCTCATTAGCCGTGGCTGGATACTGCCCGGATAATGGATTGGATTCTAGTATTCACAGGTACAATACGGTGCATTAATAGTCCTTCGGTCTGAATGATTGGTGATTGTATATTTGAGAGACGCGGGACCGGTGGTCCCTCGGATGAGGCGACCCTAGCCTGACTGCACGAGTCCGAGGCTTGCGTTCTCATTAGAAATCCAGCAATGGATGACACTAACAATTAAGGACTGCGCAATGGCGTTGGCATGACGGTATTGCTGGACGGTACTACGTTGGTGATGTTCTCCGAATAAATGGCAATGACATTTGTTTTGGTTGAAATTGGCAGACTGCATTCCTCCTTGCAAATCGATGAAAGTGATTAAAATTGAAACGTTATTCCTCTTACCGTACAAATGCTATTTTGCGCTAGAGATGGCCATAAAACCAAGGTAAATTTGTGTTACGTAGCAGTGGCTTCTATATTATAGGACACAATGGAGTTTCATACATGATAGGACAGCTTATCTCGGAATTTTGACATGAAGCAGGTTAACGAATTCATTCGTTGTATTAACTGGAACAATTGAAGTAATTCTTCAAATGCTGCAAATCCTTTAGTCGAAGTCGGGAGCTGCCCTGATAATCGGATTGGGATCTTATAAATTCACAGGTAGGTGATGACCGTACGTTGATTGTTTTTCGATTCAAAGGAGTGCTGATTTTATAATTGAGAGACGCGGGAACCGGTAGTCCCTCGGATGAGGCGACCCTAGCCTGACTGCACGAGTCCGTTCTCATCAAAATCCAGCGGTGGATGATATAACAACGAAGGACTGGACAATGGCGCTGGCAGCCATCTTCTGGATACAATAGCGGAATGCTTACAACTTACAACAATGGATGGGGAACGGTCAGGTTGAAACATCTGAACTTGCTGTAATTCTCGATCAACTTTCCCGGATCCTAGTCACGGCACCATATGATGCGTCCAATGATTAAGCCCTACGTTGTGGATGAGTGGTTGGTCCTTACCGGCATTGGTCAGGGGTCAAGAATCCAAATTAAGGAACGTGGGTTTAGGGTTATTTTCGTTACAGGTCACTCTTCGGATGGTATCCAGGCAATCAGGTAAGCGGTGTACTTTTCTCTCCTTGGCACATCCGGTAAGTTATACGGTTTAATATATTTAATAACTTTATTTAAACTTCTATGTTGAAAACCAACCGCTCTAGGCGGTGGTCGGATAGCAACTACCAATAATCTAACAATTATTTTTCATTCTAAATTTATAATTTCAAAACACATCTGTCTGTCTAGCATCACGGTCAACAACCGCTGAGTCTGTGCAACTTTACTACTATACAGAATCGATGACGCTGCCTATTCAACTACGATTGTATCTCAATATATTATGCTAAGCTCACTGACAAATTCGGGGTACGGCCAGAGAAGATGCTGTGCCACAACAAGCACAGATACAAATTTAAATTTACACCAAACCAACGTAACTACCAAACGGAACTGGAAAAGTATACAAAGAAAACTAAAAAGACGACACCGGCCAGATGGATCAACTATGATCTTAGCCTGTCATTCTGACACCACAAAGAAAAAAAAAGAAAATAAAAAAAATGTCACCTTCTCCCGTGAGAGAAGTAATTAGTAGTTATAGTGGATCGGAAAAATAATTCTCACGCCGTTTATGGAGACGGACAATTGAGTGACTCATCTTATCCTGGAAAAGTTATCACTCAGATAAGCTTCGTCTCGCGTGAGTGAGGGAGAATCACGATGCCTCAGTAAAACATATTTGCAGTTTGAATAACATTGTTCCTCTCATTTTATTACACTATAAATATCTAAATTCTCAATAACTATTAACCCTCAAAAAGGCAAGGGGTCTCAGAGGCCCGACTAGTTCCAGTTCTCTAGTTTCAATGAATTTGTAATTTGATATACAAATGATCGATCGTTTCCGGGCTTTCGATTCTCTCACTAATAAAACGACAAAAAATAGGTTTTTGATTTCATTGGGTCTTAGGAGCGATGTTTATTGAAGTCAGAATTTTAGTTTGCCTTTTTCAGGGTTAAATAAGTATTTCTTGAGTATAGCGTTACCTCCCAAATAAACCAAACATGAATCGTCTAGGGGCTGGAATACGTTTATTGTTATCTACAACAGCTAATGTCTCCTCCGTCAGGAATTCGAGTCGTCTTTTAAATAGTTTTTGGTTGTACGCCTCTGTTCATACACAAACAAAAATGAAAAATTATTAATGGTGCATACTGTGTAAGATAAGTAGCTCTATACCTCTAAGATCTTTAATCTTTCCAGCATTGCCTCCGTACTCCTCCGGCAAACATTCCACCGGGATCGCTTTGAGCATCGTCTGTAGGTTCGTATGCATGTGCATTACATCAACAACTTTTTTCTGTAGAAATGGTTTTACCAAAAACATGACTTTATCCATGAAGGGAACAACATTTAAAAAATGTAACTGTTTCAGCCTGATCGGAAGCGCTTCCTGAGTGTAGTAGACATAGTTTCGCAAGACCGAGATTTTCATCTTGGCCACGTGGCCTAGGTTCATTCCCTCCATGTCAACAATAATAACGTGGCCTGGCGCAAATGCTTCTTCCTTCATCCACAGATCAAGACATAATATCAAACTGCAGAAATACGCTCATTAGTTTTCTTTGAATAACATAAATTTATCCGTTATACCGACGCAAGAAAGTATGAAGTAGTGCTTGTCTCATAATCTCAAATTGTTTTACAATTGCGTCATTAATATGGGTAAGTGATGGATTTTTAGCACGAGATGGGTCGGATCGTGAGATATGATTGAGAGTATGTTAGCTTGTTTTGGAATAAACAGACTGTAGATGGTATTATTTTACTATACACTATGTGAAAATGTTAAGTAATGATTTTATTACATCATTGTTGTTTATTATAGTACATACGTATATTTTTGTTAGGTATCACACGTGGATATAAGTGAAACGGCTTATCCGTAGTGATGCGCCGAACTATGAGACTCTAACAAATAGACATACAGAATCCCTCTAGGCCGTAAAGGCAAGCCGAACGACGTCGCGTTCAAAGCTCAAAACAAACTACTGCCACCGATCGCCAGCTGCGAAACACAAAGACGACCAGCGATGAATGGCCACAGAAACGATGGTGAAGATATCGATCAATCTACGACATCTAATAGTAGCAGACGATCACTTCGGCGTCCGTCAGGAAAAGGTAACGACATAATGAATGCGAAGACACACCTGACGAAGATTTAATCTTGTGATGGAGGACACCAGCTACAATAACGCCACAATCAATATAAACACGATACCAAACTTGACCAAGCCTAATGCAACAACATTTGCCCGAACAGGGGAACTCGACATCGAGTTCCTGCAGGAAGTAGAAAATGTTGATCATGCTAGGAGAGGAACAGCAATAGTACCGAAAGAGCACATGTTTTTCCTCGCATCGAGAAAAGTTTGGATGGTCACCTAATATTGCTACGAATACAGCACACGGCACTCTGCAACATGTACTGCACTGCAATGGGAGCCGAACGGGAGAGGTTTGTCAACAACACGATAGCCTACTACCTTCGGCACACTACCAACCACGTGATTTTGGCAGGGGACTTCAATTTCGTACTTCGGCAGTGCGATGCGACTGAGACTGACACGAATCCCTCTCTCCAGGCAATCATCCAACAAAAGAAATTTCACGATGTGTTGGTAAAAATGTACCCACAAATATATAACGCACAATTTGATGTTCTGACTAGATCGCATCTACATCGTATGTGTGCTCTTTCATGAATCACAAAGCTGTCATGTCCGAATATGCCTTCCTCACCTCGACAAAGAGCCAGGACGTGGCTTCTGGTCTCTTCGTCCTCATCTGTTGACTACTGAGAACGTTGACTAATTTCAAATCCGATGGCAGTACTGGACAGCGCAGGCATTTCCATTCATGAATGAGTTGGTGGCTGGAATGTGCAAAGCCATGAATTGAATCGTTATTCCGATGGGTCTCAAAATTAACATTCGACTATCTTCACCGTGAACAACAGCTCATATATACCCAACTGCGCCTGGCATACGATGGGTACTATAGAAATCCAACAATGATAACAACTATCAACAGGCTGAACGCAAACATGATAGCTCCGAGCGAACATGCTGGAATTTTTTAGACGGCTATATGTAATGGATGAAACAGGCGACGAAGACTTTACATGCGATGGAGCGATACCCGAAAACGATGAAGCGAACAATGCTTGTATGAGCGGAATAACGACTGCCGAAATACTCTTGGTAATAAAAACTAGCACCTCGAAAAAATCCCCAGGTACGGATGGTCCTTCTAGAGAGTTTTGCCCACGAACATTCCACGTCATCCACTAGGAACCCAATCTCATTTTGAACGAGGGTCTGTGGTCGTAGTTTTGATGAAGAAGTATCACGCCGGCAAAACTGCTCGCTCGTGCAGGCCGATCTCGCTCATAAATTACGACTACAAACTTTCATCTCGCATCCTTAACCTCAAGACGAGGTTGAAGAAGATCGTGAGCGACAATCGGATTATGAGAGAAATTCAAAAACATATTTCAAGCCACACTCTCGCTTAAGGGCAGGATCGCCCAGATGATCGTATGTAAATAGAGAACGGATCTCATCTCATTCAACCTCCACGCGTTCGATCGGGTGAACTGACGATTTATGTTCGGCGACATGTGCTCGCTCGGGATCAATCGTAAGTTAGTGGCACTTCTATCTCAACTTGCAGAAATGACATCATGTTCTTTACTCGTCAATGGTCGTCTATCGTCACCCTTCCCGATGCAACGATCGGTCGCTCAAGGAAACCCCCATCTGTTTTACGTTGTACCTCCCTCCGCTACCCGCGCAATTAGAACGTATCTGTGGAAGCGATCTGGTCGTGCCCTACACACTAAATTTTGATTTCCGAATATCAGCAAAATTTTGCTGAATTTTGCCTTGCTGAAATACCAGCAATAATTCCAGCAAAAAATATTACACTGAAATTACAGCAATTCAAAACTGTCAAAATTCACTGAGCTTTCAGTTTGATTTACTGGAACTCAGCAAAATTGCCATTCTTTCACTGATTGTTTCAGCAATCAAATTTTATAGATTTGCTGGTTTTCGTCAAAATAATGGGCTTTACTAAAAATCAGCGAAACAAAAATTGCAACGCTGAACTCTTAGCAAATCCAGTTTTGCTGAAAAGTTTCAGCAAAATATTTTGCTGAAACAAAACACAAAAACTTGGTGTGTATGTCGGTATTTATCCGTCATCGCATCGAGCGTTGAGAAATCTTTGCGGATATCGTCTGTTTACACGTTCCTCTCGAGATTGGGGTACCAAACTTAAGTTGGCAAAAACAATATCCATTAATGTGGGCCTCAGGCCTTTATTGAATGTGCCTGACTACAAACAACAAATAAGGTGAAGGTTCACGGTGTGATTTCTGTCAAATCTATTCGTCTAATGGTTAAACTCCAATGACTCCGAAATGATAAGAATATTCACCCACCTGCTATGGATGCATTCAATGCGCTAACTATACTACAAAAAGTGACATTGTTCAATACATTCGCTACATCACGAATATGGCCGCTTGCCTCAACCTTTCAACCTACGTGTGCCCACACAGAAAAAATTGTCTGCATCGCTGGGAACCTTTTAGTGGCGCGTACTGCCAGCTCGAGTACGAATGCAGCAGCTGACGCGAGATCGGGAGCAAAGCGGACTCAAACTTCAGCTCCCGGTGTTTAAATGCAAAATCTTACTGATCAATCGCTACCTAAAAGAGATCGATTCTATCCCCTTCTACAAAGCTTTCTTCCAAGACACAAATCAATCTATAATTTCTCCCACCGACTGTCCCTGTACGTAAATAACACGGCAACACTTACCACACTTAACCATCCAAATCCAGCAAAATCTCTCCAACAATCTTGTCTACAGAGTGTGCATGGACCACACCGAAGAACAGAAGGTGGAGAGAATCCATAAATTGAATGGTGACGGGTATGGAACAATGTTCATCGAATACGAGACCTCACATCTCAACAACGGGGGCATCCTGCAACAAGAAATTTCCGTCCTCTTCCAGGGCTGGAGGAGACTTTTATTCAAGGACTTAAGCGCACCAACGTTGAACGGAGTACGCAGAGACGGAGATAGATATAAGGAGTTTTTTTGTAGCATCAATTATAAAAAACAGCAACCCGGTAAGATTGAAAATTTCGCAAAATATAAAGAGTGAAGTAAATGGTTATTTATTGCATATATTTGAGTGCATAACACTAGTTTACAAAATAAAAATAAAAATCTGAACTTCAATATTCGAACACCATTTCTAATGTAAAATTGTGTGCTGAATCCGAAAATGATCCAAAAAATTTACAGTAGAACAGTTTTTGAGTTACAGTGAAAAAATGAATTTTTCCTTTAAAATTAAAAATACGTTTAGTAAAATCCAAATATCTTCGGTTGTAGTGCATCGCTTTGAAATAGTATTATGTTGAATTAAAGGTAATTGAATGCACTTTCGATCCTTAGAACAATTTGTATTAAAGCGACTACTGGTTCTGACGTAATTTACGAATCTATTGAACTTTTTCTTAATTTTTCGTCATTTTTTAAAGAAAAATGAGTGTGTGATCAATATTTTTCGCAAGATTAAGCAGTCCTAAAAATACATTTTTATGGGAAATTAAAGCCTGCTAATAACCAATGAAAATAAGCACTTGTTAGTTTGAATCCGATGAAAATTGCGAAAGTCATTCAATTTTTTGTAAAATGCCAATTTTTGTGTTTCTCTGGGTCAACTTATTGAACCGTCTCGATTCCAATTTTTTCTAGGGCTTGTTTAATAATATATAAGGAACTTTTTGTCAGAATTCTGTTAAACAAGTAAATGGAAGAAATTTGAAAGAATTTAATGTGATAATAATTTCAGCCTCAGAGGAGTAATGTCTTCAAAAATTCGGCATTAAAAAATACACATAATACGCAGCTTTAATTTCCCATAAAAATATAATTTTTGGGGTTGCTTTATCTTGCCGAAAATATTGACCACACGCTCATTTTTGTTCAAGAAGCTACGAAAAATTGGGAAAAAGTTCAATAGATTCGTAATTAACGTCAGAACCAGTAGTCGTACTAAAACAAAATGTTTAATTCGACGTAATAATATTTCATATCGATGAACTACAACCGAAGATATTTGGATTTTACTGAACGTACTTTTAATTTTAAAGGTAAAATTCATTTTTTCTCTGTAACTCCAAAACTGTTCTACTGTAATTTTTTTGGACCTCATTTTCGGATTCAGCACACGATTTTACAATGAAAATGACCACTAGCTTGTTTAGTTCAGAAATGACGTAAACTAGTGTAATCAGTATTCAAGGTCACGTTCAAAAGCCATGCAGTCAATAGTACTGAAATAACTGTTCAAACGCCGTTTTTACGGTCAAGATCACATAACTTCAAAACTGTCTACTTTAGAGGTATAGTATTTGGAAGAAGGTTAAAATATGATGCAATGCACTTTTGAAAAACATAATTTTGTGGACTCATCCCCCTGGAAATAATTATGAAGAATCATCTTAAGCATTATTTAGAGAATTAGAGGTATCTCAGGTAAAGTTATTGAGAATGATATTATAACTGATATTAGATAACTTTGATGAAGACACGAAAACCTTCAAACGCTCATCCATTTATTATCTTTTTCCCCTCTCCGAAATATAATATTCGGTATTATTACACTCAAAGTGTTTTGTTGTGTCGAGCAGTCTAATTGCACGAGCCTCCAATCACTTTTGTCGACCCGTGAAGTTTTTCCTATTCGGATAAACAGCAATAACGAAAATTGACCAACGACATATGCAGCATGGTTAAGAGATATGGCTTTACAAATGTCGAAAGTATAATAAAACATAGAAAAGCGCATCTGTTAGAAACCATTGAAAAACTAAAGTGTGCAAATTAGCTCCGCAGTACGGTACTTACAACTTTACATTGTCAAGGTAAACGTAGTTGGTGGTGTCCGTATCTATTAATCGGTAATATGCTATTCTGTATCCCTCAGGGGTCGACTTCGGCAAAACAGTAAACATCCTGCAATAATGAAATTTTAAATTCGACTTTCATCCAACAAATAACACGTCACAATAGCTTGCGTTAGATTTAAAGCCGTATCAATAACCGGATCATTAACATCTCGATGTCTGAAGAAGTCCGTACAATTCGTTCGAAAAGTGTAATACTTCTCAATCGTCTTTTTGGCAGCCTCTGCATCGTAATAGTTACAATGTAAGAACATGAGTGCATCGTTTTCTGCAAAATATAAAAATGCCCATCGCGTGAATAGCACTAAGCCTTATTCTGCGATTAAATAATCATGCAGTACAAACCTGAAATGCGAGGCAAGTGATGCTGACTGTTTACCCACTCAATTAAAATATTAACGCCATGTTTTCCATTATTGTCATTGTCCTCCATTTTTCAAACAGTTCATCTCGCAATTATAATTGAATTTTAAATTTCATGTCTGATCTAGAGTGAAAACTGACGCTTAAAAGTGCAATTCTACAACATCACTGAGTTTGCACTGCTCACGTTTATCTCTAATGCTGATAACGACAATTGAATGGGACTCATTGCATTTAATTTCGATCTTAATCAGTATATATGTTTGGATGTGTTTGATTACATCCTATCAACTCACCATTACATTTAGTTATCCGTATGATTTATATTGATCGCCACAGTGTTACAAATCGGAAGAGTATAAGGCAGGAAAAAGAGTTATGATGAAATGATGCAATATCTGCCTTCCTCGCATGATCAAATTAAAATTTGCCGTGGTTTGAAATAGAAATTAATTTATTATTATACTCTCAATTTGGACAGGCCAATTTTTTATTGCAATAAACAGTATAATAATTCATTTGAACTATCTTTAATATCAGTCTATGATAAAAATATTAATTTAAACAAAAAGATGGATGGGTAATGTCAGAGACATAACCGCAATGAAGTAGAATATACTTAAGTTCTTCCCTTCTAACTTGTGCCATTAATTGTCACTGGAATCTCCATTCATTAGTTTGCCGAACTCACGCGAAGTTGGCAAGCAACTAGATGTGGGATAAGCACAGTTTCGCGTCATACACGAATAACACTTCGAATAAACTGAATAAACTATAGAAAAATAATAAAATAAATAAAATTAAAATAATTATGAAGCAAAAAATATCAAAAAAGTTTTTGTTATGAACTGGTAGAATGATTAAGATAAATAAAATAAATAAATCACATTAGCTCAAATGAAAAATAAACAATATTCTTAAAAAAATTAAAATTAAGAGTGTAAATTAAATTGTTTTAAGCTAACAAACATATTCATCCAATAATAAAAAAGAGCTGACTGAATCGAATTAATAGTATGAAGAACTGAATAAAATATATGAACTGGAAGAAATAACAATTTAATAAAATGATTAAAATAAATATCATAAATAATATTGAATTAATAAGACAAAAATATGAATAATATGGATACAATTAACCCTTTCATACCTAATGTTTTTTCTAGCACATTCCGAAACTGTTTTTCTTAAGACGAAACGATACGACGAAATATGAAAAACCTATTTTGATCAAGATAGGTGCTTCTCTAGCAGTGTTAGAAGCTGCTCAATTTCTACATGCCGATCCTTAATACATATCTCCTGCAAAGTTTTCAATAGACCAATTGGCCAGGAAAGGTAGCCGAAAGCAGTTCAAATTTATAAGATTTATCAGTTTTCAAAAACATTTGATAACATCGAAGATATATCAAAATATAATTTTTCATCGATAATGTCGCTGGCAGCACTCCTCCAGTGGAACCCAATCAGAACCATTGCAATAACTTCAGTTCTACGAATATTTCTTGTAAGTATTAGCGCTCAAATAAACGATCAGTTATTAGTTTTACTTGATTTCGTGAGGAGATCTGGATTCTTGTCTTACCCCAAAGCAATAGCTGGTTCAAAACGTTAGGGCATGTTCAGGAGTGTTTCAGTTCTAGATTTAAAATTTTGACGGCTCTATAATATAAAACTGAAAATTTTAGAACTAGAACTTGCTTTCCCCAGCAGCAGTTTTAGCGGGTTTTCTCTTCAGTTTAAAATTCATGTCTCGCCATGCCTTCAGCGTTACTGCATTCAAATTTATTTTTCCCCAGTCTATCGGATCTAAGTGTCTGTACTGAAAACGTTGCATGTATTTAAAACACAGTTCTAAACGTGTTTTAAAATCACCAACAAATAGAACGACGTCGTATAACAGTTTTAAATTTTGAAACAAAACTGTTCGAAATTATAAAACAAAACGCTCTGTTGCGGATGTGAATGTTTCAGTTCCAGTTCTACTTTGAAACTCCTATATAAAATAAAACGCTCCTGAACATGCCCTTAGGGCATGTTCAGGAGTGTTTCAGTTATAGATGCATAATATTGACAGTTCTATTATACAAAACTGAAAATTTTAAAACTAAAACTTGCTGTCCGCAGCAACAGTTTTAACGGGGGTTCTATTCAGTTTAAAATTCATGTTCCGCCATGCCTTCAGCGTTACTGCATTCAAATTTATTTTTCCCCAGTCTATCGGGTCTACTTGTCTGTGCTGAGTACGTGTTCTAAACGTGTTTTAAAATCAGAAACAAATCGAACGGCGTTGTATAAGGGCATGTTCAGGAGCATTTTATTTTGTGTAGGAGTTTCAAAGTAGAATTGAAACTGAAACATTCACATCCCCAGCAGAGCGTTTTGTTTTATAATTTCGAACAGTTTTGTTTTAAAATTTAAAACTGTTATACGACGCCGTTCTATTTGTTGCTGATTTTGAAACACGTTTAGAACTGTGTTTTAAATACATGGAAAGTATTCAGCACAGACACTTAGACCCGATAGACCGGGGAAAAATAAATTAGATTGCAGTAACGCTGAAGGCATGGCGAGACATGAATTTTAAACTGAATAGAACACCCGCTAGAACTGCTGCTGAAGACAGCAAGTTACAGTTTTAAAAATTTTCAGTTTTATATTATAGAACTGTCAAAATTATGAATCTAAAACTGAAACACTCCTGAACATGCCATAACAGTTTTAAATTCCAAAACAAAAATGTTCGAAATTATAAATCAAAACGCTCTGCTGGGGATGTGAATGTTTCAGTTCCAGTTCTACCTAGAATCTTCTATATAAAATAAAACGCTCCTGAACATGCCCTTATTGTTCATAAATAACAGGGCAAGCAAGGGTTAATAAAATCAATAAACAATAAATAGAATGAATAAAATAAACAAAATGAAAAAACTGATCAAATGAATAAAACAAATTCTTTTATCGTTTTGTTTTCATTTTGTTTATCTTTTTATTGTTCGATGACTAAAATGAAAAAAGTGAAAGATATTAAAAAGTAATATAATTCATAGAATAGGTTAAATTGTGTCTAATCAATAGACGGCGCCGGTGGTTGAGTAGTAAGCGTGACCGCCATTCATTCCAATTGGCCTGGGTTCAATTCCAGCCGAGGTCTTTGAGATTTGTCTGAGTTGAAAAAATCTTTGGTCACGTCTTCCTTCGGAAGTGAAGTAAAGCTGTTGGTCCCCGGTCTATGAGTTGATATCTAGTCCAGATAGTGGAGTCACCTCTCCGGCGACGGTAAAAAAGAAGTAGAAACCAACTTTTATACTTACTAACAAATATCCTCCTCCCGTGATACTTGTGAAGGGCGCAGTAGTATATATGGCTTCTAATAAAAGCAAGTATCGGACTAACCATTCCTTCCCCTTCCCTCCGCGATCTACGTTCGGGCCTGGTCGGCGCCAGTATTGATCAATAACTCTTTAGGCAACACGCAAACGGCGATATTGGATTCTCTCTAGTTTGATGAAATGTATGCTCGCAACGGAGCGAGAGCAGAAACATCCGTACTCCATCACTGATAATATCGTTGTTTGGTACAGCCTGATTAGGTCTCTTGGGTGGGCACCCCACCATGTTCCCGTTATTGTACGGAGAAAGTTGATCCTTTGTTTGCACATCTGTTTCAGATACCTAATGTGACTTCCTCAGGTACCTTTAGAGTCGAACCAGACCCCGAGATATTTGAATGTTGAAACCTGAGCAATAGTTATATCCATTAACTGAAGCTGTAGTTCCGCTGGTTCACGCTTCCTAGAAAATACGACTAGTTCAGTTTTCTCCGTAGAGAACTCGATACCCAGCTGGAGAGCCCAAGCAGACAAATTGTCCAAGGTATTTTGCAGTGGTCCTTGTAAGTCGACGGCCTTGGGACCTGAAATAGAGACCACACCGTCATCTGCAAGCTGCCTTAGCGTGCAGGAATTGATAAGACATTCGTCAATGTCATTCACGTAAAAATTGTAGAGAAGAGGGCTTTGACATGAACCCTGGGGAAGGCCCATGTAGCTAAATCGTGATGTCGATAAATCACCATGCGAGAAATGTATTTGTTTTTCATACAACAGGTTTAGTAAAAAGTTATTTAAAATTGGTGAAAGACCATGCTGGTGCAACTTCTCATAAAGAATGTTTATAGAAACTGAATCGAAAGCCCCCGTAATATCCAAGAATACTGATGCCATCTGATCTTTGTTAGCATATGCCATTTGAATTTCTGTTGAGAGCAACGCAAGGCAATCGTTCGTTCCTTTGCCTTTGCGGAAGCCAAATTGTGTATCTGACAGTAAGCCATTTGCTTCGACCCAATTGTCGAGGCGAAACAAGATCATCTTCTCAAATAACTTCCGTATACAGGATAGCATTGCAATTGGTCGATTAGAGTTGTGATCGAAGGCTGGTTTTCCTGGTTTTTGGATGGCGATGACACACACTTGTCTCCAATCATGTGGGACAATGTTACCCTCAAGAAACTTATTAAATAAGTTCAACAAGCGTCTCTTAGCAGAGTCTGGTAGATTCTTCAACAAATTGAATTTGATTCTGTCTGGCCCTGGAGCATTATTGTTTCATGATAAGAGAGCAAGTGAGAACTCCACCATCGAAAACGATGTTTCATTCGCGGTATTGTAAGGCGACGCGGCGCGGTAGATTTTCTGTGCCGGGGCGGAATCCGGACAAACCTTCTTGGCGAAATCGAATATCCAATGGTTTGAATATTCCACGCTCACGTTAGTACTGTTTCGGTTTCGCATACCACGGGCCGTGCCTAAAAGAGTGCTCATCGATGTTTCTCTTGTTAACCCGTCGACAAACCGGCGCCAGTAACTGCGTTTCTTGGCTTTCATTAAATTTTTCATTCGCTTTTCTAATATCGCGTACAGTCGATAGCTAGCGACTAAACCGTCGTTCCCGAAGGCTTTATACGCGGCAGCCTTCTCCGCGTACACATCTGAGCACACTTTGTCCCACCACGGGTTGGGAGAACGTTTTTGGGTGTTCACGTCGGGTACTCGTTTCGTCGAAGTTTGAATCGCGATATCGAGAATCGAGTTGGAGAAAAACGTATACTCTTCCTCCGGGCGAAGCACCTGTGTCGAATCGATAGTTTTGTATATCTCAGCAGCGTAGCTCTTCCAATCAATGTTTCGTGTGAGGTCATAGGGAACATTGATTGGTTCCGAAGATCTTGAACGAGTGGTGATTGCAATTACAATCGGCAGGTGGTCACTACCGTGGGGATCAGATAATACCTTCCACTTGCAATCTAACCGTAGTGATGTCGAGCATAGATATATGTCCAGTGCACTATGCACTAAGCGCTGGTGGTCTAGGAATCCTTCTCATTTCCCCTGTGTTCAGGATTGTCATATCGAAGTTGTCACAAAGGTCTTGAATTGTCGAGAATCGATTATCGTCGTACAGACATCCCCTGTACCGTACAGACAGACTCTGTACCGTGAGAGTTAAGGTCTCCAAGAAGCAGGCGAGGCGAGGGGAGGTGTTCAATCACGTTGGAGAGTCTTCGATATCCCATCATGGCTCTAGGAGGAGTGTAAATAGAAGCAATGCAAAGATCTTTGCCTTTAATTGTTGTTTGACAAGCGACAACTTCAATGCCTAGCGTCGAAGGGAGATTGATTCGGTTGAAGGAGTAGCACTTTTTGATCCCTAAAAGTACCCCTCAATATGAGTATTCTCGATCCAAGCGGATAATGTTAAAATCGTGGAAGTTGAGGTTTATATTAGAAGTAAGTCATGTTTCACATAGGGAAAATGCATCACCATTATTGTAATCTAGCAAGTGTTTTAATGAATTCATTTTGGGGATAATACTTCTGCAGTTCCACTGTAAAACAGTGATCAGATCCGTGATTTCGTTTAATAAGTTAGCCATCGAGTAATAAGATTGCTGCAAGGAGGGGCACGCAGATAGACGAGCTCCTCCCACTTCAACGTAGCTCGGAGGTGCAGATCCGGCGAAGGTTACGCGAAACGAGTCTGATGAATAGTAATTTCCACCTTCGATGGACTTTGAGTGCAATTGCTTGCACTCCAAAATCTTAACTGATTGAATGTTAGGGTCCTTAAAGCGACCAACCCCATCATTCATTAGATCAGTTAGACAGTTAGACCCGCATCATTTACCACACCGTCGATCTCCGCATCACGAGAAGAAATGTAGACGCGATACTCCAGTGTACAGAGGCTATTGCTAACGATACCATTGGCCTGTTTCAAGTCAGTAACGACTACGCGCAGTTTATCTGACTGAACCTTTTTAATCTCGGTTACGGTCGAGTAACGTTTTGTCAGCTCCCGTACAACAGTTATGCTGTTTAACGGTTTATTTTTGGGCCGAAAGTATACCACCAAAGGACCGGCGGATCCATCCTGGTAAACCTTGACTCGGGAGGGGGGGGGGGGGGGGGTAGCTGTGAGACATTGGGGGAAAATGGAGAAAGTGGATCGTCCATAACATCATCTGTCTCCGAATCAGATACACGTTCCTCTTCCCCATAAGATTCGTCGGAGGGTGATCCTTCTGTTTGTTCCTTTTTGTTGCGGGAGCAACACGCTCGACCGTATTATTTAACTTATTAAAAAAAATCAAGAACAAAATAGGAATAAAAAATAAAAATCGACTAGAAAAGTAAAAAAACGAAACACTTCACCAGTTGGTTCATGACGAGCTGGTAGGTGAATTCCTCCTTCGTTTCTTTTATCCGTCACCGGCCTGACCTTCACACAGTAGAGAGCTGGTATAGCTCGTGCGCAACCGAAGAAGGTAACAACTACGTTACAGGAAGGTAACAACTACGTTACAGGAAGTCCACAATGTCCGGCCTTCAAACAGGCGACTGCAACGAAGTCACAATGGAGGTAACGCAAATTAACCTCAACCAGTGCGACACTGCACAACACTGGCTGCGGCAATCTGTAGCGAAGTCTAAATGCGATATAGCTATCACTTCGGAGCCTTACCGTATTCCGGTCAACGATGGAAACTAGATGGCTGATAACGCAAAATCAGCGGCGATTTGGTTTATCGTGCGGATGATGGCTTCGTAATCGACAAAATCAATGAAGTCTTCTTCTGCAGCTGCTACGCACCTCCGCGGTGGACGACCGATAATCTGGCAGAAGAGCTTATCGATCGGAGACCTGTCGTTATAGCCGGAGATTTCAACGCTGGGGCAGTAGAATGGGACAGCCGATTTGCAAACTCAAGGGGGAGTAGTCTACTCGAAGCCTTTGCAAAGCTGAACGTAGAAGTTGCGAACGATGGTACAACCAGCACCAATCGCTGCGAAGGTCGACATTCAGTTATTGACGTTACCTTCTGCAACCCCGGGCTGGTTGGAAGTTTAAATTGGAGAGTGTGCGAGGGGTGCACCCAAAGCGACCCTCCCGACTACCTCTGTAGGGTTCTGAGGAGCTACTTCCAGAACCGGCAACTGATCTACGAAACTGACTCCGGAAAAAGAAGTGTAACCGTAACAGCGAGCATTCCACAGGGTTCCATACTCGGCCCAACTCTTTGGAATGCTATGTACGACGGAGTGCTGAAGCTGAGCCTCCCCAGGGGCGTAAAAATTGTCGGTTTTGCGGATGACGTGGTGGTCCTAGTGATCGGCGGAATTAGAAGTACTCGCAACGGAGGTGGTAGATGTTGTGGAAGACTGGGTGCGCGAGAAGAAGCTGACGTTAGCTCACCACAAAACCGAGATGGCTTTGATAAGCAACCGAAAAGCAATGCAGCAGGCAAGAATTTCGGTTGGAGAATATACCATCAACTCAAAGCGGAAAGTTAGGCAACAGGGAGTGATAATAGACGACCGGCTAAGCTTCAACAGCCACACTGACCACGCATGCGGGAGGGCCGTAAAAGTGATCTCGGATCATGCCCATCAATTCTGCGATCAGCAGCAGTAAAAAGCGACTACTGACGAGTTGGTCCCCATCGGTGCTCAGATACGCAGGACCTGCTTGGGTGACGGCACTGCAGACGAAGAGGAACATATCTCGGCTGAACAACATGTTCAAGCTGATGGCCATGTGGGTGTCTAGCGCGTATCGAACTATCTCGTCAGAGGCAGCCTACGTGATAGTTGGAACAATTCACATAAATCTTCTACTCGAAGAAGATAGCGAGTGTTATAGGAATCGAGGCACGAGAGGAGTCCGTAACCGAGCCCGAGCTGACACCTTAATCAAGTGGCAGCATCAGTGGGATAACGCTGTAAATGGTAGATGGACCCATCGACTAATTCCAAGCCTGTATGTATAGGTGAACAGAGCGCATGGTAAGGTGAACTTCCACATGACGCAGTTCTTGTCTGGTCATGGTTGTCTCAAAAGGTATCTGAACAGGTTCGGCCACGCGAGCTCGCCGTTCTGCATCGCGTACGTAAAAGCATTACTATCAAATAAAAAAGTACACACACATACATACAGACATTGTCCCAATTTGTCGAGCTGAGTCGATTGGTATATGAGACTCGGCCTTCCGGGCCTCGGAAAAAGTTTTCAAAGTTTGAGCGAATTCTATACATTTCTTTTGTAAGAAATGTAAAAATGTGCACAAAGCGTAAATTAACCCTGAATTGTCATTTTCTTTTAAATTTTTTCGCTAGGTAATAAGCAAAAATTAAATACCAGACGATAATAAAAAAAACGGTCCTTAGGTATCTAGCGGGGGAAATCAAATAGATCAAATGTGTTCGGTGGCAGCTACGGTTGTTTATGGTCTCGTTTTGAAGGCAGGGCACGATTACTGCCGCCAATGCGATAGTCATATGTTCTTTCTGGGACGTCATCATATCTTAGTGCGTAAGGGTTTGTGCATTGGGTACATGTTCGAATCCTGCCTCTAGGAACATTTTTCAACATAATTACATTCGCTCACTCACAGGTGGTGGGGATTGAGAAGTGAAGCGATGATTACTAAGCGGATGTGCGTAGCTCGGATCGAGCTGATTATGCGGTGCGTTGAGGAAACTGTGCCGACAATCGAAGTCCCACCTTTGTGTTAGCGTTCCGAAAGGTAGAAAAAGTTAAAGGGTACGACAACAGTTATTTTGAAAATGCAGCTATTTTTACGTGCGAACAATGCAATTCGCTAGCGGTATTCATCTCGAGCGCAGATCCATAAAAAAAATTGCTAGGGGGGAGGGTAAATTTCCAAATTATCATTTGCAATGCGTGAACGTGAAATGCGTGAACGTGATTAGCTGATTTTCCACGAACAAAAGTTGTTTTTAAATACTTTTTATAAAATTTGCGTTTGGGGTTAGTTGGCGGAGATTCACGCGGGGCAAGTTGGTGGGTGGGACTGGAGCTAGGTGTAAAACTAAAATTCCATCCGCGTCCGAAACTGGCATAATTTTAAACGACTGTAGCACTGTTGATAGTCAATGGATTTGCGCCTTTTAAATACCAATCGATTCAGAATAGCCCAATTTAAGAAGTGACTGAATCTTTTATTTGGTTTCGTTTCATTTCAACTGTACCCTATCCGTACCCGTATTATTGTGTAAACAGTATGCAAATGTAAGGAAAACGGACATTTTTTTCGCTTAAATTTAGTTAATTGTTGATGAATTTCCATATTTCGAAACCCAGTCGATTCAGACAATTTCCGGTAAAAAATTGGTACTAAATTTATTTATGTATTTCAATAGTACACTATTGAAAAATTAGTAAATCTGCGAAAAATAGGATTGCTACTCCTTTCATCGCTTGATATAGGTTTCTGATCAATTTTTTTCATTGCAATGCCTACTTTGTTGGCAGAACGAGCAAGATTATCTGCTGCTGCTGGTGGCAGAATAGCTGCTATATCTCTCATTTGATATGAGATTTGAGATGGCGAGTTACTGGTTTATATCGTCCCTATGAGTCGTTCAAGCAAGGCTCAAATCATCGTTTAATAGGATTCTCGTCCCGTATCACAAGACATAGTTACCAGCAAAACGTCCTTATTAAGACATTACACACCAAGTTTTTGTGTTTTGTTTCAGCAAAATATTTTGCTGAAACTTTTCAGCAAAACTGGATTTGCTAAGAGTTCAGCTTTGCAATTTTTGTTTCGCTGATTTTTAGTAAAGCCCATTATTTTGACGAAAACCAGCAGATCTATAAAATTTGATTGCTGAAACAATCAGTGAAAGAATGGCAATTTTGCTGAGTTCCAGCAAATCAAACTGAAAGCTCCGCGAATTTTGACAGTTTTGAATTGCTGTAATTTCAGTGTAATATTTTTTGCTGGAATTATTGCTGGCATTTCAGCAAGGCAAAATTCAGCAAAATTTTGCTGATATTCGGCAATCAAAATTTAGTGTGTAGGACATGCATAATGGGAAAAGAATTAAATTACCGGCGTCGGCGGTAAAACATGATGATGAGTTATGTTCTACCATAGACCATGCGGTAGACTTGGGTGCAACGCCCAACTCCTACTTAGCAGTAGGCAAAGAGTTCTTCATATTTCCTTTCAATCATGTCCATATGAGCCTGCCTAGTGCTAGTTTTCCGTTCTAAGTTTATAACTGATTCGCTCTAGAATACCTATCTGCCTTTCAATTTCATTGCTTTCGTTTCTCTTAGTCTCAAATTTGCCGAAAATAACCAACAAAATCGATACAGTTTACATATTTTTGTTCACAAAAAAGGAAAACATTGCACCAAACACTTTTAAAAATGTAGCCAACAGTCTACCCTTTTAAGTAACTTGTTCTATGTTGCATGCATTTTGCACCTAAACCAAAACGATAAAAAAATAAAACTGAACACTATTCTCCGCCACCATTTGGTTTATTTTAAGCAATGAATTGTTTTTTGAGTATTTTGAAGAGCTAACTCAAACAATAGAAATGTACAAATTATATTCGTTAATACAGTGGAAATAATACACGATGAAAACGGTTCTGTATGTGAAGCACAGGTTAAAACTGTAATCTTCGTTAAGAAATGATCCTGTTTAATTTTTTTCAACCATTAACCCAACCCGAGCTCGAGAAATTTTTAGTTTGAAAAAGAAACCCTTACTCAATCATCAACCAAAACCTTTTTTTACATAAAACCCATACCTGATCCGAAACCCACTCACCGGGTTCAGGATGGATCCAGGTTTTGCTTTCAACAAACCCGAGAACGACCATCTGAGCTGTGCATAACATTACATATGGGCAATAGAAAAGTAGCTAACAACGACTAAATGGGGATAAACATGAAGATTTAGTTAGATAATTGCTCTATTTAAAGAGAAAAAGAATTCAAAGAGGAAACGGAGATACTTACTATTTCACATTGTAAAGATGTACATAGTTGGTGGTGTCCGTATCTATCAATCGACAATATGCTATTTTGTATCCCTCAGGCGTCGACTTCGGAAAAACGGTAAACATCCTACAATAATGAAAGTTTGAATTGATCTATCATCTACAAGGTAATAGATCACAGAAACATACGTTAGATTTAAAGCCGTATGAATAGCCGGATCTTCAACATCTCGGTTTTTAAAGAAGTCAGAACAATTCGTTCGGAACGTGTAATACTTCTCAATCGTCTGTTTGGCCGCTTCTGTGTCGTAATAGTTACAATGTAAAAACATGAGTGCATCGTTTTCTGCAAAACATCGAGAAACTTATCGGAAAATTATATCTTTTTGGCGAGACCTCACTTCACATCAATCATAACTTGCTGCGCTGAAAATCTGCGACAAAATATTCCAAGAGTACAAACCTGAAATGTGAGGCAAATGAGGCTGGCTCTTCAACCATTCCATTAAAGTGTTAACGGAATTGTATCCGCTGTTGTCTAGGTTCTCCATATTCCACAAATCATTAGCAATTAGAAAGAACATCAATTTCACACTTCTCTTAAATGCCTTTTGATCATCTAATATAGCACCCAAGATTTATAAATCCAATTTTTCAACATTGTTACATTGCTCGGGTTTATCTCTCATACTGATAACACCAATTCAACTGGGTTCAATGCATTTGCTATCGTTTTCAGTTTATACGTTTAGATGTGATGTGATGTGATAGCCTTGAATAGCTATTCTTTGATTAAAACCTATAATCTTATCCTTATATTTAGCTATAGTTACTATTATAATGTATAAGTCTGATGCTACACAAAAACACAAACTAGAACAGTGGTTTTCAACCTTTTTAGTTCTATGTATCCCTTTCCGAATATTGATCCCCATGATGCTACCCCTCCGGGTTTGACCCGGAGACTCCAGTTTTTGGAGATGGCCTCCGGGTTTTGCATCTTTTTTTTTACGAGTATAGTGATACGATGAAAATTTTTAACTCAATATGTTCAAATAAGTTCCTCCGGTGTTAATGTTGACTGCTCCAGAAGCGGACCTTAACTGTTGGCCAGGTAGAGAAGATTTGCTACTTTGTTGAAACCTTCCTAGCGACTGTAATGACGAATAACCGAATATTTTGTGCCCTGCAAAAATTTCGGAAGACACCGCAGTGTGCTTCACAGATGCTTTCCTGTCTGCTTCACGGTACTTAGCTGTGGCAGAGAGCAATGGCTGTTCGGCTGCTCCTCCACAGCGTGAGTGGCCGGTGCTTTTGGATTTTTTTAGTTGGCCAGAAAAGTGAAATTTCACACCTATCTAAGTGGACACTACGGTTTACAAACACGATAAATTTACAGCTAATAAGAAAAGCTCAAAGTAGTGGTTTGCATCATGCTTTGCCAAAACAAAACAACAAACGGTCAATGTGAGTCAATATTGGTGATTGATACTTCGACGAGTTACAAAAAGATTGAAAGATTTTATACTTGTCTAATTTAAACTCAGCAGATAGGTTCAAAGTGATTCTATAAAAACCTATTCCAGGTCAGTAAAAATTTTCGAGTGAGAACCTTACCAAAGTGGTAACCCTATTACCCTGTAAAAAAAGATTTTCAATTGGATGAATACCACAATTTTACAATAAGAAACCTGTTCCAGGGCACTCTCAGTAAGCATCTCAATTCTTGACATACTGACACAATATATAAAGACAAATACCCGACGGGAATGTTTGGATAACAAGTTAAAATTTTTCCCGCATAATTCAACCCCAACAATCATCCAATTTACCCTGGGGGTGAATTCACCCCCGATTGAAAACCACTGAACTAGAACGAAACGACGTTGCGTTTTGATTTTTATCTCACATGATAAATTCAAATACATACTATATGTGACGCGTATCATATACTTAACCATACCAACCATATAGAGTTTGCGAGGACAGTACGGATTTTGTGATACGTGTCCGAACAAAGTCTCAGTACGAATTCATTCATTATTTGTTCGTAATTTCCGAGTTCTACTAAAGGAAGAGTACCCCTAAATTACACAATTACATACAAATGAATAATGAAATGAAAACGTTGATAACAAGTATCCCCGGATTCGCAAACGCAATTACACTGGAATTGTGATGCGTTTATTTTATTCCATTGCTGTATAAGCCCAAAGCTACAGCAAAGAAGCAAGTAAAATACTCAAGAAATGAGATGTAGAAATCGCCACGCATGCCAACAACGAAACAACCCTGTATCAATCCGACAGCAGGAACTGCCATTGCAGAAGACACATAAAGCGTACCACCCGTTAGCAAAGAAGCTAATTTGACGAGAGCGAATAGTAGCGATCAGACTAGAAGGAAGCCAACTTTAGTTAGGAGTACACCTAGAAAAAATCATGTAAATTTACGTCTCCTGACCATGACATATACGAGCATCAAAAATGACATAGTTTTACGTTTGATTTTAATTTTACATGTCGTTGAATTTTGCGAGACTCGTAATTTTACTCTACATACGGCGTTTGTTTAATATGTTGAAGGATGTAATTTTATGGCACTGCGTATGGAAAGTACATCTTTCATGTAAAACTAAACAGAACACTGTTATATTCCGTCGCTTTGTCAATTACGGCTTGTTAGATTGTGGCTAGTTTAGAATTACGTCAACGATAAAATTCAGACCTTTTTGGTGTGTAAGTACAGGAAAAGTCAGTGCCGCCAGAAATTGACGAAAATGCTTTAATATAATGTAAATTTGATAAAATATTGAAAGTTCAGAAACAAAAACAGTTCAGCGGTTACCATTCCATTCTAAAAATAAGAAAAAAAAAAAAGAATACCTTTCTTCATAGAATTTTAAAATGGAATATATCTTACGGTCAACATCACAAAACTTCGAAACCATCAACTTCGATGGTTGGTCATCAAATGGTGAATACTTCCCAGTGTTAACAAACTTCTATCTCATGATTCCCTGTGCGTCTATTGATGACATTTAATCTGTAGCCCGGCATCGACTGGGTACTACCGTCGTGTGCAGTAGAAGCAAAATGAGAAGGTGGGAGTGAGCATGTGCGCTATGACCCTACCGTAGACAGAACTGAATACGTGAGCTGGCAAAGAAACCCCGCGTGGCTGTCCGAGGAGACAGGAGGTCGTGTCAAACCCAACAAGCTACCCGGAAAACACCACGTTACGGAGAATCAGGAGGACAAGGCGGATCGGAATAATCCATCAAAACCCACGTAACAAAAACAGAACTACGATTGTAAACTTGACATATCGAACTGTAAGTCTTTTTACTTCCCTGGGTTCGAACGAATCCTACACAATGAGGTGAAAACTCACAACTTCAGGGACGTATCATGGTAGAAACTTTGTTTGGTAGGGCAGAATGTGTGGAAAAGCGGGCATCGCGCGGTTACATTCTATTAGAGCGACGGCACAACAAACAAGTTGGGAATCAGCTTTGTAGTGCTGGGCAAGATGCACCAACGCGTAATCAAGTACCAACAAACGATCAGAGAAAGAATGTGTGTAGATCGAAGGCCATTTATACAACTATAGCATCGTTAACGTGCACTGCCCCCACGAAGCGTGACCCGATAATGAGAAAGATGCATTTTACGCGCATTTGGAGCCCGCGGCAGAATGTGAAGCTCCTCATCAGCGACATGAACCCCGCCTCTGAGATCACCTGTTTAACAAACTGAGAACCAATTCGACCACGTTCTAATGATCGGAAAAATTTTCTCCAGCATCACAAATGTGCGCACCATTCACAGTGTGAATATAGATTCGAAATCGCCTACAAGAAGATCGGGATACCGAGGCGATGGAGCATCTGTACAGAGTTATGAAAATTCTACGAGTAGGTAAATCGCTCAAATCAGGGCTATGTGCCACAGGCTGACATATAAAGAGATACTAACCTTTTCACGACCGAGTGTGAACTGATCGATAAGTGTATTATGACGAACATCGAAATAGCAGTAGACGACGAGAGTATCTCAAGAATCAGTCTGGGGACATACGCAGCCGATGACAGATTCCCAGCGCAAGAACTACCGAAGATTCATGAGGTGATCAGCGGGTTGAGGACTGATAAAGCCGCTGGTAATGATCAACTGCCATGTGAGCTGCTGAAACACGGAAGAGAGGCGTTGTGTAGAGCATTCCACTGGGTGGTTTTAAAGATCTTGGAGAAACAGATTTTACGGGAAGATTGAATGGAGGAAGTAATATATCCCATCTTTAAAAAGGGTGTTAAGCGGGATTACTGCAAATAGTTATCGAGCAATCATATTGCTGAAGGTGTTCTCCCAAATTCCTTGTCGCCGCCAATCACCGTTAGCAAGCGATTTCGTTGAGAAAACTGGCATATAATGCCCAAATACGGATTTCCGGACCAGCGAAAATAAATCGAGTGATATGTAATGAGTATTAGAAATACTTTCGAGTCCTTTTGAAACTCGGAAAGAGCTACGGTAAGGTGTGATAATAAGAGCTAGGATTGACACGGTTTTCCGGAAGTATGCTCAGCTTTTTAGCTTCGCCGGTAACGTCAATATTGTGGCACACAATCTTGAGACGATGGTGGGAACGTACATCCGACTGACGGTGCAACCGATGGCGATGATATCGAGTTGGTTGATACCCACTCGATTAGGGTGGATTGTTGGCGAGTTACAGCGGGTTGCCTAGAAAAATGTTTCCTACCGCTCGTCGGCATGTTTTAACCCGCTTAGCCGCCATTTCGTTTACTGGGTGAGCTCGTGTATTTGAGCTCACTAATGACCGCCAATAATGAAACCAACAGAGAAATTTAGAAACGTATTCTAGCAGGTGAACATTGTTACTTTGGGCGTCGAAAAACCCTTCGATCGACGAATGTACGACACCGGATGAAGTTAATCTTCTACAAATCGCTCATTAGACCTGGAGCATGCTGGTGGGAGATCAACGCATGCTTAGTGATTTTGAACGTTGCATTAAGAACGATAAGTTTCTAGAACAATTTTACTGAGTTGTTCACCATTCTGAAAAAAATGCAGCCGCCTGAACTTCGCTGAGTGAACAATGGGTGGTTCTCCAAGCTACTTTTGCAATTCGTTGCTCATACGCCGTCTCCGCATTCCGTTTTTCATCTGCATCTTATCGTAGTACTTCCAAAATTATTATTTGAATATTAAAAATAAAAGATTTGACCAGTTCACACACCAATTTTTTTCGACTCAATTTTGGTTTGGGGGGGGGGGGTTAACCCCCGAAATCCCCCTGGCTACGCCACTGGCAACCAATGAGAAAAGAAAATTTCTGAAAGAACAGTGCGAGCTTGGAGAAGTGCAGATGACGATACAAATAAGAAAGGGACCTTTCGGCACGCAGACTTCCAGTCGAAGCAGCAAACAAGGCACTAAAACCGGGAAGATTAATTTGTTGGTCGGTATGTCCACTGAGTGTCTCTCATCGACCGGAAGTGTGTTTAAAGTCTCAAGAGTTCAACCACCTGGCTAGAAACTGCAGTGGACCTGACAGTCGCAAATTATGTAGAAGGCGAGGGAAAGAATGTTACAAGGCAAATGACTACCGAGCGGCACCGAGATGTCTAATCTGTGCAAACGAAGAAAGTAACAACCATGTTACAGTAGGCCCATGCGACTGCAATGAATTCACAGTGGAGGCAATCAACCTAAACCACTACGACACAGCACAACACTTGCTGCGGCAAACTGTAGCTGATTTTAGGTGCTATGTATCTATCATCTCGGAGCCATACCGTATCCCGACCAGCTATTGAAGCTGGATATCAGATAACGCAAAATCAACGGCAAGACGACGGGAAGATAGCCATTTCAGGAAGCGGTTCATCACGCAGATGAAGGCTGTGTTATCGCAACAATCAATGGAGTCTCCCTCTGCAGCTGCTATGCACCTCCGCGGTGTACGATCAATTGATTCTTAGAAATGCTTGATGAACTGACAGAAGAGTCGGTGATTTCAACGCTTGGGCGGTAAAATGGTGCAGCCGTTTCACCTACTCAAGAAAGAAAAGTCTTCTAGAGGCATTTGCAAAGCTGAATGTAGATGGTGCCAACGATGACACAACCTACCACTATGAAAGTCGAGAATTAGTTATTAACGTTACCTTCTGCAACCCCGGGTTGGCAGGAAGTTTGATTTAGAGAGTGTACGAGGAGTACACAACAATGTTGCTGAAAGAGCAGCTTTTACATCGGCTTGGATCATGCCCAACAATTCGACGAGCGAAGTGAAATGATGACGTCAACATGGACAATATTATCTACAGAATGTGAGCGGATGAAGAAAAATCGAACGCGTTGAACAGAACAGTCACTCACATAATTTTTTTTCTTCTAGTTTATTTGACATGGCTCTTTGCGTTAGCATAACTGAGCTGTGGGTCTTTTATGATTTTTACAACATGTAAAAATTAAAATTAACTTTCAACTGCCAATCGGGTCTTGTTGACGCAGTTTGCTGCTGCGTGTTGAGATATTCTTCCTTGGCAGTAAAACATTAGATGCGTTATCTGGCGCATCTTGGGGTTCATACGATCCGTTCTCTCATGCGTTTTCCTACAAGTCCATGTCGTCGTCCGTACGGTATTCATGTTGATCACGGTCGGATGTACTTGTTTATTTACTATACTTACGGGTCGCAGTTGAAATCCTTCTTCATCGGCATTTATTTCATTATTGGTGTTTCTCGACTCGAATCACAAGACATCGTTATCAGCAAACCGTGCTTATTAGGATTAATACATAACGGAAATGTTCAAGAAAACCAGTAATTGTGGCATCCCTGTCATTAGGCGAAAGCAACACAAAAAGAATGATAAGAAATGTTTCATTTATTGTACGAAAGCTGGGTCACGGTGTGTCAAAAACTATTATTAACAAAAAATGACCATAAATTTGGCATACGGCATTCGAAAGATACAGTATCCAAGCATCTTCTCAGTGAATTTCAAAATGATCCATCGAGAGATTCGAGAGAAATGGAGGAATTCCACGGGGAAGTGGCCGACCATAAAAATCCACCATCTCCGATTTTAACAAAAATTTGCAGCTATGTTTGGTTTATGAGTCTCCATGACTTCCACAGGTTATTAGACCATTTTGACTCAAGAGCTTTTTTTTAAAAGGGCGTATGTGTTTTTGCATGCACAATGAACAAACAATAATAATACGAAAACCATAATTTGTTCAGCAACACTATTCGAGAATGAGTTGCAGGGTATTCATTAATCTTTGTAAAAAAAATATACACTGAAAAAAAATTGTGCCGATTTTCAAAAAAATTATAATTTATATTAAAAATTGGAATTAAAAAAAACTCATTTTTTTAAATTTTTATTTTTTGCCAGCGAAACCCTAAATAAAAAAGAAATATTTTAAGTCTAATTTTATGATGGAGAAGTTATCAATAAGTTTTTCTAACAACAAATTTGTACATGTTTTTCAATTCTATACTATGTTACAGACAAAAATATATTTTTTTATAGAATGTGATACCCAATGTCATTTCGAATCAAAATGCTCTTTACAAAAATCTTCGAAAATGTAGTCGTTTTCAAGATATTTTAAATTTTGTTTAGACAAAAAGTAATAATTCGTTAAATGACGCCCTTTTCATAAGTTATTCGCGTTTCTCCATCAACAATCGTACGATTTTCATAATAGTCATAATTCTACAACTTACCTTTTGACACCAAGATGATAAGAGGATAATGTTGCAAGTTATAGGTCCGATTTATAAAATCACTATCGGTCATTTTTTATACTAAAATTTATTTCTTCCTATTATATACAATTCCTATCTTCTATATACACCTTAACACTTTGTTCGTTTATATATGCTAAAAATACTTGGTGTTTCGTCATTCGAAAACAGTTTCGCGGCAATTTTATTTTCTGAAATAGGAACAACAGAGTGATATTTCTGTGTACCTGGAATCATTTTTGCCTTCTGATACAGGCTACTCCATTCAGCTGCTCCCTGTTCGTATTCTTCTTGTGATACATAACAAAACGAAATTTTTGTTAATTGTTCATTACTTTGCTGGTTAGCCCATTTATATAACTCTTCTGAACTTGTGATTGGATGTTCGTGTGCTATTGCTAAGCTCGCATTTCTTGCCATTCGTTTCAATGTCCCGCCAATTGCGTCACAGGGTCCTTTTCCATGAGAAGTTGCAAAAAAGTGCCACTCCGCATCAATGTTATAATTAGTTTTATATTTACAAAGACTAGCAAAAAAAATTCTATTTTTGTATTGAGAAGCAGCTCCATCAGACATAAATATATCCTTCTTTAATTGCATTTTTGGTTTTAGAAAAGTTAGTAACTTTGAAATGAATACCTGCATCGCGATTGTATCATGTTTTAGAACTTCGGATATTATTACAAAACTTAATTTTTTATTATTCCAGAGTCCATATAATAAATAACAAACGGATGAATTGTAGAAAAATCACAAATTACTAAAACTTCTCCTATTTTTAAAGACGATTTTGATTCATTTAAAAAAAATAGACAGTTGATTTTTTATATAATCATGAGTTATCAATTTTTCCAACTTCTCACCAAAATAGGTTACAAACTCATCAACTGGTTTGACGAGTGTTTCTAGATTACATCTATCGGTAGCAACCCATTGTTCGAAAGTTATTTCTCCAACACAACGTTCCTCCAATTCTTCCGAAAAATTGTGTTCAAACATTGAAAGATTTGGACAGCGGTCACATTCACGAAGATAACAATCTTTTGATCTTGACGATGCACTACACAACATTTTTTCGAAATACAACTTGTAATCTTTTTCGAAAGAATATTTTTGTAGACTATGGAGCATTAAAATAATATTCTCGTGAATCGTACAAACACAAATGTTATGAGAACCCGAACTTCCTAATAGCTTGCAATTCTTGGGTCTCAATGATGCAAATGAACTAAATCCAATAGTAAATTCACTAATTTCCTTAAACCTATTAAAAGCCTCTTTCAATGAATAAATTAACAGACGTTTTTGTACATGTTGACGCTTACCATCCTTTTTCACAGAAACATAGTCGTTTAGCCCAGGCATGGCTCTGCTAATCTGGTCGCTATCATAGAACTCCAACACCGTGTTTTTTGTTTGTTAATCCAAAGTATGAACCATCTTTTCGTTGTTGTTGTTCTTGTTGTGATGTTTTCCTTCTGCTAACAACCTAGCTTGCGATACAATGTGTTTGTTTGCATGAAATTCATCCATTATCTTTTGATTTGACCAAGATTTTGGTAAAATAGACAATAACCTCACTTGATCGTTTCTTGAACATCCTGAATCTGCAAATCTCTCTTTCAGTTGAGAAATTATATCATCAAGGTCAGCAACTTTCGTTTTTAATAACTCCAGCTCATCATTTTCTACATTAAACCCGAATAAATATTTTCGTATTCCATGTGAAATATTCGAATATTTGCTATTGGAATAATTGACTTGTTGAAGCTTGTTTATTGCTATTGGTGAAACGTTGATTCCCAGGACTCCTTTATTGAATATTTCAATGTTATGTATTCTGGAATAATCCTGCACATCGCTTGCCTGAGTGGATGCTGAGATGTCTCGTTTTCAGAGGATTGAAAAAACCTTTTACTTGAGTCACAGCCGATGAAAGCGACACAATTGGTGATGAATTGATGATATCATGATAATTTCATTTTAAACAAAATGATATCTGAATTATAAATTAACATATTAGAACTTATATATTGTTTAGAGTTTTGCACATGTTTTAGATACAGAGGAGTTTCGTCACGCATTCTATTGTTTAATTCCTTTTTAATCCAACAAAAACTTGATATGTTACGTTTCAGCTTTCCTATACCACAGATAGTAATTATCTGTGCCTATACCGTTTTTCTTCACTATGCAGCAAAACGCCCATTATAAATACATCCCTGTAAATGTGTGATATAATTATGGTATATGGTATAGTCCCATAGTACCAGTTTATATGTTTTTGCACAAATGAGAAATCATGCGATATACTTGGATCTAATAGTGTTTGCCTCACAGATTCATATGTTTATGGGTTGGACTATGGAAAGCTGACGATTAAAGAGATTTTTTGTATTAAAATTAAGGTTTATTGAGACTAAAACCTTCGATAACTCAACAAATGCGAAAGCTAGAAATAAATTTTCTTGGCAAAAATGGTATATTTTATATGCTGAATAAAATCTTCAAACATATCGTGATTTTAGAAAATCGCCAGAAAAAGTTCCAAAAAGGTGATTGTAAGGGTGTATCATAGAATATTTCACTAATGCCCATTAAAAGCAACAGATAAACATATAGTTTCATCAGCAAAGTTGTTCCTTATTACATGCTCTACAACATTGCTAAATAAAACAAATGTTTATATGTATAGATGAGTAAACGAAAATTCGTGACTCGTCTTTCTATGAAATATGACTCGACTGAGGTCACTACAGCCCAAAAGTCGTGGTCAAAACAACTTCGATCATGTTTTGCCTATTTGGAATCACTGTTTCATGATTTGTATGCACACTTTTCATAAACAATTTGTTGGTCCAATCTTGAATGACAAACTTACTAATTAACGCCATGTAGTTGTCATTTAATACAACCAATGTTCCAAGTCTTAGATTAAAAAACTCATCATAGACTTTAGTATCGTGATGCCATTAAAGACAAAGTCGTTATAAAGATATAGCATTTAAGTGGATGCACAAAAACGCTACTCTAGTATAGAAGGTCTCCAGGTCAAATGGTCGTTTTCCACGTCCGTAGCTCAGTTCGCTTCCTGAGTCAGTACGCGGTGTCTCTTAATAACATTAGGATCAACAGTCGCAAACTGTTTTTAATAACGTATGAAGATGGTAAATTATGCATCTGTGGCGGAGTTGTACAAACGATACTCTCAACTTCGAAAACAAGATGTCGAAGAATTGGATCAGTGGGTACGAGGTCAATCACACTTGCCTCTTGTTACTGGTAATGTTTACACAAATTATAAATTACTACCTTAATCGACAACACTTCTAATCCGAAATAGAACTTGAACTAGTTCTGTTTATTCATTCGAACTATTATAACATGGACGCAGCAAAGAAAACCGTGGAAGCTTACTTTACATTTCGAACTAGCTGCAAAGATTTTTTCGTCAAAAGGGACATCACGGTAGCTTCGTTGCAGAGGTCGAAGGATATATTGTAAGTATTACTAATCTGAACATTCAAATGGGACATCTATTAAGACCCAGTGTAGTTCACTATAGAATCGGCACACGTTTATTGTACAAACAATTCCTAAGTTGTGTATTAGAACTCTTTTTTTGCATTGGCTAATTTAAAAATAAAATAAATTAAAAATAAGATGACATATGAATTCTTTTTTTATCGTTTATTACTTTCGAAACAAAATGATTTTTCAATGGTTTACGGCAAAGTATTTTCGTATCATATTGTTGCCAAAATCGACAGTAAACTTCAAATCTTTAAAAAATAATAAAAGGTATTTTAGTTTAGTTTTTTTATAAAATGATTAAATGCGGATCAAAGATAAAGTGAGCGTGAAATAAAGTTCGAGAATGGAGCTAGTTTGAAAATATGAAATGTAAGGTTATGTTATTCGAAACATAAATATTCAATTTTGAAACATCTATTTTCAGAGCACTTTGCGCGCTTCCTGAAAGTACCTCCGACGGCTTTAGAGTTATTTTTGCTAAAGTTATCGATTGTGATGCCAGCAAGTTTTCGTTTGCTTCAATTCTCAAATTGTAAGTGTAAATATTACTGAACGTGCGGTTGACTAATTATATTAGATTCACAAGTTGTTTTTTTATGGTTAACTTAGTTCATTCATATGCACTGACATCCTGCTGTGGGAGGAGGGATGTGCCGAGGGACACGTGCTTATCATCGACATGAATGGTCTGCATTTAGGACACTTACCAAAACTCGGTATATTTACACTGAAGAATTTTATTTACTACATACAAGAAGCACTCCCGATCCGCCTGAAAGGAATTCATCTTATCAATGCAGTTCCGTTCATCGATACGATTATGGTGATGATTAGGCCGTTCTTAAAGAAGGAGCTTCTGGATATGTTTCACATTCATCAACAAGAGGAAACCGTGTATCCTTTTGTTCCTCAGCACATATTGCCGAAGGAATATGGCGGAAAAGCACCGCCAATGATGGACCTAAGACGTAATTTGATTAGGATAAACATTCAAAAAATAATCTAGCTAAAAGAATCTTATTTCTTTCAGAACAATTGTATGACAATGTAGCTGAATACCGTGATTATATAATTAAAAAAGATCGCCTACAAATGGTGGATGAATCTAAGCGAGTTACAACACGGTCATTTGCAAATATGTTTGGACTATTTTGATGCACATATTATGGCAAAATAAAAGGTTGTACGGAATCAAATTGCGTCATAGAAAAAAATATTCGACAGAGTGCACACGTTCAACCGATTGTTTTCAAATTTTCTGGGAATAAAAAAAAACATTAGTAAAGTTTTTCCACGTTCGTTTTACCGAAGACTCCATATCAAGAACACTGGCAACTCTGTCCAGAATCCGGAGACAGTAACAGCAACGCCACTTGCGGGTAAAGGTGGTACTTTCCATAGTGATGCACACACACATATACATTTTTACATAAAGCTTCCTCCCTTCTTCCAATAGAGGCGCTGTAACCTCTGTCGCTTCTCGTTTGTATGGGGGAAGGAAAGAGATATCAGTCTTCTTGATATGGAGTCTTCGGTTTTACTCAATTCCATAGTAAGGTGTCCCAAAATAACATCATGTTAAAAAGTCATCGGACTCACTTCATAAATGAAAGGGTATTAGGATATTAGGACTACTTTCTTCTTCGGAGCGAATTTGCTAAAACTCCCCTATTGGTGGCAAATTTTTATCTTTTGAAAAATGAGCCGATTTTGGGTAAAATTTCATATTCATGCTTGTCTGTTTGTCCTGAACTAGATAGATTTTTTCAGCATTTTTTTATTTTTCTGGAGATCCAAATGAGTTTGTTGAGGTAGTTTGTACAATTTTTGATTTTTAAGAGTGGCCGACCCATTAAATCTTAGAAAAAGCATTTTTTTGGTGTTTTTCATTAGTTTGTCTTAAAAACTGGGTATCTACAAAAATTTAAAAGTATAGGACTTACTTCAAATAGTTGAGCTAAACATAGGGGCGAAATTTTGTTGAAGAAAGTGTACAGTTACGGCTGTTGAGGTGTGAGTTGTTTAAGTTTTTGTTAAATAACCTTTTGATATTTTATGCTATTCATCAAAATCAATCATCAATTTAAGTATGCTTAGTCCGCATTTTGTTTTTCGGAAAATAGAAAGAAAATTATGAAAAATGGCGTTTTTCGTTTGTCTCTAGTACATCAGAATCAGTTTTTATGAGCATTTGACGATTTTTTTAAAATTATTTATTATACCTATTAATAACCACCTAGCGGAGTTGAATATCACAAAAATTTAAAACAATATGTCGAGTTAGTGGCAAATTATGGTGTATATTTGCCTCTCGTTAAGATTGAGTACTACAATTTGCCAGTAGCCTCCCGAGAAGCTGCGAAGCCTCGGATAGAGTAAATAATAGGTATCAATAGGCATAATTGAGAGAAACACAACAGTCCCCAACTAGATAAGTGGGATGTCCGCGTTCACCAAATTTTCGCATTAGGGCCATCGTTTAGAGGGCATTCGCGTCGGTGGTTTTGCGTAGGGTGACCAGACGCTCTGGTTTCCCAGGACAAAAACATTCCCTGTTTTTGATAGACTGGTGTCCTGGGACTTCGAGTGGAATCCTTGATTTGTCCTGGTTTTTCTCTTCAAAGGCAAACATAATTCTTTGCTTGATTCATTCTAATCGCAAAGTAAACAAATCGACACGGTTCTGGACGTGGGCCAAAATCTGGGCTCTATCGATGTTGATGAAACGTTTAATAGCTCAGCTTCTTCTTGGTTTAAATCGTCTTTCAATTCTGGATCAATTTTCTCCACAACTTTTAAAAAATCACATCGAAGTTTGGGTGACTCCACTTATTCCCATCGTACTAGCTTCCCTTATCAGTGGCATATTTTCTTCTTAAGATGGATTGCTAGAAATCTGCAAACATGTTTCCAGTCCGCAAATATGGAATAAAACGAGACGCATTACCTTGGCGATGATAAACATGGCTTTACATCTGGACGTTTAACAGCGACTTACCTTCTGCTACAAACATCCTACAATATCCTACATAATACAGAGCATGGAATGACAAGAACAATCAGCAACCAATCTGCCGCTTTTGATAAATCGAACCACGATATAAGAATCGCTAAAACGCAGATATTATTAATCAATACTAGTTGTTGTAATTATTTATCAACTAATATCTCATAGAAGGCAACTGATACTGTTGATGTTTCTGCTGTACTTCAATGATGTTATTGTAGTCCTGAAGACTTCAGGACTAAAATAACATCATCTTAACTGCTGCATCCAGTTTTCGTGATTGGTATAGAAAGAAGTAGTGTTCAGTGAGTACTCTAAATAAAGACCCGGTTGGTTTCAGCTATCTGCAGAAATTGAACTCGAATTTTATTCTCTACCAAAAATCAGGAAAAAATCTGCCAGGCATGTTCGAGCAGGAAGTATCCCTAATTTTTCTTTGCATCAACGGGAAGGCGGGGTCTTCTTACGACTGTCCTGATTTTTTACATATCATATATTACATGGTCACCCTAGTTTTGCGGAAATATAGGTGGAAAATTTTAAGAAACAAAAACATAGCAATTTGTTGTACATACTTCAAACTTTTAAAAGCGCGTCAATTATCAAGATTTCTTTTCCCTGTTGGATATGGATAAATTACGCAAAGCTTTTCGGAGAGGGAGGGTGGGGGTCAGTAGCAAAATGTGACATGTTGTGACATATGGAGGAGGGAGAGTAATACTACGTTCACACTACGAGGTAAAACGTGTTTTAACGCTATCTTGATGACATTTTTCTTGTTGCTAATTATTATAACGTGTTTATAAGGCAGTGGCAACTATATTGCCACCTTTTCGTTTCGTTCATAATGCAGGAATATGAGAAGTGTTCCAATCTTATGAAATCTACTTGTTAGGAGCCTGGTAACTCTTCTTATTACTTTTTATTGAGATACAGTAAAAAGTGTCAGATTGGTGAAGAATTTTTTGAAAAAAAACGCGGCGATTTCCTTTTGGACAATAAAATTAGATCGATTTAAAAAAAATACTCTAAACCCCATCAGTTGGTGATGCAAATTTGTAAAAACAACTAGTTTCAATCTGAAAATTTGATTTATGAGTGTTAAAAATTGCAAAGAAAAAAAAGATGAATAAATGAACGTCCGTAATCGGTGGTCTTATTTTTCAACTTATCCTCAGAATTCAGAGGTTTTTTTTTTTTTTTTTTTTTTTCAATTCGTTTATTTGATAAGGCAGGTTTGCGTTAGCTTAAAGGTGCCAATTTTGTTTTGTTTTACATTTTAAATTACTTAAAACTAGGGGCTTACATATTGATTTTTGAAATTAAACTAAGGCTAATTTATAGCTATACATATACACAAGGGGGTAGTATAATTTTCGTAAGATTAGAGGGGTCATTTAGTTTTTATGGCAATATGGTTTGACATTTTTAGCAATGAGATTATTGGAGCAAATAATGTTTAACAAAGGGGGAAAATTTTTACGACTATCTTAAAAGTAGAAATAATTAGAGGGCGTGATTAAATTTTGTAAAGATTCGGAGACATTAATTAGAGTTATTTTATGTGGTAGTAGAGTTGGGCATTTTCAACGAGATCATATAATATAATAGTTAAAACTAGAAAAGGCAAGAAGAGCTAAATGCTTCATGAAGATATTTGGGGGGGGGGGGGGAAGGGGTGTTACTTCTGTGTATAAGAGTCAGGGGAAGTAGGGTGGACAAACATGGCAGGGGGAGAACATTATTTCAGTTTCAGACTTCGGGATATCAACGGATGGATTACAGAATCAGGGTGGTCTTCATCAGGAAGAATCATGTACTGGGACGCCGGGTGGTCGTTCTCGAGATGGCAGGGGTTTCTCCAGACGATTTCGTAGTGCGGCTCAGATGTTGATCGGCTACATTTCGAGTTGTGCGTGTGATGTTCGTGCTTTAGGTCCCGTGTTTGTTGGCTCATTCGACAGGGATGTTTTGTGTCGCCTTGGAGTCGCATCAAACCATCGTGGGTGTATGGTACAGGTGGAAGAGAGCGCTTCTGAGAATGATAAGGAAAAAGGGGCAGTTAAAGTTGGATATTGATGGTTTTTATGAAGGTGTATATAAGGGACATATAGAGGACATCGCGGCTTGCCAACACATCTCGAACCGGGACGTTGGGTGGTCTTCCTCGGGCCCGGAGGGTGTCCATAAGCCGAGACCTGGCGGAACTGTACTCGGTGCACGCCCAGACTATGTGCTCTATATCGTGATAACCGTCGCCACAAGCGCAGATACCACTCTCCACGAGCCCAATACGTCGGAGATGTGCATCCAGCGTGTAATGGTTCGCCATGAGTCGGGACATCACACGAATGAAGTCACGACCCACATCCATCCCCTTGAACCAAGGTTTCGTCGATACCTTAGGGACTATCGAATGTAGCCACCTTCCTAGCTCCCCATTGCTCCACGAGGTTTGCCAACTTTCGAGGGTTCTCTGATGAGTAATACTGAAAAATTCGTGGAAGCAAATTGGTCTTTCAAAAACGTCACCTTCAATGGCACCCACCTTAGCTAAGGAGTCCGCCTTCTCATTGCCCGGAATGGAGCAATGAGAAGGGACCCACACCAAGGTAATCTGGAAAGATTTGTCAGATAAAGCACTCAGTAGCTCCCGTATTTTCCCCAAAAAATACGAGGAATGCTTTACATGTTTCATCGAGCGAATAGCGTCAATAGAACTCAGACTATCCGAGACGATGAAGTAATGGTCTGCGGGTAATGTGTCAATGACTCCAAGGGTATACTGAATAGCAGCTAGTTCTGCGGCGTAAACTGAAGCAGGGTCACTGAGTTTGTAGGAGGCGGTGAACTTTTGATTGAAAATACCGAAGCCAGTGGACCCTTCGAGGTTTGATCCGTCAGTATAAAACATCTTAGAACAGTCGACTTCTCGGAATTTATTATAAAAAATATTTGGAACCACTTGTGGGCGTATATGGTCCGGAATTCCAATAATCTCATCTTTCATGGATGTGTCGAAGAAAACAGTAGATTCAGAAGTATTTATGAAATGCACACGGTTGGGATTGTAAGAAGAAGGATTAATATTTTGCGCCATGTAGTCAAAGTACAGGGACATAAAACGGGTCTGAGAATTGAGCTCAACAAGCCTTTCGAAATTTTCAATCACCAACGGGTTCAAGATATCGCATCGAATGAGCAATCGATATGAGAGTTCCCAAAATCGATTTTTCAGCGGGAGAACGCCCGACAGGACTTCGAGACTCATTGTATGGGTCGACTGCATGCACCCTAAGGCGATACGCAAACAACGATACTGAATTCTTTCGAGTTTGATGAAATGTATGTTCGCGGCGGATCGAAAGCAGAAGCATCCGTATTCCAGTACCGACAGTATCGTTGTTTGATACAACCTAATTAGGTCTCCTGGGTGGGCACCCCACCACGTTCCGGTTATTGTACGAAGAAAGTTGATCCTTTGCTGGCATTTCTGTTTCAGATACCGAATATGGCATCCCCAAGTACCTTTCGAGTCGAACCAGACCCCTAGATATTTTACTGTGAAGACCTGAGCTATAGTTTGACCCATTAATAGAAGCTGTAGTTGTGCTGGTTCACGCTTCCTAGAAAATACAACTAGCTCAGTTTTCTCCGTGGAGAATTCGATACCCAGCTTAATAGCCCATGCAGACAAATTGTCCAAGGTATTCTGTAATGGTCCTTGTAGATCGACAGCTTTGGGTCCCGTAACAGACACCACGCCATCGTCTGCAAGTTGTCTTAACGTGCAGGAATTGTCAAGACATTCATCAATGTCGTTGACGTAGAAATTGTATAACAGGGGGCTTAGACATGAGCCCTGGGGAAGGCCCATGTAGCTAAATCGTGATGTCGATAAGTCACCATGCGAAAAATGCATGTGCTTTTCCGACAACAAGTTTAGTAAAAAGTTGTTTAAAGTCGCTGAAAGACCATGCTGGTGCAGCTTCTCTGAAAGAATGTTGATAGAAACTGAATCAAAAGCCCCCTTTATATCTAGGAACACTGATGCCATCTGCTCTTTACTAGCATAGGCCATTTGAATTTCGGTTGAGAGCAACGCAAGACAATCATTCGTCCCTTTGCCTTTGCGAAAGCCAAATTGTGTATCTGACAGTAAGCCATTTGCTTCGACCCAATTGTCGAGGCGGGATAGGATCATTTTCTCGAACAACTTCCGGATACAAGATAGCATTGCGATCGGTCGATACGAATTGTGGTCGGAGGCTGGTTTTCCTGGTTTTTGGATGGCGATGACCTTCACTTGCCTCCAATCGTGTGGGACAATGTTAGCCTCAAGAAACTTATTAAATAAGTTCAACAAGCGTCTCTTGGCAGAGTCTGGCAGATTCTTCAACAAGTTGAATTTGATTCTGTCTGGCCCTGGAGCTTTATTGTTACACGACAAGAGAGCACGTGAGAACTCCACCATCGAAAAAGGTGTTTCGTTCGCGTTATCGTGACGGGACGCGGCGCGGTAGATCTTCTGTGCCGGGGCGGAATCCGGACAAACCTTCTTGGCGAAATCGAATATCCAACGGTTTGAATATTCCACGCTCTCATTAGTACTGTTTCGATTTCGCATACGTCGGGCTGTTCCCCAAAGAGTGCTCATCGATGTTTCTCTCGTTAATCCGTCGACGAACCGGCGCCAATAACCGCGTTTTTTGGCTTTCATCAAACTCTTCATTCGCTTGTCTAACGTCGCGTACTGTCGAAAACTAGCGGGTAACCCGTCGTTCCGGAAGGTCTTAAACGCGGCGGCCTTCTCTGCGTACACGTCTGAGCACTCTTTATCCCACCAGGGATTGGGAGAACGTTTTTGTATGTTCGCGCCGGGTACTGGCTTAGTCTGAGCTTGATTCGCGCTGTCGAGAATCAAGCCAGCCAAAAAGCTGTACTCTTCCTCCGGAGGAAGTTCTTGAGTAGATTCGATGTTGTCGGATATCGCGGCAGCATAGCTCTTCCAATCGATATTTCGTGTGAGGTCATACGAAATATTGATTGTTTCCAATGGCCTTGAGCCGTTATTGATTGAGACTACGATCGGCAGATGGTCGCTACCGTGGGGATCAGGGATTACCTTCCACGCGCATTCTAACTTTAGCGAGGTCGAGCAAAGGGATAAATCTAATGCGCTTGGGCGCGCTGGTGGGGGAGGAATCCGTGTCATTTCACCTGTGTTTAGAATTGTCATGTTGAAGTTGTCGCAAATATTGTGAATTAAAGAGGAACGGTTATCATCATAAAGGCAACCCCATTCCGTACCGTGAGAGTTAAAGTCGCCTAAAACTAGTCGCGGTGCAGGCAGGGATTCTATGATGTCATGTAGCCGGCGATGCCCAATCGCGGTGTTGGGGGGAATATATATGGAAGCTATGCAAAGATCTTTGCCTTTGATTGTTACTTGACAAGCGACAACTTCAATACCTGTTATCGAGGGAAGGTTAATTCTGTAGAAGGAATAGCGCTTTTTGATCCCCAAAAGCACTCCTCCATAGGGGGTGTCTCGATCCAGGCGAATAATATTAAAGTCGTGGAAGTTGAGATCTATGTCGGAAGTTAACCAAGTTTCACATAATGCAAATGCATCGCAACTCAAATTATTTATTAAAATTTTGAAGGAATCGATTTTCGGGATAATACTTCTGCAATTCCACTGTAGAACAGTGATCAAATCCGTGACCTCGTTCGATGAGTTAGCCATCGAAGGATACAATCGCTGAAAGGAGGGGCCATTTAGCAGTCAACTGCTTCAAAAATGTTCTTACTGTAGGGAGAAAAGCTAACAACAGACTTTTAATAGGATCAGTTATATTGAAAGTTTTTATTATCCAGTCCACAATGTCCGAGAGTTTGATAATTCCAGTGCCGCGATTATTCTCGAACTGAAACAGAGGAACACTTGGGATTTTTGATGTTCCGGGAAGTGCTGGGAACTCCTTCTCTGAGTTTAATCCTCCGAGACCAGGAGCTAATTGCTTCGGTTTGGTTGCAACACTTCCAATAGATGTGACTTTCTGAGTCCCGTCAAGGGATACCTTCTGGCCTTTACAACGAACTTTAGGAGAGGAAATGTTCCTCCTCTTCCTATAACTTCTAGGCGCCCTAGTAGATGTTCCCTCTTGTGGGTCATCAGCCTCGCCCTCGTTAGGAGGCAAGTGAGCATAGATGTTTGTTGAGGTTGGTGGTGTAGCTTTCTTTAGCATTTCTGCGAAAGAACGTTCGGATCGTCCCGCAAGGGAACGTTTTAGTTTATCCCCGCGTAGTTTGTACGCGGGACATGCCGAGATATCATGCAGATTCTCTGCACAGTAAGGACACTTCTCAGCATTCTCACTGCACGGGGGTTATGATTTTTTAACGTTTATTTTAAAAGAAACGTGCAGAAACCCTCAAATTTTTTTTCTCAGAGGCCTGGACCTAGTCTTGTGAACCAAACGACTCAGCTCAACAAATTGGGTAAATATTTGTTATCGAGAAGGAGTCATCAAAAAACATCGCTGCATAGTGGTCGGAAGCCCCAAAAACGTGAACTTAATTCACTAGAGGTCAAACCATCGAATATATTCACAGGGTATCTTTGGACGAATTGTTTGTGAGAATATTTCCCATAAACTGATAAAAATTAAAATTAGGCTTGGCTAACTACGATCAAACTAAAAAAAAACTTTTTATATTAACGGTGTAGAAAGTTGGTGTCTTCGACAAAGTTTTAGAAATACTCGTAATGAAGAATTTTGTTGAACAACTTGAACTTGTAGGACTTAAAGTTATCGATTTATAAAGCGACTTTCTACCTCGTCAGTATAAAAAGTTAATTTTTCTAGCTCAATCATAGTAAGCCATGCCTCAATTTAATTTTTCTCAGATTGTGGGGAATATTCATACGAACAATTCCTCCAAAGACACCCTGTGAATATATTCGATGGTTTGGCCTCTAGTGAACGTTTTTAGTATTTCCGACCACCGTGCGCTGCCTGCTGGCTCGTGGTGGATTTGGATTCGTTTGTAGTAGGAGAAACCGAGGAGATTTGAAATAGAGGAGAGTTGAAACAGTGCCCATTACTAGCGAAACAGTACCGTTAGGGATAAAACAATAATGTATTTGTTTTATTTATATCGTGCCCACAAACCCTCCAATACACGCCAACAACGTTAAATGAGTGGTTGAGTATTTACGGTAAACACACTACAAAAAATGAGCAAAAGTAAGTTTTCGTTATTTTCTTCAAATTGGTATAAATAAGATATTAAGTGATGTTCGATCATGAAAATATCACTATTATGTAGTCTAAGAGTTAACATTTATGAATTGTATGCATTTCTTTCTATATTTGCGATGTTTAAATTGTAAATTGTGGATCAAGCCTTACTTCTCAATCTAGGAGAGTTGAAACACCTTGTTTCAACTCTCCTCGATGATGAACTTCTAGTCTTATTGCAATATTTTAATCACATTAACGTCCCTGGACAAATAATAATAATCAAGATTATTATTTCCTGAATTGACAACAGTGATCAACATTCTCAATTTATTAGATCTAGATCATTTAAAACCACAGAATATGCATTTGTTCTAATTGTTTACTCCTATCAGTTTCTGGAGGCTTGGAGCGAAGTGACCATAATCTAAAATGAACTAAATACTACCGACATGGATACCAAATTACCTGTTTTCATAAACTCATATAATGTAGAATGTTCTAGGGGAAGTGGTTGGAAAATAATACATAACTAAATATATGATAAATGGGTTTCAAATTTCTTGATTTTACAGTTATAGTTAATTAGTGGTGCGGTATAGTATCTTACTGTTATTATTGTTGGGATAAGTGCAGAAATTCCTGCATTTGTAACCAAAATCTAACATAAAGTTTCAAAACAAGTGTCAGTTTATACATAGATATACACTGTAAAAAATATTGATAAGAATGCATGTCATTGTAAGGAATCATCTTAGTGTGAACGAATAAAAATGACACAATTGCATCATTTCTCGAGTACTTTTTCAAATGGACGTAAGTAACATTGAGAGCCTCTCTTTGTTTACTTTCTCTTTCGTTTATTACGACGTCATTACAACACTTTGTACTAATTTTCCAGTACACATCGAAAGCCGACGGTTTTTACTACAATATTATGCAAAGAGTAGAGTAGTAAATGTTGAAATGGCCGAGTAATGAACAGAAGAGAAAGACCTCAAAGAGAATCTCTCATTGTTACTTACGTCCATTTGAAAAAGTACTCGAGATTTGATGCTTTAGAAAACGTTTTGATAATATTTAAAGTAACTGCTTACTTGTTTCAACTCACATTCATTGCTGTTTCAACTTACCTTGGCATGAGGAGAGTTAAAACAAAGAGAACACTGTTACAAAAATCAATATACTGATGCTTTGTTATTGATTTTTACCAGTTATTCTGATGTAAATTAATAAAGCATAAACAGAAGTAAGAAATTTAAAAATAAGCAATCATCGAATGACAGTTTTTTTCGATTTATCTAACAAAAACTAAAAACTGTTTCAACCCTCCTCGGTCTCCCCTAGTTGTTAATCTAACCGACTAAACCTAAACCTCTTGTACATATCTCGCAAACCTTATCCATCCGGGGCAACCGTTAAGTAATGCTTTGTGTTCTTATTTTCTTTTGTGTTAATCGTCATGTTTTTATCCATACACACAGAAAAAAATGTTGGTAAAAATAAGAGTTTTTCACTCTTAGCAAAAAACAACCAACGTATACTCTTAGTTTGAAAATAAAACATTTATTATGACTACACTGATAATATAAATTCGTAAATACAATGAAATCGATCATACAATACACGAATTCATTCGTCGTTTTCTGCAACGAAATATTTTCGTGCATTATAAATAGTAGGTTTCGTTCATTTCATGAACAAGAATGGCCGCTTGGTGAACGAAATCTTTCGTAAATTTTACACGTTTAATGTATAGTGCACGAATGTTATCGTTGATAACGACATTATTTTTCGTGAATGAAACGAAATGTTTTGTTTATTTTAATAAACGTGTGTGTATATTACGAACGATTTCGTTGGTCGCACGAATTAATTTCGTTTATCTTAGAAAAGTGCTCGTATTAATTATCCTCTTATTGTTTTCAGTCGATCTTTTGGGATCGATGTTTGATAACATAGATTTTCTTTATTTGAAAAAATCGATGTGGCCAAATCGATTTTATTGTGGTACGAAGAAATGGCCGCTTGATAAACGAAAGTTTTCGTAAATTTTACTTATTTAGTTTACATTGCACGAATGTATTCGTTGATAACGACATTATTTTTCGTGAACGAAACGAAATGTTTCGTGTATTTTAATAAATGTTTATGTATATGATGAACGATTTCGTTGGTCGCACGATTTCGTTTCGTTCATCTTAGGAAAGTTTTCGTATTCATTAGCATATTATTTTTTCAATCGATATTTTAGGATCGATGTTTGACAACAACGATTTTTTCAATAGACCATTGTATGAAATGCCTTAACCTCACAAATTTGACAAGTGCAGGTACTTTTGTTTACAGTTTGGACTTAACAAATTTGAATTCCATTGAAATAAGCTTAGTGCTAATAATTAATTACCAAGAAATTTAACCGCAAAACTAGTTACCGATTCAGAGAACACTAGAAGTAATTGATAAACAAATAATTAGTTCACTAATTAGATCTTTCATATACATTTTCGCACAGTAGGGAATAGCACAATTTAATTGTAAGGCGCTCATGAGAACATTTGTACTTCTAAAAACATGATTCCCAATATATTTTAAATGCTTAATTTTGAGAATACGAATAATCTCTAAGTTCAAAATGTAATCAACAGGGCCACCACCTGTCACATTTATAGCATGACGTCACTGTGCAGTGACCAATTAACTAAAAGGATCGATCTGGCAAAATCGATTTTAATTGAACCTGCTCCCTTCTATTGAGGACTAAAAAGATTGTGTTGTGAAGTAATGGCCGCTTGATGAACGAAAAATTTCGTAAATTTAAAATATTTAGTGTACATTACATGAATGTTATTGTTGAAAACGGCATTATTTTTCGGGAATGAAACGAAATGTTTCGTTTATTTTAATAAACCGTTGTGTAAATTACAAACGATTTCGTTGGTCGCACGAATTAATTTTGTACATCTTAGAAAAGTTTTCGTATTATTAGCCTCTTATTGTTTTCAGTCAATCATATGGGATCGATGTTTGACAACATCGATTTTTTTTTTATTTAAAAGTGGCCAAATCGATTTTACTGTGGTACGAAGAAATGGCCGCTTGATGAATGAAAATTTTCGTGAATTTTATTGCGCTCTTCCCACCAACCTGGACTCCGCACTTTTAAAGTGCGAGTGATCTCAAAACTGCGAGCTGTCAAAAAACATGTATTTCAAGTGATAGAGATGGTACTTTCATAGACAGACCAGTCGAACTAACCGGTCTATGAGAAGAATTTAATGGAAGAATGGTAAGTGCGCAGTGCAGTTAGAATCCAGTTTTTAGTGCCACACGCAATACTTATTTAGGTTACTTTGCACGAATGTAATCGTTGATAACGACATTATTTTTCGCGAACGAAACTAAATGTTTCGTGTATTTTAATAAACGTTTATGTATATTACAAACGATTTCGTTTGTCACATTCGATGTTTTAGGATCAATGTTTGCCAGCACCGATTTTTTATTAATTAAAAAGATCGATCTGGCAAATTCGATTCTATTTCAACCTGCTCATCATTATTGAGTACTAGAAAGATGGTGGTGTGAAGAAATGGACGCTTGATGAACAAAAGTTTTAGTAACTTTTACTTATCAAGTGTACATGGCACGAATGTTATCGTTGATAACGACATTATTTTTCGTGAATGAAATGAAATCATTCGTTTATTTCAATAAATGTTTGTGTATATTACGAACGGCAGGCCCGGTGTGCATGCAATATGTACTAGGAATACCATGAGTTTTATACATTAATATTTATCTGAAAAAACATTTTGATGAGTTCATCTTCATATTAGCAGGAAATTTTTTCATGTTTTGATTGATTTTATCTTTTTACCTTTTCTTATAAGAAAAAAATCTTGAAAGTTTGAGCGAATTCTATACATTTCTTTTATAAGAAATGTAAAAATAGCATACGATAATGACGTGTGTCATATTTTTTGGGTAAATACTTTTATTTCACCCACTGTGGTCTACTTGACAATTATTTGGATACAACATAACCTAACTCTGTTGTTATTGTCTATTTTTGTTGTCTATTCTTTGTGTTATAGTTGTCGTAATTATTCAAATTGTAAACAAAAAATTGAAATGGCTATAAGACGATATGCCCATGTTTTCAATCGTCTCAAAGAATCTGAAATAATAGAAGAAATTCGAGCAAATTCAACAGCAGACGATTGTTGGGATAAGTGCAGAAATTCCTGCATTTGTAACCAAAATCTAACATAAAGTTTCAAAACAAGTGTCAGTTTATACATAGATATACACTGTAAAAAATATTGATAAGAATGCATGTCATTGTAAGGAATCATCTTAGTGTGAACGAATAAAAATGACACAATTGCATCATTTCTCGAGTACTTTTTCAAATGGACGTAAGTAACATTGAGAGCCTCTCTTTGTTTACTTTCTCTTTCGTTTATTACGACGTCATTACAACACTTTGTACTAATTTTCCAGTACACATCGAAAGCCGACGGTTTTTACTACAATATTATGCAAAGAGTAGAGTAGTAAATGTTGAAATGGCCGAGTAATGAACAGAAGAGAAAGACCTCAAAGAGAATCTCTCATTGTTACTTACGTCCATTTGAAAAAGTACTCGAGATTTGATGCTTTAGAAAACGTTTTGATAATATTTAAAGTAACTGCTTACTTGTTTCAACTCACATTCATTGCTGTTTCAACTTACCTTGGCATGAGGAGAGTTAAAACAAAGAGAACACTGTTACAAAAATCAATATACTGATGCTTTGTTATTGATTTTTACCAGTTATTCTGATGTAAATTAATAAAGCATAAACAGAAGTAAGAAATTTAAAAATAAGCAATCATCGAATGACAGTTTTTTTCGATTTATCTAACAAAAACTAAAAACTGTTTCAACCCTCCTCGGTCTCCCCTAGTTGTTAATCTAACCGACTAAACCTAAACCTCTTGTACATATCTCGCAAACCTTATCCATCCGGGGCAACCGTTAAGTAATGCTTTGTGTTCTTATTTTCTTTTGTGTTAATCGTCATGTTTTTATCCATACACACAGAAAAAAATGTTGGTAAAAATAAGAGTTTTTCACTCTTAGCAAAAAACAACCAACGTATACTCTTAGTTTGAAAATAAAACATTTATTATGACTACACTGATAATATAAATTCGTAAATACAATGAAATCGATCATACAATACACGAATTCATTCGTCGTTTTCTGCAACGAAATATTTTCGTGCATTCTAAATAGTAGGTTTCGTTCATTTCATGAACAAGAATGGCCGCTTGGTGAACGAAATCTTTCGTAAATTTTACACGTTTAATGTATAGTGCACGAATGTTATCGTTGATAACGACATTATTTTTCGTGAATGAAACGAAATGTTTTGTTTATTTTAATAAACGTGTGTGTATATTACGAACGATTTCGTTGGTCGCACGAATTAATTTCGTTTATCTTAGAAAAGTGCTCGTATTAATTATCCTCTTATTGTTTTCAGTCGATCTTTTGGGATCGATGTTTGATAACATAGATTTTCTTTATTTGAAAAAATCGATGTGGCCAAATCGATTTTATTGTGGTACGAAGAAATGGCCGCTTGATAAACGAAAGTTTTCGTAAATTTTACTTATTTAGTTTACATTGCACGAATGTATTCGTTGATAACGACATTATTTTTCGTGAACGAAACGAAATGTTTCGTGTATTTTAATAAATGTTTATGTATATGATGAACGATTTCGTTGGTCGCACGATTTCGTTTCGTTCATCTTAGGAAAGTTTTCGTATTCATTAGCATATTATTTTTTCAATCGATATTTTAGGATCGATGTTTGACAACAACGATTTTTTCAATAGACCATTGTATGAAATGCCTTAACCTCACAAATTTGACAAGTGCAGGTACTTTTGTTTACAGTTTGGACTTAACAAATTTGAATTCCATTGAAATAAGCTTAGTGCTAATAATTAATTACCAAGAAATTTAACCGCAAAACTAGTTACCGATTCAGAGAACACTAGAAGTAATTGATAAACAAATAATTAGTTCACTAATTAGATCTTTCATATACATTTTCGCACAGTAGGGAATAGCACAATTTAATTGTAAGGCGCTCATGAGAACATTTGTACTTCTAAAAACATGATTCCCAATATATTTTAAATGCTTAATTTTGAGAATACGAATAATCTCTAAGTTCAAAATGTAATCAACAGGGCCACCACCTGTCACATTTATAGCATGACGTCACTGTGCAGTGACCAATTAACTAAAAGGATCGATCTGGCAAAATCGATTTTAATTGAACCTGCTCCCTTCTATTGAGGACTAAAAAGATTGTGTTGTGAAGTAATGGCCGCTTGATGAACGAAAAATTTCGTAAATTTAAAATATTTAGTGTACATTACATGAATGTTATTGTTGAAAACGGCATTATTTTTCGGGAATGAAACGAAATGTTTCGTTTATTTTAATAAACCGTTGTGTAAATTACAAACGATTTCGTTGGTCGCACGAATTAATTTTGTACATCTTAGAAAAGTTTTCGTATTATTAGCCTCTTATTGTTTTCAGTCAATCATATGGGATCGATGTTTGACAACATCGATTTTTTTTTTATTTAAAAGTGGCCAAATCGATTTTACTGTGGTACGAAGAAATGGCCGCTTGATGAACGAAAATTTTCGTGAATTTTATTGCGCTCTTCCCACCAACCTGGACTCCGCACTTTTAAAGTGCGAGTGATCTCAAAACTGCGAGCTGTCAAAAAACATGTATTTCAAGTGATAGAGATGGTACTTTCATAGACAGACCAGTCGAACTAACCGGTCTATGAGAAGAATTTAATGGAAGAATGGTAAGTGCGCAGTGCAGTTAGAATCCAGTTTTTAGTGCCACACGCAATACTTATTTAGGTTACTTTGCACGAATGTAATCGTTGATAACGACATTATTTTTCGCGAACGAAACTAAATGTTTCGTGTATTTTAATAAACGTTTATGTATATTACAAACGATTTCGTTTGTCACATTCGATGTTTTAGGATCAATGTTTGCCAGCACCGATTTTTTATTAATTAAAAAGATCGATCTGGCAAATTCGATTCTATTTCAACCTGCTCATCATTATTGAGTACTAGAAAGATGGTGGTGTGAAGAAATGGACGCTTGATGAACAAAAGTTTTAGTAACTTTTACTTATCAAGTGTACATGGCACGAATGTTATCGTTGATAACGACATTATTTTTCGTGAATGAAATGAAATCATTCGTTTATTTCAATAAATGTTTGTGTATATTACGAACGGCAGGCCCGGTGTGCATGCAATATGTACTAGGAATACCATGAGTTTTATACATTAATATTTATCTGAAAAAACATTTTGATGAGTTCATCTTCATATTAGCAGGAAATTTTTTCATGTTTTGATTGATTTTATCTTTTTACCTTTTCTTATAAGAAAAAAATCTTGAAAGTTTGAGCGAATTCTATACATTTCTTTTATAAGAAATGTAAAAATAGCATACGATAATGACGTGTGTCATATTTTTTGGGTAAATACTTTTATTTCACCCACTGTGGTCTACTTGACAATTATTTGGATACAACATAACCTAACTCTGTTGTTATTGTCTATTTTTGTTGTCTATTCTTTGTGTTATAGTTGTCGTAATTATTCAAATTGTAAACAAAAAATTGAAATGGCTATAAGACGATATGCCCATGTTTTCAATCGTCTCAAAGAATCTGAAATAATAGAAGAAATTCGAGCAAATTCAACAGCAGACGATTCCGAAACTGATTTGCAAAGCGAGGAAGAAGATGTGAATGATATTGCTTCCGACGATGAATCTGATGCAGACTCGGAAGAAAAATCTGAATATGTACTCCGGTTATGCATTAGAAGAAATTAATAGCAACCCAGAAACATTTATTGGTCGTGTTCAAACGAAATGGAGCTCAGAACCAATCGACAGTCAACGTGGTCTTCCGAGTACTCACCTTTTGGAAAAATTGACCTTTTTACATCCATCGCCTTATACGCTGAAATCGGGATTTGCTGCGTGTTCGTACTCATCATCCTGTAATTCCGGAACCGGAAGTCGGATCAATTAAAAATTCAACAGCAGCCAATGGGAATGCTGTACCTTCAAGTTTGTAAATATCGGTAAAGAATTCGCTGAGAAATAGGTATGACATTATCTTAGGAACTTGGTAAGTTCCCCCGGGGCATCAAGAACCGCCATAGCTGGCCAATGTGGTCGAAGTGCCTTCGGTGGGTTATTAAAGCCAAGTAATGTTGCACATATTTTAATATATATTGCATCATTTGGACGTCATGGTGGTATCAGTTTCTATGGAAATTTGCTGTGTGATTGTACTCTTCAACAAATCGGTCCAGCCACCTCTGAGAAAAATCGGTGAGATTGCTTGCCACACACATACATCCATACATACATACACACATCCAGACATTTTACGATCTCGACGAACTGAGTCGAATGGTATAAGAGATTTGGTCTCGATTAAAAAAAAAATTCGACATAACCTTTCTATATGAGAACGGAAAAAAGGAGCTTGAATTTAGACGGGCCTGTGAGGCCCGGCCTTCCCTTTAATGTTAGAATTTTAGCTTGCCTTCACAAGGGTTAAAAAACAAATCTGGCAAAATCGGTTTTATTGTGATATGAAGAAATGGTCGCTTGATGAACGAAAGTTTTCGTGAATTTTACTTATTTAGTGTACATTACACGAATGCTGTCGTTGAAAACGACATTAATTTTTGTTAATGAAACGAAATGTTTAGTTTATTTTAATAAACGTCTATGTATATTACGAACAATTTCTTTGGTCGCACGAATTCATTTCGTTCATCTAAGAGAAGTTTTCGTATTTAATAGCATATTATTCTTTTACATTGCTCCGGCAGAGAAAAACTCAAAATTATTCATGCAAAACCATCGAGCGATAGCTCAACTGAATCTGTACTGCTCCGGATTCTGAATCAACTAGAAGCGGAAGAGGTTCAGAAAATCTTCCTGAAACCGGCGGACACGGATATGGCTACTAAATAGCCAGATCGAGACCTACGTGAACATCAACAATTATCTGACGTATAGCAACAATGACTCCATATTCTACCTCTATTGAAGCTCTGTTGACGTTGACGGTTCGACGAATGGTGCTCGTAAATATTATAAAGATATTCGTATATAGCAGCGAACAATTCGTTTGCCGAACGAAGTTGTTTCGTAATAAGCCAACGAAAGTCGTTTCGTGGGTTTCACAAAAAACTCGTAATAAAAAATAAATGTGTTTCATAAGAACTACGAACGATTCATTATATATACGAAAAATTCGTATATTTTATGAAAATTATCTGTACGAAACTAATGCATAGCGATTTACGAATATATTCTATCAGTGATACTATTCTTCATGAGCTTAAAAGGAAAACTTTTTTTTGATTATTATTCTTGATTAATTTAAAAGTTTGGTTGTTTTTTGCTAAGAGCGGAACACTTACTTTTTGGTCGTCAAATGGTGGGATAAAAAAATTCTCACAAGTTTCCTATCTCATGCCTCCACGCGAGTCTAAGTCTATTGATGACATTTGGTCCTTAGACCGGCGACGACTGGATGCTATCAGCCTTCTGCCGATAGTTGCAGAATGAGGGGGTGCGAACAGATCTAGTCGAGAAAACATTGCGGTAAAAATGAATAGTTGATCGGAAATTAGCCCCAATACGACTAATCTGACTAGTATCGATGAGCACGGGTCAATACGTATTGAAAATTCGCCGCGTCTGTTTTTATGAACCTAATTTCAAACTCCGTTATTGCTAACAAGCCCGTGCATCAGGTTAACAATCCTTATTTTCCTTCAGTGTTCGTTATTATCGCTCGTATACTTGTATTCCAAAAACAATCCGATATGGAAAATGAGAAATACTTTCCATGATTTATAACATCTCGCGCTATCTTTGCCTGTATAATGTATCACTCGGTAGTTTTCAAGCCAATAAATATAGCTTAGAGAAGAAGTAACAAATTCCGTCTAAATACTCTTTCAATAAATAGTGATCCGGCCCATTACGCAGATAAGATTAGCTTACCTAGGCAATACTCCCACGGTCGGCTGTGTGGAGTTCAAATTGCTTTTGTTTAGGGAACATAGGATATTCTCGGTAGCCGGCTGCCCAGAGTTTAAAAAAAAACCAAAAACTAAACAAGATCTTTTTATTTTCGAGTCATCGTGCACTCGAAGACTAACTAAACAACTACCTAATAAAATATACTTTATAGGTCGCATCGCTTACTTGGAGCGAATCCTACACCAGATACCCTTCCAAACTACCAACTCCGCGACACCTACGGAAGAGTCTGATGAATCGTCGTCCTTCCGTTAAGTAGGTGGAGCATCAATACTTCCTGTCTATCTTATCCTTTATCCTTCCCCGTGATCGATGAAGATGGGGGCGACTGGCAATGATGGCTATCATGCTGTTGAGATTTTAATGTGGGTCGGATTGGTATGAATTCCTACTTACCATTTCCTAAGCAACTCTTATTAGATAATCAGCAGTCAAACATGATGAAGTCAGTGTGCAATCAGCCAAAATCATCGCCGAAACGCAACGTAACGCAAGAGCGGAGCACTCTTACTTTTGCCAATATTTTGTGTAGCTGTGTGTAGCTACTTTTCGTTACTTGCTGTCCAACCTTCGCGATACATCTGACCGCGATACATCTGTTGAGACATGAACCGATCCGGAGGTGTCTACCAAAAGGATTTACATCTGTTTACAGCCACCTTTGCCGGGCTTCTTATCCCTCTTGATGCTAGTTATTCCTATTTATCTGCAAGCTGGTGCTGAGAACTTCTCGGCGGCGGTATTTCACCCTATACCGATGCCCATTTTCACGATCAATTTCGCTGCCATTCCAACTGAATAATCATCTGTGGTAAAACTTCTCTTGACAACGATATCCCGATTATCTCCAACTTCGTTTTTTTTCACCTTAGCTGCTGTTGCTAGCCCGCATACCGATATCTGCTGTCTACTCACTACTGTTGCTAATATCGAAGCTTGTCGAAACGTGAACCGATCCTTCAGAGAGGCCGTCCAACTTTACATATATCACTTTCCAGCCACCCTCGCAAAGTTTTGTCCTTGGTTTCTTCATTGACTTCAGCAGCGATGACGTTTTCTAGTATTCTTAACTACCTTATCGACCGCCATGTGCCAAAACGAACAATTAGTACCGATGAACACCCTCCCTGGCAATCAACCGTCCTTAGACGTTTAAAATCTGCCAAACGAGCTGCATTTAAAAAATTCTCGAAGCATAAGACACTTGCATTACGAAATCACTACTTTCAACTCAACCACTAATACAAACAACAAAGCAGACGCGCCTTTTTTGGACACCAGCGAAACATCGAGCGTCAACTGAAATCCAAACCCAAGTCATTCTGGAAATATATTAACGAGCAGCGAAAAGAATCCGGTTTACCTTCCTGTATGTCGTTTAATGGAGTTTTAGGTACCGACACTAAGGAAATTTGCCAACTGTTCTCCGACAAATTTTCAAGCGTTTATTTCCAACGAGCGCCTGCCACCACAACAAGTCGCTGCCGCCGCCAATTTAACTCCTTCTCTAGGACGAACCATCAACCGCTGCTTTCTTGCAGCAAATGCCAAACTGAAAGCATCTTGTTCCCCGGGTCCAGATGGTGTTCCCTCGATTTTTGTCAAAAAGTGCATCAGCGGGCTTCTTGAACCACTTCGGCGAGTTTTCGAGCTATCCCTCACTACTGGTACATTCCCTTCCTGCTGGAAAGCAGCGCACATGTTTCCAGTTCATAAAAAAGGAAACAAATCGAACATTGACAATTATCGGGGAATCTCGTGTTTAAGTGCCGTATCAAAACTGTTCGAGCTGGTTGTGTTAGATCCTATTTTCTTTCACTGCAAACACTACATTGCAGATGACCAACACGGTTTCATGCCTAAACGATCGACAACGACAAACCTGCTCTCATTCACAACATATGTAATGGATGGATTCGCTGTCGGATTGCAAACCGATGCCGACATGAATTTTTTTCAACAAATACGGGATAAAACCGATGCCGACCTTCTTCAGAGGGAACTGGACAGCTTTAGTACGTGGTGTGATCTAAACAGAATGGTTTTAAACCCGAGTAAATGCTCAATTGTTACGTTCACGCGGAAACGCCATCCGACTCAGTTTAACTACCATTTCTTCGGCTCGAGCATTCCAAGACACTCTCCGAACTCCCTTCTCAGGCGAGTATTTTGCTTTAAATGACGATCCGCTCCCTGAAAACCTTTTGGTTTCTAGCGTGCCATCGGGTACAACTCGTTCCAACAATTTGCCGTTGTTTGAACGTCGAATAATTTCACCGCCATCGCCGAGACTGCACAAACAAATTCACGCTGCGCTGCCATCACCGGGACGCCTGTTATACCGTACTACGGAAGACCCCGAGCGCTCCGACGCAGTCGTGCTACCAGCCAGCGACCAGCTCAGTCGTCCCGGCCCTGCGTTCGGAGGTCGTGAGGGGGTCTTCCGAACTCCCTTCTCAGGCGAGTATTTTGGTTTAAATGACGATCCGCTCCCTGAAAACCTTTTGGTTTCTAGCATGCCATCGGGTACATCACGCCCCTTCGGCATGTCGGCACGATTGCCACGTGGCGCTGGCGATTTGCGGCTATACTACCAAAACGTCAGAGGGCTAAGGACGAAAATCGAGGACTTGTACTTGGCTACTCTTGACGGCGACTACGATATTTATGTTCTGACGGAAACTTGGCTTGATGATCGTATTACATCGATGCAGCTCTTCGGGGATTCTTATGCGGTTTATCGCGCGGATCGAAGCGCACATAACAGTGTTCATGGTCGCGGCGGGGGAGTTTTGATCGCTATTTCTTCCGCACTAGCCTGCTGTGAATTGGGTGTGGATAGTTCATCAAGCATTGAAGTTGTTTGGACGAAGATTACTACGCAGACGAAGAGCTACTTTATTGGAGCTGTTTACATTCCTCCAGAAAAGCGACTTGACTGCACTATTACGCAGCTCCATCTCGACTCTATAGAACACGCTTCTTCTCAGGCAGATGCAAACGATGTGATAATAGTTCTTGGTTATTTCAACCAACCAGGACTGATGTGGGTTTCTTCAGGAAGTGGATACGCTTACCCTAACCCGTTATCCTCGACAACAAATCCTGCCTGCCGCTTTCTTCTGGACGGGATGGCTTTTCACGGACTAAATCAAGTAAGCACGATTTCCAACCATCAATCCCGTTTTCTTGACCTTGTGTTCGTCAGTAAGAATGCTTTGCCTGAGTGTTCTGTGAGTGAAGCTTCCAGTGTTATCGTTCCTTTGGATAACTATCATCCCGCATTAGAAATATCCATTTCCATCATTAGTTCACCACAATATGAAGAAGATTTAGCTGTGAATCGTCGTAATTTTCGTAAAACTGATTTAGCAGCACTACGTCGCACCCTATCGCTGATTGACTGGAATGTATTACTTGATCAAGTTGATGTAAATGCTGCAGTCGATCTCTATAACCGATTACTCATTGACTGTGTTGAAAAATCCGTGCCAGAATATCAACCTCCCAAGAAGCCTCCATGGTCTAACGCCATGCTTCGGAATCTGAAACGCACCCGTGCCAAAGCCCTACGTGCGTACACAAATCGTCGATGCCCTATTCTCGAGCGCTTTTTCGCACTCGCCAGTAACGAGTACCGCTGTTACAATAAATTGCTGTACAAAGGATATGTGAACCGCATCCAACAAAACTTACGACGAAATCCGAAGGGATTCTGGGCTTTTGTTAAAACGAAGAGAAAGGAAACGGGTCTTCCGTCTAGGATGGTATACAATGGCGAAGTAGCAACTACAACGGCGGAAAAATGCTCCCTATTTGCCAGCTACTTTTCAAGTGTCTTCACGACTGATGTGCCATCTGCCATCGAGCTCGAAAACGCGACCCGTGATGTTCCCATTGGTGCAGTGGATATGGATGTATTCACTATTTCAGTACAATCGGTTCTCTCTGCAATACGGAAAACAAAATCGTCTTATGCTCCAGGACAAAGTGCTATGCCGTCTGCTGTTCTGAAAAAATGTTCCGATATCTTAGCGATCCCACTGACGCACCTTTTCAATGTGTCGCTTCAGCAGCAAAAATTTCCCGATGATTGGAAGTTTTCAGTTATGTTTCCGGTTCACAAGAAAAATGACAAAAGCAACATCGTGAACTACCGGGGAATCACTTCTCTGAGAGTTGAGTCGAAAATCTTCGAAGCGCTTATCAACGAGGTGCTGTTTTTTGCTAGTAAACATTACATAAGCCCTTGTCAGCACGGATTCTTCCCTGGTCGATCGGTTGAGACGAATTTAGTTAGCTTCACATCGTTTTGCATTGAAAACATATCCAGGAAACTTCAGGTGGACACGGTCTACACAGATCTTAAGGCCGCTTTTGACACAGTTAACCATGAGATACTGCTTGCAAAGCTTGATAAACTAGGATGTACCTCGAGTTTCTGCCACTGGCTTCGATCCTACCTTGTTCACCGCGAGTGCGTCGTGCAAATTGGTGACAACGTGTCTGAATCTTTTTGTAATAATTCCGGAGTTCCCCAAGGTAGTACACTAGGTCCATTACTATTTTCATTATTCGTGAATGATGCGGTCTTTGTTCTAATGCGTGGAGGGAAACTATTTTTTGCCGATGACTTCTTGTGATAAGGAATGAAGCCGATTGCCGTGAGTTACAGTGTCTCATTGATACATTTTACAATTGGTGTCAAAGAAACATGTTGATCCTTTGTGTTACGAAATGTTTGTCATCAGTTTTCATCGTACAAGAGACATGCTTAATTTTAACTACAGCATTGCCGGAACTCAGCTGCAACGCGTTGACCACGTAAAAGATCTAGGTGTTATTCTCGATGAAAGGCTAACTTATACCAATCACCTGTCAGCGACTATCGACAAAGCAAATCGACTTCTAGGTTTTATGTTCAAAATTTCTAGCGAATTCCGGGATCCTCTGTGTTTCAAGGCTTTATATTGCTCACTGGTGCGCTCGCAGTTGGAATTTGCAAACATCGTCTGGTGCCCTTATCATGCAACGTGGAGTGAAAGGATTGAAGCTGTCCAGCGCAAATTTATACGATATGCTTTACGTCAATTACCTTGGAATGATCCGTTGAACCTGCCACCATATGAGAACCGTTGCAGACTATTATTACTACATACTTTGCAAGAACGTAGACATACTTCGCAGGCCATTTTCATATCAAAGCTTCTGTTGGCTGAGTATGATGTTCCCGATCTCCTTGGACAAATCTACCTCTACGCCCCAACCCGTGTTCTTCGCCCTCGGACATTACTACACATCGAAATGCGAAACACCAGCTACGCTGCTAATAGTCCGATTTTAGCGATGGTTCGTCGCTTCAACGAGCTTGCCGAGCGCTTTGACCTCAATTATAATTCATCACAATTTCGTCACCGTTTGCTGTTACATTAGGTTAAATATTTTTAGTTTAGTTCATTAAGACTTAGTGTCAGATGAACACAAATTTTAAATACAAATACAAATACATCAAAGTTCTCGGAGTCATCATGGATTCATTCAAATCACATACTTCATACATCGTGGATAAGGCATCACGACAGCATGGGTTCATCTTCCGAATAGCGAAAAACTTCAGGGACGTATATTGTCTTAAATCGCTTTACTGCGCGTTGGTCCGCTCAACGTTAGAATATTGTCCTGCTGTTTGGAATCCGTACTACCAGAACGGAATTGACAGAATCGAGGCTGTCCAACGCAGGTTCATACGCTTCGCCCTTCGGCATCTCCCATGGCGAAACAGATTTCAGCTGCTGAGCTATGAAAACCGTTGCCAGCTAATACACCTCGATACACTCAGCATTCGGAGGGACTGCTCTCGAGCCCTGTTCGTCTCGGACTTACTCTCTGCCAGAGTGGACTGCCCTACAATCCTCGGACGTCTGAATCTTCAAGCCCGCGTTCGAGCTCTACGTAATAACTCTTTTCTGCGAGTTCCGTTCAGGAGAACCAACTATGGTTGCCAGAGCGCTGTTACCGGACTCCAGCGAATTGTTAACAGTGTGGCGACGGCCTTTGACTTCAACCGGACGCGGAATACGATAAAAGCGAAATTGTTGGCAATTTTAAAATGTAATTAGTTTAAGCAACCACCATTGGGGCCAAGTGGCCTGTTGGTGAAGGTAATAAACATAAACTTGTTTCTAGAGTGACCGAACTCAAATGGCATTTTATTTGTCAAAACGGTTTCTTTTCCTGAACACGAAGTTAATAAAATTTTAAAAGTAATTCAAAAACTTCATGGGGAGGGGAGTTTGAACCCCCAAACCCACCCCCCCCCCTTGCGCACGGGACTGCCTGCGAACGCGTGATTGTGGAAATCTAGCCTCATCAAAACATAAGAACTTTTCAAACATTTCTTGGGATTCCACGGAATGTGAAGAAATACTTTATTCTGGTGAAGGCTATATGGTTCGACAATAAAACGGAAATACCCTCCCACTTATCTCCTCCAATTTCTGTTTCAACCAGGTACAGCTTGGTTGGTCATCCGGAGTGAACCAAAAAATATCATATGTTAAGCCAAACCTACTGAAACTGGGGATGAAAGAGTTAGGAGAGACTGAAAAGAGACGCCCGTTAAGATCTTTGATCTGGTAAAAGATCTTCATGGGTGTCTCTTTTCAACCCCTCTGAAAGGCAATGGCTTCGATGAACTGCAGCTGATCACTCGGCAGCATGCGATAATTGATATTTTCTCTGAGTACAATTGTACGAAGTTTAGTAGGTCTGGTCTCATTCGTCGGAAACGATATGCTGATGCTTATATCGGGTATAAGGTGGAATTCCGACAAACTTCGTCGGCCAGCTTTTCTTCGAGGAAGCCACCGAGCTCGATACTTTTGTTCTTGATTGAGCAAGCTTTCCAGTTGACTAGACCCACTCGCAGACATTTTCAATATCGAAAAGGCCCTGAGTGTATATCTGGTTGAACCGAAGGGAACGTCGCTTCAGAATAATTGTTATATTCCGTTCGCTTCTGAATGAATTCGTATTTTTTCCGATAATTTTTAGAAAATTTAAACAATGTTCTATCAATTCGAATATTGCTAAAAAAATCCAACAAATTTGTTCGATCTCAATCGATTCTTTCTTGAATTTAGATGAATTTTATGCAACTGGAAACTCTGCATGCTCGGGTGGGAGAAAATTTTTGTTCTGCTGCTGGCTAAATCCAGGAGCAAGAGCTGGTCACTAACGGATGGATGGAGTCGATGTGGTTCGAAAACTGAACGGAACCGATGCTACAGTCGCCAGCTGTGTACGGGGTTGGAGCCGTGGTGGGACCGGTAGCCGGGATGGGCTGATTACCAAAAAATTCTGTTCGTTAATCATCGGGGGCAGCATTGATCTCCGCTGCGGCTGGTTTCCAAAATAGCCTTATTGCGGTTATCTATAAAATTTACGCGCTTTATGCGACCCTTTTTGGTGGAGCCATAATTTTCCCCATATCCAGTGAACTTGGGGTCCGCTTCTTCAATTTGTTGATACCCTGTCAAAAAAATGCGGACGAACATGGTCAGGCGATTTAAAAAGTTTGACGTTTGACTCAACTCGCCTGTGCTAATTGCCCCTAGAAACAAATGCAATTTGCGAATGCGATTTAAAGGCAATTTCAATACTTAGACAAGTTTGCTGGCGGCTGAAATGGACTTGGTTGTTTTTTGCGTTTTTTTTTCAAACATGGCGGTTCATGTTTGGCTTAAGCTTAAAATTGTTTTTTGAACAATTGATGTGTTGTCACTTGTATTTTGTTAGTCTAGTGCACTTCATTTAGCCAACGAATGTAGAAAATTGTGGAATCGTGTGTAAGTATAATAGAACAAGATCTATGACATAAAGTCTTAATGAAAGTCAGATTGTGATAAGTTTTGGTGTGTAATACCAATTTCACCTTTGATTCTTCCTATAAGTTGGGGATGATTACCTAGTATACTGGTAAGTATATGTGAGTAGATAATGAATCCGAAAATAAGTATTATTTTTAATTTTCATATTAGGCAATTAAGGGTGATTAAATGGCACGTTCCATGGGCGATTTAAGGGCGGGTTGGGCGCCTAAAAAATGACGGCGGCAAATCGCCCAAATGTTGCATTTGGAATAGCCCCCTAATTGCCAGCAATTTGCTGGCAAATTGAAGGGCAATTAGCGCATCCGAGTTGGCAAATAGCCCCCGTTAGCCAGCAACTTGCCCTTCTTGACTGGGTAACTGTCGATGTTGTGAACCCCGCCACATTTGTTGCATCGACAGCTGTTGGCTCCGTAATTGAATCGTGGACATTTCATGCATTGAGTAACGCACCGGTGCTTTGGTTTGTTTCAAGCCTACTCAACGATGGTACTTTTTATCACGTTGATCAATTTGAGGGTTTTCAGTGATATGCACATGTGTTCGAGGTGATCAAGTAGATCTTATCATAATAAATCTACAGTGTGTCGTGCGGGCGATTTTGCAAAGGTTTAAGGCCGCATTCGACCAATTTTTACATCAGTTCCGCTTCCTTAATATCAACGAGACTGTGTAGCAAGACTTTGAGTGGTTTGGTGTAGCTTCTAGATGACCGAGTTTAGTTATGTGATTGTTATTGCGGACAAAAACGAATAGAATCATACATATGTGCAAAACCTCTCCATAGCAGAATATAATTCAGATGAGTTCACTGTACGCAGAAATCATTTAAAGTCTATCTGAAAACACACATAGTTATTTTCCATGTAGGTTTTTACTTGACTTCTATGTGCAAATCCCATAAACATTTGAAAAATGCTCTTGATTAAAATCATTGAAACAATCACATACATTGATTACGATAGTAAAACCCGTGTGATTTTTTAATAATTTTTAGCTGAATACATTTTTATGCTTTATGGACCACGAAGGATTGACCAAGAGAAACATTGTTTCATAAATTTAATTACTATTATTGTACTATAACCATACAATTTAGTTTTCCTGCTTCAAGCTTTGGATGCTACAAAAGTCATGTAAAATTTATTGTTCAGTTATACCCCTGTTCATGCAAGTGCTCTTGTCGCCTGATTAAAAATCCGTAACTCAATGACATCTGGGTACTTGATACCTAGCGTATGGTTCTAGAAAACATTCCAGAACGACAAAACTCTTCGTCGGACTCAAGAGCTTGAAGACAAGTTGACAAACGGCTGTAAAATATAAATTAGGAGAATTTATAAAACCGTTGAAGATTATTTTACTAACTTACTCAAAACTTAAACTGAATTTTCTCCAGGCATCACCGTACTCAAAAGTGACCATTCAATGTAATTCTGCTTAACATTTTTTTCAGAATGATAGATAGAATAAGGACTTTCGAAACCTACATCGGCTAGTGCTCGACCAGATTCCCCAGCTTGAAAACAATGCTACTGTTACTAATTTTTTCACATGTACAAATCACATAACATTCATCTGATAATACAGATAACCTTCGTTCAAATACAATGCATCGATTCGTTAAATGAATGTTATTGATGTGCAATAATGAGTTATATGTGCTTCTCCTGTGACTTTCAATGGATACACATAATATGAATGGGATTGCAATGAAGGTAGAGCCAAATACAAATATGTAATTTGTATTTGGTAGAGCTATGTGATGTTTTTAAGGCTCAAGTTACCTCAAGGCTTGGTAGTATGCGTAAGAAAAATTGTGTTCAGCTTTGCCACCAGATTATCCATTTAAACCTTTTCAAAACTCTAAAAGAAGAATATCAGTCGATTTATTATATCATCACGATTCAATTCATGCAAAATACCTGCTGGAAAAACCATCGGCTTAGCTGGATGGTGCTTTTGAAAAAGTGGCTGTGATTTTTTATCACACTACCACACCGAGCTGGGGTACGCAACACAACTGCGCAATGAAAAAACCACTGCCACTTTTTCAAAAGCACCATCCAGCTAAGCTGATGGTTTATCCAGCAGGTATTTTGCATGAATTGAATCGTGATGATCTAATAAATCGACTGATATTCTTCTTTTAGAGTTTTAAAAAGGTTTAAATGGATAATCCGGTGGCAAAGCTGAACACAAATTTTCCTACGCACACTACTAAGCGTTCAATTCTAACACATGCTTAAAAAAGGTAACTTGAACCTTAATAATTTTTATCAGATTTCTTGGTTCAGTGTTGGCTTTCTATACCCTTTGCTTTAAGGTGAAGCGATGCCAAAATCACAACAAAGGTTCGGTTATGTTCGGCTATGTTCGGGTTACGTTCAGCATCTGTGTGCGGCTAGAAAGTACTATACCGATATGAGATGGCACGCATACAAGGGTATCGTTCAGCAATCAGCTGACTGGTTTTTGCACCACGTGTTTCATTTGTTTTGAAAAATAAAAAGGTACAAATTTCCCAAACGAATCAAAATAACGTGAAGAGAACCTTTTCATCAGCTTGTGCTAACATGCCTGCATACATCAGTGATACAATTTCTAAGCAATCTAAGATAAGACACTCAAGTTACAAAAGATTTTGTCTTGCGCGCCAATGCAATGTTTTGATTTTGACGATGAAATAAAAAGAAGAAGCAGAAACGACGGCAGCCATTTTAGCTGCCACCTTGGCTCTATTCAGCATGTCCTTAACCGATCCGGAAGGAGCCAATTTTCCGTCAATATCACTTATGGTCGAGGAATATAATCCCGAAGAGAACTAGTTTTTACTTCGATACCATGCAAATGCATATTACCATTAATTATTGAGACCAGCTTGTTGTCGCCCACATTCTTTCACTTTTATCGATAATTTTCCTAAGCTGAGCTACTATATGCATTAAGGCTAGTTTACAGTTCGGGAAATGGGTCACGGGATTTTGCACGGGATTTGATCAGGGAAAATTTCCCGCCGAGATCTCTCAAACTGTCAAACCAAAATCTCTGCTGCTTCTTAAAAATACAAACAGTATCAAACTTGCAGCGAATTTCAAACCTTATAAAAATACTATTTTCCCCGTCGGAAACGATTTGTGTTGATTTGTTCCCGGCCGAATCTCTGTTTGGAGTTTTAAAATCCCGTGACGTTTCCCGCGGTTGGGTTTACACTTCAGGAAAACTGTCATTTTTGTGTAGACTCATTTCCCGTCTCGAGATTTGAAATTCCGAGCTCCATTTAAAGTACACAGAGACCCGAATCTCGTGACACGTTTTCCGAACTGTAAACTAACCTTTAGCAAACAAATCCCAATGACGGGGAGGAGATTCATCACGACAATAACTGGATTTCGAATGGTGCAGTCAACATCAGCTTCAGTCAACTATCTTCAAATTGCGACAACATACATTTCTGGTACCGTTTGCTTCAAACACCTCAATTACAACAGCAGATGATAAACCCCACTCTTACCAAGAATCATTATCGCTTTATATATTACAAATGAATTGATAACTTTTGTTTTTCGCCTATGTCTGCCAACGCATTTTATTAGGTAAACAAACAACAGCTGTTAAATAACAGCTCGCATAATTACACGCACACATTCAAGCGTGCACTCGAATTACACTGGAGTGTTCCATTGACACCGTGCCAGTGCAAAACACTGGCGCGGTGTCAGTGCCATTATTCGAAAATCCTATTAGGAAAAAATGTGCCCACCTGTACCCGTCTTGCATCGAAATGTGCGCCCGTCACCCGATGTGTGATGCGAAAAGAAAAATATTTATCGATAACTTCTTTTCTCATCATCAGCGCCTCACCAGTTCACTGCAGAGAGCATAGGAAGAGAGACGAATAGTGTAAAGCCAAAAATATTGTCTATCCCGAGATAAACTAGCATTTCGTCGATTTGTTGCTATATGTTTCACACATGAGTGCGAATGAAACAAAAATAAACGTCAAATCGTTTTTTCGCTGGCACTAATGTAAAGTGAATAGGCGCGTGATTCGGCGCACGGCTTGGCGGCGCATGGCTGATATGTCACGGCTTTGGCAAACAATGTTATAAAGATAGGCAATGTTCGATTGGATTCGTTTTTTGACAACTAAACCAGAATCCAATCGATCCAAAATGGGTCTCCGCAGTTCTCTTTCTAGAGTTTTCTACTACAGCCTATACTTGGTAACTTAAAGAGCACAAAATCACTAGACTTTTCTATGGTTCATATACGTACACATCACATGACACAAATACTACATCACGAGCTGGTGGAAAATAATAAACAAAGGCGGCAAAAGCAGATGAGATTTTTTCACCCAAGAAACTGCATTAGTGTTCGTGAGACCGGCCGCCAAGAACTCACTGTAGCAGTGTGTTATAGAGTTCTATGCAAATCATTTCACACACACACTAATTGGGGGTTTGTTTTCCTCCATCTGTCATATATAAACGAAAGAGAGGGAGTCCAAATTTACCCAAAAATAATGAGATATTCCCCAAAGCCGACTAAACTTCATCCCATTAATTTTAAGTAAAAAAATCATTCCCTCTCCCTCGTTTTCCGGCAGTGAAATAAGGACAGCAAATAAAAATTACCTACTGGTAGTTAATGGATTTTAAGTGTGTGGTCAGGCGATTTAAAAAGTTTGACGTTTGACTCAACTCACCTGTGCTAATTACCACTAGGAACAAATGCAATTTGCGAATGCGATTTAAAGGCAATTTCAATACTTAGACAAATTTTCTGGCGGCTGAAATGGACTTGGTTGTTTTTTGCGTTTTTTAAACATGGCGGTTCATGTTTGGCTTAAGCTTAAAATTATTTTTTGATCAATTGGTGTGTTCTCACTTGTATTTTGTTAGTCTAGTGCACTTCATTTAGCCAACAAATGTAGAAAATTGTGGAATCGTTTGTAAGTATAGTAGAACAAGATCTTTGACCTAAAGTCTTAAAGAACGTTAGATTGTGATAAGTTTTTGCAATACCTATTTCACCTTCGATTCTTCCTATAAGTTGGTGGTGATTACCTACTATACTGGTAAGTATATGTGAGTAGAAAATGAATCCGAAAATAAATATTATTTTTGATTTTCATATTAGGCAATTAAGGGCGAATAAATGGCGCGTTCCATGGGCGATTTGGGGGCAATTTAAGGGCAGATTGGGCGACAAAAAATTACGGCGGCAAATCGCCCAAATGTTGCATTTGAAATAGCCCCCTAATTGCCAGCAATTTGCTGGAAAATTGAAGGACAATTAGCGCATCCCAGTTGGCAAATAGCCCCACGTTAGCCAGCAACTTGACGCTAGTGATGGAAGATGATCTGATTCAAGTGCATCATTTGGATCTGACGTGTCCATTTTTTACCGTGCAGTGCTGAAATCATAATATAGTGAGTGTTTTGGCTGATTTTCACTATTCGTCTCCAGTGATGTCAGATCTACGGAAATCTCCGTAGATCTACGGATTTGGAGGTTTTCTACGGATCTACGGATCCGTAGATAAAATCTACAGAAATGCAATTTTTTCTACGGAAATCTACGGATTTATCTCAGTGTACTTTTGAAGAAGGTTGCCAATAATCGACAGTTATTTTTTCTATTGGAAAATCATCTTAACAAAATGGAGAATCCGCAAAACCATGTTGTGCGATACTAAATACCAGCGATCGAAAATTCAACTCGAGAATATACACCCTGCTTTATAAAACGCATTCCAAAAGTTATACCGCATTTCGCCGATAATGAGTCGGGGAAATTATAGTGCAATTCAATACATCCAGTAAAAGTCGTATTGAATTGAATTTAATTTATTGTTTCATCTGCAAATGATAAATTGTTTATTTCATAGAATACAAGCAACGTTTTCTCCTCTCTGAATCGATATCTTGGATCCTGATAACTGTTTTAATTCGTATATTTGATTCGTGCACGTAGTCTGACAGCTGATTTGTCGATCGATTGGTGCTGGTTCAGGTAAAAGCGAAAAGGACACTGAGTATCGTGACAGTTGTCTTTGATAGTTGGAAATATTGGTTGACCAACCTCGGCGCGGCCCGATGTAAATATGAATATCTGTAGCACTTTTTAAGACGAAATGCTATTAAGAAGCACAACTGGAAATCCCGAATGGCAAAACGCGATCCAAAATCAGTTGGGTATTTCTCCGATGTCATTGATGTCAGGACCTTCTGAGAAACGAACGTCGCCTCTGACCATGTTCTGGTGGTATGTGGGATTTGTACTTGACCAAACTAGAAGGCGAATGCTTACAGCAGTTATACGTAAAAAAAGGAGCGATATGGTCGTCCACATCGTACGAATGAGGGTACAACAAAAATGAGGAAAGCTTTGCCATGAATGACACGTGAAAGCGATCAACAACACGAGAAGGAGAAACTTTTATTACTAAAGCAATTAGAGTTATCTAAATCTGTCCAGCAACCAACGTCACGTTAAAAGGGAATATGTGTATTGTCAGATATAACGTTAATCTCATTCAGCTTCAACATGTTCGAAATTTGGCTCTGGTATGCATACCTCGTACCTCACTAGATCAATTTATCTATATTTAATAGTAACAGAATGACACATCTTTATGAACAGGATTAAGTTAAGATTAAGGTCCCCGTCTACAAGGAGGGCGGTGCAATCGACGGAAGACTACATGATTTGTCTCCTGATGGCGTTATCCGTAGATTCATGTCGCAAGACGACGAAGTTGTTGCCGATAAAGACGTGTTCAGGAATTTGTTCCCCATTTCCTACGCTGTCCGGGTTGTGAGAATGCGGATAGAACACTCCATTCCTTTCTTCGTGACCCTGGAAAATGTAACCAACTGGCACATATAACCAACAAACTGTTACGTTTCAATTCTACGAACAACTATGGAAAACAGTGGTATAAAATCTCTCTTTTGTTGCCCATTTCTGCTGCATTAACCGCAACCAGGATTCAGTTTCAACGCCTTATTCATTCTTTAATCTGCATCTTGACTGAAGTTTAAAGCAGAGTCTAAAGCCTTCAGCTCGGAGGCAATATTAATACATTCACCCACCAAAACATTCATGTGTTTTATATGAGCTCTGTGAAATTAAAAGCAGAAGGTGGCATCTGTTACATTTTCGAGAAAAAATGAATTGTGTAATCTATGAAGTTGAATTTGAATCGAAAATAACTGAATGAACGCGCTGCCTCAAACGAACTAAGTGGTCCAACCAGCAACGACAGCTAAACCAGAATCTTAAATTAAATCATCAACGATTACATCCAGTACTTTTATAGTAACAAATAGCACCGCCAAACAAGATGCAAATGGTAGATAAAGATTCATCAAATTGCATCATGAAAAAAATGCTGCACAACACAACACATCGGGATGTTTTCTCTTGAAAATGTGGGAAGAAGTAGTTTAGAAAGTATTTATTACATTGTGTTTTTATCGCTGTCAGAACGACGCTGAATCCCTCTGGATAAAGACTCGTCACGTCAAGCGTTTGTTTACCATTTATCTGTCAATGTCATTCCAATCGAGCACGAAACCTGTCAGTGTCATTTAGTTGGGATAAGATGGCGAGGCTTTATTCAGTAATTCAGCGTCTTTAGCTGTCAGTTTCTCGAAAATTGGAACGGAACAACGTCGCAAATTCATTTTGCGACACCCATCATGACATCGGAAAACAATTGGGAATCGTGCAATCAACCGTGAGTCGTATGATTAAAAGGTACTACTAAACTGTGAGCATCGAATGGAAGGAGAAATGCAGGCAGAAAGGATGTTCTAATAGTGGTCAGCAGGATCACAAGCGTGTAGTGAAAGAGTTTAAGCGTAATCCAATGCTTCGGTCAGGGTGTGCCTAAAAAGTTGAATCTGTCCAAGTCTTTGGTTCAGAGAGCCGAAGGCCGGGAGAAACAAAGTACAAAGTGCAGAAGGCTCCAAATCATGACAAACGGAAAAATTTGGTGGGAAAGTCATGGACGTGAAAACTGTACACCCAGATGCTGACGAAGCCTCATTATCTCATCATGGATGATAAGACTTGTGTCAAGGTGGCCATTCTGTAGCTTCCGGGGCAACTATTCTTCACTACCCAGCACAAATTTGATGTTCCGGAGGAAGTAAGGAAGCAGAAACTTTCAAAGTTTGCCAATAAATACATGATTTGTCAAGCGATTTGCTTTTGTGGCAAACGGAGTAAGCCTTTCCTTACTACCGAGACTGTAAACGGGGAGATCTATCTCGGGGAGTGTCTTCAGAAGCGTCTGTTTCCTCTGTTGAAATAACCCGAGGGTCCTACGATCTTCTGGCCGGATCTAGCTTCGAGCCACTATTCAAATGTTGTCCAGGAATGGTACGACGCCAACGGGGCTACTTTCGTACCCAAGGAAATGAAGCGGAACTAAGGCACATCGAAAAATACAGCAGGCACTACGGAAGCATCCCAAGAAGGTCAAATCTGAGGAAGACATGAAGAAAAAATGGGTTTCCGTACAGGAGAAGCTGAAGCTAGATGTTGTACAGAAACTAATGAGGGGAGCTAAGCGTAATGTGCGACCGTAAGGTTGTGGTGTTGTAGTTGAATAAAATAAATATGCCAAAAACTTACTAATGGGTTATATTGCATTGTCTGAAAGTTTGAAAAGAATCGGACAAACTTGGTAATTTTTACAGCGTTTTTTCCGTGGTGCAATTTGATGTGGGACATTTCGGAAGTTTTCACGACCGTAGTCAGCAAATTGAAGAAGTATACAAAGCCAACCGACCGTTGACGATCAAAGAAGCAGACTGAATGACTGTCAGGCATTGCTACAAATGCCCCCCACAAAAAAGCTCCACGCGCAATAGTTAATTGCGCGCGAGGGAAATACTACTAACCTATTGAAAAAATCTTTATTTGTTGTAAATATATAAAAGGCAATGGCTCCGCATTGAATAGCGTCATATAAACGAACAATATAACAAAAATTTGGGATAGCACAATCACCAATAAGTATTAAGAATAAGTGGCCAGATGGCTATAACAGAATCCCGTTCGAACATCTAAAAGTCGGGAGTGACAAGTAGGACGAAGCAATCCACTGCATGATCCTCAATATCGCATAACAATCCTCAATATCGCCTATGAATACCCTGTTCTGTTTAAAAGACTGCGCCCGTTGGCTGAATCGGGTGACGGTGAATACCAAAACAGACGATTTACGATGGACCAGACGTTTACTCTGCGATATATCTTGGATAAATTTCGAAAATACGACAAGCGGGCTCACCATCCGATTGTGAATTTGCAGGCAGCGTACGATTAAGTGAAACGAAACGAAAAGGGCAGATAACGATGGTTAAAAAAGAATAACCAGAGAGATATCTCACATTAAATAGGTTGAAACCAAGCGATGGGATTTCAAATTTGTTGTTCCATGTAACGCTCGAAGGTGTGATACGGATTTGTTGTGCAAAGGAACGGAACTAGTATCACGATATCTCAAAATTACTGGCATAAAAAATATTTTGAAAACTTGTATTCTTACTGTAGAACTAACAAGAATGGTTCCTGAACGAACAACATGAGCGACGTTAGAACCCTCGACTAGACTGAACAATTCTATAGATATTGTCATATAAAATTTGGAGCTTTACAAGGACAATGTGGACTAAAAAAATACTTTTCATCCATTGTGTAATATAATTTTAAGAAATTTTTCAGCATTGCTAATTTTTAGGTTAGGTATTAACAGTGCGTCTTGAATAAGTCGGTTGGACTGCTATTTTAAAATGCTTTTTACTGCTGTTGTGTATTAAAAATGCTGCCTACTAGTAAGAAGCATTTGTAGAGTACTAAATATCAATTCATTAATGAATATAACTTTAACTTGGAATTGAGTTTGGGCACACAATCCCTAAATGGGGTGAAAAACACTATTGAGTTCTGCAAGATGACGACACGAATGAACTCTTGCTGAATGAAGTTCACGTTTGACAATTCTCGGTGGTTTGTTTACTTTGTCAGTTGCGTGAGTTCGAGTGCAACGGGTGCTCATCTGTCACATTCGAACTCACGTAACTCCTATGTAAACAAACCACCGAGAATTGTCAAACGAAGTTCATCATTTTGTGGGGTTATGCCGGTTGGTGTAAAACCTAATTTGGAATACTTTTGTTTCTTTGTTGAGTGCAGAGCAAATCTACGGATTTAATGTCGCGAGAATCTGGCATCGCTGTTCGTCTCTCTCACTATATACTCTCTGATTCACTGATGGGAGAAGCATTTTCCGACTGTACTATCCAAATGGGCTAAACTGAATGTTGTCAACTTTATTTTTATTGCATTTTACTATATTTTCAAATCATTGTTTGAATGATGTTCTTTTATTTAAAAACGAGAAGTTTTTAATATTCAGTTACGCAATGTTGAAGCGAATGATTTCACTTTTGGACCAAAAAATGAGATGGCAGATTTGGAAAATATTGTGCGATTAAAACCTTTGGATGAGATGCGCATCTTCTCATTTGATGACTCATGCCAACCTTAGATGCCAACAAGCTGCAACTTTTTCTCACCTTCTGAGTCCGCGTTGCTGTGTGCTGTGTGGTGGTAGCTTTTTTCGTCTCTCCTCTAGTGTGAAAATTCTGTGAATTTTCCCGATTTTCCGTTCGATGGTGCCATTCTGAGCCTCATTCAACGACGCGAAAGCATCAATTGCACAAATAATATTCGTTTACAAGCACGCGTTCACGATTTTTGGGAAATAATTGCTTCAAATAATCGCGGTACGCTAATAGTAAGAAATAACGGAAGAAGAACAAAGTGTGAGGCCAGCGCGAGAGTGAAAAGAGTAGTCCAACAAAATGTCGGACCCAGACGCATTAAACATCGATCATCTGATTGCTATGCTTTTGGAAGGTAACGTTATAGAAAAGCTAGGATTATAAGAATGCCGATGGGTTTTTTTTGGCAATGTTGATATAATTGTGTAAGAATGGCTTACGGTGTTAGACAACGCCCGATTGAAAAAAGGTGCGAATGTGTCGAAAGGTCGAAGGAATTTTGATGCTACCCTCGATCTGAATCAGGAAAAATACATAGATGAAGGAGAAACCTTATTATTTTCGTCGGATACCTCCACAGTTGGATAACCCCAGAAATTTGTCCGATACGGGACTAAGCTGTGTGCTGAATCTGCTATTTGCTTTTCTTATTTCAGTTCGTGGTGCAAGGCCAGGAAAAAATGTTCAGCTGTCGGAAAATGAGATTCGTGGCTTGTGTTTAAAATCTCGAGAAATTTTCCTGTCGCAGCCGATCCTTCTTGAATTGGAAGCACCACTGAAAATTTGCGGTAAGTGTTAAGATATTTATTTCGAACTATCATTGACCAGCATGATTGGCTTTTGTGTGTCTAATAAAAAGAAAGAAAAATTCGGACTATTTTTGACGGAATACTACTGACGATGGCGTACGGCAATGAGTGATGATTGTGATGATGAATTGCGGTGTAAAACAACTGAAACGTGTGCGTAGATATTTTAACGACTTTGATCATGTTTGTGTGAATGTTTCCACGATATGTAGCTTTCGGAGATTTGCGTTTGTTTGATCTTGAATGCTTATAAAAATATTTATTCTCTGTCATCAGTATTATGGATTTTAATGCCGACTGGAGGTAATTATGCGGTTCAATGTGGTCTTGGATCTCAAATGATCATTGGTTAGCCTATAACAAGCCTCGTGTTGTATAGGAGAGGGCATTGTTGACTAACAACATAGAAGTACAGGAAGAACTCTATAAGTGAGTTGAGCTGAAACTTATATTTCAAGAGTACTTATTGAAAAAGGTCCTAAGTGACATTCAGCTCGAACTGAGAAAAACGAGGTTAAAGTTTCATGGACCTAAAACAAATCCCTATTTAAAAACCAACATGTGTTTTGAAAGAACAATTTTGCACGCATCATAAATCAGGTTTATTGACAGAATACTAACAATAAACACAAACAAAATAAAAATACGAATGTACATGTTAGTTTTGTACATGATAGTTCCGGTCTTAGATGTCCCGCATTACGATTTCGGCGGTACAATAGTATTTCTCATAATTCTGAACAAGCGACTATGTGGTCAATCAATGAAACTGATTCCAAAGTTTTGTAATATTCTTGAAAGCTCATATAAAATTCCATTTGAAATGATATTGATACTCTTATTTAAATACTGACCCTAGATTTTACGTGAAAATCATCCGGAATATCCGTAAAAGTGGCTAGTTCATGAATCTTGTTCTAGAATTTTAAAGTTTTTTTCTAAAACATTTGTTAGCGTTGAATTGACATAAATGACGAATTTCGCGCCAAATCGTATTCAGAGTTAGCAGCACCCTCTCAGATTTTCTGTACATGAAGATTTTGTCACAAAAAGCCACTTTGCATAATTTGTTTTTTCCAAAAATTATCTAGACTGTCTTTTGAAAAGGGCCAAACTTCTTTCACCAATTTTTTTTTCAAATCGACGAGAACATTTCAAATGGGCCGATAAACAAAACGTAAACAATTCCGGTTAATACTTACTTCAAATGGACACTAACAAAGCTTTATACATACCTTGAATAAGCCGATTCTGAGACCTGGCTGTTGGCGAAATAATGGATTATCGAAAAGGCACATAAGCAAAATAACTTGTTTTGCTTATGTTCCGTTTCACTTTCCCTCAAAAATTAACGGTTCATATACACCAAACAACAAAACGGAAAAATTTGTTTATGGGCCCTTTTCTTAATGAAAAAGACTATACTTGAAAAGGGAACAAAAACATCGCAACACCAAGAAAGGGATCAAAATAAACGTCACATAATAATTTGCTGTAAACAAAAGGGCTCACCCGCACGCACTATAAGCTAACGTCTCGCCGAAAAGGGATTATGGGAGAGGGCACAAAACCAGTGCGATGTTTCAAAAGGGACCAAAACATTTATCTACAAAAAACGTTCAAAATACAATTTTTTTTAACAAATCTGTTATATTATTCGGAAAAAGTGTTTAATTTAACACGGCATTGAGTTGTTTGGTTCTTAATCAAGCTCCTGTTCATAAATGGGAATATAAAGTACGAGGTGATTTTTCAGACGCCATTTTCTCAACATGAGCATATTGTATATAATGCCTTATGAAATGTTGACGTCGAAATGGCTATAGTCTAAAAATGACAAATGTTGTATGAGTGATTTTTACACAATTAGTCAAATTTTTGAATAAAAATATTGGAAAAATTCTTCATCGACTCCTACACTGAAAAAAATCGATTTTAAAAATTTAAAGTCGATTTACAAAAAAAAAACATTTTTGATTTGGATGAAATTTTGTTCCAAGATAGGTAATTATGTTCCCTGCCTACCGTCAAAAATTTAAGTTGGGCACTTTTAAGAAGAAAGTTATTTGAAGAAAAAATTTCTTTGTCCAAACTGAATTTTTTTCTTCAGTGTATTTTTATCGAAAACTAAACCAATGAAAGTCATAATTATCTCAGAATCCATTTTCTCAACTGCTAGTTGCCTGATACATGCAAAAAGTATCAGTAACGAATTTGGTACATATTCATAACAAACTTGAATGAAGACTGGAAGATTGGAAGATTGAAAGACTGGAAGACTTGAAGAATGCAGTTCATTTCTTTATCTCCAAAATGATAAATTTTATGAAACAATTGACAAACTTTTCTAAAATTTATTTTATGTTTGATGGAACAGCAGCACAATACAAAAATAAGAAAAACTTCGCGAGCTTGTGTAGATTCCAGTCAAATTTGACTAATTGTGTAAAAATCACTCCTACAACATTTTTTTTGCAGGATTTGTCATTTTTAGATTACAGTCATTTGATAAAAATTGGTAAAAAAAAGTTTGGCCCTTTTCAAAAGACAGTCTAGATAATTTTTGGAAAAACAAAGTATGCAAAGTGGCTTTTTGTGACAAACTTTTCATGTACAGAAAGTTTCATTAAAATCTGAGAGGGTGCTGCCAACATTTGTTCGAGTTGGCGCGAAATTCGTCAAATTCATAGTTCCGCATAAAAAATTGGATTTACGGAACATTTGCTGAGTTGCTCTTAGAACCAAGTGTTTTTCAAGTGAAATCTCCGGAAGATTTGGAAGCTCCGTGGAACTGGCCAATTCATCCACCTTGTTGTAGAGCTCAGAGATTTTTCTGATAATATTTTTGGCAATATCATTCGCATAAATTCTTACTTATAACTGATATATAACTGATATACTTATAACTGATATTGGCAACTCCGGAAGGTCCGGAACTATCTCTGGAAGTCTGTAGTTTTCTGGAAATTTTCGAAATTATTGTTGCAAGGAAATGATATTTGTTGCCGGAACAAAAACCCTACTGGTGTCGTAGAAAGTTTCCGAAAGATCAGCAAAAAAAACTTCATTGTTCTTTTAATGAATTGAGCAGTTATACGAATGTTCCGGGTCTTCCGGATTATTTTGATGTAGAATCTAGAGTCAATATTTGAGTCAAAGTATCAATATAGTGAAGATAGCTTATCAGCTTTTTGACCCGATTTTATCAGCTTCGTATGAAAATTAATAGTTGGCAGTTTGATGGGCTCTAGCAATCGAACCAACTTGAATTCGAATAAAATCTTTCTTGAGCATAATTTTCTTATCTTGGAGATCCGAAATATACAAAAAAAGTTTATTTTAGACCCCCTTAAGGTAAATTCAAACAAAATAATCATGAGGCTATATCTAGGGACTAAAGGAGGATACTTTAAAAGCTTAGGTTTCTTAAAAAAAAAGAAAAATATATGTCCCGATTCTATCAATGTCCTTATTTTATCAGCCTAAAATTCACCAAGGGACTGATAAAAACGGGTTTTCAATGTATAATTTTAGAGAGGTTTCTATAAAAGCTTTCAAGAATATTACATATTGATTGTTGCTTGTTCAACATTATGAGAAACACAATTACATCGCCGGAATCACCATCGGAATCGTAATCCGGAACATCCAAGATAGGTCTATCATATACAAATTTGACACATACATTCTAATTTTTGTTTTGTTTGTTTTTATTGTTTATTTTGTCAATAACCCTGTGATTTATGATGACGGTTCTGCATACATCTATGTATACCAAACATGACCCCATTCGACACCGATTCCCACTGACCAGCCAGGTCAGTGGGAATCGGTGTAACGGCAGTATTTACCAGAAACTGAAAATAAAACTAACGAACAATTTGGGTACAAGTTTATGTATATTAGGCTGAAAATGTGTCTTAAAACTGAGTTCGAAATCTGGGTCAACATGAACCGCTAACACTATTCGTTACAAAAAGTTAACACCTAAATAAAGTTAAACAAAAACGGTAAAAAATGAAAACTGAAGCCACCGCCAACTGGTCCGATCACCCCTAAGTCTGTTTAGTGATACGTACAATATTGCCATTCTATTGGAGGAGAAATGTTAAGATTGCACAGAGAATGCGCAAAATTCGCAAACGAAAAAAGCAGTTTTTTTTCCACACCGTATGTCAGATCTTCATAAAAATCAATCAGCAGTACTGTAACAACATTCTACACACGCTGATTGATTTTTATGAAGATCTGACATACGGTGTGGAAAAAAACTGCTTTTTTCGTTTGCGAATTTTGCGCATTCTCTGTGCAACCTTAAAGCCCTTGTTAGGCTGTTTGGGAAAAGAGCATTGTTTTCTTTTCCTGGATCCTCTAGATAAAATAAATGATGTACCTTCGGACGCTTCGTCAGAGTCAGACTCTTTCGGCAATAGAATAGCGTATCTGTTTTCTGGGACCGTGGTATCAGGAGTAGCATTTTTCAGTATTTCTGCATAAGAGCGCTTAGACCTCTCCTTCAAGGATCGTTTAATATTATCCTCCCGCAATTTATATATGGGATATGCAAGGAGCTCGTGTGAATTTTCTCCGCAATGTAAACATTTTTATTGCATGTATCCTCTTCATGAGGTCCCCCACATTTGCCACACTGTACCTTATTGGAACAGTAAGTGGCTGTGTGGCCAAGCTGTTTACAATTGAGGCAATTCATCACACGAAGGATGAAAAGGCGAACGGGGAGACGATTTTTTTTAATAAGAGCATGGCTAGGCAAAGCAGACCCAGCGAAAGTTACACGAAATGAATAGGACGGTCGGCAAACTTTTTTCTCTTCTTCAAGTGATACTGAATGCTGTTCCTTACAATCGAGTATTTTTACTTTCTTAAGCAGGGTGTTCTTGAAACAACCAACACCATGCTTAAGTATATCCCCGACAGTGAGGCTGGGTTCGTAGATGATCGCATTCTATATCGCACGAAAGTATATAAACTTTATACTCACGCGTGAAGAGTTCGCAGGCTACTATCTCGTTAGCTTCTCTAATGTTATCAATGCTAACTCGAAGTTTGTGTTTATTTACTTTCACGATCTCTGTTACAGCAGCAAATCGTGAAGTCAGATCCCGTGCAATTTGTGCAAGGTTTAATGGCTTTCCTTTCCTCCTGAAGAAAACTTGCCAAGGTCCAGAAGACTCTTGAGGGTATAATTTTATTCTAGGGGGAGTTGAGGGAGGGAAGAATTCTAGAGAAAATTTTCAATAGGACGTAAGTAACAATGAGAGATTTTCTTTGGGGTCTTTCTCTTCTGTTCATTATTCAGCCATTTCAACATTTACTACTGTTCTCTTTGCATAATATTTTAGTAAAAACCGTCGGCTTTCGATATGTACTGGAAAATTAGTGCAAAGTGTTGTAATGACGTCGTAATAAACGAAAGAGAAAGTAAACAAAGAGAGGCTCTCAATGTTACTTACGTCCTATTGAAAATTTTCTCTAGAATTTAGCTCTTGCGAAATGGAGGATTCCATCTCACTATCCTCCATCTCGCCTACCATACACAATAAGTTGATTTCCGTGCCACCTGCTGTCCTTCTTTGTCGCGTTGCTTCTGCGGTAGGCAAATAGGGCTACCTGCGACACTTCCAATCTCTTCTTCACTTTGAGCTGCTAGTCGCTATCACCACCACAAGCGCGCTTTCTCCGTTTCCACCAGCGCGGTAGACCAGCCTCCTGCTAGGCAGCCATTTTGTCCTAGCCAACATCTGCCTTTGTTAAAATCAAAACAACCCAATGCTATTGCACGGGCGACATGGGCCTAGATGCGGCTAGGCCCATCATATGTTGACTACTGTCAAAGTCTGTATATCTCCATAGCGGATGACAGGAGTGGCACCCCCTGCGGTAGACAAATGTGGCTTGCTGTGGAAACCCCACCTGTCAGTGCTGGCCTTCCTCGTCGTGCCGCTTCTACGGTAGGCAAATAGAGCCAATGGGTCTACCTGTGACACAGTTGCCTGACGACACCAATACTACAGGCGCGATAACTTGGCAAAATGTGTCGAAACACCTTTCGTCGAGAATGTAGCCGACCACGCCTACGACGTCTCAACTGTCGACTCACAATTAACGAACTGGCCTCTCTTCCACACTTTACTAGCGCGTATAGCGTCTTACAGTCTCCGTCCTCTCGAGAACAAAACTTTCCAGCTGAAGGCACAACCGTCTCAGCCGGTTGCAAAAACTGTTATGGCAATTGTCGTTAATGGTAAATATCATTTGCTGGTATTTTGACGACTTCAAGTAGTAGATTGCATGTTACATGTGTTCTTTTCTTCTTTTTCATTAGACTGTTTTTGTTGCACTGATAGTCTAGTTCTGCTTTTCTACTACTCATATATACCAAAAATAATATCAGTCAGTTCATACGCTGCGTCTTTCTTCCTTTATTCGGCGTGTTATTTTTTCCGTTTATTACAATATCTTAAATTAGATTCATACTAATACTCACTAACACAATACTAATACTCACATATTCTCTAATATGCACTCACAACCTCCGAATGTACAAACGCTCCTGGCCTTCGCGGTAACACAAACCTGGTCACAACTGCAAACATACAATTGTAATCATCCACGCATACTTATGCCCGCGATCTCGCCAACATTAATACACTTCGGCAATTAGATGAACATTTTAGCACTTAGGAATTTACAAACGCGATCTCAAGCATTAACCCACCGCTCACACGATCATAAATAAGTCACGTCCAGCAATCCCTACCCTCGGTCCTAGCAACCTAGACTCATGCTCTTATGGCAATATTCGTTTTAAACAGTGCACTACACCGGTGTAGTCGGTGCTACACTCATTCAAACTTGGGTGTAATCAGTCTATCTCTTTCTTTGCACTACACCGGTGTAGCACCAAGAAAAAACGAAAACGCCATTAGTTGTACCTATAAATCAGTGTTTCAAATAAACCACACATTTTACTCCAAGGAGCCTGTTTCCAAAGGAGCCGTTTGAAACCAATCATTGTTATGCACGATTCTGGGAATGAGTAAAAAATCAAAGCGCTCCATGTAGGTTTTGACTCTTAGGTTTTCACTCCTGGTTTTGGCTCCTCCTGGCACTCCAGTTTGTGAGCCTTGTTCTGTCGCCGCTCATAGACCGAATATAATTTCAAACTTTGCTAACAGTTCTTCAATATTTGTACGTTCAATTTCTCAATTAACCCAGCAGTACGTATATACTGAAGCAAGTCCTTTGTTTTCAATTTCATTTTCTTTAACCTTCCGGAAGTCGAGCTAGTGCACTGAGTGCACGCTGCGCTGAAAATTTATGAGGTTTTTCATTGAAAAACCCCGGGGCGGTGGTTTGCACAGGTGTTGCATTTTCTAGCAGAAGCGCAGGCCACTAGACGGGTTGTATACCATTCCCCCGAAAGCCATTTCCCAGAAAGCCATTCCCTAGAATTCCTTTCCCCAGAATGTACCATTCCCCAGAAAGACATTTCCCAGAATGTACCAATCCCTAGAAAACCATTATCCAGAATGCCCCATTCCCCAGAAAGTCATTCCCCAGAATGCCCCATTCCCCAGAAAAGTTATGGTTTTTATTTATTATTTGTGGTTAAGCCAAAGGTTTACGCATACCTAATTAAAGAAACTTATGCGGTGTTAAGCTGCTGAGGATGTGCCGTTCGAAAGCGGCGGCCTCTCGCAAGCAAACCTGTTATCCTCTCGTATAGCCGGTTTACTCGAACATAGGACTTGGTTCCTTCTTTCAAACATGAGCAGTTCTTTGAACTTGTACGCCAAGCAACTCTTGCACGCAAACTTGTGATTTTTTCGTCTGCCCGGTTTATTCAAATATATATGCTGATTCCTTCTTTGGAGCTTTGGTTGAATCCATATTAAGATCGAAATGAATGCATATTTTGACAAATGGTTTCGTGGGTTTTTGGAGCATTTATCTTTCTTTTGTATTGGGAATGTTTCGTACGCAAATGTACGATTCACCCGATTGCTCGGTTTACTCAAATAGCGATCATTTTGAATTGAATATATTATTAGTTGGGACTGTTATCGCATTTGCGATTATGGCGCCACTGATATATGTGCAAGCATACGGGGGATATACCAATTACTCCTGGGCCTGAGGGTTGACTAATTTGTAAATGAGTGGTTGGAACCGTGTATAAAAGGTGTAGCTAGTGTTTTGGCCGAATTTGCGCTACGATATTTTTGCGAGGAGCCGCCGCTTTCGACGGCTTATCCTTACCAGCTTATTGCTTGTGGCACTAAAAACTGGATTCTAACCGCAATGCGCACTTACTATTTTTCTATTAAATTCTTATCATAGACTGGTTAGCTCGACTGGTCTGTCTATGAAAGTACGATCTCTATCACTTGAAGTACATGTATGCTCGCAGATTTCAGTAGCAGTTTGATCACTCGCACTTTGAAAGTGCGGAGTCCAGGTTGGTGGGAAGTGCTCAATAATATCATGCATCATGTAATGTACAAAGTTTTGGTTTCGCCACATAACTTTACTTACATAACACTGTTTCTTTCTTTTGGATCCTAGGAAGGGTGCTACTGCTTTCTATGGTTGTTGCCAAATGGCACTGAAAAACACACCTGTACTGAATTTTGCAATTTGTCCTATATGTATGTTTAAATTATTAAAAGAAAAGTAAAAATATCGCTATTGTCTAATGCTGCTACCAGTACACTTTTCGAGGGGAGCAATATGGCCAACATAATGAAAAAATGTTTTGCTTTTTAATCAAAAAAATTTCCCACTTCAAAAAAAATGTCTCGGAAATGGTTATATCTGTGGAATGAACTTATGAGCATTGGTTCATTCTGGATATGGTTTTCTGGAGAATAGTTCTTTCTGGGGAAAACACTTCGGTATTTTAGCTTCTGTGGAATGATTTTTCGGGAAAGTTATTCTTTATTTAAATTCGGAATAAATAATGTCATCCTAACTTCCGGTTTCAACACAATGCAAATCATTTCAAATGTGACCGAATCGAAGAATGTCGTTCGATGGAAATGGGAACGAGTAGTACGGTTGAAAAGATCAAATCTATAAAACAGTTAAACTTTTCTGGGGAATGACTTTCTGGGAGATGGTGCATTCTGGAGCATGGAATTCTGGGGAATGGTACATTCTGGAAAATGACTTTCTGGGGAATAGTATATTCTGGGGGATGATATTCTGGGGAGTGGAATTCTGGGGAATGGCTTTCTGGGGAATGATTTTCGGGGGAATAGTATACAATCCACTAGACGTATTTCATTCCCACTTCTGCTAGAAAGTGCAAAACCAGTGCAATCCACTGCCCCGGTGTTTTTCAATGAAAAACGACATTAGTGTAATCGTCTTAGCGCACCAGCGGCTGCTCGTTCAGTAGGTCTTTGCGCGACTTCCAGAGGGTTAACAAATATATTATTATAACAATAGTCACGAGGAAACATGTCTCAAATCCGGTGAAAAAATATTCCTGCTGGAGTGATGAAATCCAAAAGTTCAAATACGTAATGAAACGATGCAAAACAGGTGTACTATTTGTTACTTTAATAGCCGTGTACGCTAACCATTGAATGCTAACCTGCGAGGTCTATCGAAAAAGAAGGTTTCGTCGCGAACTGTACCAAGGTTCTGTTTTACTTTTGTACTTGATAAAAATAATGAAAATTAAAAATCTAAATTAAGCTCAACATTGGACTTTTAAACTGTATGCTGCAATTACAATCTAGTAACCTGTTTTCATTCTCTGGCGGTTTTCACTCTCCAGAAGTCAACAAAACCATTGTCAACCTATGCATGCTGATTGGAGTGATTTTTGAAACACTGCTATAAATAAAAAGGATTATGCTCATATCCACTAGATAACACGTTCCATGGCGACATGATCGGGTACTCCAATAATATCGGGGAACTCTCTTCTAGCATCTGAACCGCTCACCTAAAATTGAGTATCATATTCACGGGCCGTGCGATCATTCAAAAACACACGCAAATATTCAAATGACCACAAGGTTACAAAATCGAATTCATACACGCAGTCACATTCGCGCTCAATGAGGTATATAGGTGTGGCAGAACACACGGTTTGCTAGTGTTGGCAATCAAAAATATGTAAACAATCCAGAAGCACAACGGGTCGACGTCATAGCGGTCACACGATTCAATGGGAGCGGAACGACCGCTATGACGAAAGCAAGTCGATTTATACTGTGATCACTCACACCACTCATGTACGATTCATCTTACGAATACCAAAGTGCCATCTTTGCCAGACCTGTATATACGACATTGATTCGCGCTAGCACCCGTGACAGCCACGTTAACATACGGATGGTTGACAGATTGACATACAAGATGACGCTACAATCGAATAACCTTTCAAACCTTCCCCCGCCCATCCATCTTCTCTTCCAATGGTGTGCATGTCGTCCGCATGCAGGATGCTATATAAAGGGTGGGAGCATTTTCGGGTTGTGACTGTGTTTGTGATCGTCGTGAAAACGGTTGGAATTGTGTGACGTCATAACACCCATAACAGCAAGAAAACATTGGAAAATTTTCAGATTTGTTTAGTGATTAGTAAAAATATTATACTCTGACAAGAAATTTTAACTTTATTGATTTCTCTAAAATCAGTTTCGGAAATGTTTAATTTTTTTATCATTTTTTCGCACTACAGCACTTCGTTTATCACATTGATTTTTGTTTAGTTTTGACTTAAGATACTTCTGTTCTTTAATATTCTTCTTTATGCTCCTTACACGAATATTTATTTTCGTTTTTGTGAAGTGTTTGATAACTTTCTCATTGATGTGGGGAAACTTGTCCTGCAGTACTTTTGTAGTTGTCTGTTTAACTTTTTTATGTTGCTTAAATCCAGAGTTATGACCATTATGAAGATTGTTGAATACCGAATCCATATTTCTTGCATCTTTTAACCAATCTTCTGATGGTTGCATCAATCCACCATGCGACAATTCCATTACGTAGTCGTTATTGAGACTGCTCATAGCTGATTCACCCAGTTCCTCAATTTTGTGCGTATATGACCCGATCTGAGAATGGTTATGCTTGAGCGATCGAGCGATGAATCCCATGGCATAAGAAAATCCATCTTTTTCTTCTAGTGTCCATTCCTTGTCGTCAGCTTCATGGTTGCAATCATCGAGACAGTTCGAAATATCCACTTCGTCCGATTCTTCCTCTTCCGGAAAAATATGCGCTTCTTTGAAAATGCGACATATGGCAAAGTCTTCTTGAATCCGTATTACCTTGAATTCTGATTTCGACTTAGCTGTCGTTTTAATCCTCTACCAAGCATTATAAGCCTTAACCGGTTTAGTGCGTCTAACGGAGAAGGATGATTATGCGGTCCCCCGTTTTGGCGAATTGGCCCGAACAAATTTTCCAAACAGTCCTGGTTCACTTTATAGGTCATGATGAATCGAATCCCAAACGAACATTGCATATCGGCGAAAAGACTTTGGATAGAGTTTATTGACATCAAGATTGCTTTCTGGAAAACCTACCAAAAACAAAAAAATAACATATAATCATTTAGACCGATGACGATATGGCTACCTGGACAGATTGCTTTGCTGGTCGTTTGTGGTTTCTTAATACTCTCATAGAGGATATAAAATACGCCATATCATCCAGAATTTTTCTTTGTATTTCTATGGCTTCTCCAAAACATTTTTTGGAAACAACCGTCTCACTCAAACTGTACGAATTCATTGTGTTAAACCAGGAATCTATCACGTCGATTACATTTGCTAGTGCCATAGCATCTTCATGATTTGAAAAATGGCGTCGTAGATTGACGGCCGTCGTGTGGCTAAGAAGCTCGGCAGCGAGCGTGACATTCTGCCTTTCTGCTCCAGTGCAATGAATGTGACGCATTGACAATTTAAACAGAGCATTGTAATCTGACCCATTGCTTCCTGCAGTGCAGGATTCCGCTCGAAGCTCTCGACGCTGAAATGCTTTGAGCAAATGAAAAATTTTCTCGTCGTATTAGATGGCAGGCGGCAGAACCGGATCCACTTTTTCCGCCGATCATTACGTATCGGGCACCGATGAAATGATACGGAATTTGTTGCCGTCTTTTTGTTGTTTGTTGCACAATCTGGCACCGCACACTTCATTGGTGTTTTTTAGTAGAACGTGATACTATAACAACGTATGAAATCACTTTTTTCCAAATTTATCCTCCTTTAGATACAAAACAGTTTAGGACGGATCAGTAAACAAAGAGCATATGACGACACACTTTTTTGCTTTTTTCTGATTTCGCGAAAAAATTGACAACCGCACCACTACATACACAAATGCTCCCACCCTTTAATATACCATCCTGGTCCGCATGGACCAGCTCAGACAATACCCAAACTATTGACCTGACCGTATCAGGACTGACTAACCTATAACTGCTTCACCTTGTTGAACGTTATATGGCATGATGGAATTGGTTCAAGACTGCTTCCGTAAGCCTAAGCAAATCTTGCACTTCGAGAAAACTCCCGAATAACACGAAAGTATCCACTTTATTTGGCAAGAGCACCTTCACTCATTTCATCGATTTCTATCGATCACAACGACAACAATGAAAGTAACAGTTTTCTTCGTTCTTCAGACAATGCAGACAAGTAACTGTTTTTATCGCTCGCTTTACGCTGACGGAAACAGTGGTTCAAAACGGATTGGGTATTTAAATTGGTCTATGGCTGATTTCCCTGACTAAACAAAAGGAAGAGCAGTGTACTAGCGGCTCCAAAAACAGTGAAATAACATAGGTGGAGCGAAAATTGTGAAATACTCGTGTTGGAGCGAAACAAAATTCGTATCGAGCGCCCCAATTTTCATATTACCAATTCTCGACAAACATATGATTACGGCCTAAAAGCCAACTGTCAAAATCCACTTTGAATGGAAATTCCGGACAAACCGTTACACGCCAATCACAGATGTTGGTAGTAAACGAAAGAGAAAAGTTTTCTCTTTCATAAACTGTTGTGAACTGTGTTCGACTAATAACGGTTTGTCTGGAATTTCCATTCAAAGTGGATTTTGACAGTTGGCTTTTAGGCCGTAATCATATGTTTATCGAGAATTGAGTTATTACGGCTACGCTGGAAGAAGATCTAACAAGCGTGAAAATGAGCTCAATACCCTAATACATTTTACGGACTGTATTTTTTCGATGAACGATTAGAACTCCTATAACTTTGTAGTAAATCTTGTTAAATTCTAGCATATAGATTCGTTAGCGTTTCCTGATCCTTTTGGTTCGTTCGATAGATAACAATAGTGTATATTTTTTAACGATGCTATCATCAAAATTATCACGGCGGTACATTGAATTTGTTCCGGAGTATGAATTTGCTATCAACCCCCATTTCATAAGCCTGATAAGTATCTTATCTATCGCGTGAAAACCGTGTGTGCTAAAACTCACACTTTAGTATCTTTTTAACGCCTTGTCAGAATTTGTTTATCGGTTCAGTGCCGCGTTCACCTGGGGAATTATTTCATCATTTCTGTGTGTTACTGGCCAATCAATGAGTGTGAATGCATCATCCGATCAAGTAGTAGGTCAATGTTTGGTTTTATACGTCTGTCCTTGTGCTGCTACCGTCGATATCAACACGTTTAAGTTTGATTACATCTTGTGTTCTGATCTAACGTGACTTGTGAATTCGAAAAAAACTGTTAATAGATTATTAGCACATATTGTAGCCACAGCATTTATCGAACTGTTCTATGTTGTTTGGTTCTTCCCATCTGCAATTCTGGGGACAGACGCAGCCCAGTTGGTAAATCACATAGGGCTAGAGGTTTTTCTGACGATACTTTTACGCGTCACATATCAATAAATAAAATATCATATGTTATCAATTTATAACCGAAAATCGCAGTTTCATATTCAAAATTATTGGAATTCACTCCAGATCTCGGGAAAAATGAATCAATAGTTTTCACTCCATCTGAGAATATGGAAATTATATCACTAGTGAACTTATGCCAAATGAACTTATGCCAAACGAACTTATACCAAACGAACTTATGCCAAGCGACGTGCTCCCGTAAGCAATTATCAGGAAGGGGTAAGATGATGAAGATCAAAGTCCGGAATGGTGTACATGGAACGAAAAAGGTATCTTTTAACTTTAGAGTAATTTTATGTTAGAGGTCAATATAAAAAGCTACAAATATGTTCAAAAAGGCTATTTTCCTAGCTAACGCATGAAATGGATATTTACAATAAAAAAATGTTGATATTTTATGCACTATGTACATGTAATATTGTTTGTAATACCGTCAATTCATTCAGCCTATAGGACGGTATATTGTACCATTCATTTAGTCTGTAGCAGGGTCTATTGTACCGAAACATTTTATGTAAGTTAGCGGGAAATGCTTGAAAATTTCGCTCAGAAAACTGTCGTTTATTTCTATTAACATTTTCATTTAAATATTTTTTGAGATTCACTTTTATTAAAATATTCTGTGTTTGTTTATCAAGAATTGGAGTGGAGCGATGTCGGACAGCACCGGGGGTAAAGCGATGTGGTGTAGCCACATTAGGCGTCAACGACTAGTAACAGAAAATTCAATGTATTTTTTTAAATTATACCAAACGACCATTATGCCAAGTGACCATTATGCCAAATTTACATTATACCAAACGAACGCATGTGTTACCTACTGTTATGCCAAATGAACATTATGCTAAATGAACTTATTCCAAATGAAATTATTGCAAACGAACTTATGCCAAACGACGTGCTCCCATTGTCAAAAAAGATAAAAATTATGTATGTACAGTATGTTACGAAATGACCGTTTGTACAGAAGCGGTGGAGGAATAGTGCTATACATCAAGGAAGGAATTCAGAATAAACAAGTGTATGCTTCTGTCGTATCCATGAGCTCCAGCTTTTTCACTGAGTGCATTACTGTTGAAGTGAAAGTAGATGATATCAATATCCTATTGATTGCGGTGTACAATCCACCGGGCTCTGACCCTGCGCCTTTGTTGTTGACTGAGTTGTCTAATCTGCTATCTTCGTACGAGCATATCGTCATTGTTGGTGATTTGATCACGGATTGGAAGCACAATGGAAGATAATTAAGGTGTGATAATTTGAATGCAGCTTTTGAGACTTTTTCTATGCAGGTCATCGAATCAGAGTCTCAAATGCATTTGATTACTCGCCATTTGGTTGCTTGTGCGCCAAAGACCCTCTAAACAAGGTCCTAGCATGCGTCAAAACGGTTAGTGGTAGTAAACAGAGACAGCTTATAAAATGTAGTATTGTTGACGTAGACGCTAGCATTCGCCCATAGACACTGTCACATATACGAGCACAGAGGCTTCGTTTTGACGCATACTAGGATCTTTCTATATAAGGACTTTGCACGAGCGCCATTGTTATGAAGTAGGCGCAATGGAATTGTCAGTTTCTAGTGTCAGACGTATGCATTGAGTTTTTCAACAGCAGTAACTTTCAATTTACTCAAAACGTGCTCTCAAAAGTAAGAAAGGTTTATTATTGCGACTTTAGCCCTTCGACGTTTACTAATACTAATATATAGTGACGTATTTGATTATGGAATAAGACAAACTTCAACTCGAGTATTTCCATAGAGGGCCGTCTTGGGGAGGTATGATTTTTCCAGCATTTGTTGTGCTTTTCTTGCGCTTCAATTTGTTTACCAAGTGATTTGTCCGTTTTTGCCCTTTACAATTATCGGCATTGGAAAAAGAGCTGTTTTCAACAAAAAACGTGAATATCTCCACACATGCTAGCGATAGCAAGTTTCTGTCTTCGACAAATTAATTCAGTTTAACAATCCAAACAATGTTCTAGAACATTTATATAATGGCAAAAATACAGAAAAAACTTCTGATGAAAAAACTGTTTTAAGGGACCTTTCACAAATAATGCCCCATATCTCAAAAAGCTTAAAAGATAGAAAGGTGAAGTCTTCATGTAAAGTGTTTAAAAAAAGTTTCTCTACTACTTTGTCGAAGGAAGCATTTGTCTATCTGAATTATTGAATTACTATTAGGGGGAATAATCATAAATCCGATAAGACGGAAAGAAGGGGAATTCTATTCCAAGAAATTTTCCCAAAGACACTACATTGCTAAAGTCAACAGTTTTGACGCAATCTAAAAAAACCCTTTTTGGCTCTTTCGGAACACTGTGCATCGTCCCATACAAAGCGGCCGGGGGATGAAAAAAATTACATATGTTTTTCAATTATTTCAAATACATGTCCTTTCAAAATATTTGACGACTTTTATCAACATTTTCATTATAACAGCAAATAGTGCGCAAAATAAGCCCATTTCATTACAAATATAGTGTTGATAGCTTTGTTTTGAATTTTATATGTCAAGGAGAGCATGAAGAGAAGTTCTCTCAGTTCACAATCCTGCAGCTTGTTTGGTTGAATCCGAAGTGAACATTTAATTCAGTTTCCAAACTAAGTCTACTAGTTAGCAGCATTAGCTAACTAATGTAGCAAGTTAAACCCGCATTCAAAATCTTTTCGTAGTTTTGCGAACTTGTAATTCCGCGAATCGTAAAATTTACCTCGTGAAAAACCGCATCAAAAGTAACTTGTTTGAATTTAAATTTATTTCTCTTGGAAATGGAGGATCATTAAATTGTTTTCTCTAAACAATGGGTATTAAACTTAATGCTACGTCGCACGATTCTATCACATTCGCCCGAAAGCCATTTACCCGAATGACATTTGCCCGAATGTCACATAAACCCGAATGTCATTCACCCGAATGCCAGGAACACTCGAAAGACATTCGCCCGAATGCAACATAAACCCGAGTTCCATATACCCGAAAAACATCGAAATGTGAATCGAAAAAAACTAAATTTATTAAGCAGAAATAAAAATTTTATAACATTTGATGCTATGAAGAAATTAACACTAAAGCTATACCAGTCAAATAGTTAATCCAATCACCTGGTTTGTATGATTTGACGAGGGTTTCCGGCTTTAGGTTCTTTCGTGAGTTCTTTTTAGACATTTTAGCTGTTGGTACCGCTTGTAGTGTACGGAAAACATCCGTACTAGGGCTTTTCTCTTCAAGCTACAACTGCTTCAACACACCATAGAATATAGGATTTCCACGGCTTAACAAACCGTTCCATTTATTGTGCCAGCATTCCACATTATTGGTGGTCCTAGGAATCGTTTTCTATATATTTTCGAAAACTGACCACGAAGCGAAGGGGAAAGAGCGGTCATCGCGAAACTTTTTGGTTAGCTTCCTTCCTACCGAAAGTACAATTTATACTAATGTAATCCAAAAAATCGTCGAGAACCTTTGGACAACTTTTCCTCAATACTTCGAGTGCCATTGGAATACCTTGATGGGGCAAGAAAGCCAAGGCAACAACTTGTTTGTAAATTTGAGTTGTATTCGGTGAGCTTCCGAATATTTTGCCTGATGACCAAGTTGTTTTAGTTTTCTGAAAAAAACATTGGTTTAGATGGAAAAATCATCCGTGAAGAGCAGTACCGGAAAAAACTTCTAGCAACGTTTATCACAGCTATTTCGAAATACAATATTATGTAGAGAGCTATTTGGTATATAGATTCAAGAAATTGCTCTTGTTTAGAAAGAAGGAATCAATCCTTATGTTTGAGTAAACCGAACAGACGAGTGGATCAACAGTTTTCTTGCAAACTTATTTGGCATACAGATCCAAGAATTTGTTAACGTTTGAAAGAAGCAATCAACCCCTCAAATGCGACGCGTCGGTACGTTCAACCAGTTCATTGAACAGGTAAGTAAAATCTAACGACCTGAAACTTATCTTCAGTTAAAATTAACATTAGTAGCAGTAGCATGAAAATTAATTTAACTGACAGTGATTATCTTCAAACCTTGAAGTTCGACAATTTGATCCGAACGATAAACCAACCTATCATATCAAGCGAGTAAATTTCTAAAAAAATCTGTTTTCCCATGACCAGTTCAACTTCAAACATGCACGCATCTCATACTCACCACATGCTCTGAATAGATCAGCTGTATGAGCGATGCGTGAAACAGCAGTGTGAGTGTCATGGGCGATGGCTTCTTCTCTTTCCTTTTGCACCGGTTCAAGTCAAATATTGAACCAGCGTGTATTGTTGTGATGTCCATATGGGCGTTAGATTTATGTGCAAACGATAACGATTTATAATTTTTGAGCGTGTGTCGCCGTACGTTCATAACAGGCGGTCGAAAGCTTTCTTGGGTAGCCTGAACAAATGTTGCTGCATTTGGGGGATATTGGTTTTAGGCGTGTATGTATTTCGTTGGTTCAACGATAATAATGAACCGTCTACTTTTGCTCCAAAAAATTGTTTGCTCTTTGTATTTACATGTTGAGAACTTGTCTAGTGTCTTGTTAAACCATTCAGAATTTGATTCGGAGTCATGAATGGAGTCAGTAAAGATTCCAGCTCAAATGCAACAATCGATTCCGAAACCGATTGAGTCGGAATCGGTTGTTGCATTTGAGTTAGAGTCCATACTGACTCCATTAAAAAATCAGAACCGGTTCCGGAATGGGTTTGACTGGGTGAGAGTGTAAAATGGACGTAAACTCAAACCAGGGGTTGTTCGAATGATCTTGCGTTTTATTGTAATAATGAACGGGTTGATGTTCAATATGTCATGCCTACGATATTTTACGAGAAAAATATTTTTGTTCTGAATTCAATGAATTGCATGAGGAACATTCAAATTTCTATATCATTTGAAAGAATTGAGGGATGACTTTTAACTGGTTGACAAATATTTCAATCTCTCTTATATAGGCGATTATTTCTTGGTTTGTGGGACATAAGCTTCTACATTTCAAGTTAATTCATGTCATACCATTATTTGTAAGTATTCACGAAATTATCGTAGTCTCGTTTTCTGTGGTGAATTTCGTGCAATGTACACCAAACATTTAAAATTACGAAAATTTTCGTGCATCAAGTCGCCATGTATTTAGGTAGTTCACGAAATGGAAGCATCTAATCTATTTTTAGCAGATTTACAAATAAATTCGTTCGGCGATACGAATTTTTGGTGCTAATTTATTTTGGGGATTCTTCAGAAAAAATGTTCGAAAGATGCTCGTAAATATAAAGACGATGTATTTTATCAAACAATCCGTTTGAATAATGAAATGTAATAAGCCTACGAAACTCGTTTCGTGGTTGTTACAAAAAATTCGTAATGAAAATAGAAACGTTTACCTAAAAATACGAATCATTCATTATATGTACGAAAAATTCGCATATTTTACGAAAGTTTACCGCACGAAACCTATTCGTAGCACATTTACGAATATATTCTCTCAGTGTACTTTTTGCTCTTTTAAGCATTCTACCAGACGTTTGTTTGACAATTCAACGGTGGGTTTTGACAACAAATTTGTTTTGCTCAGCTCTTGCGTACAAAAAAACCCGTCGATGAACATCTTTCATTGGTCCAAGAGATGTTTATGACGTTTTCAGGGTCTTTGTGGTTTATTGAACAGGTTGACGGTGGAACCACGCGTCGCCTCTGCAACCCCTAATTGTGGGAAAAGAGCTGCTCATGTTTAAAAGAAGGAATCAATCCCTAAGTGTGAGTAAACCGGGCAAACGAGTGGATCACCAGTTGAATTGCGAGGGCTATTTGGTATACAAACTCAAAGAACTGCTCATATTTAAAGAAGGAATCAACTCCTATGTTTCAGTAAACAAAGCGTACCAATGGATCACAGGTTCGCTGAGGATGTTCGGTTCAGTCCTATGTTCGGTTCCTCGACCTCGGCAATTGTGACAAAACCGCATCACACTAGCTTCACCACATAACCTTTATGAGCTTCTATTTACTAATGTCAAATGGACTGCCACCCTGCATGATATAATTACTAATTCAATTGATTCATCTTGTTAACGGAACATCTATATATACAGTAGGATTCCGTTTTTGGTAACAATATGGCAATTTTCAGTTGCCAAAACAGGAACCGTGCCAAAAATGGAACCTTACTTTAAAAGCTTTTATTTTCAATTTGTTGCATCATAAATGTTAGAACAACATTAATTATATAAGTATATGTGACATGGAATGAAATGATAGAAGGAAATCAGCAAATTTAGTTGTATTTGCTATGCCCGCCCACATAAAATTTAGTAAATATGACTCCCATGATTGGAAAAAAAAGTCAAAAGTGATATCAATTATTACAACAAAATGTGCATGAGCATTTTTAAAAAGATTTACTATGTACAACAATGTTGCCAAAAACGGAAGCCATTTGTTTCCAAAAATAGAGCATGCCAAAAACGAAATCTTACTGTATATTTACCTCGATTGATGATGTTTCCGAAAGATTTCTTATTATTTTGTCCGGTTTATCACGAGATTCCACCGCTCGAGCTGACAACTGCGCCCTATATGCATCAGTTTGCACCTGAAGAATAATTGCGGCGTTGGCAACGGAACCTCAGCGGCGTCGTACAGTACACGTAAAAGCGATGTGGTGTGTGTTCGGTTGACTAATGTGGCTGCGCCACATCGCTTTCTGGTGCACTGTCCGACTTCGCTGCTACTCAGCCGGCTTTAAGGTAGCTATAGCCCCTATGTTTGAGTAAGCTGGGCAAACGAGAGGATCACAGGTTTGCTTATAACTCCGACAACAAGTGGATCTCGGATTTGCTTTATTTAGGTTAAAATACACCCTTTTGGCAAAAAACCGCATTTAAATCGGGCCTCTACCACTAAAGTCTCTAAACTAGACAATTACCGATTTTATATTATGCTTGAGTAAATGTGGTATACGAGTTAATGACATTAGGGCGAGTGGTCCATTCGAGTTTATGGCATTCGGGTAAATGGTCCATTCGGGTTAATGACATTCGGGGAAATGGTCCATTCTGGTAAATGGTTTTCGGGCGAACGTCATTCGGGTAAATGACTTTCGGGCGAATGTGATAGAACCACGTCGCACAACTTGTGACCCTACCCTCTCCCTCGTCACAAATGTGGTATACCCTCACTACCCGCCAAAATGCTACGTCATTTATGCGCGGCCCCTATGGGTCGGATTGGTATGAATTCCTAGTTACCTTTTCCTAAGCAACTCTTATTAGATAATCACAACGCAACGCAAGAACCCTGTTCCTGAACATTTGCAGCCAGCTTCCTAACTCTTTACATATACTTCTCGCCAAAAGTTCGGAATCGCTTCAATACGTATTGCAATTACCATCGAAAAGTTTAGCATCAACTAGGAAAGAATGAATTCAAGATGCTATGTCCCAAAATCCTGATTAGTTACACAATTGTGCTGTTCCGCAAAGTTGAGCTTTAATCCAAGGGAATACGGCAGGAGAATCATTATACTTTGACATCCTGTCGCGAAATGGAGCTAGTGTACAAGTAAAATTGCGCACTTGAACTTTTTTCATATTGTCTTTCTAACGGCCTAGAAGGTTCGTATGTTCCGAAAAATCGTTCAAATGCTCACAACCATACACATGCCAATCGTTCCAATTCAAAACTGCCGGCAGGAGGCGCTTATGTTTATGTAAAATAATATATTTTTGGATTTGTTTTTGTCTGGTGATCCTGATGCCCTAGGAAATAGCTCTCAGCGAAGTTGTGTAGAAGGGCAAGATCTGTTTGATTTGGAACATTACGTGGTGGCAGTATACATACAAAATTATGTATTTTAAACTTGTATTATTAATCGATTCCGACTACCTTGAATATCGGCATTTTCGGCTAAGTTGATTATAAAATGAAGGTTTTGTGAACATGAAAAAACTTACGTTATTTCGTGATGCTGAGCACCTTGAACTATCTAGTGGCACTCGTGTCTTTAGCGAAGTAGAGTAGAAAGATGTTGCGTTAGTGTACATGTAAAATAATTATTTATGACAATGAATGGTCTACTAAGTCTGACTCTGTCACAGCATGATGCTTATGTGTTTGAAATTTATTCTTTCCTAATTTATATTACTCGGGCATTATTGTGAGCACTGCGAACAGTGCTTATTTTTCACAATCCAAAACATCCCAAAAAAGCTGCATTTAAATTAACTGAGCTAGTGAGGCCAATTCAAACCAGATTTTCCTGCTGCTTAAGGTCATTTGCATGGCCCCTGATAGAAGATTTTTGAAACACTGAATTCAGAAGTTCATTTTTTTATTTGTACTTTACTGCCGTTCCAAGCATAATTGTCCCATGTATATAGGGAATCCCATAGAACATGGGACAAATATGCTCCGTTCTAAGCATAATTGTCCCATGTATATAGGGAATCCCATAGAACATGGGACAAATATGCTTTTAACGGCAGTTTAGCGCTCTGTTGTGAGAATTCCGAATTAAACAAATAACTATCATCAGAGCATTTGTCTTATTATGAATTTATCTGAAGCAACGAAATTCCTAGGTAGTCATAATCACTTGATTGGCTTGGATTTGAAATAAAAATTACTATGTTTTAGGGTAAAAAATGTTTTGCTATGTTTTAAAGAAATTTGGGTGAAGCGAATTCATGAAAACTTTTGTACATTATAAGCGTACAGCGACTCGGTGGTGAAGTTAGTATAGATCGTCTCTGAAAAAACACGAAAAACTACTTATCGATTTATTTCAAATTTCGTACCTTTAATGTAAAAAATACCTAACCCCTGAGTTTTTGAGATAGTTTTTCAATTAAGGGGCAATTTTAAGCAATTTTTCTCATAAAATGGCGGAATTTTTCGTGAAAAATAGTAATTTTATTTCAAATGAGTAAAAAACCAGGAGGACGGGTTTGACGGTATTGCAAACATCAGATGTTAGCACATCTGAAAACGATAGTTGAGTGGTATATTGTCTCATTTTTCCAAGATAAGTGCATAGGCGAACAATTGATTATGATATATTGAAATACAATCTACAGTTAACCACCAACCGAAGAGGTCACAAATAAAGTGTTGTCTGGTGTAATAAAGCAGTAGTTCCCTTACATTTGTATTATCGACCTTCTTGTACGGCGAGAAATCCATAGGAACTGTAAGCAACGCTTGTCCTGGCTCACAACAAACGGTTCTTGCATTACACCTCGATAGTGGTGCATCGAGGAGACCGAGAGGGCTTATGGGCCTTTTTCATGTTTTGTGTTTTTTTCATACTCCGCACCAGCCCAAACTAACGGTCAGCCAACAGCCTGTGCACACTGGCGTGGGCGATTGGCGGGTCATCGTGGATTGACATTTTCTGTGGACTGTGTTTGCAAACATTATTCAACAGTTTAATGGCAATGTCTGTGAGTACATCTCGCGGGGTAAATTACTGTGTGTCGATTTATCGGTCGACTTCGTCATCGTGTGAATTGAAAAAAAAAAATATGAAAGTTGAACCCTATTAGTTGTGTTGTAATAATTGTAGTTTTTAGTTCTAGTACACAATTGTTATGTACTTTTCGTAAGTCTATCTGGGTGTGCGTTCGTCTGAGTATTTGTGGCAGGTGAGTCAGGAAATGGATACAGAAGTGGCGTATATGATAGTATAGTGGGTAATCCTTCCTGGGATTTCTCTTTTACCGGTGTTCAATTAGTGCATTCGATTCGATTCATTTGAGAAATTCGGACTGGATAAATAAGAGTACGATTAATTTATCGACGCACGTGAATCATCCATTCCCGATCAGCATAACAAGAAAAAATTCTAACAGATTACAATTGTCGTTAATGGTAAATAAGTAACATTTGTTGGCATTTAAACGATTTCAAGGAGTTTGATAACATGTTACATGTGTTCTTTTCTTCTGTTTCATTAGTCTGTTTTTTGTATTTCTAGTAGTTTGCTTTTCCACTACTCATGTGTACCAAAAATAATAACGATCAATTTATACGCTTCCACAAGTGGCTAAATCGTTTCTGTAAAGAATCTTTCTGGTAAATATTCTGGGATACCTTCCAGTTGGTACGATGTTTTTACTGGGTCATCCACTTATTCAGATGACCTGCTTAGCCAAATATTTCTTGAAAAACTTCTCTATCGTTCAGAATTACTTTGTTACCTCATTTCGTTGCATAGCAGTATAGAAAAGCATGTCATGGTACTTGGTTGAGGTCTTCTACGTTCAAGTTTTGTAATCCATTGCCACACCGGAAAATTCGGTAGAATGTCCACGGTACAATTTTCGAAGAAGTGTCTAGTCCTCATATTTTGCCTATCGCTGATTCGGAATAGTTAATAACTCGAATGACTTCATTCCTTAATTATCCTTAGAATTATGCACAAATACAATTGACATTTTTATTTTCCTAGCAACAGTGCGAACAGAATGTGTTTCATTATCAAATCCATTTGGTCGTTTCTCAGTATTGTTCTTTGCATTTCGTTCATTTGTAGTAATCGAGTATTAGACGATTTGGAAACACTGAACAGAATTAGCTGATTAGCCATGGTTTTCTAATGAGATATCTCTGATTTCCGTTTGGACCATACGCAATATCATTTATAATACGCACTTCTTTCGACGCCATGTTTAATAGCGCATTTAACATGTCGATAAATTATGTGTTTTAGCTGTCCAGATTTCGTCGCGACCAATTCTTACATTGTAAATGTAAGTTGCGACCACCTTCAAGAATATTTGTAATAAAGTAGAGTACTTAATGGAGGAGGGGGAAGGGGGGGGGGGGGTTGCTTCTTTAATCTTTCGGCCATCACATCACATGATTTGGTATTCTAAGTATGTATAACAAAGATGTGACACAAGGTGCTAAGAACGCACAAAAATCCTGTCAATCCTGTTTTTCATTGGATTGTCTGCTGTCTGTCTAAAGATATTACCAAGGGCCGTTCATAAATGATGTAAATTAGTATTCGTGGACATTAAGGTTATTAGCGCTCTCTGAATTGGGCTCGCGACGTTTGGCATAAATACGTTAGGCATACATATGTTAGGCAGAAGTACATTAGGCATAATGGACGATTGGCATAATATACGGTAGTCATAATGGACGATTGGCATAATGTACGTTAGGCATACTGGACGATAGACATGATTCACAAATGTGAAAAAATACTCACAAGGATTTCGCTATTGTATAGATTTCAAATTTACGCTTGTTTTTTCGGGTTAGAAAAAAGAGATTCCAAAATGAAAAATAGCAAGCGAGCTATTTATTCCTTGAAAGTGTTGAGTTTTTCTCTATTTTTTCTCCTTGGCGAAATGAAGAAAGTATTCATTCATTTAAGTGAACAGATTTGGTACATGCACATTTCAAACCTCTTAGATGTATTACCAATACAGTTGTATCCAAATATTTAAAAAAACAAAATAATGAACAAACATTAATTTTGGGCACCAATAGAAACTTGCAGTGTTATGTATAGCATCAGCATAAGGGTACGAATTTTATATTTGTGACGAATGACGATACCTTTTTCGTTTCGGTAACTCGTCACAGTACACGAAAAACTCTCCCTCATAGCAGACAGTTTCCGTAGTTCTATTTTTGATGGCCTCGAGAATATAATCATTGACCTTAATAATATGAGAAATAATCAATATAGAAGCAGCAATATTCATATATTCGTTGAATGAATATTTCTTTTATGAGTTGTTCTTCAAGGTTATATATTTTCTTCTTGGACAATTACACCATGCATACATGTAGAATCTAATCTAAGTTAACCCTTTCATTCCCAAATTGTTTCTAGCGTTCATGGGGTTTAATAAAAAAGGAAAAACCCGTTTTGAAAACCCGTGCTGGAGGCTGCTCAATATCTACTTCCGATGCTCAATACAATTCTCCTAGAAAATTTGCAATAGGAAGAATTTTGTTGTGTATTGTGACGAGTTACTGAAACAAAATATGCTACGAAAAGATAGTCTAAAGTGGTCCAAATTTATGCGCTTTGGCAGTTTTCAATAACAATGAGAAATAACGAAGATATATCAAAATTCCATTTATCAACGCTAACTGAAAATATCTCTGGTAGCACTGCTCTAGCGGAGTTCTATCAGGCTAATAGCAATAACTTCAGTTCTTCAGACTTTTAGCGCTGAATTGTAGGGTAATTGTCCCAGTCACTAGTCTTACTTGTTTTTGTGAGTAAATTCTGCCTAAATCAAAAGTTATAGCTGTTTAATAACGTTGTTGTTTATAAACAACATGGGCATGGGAGGGTTAATGTGCGTAATTTATACCCTAATACGAATGAAACTGATTTTAAGCAGTAGTTTTTAGTCATGTGCAATTTATCGGTTGTTCGCTAAGACATTAGCGCAAGCTGAGTTTCCGCATGCCAAGCTTTCGTTATCCATCTTTTATATGAGTGAAGGTTTCTTCAAGTATATACAATAGAATAAAATGTTGATCGAATTTGATCAGTTTCCAGAGTAATTCTACAACATTAAAAATTTCAAACACTTGTGTTATTACGAACCGAGGCCATCAACGCCAAAACTGATTTCTTTACAATTATACTTCAATATCGTAATTTATGCCTATCGTCCTTTATGCCAATCGTCCAGGAGCAAAGTTGGACGCAAACTCTTAATGTGTCACGATTTTTCACCGATTGAAAAATTGTTCTTGATACTGAAAGCTTAGACTTTTTATACTGAAGAAATGAACCGTTCAATACTGTAAAATTTTCTTGTCCGAGTGTGCAAAATAGTAAAGTCAGTTTAGTGAAAACGTCAGTATGGGTATGGGTTTGTTATTGATTTGCAGTCAGAATCGTCACGCGGGGTCCTCGCCGATGCCTTCTTCGTCAACTACATCTCAAGTTTTTCATTGCTGTGATAACCCAGCTAAGTGGAATGCTCGGAGAAAGTAAATCTGGTGAGATCGACCCGATTTATAATAATTTTCATTACCCATTTTGTTGAATATATAAAATCACTCCAAACCCACATCCTATTTCCTTCCCTACTAACAAAATCTAACATCCGTAATACATATGGAGATTGTGTGGGTTCCCCGTATCTTTTTAAGAAGGCATTCAACTAACGTTCCCTTCCCTTTAGCGATCGTAAGTTCATGGCCAGGTGTGCACTGCCGTATAAAAAAGATTTCACTGTATCAGCCACCCATGATGAGTGCGGTCGTTTTTGCTATGCTATGCTATGTTATCGTCCGTTATGCCAATCGTCCGTTATGCCTAACGTCCATTATGCCTAACGTCCATTATCCCTAACGTCCATTATCCCTAACGTCCATTATCCCTAACGTCCATTATCCCTAACGTCCATTATCCCTAACGTCCATTATCTCTAACGTCCATTATCCCTAACGTCCATTATGCCTAACGTCCGTATGCCTAACGTATTTATGCCTAATGGGGTGCACGCCTCTGAATTAGTTAATGGACGATTAATCCACCTCAGACCTAGGAGACCCAAGAAAAGATCAGGAACAAGACAGAAGCGGAATCAATGCGAAGTTTTAATTGCATCACTGATAATTTGCTAGGAGCTTGATACATTCGACTAGACAAAATAGGGGACATGACGTTACACACTTCAAGACAAACACGCCTAAAATTTATCCCTCCTCCCGAAGACCGCTGTTTACTTGGCAGACAGTTGCTAATTCGTCCGATTTTGCAAAACTTTATCTCGCGGGACGCACCGAGATCCCCTAAACTATAAGCTGGAAGATCCCAGACTCAACAACATTTCCACGCAGACTAACAGACATATGGCCTGTGTTAAGCCAAAGAGGACCAAGCGCCATTTGGAGGTACCTTCATTAAAATCGCTATCGCAGCTAATGTAGCACTATAAACACCTACATCAATTTATTTCTGAGAACTGAAATAGTAATCGATAGCAAATAAGTACCCTTAAACTTTCTATGATAATGGTAAATAATCGAAAAATTAATTTTTTCATTAAAAATACCAGGAAAAAAATTATGGCGCTCAGTTCGCTTTGGCTTAACGCAGGTCATATGACGAAATTCGTCCCAAAAATGTCGATCCGTCAATTTTTCCAGATCACTAGAACCTCCTTTTACACGGTCCCATACACTCATTTGCTTGTCGGTTATCCCTCGGACTTGGATACAATTTTCACTAGTGATTTATCCCTAGCTTACTTGTGCATATGTCGGTGGCGACATTATCGTAAATGTGACCACACTCCCTACTAAAACTATATTTAAAATCGCCGTTAAAACAGGCCGAGCGGTTTAATTGAAATAGAAGATAGTTCCACTGCAAAAAGTTATGTTTAAAAACTAACTAAAAGTTCACTACATGTTGTAAGCTCAAATAATAAACATTGATAAATGTGAATTTAAATGGTTTGTTTCGGCACTCTGGAAAGTTTATAAAAAGGTTTGGAAAAACCTGGAAAATCAGGGCATTTCATTTTCAGAAATGAGTCGACACCCTGAAAATGAAAATGAACGAAAAAATGTTGTGGACGGGATAGGGTTCAAATGTTGAGTTTTCTCAATACCAATGATTAACTTGTCAACACTATAGACATATGTGGGTACCTATACACTATACAAAATTTTGGCAAGTAACATTTCGATCAAATCACCATGAATTCTGTCTAGTTTTATCCAGGTTTTCGTTTGAGAGGGAATTCTGGTGAAAATTAATCACAGCTCCGTCTCTTATTTCCGATGAGTTTGACAGTAGGTACTTTCGCTATACATACTTACCATACAATTATTAGTATCCGTCTGTTTAACAAAAAGTTTTGCTAAAACAAGCTTTTTGGGCGAATTTATATTTTTGTAGTTTTAGAAACTGGGACTATATATTCAGTTCTGTTTTGCCTAAGAGATCTTCACAAAGTATTTTGAATGCTACAATATGAGTAAGCAAACCATTTTTACTGATATCAGCGGCCAGATACTTAGAATAAATCGATAAAAATACAAAAGACATTCATCCGAAGGCATGCATGTAAAGGCACGAAATAGTCGTTGATGAGATTCCAGCCTTACGCTACGCTAGACAATGTAGCATCAATTCAAAGGTGAATTCAACAATCAACATACATAACATAATATACTGTTTGTATAACGTTGACGCAGAGTGGTTTGCAGTAGTCAAACTATTTGATAAAAAATTAATCGAAAACTATCTGTTCAAGAAATAATGAATAGGCTAATAATTATTAGTGGTAAAATTAGGAAACAGTTGTGTGTGTGAAAGTGCTAGTAGAAGTGAAAAAGTTGAGCAATGATATCTGTGTTGTTAGACAATATAACTCTGTTCTAGTCAGTTTTACTAATTGTTGTATTTTCTGTTTCAGGTGATATCCACGGTCAGTATTACGATTTGCTGCGCTTGTTCGAATACGGTGGTTTCCCACCAGAATCGAACTACCTCTTCCTGGGTGACTACGTGGATAGAGGAAAACAATCGCTTGAAACCATTTGCCTACTGCTTGCCTACAAAATCAAATACCCGGAAAACTTTTTCCTACTAAGGGGAAACCACGAATGCGCCAGTATCAACAGAATATACGGGTATGTAAAAATAGTATATGTCGTATTAATAATGTCGTCGATAGCCATTATATTTAATTCGTTCATAATAAACGATAGATGAGTAAATAGAAGCAAAAGACTCGCAGAATAATTTGTCGAGATTTCCGAGCTTCTTGTCGAATCTGAGGAACACTTATCTAATTCAATTTCCACAATTTGGGGCATGGAAATGGTGGTTGCGAGTTAGCGACTGGAAACTACTGTTCCTGTATTTCACTAGAAAACTACTACTAGTGAAACCAAAGATTAAGAAACATGAGCAGCTAGAAACGAAATAATCAAGTCCCATTTGACGCAGTAAATGCGTACTACATTCGGACTGTAGGACTCGAATTTGGGTTTAATGATTAAGATCCTACAGTAATCCTAGTAAGGAAGGAAGGAATGGTATTATGTTTAGTTTTTGTTGCGGTATAACTTATCTTACGGTTATACGGTTGTAGTTGAAAACCAAATGCATTTTTCTTATGCGTAAAGTGAAAACAATAGTTCCACCCCAAATAAATGCTGAATTTATGAGGTGTTTGCAACCAATGATATATGAAATGACGATCGTTGGTCGGTTTTCATTTCACTGCGACTATCTGCCCGAGTATCTGTAAACAGATAGAACCGGTAAACACTGTAAACTCTTTCATTTTCCACAACAATCTTGTATATTCAAGTTACATTTTACGGGGGAGATTCGCAACAAAATCGTTCAATTTTTACGTCGTCATGAAAATCCACGAGACTTGATTAAAGCAAGACAATCGTAATTCTGGAGAAAGCTTTTCAATAGAACCTAAGTAACATTGAGAACCTCTTTTTGTTTACTTTCTCTTTCAGTTATTACAACGTAACGTAAAGTATTCCACTAATTTTTCAGTACATTATCGAAAGCCGGTGGTTTTAACTAGAATATTGTGCAAAAGATAAGTGTTGAACCGAGTAATTAATAGAAGAGAAACTAACAAAGAGAATATTTCTTTGTTCCATACGATCTAATGATTTTTTTCTCCCAGAAGTTCTCTAAATAGAAGCCTATATCTTTCACTTGTTTAAGTAAAATATACTGGATACATGATTTACACAGATTAGTTGTAGAGACATTGACAATATGAATAAGTGCTAGCTCTTGTATTTGTCCAATAGTTTGAAAGTACAAAGATCGCAGATGGTGAAATTTATTTATTTATTTGACTTACAAAGTATATGAGAATTATCTACTACCTCAACACTCTTTAGAATTAAAAATCGTTACAAATAACTTGCTCGATCTTTCACATCAATTGTCAGCTTAATCGCATGAAAGTAGGAAACGTTTTCAGATTAAACTCACATGTTTGTTGATGTTCATTCTCTACTAAGTGACTCATAACAAATTTAGCTGATAACCTTAATTGGTGATTATTTTTTCATGCTCCCTGGGTAAAAACACTATCTTATCACATGACACGGCCACCAGCGTGTCAAAACTTGTGCTGATTTGATTATAGCGCCGTTTATGTCCACCCTCACCAACTATTTTTAATTTTTTTTATATAGATTCTACGATGAATGCAAAAGGCGTTACAACATCAAGATGTGGAAAACATTTACGGATTGCTTCAACTGCTTACCGGTGGCGGCTATTGTGGATGAGAAAATCTTTTGCTGTCACGGTGGGCTGAGTCCAGATCTGCAATCAATGGAGCAAATCCGACGCATCATGAGACCAACCGATGTACCCGATCAGGGGTTGCTCTGTGATCTACTGTGGTCCGACCCGGATAAGGACACCAACGGCTACGGAGAGAACGATCGTGGAGTCAGTTTCACGTTCGGTGTGGATGTAAGTGTTGTGTCCATTATGCAACAGATTTACCTACTTGTTTGAATACTGATGTTAGCACATGATTATCTATTATTTGAATATTTTGTATTGATATTCGCATCCCAAGAAAAGCATTGCTTGTGAGATGGTTTGTAATATCTGACAATTTTGTCCGCATATCTTGCGGACTGTATACTGAAACATGGTACATAATTTCGTCGTGTTGTTACGAAAAAAATAGTGAGTTGGTCAGGTTGTTCATTGTTCATTCAATGATTGATACATTCATTCAATGATTGATACCAGGTTTCCTTTGGAAATCATTCGCTGAAACACCGAAGTTTTCCTCGGAAAGAACCATTCTTCAAAATAGCATTCCCTCAAAAGTACCAATTACATACTGGAAAAACGATTACCCAGCAGGAATAAATAACCAGTAATTTATCCCCTAGAAACGACCATTTACTAAAAATTACGATATATTGACAAAAAATCACATAGAAACAGCACTGCACTCTGACGTGCAGTGCTCTTCCTCCAACACCTTCGCAACCGCATGAAATGTAATGTAAATTTGGTCGATTTTAAGTCAGAGCGAACTAGGTAGCAAAATGTAAAAAAATTAGATAATCATAGTATTGTAACAACAACAAGCACTTCTTTTACTTTTGCTAGGGTTGCAAAGTTTTCATAAACAAAAAGTACAGCATAAATTCATTTCGAATGACGACGTAAGAATGCAACAATTCTCGTTTTTCTTGGCATCAATGTGATTTAGTACGGTGCAGGGATGTCTAATATTCCATGAAATTGTGCAGCATATGTAAAAATCTGTAAAGAAAACGGAAGTTTTGTCTCAAAACAAGAAGACGCAACTTTTTTTAGTTTATTTTTGTAACACCAAGTAAAAAAATGCTAATGCTATGCTAGTCTGTGAATTATAACAGAAAACTGTGGAAATCTGTGCATTATAATAGAATACTGTGGAAATTTGCGGAGTTAAAAAAAATCTGTGCGCGCTGCATCTGAAAATCTGTTCACAAGTCAAAGGGAAATGTGGGCTGTGTGCAGCGGTTTTCTACTATTTGCTTCTCTGGATACAGAACTGTAATTTATCGAGAACAGTATAGTAGGGTAAGGTAGGGTAGTGTAATGTGTTTGCCCCGGAGTCGCTAAGAATGGTAGTTTCGAGTCCCAATCAGACTGATCCACAAAAGTAGTGTTGCAAAATATCTAGAGGAATTTAATAGTGTATCAAACACCCTTATTGGGATTTTATGAATATATTCCACTAAACCGCCCGAGGAACATGCAATGTTCATCAGGATAAAGATTACTTCAATTGATATCGTCTTATCACAATTATTTTGTTGCTTCGGAATAAAACCAGCAAATGCAACGAATGGTATCCATTTTTTCCGTATGGTACACAGCACCAGATAAGATAGCGTCCAGAAGATAGTCATCAGCTTTGTCTTAGCTAAACCCATATCAAATCAGGTTGCACAATTATTTTTCTTACATAGACTACTCAGGTGAAACTTTAGTAACATATTTTAAAAATCATTTTGATTTTAATTTAACAAATAACCCCACTTCGAGTGGCAGTATAGATCAAATTAAGTAGAACAAAGCATGTAAAAAGCAAAAGTACTGCATAGTTTTTTTTTATAAATTTAGAAATACTTAGGGGAACCCGGGGATATTAAGACCATGGAGGTAATTCTATTTCTAAGAAAACCCAAAGATATTCTGACTGTCGTACATCTTTGTGTAAGCGCCATCCTGAAACATTATTTTTGACAGATGAATCTCATTCTGCAGTTGATTAAAGTAACAAATAAAAGTAAAAAAAATATCAGATAAATATTTTCGAAAGCTTAAGGCTTTTATTGTATGGATTGATATTTGTATGGGTGAAAACACAGATATTTTCAAGACGCTCACCACTTTTGTGCGAAATGAGTGTACGGGGCTATTCGGACCCCCTATTCCATCAAACAGCGTTCAGCGGCTTGTGGCTGGGTACTTGATTGCACACAACACAGCAAAGAAAATACATGATGCGCCAATCGATAGCTGTGACTACACAGTTTAATTTTTTTATGCAATTTATATATTTTGTTTTTGCTTAAGGCGTTTCTCCGATAAAGATTTCATAGGTAAACAGAATTCCACTATAAAAAAATATAACTTGTCTGAATTGCCCTGTAGGAAGGTCAGAATTACCCCCTACATTGTAAAAGGATGGAAAACGTAGAGTTTTGCAAATCTTGCAAATGGCGCTGCCATGGAGTGGTGAAAGAGAAATTTTTGGCCCCAAAATGTAGCTGAGGTTTCAAGCTAACAATTAGTACCTTCGACCGATAAATTCTTTCACATCTATCCACCTAAAAGAGCGATTTGCTTGGATAGGTCCGTATAGCTCCTATATTTTTTAAATATTTTGGAATTTACAAATTATATGGATTTATATTTTCAGAAATATAAATGATCATCTCACCACCTTTTTGCCTTTCTCATATAAAGAAAGGCTATGCAATCACTGTAAAAATCGACTTTTCAACCGAGGCCCGGAGGGCCGAGTGTCATACACCATTCGATTCAGTTCGTCGAGATCGGCAAATGTCTGTGTGTGTATGTATGTGTGTGTGTGTGTGTGTGTATGTGTGTGTCATTTAAACTCGCACAATTTTCTCAGAGATGGCTGAACCGATTTTCGCAAACTTAGTTTCATCTGAAAGGTATAACGCTCCCATAAGCTGCTATTGAATTTTTAGTTGATCCGACTTCCGGTTCCGGAGTTACGGGTTGAAGAGTGCGATCACACAGCAAATTCCCATATAAACTGGTACCACCATGATGTTCAAATGATGTAAAACATATTAAAATTGATGTAACATTACTCTAGTTTGCGGGTCTGGATCACTAATGATCAATCAACGCAGCTTTGACCACATTGGCCACCTATGACGGTTCATGACGCCCCCGGGGAACCCGCCAAGTTCCTAAGCTAATATCACACCCATTCCCCAACGAATTCTCTACCGATTTTTACAAACTTGATTTCAAATGAAAGATACAGTAATACCATTGACTGCTGCTGAATTTCATTCGGTTCTGACTCTTGCTTCCGGAGTTACAGGGGTATTAGTAAGGATACACTGGAATTTCCCATATACGTCGGTACAATCGTTATACCTCAGAGGCTAAAAACTAGTGAAATGCTCTCCAAATTACTTCTAATCGCAGATCTAGATAACTGATTGCCAATCAAACATTCTTTGACTATATTGTCCACTATCGACGATTCCGGAAGTCCGGAATTCCGGGCATATTCTACAATTATAGTCACATCGGTTCTTCGGTGATGACTGAACCGATTTTCTCAAACCAAGTCTCAAATGGAAGGCAAAATATGCAGTTGAGTATTGCGTAGCCGCCCCTCCCCCCCGCCTTGCCCGGGCACCTCCCTCCTTTATCACTCCCCTCCCCTTGGACCACCCTCACGCCAGCATTTCCTTCATCCACCCTGTATACCAAAATAAGATGAAGGATTTCTGACGCATCCTCCACTCCCACTCTACCCATTCCCTTCACTTTCAAACCCATTCCACCAACATTTCAAAATATAATCACATGAAGATAACATTGAGCTTATGCTGATTAAGCTAATTAAATATTATTCTTTTGCCTTTCTCATATAGAAAGTTTATGCAATTGCTCCAAAAACCGACTTTCTAACCGAGGCCCGGAGGGCCGAGTCTCATATAACATTCGACTCAGTTCGCCGAGATCGCAAAATATCTGTGTGTATGTATGTGTGTATGTATGTGTGTATGTATATATGCATGTTAGGGTGGGGCATTGTTATATGGAAAAACGTAATCATAGCAGCATCAACCGAGCACAGCACTTTTTTGGTACTTTTTGGGGTCCCAAACAACTGTGCAAAATTTGGGGTCGATTGGTGTTGACCCGGCGTGGCGCATTGCGTTTGAAATTTGTATGGAGGTTAGTATGGGAAAACCTACATTTTTGCATTTTTAATTCTACAGAATACAATTCTTCTTGTAGTATACCAACAAATAGATAGAATAGATAGTCCAGGATATGCTGAACAACTTTGCCGAAGGATGTATGGTGTTAGAATGTCTCTAAGCCAAGTTATAGCTGTTCAAAGTTCGATACATCGAATTAAATGCCAAAAATCATTTTTACTGCCAACACTGCGGGTGTACCAATGGTATTTCATATAGTATTCCAAAATAACATTATATATTTTAGATTTACCACATTGGTATGTTTGGATGAATTATTCAAAAGCCTTAGCTCAATTTCATGAGCGTAGGTAGTTGAGCAATAGGGCGTAGTGAGGAGTGAGGGGGACTTTAATATGTAGAAATTCGAACTGAAATGTTGTCGAGTTGGAATGTTCAGACGAATTATTTCAAAACATTTACACAATATCCTACGCATAATAGTAACGTTGAAATAAAACATACTGTATCCTTTTGCCTTGACTTTTATCAATAGAAGTTACGTTACAGACTGAATCAACTAATGTCGAGTTGATATGTCAGAGGATTGCATTGATTATATTTCAGTTTAATAGGCACTATGATTTGATGGGATGCTCATTTCGATGCTGCTCGATCACCTCAAGCAAAAATTGATGTAGGGATCTGGTAGATTTTTTGTTGAAATCCAGAAATTAGCTTCACGCCTCGTGATCGAATAGCATAGAAATGAGCATGCTATCAAATCATGCGTATTATACCGAAATATAATCCTCTGACATATCAACTCGACATCATTTGATTCAGTCTGTAACATAACTTCTATTGATAAAAGTCAAAGCAAATGGATACAGTATGTTTTATTTCATCGTTACTATTATGCGTAGGATAATGTGTAAATGTTTTGAAATAATTCATCTGAACATTCCAACTCGACAACACTTCAGTTCGAATTGCTTCATATTAAAGTCCCCCCCCCCCCATCACCCCTTATTACGCCCTATTGCTCAACTACCTCATGAAATTGAGCTAAGGCTTTTGAATAATTCATCCTAACATACCAATGTGGTAAATTTAAAATAATAATGTTATTTTGGAATGCAATATGAAATACCATTGGTACACCCGCAGTGTTGAACTTTGAACAGCTATAACTCGAACTCTAGACATTCTAACACCATACATCCTTCGGCAAAGTTGTTCAGCATATCCTGGACTACACTTCTATTTATTGGTTGGCACACTACAGGAAGAATTGTAGTCTGTAGAATTAAAAATGCAAAAATGTGTGTTTTCCCATACTAATCTCCATACAAATTTCAAACGCAATGCGCTACGCCGGGTCAACACCAATCGACTCCAAATTTTGCGCAGTTTTTTGGGACCCCAAAAGAAACCAAAAAAGTGCTGTGCTGAAAAAACGATCATTTTGCCCCACCCTAATGCATATATGTGTGTATGTGCAGATTTGTTAACAAAATGTCCACATCGGTTTCTCGGAAATGGCTGAACGGATTTTTACAAACTAAGATTCAGATGAAAGGTATAATATTCCCATAGGTTGCTATTGAATTTCATTTTCAACCGACATCTTGTTGCGGATTACGAGTTGAAGAGTATGGTTACAAAACAAAATTTGTTGATTTGTCCACATCGGTTTCTCGGAATTTTCTGAACCGATTTGGCAAACTTGATTTTAAATGAAGCTCGCTCGGTCCATCAGCTGCTGTTGAATTTTGTGTGGATCCGAGTTCTGGTTCCTGAATTACAGGGTGATACGTACGATCACGCAGCAAATCCCGATTCTAACGAATTCTGCGATGAATGTAAAAAGGTGATTTTTTTTCCAAAATGTAAACACAACTGTTGAATTTGTAGATCTAGGTCACCAACAGTCATTCAAAGTCTCTTTGGCCACACTGGCCACCATTGACGGATCCGGAAGCGTACAAATTCAGAATAACGGTTATATTGGTTTCTCGAAAATGGATAGACCGATTTGATCAACTTAGTCTCAAATGAAAGGTGTTGCGTCCCCGGAAACTGAAATTAAATTCCATCTTCATCCGACTTCCGGCTCCGGAGTTACGGGTTGTGGAGTGCGATCACATAGAAAACTCCGATTCAAACCGATACCGCGATGAATGCAAAAAGGTGCTCTTATATATACTTACCAAGTGTAATAAGAATGAAAGACATTTCCATAATGTTATATTGTACGAACCAGATATTAAATCATAGTTTAGAGAAATGAGAAAGGCACAATTGCACCTCTAGGTGGATTAAAACAGGTTTTTAATATGGGCATTAGGTTGTCAAAAAATTTTTTTTCGAACATGGAGCTCAAGCCTAAAATGAAAGTTATGCATATTGTAGCCAAATTGTGAAATATGAGCGGGTTTGAGCCCTTTTTAACGTTGTTCTTTTTCAATGTATATTCAAAGATTATTGAGACATTTCAAACATTGCGGAAAAAAGTATTGTTTTTGCATAAAACCCGCACAAACATTTGTATTTTTTGTGGAACCTAAGATATGCATTGGATAGTACGATCCATTAGTAAAATTTAAATGGAAAATAATTTAAAATTTTATTGGGTATATTAGGTAGGAAAATTCCAAGTTTGTAGCCTATGTAACCCAAATCGTTAACACTGTTTACTAAAATGAAAGTCTACAACAACTTACATCGGAAAACTTATTACAGATAGAATAAATAATAATGACACTACCAGAACCAACAAATACATTTCAGTAATGGCCTAACTACATCGCTTATAGCCTTATAACATATACCCCACCATGCATAATGTTAAACCTAATCAAACTCCCGTGCTACGTAGATCATTAAAGTTACCAATACACTTTGACTTTTTATGTATAACTCGTTCCTACATTTTTTTAGAGACCCAATGCGATCAGTTTTTAGATCTATTGTACATTATATGAAATGCATTTACGTATTACAAACTCAATACCCTTTTGATATCTAATGTGTTGATCTCATTGCTAGCTCATATTTCTTATCGTTGACCATTTCATTCAATTTCGTATCTAGTGCGCTGGTGAAATGTAAGACAAACACTCATTGGATTGTTTGTTTTGACCGCGGGTTTGTAGACACATTTCACTAAGCATTCTATCACGACGATGAATGATGATCAAAATGCATTGACACGATGTGCTACTTATAATTAGCCCAGCGTGACTAATTCCTTGTGGCGGTGTCACTTTCTTTTAATTTGCCCTATCCTTCACACTGACGCGTCATGACATCCCACATAGAAAGAAGAATATAATCATCGACATATCGCTTCGTGCTTCTGATCATGATCCGGCGAAAGCGAATAATATGTACGTTTCGCTGAAACACAACCTTCAGTCTTGAGGAAGTGCTATTTTAAGATGTCCGTTTTTGGTGTAATGAGACCAAAACATAGAGAAAAAGCATTTTCACCTAATGCTTACCTAATTATATTGTGTGTTTCTGATGTTACAGATTGTTGGCAAATTTTTAAGTAAACATGACTTTGACTTGATATGCCGAGCTCATCAGGTAGTGGAAGATGGGTACGAGTTCTTTGCCAAGCGGCAACTAGTTACTCTCTTCTCTGCGCCTAACTACTGTGGCGAGTTTGATAATGCAGGTGAGATGTTCTTGTTTGTGGCACTAATTGTGATTTACTAACCCCGTTTTCGTTTCATTTTAGGAGCAATGATGTCTGTGGACGATACGCTGATGTGCTCTTTCCAGATTCTGAAACCAGCTGACAAACGTAAGTTTCAATACAGCGGCATAAATTCTGGACGACCGGTTACACCGCCACGAGGTTACAGTAAAAATAAAAAGAAATAAGCAGACAATAGGTAAAGAGAGGTATAAAACAATTAAAAAAAAGTTTACGACATGAAATTGCACCTAACTCTTTTTTACGCGAAGTTGCTTATTTTTGCCTAAAATGAGTGTAAAATTACGACAAAAAAAATGCCTGAAAAAGAGTTGAGTGTCAAGTACAGAATGACTTAGCAAGTAATAAATCTTTGAAAGTGAGCTTCTCAGCTCATAATAATTTAAACGTCAAGAAACCAGCCTACACACATACATGCACACACTCATAGAAACAAACAAATTAATCCACAAGGAGATTACACCGAAGCTAATAGCTGTTAAATATGTTCTGATAATATACATAACAAAACAACAATAGCGACCCCTCTGAGAAGGCTTCGAATGATTTTAATATTGTTTCCTGTTAAAACGAGACTATTTTGGGTTGATTTTTCTTAGCACTGTCCGACGTTTCGTGAAATCATCCTAATCCAATTTATCTAAATTCGCTTTTTATTAGAAACTATCTTGTCTAGTCATTCCTGGGATGACAATTCTGCCAAATTAAAAAATCGATGATAGGATTGGTCAATTAATTAAGAAGAGGTCGACAAATTAAGTTAGGTGCAGGAAGAAGACATGGAAATCAGTTAAAATGGGCAAATGAAGTTAGGGAATTAATAGAAAATGACAAAATTTAGCTCGAATCAACTCAATCTAATATATAAAATTCGCACCGATAAACACTTCATAAGTAATGAAGATGTTTTTAGAAAGGGAAGCATCGTTTTCTTTATTTTATATTTTGTTTAACATGCTAGTTAAAATGTCAAGAAGAGAGCTCAGCGATAATGTTGGCTGTCATGCTCCTCTCCCACAAACAAAATCAAATTATTTTGAAAATATCGTATTTGCCCCATACATTGCGTTTTGCAAATTGGTCTATTCTGTAAAATAGCACTTCGGATGTTTATTGTGCATCAAACCTATTTCAAAAAATGATTTTCCTCGAAATGTCGGATAGTCTCTTTTGTATTTGCGTGTACCTTTTCATTAGGAAATGGTTTGATACTTGTCTAATATCATGTAATGTTGCAGATGATACAGTGTCTAAGCTATAATGCAAAGGTTATCATTTTACTATTATGTTTGTAATTTTATAATGGTAATAATTATGAGCATTGAAAATTATATTTATTTTTTCATTCGTTAGAGAAGGTATGTGAACAAATAAATAAGTAGGGAGCATTATCAAAACAAACTGCTGACAATGCCGGCAAGTATGTAGCTAACCAAACTCAAAATGAGTTAAATGGTAATAAAGAACAATGAGCAGAAGTTTATTCATTTGTTGTCATAGAAATGATTCTGTAACCTTAAAACAGACACATTGGGCTATTGCTTATCACCAATAATTTGGTACAGAGTGAAACAAGGGCGCATGTTTCGAATAATGCTCGAGTCATCTGAAACAATTTCTCGCAAATGAATCCAGATTGGTGAAAAAGAGCGTCCTTAGTTTACTTTCCGTTACCCACTCTATCCTTTGCCGATGTGTTTATTTTCCTGTTTTAACAAATTAATGAACATGTTTCTTTAACTCATCACCAGGTGGTTTTCAAAAACTGGCCAAAAACAGCAAATTTTAAGGGAAAATGGTCGAAGATTTTACGTTTGCTCCGAATGTGAGTATTTAGTTCTTATATTTTGTCCCATTTCCTAATATTTTTGTTGTTGTTTCTCTTAACATCCTTGCTATTTTCTGTTATTGTCATTTCCTTTTGTGGTGTGGCTAGGCGAGGAATTTTCATTTGTTGTAAATATTGGCCTTCAACTCCTGGTGCATTATTGTTTTTGGTCTTTGTAATCAACTGCCATCATGATCATTTTCCATTCGCCTCGTGAATTATCTATGATAACAATTGATTGAAAATTGCGCGAAACACGGTTCCGGTAACCGTCGCGACATGAAGCTAATTTAGATTAATTTTGGAATTATGTGGCAAACATTATTAAGTTGCACAAAACTCTTAGCTCTGAGAAGAATGATAGTGAAATGATAAACAAAAAAACATTTTCAATCAAATGCAAGCGTACGACCCTTCGTTACATCAACATTTTTGTTTTGAAGTGTTACTTTTACTATGTATTTGTTATTGAATTTTTCGCTAAAATAAAACGAAACGAAACCTCAAATCTTCTCTTGAAACAAGTACTCCGTTGTAATAAGCTTAGCGTATAGTTCTCGCTATAACTTATAACCAGCAACTGTAAAAAATACTAACCATACACTCGCGCATTTGTTTGATATTTATAACAACTCTTCGATCCGTAAATAATCATACGATGTTCTACTGAGGAACTTCGAATGACGAGTTGGACACTGCGTTGTTTTTCTATCAAGCAAACACGCAAATACGGTAATTAATTGTACTGTACAGAGAGACGGATGCAAGAATTTTCTTGAAAAGCGTTGCTTCTGCAGAATTCTAAATGTCTTAATGTCCCTCTTTCGACACAGACAGCACCAGAAAAGTGAAACAGTACTCATAATTTTATGTATGTATTTCCTATTAAAACAATAATTTAAACTGACCACTGTTTCACTACGAATAATATGATAAACCAAAAGTATGAAACATTGGTAGAATTTTTTATAAAATAACTCAATAACAGAAAATGGTTGCCATTCGACAGCCGCAAACCTAAACCAACTACAACAGCAACTAGCAATATTGCGACTAGCACTGATCAAACTACACCAAACAAAGATCAGCAAACGTTGCTTTACGACGATTTCTCTTCCACTGGAAAGAATCAAAACTTGTATGACCAAAAAGGGCAGCAACAAGAAGAACAACTGCAGCAGCTTATAGAAACAACCTCGGCTTCTCCGATAATCAAGCACCAGTGCGCCGAAAAAGCAGTAACTTCTTCAGCACTGACAGCTGATTTCAATGATGAGCATTCAGCTCATGTTCTATCTTCATCGTGTGCTTCGGCTTCCACCATCACTACTATATATGATGACAAATGATGAAAATTTCCGAAAGGGCAAACAATATTAAAAATAAAAAATCGAACGACTGGCGAAAATGTATTGGAACATATTTAGAACATTTGCAAACTATAGTTAAACTTTACGTAGTAAGTATGTGTGCAGAAGAAATGTGCATATGAAAATCCATTGCGTGACATGGAATAGAAAGATAGACGAGCAAAGGCAATGAGTAAGAGAATAACGGACGATTTTTATCGAAGAGTGTATCAACAAGACACATAACAGATGCCGATAAATGCAATGGAAATAGAATGATAATGATCAGAGAAAACCAGACAAAACAGAAATTCAACTTGCATCATACAGAAAATAACTGGTGTAATAAAAATATCCTAAATTATGCTCTTTAATTTTTTTTTAATATCACCGATTCCCAAAAAAAAATAGCAGGATCTGCGCAGTGGTGTAGCCGGAAATTCGGTTTGGTGGGGTTTTGAAGAAAATCGAGGTTTTTTACCGAAAATGCTAGAAATTGATGTAACTTTGATATAATAATCTACAAACAAGAAGTATCAATATAGAGCTACTTTCAAAACTATATAAATAACTTTATTTTGTAATATGTTTTAAAAGTTAAATAATATGCACTTTCCAAGAGGAATAAATGTTTTAAAACTTTTTTACGGTTAAAATGACATACCGGAACTTTTGAAGGTTTAAAAACTTCGAGGAAGTGTGCTAACATAAAATATCGCGTATTCTGATATAATTTTAGTTATGATTTCTCCTGGAATATATTACGGAGCAAAATAATAGTACAAGAGAACGGTATTTAGAAAAGTTGTTGAGAATGTCATTTGAAACAACTTCGTTCAAGATACATATGCAGCATAAATGAGCCATAACATGATATTTACGATTTTTTTTAAATTTAAATTTTATTCAAGATAACTCAGGTCTTCGACAAAATGCGAATGTTATGGTGAATAAATAACAAGAGATGTATTGTTTATTAGTATAACTTATTTTGAAGATTTTCTTTTGCAAATAGCCTAATATATTTCGATACGATAAAAGCATGGGGGCTTCATGTATCCAAGAAAGTTGTTTGTAATAGCATTGAAGACAACTAATTTGTCTCAAAAGTAAATTCTTCATGACTACTTGTAAAAGGATATAAAGCCAATATTTTTTTTATCGAAAGATGTGCTATTTCTCGTTATAAAATTTTGTCCAAGATACTTTACCTCGAAGTTGATTTTATAACACCTCCCCCCCCCCCCTCCCGCCCCCTTTGCCGACGCCACTGGATCTGCCCAAAACGGACGATAGAGCATTTGCACGAGTTTAGAACCATTCTGTACGCACGTACATAGGGTAATGAACCTATTTTCGCCATGTTTCTTTTATCATCCTACCCATTTACAGCCATTGGTTAGAACTGCGTCTGCCATCTTTGTTCAACGCGACAATTGAGGCACGCGATTTAATCACATAAAATGGAACCACTAACAGAAACGACCGAGCCAGTCAACCTCCATTTTAACCAGCTTGTGTTGAACACGTAGTTTCGAAAAGTGTGGTTCGCTGATTTTATTCATGGACGATACTTTCATACATAAAAAATCACTTGAATCGCTATCGCTCCCAGGCTTGTCCAAATCAGTTATCAAACGGTTGAAAAGTTTGCCGATTTTCTCATGGCCAAAGCTCAAATCCTTTTCCTTATCATCATCATCTACAAACTTCACCGAATTCCGCTCCTTCACATACGCTTGAAGTTACCCTTACTTCCGCAAAAAATCGCATTCTTTGTCCGCATACCGTCCAACTCGTCGAAACTCACCACTCCTACTTCGCCCTTGCTTAACTTTCACCACTTCTGCTTCGCCCTTGCTGTTTAAAAACAGCACTGTGGCTACGACTCCTGTTATTATAACGGCTAACCATTCTGTCGAACGTAACTACAAACTTTCGACACCAAACGTTGCCTTGCCGAAGCTACTTGACCGCATTGTCGATCACCGATTATTCGAGCTCGTGACCCAGCCAACTCAAAATGTACAACAAATATTTCGACTGTTGTTTAACTAGTGTTCTTCTCATTCAGTAGCTTTTCCTGCAAAAAATTATCGGAAACGCCAATTACAAGTTTAAGGTGGCTGTTTCACGAAATTCATCAAACGGACAGAATTTGACCTGTAATTTTACAGTTAGCACAAAATTTTCTGTCTTCTTTTGGCCCTTACACACTGTTATTAAATTTTTAACGCTGAATCGACTTTGTCAAAACGCTCACGCAACTTTTGCGAAATATCACAGTAACCAACATTTGTAAGGTCATTCGTACCGAAGATCTTAAATCGATCGGATGAACTTATCGTATAAGTGCGGCGAGTAGATACAGAACACTAGATTAGGATTGTCGCTGGTGTTCCCATTGTTTTCGTCTCGGAACATGTTTGTTTTGCTTTCGGTATATATCTGTCAAGGTATCGAAAGTCTCTCTAGTAAAAGTCTTTGGTCCGCACTTTTGGTACACGCAGAAAAATATGACCTGCTTGTAACCACAAACCGTTTAGTTGAACTTCAAATTAGTAAAATGCAGAGTTTACCTTTTATATTTCAGTCTCGTTTATTCTACTGTGATTTTTATGCATTCAGAACCGAAAATGTCCGATGCATAAAATTTACAGCAGAATAAACAATAGGCAAACAGAAAAATGATGTGATATCTGTTATGGAACAAATTTCTATGTGGCATACTATTATAATTTCATTAATTTTCACATGGTATCTATGCGTGACAGATAATTTTTATGTTCTACTACAAATTGCAAAAAATTATGTGTGAAATCAATATATTCAATATAACGAATTTTCTCGGTGTAAATTTTCGACTGTTATTGTTATGAAATGAAAGAGTTTGTATATACCGCACAAGGAAATGAAAATTCATCAAAATTCAGTACAGGTTTGGATAATTTGTGCATTCTAATTAGTGAGAATACATCAGCCAATAAAGGCCATTTTGTGTTGGTGGCTAAAATGAACAAAAATGATTCGTCGCTATGAAACGACGGTAGAGGATTATTTTTTTGCTTTTTTTTATTTGGCCTATTTGACAGGTATATCCCGGAATCAAAACAATGATGTTCCTACCACTGATGCCAGCGACAATCCTAATCTAGTTTTCTGTATCTACTGTGCGGCGTGATGAAAGACTGTTGTTTTAGTGTAACTTTGTGAATATTTCACGTTGTATTTTTCGCGTCTGTGAGGGTTGAAAAATAACCAGCTTGTAGGCTGAATCGGTATGTCACTGGAAGCCAGATTAGAACTAAATGCCTTTTATTTATTATTGTTTATTGTGTCCTTCCCGCCTGCGCGGCTGCTGATCCCGTGCGATGACGGTTCCCCCTTCGCAGGATGGTAATATAGAGATCAAAGCGGAATCTATTCCTAAGACTCCCCGACTCAAACAGTACCCGGAGCTATCGTGTTTCTAATTACATCCTTTTGCATAAAGTTCGGTTGCCTGTTCTTCTATTTGCACCGCGGGTGATGAACTGCCTTAATTTTAAACAACTGGGCCACATAAACATCTACTGTAGTAATAATACCTTCTATGGAAAATGCGGATGATTCGTGCAGAAGGGATGCTGAAGTATCCGTACTTTGCAGAGTATCTGCATGAGATCTTGGAATGTCCCGCGTATGAAATACGTGGGGATATACTAAAACCGTTGCTAAAACGTTCCCTTACGGGACGTTCCAAGTATGTTAAAGAAAGCTACCTCCTTTATCATTATCAATATCTTTTGCTTTCTTGCCTCGTAACGAGGGCAACACTGATGACACGCAAGAGGGAACATCTTCAGGAGTGCCTAGAAGTTGTAGGAAAAGGAACATTACCTTCTAAACTTCCTTCTACAGAACAGAAGGTTTCCCTCGACGGGGCTACAAACGTGATATTTCTTGGCAGTACTGTGATAAAAACAAAGCAAACAGTTCCTAGTCATGAAGGATTATCATCATACTAGGAGTTCCCAGCACTTAACGGAACACCAAACACCCTAATGGCGTTTTCGTTTTTTCTTGGTGCTACACCGGTGTAGTGCAAAGAAAGAGATAGACTGATTACATCCAAGTTTGAATGAGTGTAGCACCGACTACACCGGTGTAGTGCACTGTCAAAAATGAATATGCCATAAGTGTTCCTTTGTTTCAGTTATTTAATAATAGATGCACTGAAAACTGAATATTACGGTTCCAATTAAAAGCCTACTGTTTGCTTTTCTGCCTACAGCAAGAAAATTTTTGAAGCAGTTAGTTAGGGACCATTCATAAATTACGTAACGCAAAAATTGCCCAAAATTGACTCCCCCCTCCCCCTATGTAACAAATTGTCACAAATTTTTCCACCCCCCCTCCCCTGTTACGTAACAAATTCCAAGAAATTTTTTTTTCTTCGATGAAAACATGTTACGTAACAATCGAGTTAACACCCCCTCCCCCCTATGTCACAACTTGTCGTACCCCCTCCCCCCTAAAAGCGTTACGTAATTTATGGATGGTCCCTTAGTGCTAAATGGCTCCTCCGTTCAGCGATCGTATCCTTCGATGCGATACGACTGTAGTTTTAGGAGACTTAAGGTTGGACAGAGAATGGGCAAAAATCGAAAACGAAAAAAGCGTTTTTTCCATACCGTGTATTAGATCTTCATAAAAATCAATCAGCTTATGTAGAATGTTGTTGCAGTACTGCTGCGCTCTCACGGTGCGGCATGGTATTGCCTTCATGACGATAACTGATCTACTTTAAACCACAATCTTTGCGACAGCTTCAATTTAACAAATTTGAACACGGGTGAAATGACACGGATTCCTCCCCCACCAGCGCGTCCAAGTGCATTGCATCGTGATTGTTCTCGAAAATATGTATTGGGGTAGGTTGGCCGAATTTTGTGCGGGGCTGGTTGGCCGAGTTGTAAATGTAACTATTGTTAATTATAACGAAAAATATATACGAGAAATAAGTATTAAAATAAATGAAAATTTGACAAATAGAAATGAGAGATGAGAAAAAATTGGAAATTGTTGATAAAAACAGATGATTCCAATATTGCCCTTTCAATCCTGAAATTTCTCCTTCTGAGGAGTTCCTGGCAGGATTTGTAACAGATCAATCAAACCCCGAACAAAATTCGTTTATCAGCATGGAATCCGCTGCAAATGTAAATCTGCCTAAAGACATCAGACCTCTCCCCAAGGCGAGTGCACAAACTGATTCGAAAAAGCATCAAGGTCGCAAACGCTGATCGGCTCAGATTTTGGCCAATTCCCTAATAAAAGCAACATTGGAGCAGGAGAAAAATGAAAGCAAACGTAAGCGTACGCTGGCGTCAGAATAGAAAGCGGCAGAAGCTGTAAGAACGTTCACTAAAGCTGCCGAAACTAAGTCTAAATAAAAAAGTCAAAAAGACTATAAAGTAAAGAGTATAGTTTTTTCGTACCTCCATATTGCAAAATGATGTTTTCTCACTAATAAACGTTTTCCACAGATGCATTTGATATGTTTCACTTATTTTCCCAAATGCGGCCAACCTATCCCAGCCCTGGGGCTGGTTGGCCGATTTTTCCCTCCGCATTCGATTGTTAATAACTTTTTCCTTGATGTTGCTTTATGAATGAAAAAATCCACATATTTGCTCAAGGATTGTATCTTTGGGACAGCGCAAACCGTTTAAGTCTAACCAGAATGTGGGCAAAAATTCCGAAAGCAAAACTCGGCCAACTAGCCCCGGTCTCCCCTACTTCCTAATGAGGAAGAGTACAAGCTTCTGTTCAACTTGATACCACGATTCAAACTCAGACTCAGAGTACCCGGAGCGAACATCTAAAAACGTTCTCCCAATCCGCGATGGGACAAAGAGTGCTCATATGTATACTTACAGGAGGCTTACAAGGCCTACCTTGCACAGTTCCTATATAAATCAGTAAAATATCTTAGTTTGCACATATGGTTTAGCAAATTCAACATTTCCACAGTATACCGAGATCGATCTATATGATTTTTTGAAGCCGAATAGCATAATTAAATGAGTTAAAAAACGACTAACGTTGCAACACCAGCAAATTAAATTCTTAATTACAGATTTTACATTAAGCTGCATATTGTCGATCCTAATATAGATTGCTAACTTTTTTTAAATCGTGTACATCTACATACGAATATACTACATGAATCTTTGATCACCGGGGTAAGTTTGATCAAATGAGACTTTTTTCAGTAACGTGCGATGATTCCCTCTCACAAAATCATCGAAACAAAATATAAACCATATTCTAAACATGATCAGCATCTACCAGCAACGATTATTTTGTCATTTAATGTACCTTTTACGAACATAAATTCTAGTTGAAAATGATACAACTTTCACGCATCGTTTCAATCTGTTCAAACAATTCCTTGTATATTAATGAAATCAATCATCTTAAACTGAACTAATCACTTTTTTAGAAACCGTAAATATTCTTGTCTAATAATTTATCTAAAAAATCCGAGATTTTTACTGCTAACTATTTGATTTCGACTACTTTCCTGAAAAAGTTCGATAAAAGTCGGCCGTATCCTTCCTGGCAATTTTGTTTTCTTACGAGACGACACAATATCGGACCATACAATCGCCTGCAGATATGCAATTTACACAACATTTGGAGCGTTATTTCTTATTTCGATACACATATTTTGCTGATCAAAGTTACCCCGAATACAACGAATGAAAATTTAGCCGTTTTCAATCTATGGGTACTTGTTTTGAAAATGCAAACATTTACGTCTACCTGATTTGAATAAAGTTTTTCGAAAAACTGTAAAAACTGTTGTTGAATTCTTTTGCCTAACCTTTGCTCTCTTTTTAACTAACCTTACAGAACCGAGTTCGCAAAGTTTGATTAAATATTAAAGAAAAAATGATGATTTACGGTCCTTCATCTTATTCATAACAAATATAAATATTTTCCCATCTCGTTGGCTGTTCATATTATATTCCGGATTGAAAAAATTGTTTAATTCTTTTTTTCCTTTTTTATTAACGACTGAGTGTGAGTCAAATGTTCCTTTTTTTATGTTTTTAATGACATTCAATTAGCAAGGGACTGGAAAATGAAGTATATTTTTCAATATTAAGAGCAATAGTACTGAAGGACGAGCAAGGAGTTGAAGGAAGAAAGTTTTTAGAAAAGCGACAGCATGAAGTAACAAGTTACTTTACGCTCGTCCGAACATGCCGTAGACTCAGGTGATTCGCATTTCTAATGCCAAAAGATCCTGACTCCTGCGGTAGCAGACAAAGGGTTAACTCGCTGGTAAACTCTAAGCTTGCTCATATGACCCTTTCCACGCTTTTCTAAAAACTTTCTTCCTTCAACTCCTTGCTCTCCCTTGAGCACTGTGGCTCTTAATATTGAAAAATATACTTCATTTTCCAGTCTTTTGCTAATTCAATTTGTTTCATTTTTTATTCAAAGTTTAAAACGACAATCATGGCACCACAACAAAGTCATCGAGCATACCATATGCTCGATGACTTTGTTGTGGTGCCATCAAATGCTATTTTACAAAAGAAAATAATATCGTTATGAAAATGAATGCACTGCTTTATACAAATTACTCATTTTCATTAATTTAATTTGTTGTTGGACATTACCGCGTATACAGCAGACCAGAATACAGCATCATCTGATTCAAACCATATGTCGGAGCTAATCACATATTTTAATTCGGATTAAAAGTTAATCTTATTTAACAGCTTGAGCTTGTGCGACCACCTCTGGCTGCTACTCCGTTATCGATCTGGACTAGCTGAAGTTGCACAGGGAATCAGCAGATAATAACGCGAAACATCTTTCAATGTGCAACTCCTGGTAATCCTAATCGTTTTTTACGGATCAATACCGGTGCCGGCCAGGCCCGAGCGTAGATCGCGAAGGGAAAGGGAAGGAATGTTAGTTCGATACTTGATTTTGCGGGAGGCCGTATATACTACTGTGCACTCCACAAGTATCATGGGAGGAGGATATTTGTTAGTATAGAAGTTGGGTTCTACTTCTTCATTACCGACACCAAAGATGTGACTCCACTATTTCGACTAGATATCGATCCATCAACTCATGGACCGGTGACCAACGGCTTTACTTCACCCTACCGAAAGAAAGACGTGACCACATGTTTTTACACCTCAGAAAAATCTCAACGACCTAGGCTGGGATTGTACCCAGACCAACTGGAATGAGTGGCGTCACGCTTACCACTCAACCACCGGCGCCGTCTAAAAGTTAATCTTATTTAACCAAAGCTAATACGCCTCGAACCTCAACGCATTGTAAATTTTGTTATTAAGAAAATTTATATACGGATTAATTGGTCGGTGTTAAATCAGACCGGACTAAGTCGCAAAACATAAAAAAAATGAGATGATGATAATACTGGATAAATAATATCGTCAGCTACATTCGACGTTTGCCAGATTTGAAATATGTAATAATAAACAAGAATTATGGCAAAAACTAATTTCCAATCATACTGTAAAGGATGCTGCGATTCAAACTTTAAACTCGTTTTTCTCGAAATCAATATTTTGTCACTTACTCCGGTCTGACTTTACACCGACCAATTGAGTTATGACTATCCATTACTTAATATCGATCACCTGCGCCTCGCAAAGAATCAATGTTCATAAATATCTTAAGAGGGTCCTCTATTCTTTGAAGCTACACGTTATAATTTTCAAGTTCTGAAAAAAAGCACTGGCGAGCTTGAAATATTTTTGGACATATTGGAAACTATAAAAGTAGAACAAGATATAATTTTGCAAATCGTACACGGGAAAACAACGGTATGTACCAATTTTTCAAGTTATTCAGTAAACACGTGCTCCCGTAAAAGATTTTTTTATTTTGCGAATTGCAAAATTTATGCAACTCTTTGTCATCTTTTTAATTCTTGCGTTATTTTTGACATAAAAATGAAATAAAATAAAATTTTGCAAATCGTGCACGGGAAAACAGCGGTATGTCTACTAATTAATTAAATAAAATTAGACGTTTCAAGGTCGCCAATGTTTTTTTCTGGTCTTCAAAATTAGAATTTAAAAAAACAAAGCATTTAGCTTCAAAATAAAAAGAAAAATTCAAAATCTATTCAGTAGATACTTTGCAATTTATTCCCCCCGCATTTCGTTATCGAGCACTCAGTCGAGATAGAAGTCTTTTGTCATCGGTCCGTACACTCTATAGCGACAAATAGTGTTAATCCGCGTTCAAGGTTATTTACACACTCTGCGCCTAGTTGAGGTTTCAGTATTTTTTCCCTTCTTTTGTGTTTCTGTTTCTGAGTACCGTTAGCCGGTCAGTGAAGTGAAACAGTGTTCTTCTAGTAAGCCGTTTGGATACCGTTACATACACAAGCTAAGTATTAGTTTTCGTTTCCCCTTCTTGGTTGTCTTAATAACGTGCACTGGGCAATAGGCCCGTGCAAAAATGACTTCCCCTGACGGCGGTTCATCTCAAGGTGAGATGGACGTCGAAATAAAATCGGCTCCCCGGCTCAAGGTATATCCGAGCTCGGCCACCGGGCCATTTGTGATCTTCTTTCGGACCAAAGAAAAAAAGTGTTTGAATCTGTTGCAGATTTCTCGAGTTCTGACGGATCGGTATTCGGCCGTGACAGAAATATCGAAAATTCGGCCTGATAAGCTTCGGGTGGTGGTTAACAGTTCAACTCAGGCAAACGATATTGCTGGATACGAGCCCTTTACGAGGGAGTACAGGGTGTATATTCCAGCTAGCAGGGTTGAAGTCAGTGGGGTCGTTTCCGATTCGAGTTTGAATTGCGAGGACCTGCTAAAATATGGGACTGGCTGTTTCAAAGACCCCATGCTTAAGCCAGTGAAGATACTGGAATGCAAACGTTTGCATTCAGCATCAGTCGCAGCTGACGGGAAGAAAACATACGTCAACTCAGACTCTTATCGGGTGACCTTCGCCGGCTCTGCCCTGCCTAATTACCTCCTTTTTGACAAGGTTCGTCTACCTGTTCGCCTCTTTGTGCCGCGGGTCATGAACTGTACTAATTGCAAACAATTGGGACACACAGCCTCCCATTGTAGCAATAAAGCCCGCTGTGGGAAATGCGGTGGGAATCATGCGGATGATTCCTGTGGTAGAGATGTCGAAAAGTGCCTCTACTGTGGGGGAAACCCACATGATCTCCCTTCATGTCCCGCGTACAAACAGCGCGAGGAAAATCTTAAGCGTTCCCTTCAGGGACGCTCTAAGCGATCTTTTGCAGAAATGCTTAAGATAGCTACGCCACCTGTCTCTACGAACATCTTTACCAACTTGTCTACTGACGAAGGCGACTGTGATGAACCCCAGGAGGGAACATCTTCTGCTGTGCCTAGAAGTAGTAGAAAAAGGAAGAACATTTCCTCTTCCAAGCTTCGTCGTAAAGGCCAGAAGGTGTCTCTTCATGGTCCCCCTAAAATAACTACTCAAGGAAGTACTGGTGCAAAACCGAAGCAAGTCGCTCCCGGTCTCAGTAACCTGAGCTCAGAAAAGGAGTTCCCAGCACTTCCAGGAACATCAAAAACCCCAAGTGTTCCCATATCTCAGCCAGAGAACCCGATCAGAAACACATAACAGAAATATTTCAAAATTATATCTCGCATTATTACTTGTTATAAATTTCTGTTATTTTAACTACTAACGAGACCTAATTTATAACACAATATGTTACAAAAATTGTGTTCTGTTATAATCTTGTTATTTCATTCTGATCGGGAAAGAAAACAGTGCTGGCTTAATAAATTTCTCTGACATTGTGGACCGTATTCTTACAGCGTTAAACATTTCTGACCCCCTTAAAAGTATCTTGATAAGCTTTCTCCCCGCAGTAAAAACATTCTTGATGCAGTTCACTGCGAAATGGCCCCTCCTTTCAGCGATTGTATCCTTCGATGGCTAATTCATCGAACGAGGTCAAGGATTTAATCACTGTTCTACAGTGGAATTGCAGAAGCATTATCCCGTAAATCGATTCGTTTAAAATCTTACTAAATAATTTGAAATGCGATGCATTTGCCCTATGCGAGACATGGCTCACTTCAGAAATAACCCTACACTTCCACGATTTTAATATTATTCGCTTGGATCGAGAAGACTCTTACGGAGGAGTACTTTTGGGGATCAAAAAGTGCTATTCTTTCAATCGGATCGACCTCCCCTCGACACCAGGCATTGAAGTTGTCGCTTGCCAAACCAGAATTAAAGGCAAAGAACTTTGCATTGCTTCCACCTACATCCCCCCTAGAGCCAGCGATGCCAACCTTCCAGTTTAAACTGGATTCTTCCAGTTTTTTTTACTCGATCCAGTCAAACAGACAAATGTGTAAATCGTCCAGTTTTTTTAAATATTGTCCAGTTTTATCCAGTTTTTTCCCAGAGGTGTGCGCCAAAATTATTTCCTCACTATTTGCATTACAATAGTAGTTTACTATATAAACTAGTAATAAATAATAAAATAAAATAAATGAAATTGTGAAGAGTACAACCTCTCAAGGGAACAAGGGAAATTGTTTTTCAGTAACCATATTTTGCTGCACTCTGTCGTATTTCAATACACATTAGAAATTGATATGCTATGGAGTGCAAGATTAGCAGATATTGTTAATTAAAATGAAGATTGTATTTTTAGTCTGTTAATTACACATGGCATAGTGCGTTAGTTTGAAGGTACCAATTTTTTCGTTTAACATTTCAAATTTCTTAAAACTTGTAATGTGAAATTATCTAAAAGTTATATTTAAATAGTAGCGATCGCTTTTATACTATCTTAAACTAGAAATTCGCTGCTATATGAGAATTGTTTTCTTATTTTGTCTAATAGCTGAACGTTTTCATATTGAATGTTTGTCTTCATATTTGAGAATCCTGTTTTATTAAAAATAGATCCATTTTATTTTAAAATACTTTGCATCCCTAAACTACATTCCCTTTTGCAAGGATAAATTTGGTTATTCGGGCATCCAGTTTTTTCCAGTCTTTTTTAAAGAGAGGTTCCAGTTTTTTTGAAAATAAAGTTGGCAACGCTGTTCATATATGTCACCTTGCAAAGCGCCCGCCTTAGCTAAAGAGTCCGCTTCTTCATTACCTGGAATGGAGCAATGCGAGGGAACCCAAACTAAGGTAATCTTGTACGATCTTGCAGACAAAGCACGCAGGCGCTCCCAGATTTTCCCCAGAAAATATGGAATGTGCTTTCTAGGTTTCATTGAACGGAGAGCCTCGATTGAGCTGAGGCTATCCGAGACAATAAAGTAATGATCGGTGGGCAAAGTATCAATGATCCCAAGGGTATACTGAATAGCAGCAAGTTCTGCGACGTAAACTGAAGCAGGATCATTGAGTTTGAATGAGGCGGTGAGGTTTTGATTGAATATACCGAAGCCAGTGGAGCCGTCGAGGCTTGACCCGTCGGTGTAAAACATCTTGTTGCAGTCGACTTCTCGAAATTTACTATGAAAGATGCTTGGGATCACTTGCGGGCGTATGTGATCCGGGATTCCACGAATCTCGTCTTTCATGGATGTGTCAAAGAAAACAGTTGAATCAGAAGCATGAAAGAGATTGACACGGTTGGGATAGTATGAAGAAGGATTGATATTTTGTGCCATGTAATCGAAGTACAAGGACATAAATCGGGTTTGAGAATTGAGCTCGATAAGCCTTTCGAAATTTGCAATTACTAACGGGTTCAAGATATCGCATCGGATGAGCAATCGATAGGAGAGTTCCCAAAATCGATTTTTCAGCGGAAGGACGCCCGCCAGCACTTCTAAACTCATCGTATGTGTCGAGTGCATACAACCCAAAGCAATACGCAAACAACAATATTGGATTCGCTCTAGTTTGATGAAATGTATGTTCGCAGCGGAGCGGAAACAGAAACTCCCGTACTCCATCACCGACAATATTGTTGTTTGGTACAGCCTGATCAGGTCTCCTGGGTGGGCACCCCACCATGTTCCGGTTATTGTACGGAGAAAGTTGATCCTTTGCTGGCACTTCTGTTTCAGATACCTAATGTGACATCCCCAGGTTCCTTTAGAGTCGAACCAGACCCCGAGATATTTGAAAGTTGAAACCTGAGCAATAGTTTGACCCATTAATTGAAGCTGTAGTTGCGCTGGTTCACGCTTCCTTGAAAATACGACTAGCTCAGTTTTCTCCGTGGAGAACTCGATACCTAGCTGGAGGGCCCAAGCAGACAAATTGTCCAAGGTATCTTGCAATGGTCCTTGCATATCGACGGCTTTGGGACCTGTAATAGAGACCACACCGTCATCTGCAAGCTGCCTTAGCGTGCAGGAATTGACAAGACATTCGTCAATGTCATTCACGTAAAAGTTATAGAGAAGGGGGCTTAGACATGAGCCCTGGGGAAGACCCATGTAGCTAATTCGTGATGTCGATAAATCACCATGCGAAAAATGCATATGTTTTTCAGACAACAGGTTTAGCAAAAAGTTGTTTAGAGTCGGTGAAAGACCATGCTGGTGCAGCTTCTCAGAAAGAATTTTGATAGAAACTGAGTCAAAAGCCCCCTTTATATCTAGGAAAACTGATGCCATCTGCTCTTTGCTAGCATAAGCCATTTGAATTTCTGTTGAGAGCAACGCAAGACAATCGTTCGTCCCTTTGCCTTTGCGGAAGCCAAATTGTGTATCTGACAGTAAGCCATTTGCTTCAACCCAATTATCGAGGCGAAACAAGATCATTTTCTCGAACAACTTTCGGATACAGGACAGCATCGCAATCGGTCGATACGAGTTGTGGTCGGAGGCTGGTTTTCCTGGTTTTTGAATGGCCTCCAGTCATGAGGGACAATATTACCCTCAAGAAACTTATTAAATAAATTCAACAAGCGTCTCTTGGCAGAGTCTGGCAGATTCTTTAACAAGTTAAATTTGATTCTGTCTGGCCCTGGGGCTTTATTGTTACATGATAAGAGAGCAAGTGAGAACTCCACCATCGAAAACGGTATTTCGTTCGCGTTATTGTGAGGGGACGCGGCGCGGTAGATCTTCTGTGCCGGGGCGGAATCCGGACAAACCTTCTTGGCAAAATCGAATATCCAACGGTTTGAATATTCCACGCTCTCATTGGTACTGTTTCGGTTTCGTAAGCGCCGGGCCGTACTCCAAAGAGTGCTCATCGATGTTTCTCTCGTTAGTCCGTCGACGAACCGGCGCCAGTAGCTACGTTTTTTGGCTTTTATCAAACTCTTCATGCGCGTTTCCGCCATCGCGTACTGTCGGTAGCTAGCTGGCAGCCCGTCGTCCCGGAAGGTCTTATACGCAGCGGCCTTCTCCGCGTACACGTCTGAGCACTCTTTGTCCCACCATGGATTGGGAGGACGCCCGCGTGAATTCGCGTCTGGTACGCGTTTAGTCTGAGCTTGAATCGCGGTATCGAGAATCAAGCCAGCCAGGAACCCGTACTCTTCCTCCGGAGGAAGCTCTTGTGTCGATTCTACTTTTTCGGATATCGCGGACGCGTAGCTCTTCCAATCAATATTTCGTGTGAGGTCATACGAAACATTGATTGTATTCTGTGGCCCTGAACCGTTAGCAATATTAATTACGATTGGCAGATGGTCACTGCCGTGGGGATCAGAGACTACCTTCCACATGCAATCTAACCGCAGCGATGTCGAGCAGAGGGACAGATCTAAGGCGCTCGGTCGCGCTGGAGGGACAGGAATCCGTGTTATTTCACCCGTATTCAAAATAGTCATATTGAAGTTGTCGCAAAGCTCATGGAGTAGGGTAGATCGATTATCGTCATGAAGGCAACCCCATGCCGTGCCGTGGGAGTTAAAGTCACCTAAAACTAGCCTCGGTGCGGGGAGGAGTTCCGCAATATCGCAAAGCCGTCGGTGGCTAACTGAGGCTCTAGGCAGCGTTGCCAACTTTATTTTCAAAAAAACTGGAACCTCTCTTTAAAAAAGACTGGAAAAAACTGGATGCCCGAATAACCAAATTTATCCTTGCAAAAGGGAATGTAGTTTAGGGATGCAAAGTATTTTAAAATAAAATGGATCTATTTTTAATAAAACAGGATTCTCAAATATGAAGACAAACATTCAATATGAAAACGTTCAGCTATTAGACAAAATAAGAAAACAATTCTCATATAGCAGCGAATTTCTAGTTTAAGATAGTATAAAAGCGATCGCTACTATTTAAATATAACTTTTAGATAATTTCACATTACAAGTTTTAAGAAATTTGAAATGTTAAACGAAAAAATTGGTACCTTCAAACTAACGCACTATGCCATGTGTAATTAACAGACTAAAAATACAATCTTCATTTTAATTAACAATATCTGCTAATCTTGCACTCCATAGCATATCAATTTCTAATGTGTATTGAAATACGACAGAGTGCAGCAAAATATGGTTACTGAAAAACAATTTCCCTTGTTCCCTTGAGAGGTTGTACTCTTCACAATTTCATTTATTTTATTTTATTATTTATTACTAGTTTATATAGTAAACTACTATTGTAATGCAAATAGTGAGGAAATAATTTTGGCGCACACCTCTGGGAAAAAAACTGGATAAAACTGGACAATATTTAAAAAAACTGGACGATTTACACATTTGTCTGTTTGACTGGATCGAGTAAAAAAAACTGGAAGAATCCAGTTTAAACTGGAAGGTTGGCATCGCTGTCATTAGATGATATATGTAACTTTTTTTTGTTTTGATTATAGAGGTTTTAACCTTAGGGTCATTCGCCTCTAACCCGACAATAGAGAAATCTCTGTAGAAAAATCTCGAACCCTATGTGCGGGGTTAGGAATTGAACCCAGGAGAGCTATGTACAAGGCAATTGATTTTCCAACTACGCTATCTCCACCCCCATATGTAATATTTCAATTGCGAAATAAAACAAATCTTAAATTACGAATAATACAAAAATCTGACGGGATGTCAAAAAATTTAAAATGTTTTAGGAATTAAGCTACCGTAAAACGGGGGAACATTGATCAATTTTTCTACAGTTTTTCGAATAACTTTCTTCAAATCAGGTAGATGGAACTGCTTGCATTTTTAAAACAAGTACTGGTACCCATAGATTGAAAACGTCCAAACTGTTTGGTAATTTATTTCGTTTTATTATAACAATAAAATAAATTTGTTGTAAATTTTCATTCGTTGTTTTCGGAGTAACTTTGATCGGCAAAATAGGTGTATCGAAATATGAAGTAACACTCCAAATATTGTGTAGATTGCATATCTGCAGGCGATTTTTTGACCCGATATTGTGTCGTCTCGTAAGAAAACAAAATTGCCTGGAAGGATACGGCCGACTTATATCGAACTTTTTCGGGAAAATAGTCGAAATTAAATAGTTAGCAATAAAAATCTCGGATTTTTCAAATAAATTATTTGACAAAAATATTTACGGTTTCTACGAAAGTGATCAGTTCAGTTGAAGTTGGTTGATTTCATTAATATACAAGGAATTGCTTGAACAGATTGAAACGATGCATGAAAGTTGTATCATTTTCAATTAGAATTTGTGTTCATAAAAGGTACATTAAATGACGAAATAATCATTGTCGGTAGATGCTGAACATGTTTACAATATGGTTTATATTTTGTTTCGATGTATTTGTTAGAGTTATCATCTTATAGTACGTTACTGAAAAAAGTCTCAATTGATCAAACTTACCCCGGTGATCAAAGATACCCCGTTTTACGGTACATGAAATAAGCATTCACGGTAATTTAAAAATATAAAAAGAAGAAATCTTTTCCTTTTAATTTCACCAGGTATTAATTAAATTGAACATATATGTATTTCGCTGACATCTTGCCGACTTCTTCAGTGTCTGAAAAGTTCAGTTTTGAAGGAAACTATACCAGTTACAGTAGTTTTATATGGAATAGGTTGTAAACTAGGTATAAATTTAGAGCTAATATGCTGCCGTTATAAGCTTGATTGTCCCATGTTCTATGGAATTCCCTATTAACAAGGGACATTTTTGCGTAGAACGGCAGTGACAAACGGTTAAAAAAGGGAAATAAAGTTTTTTACTAGGTAGGTAGGTGTCTCGTCGTTTTATGTTGCTTGTTGCATGCATCTCCGGAATATTTAACCTCTTTCTAACTATTTCAAACAAAAAAAATAATTTATTAAGAACCGATTTCTTCACCCTCGCTTAACTTTTAAACCAGGTTTATCAGTACATTTGAACCTAGCTTAAGCGTTAAGGAAGGGTGAAGAAATCGGTCCTAAGACTTTGTGGTTTTCTCAAAAAATCGGCGAAAATAACTGTACAGCATGAAGCAAAATGAGCACCACGCAAACCTCGTATGAGTTTATGCTTTACATTCCGAAAAGTTATTCAAAAGTAAACGATTTATACCTGAAACTAATACGAACGATGAATAATAATATTTATCGTGAAAAATACTCGCAAAGATATTATTTAAACGAAATGAAATCTTGAATTTAATAGTTCCGAATATGCTGATGAAAAACTATAAGATGAATTTCGTAAGCAGAATATGTCACTAAATCAATGAAAAATAACATTCTTATTACAATAAGTGAAATGAGTTTGAAAATTTGGTAATAAAATATTATCTTTTGCGACATGATCATTTTGCGCCTAAAGATTGCTCATATTACCCCATATTATCCCGCATATTACCCCATATTAAAAGTTTCAACAGGCAAAAACTTGATCATTACAAACAGCGATTATTTTCAAAGATTTCGAATTTTCTTTAGCATGTTTAATATCTAGATGTGAAGAATATGTTGTATTCGACCAATAGAGGGAAATTTTGAAAATTTGGTAATAAAATATTATCTTTTGCGACATGATCATTTTGCGCCTAAAGATTGCTCATATTACCCCATATTATCCCGCATATTACCCCATATTAAAAGTTTCAACAGGCAAAAACTTGATCATTACAAACAGCGATTATTTTCAAAGATTTCGAATTTTCTTTAGCATGTTTAATAACTAGATGTGAAGAATATGTTGTATTCGACCAATAGAGGGAAATTTGGGATTATTTGTTTGTTTTGTTGCACATATTTTTGCCTTCAACCTTACGGTGCTCATATGGCCTCACTTTCCCCTACATCCAGTAGATTTAGCCGGTCCACGCGTAACGGACATTATTTACACCGGAATCAACGTTAACAAAGGAAATGATAACTGTGCAGACAACAACCCAAAAGACGTAAACAAATAAAACGTATTTGGCCCTTAAACATGTGTTTTCATGGTGCTCATACAGAACACAAACTCCGTTCGATTTGAGCACTTCATGAATACGAAATCAATAACGTGACTTGGGTTTGTTTCCTTGATATTCAATCAGTTGCATCTTGTCAATGTCGATGCAAATGCTAAATTTTTCTTGTATTTCTATAATAGTACAAAGTTTTTCTGTGATATAGTTGCAGTAAATGGAAGGTATTGGTAAGAAAAGACTTTAATGATTTCGCATTTCGAGATTCAAGCAACCATATTCATATATAAATGAGATTCAGTTATTTCATAAATTACGTTTTATTAAAATGCATCAAGTGTGCAGCTACGTCATTCAATATTAAATGTGTGTGTGATAACGATGAAACCTAAATCCGCACACTTATTTTTTTTGCCGAATCTCACCTTTTTCGCATCTTTTGCCGAAATCTCAACAGCTGAGATCTCAGTAAGCCATTTTTTGGCTGAGATCTCAATAAAAATGACGTTTCATTGCTGATACTCGGAAAATATTTCACCGAAAATCAGCTAACAAATGTCACTTTACTGAGATATCAGTTTCTAATTTTGCTGTTGGGAAATTGCCGAGCCGAATTGAGTGTGGTCCTCGAATGAGTTAATAGCACCTACTGTCATTATCGCTTTGTTTTCTCGCATCAATCGATTGGTTTTCTCTACTCCTCGCGGCGAGTACGAAGTCAGGTTCATTCATTCATGTATTCTAAGCGGATTTGCCGGTTTTGGTCCTGCTAGAATAATGTATATATAAATCATGTCAATGCATCAGAGAAAAAAGTCAGTTGCAATCTTTAGCTCGGCTAACCAAGATCGAGAATTGAGCTTGTGATAAAAGTCGATACGTGATCGTTAAAAAAATCAACTGTTGTATGATAAACGAAACAATTCAGAATAACGTAGGAAAGTGATTCGAGCTACAAGCAACAATATCAGAATAGTCTCTGGTTAGGGTTTCGAAAATGATAGCCACACACAATTTTGTGTGGTACTTTACCGCGTGTTTGACGGTATTCTGCATGTCACCCATTTCCACTAAAGAACTGCGTGAGTAAAAAAAAGTGCGCCTAGATAATACTGAGTAGTTTAATTTGTGCATATTGCATGTGATGACGAGAACAAGTATCCATCATTTATGGTTTGAAGGCAAAGTTCGACGAGAAAAGAAAGTTAAATATCTAGTCATCTTTGTGCATATGACAGTTACCATACGTCATGATTAATATAATACTTAGCTCATAATTACTTTCCACGATTAACATTACTGCTATTGATGAAATTCTTAATAAGTGACTATTACCCGTGGCATTAATCATTGATGTCGAATTACAGTTACTTCAACGAACCATCTGAAACAGATCTATATGACATAGGGTTACTGTGCCCTAATTCATCCTAGCTCCTGTATTCATCCCACCCATTTGAATACATTAGTTAGAGCAGTGTCTGCTCTCTATTCGACGCATTAAGGTTGCACAGAGAATGCGTAAAATTCGCAAACAAAAAAGCAGTTTTTTTCCACACCGTATGTCAGATCTTCATAAAAATCAATCAGCGTATGTAGAATGTTGTTACTGTACTGCTGATTGATTTTTATGAAGATCTGACATACGGTGTGGAAAAAAACTGCTTTTTTCGTTTGCGAATTTTACGCATTCTCTGTGCAACCTTAAGTCAAATAGTAGGATGAATAAGGGTGCGTTGCACGGTAAAAAACTTTACCCATTTTATGTATTCAAATTACCCATTTTCGGAAGTTATTCGAACTGTCAAAAAATGGGTATTTTTTTGTTTCTAACAATGAGTACTTTTTATCCATTTCACAATTACTCGATGAGGTAATGTCAATGGGTATATTGATCTTGATAATGGGTGAAAAATCCTTAAGCATTATTTCAAGCGAGTTAATCTGCAAACTAAGGATCGTAGTGGAACCTGCAAATTATCGCCCTGCATCGGAGTCCGTGGCGGAAACGGAACATTTTGGCAATGCTCCGAAAACAACGTCTGTTTAGACTACTGAGGATGTTGAAAATATGCGCCAGTTCGGCATTTTTAGAGCAGCCAAAAGATCCAGTCATCAAAAATATATCCAGTTGGCGGTTTTATTATGTTAAGTAGTTTTAGAATAGGATTTCTATCTAGATTCCTATACTTTTATGAGGAAACAATAATGTGAAATGAATGTTATTTTATGTTTTTTTTTAATTCAGAAATAATTCTATTGACAGTATTTTTCATACTGGCGCGAATTTCATGAATGGGTATTTTTTACGCATTTTGTTGTAACAGTTCTGCGAAAAATAATGGGTGAAACATACCCAGGTTGACGTACAAGGTCTGTACTCATTTATGGGTACAAACGCTTCACCCATTTAATGGGTTATTCCACTTTTATTGAAAATGAGTAGTTTTCTACGCATTAATGGGTACTTGATTTTATCAGTGTGTACTCGACTTTTAACTTCGCTCAAACGCGAGTATTTTACATTTTCCAAACTAGATTTTTTATGTTACTGCTTCTTAAGAACGAAACCAGCATTCTGATATCTATTTAAGTGCAATCCAATCACTGTAAGCCGAGTTACAATCGAAATAGTGTGACATCAGGACTAATGAGATGAATATTTGATGAACATTTTGATGTTAATTTTTTCAGGTAATTTTTCAACGAGTATCTTAAAACAGATATCTTAGGAGGTTAAATCAATGAGCACACACTGGCAGATGACGGGTTTGTAGCGTTAATAAAATCCTTCGAAGACACCATTTAGCCAGTTTCGCGTTGGTAATTAGGTGTCTTGAACATCGCAAAACAAACTTTTATTTCAATTTATTTTTCTTCGAAATTTGGTTTTGCTCGGGGTTCCTATGTTACTAATGTTATATCCAAAATTCTATCATTGTTCTAAGGATTTTTCAACCAATTTCAGCTCAATTTGATTTGAGCATCCATATGTTCGAATATTTTAGTTTTTCGATGAACGTGTACCGATATTTCGGTATTTCCTTTAGAAATAACGAAATAACGGGTTTTAAGGCAACCTATCAGAAGATAGTAAAAATTGTAGCATTCGTATTAACAGCCTAAAGTGTATTCTAATTCACTCCGGTTATGTCTCTGACATAACCGTCCGGTTGAAGTAAAAGGCCGTCGCCACACTGTTAAAAATTCGCTGGTGTCCGGTAACAGCGCTTTGGCAACCATAGTTGGTTCTCCTGAACGGAACTCGCAGAAGAGAGTTATTAGGTTGAGCTCGAACGCGGGCTTCAAGATCCAGAGGTCCGAGGATTGTAGGCAATCCACTCTGGCAGAGAGAACAGGGCTCGAGAGCAGTCCCTCCGAATGCTGAGTGTATCGAGATGTATCAACTGGCAACGGTTTTCATAGCTCGACAGTTTGAATCTGTTTCGCCATAGGAGATGTCGAAGAGCGAAGTGTATGGACGACAGCCTCGATTCTGTCAATCCTGTTTTGGTAGTACGGATTCCAAATAGCAGAACAATATTCCAATATTGAGCGGACCAAAGCGATTTAAGACAGTATACGTCCCTAAAGTTTTTCGCTATTCGGAAGATGAATCCAAGTTCTCTTGATGCCTTATCTACGATGTATGAAGTATGTGGTTTGAACGTTAGTGCCGAGTCCATAATGACTCCGAGATCCTTGATGTAACGATTGAGCATTTACGGGTTTAAAACCATTCTGTTGAGATCACACCACGTACTAAAGCTCTCTAGTTCCCTCTGAAGGTTGTATCCAGTATTTGTCGAAAAATTTTCATATCGTCGGCGAAAGAAAGGCGGGGTCCTTGTAATGTGGTATTAACGTCATTAAAGTAGAGCAGGAACTGGACCGAGATGGCTTCCTTGCGGGATGCCATATGTAGCGAAGAATGGTGCAGATATATTCCTTAATGCTGATTTGGAGATGCCTTCCGTCGAGGTAGGAACGAAACCAGCGCAGAAGTTGTCCACGAGTACCGTGTTTGTCCAGCTTCGCTAATGCGATATTATGGTTGGTTTTGTCGAAGGCCGCAGATAGATCCATGTAAATAGCATCGGTTTGCAATCCGTCAGCGAATCCGTTGAGTATATATGTTGTGAACGAGAGCAGGTTGGTGGTTGTTGATCATTTAGGCATAAAGCCGTGTTGGTCGTCGGTAATGTAGTGTTTGCAGTGAAAGAAAATAGGCTCGAATAGTTTCGATACGGCACTTAAACACGAGATTCCCCTATAGTTATCAATGTTCGATTTGATTCCTTGTTTATGAACTGGAAGCATCTGAGCTGCTTTCCAGCAGGAAAGGAATGTTCCAGTAGTGAGTGATAGCTCGAAGGCTTGCCGAAGTGGTTCAAGAAGCCCACGGATGCACCTTTTGACGAAAATGGAGGGAACGCCATCTCGCCCCGGGGAACTAGATGCTTTCAGTTTGGAATTTTGCTACAAGAATGGTTCGTCCTAGAGAAGGAGTTAAATTGGTGGCGGAAGCGACCTTGTTGTGGTGGAAGGCGCTCGTTGGAAAAACGCTTGAAAATTTGTCGGAGAACAGTTAGCAAATTTCCTTAGTGTCGGTGGCCAAAACACCATTAAATGTCATACAAGATGGTAAACCGGATTCTTTTCGCAGCTCATTCACATACTTCCAGAACGACGTATCGCTGGTGTTTAAAGAAGACGTGCCTTCTTTTGCTTTGCTGTTTGTATTCGTGGTGGAGTTGAAAGTAGTGGTTTCGTAATGCAAGTGTCTTATGTTTTGTGAATCTTTTAAATGCAGCTCGGTTGGCAGTTTTTAATCGTCTAATGACGGTTGATTGCCAGGGAGGGTGTTGATTGGTACTGGTTGTTCGTTTGGCACATGACGGTCGATTGGGTAGTTAAGATTATTAGAAAAAGTCATCGCTGCTTCGTTCGCGTCGTCATTGTTAAGATTTTCATCACAGTTTATATCCAACAGCGTGCCAACGATGCTGTCGTAGTCAGCGTTTTTAAAATTGTAGACGATAGAGCTTGATACGTCTTCAAAATTCACTCCTAGGTTACCAGCAAGTACAAGATGTAGATGTAGAGTACTTACAAAGCAGAGATCCAATGTACGCCCATTCTCGTTGATGACATTATTAATTTGCCGAAGAGCTGCGATACTGTAGTTATCCAAGATACAACTGACATTGTTGATAAGCGCAGATTTTTCGATATCCAATCATAAAAAATCATTACTTGCCTGGCAGCACGTCAAGCCAGGTAAGTGGAAGTAGCCCAGTATAACAATATAATCAGACAGGCCAGCGATCGAGGTGACGAAAGAAACGGTGGAAAGATGTACGTCGATCAGGTTGTAATCACGAATTCTGTCAGGTGGAAAATGCACGACACACAGGAACAGATTGCGATCGGTTTCACTGATATCCACGCTTTCTCCGAGCTCGCTCATCGTTGATCACTCGGGCTTTTATACCATGGCGAACGGCGATGACTACACCACCACTGTCTTCAGGCTGTTGAGGGCATTGCGGTCACAACGGAAAACATCGAATGTCGAACCAAACACCTGACGAAACAGAGTACGGTTGTCGAGCCACGTTTCGGTTAAGGCGATAACGTCATAACAGCAGCCCGCGGTCACGAGCAAATAGCTGTCCATTGATGAATTTAAGTCACCAACATTCTGGTAGTAAATCTCGATGTTATTGGATGACGGATCAGGTTCAGCAGAGAGCAAATCAACTGCGTCGCACCCTAGAATGCGACGATCGGCGTCGGCGAGAGAAATGGTCACAAGATATCTTAGCATAAGGCAAATTACTGGAAGCGAGGAATACATCAGCGCTACATATATAAAGCTTTGAGCCGAAAAAAAAGCTTTTTTGTTTACGGCGCCAGCGTCACTATGGGGAGGAATGTGGCCAAAAATCGAAAATTGCATTAACTCCAATTAAACTCAATGCTATACTGAATGTTTATATATACTCTAGCTAAGAAATTCCCATCAGTGTATCTCGAAAATATATCTGACTTAACTGTGTAATATGGATAGCTAAAGATAAAACTTATGCAAAATAGATATATAGTTTTCTCAATTGTTCGTATCTTTGCTTAATTTTGATTGAAACATATGTTAAAAATGCCCTTTTAAAGCTAAGAATGTCAGCATTCTGCTTGTATTATTAGGAATGCATATATAGCGCATTGGCATGGAGTTATATATAAAATAACCATTTAATGTTCTAAAAAGTCCCCCAATGTCCCCAACGGTATGCCAAAATCCGTTATTACCAACAAAAAATGACCATCTATTCGGTATACGGCATTCGAAAATATATTATCCAAGCACCTTTTCAGTGAATTTCAAAATGATCCATCGAGAAATTCGAGAGATATGGCGGTTTGAAGTTTTATGTCATTTCATAAGTCTTCCAGCATACACCCACAGGTTTGGTCTGATCTTTAGAAACGAAACAATATTTGTCTACCTATTTGATACTTGACATTCGAACGATATAGGTAGTATTCAAGTACATTCCCTGCAAATTTGAAAATATTTCATCGACGGAATCGAACGTTATAACGATTTGAATTTGTATGCGGTCATCGATGGGTTTTCTACCAGACTTCAAGTGTGAATCCATTTTTGTTCATTGACTATTTAGAGCATTAATACGTGTCGCGGTTTTAAACAAAAAACCTTGTTATTTAATTATATAAATATAATGTACAAAAGGTTCTATTTATATGCTGTACTGAACAAAATATGAAAAAGGGTTGTCTATCTAACTTTATAATTGAACGAGTAAATTATAAAAATGGATAAAAGTTGAAATGTTTACTTCAAAAGACCATATCTCAGTGGTTTGTTGACTGATTCTGATTATTTTTTCATTACTGAACAGGTAGACGTTTTATCAACAATTTTCCTTAAGAAGAATATAAAATGGTGTTACCTACCTCAAATAATAGGCAATATAATTATTCTCAGCTATATGTATTATCATTACACCCGGCTTTTTTTACGCGGGATGTACAATCCGCGTAAATGAGAACCGCGTAAATTTAAAAATCCGCGTAAATGAAAACCGCGTAAATTAAAAAAATTCGCGTAAATAGAAACCGTGTAAATTAAAAAAACCCACGTAAATGAAAACCGCGTAAATTAAAAAATCCGCGTGAAAAAACCGCGCCGAAAATTATCAAGCAAAAAATACCTTGCAAAAAAACGCGTAAAAAACCGAAGTATATTTAGTGAATATATTTATATTCAAAGCGTTACATTAGTTGATTGCAACGAACGCAAAACTACAAAACCTATTTTAATCCACCTAGCGGTGCAATTGTGCCTTTCTCAATCATGAATCACGAGAATGTGTGCGTTGTTTATATTCATTAAAAACTTTTAAATGCATATATTACATTTTATTATTATACATCACATGACAACTATATACAGGAAAATAAATCATTATTCGAGTTCTAAAATTTTGAAAAAGAAAAAACAGCCACGGTAATATTGAACTGAAAAAAGGTGCGAAATCGGCAAAGTCCCAAAAAGTCGATTTTTATAAAAAAAAGAATTTTTTCGAGATAACATAAAATCTCGACGTTTCATGCATTTTAAAGATGTTTGGCATCAAAAATACGAATTCGATTTCTGAAATTTCATGGGGTCCCCCCTTTGAAAAAAAAATTGAGTTCCGGTTTATATGGGAATTTCAAATGTGACCGGACGATTTAGTCTATATTTCCGGACCCATATAAGCGATCCGTACGAAATTTTATAGACATCTGTGGGGATATTATAGCTATGATTTGGGACTAAGTTTGTGAAAATCGGCCCAACCATTTCAGGGAAACTGATGTGAGTTCGTAAATTTTGAAAGATGGCCGCTTTTCCCGGGCACTTCCGGAACCGTCTATGGTGGTCAATGTAGTCAACGAATGTTTGGTTGGCCGTCGGTGACCTAGAACAGCAAATTTAAGTTGTTTGGGAGACATTTTAGCGAAATTTTTACCTTTTTTGCTTTCATCGGAGTATCGGTTTGAATAACAATTTGCTATGTGATCGCACGCCACAACCTGTAACTCCGGAACCGGAAGTCGGATCGGGATGAAATTAAATAGCCATTTATGAGGACGCATTACCTTTCATTTGAGGCCAAGTTTAGTCGAATCGGTCTAACCATCTCCGAGAAACCGATGTGACTGTTACTCTGAATTTGGATACTTCCGCCGGGGCTTCCGGAACCGATGATGATGGCCAATGTGGCCAAATAGACTTTGAATGGATGTTAGTGACCTAATACTACAAATCGAAGCAGTTGTGGTCATATTTTGGAAAAATTTTCACCTTTATACATTCATTGCAGAATTTATTAAAATCGACATTTTCTGCGTGTTCGTACTCATCACCCTGTAATTCCGGAATCGGAAGTCGGATCCATTAGAAATTCAATAGCAGCCTATGGGAACGTTGCACCTTTCATTTGAGACTAAGTTTGTCAAAATCGGTTCAGCCATCTCTGAGAAAAATGAGTGACATTTTTGGTCACATACACACACATACGCACATACACACACATACATGCATACACACACAGACATTTGCCGAACTCGACGAACTGAATCGAATGGTATATGTCACTCGGCCCTCCGGGCCTCCGTTAAAAAGTCGGTTTTCAGAGCAATTGCAATACCTTTCTATTGAGAAAGGCAAAAAAGGTGCGAAATCGGCAAAGTCCCAAAAAGTCGATTTTTAGAAAAAAAATTTTTTTTCGAGATAACATAAAATCTCGACGTTTCATGCATTTTAAAGATGTTTGGCATCAAAAATGCGAATTCGATTTCTGAAATTTCATGAGGTCCCCCCCTTGAAAAAAAAAATTTGAGTTCCGGCTTATATGGGAATTTCATGTGTGACCGGACGATTTAGTCTATATTTCCGGACCCATATAAGCGATCCGTGCGAAATTTTATTGACATCTATGGGGATATTATAGCTATCATTTGGGACTAAGTTTGTGAAAATCGGCCCAACCATTTTCGGGAAACTGATGTGAGTTCGTAAATTTTGAAAGATGGCCGCTTTTCCCGGGCACTTCCGGAACCGTCTATGGTGGTCAATGTAGTCAACGAAAGTTTGGTTGGCCGTCGGTGACCTAGAACAGCAAATTTAAGTTGTTTGAGAGACATTTTAGCGAAATTTTTACCTTTTTTGCTTTCATCGGAGTATCGGTTTGAATCACAATTTGCTATGTGATCGCACGCCACAACCTGTAACTCCGGAACCGGAAGTCGGATCGGGATGAAATTAAATAGCCATTTACGGGGACGCAATACCTTTCATTTGAGGCCAAGTTTAGTCGAATCGGTCTAATCATCTCCGAGAAACCGATGTGACTGTTATTCTGAATTTAGATACTTCCGCCGGGGCTTCCGGAACCGATGATGGTGGCCAATGTGGCCAAATAGACTTTGAATGGATGTTAGTGACCTAATACTACAAATCGAAGTAGTTGTGGTCATATTTTGGAAAAAAATTCACCTTTATACATTCATTGCAGAATTTATTAAAATCGACATTTTCTGCGTGTTCGTACTCATCACCCTGTAATTCCGGAACCGGAAGTCGGATCCATTAGAAATTCAATAGCAGCCTATAGGAACGTTGCACCTTTCATTTGAGACTAAGTTTGTCAAAATCGGTTCAGCCATCTCTGAGAAAAATGAGTGACATTTTTGGTCACATACACACAAACATACGCACATACACACACATACATACATACACACATACATACACACAGACATTTGCCGAACTCGACGAACTGAATCGAATGGTATATGTCACTCGGCCCTCCGGGCCTCCGTTAAAAAGTCGGTTTTCAGAGCAATTGCAATACCTTTCTATTGAGAAAGGCAAAACATGGAAAAATAAAATCATAGATTCAATGCATATATTAAAAAATGAGGGTATTTGCTAATTTAGATCAACTTATGTAATGGTACGGTTTTTGTTGAATATTTTGTACAGTCCTGATTCGCTGTATTGGGTGGACAGATGTCAAAAACTGGTTAAAGGGGATGTTATCAGTACATCTATTCACATCTCTAACTATTGTCAGTTTTATTGTCGAAATTAATTTAACATGAGAATTTGACATTCAGATGCTTTTTAGTTCGACAATGGACCAACTAGTGGAGGACCAACAGAAAAGCGGCCCGTGTCAAAAATTGTCCAACCAGCGAATCACGACTGTGTTATATTTCCATATCAACATTTGAATAGGGCTAATAAGATTTGTAAACAAACTTTTGTTTTGCTGATTTCTCCTAATTTGTTATCATTTCAACACAGAAAACACTTGAAATTGATTCTACCAAGGATAAAGATGTTGATTCATGTGTATTTTTCATGAAATACAACTCGGTAGTGGAATAATGAGCGAAATAAGTTTGTTTACAAAAGTCTCATTAGCCCTTTCGAAGAATTACTATTGATTTCATATATTTACAATTCATAGTATACAGTAATTGCAATCAACTAGTGCTTAAAAATAGAAAGGCCGTCACTTTTAATACAAAATTATTCACCAAATAATGATAATACAAATAGTTGGCAATAATTATATTGTCTACGTCGTTCGCAGCACGCAAGTTCTTTCGCGAATGAAGTTAACACAAAACTTTAAACGACATTATCTCGGAACTAAGTTATTTGTTAAGTACCGTTGCGGTGAACGTGATATCTTAAAAACTCTTCACCTGATCTTCATTTTTTTTTATTTATTTGTATTTATATTCTCGTATACTTGAACGCTTCCTTTTTCATAAAAAAACTGAAACATAAAATATAGGCAAAAAACAATGTAACTCTCTATGATATGCTAATCAAATTATCAAATAACAGCCCATAGATTATGTAAAATTATCCTGACAATGTAATGCAATTATTTGTGTTCGTACTTTTTTTCCATATTTTTGATTGTTTGATAATTGGTGACTATAATAATATATTATGGCCATGGGGTTACTTTACGCCAAGTTGTACTCAAGTCTATATTATACAATCTGTTAATATAACATAATAATTTGAAAAAAAAAAACTGTAATCGATAATTTGCAAGTTGAGTAGCGTAGTTGCATTGTGTAAAAATATAAAAACGCTATCGTTTCTAGATGTTTTCAAACTGTATGTATTGAAGCAATTCGTTGTGGCATGACATACAGCGAGGAATAGTTCTGCAGTTGTAGGCGAATGACCTTATGGTTATAACAATAATAAACAAAAAAAGCTTCTCAGTTTGAAATGGATATCTTACCAACGATAGCTGAACTGGACTGTCCTTTAAATGTAACAGTTCCATTCGCATTTTTGTCAAATAACCTTCCCATTCCGAAACGCAATTAAAGCTACTTTTAGAAAAATACTAAAAATACTACAAGGTTGTCTAATTCATAAAGCTCAATGAAAAAATATATCTTGAGTAGCGGTTTTTCTCGGCTTGCTGTTTTTCGATGTAGGGCTTATTGACTGTCCAAAACAAGGTTACTGGATGTATGTTACGAGTTTTTTGAACATACCCTTTTATTTTTACGAGCAGGATATTTATTTGCATTCACACATAAATAACGAGTAATCAAGAAGTTGATTTTGGACAAAAACAGTTTTTAGTTCTTTATATATCATGTTCAATCTTGATTTTTCAAAAGTTTTTTTTCACTGTCTTTGGAGGTACTTCTTCCATATGTTAAACATCAAACAGTTTCAAATTTGAAGCTGCGTGATCGTAGTTCTTAAGTGTAATGTGGAAAAAGTTATATTCTTGGTGCAAAGTAACCCCCTGTGACGGTATATAGTTCTAAGCATTGATATGTATCGTTTGTAATTTGTTGATAAAAAGATGCAAAGATTTTATGCCTGCTGGAGAGCAAGATCGATGGAATCTCAGCTCCAGCAGGCTTTCTCCTGCTCTGAAAGAAACAAAGAAATCAAAAACATGTGAATTCCTGACCATGTACAACTTCTTATCATTACTCAGTACAAGTACTGGTATAAGTACTATGCATAACTCCATTAATTACTACTTCAATAGCTTCCACATTTCAGCTGTGCGATCGAAAAAGTTCGAAAGTCGAAGAATGTTTGATCGCTGCAGTCAATAACGCTTTGAGACAGATGAAAAATGGGATGCCCGAGTTCGGAATACTTCCTATTGATCCGCTTACCATCAATTCTCTTACGATCGAGCAGGGCTCCTCTTCGCCATTTAGCCTGAAACAAGACTTCAAAGATGTTACGCTAAATCGGTTGTCCAACTCAACAGTTACTAAATTTAAGTAAGTTTTCGTGTAGCTTCCCTAAATTGCTATGATAAACATATCCCAAGATATTCGCAGGGTTGACTTCGATAAATTAATCATTCATTCGGAAGCATTGACCCCTTATATGGAGTTTCTTGGGGGCTATAAAATGGAAGGACGAGTGCTGCTGCTGCCGGTAACTGGTCGAGGCTTCTCAAATATAACTTTACATGGACTGCGCACTAGGCATGAACTTATTGGTGAATCAATAAAGAAAAATGGTGAAACTTACATGCGCATCAAAAAGTATAACGTAAAGTTTGATGATCCTGAACTGATGACCGTGTTCTTTGAAAATCTGTTCAATGGAGATAAACTACTAGGTAAGTCATATATGTTGCTTTTTTACTAGTTTTACGAAACTCTTTTATCCCAACAGGTAGCACAATGAACAAAGTTTTGAACGACAATTGGAAGCTTATGTTTTCTGAATTACGTGGAGCATATGAAGACACATTCGGCTATATTTTCCGCGATATCACCAACAAACTGTTTCTGAAGGTTCCTATGAATCGTATCTTCTTGGTTGAATAGACTTGGATATGTGAAGGATAGAACAGAATAGTTTTATACAATTTTGTTTACAACTAGGCTTATGCGATTTAAAAGTGACTGGGAAGAGTTTGTTCGCTGGAGTGCATCGTAGCTATCTGACCAATATACTGCTCTGTTTTATGGAATCTTAATTATTTTATGCTTACCGACATTAGAATTACAGAATTTATGTTTAAAACTTCAGTCGGCAACAAATCGCACTGCTTATACTAATGATATAATAAAAAGAAAATAACTAATTGTAATTTATTATTCATCGTACTATCTAAGCTATCGTACTTTCCAGTACACATCAGGTCAGGGAAAATAATTTGAAATTTAAAGTATATACACGCAATTAATCATCACATAGCGTTTGTTAATGAATCGAAACACGCACAACTTGATCTTGATCTCTTAAGCCTATCGATAAGAATGCACATTTTTACCCCAGTTTTGAGTATAAAAAACCGGTCACTGGTCTGTATAGGCTGTTAGTTGACATTTCTCGGGTATTTCGCTAAACGACTATTGAAAAACCGGTCCCAACGCTGTAGGTAATTAGTCTACTTAACCATAATTGATCAACCAATATATGTTCTACTATAGCAGAACGACTCTTGACAAGAGTAGAGGAATGAGCTATGTCCTTGAAGATGAGTCAATCAATGTCAAGTGGTTTTTGCTTGAGGCGATACGATACGATCAAGTTCTAATCCCAACGGCTGTCAAATAGTATGATCTGGTAGTTCGGTTGGTACTTGTCTCAGTTTCGGGGCCAAGCAAACCAAGCAATATTAATCCCTTGCTATAGTGAAAAATATGATAATAGCATGATACTTAAGTGTAATAATAATGTGTACAATAGAGCGTTTCAAAAAAAAAAGTTTTTTCGCGCGATAATGCTCCATCTGGATTTTGAAAATACATATAAGCAAAACGAGAAATTTAAGCTGCTTCTTTCATTAAAATTCCAACCGGAACCACAGGCACAAATATTGCATTTTTCGCAGTTTCGTTGAATTGACATAGTTTTATTTGATAGAATAAATTTTAAAAAAATCACAAATGCTAGGATTTCATCGTTGTTTATATTCATAGTAAACTTTCAAATGTATATATTAAATTTTATTATAAGTGACATGACAACTATATATAAGAAAAGAAATCAATATTCGTGAAAAAAAATTTTACGAGATAAAATAAAATCTCAATGTTTTATGCATGTTAAAGATGTTTGGCATCAAAAATACGAATTCGATTTCTGAAGTTTCTGAATTATTTCCGGCTTGTGAACTGTTGTTACGGCATTTGGTCGGTGTTAGGTCAGACCGGACTAAGTGACAGTACATTGATTTCGAGAAAAACGCGTTTAAAGTTTGAATCGCAGCATCCTTTACATTATAATTGGAAAATAATTTTTACCATAATTCTTGTTTATTGTTTCATATTTCAAATCTGGTAAAGGTGGAATGTAGATGAAGAAATTCTTTATCCAGTGCTATCATTAACTCATTTTTTGATGTTTTGCGACTTGGTCCGGTCTGACTTAACACCGACCATTTAATTAGCAAGAGACTGGAAGGTGAAGTATATGTTTCAATATTAAGAGCCAAGTACTCAAGGGAGAGCAAGGAGTTGAAGGGAGAAAGCGTGGAAGGGTCATTTGAGCAAGCTTAGAGTTTACCGGCGACTTAACCCTTTGTAACTTGTTACTTCATGCTGTCGGAACCGACAAAAACTTAAGTCACGGTAAACATCCACACTAAGCATTTGCGATATATATATATATATATATATATATATATATATATATATATATATATATATATATATATATATATATATATATATATATATATATATATATATATATATATATATATATATATATATATATATATATATATATATATATATATATATGTGTGTGTGTGTGTGTGTGTGTATGGCGCATGTATTTAAAAGAAAGAGCGGTGAAGGAGTTGATGAACAACGTGTATGAAGGCACTATTCACAAAGAAGAGTGTGAATAACGAATATTATAGTACTTTTAGTAATATGTTTTACAATTGAAGTCACCTCACTGGACTTGAAATTAACAGAAATTTGATCCATAAGCATTGCTATTAGGGTTGTGGTACCGGTAATACTGGTACCGAAAATCCCGGGAATACCGACCCATTTTTGGTACCGTAATACCGGTACTGAACAAAAGCCAGCACCGGTATTTTCGGTACTATACAATTTTTTATGACAAATATGTTAACTCTGCAGGGGATCTGTTTCAAAATATCGGTCTGCAAGATAACGTATAATTATATTAATTTGCCTTCTAGATAAATCGTTGAGATAACACCTTTGTGTGGGAATGAGGTGGGGCCATCATCATAATAATTCTAGAAGTTAAAGTTTTATTAGCGACATTCTGATTGGTTTCCATTATTTGCTGGGTGGCGCGTAATAAGACTATGGTCTAAGTCATGTTTGTATTTGGTTTGCTCTTAAACCTTTATCTATAATAGAACGAACAGCGATTTAGTAGCTAACAGTTTTAGACTTGGTGAACTGCTTCAAATGGGGCGATTTGTAATTATTGGTGATCGGAAAATTCAGCAAAACTCCATAGTTTACAGGAAAGCAAAGAGCCTGGATATGCGTTAGAGAATAGTAGGCAAACGACATAAAGGTCGAAACCAATTTTAAGAAAAGCAAGAGAGGAAATGCGATTAACCTGCTCGGAATTACTGCCATTCTCGTTTTGATTTACTGTTGTTAATAGGGTTTCATACATTTACCATCTGTTCAAGTCGACGAAAGTCGCACCGCTTAGCAGTTATTGATTAATAAAAGAAATAAAAGAAGGTGCCCTATACGAAAAATATCTTCTGTGAAATGAGTCTTGCCATTCCGAAGCAATTAAAAACAATAAACATGTTTTTTGATCAGCAAAAATCAATCATCTGAGAATAAGATCATCAGTTTGAGCATTCAATTTCAGTTTGAAGCTTTTTTCGATTTTTTTAAAAAAATATTCGAGTACCGGTACTTTACCGGTACTGAGGGCTTCAGTACCGTAGTACCGGTTCTCGCCAAAAAGGGTCGGTACTGCGAACCCTAATTGCTATTTTTGCTTTAGTTGAATTTCGTTGTGTTATAGGCAGGACAACGTCTGCCAGGTCAGCTAGTTAAAAATATTTTTTCTCGCTAAAACATTCGAGATGTTTTTTTCTGGGATGAACGTCGCGGAAACAGGCCTAGTTTGTGTGCATGCATACTTACGGATGTCTGTGACCTCAGTAGGGGAGACTGAGGAGACTTGATCCCATAATTGTAACTCAAAGGCGGATCAGAATACATTAATCGAATATACTATAAAGTTGCGTAGTTTTATCTAAACATAAATTTCATTAACACAGAAAAAAGAAATTGGACTTTTGTGTAACCGAATTTTTACCGATTTAAAAAAAAAGTCTCAGAAGAACTGAAGAAGATTTATTTTTCAAATTTTCAAACTTTTATAAAATTGATAAAATCACCCACTACATACTCTACTTTTGCATACAGAATTACAGGAGAATGTCAATTATATGAATACGTTATGATTGAGCTGATTCTTTTGTTCAACTATATTTTTACTAAAGTTTGCTGAAATAGATGCTATGGGTTCACTTGATCCCTTCAAATTCGTGGAGATTTGATCCCCTTCGCCATACTTCATACACACCACTAAAAATAACCAAATTCACACCAGAACAATTGGAGTCATTGTTGTCATAAAAAAATGTCAAAAATGAACGCTTCATCGTAAAGAAACATAACTGTAATTGTTTACTACAGTATACGTAGCAACCATTCATCCCACATTTGACGTTCCTCAACCATAATAAAGACAGCTTTCAAATAATTGCACGGATATTTGGGGAATTCGTAAAAAATCAGGTGAGAGATGCGTAATATGTAGTAACAAAAATAACAATATCTAATCATAACAATTTAATCAATACTACAATCCATTTATAAAATTGAATGGGGTAATGTACCCGTTTTTGCCCAATTAAGAAGGGTACCACATTATTACTACAATAATTTTATTATTTCAGCTTCTTTGATTTGTTATTAAGGTTCATTATTTTATTTCGATTATAGAGGTTTTAACGTTAAGGTCATTCGCCTCTTATTAAGAGCCAATATAATAACAAAATTGTCTTGAGAATGGTGAAAATCTTCTGTTTGAGCGCAGAAAAATCTCTAATCGAGTACCCCCATTATCGCAATACCATTTGAGTCAATGCGTTGAGCAAAGATGGCAGACGCTGCTCTAACCAAAGGCTTCAGATGGGTAGGATGATAGTAGAAACAGGGCAAAACTAGGCTTATTACCCTACATGCTCTTTTAAACACGTTTTCATAAAGGAATCAAGTGTCCCCAAATTAGGGATCGAGTCTCCACTAATCTAAGAATTTTCCATTTTTTTTGTTGTTTTCCAGAAATGCTCATAGCTCATGTTCAGTATAATATTTCCATGTAATTTTTTTATGATTATTAGTCATCCCTAGAAACAATATAAAACTACAAAAAATACATAGTTTTTTATCATTCCACGGAGTTGGACTGAAAAATAAAAAAGGGGATCAAGTCTCCTCAGTCTCCCCTATTGAAGCAGACGCCAAGTTCATCTTATCTGCTGTTCGAAGCAACAGTTATGCCCGTGTCGAAATGGAAAGATAATGATCAGTCAGGAATAATAATCAGCAATTCCTGACTGATCATTATCTTTCCATTTAGACATTAGCTGGATTCTATAATTCCCGCAATCAAATTTAGTGTGTCCACAAAAAACGCCGATTACTACAAATGTAAGCGCATTGTTCATTCATCGTCGTGTAGGCTTAATTTCAGGTGGCGCATGACAATAATATTCACACAAACAGGTGGTCTGAAAAACCCGATTCCGTAATTCCCGGGTCCGGTTGGATAGTTTCCGCAAGTGTTCGGATGATTTAAAATGCTTATTATTCATTGATCATCGAGTTGGTGTTAATTGGCATGACATTACAATAACATTTAGGTGCAAGTATTTGATATGAGTTGCGCTTTTCGAATATTTTTCCTCTAAAATGTTCTATGGAATTGGTCTCAGGATGTCCCAAAAATTCACGAATGCAGCTAGGAATAGAATCTAGAGAATGCTACAGTACTCTCATGCATTCTATACAAATAACTGTGAAGTTTGATATGGCGCTCGGTATTGTGTGGATGTCCTTTACAGTGCCTCCTGGAACCGTATCTAAAAGCAAAACAAAGCTTTGATAATATCATTCCGTTTTGGAGCTTAACCTTCTTTTTCAACAGACTTTGCAGCCGATTCATAGTGTACAGGACAATAACAAGGCTAGTGCGACGATGCTACTGATCACTACAAATCTTTCCTGGGTGAGTTCCGCAAATACGACGAACGGTTTATGAGACCAGCACCTTACCCTCTGAACCGCCAAAGCAGGGATCATTTCTAGTTTTCTCAAAACTAGTTAATATGTCTCCAAATTCATTTAGAAGGTTGACATTTATGATTTTTATTTATACTCAGGTTATGCTAAGACACATTTCGAGCTAGTAGTTGTATGACTATTGAATATGGCTCATGTGGCCCTCTGACAGACCACACGGGATTTTTTGGAAAGCCAGAATCGGTTATCTGACCTGACCAACAAGTATAGTAAACAATCTTGAATAATTTCCCGATCATTTGCAAGTAGTTTAGTTGAAATCGGTCGAAAATTTAAAAAACTAGAGCCAAATAAACACATAAACTTTAAAGTCATAAGCACTTCGAAGACGCAATTTTTCCCCCAGGCAGCCTAACACTGCCTTTCGGCGGGGTAAGTTCTTTAGTCCATAAGTTTAGTTTCAAGTTATTTCAATTCAATTCTCCCGCAAAGCATTACTGTAAAGTAACTTACCAATAATTTTTATTTTTTTGCAAAATCCAAAATGTGGGATAATTTTCCAATTGAACCGTACTACCACATGCAAGATAGTTTTTTCCTCGTTTCACTCAAATTTCTAACTTTTAACTCAAATATCATTTTATATCATGATTTTAACAACCAGATAACGTATTTGTATGATAAGTGGAAATGTTTTGAAGAGGTTTTAGTGGGGTTGACAACACAAAATCGTGTATTGTAGATCTTTCTTACAGTGATTCTACTGAACCACCAAGAGACGGGGTTAGACAGCAGAGGGTTAATATCAATTTACGGGGATAAAACAATTCTCATTTGAGACTAAGTTTGGTCGAATCGGTCAAGCCATCTCCGAGAAACTAATGTGACCGTTATTCTGAATTTGGATACTTCTGCTGGGGCTTCCGGAACCGATGATGGTCAGAATCGAAATAAAAAGGAATCTAGTAACAAATATAAGGGTCTCATTATTATGACAACTTAGACAGACCCCTTGGACAGGATCAGTCAGCTCTAGTTAATCCTCGATCCAGATCGTTATAAGTCGAGCAATTATCGTGCAAGGCACAATATGGCAGACTAGAGGGAACCAAACGCGACACGAAAGATAAAGCGATTTAGAAAAAAAAAAAAGCCCGAGGGATGGGTGTGTGTGTTACGTATATTGGATAGATATTGTGCCTTGCACAATAAGCGCTCAAATGCGATTATTTGAAAGGTTCCGAAAACCCATAAACCCGGTAACCGAATCAAGAAAATTATTTCATTAATAGGTGCCCTGTAATAGGTTTTCCTACGATGTCAAAACGATCGCGTAGGCAGAACCGACTAGCATGGAACAAATCGTAAACCAACAAAATCTACAACACCGCCTTATTGGTTTCAACCATTATAGTCGTATCAGATTGTCGCATGTCCTCCGGAGCTCCAACCGTGCTGTATCTAATCGTATGGACTGACCTCCTTGGTTGATGGAAGTGATGACCGCCTAACATCTAAATGAATCGTCCTTCTGAACATGCAAATCTGAGAAAACGGCTCCTTTCGGGGTCTGTCTTCACGAGATGGGCGATCGTACTTTTCCTGGTTAACAGGCCGTTGAGCAGACAATAACGAGGTGCCAATGTGCACTTTCTTTGCTTAGTCTGCTCGAAAAAAAGCTCGCCACATGAGTTAGCCATCGATTTCCAGTTGACTGTCCGGTTTAATAATTAGAAGCTATGGATTGGTAATGTGGCTTCTGCGGCATAACCTGCTCAGTCCTATGTTGCACATACGTTTTTCGCTATGCCAATAACCGGTTTACGGCCTTCGGAGGATGAGTGTCGATTTCCGCATCGTGTCACAGCTTTTCAGTTTGTTGAACTCCTGCCTGATGAATCAGCGCGAAGCTACTTTTTCGACTATGGTAAATCTGATGACTGGCTTCTTGGTGCTGCCGTGATGTCAGAGTGTCTGATTTTTCTATCAAGTAACTCTAATTTCTTTAGGTGTACTTATATAGTCTACTATAATGCGTCGGTAAACATTGATTCTCATAACAAACGTTACAACCTCAACCCAAAAAATTGCAAACGATTAGTACCTAACGAATTTGTTGTTGGAGTTTGAGTAGTTTTGGCTTGATAAACTTTTTGCCTCATATTCGCCTGCGACTGTTTGATTTTTCTTACCATTAATGTAACGACTTGTAATTACGCGCTCAGTCTAGCCATTTTCATAAACTTTAATATTTGTTGTAGACTTTCCTTTTGGAAATCTTTAGCAATATCTTTGATTGTACGGCATTGTTACCACTCGAAATGATTTCGGATGTGGTTGTATTTCGCACACCTCAGTAGTGCTCTGTTGTATCCTTCTCGTCGCATAGTCCGCAGTCTTCATATTGATTAATATTCATTTTCGCTAGCCAGAAAATGGAGTAGTCGTGGTCAGCTAATACTCTGTTCAGTATTCTTATTTCTGTGCTATCCAGTTGTATGTCACAGTACCAAGGATTTTTTGGGAATTCATTTACCGTAATGAAAAATTTTAAACCTTTACCCTCTTCCATCGCAATTCGTTTGTTCCATTCGTTCGTTTTTTGTTTCAGTTGGTTTCTTAATCGGTTCCTCATATCGTGTTCTAGAAGTTTGTTACATATCACTGCTGTGCTTGATATACCGCGTTTGGCTAGCTTATTCGCGTTTTCATTGTCTAAGATTTCAAAGTGAGCCGGTATCCATTGCAAGACTGTTCCAGTGTTTAGTAGTTTGTCGCCGATTTGTGCTGTCAATTCGTTTAGTTCGTCTTCTCGATTGTAAGACTTCAGAAAGCAGCATGCTGCTAGTGAGTCAGTTATGGCGTTTTCGATTGACCCCGAAACTGAGTCAGGTTCTAACCCCAACCGCTGTCAGTTCATACATTTTGACAGCAGTTGGGGTTAGAAACTAACTCAGTTCCGCTTCAAGCAAAAACGACATTAGTATCACTGTTGTAACTGTTCCATATTATCGATTTTTTTAACGCATAGCATTTGTCATATTTATTGATTGTTATTCCTTCAACTTGAGTATGGATTTCAATGTTCTGATTTTTTCTTGTAGTCGTGTTCTCATATACCTCGATTAGTTCTTCTGCGTTGTTCCGAAATGTTCTTTCTAGGAGCGTGTACATTTTATCCTCCAAGTGATTTTTTAGATTCAATTGAAAGAGTTGGTTGCTCACTAGGTCCTTTTTAATCAGATGTACTATTCGTTTCTTCGTGGTGTAATCCCTTTTTAGTTCTAGGGGTTCTTCGTTGCTTAGTGCAGCAATTGTATTTATAGCTCTTGTTTTGGAGCAGCCTGTCGCAATTCGTTGGCATTGTCTGTTGCATACTTCGAGCTGTTTTTGGTATGTTTGTGATGTTTGACCGTAAACTGATGACCCGTACAGGAGCAAATTACCGTAAAGGGCCTTGTGGAAAAGCACCATTACTTTGGGTGTTGCCCCTTTTTTATACTGCCAATAATTTTTACCATGTTTTGCCTTTCGCCAATTTTACTTTTTAAAGTTCGAATATGTGCTCCAAAGCCTAAATTTTTGTCAATATAGAGTCCGAGGTACTTAAAGCTTTGTACCATTACGATTAGTTGAATTTCTATTTTCAGTCCCAAATCTACGTCTGCCACGTTAAATATGATCGTTTGGGTTTTTGCATCGTTCAGTTTTAGTTGCAAGTTTGATCACGCCTCCGCGAATCGATCTATAACTGAATGGGCTTTTTCGATAGCTTTATCCTTCGTATTTGCTCGCACAATTGTCAGGAAGTCGTCCGCAAATTGAACTGTGATGGTGTCTTCTTCCATCTCTGCTATATTGTGCGCACTAGTTGTATAGAGATTAAATAGAATCGGGGAATGGATATCTCCCTGCGGCAGTCCTTGGGATGTATAGGCGGTTATATCTCCTTGTTCCGTATGTATTACAAGTTTTCTGTTGTATAAGAAACTATCGATCCATTTAATCACATCTTCTGGAAATTTGTTTTTTTTTAAGAATCGTTATCAATTTCCCTACGTCAACTGTATTAAAATTTCTGATACTGACCTTGTTGCGTCTTTTACCTTCCTTTATATAGTTTGTGGTGTACTCTAGACAGTCGTCTGTCGACTTTTTAGACTGGAATGCAAATGATAGTGTGGGTAGCAACCGGTGCTCTTTTATATGCGATTGTACTATTTTAACACTCCATAGTTGATTGTTTTAGTTAGTGTCGGTATCAGGGCAATCGGTCGGTATGCTTGGATATCCACAGTCACGAATCCTTTCGGGATGCACGCTTTGTACCGTTTGATGCTAAGGTTCTGCCACTTCGTTAATCTATTTGCTTCCTTCCAATTGATCAAATACGCAAGCACTTTAGATTTTTCCGGTTTTCTTTATGTCCAGCACCGCTGTGGAGAAGCCATTTTGTTTTAGCATTAGTCCAACCGCAATTTTGTTGATTCCGTTGTATTTGTGATTTTCTTCGAAAATCTTTTCTACAATTACTTTAAACGGTCCATCATCATTGTGTATGTAGCTGTAGTTCACAAATTCTTTATTCACTCTATTCTTCTGGATTTCCTGCGCCATCTTGTTTTCTGTCGACCTCTACGTAGTATATAATTGGTTTGGGTAATTAAATCTAAAATTGGTTAAAAATATCTACCGGTATATTACCATAGAACGAAAAAGGCTAAACTTTGCTGGAGGAATTGCTGCTTCAAGATATAGATGAGAGGGGAGACTGCATTTGTGTGCAATAGTCTTATTGAAATAGACAAAAGCACGATTGCGAGAAATGATGCCCGATGTTGGGATGAATGCAGAGCAAATAAGGTGAACACGATTCTCTAACTGAGGCTACATGAGTGGTATGATAGTTGAGAGAAAGAGAGAGAGGGAGGGTGAGCGCACAATCGGAAACATTTCTCATATGTGCATACGACGCAATCCTTCTATATATGGTCAACTTAATCAGGCCTTGCAGTGGTATTCTAGGTGGAGTGACGTCATTGACCGAAAAAATTAGAAAATTAGAAATTTTCTGACAATAACGTCATTTCAAGAATGTATTAGAGGATTTGCGTGTAATATACAACTCAAAAATGGAGAGTTCCTTTGGTGACGTGACGTAGAGAGAGAGAGAGAGAGAGAGAGAGAGAGAGAGAGAGAGGGAGAATTTCAATATACCTACGACTTATCGATATACGTCTTTCACTGAGCTTTGGGAATAGCTCATTCGAGTTGTAAAGTACGAATTTGTTACTATGTTTTAATTGCCGCAAGGTTCTACTGTATCGATTTTGTTTGCTATTTTCGGCAAATTTTAGACTAAGAGAAACGAAAGCAATGAAATTGAAAGACGGATAGGTATTCTAGAGCGAATCAGTTATAAACTTAGAACGGAAAACTAGAACTAGGCAGGCTCATATGGGCATGATCGAAAGGAAATGTGAAGAATTCTTTGCCTTCTGCAGAGTAGGAGTTGGGCGTTGTTGTCGGTTCCGACAGCATGAAGTAACAAGTTACTTTACCCTTGTTCGGACATGCCGTAGACTCAGGTGATTCGCATTTCTAATGCCAAAAGACCCTGACTCCTACGGTAGCAGACAAAAGGTTAAGTCGCCGGTGAGCTCTAAGCTTGCATATATGATCCTTCCACGCTTTTCTAAACTTTCTCCTTTCAACACCTTGCTCTCCCTTGAGTACTATGGCTCTAAATATTGAAAAATATACTTCACCTTCCAGTCCCTTGCTAATTAAATGCCGAAAAAACTGTTGACATATTTTCTAGAACTTTACTGAAGACAGGGAGTGAGCTTCTAGCTAAATTGTTTGGGGAAATAAATTTTCTATGTCACTTTTAGGGGATTAATCACTCAATTCATTATATCAAAAGATGCATCTACATCCAGAAACTTCTTCGAAAAAATCCATTCTCCAAAACCAATGGTTCAGAAGTTATTGAATTTTGATCATGAAAACGTCGTTTTGCAACACTGTGCACCGCATGTGTTGCAATAGACCTTTCTCGTCAAAAAATTTTATTTGATAGGATGCTTCCTTTTTTATCCCCAATTCGTTACTGCCTATTGCCCCGATGATTTGGTACCTCTTACTATTGAAAAAATCAAAAATAGTGCAAGCTGCTCATTTAACCCCATATTCTGAATACCTATCTTGCCTTGTTTCCCCATATTTTTACACCATTTGGATGAACTTCCTGTGGGGAATACTAAAAGGATGCCAGATCTGCATATATATTAGTAAATCTGCAGATTTTGCATTTTCACTGCAGATCTTTTGCAGATTACAAATATTTAGCAGAACAATGCCTATGCCAGCCAATTTATACACCAGCCTTCAACATTTTTGATCATTTAAATTATATACACACTACATTTCTACGTCGCATTTATTGAAGATTTTTATAGCATTCGGCAGACTTTTATATTTTTACTGCAGGCTATTGTTTAAATAGACCTGGCATCACTGATGCTGAAATGATTCATTCATATACCTGTCAATAATATAGAGCATTGTATGAAAATGTATAACCTCACTTTTCTGACGGTTCGGTGTGCTTGTTTACCTAAGACTTGTTTACACGGACTTTTAAAATTTACATTACTTGAATACTTTCGATGCTCTTTGAAAGAATATCAACTCAAGAGGGATTGGGATTGGAACAATGGTAACCTGGTTCATACATTGACCAATCGGCGCTGGATGTAAAACCCGGTGGCATATGCTGAATCGTAAGATCAAGCATTGGGCTATTAAACGATTGCTTTCTGGATGATGGATAAGGATTTGTACACATTTGTTTGTTTGCTCGTGGGTTAATTCCTAACAAGATGATCCGATTGATTATTCATTTTTAGGTGGTGAAGTTTACCTGAACTTTATAGGTAACGAATTCGGTCGATGATAAGTTGTTGAAATGATTTTGATCGTTCAATGCCCATATCGAAGAACGTTTCCATTGGCCAGAATGCCTACCAGCGTATGATAGCTGCAAACATGAGGACAACAAGGTTATCGCTTTCGAATGGAACAATTATTTATTATTCGTGTTCAAGTTCCATTACAGCAAAAGTTTCGTCGATTATCGCATTGTCGTTGATTTAGCCGGCAAATGCAAAATAGCGCTCGGCACTGACAATAAGGAGTAAGAAGGATTTGATTGGAGTGATAATAATAATGCAGAGCATTATACATTCTGGTAGAATATCAGAGAGGAGAAATTATATGTAAATTTATATTATATCCCGAGTAGCCATCATTTTGGCACCGCAATAAAGCTATTTGCTGTATTGTTCAAATTGGCACCAAATAACTAGACAGCGAATGATAAATTTCATAGTCAATTTATTTACTTTTTCGGAAGGATAAGTAATTAGTATGTCGTGAATATATGTGTCGCCGGTGCCGTGTGTTATGGTATTACCGAACGGAACCGTTGGTCAGAAGACCGTCCTTGTCGTACTGGTCATAGATGCGAGGTTTTTTCTCATCTGATAGCACTTGACATGCTTCGGAGATCTCTCTTAATGCTCTCTACTTAGCGCAGGATACGCGAAACCGTTGCTAGCCTTTGAAAAAAAAATCCTAGCTGCTGCTACTCTATCAGTCTCTCTCTCTCTCTCTCTCTCTCTCTCTCTCTCTCTCTCTCTCTCTCTCTCTCTCTCTCTCTCTCTCTCTCTCTCTCTCTCTCTCTCTCGACTGAGGACTACAATTTCGGTCGACTAAATTGTGCTATGAAAATTGTACTTCCTGGAATTTCACCTAACGAGATCAATTAATTGTGAGGAATTTCGCTGCGTTCCAATATTGCTTGCCTCTGTAGGTGATGATGTGTGTGGATTCCCTTCGGCAGCCAGCTCTTATGTTTTGGGTAATTTTGCTATCTTATTCTGCTGAATAAATCATCTTCCTAAAGCCTCTACGTTATACTACGGTCACTTTAAAAACGCTCTGCTATTTAATCTTGTAGCTCTCGGCAAGTCAGTAGGTTTGTTCCAGTACACGGAAGTCACTCCGGAATAAAGAGGAGCAAAAATATTTGCTCCTTTTTACTCCGGTTTGCTACCAGAAGAAGAAAAAAGAGAAGAAGAGAGTACAGGAACGATTTGCTCCGGTTCCAGTTTCTCCTGGTACTGGAACAGACCTAGTCCTGGCACTCTTCTCGACTATTCCTGGCACTATACCGCTGGCGTCACACTTATGACGGTGATCAAGCTTGGCGAGAGTGGCAGTGGTTACGTCGGAATTGTTCACTCGACAAGCAGTAAGTGCAAGGACTCTGCTACTTATGCCTGAGCCCCTCATTGAAACCTTCGTCCTACCGGAGTGTTAGCTTTGTCCGATACCGGAGCGTATTGCTGAACCGAAGCAGTCTGCTACTGGCGCTGCTTCCTTCGAATCGGAATCGCTGAATATTCCCGTTAGTCGAATGTGTCCAACGTGGCCGAAGGCAAACCGATTGCAGCAACACCACCAGCCGTAGCTGACCTTTTAGCCTTTAATCCAAAAGAAGTTTTGGTCGAATTCATTATAGTTCTATGTAAAATTTAATACTGTTTTATTTAGTTTGATTGCGCATATTGTTTACATGAGACACTCCCCTTAATTCGTTGAGTAAGTATTTCACTGCCTTTATAATCCTTTTGGAATCAGTTACAATAATCCATTATAATCATTTTATGATAAGTGTATTGCTAGTTAGGACTTTTATATCAGCCGGGCCCTTTTATAATTTGTTATAAAATCATTATCTAAATTCTTCATAATCCATTGTTACGTTATGTTTATGCACATGGCCAGATAGATAGTTTTTAACTAGGACGTGACGTGTGGATACGAAAAAACCTAATGTCAATTGCAGCCAGGGGGAGCTGTCAAATGCAGCCAAAGGGAACCGTCAAATGCAGTCAGGGGGAACTGTCAAATGCAGCCAGTCCATTTAAAATATGTGAGGAAGAAAGAGTGGCTATGCAAAACAAGAGATCAAATGAACAGAAAAAAAACATATCCAGGTTTTGTCCCAGGATTTTAATAGAGAACATGAAAATTCGATTTGTTTGCATTTGGCAGTGGGCCTTTTTCAAATGTTTGGCTAGAAATTCCTTACTTCTACAATGAGTCATGTACATGAAAAGTAAAAATGTTAAATTTAACGGAACAATGTATGATGCCGACATCAAATAAAAAATTACAGCTGAGCGACCTTGTTTGGAAAGTGTTAACATTTGGCAGCGAACCAAACCAAGTTTCTCATACTATGATCGAATCAACAAAAATTCCAAGACCATGTAAACAATCTCTCTGAACTGTCAAAAAAGTGAGGTTAAACATTATCATGCAATGTTCTCCACCGAGAGGTTCACTTTAGTTTGTTTACATAACCAATGAACTTTGTACCGCGACTCACCACTTCATTTGCCGCGTTGCCAGGAACTCAAGCAAAAATTTACAAAACAGTGTTGCCTAAACACACATTTTGAGTCCCACCATTCTTGCAAAGGTGGAAAAAATACTCAACATTCTTGCATTTTTCAAATTTAAAAAAATCATTAAAAAATCACGATAGCTCCAAATAGTCTCATTTCAACGGCAATATTCTTAAAAATGTGTAGTCTTTTGAATAAAAATAAGAAAAAAGGGGGTTAGGTCAGACGAGAAAGGTTTATTGAAACTTTGTGTGCCTATTATATTAGTTACTGCGCAACATCGACCCACCACAACTGTGCTTTGGTTGAAAAATTTCATTTAAGCGACCATTGTAACTAGAAAATATAAAGGAGCAGATGTACTGCTACCTCTAATTCGAATGATATCAAGAGATTTGTGTGTAGAAAAACTGAGCAATTATTTTAATTGTGCTCCAGGTGGTCAAACTAAGAACATTGTCTATCCTCGAGCAAAAATATTTGTTATTTTAGATGGGTGTAGCGAAGCGCACCGGGTTACAGCTAGTTGCTTCCTAAAAATAAACCGTTATGTGGCTTTTAAAGGAAATTTAACAAAGAAACAAAATCTCGAAAACTATGAAACGATCTGACGCTTGAGAAAAAAGCTATTAAGCTGAAACCGATTGAAGCTCTAACTATTGATAAAATATTCATTTTTTCTAGCACCACTGCTGATGGTTGTCCAATTATTTGAGTTTTTGTTTTGATCTTCTCCAAATGTGTCAAAATCAATTATCTGTACTGTTTGGCCACCTCACAAGAGTTTTGAGGGATAAATTGAGGCTTCTTTTGAACATAACTAGAGAAAGTTAAATTTTTTACATATAATTTGATCGTCAGCAGCAGTGATGCTGAGCAAAGTGAAATTTTCATCGATCTTCAGGGCATCGATCGGTTTTTTCTTAATAACTTTTTCCACAAGCATCAGATCGTTTCGCAGTCTTCTAGATTTTGTTTCCTTATCAAATACCCTATTAAAATTAGACATCTATTTATTTTTAGGAGGTAACGGGCAACTCTTGGACGAATTATTTTGCAAAAGATGATTTCCCCATATGAAATCTCGTGTAAACTTTAAACAGGGGGCGTAAAAATATAGTTTCACTGATTGAGCTTAAAATTTGCAGAGTGGTTCTGGGTGTGCGACCCAAAAAGTTACTCGGAGCAAAATTTTATTTTTTTCATGCAACCGTGTCCCACTCTAATAGATATTCTTTCTCCAGCGATATTACACTAACATGTAGTTTTCCTTACAAGACATTCCATGTGAAGATTTCTTCATAAATTGGAATAAAACTGCAAAACGACCGATTCTTCGTCTTTAAAATAAATAGCAGAATGAGCGTTTACCCAATGAAATCCTTGAACTGCATCTTGCACCACGATAGAATAATTCTCCGAGAAATCACAGGTAATGATGCCTATAGCATTCAAATTGATTTTGACGCGATTTAAGTAGTTTTCTTGTTGCTCGGCTATAAAGTTATGAGGCAATATATAGAAAAAAAATCTAAAAAAATATCAAATTCCTTTGTGTCCATTTCAACTAAGCCGAAGACCACATATTAAGAAGACTGATATCTCTTTCCTTCCCCCATACAAACAAAAAGTGATAGAGATGATAGCGCATCTATAGGGCTCTTGCTACACACACACAGTCCAAGCATCTGTTGGGCACACATTGCATGTTTACGTTCCATGCAGCAAGTTAAAAGTTCGAGTAAAATGATATTCTTCTCAACAATAAATCCACCCAGTTCCATAATAATAATCTGTGATTATATGGCAATAAACACAAAGGATTATTTGAAGATTTTTACATATAAACTCGCGTTTCGAACGTGTGTAGTTGATGGTTGCAAAAAGGACAATCGTGATGAGGAAGTATAGTTTCGCTTTTCGCTTGCGGATAATTGTCCAGAACTGCTCGGTTCAATCGTAGGGAAATGTACAATACTAAATGCACTGAAGTAGACTGACTTGGTATCAAACCAAATTTTCCAAACCCAAGCATGTAAACGTAAGAAACATTTGGTTTGCTCCTGTGGAATCTACTGACACTCACTTCAGATATCATATTTGTTCACCTATAAAAATAAAACTTATATTTTTTACAAATTACATTTTTCAATAACATAAAATTTCACCCTACTATTTATGATAAAAAAGCCAAATTCAACATGTTTAAAACTTGTATCAGGGGGTGGGAGTACAGGTAAAGGGTTTCAGTATGAAAAAAACACTTTTTCTGCGATTTTTTTTTAGAAATTAAACTGAAGCGAATCGAACAAAACTTTGAAAAATTATCTCGAAGACTCAACGTAGGGGTTAGGTATTTTTTACATAGAATGTATATGCAAGGATTGAAATAAATCGGTTCAGTAGTCTTTGAATAGCAGTTAACACTGCAAGTCGTGTTTTTTCAAAGACGTTCTACAAAAAACTTCACCTCCGACTCGCTTGTTGATCTTTTTGCCTAGGAAAATTACAGCATGTTAATGAAATGAAATATTATAATGTACAAGTTTTGATTAATTCGCTTCACTCAAATATCTAAAAAAATTGCAAAAAGTGATTTCTTTATACTGAAACCCTTACCAATCCCCCCTCCCCCCTTGAGTCGTACAGGCCTTAAAACCTTTCAAGTCTAGAAGTTTTTTTGTATGCATAAACTCTCGATGTACAAGATATTTCACAAATTTGAACCATTTTTTTCTGCAAAAATCTTTTGGAATGCTCGTTGTTTCCATGGGTATGAAGCATAGCTTTGGCAATGCTTTACTTATTTTGTCCGCGTATCCGGTTCAAACGATAGAAAACATTATGTTACGCAATGAATGTTTAATTGTGATTCCTATAATACATTACATTTTCTCATATTTGCTCTTAATATTGTGAATTAATTATTTAAAATAAATCAATCTATCCGCTCCATATACATTATATGCAACTGTCATTTTTGCCTGCCCAACGGCTCACCAATACATATGCGCTATGCAAGCGCCCTATTGGAGGAAGGTAGGATGCTTAATGTAAAAGTGTATATGTGTGTGGACAGAGTCGCCAGTCTTCTTGATATGCAGTCTTCGGTTCTATTCAAATTATTTCACACACACTAATTGGCGGTTTGTTTTCCTCCAGCTGTCATATATAAAGCTGTCAGCCAATTTAAACATTTGAAAATAGCCCCCTGTCAAGGACGACGTCTCTGTACAGCCAGCATCACTGCCATGAAAATCAAAACATTAACTTTGAATCGAATGATTAAAAGCTGTAATCAGTCACTAAATCTCGAGTACTTTTTCAAATGGACGTAAGTAACAATGAGAGATTCTCTTTGAGGTCTTTCTCTTCTGTTCATTACTCGGCCATTTCAACATTTACTACTCTACTCTTTGCATAATATTGTAGTAAAAACCGTCGGCTTTCGATATGTACTGGAAAATTAGTACAGAGTGTTGTAACACATTAAAATGTAAACAGAAGTATTTGTTGAACTAAACCAAATACATGCTTTCAAAAAACGCCCGTTTCAGTTTGAAACAGTCATTCGCCACGTTTTTGATTTAACTAAACGTTTTGTTGATTCAAACAGGCCTGATTGTTCTGCGTGTTCTAGGATAGGATTCGCCAGCTGGCTTCTTCTTATAGTTTACTAATCCCTGTTGAAAACGACATACCCCCACTCGACCAATGTTGCCAAAATATTGGTTTTGTTTCGGTCGTATGTTCTGATTAAAATATTCTATATTATGTACCTGGGAGGGAGAAACAGACACTACGCACGAAGTGTAAATAATAGCACTTGTCAAGAAGCAAGAAAACTTTCGACAGCCAAAATCAATCAAGGTGGGCGACGCATAAATGAGCAAATTTCTTTTTGCGTGTCATTGATGCAAGCGTGTTACCGGCACATGACTTCAATCGTGTGATGGAAAGGATCTTGGGACAGTATAAAATCAGTGAAAGTTTTTTTTCCCGGGTGCTTTACATTGATTTGAAGATAAAGTCAGACGACAGTTTGCTTCCAGTACTCAAGTGAAATGGGACAAATTTCGGAACGATGTGTCTAATCTTATACTTTTAAAATAGGATTTTTGTGCCGTTCTTCTCCTTCATTCTACCACGGCTTCCTAAAAAATTGCTTAAACTGAATATTAAAAACCGATACAACATTAAATTCAATCTGAAAAATAGAATTTAATTTTATAAAAATTTAACTAACAGAATCCTTGAATAAGGAAACTCACCGGTAGAGACATGTTTATCTGATTTGTGAAATGTTGACCAATGCATAGGTATTTGATAGGTAGATATATATATATATAGGTACGGCTGCAGCCTTGGAACGTAAATATCCATATAATCACTCAAAAAAAAGTAAACGTTATGCCTATTGATTTTACACATAGATTTTTGCAATTAACGGAGGCATATAGACACTATTTGCTGGCACATAAACCTAATGTGTGTATTCACAAGAAATATTAATCTTACATTCACATTTCATAACTATTAGGCACATAAAACCCCATTCTATAATAATATGCACATATAACTTATGTGTGTGCATACATAGTTTATACAGTTGACACATAGAAGGTATGTGTGCGCGTGATAACAATAGCATTTCTTCTTCATATGAATCTTAAGCGGTTTGAAGCAAATAGAATTAACGTTTGGATTTCTTTCAGTGATGAAATAAACGAAAAAACGTTTGATATAACATGTTTTCGTTTTTATATTTCCCCTTTATTTACTACTGAAAAATATTGCCATCCTAAATAAAGTACAGAAAACTGTTTCCACCTTTCTTTTTACATCATCAAACAATTTTAACCGTCGAACTGTCAAATTTAGCCAAGGTTATTTTGCAAATAACTTTCGAAGTGTAAGATTTTAACTAATAGATAGAAATGGAATTTTTTCATGATTCTGATCATCAGATTAAGCTGCATGAGCACCCGAACGTTAAAAATATTATGTCGATGTCAAACTTCACGTCGAAGTAACTTGCCAATTTTTTTCGAAACTTTGTTTATATTTATTAGCATGCATCTAAGCCGTTGATGATTTTCATTTTCGCTGTATACTCTCAAAAGAAACTTTAAACTGGAGAATTGGAAGCTGAAAGAAAAAATAGGAGACGCTATCAACGGCTTAGCTCTCGACGTAAATATTCGCTAAATGAGAAGAGCAAACTCATTCGCAGTATTAGGTTGAAGCTCAAAAGAAAAACTGCAATGAATAAAAGCGACAAACATCTTTTGGCATTAGTCAAAGTAAATCCTGTACTGCTTGAGTCTCTGAAAAATTCGGAAAGAAACAAATATGGTAGACGATACAGGGAAAGCAGACGATTCGCGTCAAGGCAAAAACTCGTATCAAGCGCAGGTTATCGCAAATTACGAGCGAGTGAGGTGATTTGTCTTCCTCACCCCAAAACAGTTAATAACTGGCAGCGCGACGTGCTGTTGAAACCTGGTTTCAATAAAGAAGTGATAAGAAGGATGGAACTATCAGGTAAAACTATGCCGAGGCAGGATAAAGTAATCGCGTTGTTGCTTGACGGAATGTCCATCAAACCGAAGTTGGATTATCATGCTGCAAGTGATGTATTTCATGGACTTCCAGATGATGGCGAGTACAAGGAGTGCGAGGAAAATTCTCCTTTTATGCTAGCTACTGAAGCCATTACATTAATGGTTAGAAGCATCTATGGAAATTACAAACAAGAGAGTTTTCCGTATAATCGGTGCCTGTAACTATTGCTACCTTATTTTAAATTGTTTTACCTATATTATTTTGCATTATATAGAGAACGAATATTTTCTCTTGGCGCAGGTGCCCTATTCGCAATGATACTATTACTCATTAATGTGCAATGCTTTTTTCCGAAGGAAGAGTAACTGATAAAATAGTGTTGCTCGCTTCTTATCTAGCAGGTTTTAATAGGCAAATGAATCATTAAATGGGGTAGTTCTTCGTTAGACCATATTAGGATGGTAATAGATTATTTATTTACTTAATTTACTTTTATTTTTCAAAAAATCGAAAAATTGCTTTGTCTGAAAGTACAACTCCTTGAGAATATTTTCCCAAATTTTTATCCGAGAAATAGATCGGAAGTTACAGCGCTTCCAAGCGCGATTCGTCTACCAAGAGCAGCGGTAACTTGAAATTTTAAACTCGATTATCTCGATTGCCGAAAAGCTACTCAACCGATTTTCTTCATTTTTTCCAATTGATCATAATTAATTTTTCTCGCACCTTAACGATTCCTTTTTTATGCATGAATTTTTGTTTTGCAGATGAGATTTTTTTAATACATTTTTATAGCTTAAAACAGCGATTATTGAAGAAAAACGTTCCTGAACGCGGGAAATTTTTTTATTTATTCAACCAATCGTTAAGGTACGAGGAATACTCATATACAAATTGAATTTTGTGATTTTTGGAATTTTAGTTGATCTATTGGTCTTCAATCGTGATCACCACAACCTCTTAATTAAAAAAGGGTTTCAGGGAAAAAGGAATAACTCCGCCAATTATTAATATATTTTTATGAACATATGCTTGTTTATTTCACTGAAAAATGTACTATAAAAATACTATAAGTTCGATGTGATGAAATGCCTTTGCGTAAATTCAACTTTCTTGACATTTTTACACAAAAAGCCTTCCGGAAGTCGCCTGCTCTAAAAATCTAGCGTAATCGTCTTAGCGCACCAGCGGCTGCTCGTTCAGTGGGCGATTTGCGCAGCTTCCGGAGGGTTTTTATCGTTACAGTGAAACCTGGAAAATCCAACCAGAATATTCACTTGAGTGTTTAGTTACTTAATCAATTGAGTGCATATATATTGGTTTTATTATCTTTGCTAAGCTTCTAAGAAACGCCACTATTCGACGCAATTTTAAATCGTTCTGCTTGTAGGTAATTGGCGTTTTCTTTGCCTACAACACGCTCGGGAGTTCGAAGCAAAAAGATATTATTACTCAAGCCGTACAAATATTGCGATTGTCTGGTTACTATCCGGAAGTTCTGATCATGGATCAACATACAACAAACGTTAAAACGGCCGAGCAGTTGGGAATATCAACTGATCAGCAATTCTTCTTAGTTGATTCAATTCCAGTTGTGTTGTTTTACGATAACCCACACTTGCTGAAATCAATGAGAAATAATTTATTCACAAAGAACATCCTTCTAAATGATAAGATAATATCATTCAAGTATATACGAGACCTATATTACAAGGACATCGAGAACGTTCCACGCGTTGCACCAGGTTTAACAAAAAAAGCAATAACTCTAAATACATTCGCCAAGATGCATGTAAGCACAGCTACCCGAACGATGAGCAGAACGACTGCGAAGGCATTAAGATTTTATGCTAGCCTAGACCAACTACCTCAGGAATCTATACACACAGCAGAGTTTCTAGAATTAATGGACTCATTGTTTGATGTTTTCAATTCACGTTTTAGATATGATGCTGTAAAGGCAAGTATATTTTATCTGTTAATATAAATATATTCAATGAATTTTTACTTGTTTACTATAGCCACTGCGTGCTGCTATCGGAAATAATACTAAGCATTGGGCATTTCTGGAGACTACTATCGATATTTTAGAACGAATAGTCTTTGTTCCAAGCACATCGTTTGATCCTGCGACAGTAAGTCACAGCATAAATGAAAACATTTAACCGAAAAAACAACAATTTTTGCTAAAAAAAAACAAATATTTCCATTTTAACACTTTCAGGCCGCTACAGAAGCTGATGAGTTACTGTATTCAATCCAAAGAAAACCCCCATGTCTTAAAGGATATCTACATAATATCAAAGCATTGCGCGTTTTATGGGAAACTCTTCATACTGACCACTCATTTTCATCTTTGAGTGTGAATAAAGTATGTCAAGATGCGTTAGAGAACGAATTTGCCAGAGTACGACGATCATGCGGCTGCAATGATACACCAACTGCACTTCAATTCTGCGCAGCAATAAAGTACAGTTGCGTGGAACGAATGCTAGATGCGGGTATCTCGAATTGTTTACCCCAAAACGTACCCAATCTGGTAAGCGATGATGTAGATGATGATCCAGACATGGAAATAGACCCACTGGAGATTACCACTAAGCACAATTTCGACCCATTAATTATAAAATGTACCAATACTCCTGATCTAAGTGAAATGAATGCCCTAGTGTACGTCATAGGATTTGCTTTGTCCAAAATAGAAGAAAAATGCAGAAAACAACTGATAATACCACAGGAAGATTGGGAAGTAATGGATAATAACTACACATTCTGCAAACTGAAACGATACACGAACGCGGAGAGATTTGTGTACCCTAATAGCATTGCATTGGATATTGGTACAAATTTACTGTTTGCAATGAAAGAAAAGTTTCACGCATTTTTCCGCGAATCCCGCCAAGGCGTTAAAACACGACTAAAGGACTATGTGGAATACGACAATTACAAAACAAAAATGTGCATGACTTGCTACAATAAATTTGTAAATTGCTTACTTAACACACTAATAAAAGGACAGGTAACAAAAATGCAAATAAAAAGCGACAAAAAACGGCGAGCTTCTGGAAGTAGTATTAGACGCAGTAAGGCAAGGAGATTAAATATTTTGTGCGATAAGCCAATTCAAAATCAGAACAAGATCGAAAATGTAATAGAACTGCCGACAAGCTCGAGACGTAAGGCAAGCAAAGATACAGGAATAGAACAATGCTCTAAAATAATGGAGCAACTGGCTGATCTACTTCCGGAACGAGAGGCAGTGCATGTCGTTAAAAAGTAATGTTTTGTGTGCAACAATCACAATATGCTAATTTGAACCTTGATACCATTCTAGGGACTTAAAACATATCTCAGTAATCGATATTTTAAAAAAATATCCAGATCATCACCAGGAACTGAAGGACGTGTACAATCGGTACAGAAATTTCAGTGAACGACAACGCGCCAAACTGGAAAAAACACACTTGTTCTGTGGTCAGATGTTATAGTGATCATGACGGATGAACAAATGTATGAAATGGCGCGTTTTCTCGAGCGCAATTTATGTTCTGACGAAGAACTGGGCATGGTAATAAAAAAGTATTACTTAATCCATAGTGAAGTAAGCTATTGATAATGTATCTTACAGTACACGGAGTTCATAGACTCGGTGCTCTTAGGGGAATGGGCCTTGAGAATATTCACCCAAGAACACGAGTTCCCAGATAGAGTTCAAGCATTAAACTATATAAAACGTCGAGAGCAGTTTGAAATCGAAAATTTTTGCAACACTCCATCTATAGCTTGATTTTATTTTGTATGATTGTAACACGGTGGGTATGGTGTAGTTTTATAGACACCTAAACAATGCTTCAGAAATCTAGCTAATTTTTAACTATATTCTCTGCTTTCTCCAGTTGTATCCAATTTGGAATGCAAGATTCTTGAAGCGCTGACACGGAAACTACCAACTTTGAGGATTGTAGAGGTTTTATGGATTCGAAAAATAGATTTAAAATAGAAATTTAAGCAAGGAACAAGACAATTTCAATGTGAATTGCATGCAATTAACAAAATTGCAAATGAAAATACGGTGAGTACTCTGAAAAGCATGTAACACTGCTCTAATGATGATCTCATACCAGACAGGCTTCCTAACAGCTGCAGAAAATTAATTTTACTTACTGCTTAAAAATTCAGAAAGTGACGGTTGACGAAACCGATCGTTGTGAATGCTAATGCAAATTCGTTTATTAGCAATATTGAAAATTTTCTTGTAAACTACCGGTAAGTGAGATTGACCATATGCGAACTAATTTTACAAACATTTTTATCTTATTTACCCAGAAGCAATTCGATTTGTCGGCTATGGCAGCCAGTGCGAGAGGTTTGTTCAAGGCAGATGTACAATCCCCTACTAAATACGGGAATCAAACCACCGGGACATACAGACGAACCGATTTATTATACTGCATTTGTTACAATATGACACCTGGTAGGTTGTGTCAGTAAAAAAGTGTTACATGCATTGTTTTATGGTTGTTCTTTTTCATTGTGTTAAGGCTAGTTTACAGTTCGGAAAACGTGTCACGGGATTTGGGTCCCTGTGTATTTTAAATGGAGCTCGGGATTTCAAATCCCGTGACGGGAAATGAGTCTACACAAAAATGACAGTTTTCCTGAAGTGTAAACCCAACCGCGGGAAACATCACGGGATTTTAAAACTCTCCACACAGAAATCCGGCCGGGAACAATTCAACACAAATTGTTTCCGACGGGGAAAATAGTATTTTTAGAAGGTTTGCGATTTACTGCAAGTTGGATACTGTTTGTATTTTTAAGAAGCAGCAGAGTTTTTGGTTTGACAGTTTGGAGAGATCTCGGCGGGAAATTTTCCCTGATCAAATCCCGACGCAAATCCCGTGCGAAATCCCGTGATCCATTTCCCAAACTGTAAACTAGCCTTAAAGGCTAGTTTACAGTTTGGGAAATGGATCACGGGATTTCGCACGGGATTTGCGTCGGGATTTGATCAGGGAAAATTTCCCGCCGAGATCTCTCCAAACTGTCAAACCAAAAACTCTGCTGCTTCTTAAAAATACAAACAGTATCCAACTTGCAGTAAATCGCAAACCTTCTAAAAATACTATTTTCCCCGTCGGAAACAATTTGTGTTGAATTGTTCCCGGCCGGATTTCTGTGTGGAGAGTTTTAAAATCCCGTGATGTTTCCCGCGGTTGGGTTTACACTTCAGGAAAACTGTCATTTTTGTGTAGACTCATTTCCCGTCACGGGATTTGAAATCCCGAGCTCCATTTAAAATACACAGGGACCCAAATCCCGTGACACGTTTTCCGAACTGTAAACTAGCCTTTAAGGCGATATATGTCCAGGGATGCCACATGTTTTTGTGAAATGTCTGTAGAAGAATAATTGAAATGTCTGTAAAAGTCTGTAGATGGTTGTTTAAACTTTATTTACACTGCGTTATTACTTTAAAAGTAGCTTGAAATTTGTAAACTATTGTGAAGGAATCACTCGTATTCGGATAAAATTATTCAAGTGCAATTTTGTTAAACACTATTACTCTTTTAAAAGTCTGTAGATTTCTGATTACATCTGTAGGAGACCATCAAAAGTCTGTAAAATACAGACATGTCTGTAAATCTGGCATCGCTGTATATGTCACAGTGAATCAAACGGAACACTGAATCGGAATCAACAGATTAAGCTACATCCATCGTCGTAAGAGACAAAACTATAGGCTAAACGAGTCTCGTGCAAGGTCAACGATATAGTAAACGGGCATTCTGATTGCTGCTCGACGAAACTGCAAGTCACACATACCGCATTCCACGAAATGAATCGGTACAGGATATCATTTCGACGATATTATTAAAGAAATAGTTAATTATCAATTAAAACCAAACATTCTATTCATCGAGTATATGCGAATAACCATTGCTTAAAATTGCTTACCAGTATTTCAAAAATATTGTTGCATTTTGCTAGAATTGAAATGATGATGACAAGACTGTAATCCATGCTTTCGGAATAAATTTTTGCAATGAGTTTTTTCATTAAAAAACCCCGGAGCAGTGGATTGCGCTGGTGTTGCATTTTCTAGCAGAAGAACAGGCCACAAGGTGTGTTTCATTCCCACTTCTGCTAGAAAGTGCAAAACCAGTGCAATCTACAGCCCCGGTGTTTTAAATTGAAAAACGACACAAAATGCGAGCCTAAATATACCACAGTGTCTTTTCGATATCTTGAATGAGTATGTTGTTCGGTGTTTTCTTCTCTTTGAATCGATCAACAATTTTGAACTTATTCTGCACACATGATACCATATGATAGGAGCATAGGCGCAATGGAAGAGAAGCAGTTGACACTCGAACTGTTGTGGACGCACTATGGGCACCCGAGGAAACTAAAGAGTAGCGACTCAATGCCGAGGCATCTTGGAAATCTGCAATAAATTTGGCCATATCTCCGAACACCCGGATTGTACACAAGCAAAACATTCTGGAAAACATTCAAATTGAATGTAAAGCTACGTGAAAATACTATCGAGTATGTGCGAAGATTTGATCCCGTCCGTAGGAAACAGTTCAGGCTAATTACTCCAGAGAATTTGTGTTATTTCGTTGTCCAGATAACATTGGCTATATATACAGTAAAAATAAAAGATAACATACATGGATATGGACTACTGGTTAAGCTGCATGGTTTACTAATATATTTATCAAATAAACGTGCTAACAAAAAAATTTCAATAATTTACAGCCGAAAAAGAATTATTCCTCATAATATTTATCCTTTTCAAAGCTTGTAAAGTTTTATGGTTTGTACAGCAGAATCATTTGTGTTCGCCAAACAAAAGCCGAATCTGGATACTAAGAGTCAGTAATATTGTTAAATTTAAACTGTAGTCGAAAGAACCGAGCCATGAGCTGCATATCACCAGGTTTTTCTGCTTGTCAATTATTTACATGTACTGTCTTGCATAAGGTTTTTCCATAATTTATCAACTGCTACAGTGCGTTCTTAAAATATTATAAAATCGTTGGAGCCGTTTGAGCGTAACATCCGGATACAAGCGCATCTCAGGTGTCTCTAAGATCCGTCCAGAAGATGTACAACGTAGTTAATGCATCAGCATAGTACCCGTGCCTTTGCTGCAAATACAGTACCAAAAATTTTATTCGTCAACTGGCCAAAGCGGTTTATGTACTTACGGCATCTGCTTTAGATTTATTTCGTTCAAAACACTACTGAACTTTCACGTATACGTTTCGCGATCGTCATTCTAAACTGGATGGGCTTGATTTAATATATACAGTACATTAATTGCTTTGTTTTGTTGCTGGACGATACCGCATCCGCGGCAAAGCATCATTATTGCCTGACCGGATATTCATAGAGGCAGTTCGGCAGATCGTAGCTCGATCGAATGCTGTTCCTTACTAGAAGTACATATCCGCTCATTTCAGAAATTAATTTTAGCTTACTTTACACATTTGCAGAAAACGAAAATTTGTAGAAGTAAAAACAGTCAAAAAACATTAATTTATAACGTTACAGCAGATAAAATGATTGAAATTCCGTCCAATATCAAATATTAATAATGTTCTTCAGCACCGGACGAAAACAATTTCAAATGTCAAAAATACAACAACAATTCAATCAGTGCAGCCAATTTCAGCACTATTTCATCAAAGTACACTGTCACTCTGACAGTGTACCTTTATTGGTGTACCTGGGTTATAAAATGTGTCCTTGAAAAATCATCAGAGCATTCCGTATTAACATATTTGTATTTGCTATAGATATGAAAATAGCTTTTATGACATGTTTTAAATAGAAAGATGATATAAATTATTTTAAACCAAAAAGTATTTTTGAATTACCAAAAAACGTGCACGTCACAGCATATTATTTGATTCCATATTCCCATTTCTTGGAGTAGAGAACATTTACAGCGTCGTCACATTTCCATAACTGGTTTTATAACAAGCATAAAATATATTTTTAACGTAGTTCATTGAGCTTAAAATGTAAATATTATTTGAAATTTTCATATAAAATTAGCGTTTATTTTACATTATTGCAAGATCGCAATATTGTCTTAAAACGATGCTCGAAACTTTTGAACGCATCTAAATTCTTATTCATCATTGAATACATAGAAATACAATTTATTTGATTGTGGCAGCACGGATTACCGAAAAATTTATCTGGCTAATTTCAAAATGGCATTAAAATCACAAAAAAACTTTAATAATATTTACTGCTACACCCAATCTAGACAAAAAATCAAAGAAATTCATCGTTCGGAAACATTTTCAAGCAAGCATATGATAACAATACTCTCATTTCCTCGATGAACACTTTTTTGTGGCTCGGAGTGACAGTTTCGTTCTGGCTGGCTATGACATTCACATTTATTGAGTCTGTTTCTCCCTCCCAGTTATGTACCAACTTCATGCTTCTGGAAAAATCAAAGATTTAGTATTTATATCCGCCTTTAAACGATCATAACGTTTTTTTTCATCTGAATACAGCAAAACAAAATAATATATATTCGTTGTTGTACATTACGAAAAATATCTTCATGCCTCTTCATTTTTCTAAGTTGCTTTCTGAGTCAAGCAACCTCTGTCACAAGAATAATCTTCTCTGTTCGGATTTATTTTAAATATTCTAAAACTACTTTTCTGCAATGTTTAATTTTTGTTTTGGAGCAATGTATAGGTTTGTTCCAGTACTACATGTGATCGTTTCGGAGAAAACAGCAGTAGAAAATACACGCTCCTATTTACACCGATGATCGATTCAGTTGAAAACTGTAAAATTCAACTGTATCTATAATACCAAAGGAAGAACAAGAAGCGACTTCCGGGATAACGTTGATTTCGAAAAGAGGCTGGCTGGCGGATTTCCGCTTTTTTCCGCACACAAAACAGAATCCACGATAACCGCGCTACCGGATCTCTCGGGAACTTCACTTCTGGATAATATGTTTGATTTCGTCTGCCAAATAATAGGTTTGTTCCAGTACACGGAAGTCACTCCGGAGTAAACAGGAGCAAAAAATCTTTGCTCCTTTTTACTCCGGTTTGCTACCTGAAGAAGAGAAAAGAGAAGAAGAGAGTACAGGAAGGATTTTCTCCGGAGTACTTCCAGTTTCTCCTGGTACTGGAGCAGACCTAATGCCTGTACTTTATAATTACAGACGGATGTTATAGAAAGAAAGCGGTATCTCGAGAAAACAAAAAAAATCAACACAGTTAACAATCGTTTGATATTACAATATGACAACACTTCCAAGCAGCCCTTTAGTACTTTTAGTTTCCAAGCCGAAGGTTTGCCTATGTCACTTTCGTCCAATCACGAGCTGGTTCAGAATTGGTTCAAAAACTGGGGACAGAGCTGGCGGATCCTATCCTAGGTTTCAACTAGAATAACTTTTGAGACTGGCTCGTATAAATCGTTGCAGGCGGTAAGGTCGAGCTTCGCTAAAGCGTACAGTAAATTATAGAAAATGTATTGTTGCATTTCGTATCAAAGATTTTACTTTTCTGATTGATATTATGCTTATTGCTGTATGTAATCATTGAACGCTCGTTTTCTAAAACGACATTATCTGTTATTTTCGCGGGGCGTCCGGAGAATCATTCAGTTTCAACGGAATGTTCTCTGATTACCTGGTCCGACGGAAATGCTTTTATTATTTTTGCTCATTGAAGAGTAACTCGTGAGGAACCTTTACTAAGCAGCACATGATTTCAGAGCCCTCTTTCTAAGTAGTGGAACGTGATCATGGGTGATGGATTTTTCCATTTGTCATAAATATTACTTGTAGTAATTAAACTGAAGAAGTAAACTTTTTTCCAGAATTCCAATCCAATGCAGTGAAAACTAATGTGAGTACTGAAGGTCACAAGAGCACTTAGCACATATTAGGTAATCCAATGGAAGATTTTGTCGTGATAATTCAATTTTGTAAGAAGCATATTTGTAATTTTTCGAACAAAAAAATAAAAATTCGATAAAATGACAGCTGCATCGGAAATAATCAAAAACAGCATATGGATTAAGGACCCAATTAACGTATACAATCGCGCCGTCGTCGGTCTTAAGAGCATTTGAGCATTTCATTAACAGTCCAACTATTTTTAAATTCATTTTAGAAAAATGCTTTAACTTGGCTTCTGAGTAACTGATTAATAATTGTTTCTCAGTACGCAGATCTGGAAGTGTGTAGCAGCGATGCCACTGGTACAAATTTATCTAGAAAGGTACAGATTTTTCGAGTATTTTTGGTACAGATTCTGTACGATACGGATAACATATTTTTGTAAAAAAGTACAGTTTGGTACAGATTTTTTTTAACATGACCTGTAAAATAATTCAACACTGCGATGCATACCAGTAAAACAGGTTGTAAATGTTGAGTTAGACCGCTTACAGAGTGGCGGCGAGAAACTGTGTAGGGGTTGGTACTGACAGTACGATGCGAGATACGAGAAACCTGCTTGCATCATATCAAATGGAACCTGTCAGAGTAACAGCAGTAGCCGGTGCAGATCCGCTCGGCTTTCACTCTGACATCATCCCTTTGGCTAGCAGCAAACAGGTTTCTCGCATTCTAATGCCAGCTCTAGCCCCAACTTAGCTTCTCGTCGCCACTCTGTAAGCACCCATAGGCTTCATTTGATTTGCTCAAGAGGGTGAATGTTTTGACGTTTCTTTGAAAAATGAGTGAAACCTACATAAGCTGGCTCGACTAGTTGCCAAATGTATGCTTACATACTTCAACATTAAAATTTTCGTTTTTCGATGGAAAAGGATAGGTTAATATATAAAGTAAAATATCCGTTTGCAACCCAAAAACGCAGTCAATGTTTGAAAGATGGGTTAATTATTGCATGACAATTTTTAGTTGGAAAAACATATTCTGACCACTTGTCGGATTATTGGGGATGAAGTTGCTAGATATTTTATACCAGTAACGTCGTATAATTTTGAACTAATGTGTTGATTAACAGTGTATTTTGCAGGGCTTCGACACCACGCGCCGCTAGTGATTTTAAAAAGAATTGTGAGAAGTTTTGATTTCGAGTGACCCTTCTCTTCTCTGTTATTAGGTTTTACACCTACCGACATAACCCAACAAAATGAGCCGGATGAACTTCGTTTGACAATTCTTGACAAATGCTACAGATGAGCACCCGTTGCACTCGAACTCACGCAACTGACAAAGTAAACAAACCACCGAGAATTGTCAAACATGAACTTCATTCATCATGAGTTCATTCGTGTCGTCATCTTGTAGAACCCAATAAGGCATGCTGTCAAAATTCACTTTGAGAAAAAATTCCGGACAAACCGTAACTCGCCGAGATGTTATTCTGGTTGCAGTTGAAAATCAATATATTGAACGCGCGAAATATTGAACTTTCGCTTTTGAATATTTGCAGAATGGGCAACTAATGTGCATCTTGTGTACACGCGAGAGAATCAACTTACCCACCATCAACACCAGTTGCGCACGCTGAAAATAGGAGAAAAATCGAAAGGCGCAAGTTTACTATTTCCATTTTTAACTGCCAGGTACTTTTTTTGGTCTGCAATAATAATTGTAAAAGTCCGGGGAAAACTAAAAATGTCAGAAAAGCTAGTGTAACCAACGCCTTCATATTCAAAAAATTGTAAATATCTGCAACCAAACTAAAAAATCTGCAAATATCTGCACCAAACTAAAAAATCTGCAAATATCTGCGTCATCGAAAAAATCTGCAGCTTAAATTAAAAGTCTGCGAATTTTAAGACTTGTCTGCAAATCTGGCATCTCTGCGTGTGCGTGAGATTGAAGTGACAGCCCGCAAGATTGAAATAAAAACGATATTATTTTGTTTTTCTTTTGCAGGGGTGCCAGGTGCACAGATTTTCAACGAGCTGCAAAGTTTTTCTAAACTGCACCAATTTCCACATTTCTCGACAAACATATGATTACGGCCTAAAAGCCAACTGTCAAAATCCACTTTGAATGGAAATTCCAGACAAACCGTTACACGCCAATCACAGATGTTGATAATAAACGAAAGAGAAAAGTTTTCTCTTTCATAAACTGTTGTGAACTGTGTTCGACTAGTAACGGTTTGTCTGGAATTTCCATTCAAAGTGGATTTTGACAGTTGGCTTTTAGGCCGTAATCATATGTTTGTCGAGATTTTACTGTTATAATGCACATTCTACCATGCAAGTTCAACAAAAAAAAAGGTTGCGATAAAGTGTTTTGAGACAAATTTAAATTTTGAGGTTCTTCGTTTTAATTCTCGACAAACATATGATTACGGCCTAAAAGCCAACTGTCAAAATCCACTTTGAATGGAAATTCCGGACAAACCGTTACGCGTCAATCAGAGATGTTTATAGTAACCGAAAGAAAAATATTTTTTCTTTCATAAACTGTTGTGAACTGTGTTCGGCTAGTAACGGTTTGTCCGGAATTTCCATTCAAAGTGGATTTTGACAGTTGGCTTTTAGGCCGTAATCATATGTTTGTCAAGAATTTAGCTCAGATTTCTATACATGCTGCGCACAGATTTCCAAAAATATTACCTGGCATCCTTGTCTTTTTGTCAAAAGCATGAAAACATGTCAGTTGTCAGGGTGCACAGATTTTCAATAAGCTGCACAGATTTCCATAGTTTTCTGTTTTAATGCACAGATTTCCATAGTTTTCTTGTCTTGGCATCCCTGGTTGTAAACAGTTTACTACTGCATTTGAAAGAGTGAGGAGTCGAATTTCTTATTGGCATACTGCTATACACGCACACTAATTCAGTAATAATAGTAGAGAAAGTCAGAGCGAGGCAACTGCACCGACTGTTGCGTTTGTCATCGCCCAACCAGCAGCAAATGAGATAGAACGGTCTTTGCTGGTTGAAGCACAGAAACTTGTCATTGTTTTTTGAAATATTTTCTTGTGTTCAGGGCGTTTAGGTAAACTGATAGTGCTTATTTTCAATAGAGAGTTTTGCGTCAACGATTCGAGTGTTGGGTTGAGTGATTGAAGCAATTTTGTGGAGTTTTGCAGAAAAAACAGTGGTGCTGTAAAAAAAGAAAAATCTGCCATCTGCATGGGTACGTGTCTCGTTCGACCTCCCCCGCACCGCAACACGCACTCTTGTGATCAATCATTGGTTTTGTTTGAAATTGAATGATCCCGATTTGCTTGCGACCTGGCCCATTCCAATGATTGTCCGTGACAGTGTTGCTGGCGAATTGATCTAACTTGATATTAAGTGGAATAAAATGGTTAAAACTAAAAAATAAAATTTATGTGGATAATGTAATATTCTACTGGTTGCAACGCTCCTATTTTGGCTAGAAATTTGCATTTATCTGAACGGAAAAGCATTGATCAGATGATGTGACTATTATTTTTTGAGCAATTTTTCGTTATACCTGCTATGTGTTTCAAAGTATGTATCACGTGTAACAAAATCTGGCAGCAGCTTAACCGTAGTGTATAGAAAAGAAAATAAGGGTCCAGTAAAGCAACAACGGAACTCGTAGAGGCAGAAAGAAGAAAGCCAGCAAAACAGCGCAGTTCAACATAAATATCATATACTAGTCCTACTGGTAGTGTGTGTCGCGGACAAGATAGTAGGTATTGGCAAATGTGCTCCAACTTTCGAAAAAAGAAACGGGAGGAATTGGAGGCTCAAAAAAAGTAGAATGCATGTAAATTTTTATAGAAAAAATATTTGTGGATGATATTTGAATATTAATTTATCAGACTAGAGAAATTGGAAAGGTGGACAGTGGAAGTTTAGTGCGCTAACAAGTCCCGTTGTGTGCAACGTTGACCGAAGCTATGTAGTTTATTATTGCGAAAGTGACGATCAAATTCTGATTGATTGTATAGGATATGATACGAAACGAAGGTAATTTGTAATGTCCAGTCAGCAGCTATTGTAGTTCGAAATGTCACGAACTGTATTATTTGTGTGCATTGGTCACAACAGTGTTGATTGTTTTCCCAAACATATGATTGTGTGAGTGTTTATCATGAAAATCCTGTTTTTTTCTTGCTAGCAAGGGAATCGACAAATAGAAAAGGTCATCCCAAATAATCCGCAAGTGTTTATTGCTTATTGCAAAGAGAAGAATCCCGTCTGATAAAGGTCGACAATGTTCAATTTTATGAAGAAAGGTGTTGGAGTGAGTGACGACCGTGATGAAAAAGAACGTCGCAAGCGCGAGAAGAAACTGCGGAAGGAAGGTAAAGGAACGGGTGTGTCTGGTAGCATGAGTACCGAGGAGCTTCTGCGGCTGGACGAGGTAATTAGACCATCCTAATTTATACTTACAATTTTGCCTTTATATTGTATACGGGAATTTTTACCATCCTATAGAATCCTTATCAAAAAATGTTTGTACAATGTCACTCAAAAATGATTAGAGTGGGAACCGAATCTCTTGAGCGTATTTGTAACGAGTAAAGAAAGGAGGAAGGTAGTGTAAAAACCTGTCTGGGAAAACTGGAAATCGATAAAATTTCATTCACCGCATCGAAGATTATCTTTTATACATGCATTTTACAAATGGTAAATAGTGCGGGTAGTGGCTCACTAAATTTATACATATTTCATGTGGTTTTTTATTGCACTGAAAAGTAGCAAATATTTTTCTTCCCGAATGATGAGGGTGTTTCTTTTTTGATAGAAACAACAAATAAGCACTAATTTTGTCTAATTCTTGTATTTCGTTATACGTTTCCCCGCATGCTATTGAATCGAAATACGAAAAAAATTTGACGAAAACCATGTGATAATTTGGAACAGCTAAATGCTCGAATGGCTCATCTCAGAAAACTCAAAAATGGGTTCATCGTTTTTTTTATGTTTCAATCTGCTAAAGGGTATCATATTAACTTGCAAGTAAAAGTTTAAAAATGTCAGCTTTTTTAAAAGTGTTGCTTTCCTGGTATCGAAAAAAAATAATATGAAATCTAGATCATGCTGAACCATCCGAATTTCAAGATAGAAACTCGCACTGTTCACAGGGCTATATAAACCTTGCTTTGCTAAGTTTCGCGAAACCACATTGGAAATTATAAATAAGGTTAAATAAAAAATATACGATCTATTGACATGAAACGTACCATATGGATTTTGTCAAAGCGTATCGGCATAGCTCCAGTTACAATCATAATGATTTTGTTATGCGAAACATATATCAAATCTCCGTTTTTTGAGATTTTCGGAGTTCATAGGACCAAAAAAGTGAGCATTTTCTGTATTCATATTTCTGGCATGAATTGTTTCGGACATCGCGCTGGTCGGGACATTCACGCGCTGAGTCTCATCTTGGCTCGCGCAATAGTTCATAATTTGGTTCAGTGCGAACCAATAAAAATTTACCATAGCTACCAAGATGTAAAAGAATAATTCGATTTTTGTTATTTATTAGAAACAATACACTAGATTTATTTCTTAAAACAGAAACCTCTAAATTGAACCTCAATCTAGCATTGCTAATTGATTAAAATTTAAAACTAAAGCAACTCAGCCAAAATAAAATTCATGTTGAAGTCTTGCACACTCAATATAGCCTATTTCCACGTGCGGCAAAGGTAAATAATTATTCTACAAAAGCTAAATCAAACACTAAACATACGTAACTTATACTACTTAAAACGACAAATTATTACTATGTAAACATAATGAATAGGGGAACAAGGGGCTATTCCGACTTACCTAAGCAAATCGCCTTTTAGGTGGATAGATATGAAAAAAAATTATCGTGCAAAGGTCCTAATTGTTAGTTTGAAGCCTCAGCTACATTTGGTGCCATAAAAGCTTATTTGCACCACACCATGGCAGCGCTAGGCGTAATTCGGACTAGAGGTGTGTGCCGCGCCACGCCGACGATTTTAGGTAAAAATAGCCAGCGCGCCGGCGCACACCTCCAATTCGAATCTCCCTACGGGGCATTTCAGACCTTTATTTTTTCATTTTTTCTCCATGGATTTATGTTTACCTATAAAACATTTTTTAGAAAGAAGCTTTTTTCCTTAAGCAGCAAAAAATAAATAAATTGTATTTACTAAAACTTAATCTGGTTAGTCACAGCTGTTGATTGGCGCATCATGTATTTTCTTTGCTGTGGTGTGTGCAAACGTCTGCGTAGCCGCAAGCCGCTGAATGGCGATGGAAGGAATAGGGGGTCTGAATAGCCCCGTACGCTCATTTCGCGCGTCTTGAAAATATCTGTGTCTTCACCCACATAAAAAATCCATAATCCCGTTGTTTTTTTCACTTTATTTGTTGCTTTAATAGGGGTAGGAAGGTTGGTAAGGGTTTCAAAGTGAAAAAATCACTTCTCGCGATTTTATTTTTGAAATTAGGGTAAAGCGAATTGATCAAAATTTTTGTATATTATAATGTATCATTTCAATAACATTCTATAATTTTTCTATGCAAAAATATCGACAGGCTCTCTGGAAAAAATACGATTTGCGGTGTTAACTGCCTACTTAAACGATTTATTTCAAACTTTGCATACGTAAAAAATGCCTAACCCCTACGTTGAGTTTTTGTGATAATTTTTCAAATAAGGGGGTTTTTACTGATAAAATTGCGGAATTTCTCCCTCCCCAAGATTTAGGGGTTTGACAGTATTGCAAACATTATCAAGCATATTGCGTGCATTAGTTCTACAGAACCTCTGACAGACAATTGCTTGAAGATGGTTATTACATTACGCCTCGATAGTGGTGCATGGAGGAGACCGAGAAGGCTTATGCGCCTTTTTTATGTTATATGTTTTTCATACTCTGCACCTGCGCATACCAACGAGATGGCGCCGGTGGTTGAGTGGTAAGCGTGACCGCCGCTCATTCCCGTTAGCCTGGGTTCAATTCCAGCCGAGGTCGTTGAGATTTTTCTGAAGTGGAAAAATCTGTGGTCACGTCTTCCTTCGGAAGGGAAGTAAAGCCGTTGGTCCCCGGTCCATGAAATTGGTGGATCGATATCTAGTCCAGGTAGTGGAATCACCTCTCTGGTGTCGGTAAAGAAGAAGTATATCCAACTTCTATACTCTACTATCAAAAATATCCTCCTTCCGTGATACTTGTGGAGTGTGCAGTAGTATATAGGGCCTCTAGCAAAAGCAAGTATCGGACTAACAATTCCTTCCGCGATCTACGTTCGGGCCTGGCCGGCGCACTTTAGGATTGCCAGGAGTTGCACATTGAAAGATGCTTCGCTAATCCCAAGCATAATTCTAGAGAAATTTTTCAATAGGACGTAAGGAACAATGAGAGATTCTCTTTGAGGTCTTTCTGTTCTGTTCATTACTCGACCATTTCAACATTTACTACTCTACTCTTTGCATAATATTGTAGTAAAACCGTCGGCTTTCGATATGTACTTGAAAATTAGTACAAATTGTTGTAATGACGTCGTAATAAACGAAAGAGAAAGTAAACAAAGAGAGGCTCTCAATGTTACTTACGTCCTATTGAAAATTTTCTCTAGAATTATCTACTGATTCCCTGTGCAACTTCAGCTAGTCCCGATCGATAACGGAGTAGCAGCCAGGGGTGGTCGCACAAGCTCAAGCTCTGCATACCAACGCTAAATCACTGGTCTATGCGCGGTGGCGTGGCCGACTGGCGAATCGACGTGGATTGACTTTTGCTGTGTGCCGTGTTTGCAAATATTGTTCTATTGGTGGTATTCGTGGATGGGGCACACAGAGGGAGTCATTGTGTGTCCATTTATCGGTCGACTTCGTCATCGTGCATATACTAATTAAATTAATTTCGTACTAGTGTACAACTGTTATGTGCTAGTCGTATGTCTATCTATGTATGTATTCATCTGAGTATTTGTGACATTTGGGCCTGGGAATGGATGCAGAACTGATCTATATGATAGAATAGTAGCTAATACTTCTGGTGATCAATCTGAGCATTTGGTTCTATTCATCCGGGAAAGTCGGGTTGGATAAATTAGGGTACAATGAACTTACCGACGCACGTAAGTCATCCATTCCCGGCCAGCATAGCATGATGAAAGTGTAACAGCATGCAATTGTCGGTAATGATAAATATACAACATTTGCTGTTTCTTTTGTACATCTATTAGTTTGCTTTTCCATTATTTATGTATACCAAAATAGTGTTGTTCAATTTATACACTTCTAGTCAAGCTCTTTGCATCTTTTTGCCTTTCTCAATAGAAAGGTATTGCAATTGCTCTGAAAACCGACTTTTTAACGGAGGCCCGGAGGGCCGTGTGACATATACCATTCGATTCAGTTCGTCGAGTTCGGCAAATGTCTGTGTGTGTGTATGTATGTGTGTGTATGTATGTGTGTGTGTATGTGCGTCTGTGTGTGTGTACGCGAACACAATCTCACTCACTTTTCTCAGAGATGGATGAACCGATTTTTACAAACTTAGTCCCAAATGAAAGGTGCAACGTTCCCATAGGCTGCTATTGAATTTCTAATGGATCCGACTTCCGGTTCCGGAATTACAGGGTGATGAGTACGATCACGCAGAAAACGTCGATTTTAAGAAATTCTGCAATGAATGTATAATGGTGAAAATTTTTCCAAAATGTGACCACAACTGCTTCGATTTGTAGTACTAGGTCATTAACAGCCATTCAAAGTCTCTTTGGTCACATTGGCCACCATCATCGGTTCCGGAAGCCCCGGCGGAAGTATCCAAATTCAGAGTAACAGTCACATCGGTTTCTCGGAGATGGCTAGACCGATTCGACTAAACTTGACCTCAAATGAAAGGTATTGCGTCCCCGTAAGTGGCTATTAAATTTTATCCCCAACCGACTTCCGGTTTCGGAGTTACGGGTTGTGGCGTGCGATCACATAGCAAATTGTGATTCAAACCGATACCCCGATGGAAGCAAAAAAGGTAAAAATTTCGCTAAAATGTCTCTCAAATAACTTAACTTTGCAGTTCTAGGTCACCGACGGCCAAACAAACTTTCGTTGACTACATTGACCACCATAGACGGTTCCAGAAGTGCCCGGGAAAAGCGGCCATCTTTCATAACTAGCAAACTCATATCAGTTTCTCGAAAATGGTTGGGCCGATTTTCACAAACTTAGTCCCAAATGATAGCTATATTATCCCCACAGATGTCTGTAAAATTTCGCACGGATCACTTGTATGGTTCCGGAAATATAGACTGAACGGTCCGGTCACACATGAAATTCCCGTATAAGCCGGAACTCAAAATTTTTTTTCAAAGGGGGGACCCCATGAAATTTCAGAAATCGAATTCGTATTTTTGATGCCAAACATCTTTAAAATGCATGAAACGTCGAGATTTAATGTTATCTCGAAAAAATTTTTTTTATAAAAATCGACTTTTTGGGACTTTGCCGATTTCGCACCTTTTTGCCTTTCTCAATAGAAAGGTATTGCAATTGCTCTGAAAACCGACTTTTTAACGGAGGCCCGGAGGGCCGAGTGACATATACCATTCGATTCAGTTCGTCGAGTTCGGCAAATGTCTGTGTGTGTGTATGTACACTGCTGGCCAATAAAATAGGTGTGTGGTAGATTATTTTGTTTTTCTCTCAATTACGCATACCAAGCTGCAGCAGTCTCAATCACACCTACCGCACACAGAAGCCTTGGGATCTGTCAAGTTACTAGTGGGTTGTTGGCACAGATTATATTTGCAATCTTTGTCAAGATGCAAAACAAGACTACCGCAGGCTTTTTCGTGTGGTCAATATAATAGGTGTGTGAAATATATTAACGTGTTATTACTTTGCATAACAACGTATAAATAATATAATTCCATTATACGTTTTATTTGGTGAAGTTTGAATTCTGCGTGTTAATAAATATATTCAAATGTTGAATAAGTCGAAGATTTGTTATGGAATGGGTCGAGCATCTCACTGTACTCAAGTGGAACGAGTTTTGCTAAGAAATTTTGTTCAAGAAGATAAGACGTATAAATAAATCGCGAATACACTGCGGCGTTCCGAAAACTTCGTTACAAAGGCTTTAAAACCTTTGAAAAAAGGAAACACGCAAAAAACCCAAGAAAACATCTACAGCAGCTGACCATCGTATTGCAATTTTAGCGAAATCTGATCCATTCGCGTCATCCAAAACTAATTCAGCACAAATTGGAAAAGTGGCAGGTCCGAGAACAGTTCGCTGTAGGCCGAAAAATTCCAATCTTCCAGAAAGAATTGCTAAGAAGGTTCCACTATTTCGAAGCCAAAGCCTTTGAAGAAAAATGCAATTTGCTTTTCAACAGCGTTAATGGGCCTGGTTCAGAAGGAATCATAAAATGGCGACATATCCTTCAGAGGGACGAATCAAAGGTAAACCTGTTTTCCTCCGATGCACAACGAAACGTTAAACGTCCAAAGTGCAAACAGTTTGATCTGCGACACACGCAAAATATGGTAAAGCACGGAGGCGAGAACAATGAGGTTTGGAGTTTGCTTCTCGTGGAATTGCGCAGGTCCTATTCTTCGCAACGCCACTATAATGGCAAGATTCGAATGCAAGGCTAAAGGATGGACATCCTAAAGGATGTCATGCAGCCCTATGCCAAAGATAACGTGCCTTTACATGACAGTTTCAGCAAGATATTGACCAAAAACACAAATCGAAGTATGTAAAGGAATGATTTCAGGATAGTAAAGTGTCTATAATTTCGGACCATGCCAATCTCCAGTCATCAATCCCGTAGTAAATTTACGGAATGTACTTAAAAAGAAGTTATTCTATCGAAATTTCACAAATAGGGATCGTTTGTAGGAAGTAGCTTAAAAGGGATGCTACCCTATACCAACGGAAACTTATCAGCGTTTGAATGACACAATGCCAAGACAAATGGATAAAATTTGGTTGAATAAGGGAGTTTACACAGGTTACTGGTTGTTAAAAATGTTGAAGTCTAAAAATCATTGGATTTGAAAAATTTTATTGCAATGGATTACAATACACCTATTTCATTGACCAGGTACTTTTTTGGATTTCATGGAAAAGAAAGAGTTACGATAAAGCATAACATTTAGTTTACAAATAAAAGTGTTCTTTTTCATTATCATGACTGTGCCTAACTATAAAATATTTGAATACAAAAATATTTTTAGAGAAAACTCAAAATTTCATGTATTTTTATCTTACACCTATTTTATTGACCAGCAGTGTATGTGTGTGTGTATGTATGTGTGTGTGTATGTGCGTCTGTGTGTGTGTACGCGAACACAATCTCACTCACTTTTCTCAGAGATGGATGAACCGATTTTTACAAACTTAGTCCCAAATGAAAGGTGCAACGTTCCCATAGGCTGCTATTGAATTTCTAATGGATCCGACTTCCGGTTCCGGAATTACAGGGTGATGAGTACGATCACGCAGAAAACGTCGATTTTAAGAAATTCTGCAATGAATGTATAATGGTGAAAATTTTTCCAAAATGTGACCACAACTGCTTCGATTTGTAGTACTAGGTCATTAACAGCCATTCAAAGTCTCTTTGGTCACATTGGCCACCATCATCGGTTCCGGAAGCCCCGGCGGAAGTATCCAAATTCAGAGTAACAGTCACATCGGTTTCTCGGAGATGGCTAGACCGATTCGACTAAACTTGACCTCAAATGAAAGGTATTGCGTTCCCGTAAATGGCTATTAAATTTTATCCCAGACCGACTTCCGGTTCCGGAGTTACGGGTTGTGGCGTGCGATCACATAGCAAATTGTGATTCAAACCGATACCCCGATGGAAGCAAAAAAGGTAAAAATTTCGCTAAAATGTCTCTCAAATAACTTAACTTTGCAGTTCTAGGTCACCGACGGCCAAACAAACTTTCGTTGACTACATTGACCACCATAGACGGTTCCGGAAGTGCCCGGGAAAAGCGGCCATCTTTCATAACTAGCAAACTCATATCAGTTTCTCGGAAATGGTTGGGCCGATTTTCACAAACTTAGTCCCAAATGATAGCTATATTATCCCCACAGATGTCTGTAACATTTCGCACGGACCGCTTGTATGGTTCCGGAAATATAGACTGAACGGTCCGGTCACACATGAAATTCCCATATAAGCCGGAACTCAAAATTTTTTTCAAAGGGGGGACCCCATGAAATTTCAGAAATCGAATTCGTATTTTTGATGCCAAACATCTTTAAAATGCATGAAACGTCGAGATTTAATGTTATCTCGAAAAATTTTTTTTTATAAAAATCGACTTTTTGGGACTTTGCCGATTTTGCACCTTTTTGCCTTTCTCAATAGAAAGGTACACTAAGGTTTTTTTTTACACGGGGGATACGTACCGTGTAAAAAAAACCGTGCAAAAAAAAACCGCGTTAATTGCGAAATCCGTGTAAAAAAAAACCGCGTTAATTGCGAAATCCGTGTAAAAAAACCGCGTTAATTGCGAAATCCGTGTAAAAAAAACCGTGTTAATTCAGAAAACCGTGCAAAAAAAAAACCGCGTTAATTCCGAAAATCGTGCAAAAAAAAACCGCGTTACATTCAATGCAAAAGACTTAGACGATTTTAGGAAAAGGGATGATTTCGGAGTTTTATCAAAAATGTTCTAAGTCCTTTTGAAGGCAAAAGACTTAGACGATTTTTGAACAGATTTTTTTGCACGGATTATGCAAGTAGCACGGTTTTTGCTTTTTGCAATTCCTTAGGTTTTTGGAAAAATGGAAACGTCGGATCTTGAGGTTTCCTTTTGTCCCGCACTTTAACAATATGGTTGTTTTCGGTACAGTGTTAACGATTAGGGACCAAATATCGATGCCTGAGGCCATTTGGAATACCAAGATGACGACTTCCGGTCTAACAGAATTTTCAATAACCCAATCAGTATGCATATTTTCCGAGCGGGCCTAATGAGCGCATGATAGAGATCAATGTCTGAGGCCATTTTGAAATACAACATTGAGACTATCGGCTTAGTGATATTCTGTATAAGTCACAACATGGAGTGTTATTAAGGGGGCGTCTGGTGTAAAGTGCTCAAACCGAAAGTTATTGTGTTTTACGATTTTGAAGGCAAGGAAACAATGCATCTTTTATGTAATGTTAAGCTTTAAATTTGTACGTTTATTCTGTACGAAAAAATTTTTTGCACGGCCTTATTCTGCGCGGCGTGTGACGTGAGACGACGAAACTCACCTCACTTTACGTGACTTTTCTCACCCGATTCTGAGAGTCGACTCGGGTGAGGTGAGATTCCTCATTGCGGTTAAATGGGAGTCTCACGTCACCCGAAGTGACTCTTCAGAATTGGGTGCAGTCACGTAGAGTGAGGTGAGATTAGTCGTATCACGTCTGACGCCGCGCAGAATAGGGTCGGCAGCCACGCAGAGCCACACATACGAGCGTTCCAAGAGTAGACGTCCAACCATTTCCACGTCGAGGAGCGCCGCGGTTAACACGATGACTCTTGATAAAATTGTTTGACACAGCAAATTAAGTAAAATTTGTAAAGCTTAGACTTGTAGTTACTCGATGAACCCAAAAAAAAGTTCGAGTTTAGGAAAATGGCTTCATGTAAACCGAAAAATCTCATATTTTTCTGTAAAATTCGTGCACTTTTCTTCAAAATAATAGAGAGAACAATTTTTTCATTCTGTTTTCTGTTGTTCACCGACAGGCTACACATATTGTGCATTTTCATAAAAAAATCAAGTCAATTCTTTGATTAGTTTTTGAGTTATTGTGTTCACCAATTTGAAAAACGCGGTTTCGAAAAAACGCTATTAAAGGATACTCCATAGCAATTTGCATCACGGAAAAAATGACGTGGAAAACAATCCATTTGGTATTTTCTCTTAAAAATTTGGGTGGAAGTAGTTTAAAGTGTATGTTCACACTGTAGTTTTATCGTTGTCAGTCTTAAGAAAATTGTTGCCGATAGATTGAAATCTGCGTGTGTCACAGCAAATACGCGCGAGGAATGCATGGCTGTTTAAAACAAAAGAAGTTCAGCGTGGTCACCGAGATTGCGGGAGACTATTCTAGAGGCTCAATACTAACAATTAAGCGGATAAAAAAGAAGTCGATTTTTTTGCCCACTACATCAGACGCCCCCTTAAGATGAATGAGATGTACACTAAAGCAGAGATGATGCTTATAGAGATGCGCGAAGACTGAAGCCAAAAGTTCCAATCGAACCCAAAACAACGGTTCCAAACTAGCAATGTGAACAAATATGGCGGATTTAGGAAGTAATGCGTGGGGAGTATCGAGATTGAAATGAAAAGAAATGCATGTCTGCATCCTGCATCCTCGATACATTTTTTCTAGTGCAACGAAAAACATGTAGACAGGCTCAGTAACGTAAATCATGGCGTTTCCAAGTTACATGATTGAGTATTGTGGGAAATATTTCAAAAAAGGAATTCGCCAAGCATTCATTAAAACTACAAGTCACTCGCTGTTTACACAATATTCCTGGTTGCCAAAACTAGCAGACAAATAATTTGTAAAACCGTGCAGCCAAATTTACTGTTTTTCTCGCCGCGTGTCTTTATATTTAAAACATCGTCTTGGCACTAAAATAGAAGTCACCATCTTAGATGAAAACATGAAATGATGAAATTTTACTAAACCGAAGTAGCCATCTTGATTTTCGAAATGGTCTCAGACATTGATATTTGGCACCTACTCATCAATCCCGTTCCAAAAATACTCATATTGATTGGGCTTTGGAGAATTCCACAGAACTGGAAGTCGCCATCTTGAATTTCAATATGGCACCAGACACCGATATCTAGCGTCTATTCGTCAATTCCATTCCAAAAATATCCATATTGATTCGATTTTAGAGAATTCCAATGAACCTGAAGTCGCCATCTTGGTTTTCCAAATGGCCTCTGACACTGATCTCTATCATGCGCTCTATTAGGCCCGCTCTGAAAATATGCATGCTGATTGGGTTATAGAGAATTCCACTAAACCGGAAGTCGCCTTCTTGGTTTTTAAAATGGCCTTAAACATCGATATCTGACGTCCACTCATCAATCCCGTTCCAAAAATATCCATATTGATGGGGTTTCAGAGAATTCCACTGAACCGGAAGTCGCCATCTTGGTTTTCAAAATGGCCTTAAACATCGATATCTGACGTCCACTCATCAATCGCGTTCCAAAAATATCTATATTGATGGGGTTTCAGAGAATTCCACTGAACCGGAAGTCGCCATCTTGGTTTTCAAAATGGCCTTAAACATCGATATCTGACGTCCACTCATCAATCGCGTTCCAAAAATATCTATATTGATGGGGTTTCAGAGAATTCCACTGAACCGGAAGTCGCCATCTTGGTTTTCAAAATGGCCTTAAACATCGATATCTGACGTCCACTCATCAATCCCGTTCCAAAAATACCCATATTTATGGGGTTTCAGAGAATTCCACAGAACCGGAAGTCGCCATCTTGGTTTTCAAAATGGCCTTAAACATCGATATCTGACGTCCACTCATCAATCCCGTTCCAAAAATATCTATATTGATGGGGTTTCAGAGAATTCCACTGAACCGGAAGTCGCCATCTTGGTTTTCAAAATGGCCTTAAACATCGATATCTGAAGGCCACTCATCAATCCCGTTCCAAAAATACCCATATTAATGGGGTTTCAGAGACTTCCACTGGACCGGAAGTCGCCATCTTGGTTTCCAAAATGGCTTTAAACATCGATATCTGACGTCCACTCATCAATCCCGTTCCAAAAATATCCATATTTATGGGGTTTCAGAGAATTCCACTGAACCGGAAGTCGCCATCTTGGTTTTCAAAATGGCCTTAAACATCGATATCTGACGTCCACTCATCAATCCCGTTCCAAAAATACCCATATTTATGTGGTTTCAGAGAATTCCACTGAACCGGAAGTCGCCATCTTGGTTTTCAAAATGGCCTTAAACATCGATATCTGACGTCCACTCATCAATCCCGTTCCAAAAATATCCATATTGATGGGGTTTCAGAGAATTCCACTGAACCGGAAGTCGCCATTTTGGTTTTCAAAATGGCCTTAAACATCGATATCTGACGGCCACTCATCAATCCCGTTCCAAAAATACCCATATTAATGGGGTTTCAGAGACTTCCACTGGACCGGAAGTCGCCATCTTGATTTTCAAAATGGCCTTAAACATCGATATCTGACGGCCACTCATCAATCCCGTTCCAAAAATACCCATATTTATGGGGTTTCAGAGAATTCCACTGAACCGGAAGTCGCCATCTTGGTTTTCAAAATGGCCTTAAACATCGATATCTGACGTGCACTCATCAATCCCGTTCCAAAAATACCCATATTTATGGGGTTTCAGAGAATTCCACTGAACCGGAAGTCGCCATCTTGGTTTTCAAAATGGCCTTAAACATCGATATCTGAAGGCCACTCATCAGTCCCGTTCCAAAAATAGCCATATTGATGGGGTTTCACAGAATTCCACTGAACCGGAAGTCGCCATCTTGGTTTTCTAAATGGTCTCAGACATGAACATTTGGCATCTACTCGTTAATGCTGTTCCAAAAGCAATCACTTCCACTTTTCCAAAAATCTTCGAAATTCTTTGCATTCAAAATGGAAAAGCAGACACCGTGTAAATTTCAAAATCCGTGCAAAAAAAAACTTGGTCAAAAACCGTCTAAGTTTTTTGCCTTCTTAAGGATTTTTGCTAAAACCGTATTAATTGCGAAATCCGCGCAAAAAAACAATTGATCAAAAATCGTTTAAGTTTTTTGCCTCCAAAAGGACTTAGACCATTTTTGCGAAACCCGTGCAAAAAAATGGTTGAGAAATCGTCTAAGTCTTTTGCCTTTAAAAGGACTTAGAATATTTTTGCGAAAAACCGTGTTAATTGCGAAAACCGTGCAAAAAAAAACCGTGCTAATTGCGAAAACCGTGTAAAAAAAGCCGTGTAAAAAAAACCGCGCAAAAAAAACCGTGTAAAAAAAAACCTTAGTGTATTGCAATTGCTCTGAAAACCGACTTTTTAACGGAGGCCCGGAGGGCCGAGTGACATATACCATTCGATTCAGTTCGTCGAGTTCGGCAAATGTCTGTGTGTGTATGTATGTGTGTGTGTATGTATGTGTGTGTGTATGTGCGTCTGTGTGTGTGTACGCGAACACAATCTCACTCACTTTTCTCAGAGATGGATGAACCGATTTTTACAAACTTAGTCCCAAATGAAAGGTGCAACGTTCCCATAGGCTGCTATTGAATTTCTAATGGATCCGACTTCCGGTTCCGGAATTACAGGGTGATGAGTACGATCACGCAGAAAACGTCGATTTTAAGAAATTCTGCAATGAATGTATAATGGTGAAAATTTTTCCAAAATGTGACCACAACTGCTTCGATTTGTAGTACTAGGTCATTAACAGCCATTCAAAGTCTCTTTGGTCACATTGGCCACCATCATCGGTTCCGGAAGCCCCGGCGGAAGTATCCAAATTCAGAGTAACAGTCACATCGGTTTCTCGGAGATGGCTAGACCGATTCGACTAAACTTGACCTCAAATGAAAGGTATTGCGTCCCCGTAAATGGCTATTAAATTTTATCTCCAACCGACTTCCGGTTCCGGAGTTACGGGTTGTGGCGTGCGATCACATAGCAAATTGTGATTCAAACCGATACCCCGATGGAAGCAAAAAAGGTAAAAATTTCGCTAAAATGTCTCTCAAATAACTTAACTTTGCAGTTCTAGGTCACCGACGGCCAAACAAACTTTCGTTGACTACATTGACCACCATAGACGGTTCCGGAAGTGCCCGGGAAAAGCGGCCATCTTTCATAACTAGCAAACTCATATCAGTTTCTCGGAAATGGTTGGGCCGATTTTCACAAACTTAGTCCCAAATGATAGCTATATTATCCCCACAGATGTCTGTAACATTTCGCACGGACCGCTTGTATGGTTCCGGAAATATAGACTGAACGGTCCGGTCACACATGAAATTCCCGTATAAGCCGGAACTCAAAATTTTTTTTCAAGGGGGGACCCCATGAAATTTCAGAAATCGAATTCGTATTTTTGATGCCAAACATCTTTAAAATGCATGAAACGTCGAGATTTAATGTTATCTCGAAAAAAAATTTTTTATAAAAATCGACTTTTTGGGACTTTGCCGATTTCGCACCTTTTTTCAGTTCAATATTACCGTGGCTGTTTTTTCTTTTTTAAAATTTTAGAACTCGAATAATGATTTATTTTCCTGTATATAGTTGTCATGTGATGTATGATAATAAAATGTAATATATGCATTTAAAAGTTTTTAATGAGTATAAACAACGCACACATTCTCGTGATTCATGATTGAGAAAGGCACAATTGCACCGCTAGGTGGATTAAAATAGGTTTTTTTCTTTATTAGGCATGTTATGATTCCTTTTATTAGTATATCTCTACTATACGCTATCTATACTCAAATAGGTACAAACGCTCGTGGCCTTCGCGATAACACAAACCTGGCCACAAACGCGACTATGCATTTGCGATAATCCACACATAATCGCGATTTCGCCTACATGAAAAAACCCCGGTAGTTAAGTAAACGTAGCATCTCTAAACTTCCAAAAGCGGTCTCAAACATTAACCGATCATGAAATGGTTACGTCCGGAAGCCTTGCCTCGGTCCTAGCAGTCTGGATTAATGTCTTCAGATGAACCAATAAAAAAGTGATGCTCATATTCACTTAACAACACGTTCCATGGAGACTAGAACTGGAACTCCAGTGATAAGGGAAACGGACTCTTTTCTACCATCTGCACCATGCACTAAAAATTAAGCATCAGATTCACGGTCCGCGCGCGATCAAACAAGAATACACGCTACATCATTATAAAATCAAAATTATACACGTGAAGTCACCTACACGTGACAAACACGTTAATATACAAATGCTTGAGCCCTTCGCGACCATCCCCGGCATTCTACACCCGCGATCTCGTAAACATGATAACATCCCGGTGATAAAGTGAATGTCTCAGCTACTATAAATTTTCAAACGCGGTATCAAGCGTGAACCTAAAAACTCTCGCGGTCGCACGATCGGTCACTTCCGGATGTTTATATCCTTGATATCAGCAGATTAGGTCCATGCCTTCAATTGGATCAATTAAAAAAAAGAAAACTCTCATATACACTGGACACCACGTTACATGGCGACATGATTGAGGACTCTAGTGATATGGGGTAACTTACTCCCTGTCAAAATGTGAATTGTATACCAAAAACTAACTATCAGAATGAAGGTCCGCGTGACCATCCAAGAGCGCACGCGTATATAGGAAATGCCACGATTACAAAATCCAGTCTTGTACACGCGAAGTCACATGAGCGCGAGCACACGTGACAAACACGTTAACATACGAACGCTTAAGCCCTTCGCGATTAACAACGCACGCCTACGTTCGCGATCGCGCCAACTTAATAACACCCCGGTAATAACGAGAACGTTTTAGCACTCACGAAGTTTCAAACGCTGTCTCAAACACGAACCTACAAACGTCCGTTTTCGCGCGCTCATGAATCGGTCACCATTACCATTACCATTGTCCTAATAACTTAGGTCCATACATTCAGTAGGACCAATCAAAAAATAATGCTCGTATCCACTAGACAACACGTTCCATGGCGACATCACCAGGCACTCTAGTGATATGGAAGATCTCACACTCTTTTAGCATCTTAGCAGTACACCAAAAAATAAGGTACTAGATTCACGGTCCGTGCGCGATTATCCAAGAACACACGCGAATTTGCGAAAGACACACGGTTATAAAATATGTTACTTTTGGACGACACCAGATGGGTGTAGCTTAACGACCTCGATCCCTGGTCAAAGCCACGGGGACCTAGTGAGGGTGGGCTCTACAACAGCCTCTTTTAGGGTGGCTAGCTCGGCCGTGAGTAGCGTGCTCGCTCTCAGGGTCGGCTTTTACAGGGATGAACCGATCAAGAGATCAATAATCGCGGACGAATTTCAATTGGACAGATTTTTATTAATTAAGCTAACTTACAATGTGTGTGTTGTGTGTGGTTTGCCGGCCGGAGGGTGACGGGATGCTGATGCTGCTGCTGCTTCGGCTGGCGATTTGACGGACGATGCTGATGCTGCCGACGTGTTTGTAGGTGACGTCGATGCAGTCACGGTTTCTGCTCTCGAGGTTGGCTGTCCGAATGCGGATGCCGATACTGCCGACGCTTCGGCGGACGATACTGGCGATGATGATCAGCAAACTGCTGCCCCTGCGGGGTGTTTTGCTGATCTCAAACGATGCACCGGCGAGGTGCTTGCGAATGGTGACGATTTCTCCGATCGTTCTTGCCGCGTGCGGTGACCTTCGGCTAGCACACTGTGTACTATTGTGCAAACGCTCCAACGATACCTCTGCGAACAGGCGGGTGGAATCGTAGCGTCTCTGTCCGTGGGTATTGGGAAACCTCATCCACGGTCATTTAACCGCTTGCACGTGGTTACAGCGGTATACTGCGGCTTTGTTGTAGCTAAAAACTGCGGGTCCTGATTCAGGGTACCTATAGGCACAAACTATTCTCTTCTCGGGATCACTATTGAACACTTAAACTTTATCGTGTGGTTTACTTGACGTCTCAAATGTGAAAGAACTTTTACTTTCCCTCGAGCCAGTAGCTTAATATCTTTTCTCTTTTCCTCTCTTTTGATTTCCCTTTTTTATCCTCGCGACAATAATCCCTTTTGGTAGCAGCATCAGAGTAGTGTGCAGTGTGTGATGTGTATAACAAATTTTGTTCTGGTAATCTAATTTTAATCTGTCTTGGAGTGTATTTATATTATTTATTCCTGATTTTTAATCCTATGCTATGCTCTTTTTAACGTGTTTGTCTATTCAATATATTTATATACATTTTTTTTTATTTATTTGCTTAAATTCTAAGTACAGAAATAACAAGATTAATAAATAACGGTCAATTTAAATACGGTTACCATGAGAGTTGTGCCGCAACGGTAACAAATAGAATTCATATACGCGAAGTTACATACACGTTAGCACACGCGAAATACAAAGGCACACGCGATCGAACACGTTAAAGTACAAATGTTAGAGTACGCGATGATACACGCGATGATCGCGAGTCCCTACGCTCGCACATACCTGAACCGTAGGGGAATTATGGTTAAAACCGACACCTTAAGCTTAACACTTTTTCTAAGTTGCCACAAAACCAATAAAATTATAATTTTTAAGCAGAATTCTTCATCAGAAAATTCTTAACAAGACTTAATTTTTTCAGCGCTTCAAAAAATTAATTTCATTAAAAAATATTGGTTGTAAAACTTGGAAAACAAAGTGACTTTTTGTAAGCACTGCGGGTAAAACCGACACCCCATAGGGGTAAGATCGACACCCCCTTTAATTTATTTTCTCTCCACTTTATTAAAATCTTTATCTTTATTAAACATGAGATATATGCGTGATTAATAAAGTGTGAGTATGTATGATGCAAATATGTGCTTTTTATTGCTTCATCATGTAGTGAGGGGAAGAAAGTTCGAAAGCGTAGTACTATAAATAAGAGTATTTTATGCTATAGGATTATTTATAGATATGAGTATTTCCAAATAATCCTTGCGCACATCATTGTAACCTCCAGTGTCATTTTATTTCATAAGAGAAGATTTTCAGGTGTTCTACGTTCTGCTAATTGGATTCATTCACTTATAAGTGACACACACACTTCTTAGTAAAACTATCTTTTTCAGATTTGATTTTTCGGACTCTGATCATCAACGATCTATTGGAGTATACATAAGATCATTGTCTCATTGTGATAAAATTCGTCTATGACAAACCAAGAGAACACTATAAATTCGGTTTGATGACCTTTTTGCAGAAATAGCAAAAGCTTCGTTAGAATCAGATAAGCAAAAATTCCAATTTTTGATTTTTAAAGAGACTTACAAGAAATAAACACAATAAAAGTATTTCTGTGTATTTCTGCTAATACTATAGTGTTCTAATAGGCTAATTGAAGTGTCACAAAGATCCCCAGTATTTTGAAATGAATCGCAACTATACACAACCATCTTAACAGGGTGTCGGTTTTACCCTAACCATAGGGTGTCGGTTTTACCCCAACAACGCACATTTTTTTATAAAAGCTTTTAAAAATATTGAATTTTTCAAACTCGTCTTCAATGCACCTAGTTGATCATAGGACAGGCCAATAATAATAGGTACTGAAAAATGGGGTGATTTGAAAAGCTTTCGTTCGGTTAAAACCTTAAAATCTACCAACGAAATTTTACATCCAGACGAGTATGAACGCTGCTGTAGAATGTTTTGTTAATTTTTATGACATTCGGCGCACTAACGTAAATCCAATTTTTCTTCAAATGCTCTAAATAAACGTACCAATAATATTGTATCATTATGAAATGAATAAAAATTTGATTTCTAGGAAAAGTTGTGGGGTGTCGGTTTTACCCACAGTGTCGGTTTTTCCCACAATTCCCCTACAATGAATATCACATTCCGAATCACGGCCCGCTACAATTGGCCTAAAGCCAAAGTGTTTTAGTGGGCGACATTACCTGTCTCGTCTGCAAATTGTAGTATGTGATTCTGACGGGGAGCGCTTCCTAGCTCTACAGCTCCAATAGGAAAAATCTCGAAAAAAAGAAAAAAAATCATACTTTTTTTTAATTCGTTAATTTGACACGGCTTATAGCGGTAGATTAACGGAGCCGTGGATCTTTTATACGTTTACAATACATGTAAAAATAAAAAAACAAACAAGAATTAATTAATTGGATCTCGTGCGCGCAACTTTTTATTGCGAGCAGAGACCTTCTTTCGCGAGGTCTGTTGGCAAACAGCGTCAGGGGGGTCATTTAATTCTATCTTGTTTTTCACGTCCTGGTCGAAGCTAGCTTGGTGTTCAGATGTTCTCTCTTGCTTCTTGCACTTATTGTTGATCAGTGTAAATCCGTCGTCAATGTTACTGCATTCGTTGCCGATGTTGCTTACAGTTGCTTTTGGGGTGCTGGATGATTCTTTTGCGGTTGTCAGTATGGTTTGAACAGCTGCCACAAATTTGGCCACCGTTTGTGGTTTAGGCATTTGTGTTGAAAACTCTGTTTTAGGTTGGTTTGCCGTAGATGAGTTGGCAATCGGTTGAGATGCATTTTCCTCTGCATCTTCCGCGCAAGGTTGTCCATGATGAGCTGTCTGATTACAATACTTGCACGTAGGAGTTTGCCCCTCATGGGTGCATAGCATAGTTTACATAATTGTAGTTCCGTGAGTTTGAGTTTTATTGCCAAGTAGGAGGGTATAGGCCTTTCAACCCGCATCCTCACTACAAAAACGCCGTTAGGAGTACCCGGGAAGAAGTTTCTCCAAGTATCAGGTGTAACGGATTCTACTTCTCCGTATTGCGACATGCATTTTGCAATTGGCTCAGGAGGGGTACGAGGTGATAGGTCATATAACCTTACATCTATATAATCATTCTCAATATATACGGTAATCTTAATTCCAATGTTGTCACTTTCAACCACGTGTTTTAAGTTGTTCTTCAAAATGCTCGGCTTGTGCTAACGTGTTGAATGACAATAACACTACATTGCGAAGATGATGATACTGAAGGTACAAGACTTCCGCAAGCCTAAGTTGCATTTTTACCTTCAGAAGGTATTTCACTTCACTCGGTCGTTTTAAACAAAATTTAAAGTCAAAGACAGCAGCGTTGGGTCGGAGTAGAGCTTTTTCGTCAACTTTACTCATGATGACAAGAATAATCCGATATTTCCTTTGTTCTCGAGACAATGCACACTAGATCGAGAGGCCTGTTGTTCACTTGGCTCGATTGTACGTCTGATTGCGGCAGAAGTAGAAAGTAGACTGAAAAAATCATACTTCTTGCAGCAATTGAAAAGCGATATGAGAGCTTCTAGGACGAAGGCATGACGGGTGATGCAAATTCGAGAAGACTATCCAACACAAACGAATGCTTTTAAGGGAAAAAAAGTTTTTTGACTGGAATTGTGATTGTGTGAACAGCACTACCCTAGTAACAATTGAGGTTTTATGATAGTTATATAGCTACGCATAAAATTTAAATTGCACTTGTAGCGTGCTATAAAACTTCAATTGTTACTTGGGTAAGGTATATTAATAGAAAGAAGACTTTTTTTTAATTCCATTAAGTGGTATGTATTTATTGAACTGTGCAGATAAACATTTCATCAACGTCTTGCTATTACAGAGCCTTGGCAGTACAATCCTGTGGAGGAATTTTCGCCTTCTGCTTCAACAGACTTCGCAGCCGATTCTTAATTTATAGAACATTACATGGCTAATGCAATGATCCCACTGAGACTCCTTCCCGATAGGGGCTCGAATATTTGACGACTGGCTTATGAGACCAGTGCTACATCCTCTGAACCGCCGCACCAGGGCAGGGTCTGCTAAAATTACAAAATTTCACTCAATGCGCCATATCATCATTTTCCATCCAATGTTAGTGATATCTGTGTTAATGGCTCAAAATTAACGTTAACCTATTATCTGTCATCTTAGATTCTAAAAGGTCGCAAAAAAAATTGTTTTGTTGTAGCAAAATCAATGAAAAATGAGTAACTTTTAAAATTGGTCAAAAATTCGCTTTTTTAACTTGTAACTTTTTGGAAAGGGAATCTCGGCACCTTTCAACCTGCATACTGATTAAATTAATTGGATGATTTTCACTCGAAATAACTAAAAACGTACTCAAAAACAAGTTTCTCGAGAAAATCTCAAAATCACTTCTTTGAACAAGAAATGAATACACCAAATTCTTTTTTTGCACGGGGGATGCGTTCCGTGCAAAAAAAACCGTGTAAAAAAAATCCGTGTTATTTCGAGAAACCGTGTAAAAAAAATCCGTGCTATTTCGAGAAACCGTGCAAAAAAAAATCCGTGCTATTTCGAGAAACCGTGTAAAAAAAAATCTGTGTTATTTTGAGAAACCGTGCAAAAAAAATCCGTGTTATTTCGAGAAACCGTGCAAAAAAATCCGTGCTATTTTGAGAAACCGTGCAAAAAAAATCCGTGTTATTTTGAGAAACCGTGTAAAAAAAATCTTAATTTACAAATTTTATTAACAACTATTTGGTTATCGTATTTAACAATGAATACTGTTGGACATTTTAAATGCACAAGTTTTTTAATTTTTCGAGGAGGTTTTTTTTAGAAAAATGTAAGTTTTTTTATTCGTTAAAAGAAGTTATTGTCCGTTGAAAAGCAATAGTTAAAATGGTAAAATGTTTCAACTATTTAGAGTTTGTTAACTTTTTGTAGATTACACTGTACTACAGCGATTTTAAATTTTTTAAATGAACTAGTATAGCAAATGCGATACAAAGTAATGTACACACGAAATTTTGAAGCAAAAAAAAATTTCGGGACCTTTGCCACAACAACGTTGTCATTTTCAGCCGATTTTCGGTTTTGTAACATTTTTTGAACGAAGAAAACTAGACCTTTCGAACAGTATGCGGTCATATACAGTTTGGTAAGAAACATTGTTCGATTCTGGGATAACAATATAAAAATTGTCATTTTTGCGATTTTTTCATGTAAATGGTTATCTTCTCATTAAAAGAAATTTCATGAAAAGTAAAAAAAAATATTTTGATACAAAGACTCTCTTGCGCAATTGAAATGTCAGAAATTGTCAATTTTCTACACCCTATTGATTGGCTTTTACTTAATTAAATACTCTTTCCTGATAAGAGGCAGCATTTGCCATTTTGCAATGTTGACAGACCCCTTCTTTGCAATTAATATTTCCAAAACTGCACTTTGATGAAAAATTCTTTCCTGAAAAGCTGAAAATTCGCTATTTTACACTTAGCGAATCTAGTTTTTTTAACGACTGCAACCTGTGCCTGGGTGGATATCGGTCCGTCCCGCGAGGCAAACTTTGCAAAATCGTACGAAATGGCGACTATCTGCCAATTAAACACCGATCTTTAGGAGGACGATAAAGTTTTGTGCATGTGTGTCTCAAAAAGTGTGATGTCCTCTAATTTGTCTAATTCTGAAAAAATTTCTTCTGTCAGTGCGTTTGAGTCATCTATATCTATACTAAACCAATTTAGAATTAGAACCGCCTTATATCTTGTTCCTATTCTTTTCTTTCGTCTCCTAGGTCTGAAGCGGATCAATCGACTATTAATAAATATGATAAAAGATGCCAGCAGTATTGGCCCTTATTCGCAAATACTTTATTCACTACAGCTGTGCTATATTTCTTCTCGATCTTATAACAGAATTTGAAAATCGCTGTTCTAAATAGACGATATTGGTAGTTGTTATGTTGTACCAATAAGCTAGAGTAGTGACAATATTTTTAAGTTCCATAGATACAATCTACCTTAATTGGATACTTCAGAGTTATTCGCATCTGCTCTCGGAGACCACCAATCCTCCAAATGACTCAATTTGCTCGAACCGAATGCACATTTTGCCTGCGTTAAGCCAAACCGAGCTAAGCGCCATAATTTTTTTCGTGTATTTTTCGTACCAAAATTAATTTTTCGATAACTTACCATTTACATAGAAAGTTAAAGAACACTGGCTTGCTTTCGTTTGCTATTTGGGTTCCCAAAACATAACAGATATTAGAGTTCCTGGTGCTATATTGGATGCTGGAGCGATTTTAGATAAAGTACCTCAAAATGGCGCTTGGTCCTCTTTGGCTTAACACAGGCCATTTATACCACTGAGCATTCAACTCGAACATATCACACCGAAGAAGCGGTTTGTTATTTCCAAGAACCAAAGCTCGAGTGAAACAATCAACATTCTCGTAGGTGCTAGTCCTGCACATCTTCTTGGAACCAGCTAACATATCCAAGCTCGACAGCTAGCAGAAGTCACATATATCTCCACCCAAGCGAAGTGATCAATTCACTTGTAAGTAGGACCACTCATCCACAAACTAGTCATGAACACATCCGTACCAACGAGAATGGATCATACCAGACGAAGGCCACAGGTCCAGCACCAACTTGTCCCATCTCAGTAAAAAAATAGACTTGTGCCTCTACCTAACTCTTTGAAAGCTCTATTCAATCAGAGACCACTAATTTGTTGGTAAAAGGAAACATCAGTCGTTATCTACTCAGACCAAACAATACGTATTGCGTATCTCTGCATATTAAAATCTCCGCTATCAGTTTCTAGCTTATCAAACTGAACAAACAAAATTAATATACTTTGTGCAGTGGCACTACCCGGGGGAACTTGGCCATATACCAATTGCTCCATTGCCAATGCGATGTGATATATGAACCGGAATATTATTTGATGATATCTAAAAAGCATACAATCCTATAAAAACCATTGCCCAACATTATTGATTTTCAACTACCATAACTTGAATTTTGAATAACAACTCATTTCCTAAAATTGAAAAACATGCGATTTTTACACATTGGCAGATCATCCTCATTTGCATTGCAAATATCCAATGCCATTTATTTTCAGCTGCCGTTACTAAATGCCTATTAATTTTTTTTTGCCCGGTTTCTCGAAATAGCACGGATTTGTTTTGCACGGTTTCTCGAAATAACACGGAATTTTTTTGCACGGTTTCTCAAAATAACACGGTTTTTTTTGCACGGTTTCTCAAAATAACACGGATTTTTTTTGCACGGATTCTCGAAATAACACGGATTTTTTTTACACGGTTTCTCGAAATAGCACGGATTTTTTTTGCACGGTTTTTTTTTCACGGGATGATCAAATCATTAAACTTGTATATCGAAATAGATATTTTATACATAAAAATCGTATTATTTTGCAAAACCGTGCAAAAAAAGTCGTGCAAAAAAAACCGTGCAAAAACAGAATCCGGTGTATTCTTTTCGTATTCAGCGACCCGAAATTAGTCTAGAAAATACTTTTTCTCGCAGCTTTATTTTTCTAGTAAACTAGTGTTATTGCTTTTTTTTATCATCATTGATGGGAAATGCTTTGGCCTAAAACACTAATTTCAATACGACAAGATTGGCTGAAAAATAAACCCTATTGAGGAAAGCGATTTTACAACAATTCACAGTGCAATTTAATTAATTATCTTCTATAACAGTCACAACATTGATGCTGAACGATTGTATACTACTCGAAATTCGAATAATCGTGAATTGGTAAAAGCACATAACTAAAGGGTCCGGCACTCGAAGTGTAACCAACTTTAGACCGTTCGCCCAGCTATCGCACTGGCACCATTTTGCCAAAAGTGATTACAAAGATGTGATCAGCAATGGAATTCAAACGTAATAGTGGGATTGCTGTATATCTAGCTGAAAATCACCAGCAGCGATTGTTTGTGAGCTCATATACCTTAATGTGAATACAGTTTTTGTTTATCGTACCATAACTCGATACAATAATACTGGTAGAATCGCCAAACGCAATCGAGGTGGTGATCAAAACACGTCACGTGAGATGACAAAGTGCCAAGCAAATGCCCAAAGAACTGAAAATGTCTGCCTGCAGCATCCGACTCATATTGGAAAATGAGCTCAAGATCAAGCTTTAAAAGTTCCAAAAGACTCATTATATTACACTGAATCAGTAATAAGTTAGACTTGAGAGAGTGAAGTGGTTGGCTTGGCCGAAAGCGGTCAAATTTCGAACATCGTGTTTTCCTACGAAATAAAAAAATCGAATTGAGCACTTCGTAAACTCTCAAAACGATAGGATTTACTTGACCGATCGTTCATAAAAAAATTCGACTAATCGGTTGGCCACAAGGTGGCAGTACTCGCCACTAGAGATGGGCCATTCGTTCGCGAACGGTTCAAGTGAACTGGTTCTTCGAAGAGAATGAGCGAACGGAAGTTCTTTTTAAAAGAACGGTAGTTCTCAATTCTCTTCAAAGCGAATGAACTGAACCTGACCTAAAGCCGTTTGGCGAATTTCTCGGACCGATTTTTAGGCGAACGAATGAAAATGAACCGACTTGCCGTCCCACAAAGCGCTCTCTGTGCTCTCCCAGAATGGAACCGGCGAACAACGACTCATCACATTCTCTATTTCTCTAGTTATACATCAAGAAGAAATCGCTACCCTTGATGAACTTGTTAAGCATACAGGGGTATAATAGTTTGGGCAGCATCTGTTTGGTTCCTCTCCAAGAATCGAATGTTTTGAGAGACATTCGCTAGATACAAGTAAATTATCAGCTGAACGGAAGAACGGTTCATCTGAACTAGTTCTTTTTACAGAACTGTTCAGTCGGGAATGGTTCTGCGAAGTGAACTGTTTCGCCCATCTCTACTCGCCACAAATAATGGACCGCTGGCACTGTAACCGCAGATGGGCGCTTTCCAATCGTTTTCATCGAGCCTGGCGTCAGAGTAAATGTGATATTTTATATTATCGGGAAAGTGTTCTGGAGGCTACTTTGAAGCCATGGGCAAACTTTTCGGTTGCAACCCTTTCAGCAAGATACGGTACCATCTCACAAAGCGTGAGTAAATGGCTGCAAACCAACGTTCCGAGCTTCATTACGAACACAATGGCTCCGGTATGCATCAGACACGAATCCAATGAATTATTACCTTTGGGTCATTTTGGGGAACAAGGTTTGAAGTAAAGAATACACCAGCCTCGAGACGCCGAAGAAAGCCATTGGCCGTGAGTGGGCCAAAGTACCCGCAAGTCACATTCGCGTAACTTGCGATTCGTTTTTAATCTCGATAAGCAAAGGTGAATTGATTCTGATTGTTGTTTTTTCACATAATCTCTACCTTGAAGTAAATAAAAATAATATTCTAAACCTAATTTATGACCTTGTTACGTGGTGAAACTTCGAGTGTCAGACCCTGTGCTATAACAGTCACAACATTGATACTGAACGAATATATACCACTCGAAATTCGTATAATCTTGAACTGATATTATGCAAAGGTTAAAGCATATAACTAGTTATTAACTAGGGCAAAGGTAAGCGAGGATTTTTTCTGATTCATTTTTTTTTCATTTAGTTTTGTACTAAAAAGTACGGTTTTTTGACCGGTTCGAGAATTCTTAATTTGAACTGTGTCGCCATGGCTCGGACGCAAGGTTTCGGCGCCATCCTTCCCATTCAGCAATTTATCCCTATATTAAAAGTTTCAATGTATTTTACATTAAAAACTAAAACGACTAAAAATTCTTTTTTATATAAGTACCTAACTCAAGTAGTTTTTTTTTCTGTTTTCTGGAATATATTTGTACTATACCAATGTAGTTTATAGCTAATAATGTTTGAAATTAAATTTATTTTCGTCAAGCATATGTAGACTACATATAATGGTATTACAATATTTGCTTATATACTATACATTATTTCTACGATTAAGTTCAAATTTGATTTGTTTTGCACAATTTTCATTATAATGACGCATCATTCTATTGATGGGGTTATTTTTAGCATAGTTTGTCCTAAAAGATTGTTCTTGGAATAAATTACGAGTTCTTAGTTGACGGCTAGGTACATAAACTTTGATTTGCGAGAGTAATGATGCGGATTGTACACGTTGGTTGATAAAGCAAAGCATGGCAAATTCGCGGCGTTCTTTGAGTGTTTGTATGTTAATGAGCATACAACGTGCTTTATACGATGGAAGAGGAGTTTTATATATGCTTTACGTTAGAGTTATCTTTTTGGCAACCAACAAAAAAAATATTTTCATTCAAAATTCTCAACTTTAAAACATTTGATTGCAAGTCATTGTGAATTATTTTAGCACCGTAGATCATGTAATAAATACCAATAGATTCAATGTTTAAGTTTGATGAGCTCAGCCGTTCTTGTGCTAAGTCATTTATTTAGGACAGTGTGCTTCAATTGCATCTCTTTCAGATATATCCCCTAACAAGCGTCCTCGATATTCCAAAATTTACTTTATTTATTGACACTTCCAGACAAGAGGAGACTCGTAGAATTCCGAACGCCCTACGTCCGCGGGAGATAATAATGTTTTTGCAAAATAATTGCACGTTGATTGCCATAAAATGTTGTGCATTCAGCCACTTCACTGTCTTGTCTTTGCTCCATGGCAATTTAGCACTAGGCGCTGTTGATGCACACTTCATGTTATGATACTTGCTGCCATCGTTTCGATTCGGCTTGCTTTACCATGTCGAATGTTAATGTTCCAAAAGCCGCCAACCGCGGTCTTGTCGACTCACTGCTCTCAGACAGGAGAACAAGGAAACAGAACATATCTGGTGACCGTAACATCGAGCCATGAAACACGCCGAGAATCACGTCCTTCTCGATCGAGAAGAAAAACGATTAAAATTAAGTATCGAAAATTGCCCTGGGTTAGTCATGGAGAACACAACATTCCATCAGTACCTAGATTGTCACAAATGCATCATTGATCATTTAAGACAATAATATTGATTCGTACAATTGGCATTTTAATATGTATTTATCGAAAGCTCCAATAAAAGTTGCATGCCCTTAACCAATAGTGCGCGTCAGTTAGGAACATATTTTTTCTGGTTTATTGAAGAAAATTTTGTTGTTAACAACGCATTCCATCCATCAACTAAATGAGCAGCTACTGTTCACTTGGTTTCGAACATGGTACACTCATTGGTTTTGCTGTTGCAATTCGGCAGTGATTGTGAAAACAGGAAAGGTATATAGAGATGCACAATCAAATGAATCGAGCCAAATCAATGTACACGGAGCGGCAGAAGCTAAATGCGTTCGTGCGTAATTATGGTAACCTTGAGATAGTTCCAATCAATTAAACACAATTATCAATAAAAAATAACAGTATGAGCTCAAGAGGAGAGATAAAAAAGAAAATACATACACTCGGAGTCGTGCTATTATCAGCTGTTTCAAGTGGAGTAGGTACGGCTGGTAACTGTGTATGTGCCAACCGGCGAACCTCATACTGTGTGCTTTTTGGGCTTGGCATTTTCAGCATCAATACCAAAACAAATGATTATTGATGCATGTTATACACATTAACGAGTCAAGTGCAAACATGAACTGATGCTATTTTTCCTTCTTTTTCATGAAGTTTTTAACGATGTTCATTACGCTCTGTGCCTCCAGGTACCCTATCATTTAAAGTTCGTTGCACTAATGATTTCAGATTGTATTGGGATTTTCGAGTATATATTGCACTATAACCAAACATGCGGGAATTCATGCGCGTTTGCTAAATCGGTAGTTCCAATACTGAGGTTATCATGAAATAGATTGACTATCAAAAACCGTCATTGCGTTGGAATTGAAATGTCTTGTCCTAATTGCAACTTTATGATTCAGAAAATTACGTAATCAATACATGGGAACTACTAAAGTCTATGTATTATTTTAATCCCGTACAGAAGAATGCGCAACACTACATAAAATGATGACTATTTCTACGTTTCTGACAACCATAGTTTTTGTGGTATACGAGTGACTTCAACTGTGTTACTCAATAAATTCATAAAGAGGGAAAAATAAAAGTGACTGCTTCGCAGCTTACAGCACTTTACTAATAATACTCTTACGTATAATTTATTGTACATTGTTACAAAAGAATGCAATAAAATGAATAAACCGTGTTATTTAATCGATTGAAGTAATAAGCCGTAATATTATTTCTATCAACACATACTTTCTTAAATGTTCTCCAAAAGAAGAATGTTTGTTTGCTTTGCACGTAGGTTGCCACTGACATATTCGATTGGTAGGTTTGGCTTCACTGTCGACGCACCTTCTAACATAAACCACGTCTTTGGGAGCTACCAATGGATCAATTAAGAAGTCGACTTAGTTTTTTTGCAACACATAATGATATCAGAGGGACAGTCATTCGATGAGAAGGTACGAAAATGAAAATTATATTTACAAAGTAATGATTGATTACGACAGCCTTGCGCACGTTGCCGCAGCTCGTCTAGATTAAACAAACTAAACTATAAATACAAACCTAAATATACGAGCTTATCTGTACATTTATCGTCGTTTCACAAATTTTACTTTCGTTATTTTTGGAGCCATTCAATCGCGAATGATTTTAGACTTCCAAAAAATGTTTGCCTTGGTATCTGCCATACAAATTATTTTCTATTTCGAAAACCTAGTTTGGTATTTTAAGGTTACACTGCCGCCCGAAAATTATAAACAGTACATTCAGCAATTTTACTTCTTAGAACCCCTGGCCTGTAAAACATTAAACTGATCTATGTTCACCTTCCTAAAAAACTCATTATCACTGTCAACAAAACATAATAAAATTAGCCATAAGTCCCACTAACTATCAGTGATTATTCGGGATTTCCTAAACGTCATTTGCTATCAGCATAACACTACTAATAGAGATAGTAAATTTTTTGATTGGTAAATCTCGAATATTGGTGAATATTTGTCATCAATTGTTTCTTCCCACGAGCTGAATCGTTTAACGGCACTACAAACATCAACAAACCATATTACTTATAAATTTAAACGAGTAAACTTGGCTCATCAATTATCAACAACTAATACTCATTCATAAACCAAAATGTGAAGTTTCAACTGAGAAAACAGTTCTTCATAGTCTATTGAACAAAATTGTAACTCTTCATATTGATTTCAAACAATTTTTCGCTAGTGGTTTAATCAACAATGTTGTGTCGGTTTTTATGGCATTTTTTACGTTTAACATTTCTTACAAAAGAAGTGTATAGAATTCGCTCAAATTTTGAAAACTTTTTCCGAGGCCCGCAGTGCCGAGTCCCAGGTCGACTCAGCTCGACAAATTGGAACAATTTCTGTATATATGTATCTGTATGTATATACAGTAATGTCATGTAATTATATCAGCAATGGCTGAACCGATCCTAACAAACCTTTCAAAAGAAAAGCCTAACGTGACCACTAGACGCAATAGTTTATTGTGATATGCTTTTTACTTTTTGAAATATGGGTGGTTTTGTTAAAGCACATGTTTTAAGCGCATAACTTTCTAACAAAGCAAATTAATTTGCCCGACAAACATATAATTAACCGCAGAACGGTTTTGTAGGGTACATTTGTACACCAGAGCTTTTTGCAATCCCTGTTATTTCGTTGTGGTTTATTTTATCTGCAAGCAATCTTTATCATTAATCAATTAAAGTAGGTGCAGCTAGGGTTGTGGTACCGGTAATACCGGTACCGAAAATCCCGGGAATACCGACCCATTTTTGGTACCGTAATACCGGTACTGAACAAAAGCCAGCACCGGTATTTTCGGTACTATACACCCAAAACGGTGAGCTCAGATTTTCTGTTTTTGGGCTCACAATCTCATTCCCAAAAGCAATCCTTTTTGAACATTGAGCTGTTCGCGCACAATTCGGGATGAGCACAACGCTCACGCAAAAAAAAACGATGACACACACTCACACATAAGGAAACTTTATTAGTATTTAGTTTCGTATCTTTCTTCTACACCTTACATTCCCCCCACCCAACCACCACAAGCAATCTCATCACCATTGCTGCTGCATTGCATTTTGTTTTGTTTCATTCTTTTCTTCGCTGCTATAAATAGCTCGTGACCTGACTTCTAGTAAAAAAAATCTTATATCAGAGATTCAAGATTAGAACCAACAAACTTCTAATCGGTAAAAACACCTCTTTATTGCCCGTACCATGACGACACACTGGTGGAGTAGTATAATGGCGTATATACAGCTTCACACTTATGATGAGTGAGATAATATCGTTTGCATCCCGCCGCCGCGTCGGTATTTCAGCATCGTCATTGACGCATTTTGCTTTGTACCATTTCCCCGCTGTTATTAATATTTTGTTTGTGTGTATGTGTTGGGAACAGCCTTACTAGAAAAAAAGATTAACGGGTAGCTTCAAGACTGGAACCGACAAACATCCACTCGCTAAAACGCCTGCTTTACACCTTATGCCATAACGACACATAATGAGCAGTCGTTCGAATGGGCTATATAAACTTTGCATCATTGCAGCAGTGATCACAAATGGGACAGTATGGAGACGATGGTATGTGTTATTCAAGTTATCCCTGCACTACATTAGCCAACAGTGTGTAGCTATGGGGTACGATATTGTATTCCACAAGTATGAGGTTGGTTGAACACTAATGCATCGTTTGGGAGCTTTTCGCTCACAGTTCGAGAGCGATAAAAACAGAATCAATTCCGCTCTCAACGATTCGTTTTGGGTGTACAATTTTTTATGACAAATATGTTAACTCTGCAGGGGGATCTGTTTCAAAATATCGGTCTGCAAGATAACGTTTAAATATATTAATTTGCCTTCTAGATAAATCGTTGAGATAACACCTTTGTGTGGGACTGAGGTGAGGCCATCATCATAATAATTCTAGAAGTTAAAGTTTTATTAGCGACATTCTGATTGGTTTCCATTATTCACTGGGTGGCGCGTAATAAGACTATGGTCTAAGTCATGTCTGTATTTGGTTTGCTCTTAAACCTTTATCTATAATAGAACGAACAGCGATTTAGTAGCTAACAGTTTTAGAATTGGTGAACTGCTTCAAATGGGGCGATTTGTAATTATTGGTGATCGGAAAATTCAGCAAAACTCCATAGTTTACAGGAAAGCAAAGAGCCTGGATATGCGTTAGAGAATAGTAGGCAAACGATATAAAGGTCGAAACCAATTTTCAGAAAAGCAAGAGAGGAAATGCGATTAACCTGCTCGGATTTACTGCCATTCTCGCTTTGATTTACTGTTGTTAATAGGGTTTCATACATTTACCATCTGTTCAAGTCGACGAAAGTCGCACCACTTAGCAGTTATTGATTTCAAAGTGGCCTAGATTTCGAAATAAAAGAAGGTGCCCCACACGAAAAATATCTTCTGTGAAATGAGTCTTGCCATTCCGAAGCAATTAAAAACAATAAACATGTTTTTTGATCAGCAAAAATCAATCATCTGAGAATAAGATCATCAGTTTGAGCATTCAATTTCAGTTTGAAGCTTTTTCCGAATTTTTAAAAAAAATATTCGAGTACCGGTACTTAACGTTATCGTATTTTTTACTTGTGCGGATGAAGGAGACAAAATACATGCTTGAATATGATTTGTAGGGTGATGAGCCCATTTTCGCCATGTTTCTATTATCACCCTACCCCTTTGAAGTCGTTGGTTAGAGCAGTATCTGCCATCTTTGTTCAACGCATTGAGTCAAATGGTAGCGCAACAATTTGGGGCACTCGATTTCGAGTTTTCGTTGCGCTCAAATACGAGAATTTCAGTGTTTTCAGCGCATTTGTGTTATTATATTGGTTCTTAATGACGAAGCAAAAAAGTCTCATTTGATAAAACTTACCCCGGTGATCAAAGATACCCCGTTTTACGGTACATTGAAAAAGTTTTCAAAAAAAAACTTTTAAATAAAAAGTTGTTCTGGAGCCCCCGACAGAATATTTTAATTCTACTTTCAAATGAAAGGAAAAAGCCCATTCTGTCTCATGCTGAAGTTTTAGCGATGCCGATTTTTTTTTGAAATGAAATGGTCTACCAAACACACCGTGTTGTATTAGCGATTGGTATTCAAAAAAGCCTCGAAATAAATGCACTTTTTGACTGGGTTTTCAATTATTTACTATTTGTCGAAAAGACAATTTAACAATCTTCACAGCGCCGTATAGATGGTCAAAATCGGTTAGAAATCACTGGAGTAATAACAATACATATTAAGGAAAAAAGAAAATTTTAGGGTATTTTAAATACTCACACTTAGAAAAAATGAAAATTACATTTGACGTAAACAACATTGCGACGTATTTTGCTGTCTAATAAAAGAATTTTATATGTTTTGATATGTGAAATAAAATAGTGTGTGTCTTTTGATGTAGAACTCGGTTGAATGAAGATGGAGAATTGTGAACACAGCGTAATTTTACATGTTCTTGAATGTAAATTCAAGTGAATTGTGACGCTCCTTTTATGTGCATCTTGCGAGATGTAAATATTTTTAAGTGGGCTTGTTCTATACAAAATGACATATTACATAATAAAATAGACAAAACACGAATATTTTTAAGAGGCTGTTTTTTGAATGATTTTAAAATAAAACTACCCAATTTAATAATAAATTAAATAAAAATTAGGCATATTCTTCTGCTCAAATATGTAACAATTTGCTGTATATTTTCCCCGTTAAAACATAATTTATTCATAGCCCTTCTAAAATCAAGTATAAATTTACTTGTAAACTAATCGATTGTTTAAATTAATCGATATCTTGGCATTAATCAATTACTAATAGCAACTACGTGAAAAATAACCTATTTGCTATTAATCGATCAAAACAACGAAGTTCGTTTGGGCGCTGGTATTACACAGTAAACTTCTTGAGATTACATTGAAGGATGCTTTGTCATCATTTGGTAAAGAGCCAACTTTTTCGCGACGATAGGTTCGATTGTTCGTCTAGCTGACGATCCAAGTCAAATTTAAGTAAAATCTTTTCTTGAGCCTATTTTTCTCATCTTATAGGTGCAAGAAATACAAAAATAAAGAATCCATTTTTACAATTTTTGTGTTCGAAGACCACCTTAAAAGAAATGTATAACAAATATTAAGAAACCATGACCATGACATATACGAGCATCAAAAATGACATAGTTTTACATGTGATTTTAATTTTACATGTCGTTGAATTTTGCGGGTCACGTAATTTTACTCCACATGTGGCGTTTGTTTAAAATGTTTAAAAGTGTAATTTTAGGGCACTGCCCATGGAAAGTACATATTTAATGTAAAATTAAACAGAACACGGTTATATTTCGTCAATTACGGTTTGTTAGATTGTGGCAAGTTTGGAATTACGTCAACGATAAAATTCAGATTTTTTGGTGTGTAGGAACTAAAGAACAATAGTTTAACAGCTTAGGATTTAGGTTTTTAAAAATGGTATGTCAAAATATGGAAGATGATAATAATATAGGGGAGACCGCGGCTAGTTGTCGGTGTTTTCAGTTTTCAATTTTTACCATTTTGATGTAGATAGATCTTGCAAAATAGAGCACGCGGCATAAAAGAGAAGACTGTTGGCAACATCCCTGATTTTTTTTAAAGTATTTGATGCATTGTCTCCATTTTTAGAGACAAAAATATGTGACGCGGAAAACCCGCCAACTTACCCCAGCCCCGGGGTAGGTTGGCGGTATGTAGGGATATGCCAAAAACTAAGCAATCAGTAGGAGATGCAATTACATCAAGGTTCTTTTGAAACATGCTGAATGTCTTTTCGAGAAAACTGAATATTAACCGAATATTTCAGTTTCAATACCACGGCATTTTGACTTTGACGCGCACTCCCTATTCAAAAGCAAATTTTCGAAATTTTTCATGCAATTGGCCGGAATAAATGTTTCCTACATTGGCGAGATACACAAGAAAAAGATTTTCTTACTTTGAAGTGAATTCCAGAAATAAAAATTTTTGATGACTTTTTTGCACTGTAAATAGTACCGCCAACTTGCCCCGCATGCAGCACCGCCAACTTACCCCAACCGCTTATCTTATTAAAAACTATTTAAAAAATAACTTTTGTTTGTGAATAGATGTAACACCTATACGTATACTGAAAGCTCTTTTCACGCGCTGTCGAAAAATATAATCATTCGGAAAACAGATTGAAAATCACCCTAAATAAAGCAAAGTTTTTGAAATTTAGAAAATTTACTTAGTATGCTCGAAAACACAATATCACCCACAACTTCCACCAAACAAATCGTTTTGCAACAAAAACACATTGGATAAATGGTTTCACATAACTTGAGGTACACAAGAAGAGGCAGCCCTAAATGTCTAATAGAAACAGAGAAAAAGGGATTCCGCCAACTTACCCCAACCGCCAACTAGTTCCGGGTTCCCCTAACAATCTTCCCATTTTTTCAATTCAATCGCAACGACTTTTCTGTATACCCAGAGTGTACGGAAAAGTTTAACCACGTTTTTATCGAAAACGAAACCACCGTTGTTGCACAGCTGCCTTCTTATAAAAAATATAATTTAAAAAAATGTGCTTCACAACTATAGTATTATAAATCCCATTTTACGATATCTCGATTCACATCATTTTTGCGTCAAAAATGCTCGAAGCATGCCTAATTTTTCGTGCTCTACAGTAGTGTAATCTATCAAAAAGTAAGCAAAAAAATTGTACCAGTTTTGCCAGTTTCTCCATTTTGTCAGCCTAAAGTGCATCATGGGGCTGATAAAACAGGTCATCGCCGTATTGGGAAAAGTATGAGTTTCTCGCTCTTAATAAAAACAATGGAAAAATGTACTCCAATTTAAACATAATTATCGACGTTTTCATGCATCCTCCCCTAGGTTGTGGGATTTGACGGTATTGCATACATCATCAAGCATATTGCGTGCATCAGTGCTACAGAACCTCTGACAGACAATTGCTTTAAGATGGTTATTGCATTACACCTCGATAGTGGCGCATCGAGGAGACCGAGAAGGCTTATAAGTCTTTTTATGTTTTGTGTTTTTTCATACTCTGCGCATGTCCACACTAACGCTCAACCACTAGCCTGTGCGCGCTGACGTGGTCGACTGGCAGATTGGCGTGGATTGACTTTTGCTGCGGGCCGTGTTTGAAGACATTGTTCCACAGTTTAATGGAAGTGTTGGTGGACGCGGCTCACAGTGGGGGTCATTGTGTGTCCATTTCTCGGTCGGATTCGTTATCGTTAATTAAATTAAATTAAATTAATAGATACAAAAGTAGAAACCTATTAGTTGTCGTTTTGTAATAATTGTATTTTTAGTATTAGTGTACAATTGTTATGTGGTAGTCGTATGTCTATCTGTGCATGTGTTGTTCTGAGTATTTGTGATAGTTAGGTCAGGGAATGCATACAGAACTGGCGCATTTGATAGAATAGTGGCTAATACTTCCAATTTGTGCATTGGATTCTATTCATTCGGGAAGGTCGGTTTGGAAAAATTAGCTACAATTAATTTACCAACGCACGTGAATTATCCATTCCTGGTCAGCATAGCATGATCAATCTCTTTGCATCTTTTTTCCTTTATTTGGCATGTTATGATTTCTTTTATTACACGCTATGTATAATCATCTAGGTACAAACGTACGAACGCTTGTAGCCTTCGCGATAACACAAATCAGGTCACAAACGCGACCATGCAATTACAGTCACCTACACATACTTACGCCCGCGGTTTTGCCAGCATTAAAACACCCCGGTGATATGGGGAAACTGACTTTTCTACCATCTGTACCATACACTAAAAATTAAGCATCAGATTCATGGTCCGCGCGCGATCATTCAAGAATACACGCCACATGATTATAAAATCGAAATTATACTCGCGAAGTCACATACACGTGACAAACACGTTATTATACAAATGCTTGAGCCCTTCGCGACCATCCCCGGCACCTACACCCACGATCTCGTAAATATGATTACATCCCGATGATAAGGTGCACGTCTTAGCATTCACGAACTTTCGAACGTGGTTGTTCATGAATCGGTCACATCCGGAAATCATTACCCTCCGTCCTAGCAACTTAGGTTCATACATTCAGTTGGACCAATAAAAAAACATACACTAGACAACACCTTCCATGGCAACATGACCGGAAACTCTAGTGATATGGAAGATCTCACTTTCTTCTAGCATAAAATAGCCAAAAGAATCGATCCAATAATCGAAATATCGCACGTTTACGGTTCATAGTGGATTAATCTATATGGAATGGAAAAAACAGCGTTATATTTTACAAATACTTCAAACATTTTGCATCATTTGTCATTTTAAATATTAAATGCATGTACAGTTTTTCCATACATATATGAACGATAAAAAGAACTACTTAGACAGTGCGAAACCATGCATATAATATGCATTTATTTAAAAATTCATTTAATGCGTAATTAAACAATTGCTTTGAAACCTACTTTTGTTGAGTCAATAAAGTTCAACTACGAGTTAAATTACAATATATTTCTTCAAATTAGCGAAAATTTGAATCGCGCTTCGATTTTCGCTTTACCATTTCGATCAATGCGTTGAACTAAATGCATACCGTATTAAACAACAGCCAGTACGGTGCCATGCATAAATGACGTAGCAATTTAGGGAGTAGAGGGGTATAGCAAATTTGTGACGGTGTGTGACGAGGGGAAATATTTCGACAAAATGCTACAAGGGGAAGGGGTCGAAATTCGCCGAAAAAAAGCTACGTCATTTGTGTACAGCCCCCAATGGGTAGGGTTACGATATGGGTCGAGCTAACTAGTGCTCAACATTTTCAAATCTTTCCGACGCGCACCGAAATGAGAAAGAGAGTGTGCCGGTGTGAACACATCGAGTTTCAAGGTGTTTCACGAAGCTCAAAACAATCGGCTTTCCAAATTTGAGAACCGTCGATTTGTTTTTTGTCGAAGTTTAAAAGCTCTAGTGTAGCAAAAAGCAACGCGGTACTAGATTCATCGCAACGACATGCTCTAGCACTGACACTGAGTGCCGTAACTCTCTAGTTGTAGTGTGCAGCGCATTGCGTAATTTAAACATATCTGTCGGCTACTACTATCGTCTCCGCTCCGACCAGAGCTCGCCCAAGCAATGCTGAAAGATATATATCCGAAGATGACGTCATCGGCAAAATCAAACAGCCAATCAGAGCCATGGAAAGGAGACTTCACGAGCGCTAGGCCGCTGTATGCATAGACCTGTCGTCGTGCCCACCCCAGCAGTGATCACATGCAGAACTCATCCAGGGATGCCAGGTGATATTTTGAAAAATCTGTGCGCGGCCCATTTAAAAATCTGTGTTACGGAAAATGTACAAGTTTGTATGAAACACGATGTGGGAAGCTTTTTTAACTGGTTTTTGTGCGAGGCAAAAATTAAGCGCAAGGTAAAAAATTAAGAAATCTGTGCAAATCTGTGCCATATAGAAGAAAACTGGAAATATGTACATTAAAAGAGAAAACTGCGGAAATCTGTTTTTGCAATCTGTGCAGCATATTGAAAATCTGTGAAACACAGATTAATCTGTGATCCTGGCATCCCTGCACTCATCGCAGCGTATTGTCTTAACATGCCTAACAACTACTGCTGCTCTTTACGGCCCGACGTTCGACGGGTGAATAAACTCGCCCGAGGAATGATATTTCTTAAATAGTCGAGGATGACTTCATTCATAGAAGCGTAGTGTGCTGGATGCTCAAATCTGTCGTACGAGACGCTATAGCAAAATAGCAATTATAGAGGTTTCAACCTTAAGGTCATTCGCCTCTTCGGGTTAGAAAACTCTCTTATGAAAAATTTCTATCCCTATGTGCGGGGTCGGGACTAGAACCCAGGTGCGCTGCGTACAAGGCAATCGATTTACCAACTACGCTACGCCCACCCCCTTCACATTTATTTATAACTTTTCGTATTCGATTGAGTCACGCAGGTGCTCCCTGCCTGTTGCCTCACGAATGTCAATTTTCCCTTTGTTCGTCAACTTTTCAATGTTAACGATCGATTTTCAAAAGACTGCTTTTATTGCAGAGATATTACATTATTACAAATATTTAAGTTAGGCGTTTCTGAATCCATCTAGTAATAGCGGAGTTATACGCGTGCAAATCTTACATAGTTTCGTTACATAGGACATATTTTAGATTTTAGAATGACACCGAGTCCCAGCCAGATCCAAAACATTTGGATGAAATGTGTATCGATGGAGATACACTCAAGTTTTTTTACGCGGTTTTTTTTTGCGCGGTATTTTTTTACGCGGTTTTTTTACGCGGATTTTGAAATTTACGCGGTTTTCATTTACGCGGATTTTGAAATTTACGCGGTTTTCATTTACGCGGTTTTCATTTATGCGGCCTGTATCCCCCGCGTAAAAACCTGAGTGTACGTATTTTTCGAAGATATGTAAAGTGGGGAGTCGTGAACCACCATTAGTGGGGAGTTGTAAACCATACATTTCAGCAATTTATAGTTTTTTTTTTCAAAAATGAACAGTATCATAATTCGAAAATCAGGGGTGACTCATACATATTATGGTATTTTATGCGAAGAACAGGATTCTACCACAACTCACCGTGCCGCAACCGCGAATTCAGGTGGCTTGGCGCGAATCATTTTGTCACATACGCATTGCGAATCAGATCACTTTTCCAAGTCATCTTTAGTTTAGAAATATCTTGAAATTTATCTTCTATAGCCCTAAGAAAAATAAACCACAAAAATATTCAATTTCTTCTACTTTTTGCGATGGTTCACAAAACCCCCCAAACAAAAAATGCTGATTCCATGCATTTCACGCATTCTACCATATCTCAAAGAAGATAACGATTATTTTAAAATGCTTCAGCCTGTGGCTGTATGAAGGTGTCTTTTACAAATACCAGGTCCAGGGATGCCAGCGGTACCAGTAAACTACAATTTTTCGGTATATTTACATTTGCACAAGCCGTACAGCCCGCTACAGCGACGCATCATTACAGCTCTTGCCAGAACGGTAGCCAAACCGAGTACATTTTCCCGTACAACAGTAGAATACATTTTTGTTTTGCTGCTGTACTCCGACTGCTCGGTGAGAGTGTGGCGTAGTAAAGTTTGTTCTCTCGCTTTGTACACTTTTCTCTACATAGTCAAAGGGAGAGGCCCGCACACGAAAGCGTTAATGCCGGTTGTGGCGTAAACGAACCGCATTCATTGTCGTCGTTTGTGATTAAAAATATTGAATAGAAGCTGTACCGCTCGCGTTTGGTGGCTGTACTGGGGACAGTATTTTTTGTCATGTTACTGCTTTGCTTACAGACTGTCGTACAGCGCTGGGCGTCCTACACTAGCGAACGACAGCAGCGTCGGAAGAGAAATGAGAATGTAGGCAGAAAAATTACAGCCGCAGAAAAGGTAGTCATTTTGCATCCTTGACCAGGTCAAATTTCGAAAATCGACCAATGTTTATGGTAGTTATGCCCCGAAAACAAAATTATGTTCACAACTCCCCACCGTCCCCTACAATATTATAAAACAAACGAATTAAACGAAGTTTGCTAAATAAATAAGGCTAGTGGGGGTTGGGTAATTTGTTATGATTTCTTTAAAGATTTGAGGTAGGGCGGCTCTTGAATAATCGGGTTGCTTATATTATCCTCTGATGTGTTAATTTCTCGTGCAGAGTTTTAGAAATTTTTGAAACTTTCATTAGCACACATTTTTACCGTAACAATGATATTTCAGTCCCTTTTGTTTGGACATTTGCTAGTAATTTTTACAATAAAAATGGTTTTCTTCAAACCTAAACATCTTTGAGCATTTCAATTCGATTTTCAATCTAGCAACTCCATCTGGAAAATCGGTTAGTTATGGAGAACAACAAAATCTATTTATTTATTAAAAGAGCTATTTTTTAAACAAAAGTGTTCATTGATATTCAGAAAGAGGAGATAACAATCCCAGGAGCGAAATCAACACTACCATGTAGTAAATTGTTTGAGTTTTGACGTCCAGTGGGTCGAAGAAAAGCGATTCGAATTAAATATTTTACACCTCCGTAAAGAGAGGCATTGCGCTCGAGAAGTGCGCGAAGACTGTGAGAATTCTACGGTACTACGACTGAATTTGATAAAAATATGAATAAATTTCAATTTGTCTATTTTTTTTCTTTCATCTTATTCCATTGCACATATTGTTACATGATTAAAGATCCTTGTAACATTTTTGAAGTTTTAAATTGAAAATACACTCTTTAAAGATAAGGTTTAAAATTTGGCAACTGAAAAAAAAATAAAATTCTTGCCAAATACGGAATCCTACTGTATTAACTTCACGGTCCGCGCGCAATCACCCAAGAACACACGCGAATATACGATAGGTACATGGTTATAAAATAGAATTCATACACGCGAAGTTACATACACGTTAACACACGCGACATACAAACGCACACGTGATAGAACTCGTTAACGTACAAATGTTCGAGCCCTTCGCGATGATACACGCGATCGCGAAGTCTACGCCCGCGCGTATCTGAACTGTACAATGAATATCACATTCATAATCACGGCCCGCTGCAATTGGCCTCAAGCAGTGTTTTAGTGGGCGACATTGCCTGTCTCTTCTGCAATTGTAGTATGTGATTCTGACGTGGAGCCCTTCCGAAAACCTAGCTCTACAGCTTCAGTAGGACAACTTTCGAAAAAAAATCAACGTTGTCATGCGTGAAGCTAAAATTGTGTAATCCATTTCCTTTCGATCGCGGTAGAATTCATAACTCACTGTTAAATTAGTTTATTCATAATTCCAACATTATGTATACTTGAATTTGGGTTCCATTTACTCAAGTATCTTAAATATGCAAATAAATCTTCAATGTATAATGCTTGAGGCTTTTTTTCAAAAAGACATATCTACAATGAGTGACTCTCATTGTTTACTTTCTCTTCTGTTAATAATTCGGTCGCTTTAACATTTATCTCTCCACTCTTTGCATAATATGCTAGTCAAAACCACCGTCTTTCGATCTATACTGTAAAGTAAGTGAAAAGTGCTATAGTGACACCGTAAAAATCGAAAGAGAAAGTAAACAAAGAGGCACTCATTGTAGATATGTCGTTTTGAATAAAAGCTCTAGAATTATCCGCTAATAAGATGTATTTGAATGATGGGTGAGTGACCAAGTTTCAGTATAAACCCTATAAACTTAACACGCTAAATGCATGAGAAACCATTTTAACTCAATAGTTGGCTTTGAATTTAATCGAATGTTTGTATTTGTATTTGTCATGGCTTCATATTTTGAGTAAGCATATCATGTCGCCAAACATGCATAACTGGTGAAGAAACTTGATAACGTTATGCTAACAATGATTATATTCCAACTGCTAACTGGTTCGCTTAAGACAAAACCAAAAGAACAAGGAACCAAATAGAAAATGCAAAAAAGATTTTTCGTGCAAATCGCATTTGCTTCAACCTATAGTAGTGACAGTGGTGTGTATGGAGATAAGTATCAACTTACGGATGTTTTCAACCAACCAGGCAAACGGAATAGTTTGTGGTTTAAAGGCGTTCTATTTCCAGTTGTTTTGGTCTGTAGTATACAACCATGAAGCCAAGGCAATGAAAACATACACATTTTTTACCAAAAGTAGCAAAACACGCAAATGCATAAAAGAAAATATTAACTTTCCATTTATTCTCCGTCTGTTCGTAGGTGCGAAGATCGCTAAAGATACGGGGCCGCCGGAAAGAGAAGGAAAAGTTACCCAGCGGTATCACCGCTGATTACAGCGCTTCTTTCTTCGCCCAGCTCGATGTCGATCGTGAACCGGAGCAGGACCGGGGTACTGAGGAAGTTGTTGCTCTAGCAAATACTACCACTTACATCGACAGCAATGGTGAAATGGTCGAGCGGGTGTCATTTACCACCGCAAACATATCACAGTCCGACAGTTCCGAAACGTCTATGACTTCCGTCACTGTTAATCAGGTAAGAAAGAGTGTTGTCTACTGGACAATCGCTTAAGTTTAGTCTCCAACGATGAATGTTTTTCTTTGAAAGGCCATCATAAACCACATAGGCTCATGGGGGGACGGGGGGTGGTCTAGCAAAAGTCTACGTTTGATTTTTTCTCGTATTAATAATTATAAATAGGATTTAAAGAGATTTCCGTTCAATATACTAGTCGATACAGTCAGATGTATTTATGCGGCCACTTCGAAGCTAGTACAGTACGCTTTTGAGGTACATACTCATTAGCAGGCCACTCTATCCAGAATTCCCATGATTTTTATGGACAAAATAACACGGTACGTTGTTTCTTGTGTATATTTAGATATACGTTTGATCTTATGAAAAAAATCTTGGAAAAATACAAAATAATGGTTGTAAAAATGATTTCTTAAAATTCTTCTCCGTGGATGATTTTGACGGTGAAAATCCTGCAGTCGCGATTTTTCCTCTGAGACGCAATTAAAATGGTTATTAGTAAGCAAGCATACATGAACAATTGAAAGTTGAAAGCTATCAAGGTTACGCATTAAAACATTGTCGTGTTAACTGCCATTCAAAAACTACGATTTATTTCAAACTTTGCATACACATTCTATGTTTAAAATACCTAACCCCTACGTTGAGTTTACGAGATAATTTTTCAATTAAGGGGGATTTTAACTCACTTTTTTTTTGAAAAATAGCCATTTTTATTTCAAACTAGCTAATACCCATCGCGCGTTGCTGCGATATTCAACGAAATAGGAGGAAAACACAATTTGTTCCAAAGCGCCATCTGGCAAGCAGATAATCCCCAATCAATATCACACAAACACGCCCCATAACAAATACCTACTGTGCAAATTTGCCAGCAGATCATTTTGACAGTGCGGCCTAGCTACCGCTACTTTCAGATTGATGCGTCTGGATCCTTAGCGGTACTCCGAAAATCTGGCGTAATCGTCTTAGCAGCTTCTCGTGCAGAGTCATTTTCTCAATTTTTAAAGGGTTAAATCAGTGAAGAATGTAAAAATTAACGTCTATTGGAGCGAAGGCCATTAGTCCGCTCATTGAAAAAAGCTATTAAATATTTTCAAATAGAGTAAGATTCCGTTTTTGGCACGGTCCATTTTTGGCACGCTCCATATCTGGTAACAAAAAAAAATCCGCTTTAACAACAAATGCGTTCCGCTTTTGGCAACATTGTATAACATATAGTAAACCTTTTAAAAAACGCTCAGTGCACATTTTGTTGCAATAATTGATATTACTTTGAACTTTATTTCCGAATTACTCGAAATTTAATCAATGTTAAATGTTATTTTCGTTGTTTCTGTATCGATTGTTTATCATGAAGAAGGGTGATGTTAATTAGTTGAAAAATCTTCGGTTCCATACAGTGGCCGTTTGTTTTAAGCACTGCTTTTTTACATTTTAATGACATTCAATTAGCTAGAGATTACTGGGTAGGGAAAGTTATGAAAATTAGAGCCAATGATGAGAGTCGAGCTTAGGCAGCATAACTACGAATCACCCGAGTTCACCAGCATGTGTCTTGGCACACTGCACTATCCAATCTAATGATCGCGAAGTATAACATTTACTATAAGTGCAATTGATAACATTTAAAGCCATGGCGGAAAGTTTAGCTAAGAAAAACAACATACAATACCACATTGAGTATGACAATGTTAGGATAAAGATACTTGTTTATATAGACGATGATAAGATAGATGTGAGTCTACACGATCTATTTCCGCTTACTAACAATCAGTTCATTACAACTATCATGTTGGTATACTGCCAATATAAGTATGAGAGTCCCATATGGATTTTTGTCGAAAATGAGATATCTGTTGGATTGTATTCTGTATCACCACTGAATCATAATGCACATATAAGATTACCAGGTTTGTTCAGAAAATATAAAAAAAAAGAATAACACAACATGGTTGTCCCATCCATAAGGCTCAATCAAATACAAATTTGTATTTGGCTCAATGAAAAATGTAAATTTTGAACAGCGTTTTTCTCGGCTTGCTGTTTTTCAATATGGGACTCTTATGCATATGTGGGCAGTAGCCTGGCCATTTTTGCAACATCACACGATCTCGAAGAGCGTCGTGCTGGAAAAGTTTCCTTTTAGCCTAAAAATAACACCTGTAAAATTTGAAACCAATCCAAGAAAAATTAATGGACCCGAAAATGAATTGAAGTGAACCAAAGGCAATTTTTTTGAAATTTTGCATTTTTTCGCTTTTTTTCTTATATAATCTATTTGAAAACTACTAAACTTAATATGGAATTCATATCTAATATTTTCATTGAAGCAAGAAATAAATTACAAAATTTGAATTTCGCGCGGAGTCGATCATTCCTAACCAAGGGGGCGGCATCCCATGTTGATGCACTGACGTTGACAGTAGTCAAGTGGGCCCAATCGCTTCTAGGCCCATGCCTCCCATGTTCTTGCATCGGTTTGTTTTAATTTTAACAAAGGGAGATGTTTATTATTTATTGAATGTTGTGTTGGCCCCAGTGAAGGTTGCTTAAATTAATTGAATTTCAGAATAGATAATATTTTAGCTTTAATCGAATCCCTTGTCCGGTTGAAGTCAAAGGCCAACATTGTCAAAATCGCCAAAGTGTTAAAAATACGCTGGAGTCCGGTGACAGCGCTCTTGCGACCATAGTTGGTTCTCCTGAGCGGAACTCACAGAAGAGAATTATTGCGTAAAGCTCGAACGCGAGTTTAGAGATCCAGGCGTCCGAGGATTGTAGGGCAATCCACCCTAGCAGACAGTAAGTCCGAGATGACCAGGCCTCAAGAGCAGTCCCTCCAGATGCCCATAGTGTCGAGATTTATTAACTGAAAACGGTTTTCGTAGGTGCCAAGGAAGATGTTGGAGTTCAAAGCACATGAACCGGTGTTGGACGGCTTCGATTCTGTTAACGCCGTTCTGGTAGTGCGAGTTCCAAACAACAGGACAATATTTTAGTGTTGAGCGAACCAACGTGCAATAGAGTGATTTTAAACAGTATACGTCCTTAAAGTTCTTTGCTATTCGAATCCAAGATGAACTGTCTTGATGTATTATCCACGATGTACGAAGTATGTGGTTTGAACGTTAGTGCCGAATCCATGATGATTCCGTGATCCTTAAAGTGAGAGTGTCTTGGAATGCTCGGGTCGAAGAAATTGTAGTTAAACTGAGTCGGATGGGGCTTCCGCGCGATCGTAACGATGGAGTATTTACTCGGGTTTAAAACCATTCTGTTTAGATCACACCACGTACTAAAGCTCTCCAGCTCCCTCTGAAGAAGCTCGGCATCGGTTTTATCCCGTATTTGTCGAAAAACTTTCATGTCTGCAAAAAAGCGGGGTCCTTGTAATGTGTTATTGACGTCATTAGAGTAGAGCAGGAATATTACTGGACCGAGATGGCTTCCTTGTGGGGTGCCGGATGTAGCGAAGAATTGTGCAGATAGAAAGTCGTTAATGCTGATTTGATGGAGCCTTCAATCGAGATAGGAGCGAAACTAGTGCAGCAATTATCCATGAATACCGAGCTATTGCGATATCATGGTTGATTTTGTCGACTGGAGATTGATCCATGTAAATAGTATCGGTTTGCAATCCGTCAGCGAATCCATCGAGTACATATGTTGTGAACGAGAGCAGGTTGGTCGTTGTCGATCGTTTAGGCATTCAACCGTACTGGTTGTCTGCAATATAGTGTTTATAGTGAAAGAAAATAGGATCTAAAATAACCAGTTCGAATAGTTTTGATACGGCACTTAAACACGAGATTCCCAGATAATTATCAATGTTCGATTTGTTTCCTTTTTTGAGAACTGGAAACATGTGCGTTGCTTTGGAGCAGGAAGGGAATGTTCCAGTTGAATGATAGAACGAAGACTCGCCGAAGTGGTTTAAGAAGCCTTCTAATGCACTTTTCAACAAAAATCGAAGGAACGCCATCAGGGCCCGGGGAACTAAATGCTTTCAGCTTGGAATTTGCTACAAGAATAGCAGCATCATCGACACAAATTTGGTTGATGGTTCGTCCTAGAGAAGGAGTCCAGGATTTCCAATCTTTGCAACCAACTTTACACAATTAAGTTAGGAACAGTCCCCTGCTAGGCGGCAAATTTTTTCAAGCTAGCATCTCCCTTTGTCAAAATTAAAACAACCCATTGAGCATGGGTGACATGGGCCTAGAAGCGGCTGGGCCCACCATATGTTGACCAAACCCCCTCCCCCCGAAATTTAAATTTTGTAATTTATTTCTCGCATCAATAAATACATTATATGCGCGATTTCATATTAATTTTAATGATTTTAAAATAATTTATATGAAAAAAAAGCGAAAAATGCAAAATTTAAAAAAAAAATGCCTTTGGTTCACTTCAATTCAGTTTCGGGTCCATTTCCTTTTCTTGGATCGGTTTTAAATTTTACAGGTGTTTTTGTTAGGTTAAAAGGAAACTTTTTCAACCCGGCGCTCGTTGATATGGCTATTGTGATTTTTTTCCTAACAAATCGCGGCCAGGCTAATGGGCAATATACGTAGTGGTGGAATTCGTTAAGTTGGAAACTTGGAGAAGTTTTTCTCCAGGTATTTCCAATAGTGTTCGTATCGTAAGGATGTGAGTAACGAAGCCCTTTTTCTTCTTATCTGAACTTTAATTTCGAAATAAAAGGCGTTACCAAATCTAAAATCTCGTACATATGAAGGACATGCCATAACGTGTCAGTTCTGTAACAAAAAGACACACTACGGAAAATCATGTATAAAAACCTATAACGAAACAATATCAACTACAAGCAAATCAAACATACTGCCCTCATCAACATCAACTAAATCAAGATCAGCCATAGTTGCTGCTCATACATCAATGGATGCCGGAGCAACAGAATCTACACACAGCGTTTCCGACCATTGTGATGAGCCTACTACCTTTAAATCAGGAATCAGTACCACCCAAGGTGCTTTGAGTTATAAGGTGATACGTCTTTGGCAGTAACTAGGTGAGGAGTGAGGTAAGCTTGCAGCATACTGCGGGGAAGAAAAATGACAGCGAACAACTTTGTTTACCGCCTGAAATCTAAGCAAACGTATGGAGGGAAATAGTAAACAGTGTTGTTAGCTGTCGTCTCTAAAACCAACATGGCTGATCGGCGTTTTTGAGGATTGTATCACCTGAGAATAAAAACTCCTTGGTACCACCAACTATAAAATAAAGTGGTGGTGGTGCAGGTTGCATTTTGGCTAAATTTCGATTAGTTTCAAAAAATTGGAAGTACTTTAAAATTTACACAATAAATAAATAAATATTACATATTACACGGAGTTGGTCTAAGTCCAACTGATAATATAGCTGAATTAAATCGGATACCTTTTTCAAAGTTGTAAGTAATTTATAATAATCGAAAGACAAAATCTGTATTTCCGAGAAAAATATGTGAATTTTAAATTTCCTTGAATTGACACTAATTGATTTTAACTAGTCGGTGTTAAGTCAGACCGGACTATGTGACAAAATATTGATTTCGAGAAAAATGGGTTTAAAGTTTGAATCGCAGCATCCTCTATGTTATAATTGGAAATTATTTTTTGCCATAATTCTTGTTTATGGTTACATATTTCAAATCTGGCAAAAATTGAATGTAGCTGAAGAAATTCTTCATCCAGTATTGTCATTATCTAATTTTTTGATGTTTTGCGACTTAGTCCGGTCTGACTTAACACCGACCAACTGTTGTAGACAAAAAACCAATGTTAAAAGCATGGTTGATAAATGTTTGTAGAGATGTATTATGTGCTTCTTGCTAATTTCACATTTTCCTCAAATAAAAAATCGAAAGGTCTACGTAGAGTTTTGAGGAAGGGGATTACTACAAGTATAATTAAAGTTCAAAGAACTTTCGGTGAGCGTCTACACAAATTGAACGCTTGATAGTATGCGTTGGAAAAATTGCGTTCAACTTTGTCACCGGTTTATCCATATAAAGCATTTATTAAACTCTAAAAGAAGAAAGTCAGTCAATTTATTAGATTATCACGATTCAAATCATGCAAAATAGTTGGTGGAAAAACGATTGACCGGGCGGAATGGGACTTTCGAAAAAATGGCGGTTATTTTTCGTCACACTACCACACTGTCCCGGGGCACCTAACACAACTGCGTAGTGAAAAAACCGCAGCCACTTTTTCAAAAGCACCATCCCCATAATTTGAATCCTGATAATCTAATAAATCGACTGATTTTCTTCTTTTAGAGTTTAATGAATGCTTTATATAATGAATGGGATATATCGGCGGCAAAGCTGTACACATTTTTTCCTACGCCTACTACCAAGCGTTCAATTCTTACACATGCTCAAAGAATGTAACTTGAGCCTAAAATCAAAGAAGGCGGAGGACAAAAAGAATAAAATTTCAATCACGTCGGTTTATAAATAATTCCTAACATGGCAAAAAATAATCAAATATTTCTATTCTATTTCCAGACAAAAGTATTACCGCCCGTCCCGCCCAGACCCCCGAAACGTGGAATTTTGAAAGGATCCCGACTGAACCTGAATGAATCTGCTGGTTCGGATGGTGGTTGTTCGTATACTTCAATGTCCCCTGATTCTAAAACAGTATTAATGAGAAATACAATACAAAACGAACGCATAAACTATTCGCAGCTACAAACGCGATACTCAGCCGAAAATCTTAGATTTATGGGAGAGGTAAAGATTTATTTTTTTGTTACGTCGTCTTGGCACTGATTTTTTGTTTGTTCTCTAGATGAGCCCCGGAACTACAAATCATTTGCACGTAACGACATCGCCTTCTCCAAGCGCCGATAGTCTCACGGATACAACAAATTCCTCATTTGCCACTCCACCGTTCTCACTTAGTCCAGTGGGCGAGTCGCAAGGATCATTCCGTTGGTCCCGAGTACAATTATTTGAGGATATTAGTCTTCCACTGCCAGCGATCAAGTTGGTGGATCTGCCACCACCTCGAGAGTTATTGATTAAAAGACAGAAAACGCCTCGAAACGATTTCGGTTTCAGTCTACGGAAAGCGATGGTCCTAGATCGGGCTTCTTCCTTGCTGTCTCCTTCATTCCGCCCGGTTATTTTTGCCGAGCCTAGCGCAAATAGTAGTTCCTATACTGGACTGCTTCCTGGCGATCGTTTGCTGAAAGTGAATGGTATGTCCGTTGAAGAACTGTCTCGAGAAACAATAATCGAGCTGATTCGTAATAGTGGTGATAGTGTTTTAGTACAGGTACTAGAACTTGGTATACTATGATTCATTTGGAAACTGACAATTAGCGTATATTTTAGGTCCAACCAGTGGCCGAGTTAGTAGAACTTTCGCGTCGTTGTATGACGGTCGTGAATAATGCAAAAGATCGAACCGCTTCAGTGAATGTAATCGAATGCAACACACTACGGCGAAGTGCTAGCAAACGGTTCAAAGCCGAGGTAAGTGCCAAACTCTTTTCGATAATCATGATCACCTAGTGTTATATCATATAAGATAAGAGACAATCTTATCTTCGAAAACTGCCCCTGCTAATTTTTTTTTGTACCTTGGATAGCTGATTGCAGCTACTTAAAATATACAGTTGGTTGTAGAACAGAACATGCGAGTTGGTTGGTACAAAAAGAACGTGCTAATGTAACACACAAATAATATTTGTCGGAATGACCGTGTCTGTTTTCGTTCAAAAGTTGCGTAGGGGTGCCGACAACCGACGACTTTCCCCTACCATAGCAAGGTACAGGCTTTCAATACACCAGGCTGATTTAAAGCTGCGCGTGGAAACAAAATCTTCCAAACATTAGTGATTTGAATTGTTCCGACTCAAATATCCTATGTTTTTAATAAACCAAGGTTAGGGTCATATTTTGGTGTAGATGGATCCATGTACTCTAAAAAATATCAGTCTTATTAAACTTAAATACAAAATCCGCTATTTAATTACCTTTCAAAATTGAAAAAGTTCATGTTCCCAATCCGTCCCAGTGAAAACTATTGTGCCCTGAATAAGTTTAATCCAAATTCTACTAGATCGGTGAAAAAAACCTGCGCATAATTGCTCCATTTTTAATGTGAAATATTTGAAAAATTTGACATTTTTGACATTTTTCCGTGTTTTATTACATTGCCCGTGCGAATTTCAAACATTTACAAGGATATTTCTTTTCGAAATAATGTGTAATTCTTGGCAAGATTTAGGTTTAGTTAGCTGGGAAACGAAATGATGATTTTAGAGCCCTTCAAAGTGCTTCGGCGCCAGCGGAGTCATTTCGAAACTCAGTTGAAGCAACATATGTAGTTCAATTCTGCACGAAAACAAATCGATTCGAAGCACTTTGGAGCGCTCTGGTACAATAAAACCATCATTTCGTTTCCCAGATAACTAAACTTAAATCTTGCCAAGAATTACACATTATTTCGAAAATAAATATCCTGGTGAAAGTTTTAACCTAGCACGGACAATGTAAAAAAAGGAGGAAAAATGTCAAAAATATCAAATTTTTCATATATCTCGCATTCAAAATGGAGCAATTATGTGCAAGTTTTTTCATCGATGTAGTAATACAGTGAAAACCCGTTTTTATCATCCCCTAATTTTGTCAGCTTTTCGACCCGATTTCATCAGCCTGCAAGAGTTATGAGGCTTTGTCTACGGAATAATATTGAATATTTTAACAGCTTCGGTTTATTAAAGGAAATAAATCTATATGAGTTGCCATTGCCCCTATTTTGTCAACCAAAAATACACCAAAGGGGCTGATAAAACGGGTCTTCGGTGTATTTGGATTAAACTTAATCAAGGCACAAGAGTTTTCACTGGAACGGATTGGGAACATGAACTTTTTCAATTTTGAAAAGTGAGAAAATGACGGATTTTTTTCTTTGTGTTTAAGTTTAATAAGACTAATATTTTTTAGAGTACATGGATCCATCTACACCAAAATATTACCCTGACCTTGGTTTATTAAAAATATAGGATATTTGAGTCGAAACAATTCAAATCACTAATGTTTGGAAAATTTTGTTTCCCCGCGCAGCTTTAAATCAGCCTAGAGTATTGAAAAAACCCTACCTTTGACAGTGAACTGCGTTGCCAAACTTTAATAAATACACGCAATGTGGTTGCCATCTAATGCAGAAATTACTAGGAAACGTTATGATATAATGTCCTTGATAATGGTTTTTGAAAATAGGACTTTCGGTCAGCTTTTTCGATGAAATACTCCTCTGTGTGACGACTAGCACGCGTTGTTAGGAGCATGATACATTGCACTAGACAAAATAGCGGACTTGACGTTACACATTTCGAGACAAACAAGCACAAAATTTAGTCCTCCACCCGAGGACCGGTGTTTACTTGGCAGACAGCTGCCACTTCGACCGATTTTGCAAATTTTTGACGCGTGGAATGGACCGAGATCCCCTAAGCTATAAGCTGCAGTCCTATCAGCCCGCTAAAAAAGTTATGTGCGTCCTGGTAATTGTTGACTTTTTAAATTAAGATGTGCGTCTGATCCAGGAAAGGAATGCAGCCTAGGAACCTTAGAAATAGCTAATCATTAAGCGTTTTTTCATTCTTTGTTTTTCAAATAATGAGTCAATTGTTCAGCTCTGTACGATTTGGTTCCTCCGAATTCACAGCTTGTTCAGATGGACATTTGATTCGAGCATATTAGGGGTTTCTTGTCTTTAAGATTTGAGATGTGAATAATTGCACATTATTTATTTATTTATTTATTTTTTATTTATTTATTTATTTATTTATTTATTTATTTATTTATTTATTTATTTATTTATTTATTTATTTATTTATTTATTTATTTATTTATTTATTTATTTATTTATTTATTTATTTATTTATTTATTTATTTATTTATTTATCAATTTCTCATTTTTAATCTTTCATTTCAAGGTTCACTTCAGAAGCAGACCTCGAATGCGCGTAAAAAACCCATGATCTTTTGGTACGTTTTTTCAACAATTACAATCATTGTAATTGTTGAAAAAACGTACGAAAAGATTATGGGTTTTTACTAATAAATTAACAAAATTACATGCAAGGTATACAGCATTACATTATGTACAGATATGCTTGATTCTGTCTAACCCTGGGAGGATATTGCTTCATGACGAAAGCGTAAGTGAAAACTCTACCGAGAACGATGATTCGTTCGCAATACAGGGTGCGTATACCGTATACCACAAAATCTTAAAATAATAGTTCTACAACCCAAATCAAAGTGACATAGACTTTTGTGTGATATTTTGAACCGAAACAAGTCACATGGATCATATCTTGACTTTATTGTTATGCTTTTTATTTTTAAATGAATTAATTTACAAACAACCCATAATAAATAAGTGTACCGTACAAAACCGAATGAACCATTTTTATACCCAAATCAGATTTCAATTGAAAACTTAATACTTTGTTCATCCTTCTCGAGCTTCAATAACGTCTGCTACCCATGCTTCTTGAATTCCTGTTTTCAGCTGTATCGAATTGTCCTTTTGCGAATAGGCACTGCAAAAAATACATCATCTGTTTATATTGGGGTTAGATCAGGGCAGATAGCAGGACATTCCAAGACACCGATGTACATTTCGTGATGCGAGAAACGATTTTGTTCGTTTTGAGGAATGACCCTAAGCTTTACTACAACTGTCATGGCTCCGGTATTTGTAGACTTATGATACTTGACTCAGGATTAAAAGACATGTAAGGAAAGAATAACACGTCACGGTCCTAGTAACAATTGAAGCCATAATTGTTACTAGGAACGCTTTGTATCACATTTGTATAAGAGGTATAGTGATCACAGAATTAGCACATTTACATATATTTCCATTTCAGTGTGTGTGCATTGGGTTATACTTACTTTAATCTGTAAGTTAAATTTGTAACCAAAACATGCTATATCACGAAACATACAGGACCTACAAAGTTTGTATCTTCAGAAGATATATTTAAAATGATATGACCTACAACTTTCTCGAAGAAACCACAATCTAGTTTTATTAAATAGCTGATAATAGCGGTGCCCTAGCGCTTGAATGCCGAACTAGTATTATTCATCCAAATAAAGCGCTAGGTGCCATACAACTTTTCAGATGACACCATAATTTTATAACGAAAGATAATAATTGATTCCACGTTTTTGCCTTTCTCATATAAAGGTTATGCAATGACTTTAAAAATCGACTTTTCAACTGAGAATCGGAGGGCGAGATCGCAAAATGTCTGTGTGTATGTATGTGTGTGTGTCAAATAATTTCGCTCAATTTTCTCAGAAATGACTGAACCAATTTGTACAGTTTTTTTTTTCAAATGAACGCTCCCATAAGACGCTCTTTTTTGTTGATCGGAATTCCGATTCCTGAGTTACGGATTGAAGAGTGCGGTCACAAAGGAAATTCCCATGTATATTGGTAACCCTATGATGTCCGAATTATGTAATACACATTCAAATGGGTTCAACATTACTAGGTCCACAACGATTTCTCATATAAACTGATATAATCGTAATATCTCTTGAAATGAACATTATATTACTAGGATTCACTAACGGTCAATCAAAGAGTCCCCACCCCTACCACTCAGCAATATATTAATATGAAGACAACCTTGAACTCACGCCAATTAAGCTAATTAGCAGGCGAACCAGGTTGAATTCGAGTAGATCCTTTCTTTAGCATACTTTCCTTATCTTATAATGGTTAGATTTGGAATTGTTGAAATCAACCCATATTTGCTGTTTCAGCTCATGTTTGATTGCGATATTGTAACTTCATGCAAATCAAGCTTGTTTGGCAAAAATAGTTCACGAATGCAAATGGGCGGATACTTAGAAACCATCATGAACCACCATAAAAACAGCTACCAAACAAACAACCGGCGTCAGTTTTTCCTAGCCGGGTATACAGGCTGCATCAGGCGAACGAGCAACGTGGTTTCAGCGAAGGCAGTGGGCGAGATCAGATATCACCGCTACTCGGCGACAGGCGCAGTACCATCCCTCAGCCAGTATCTGCAACGACCAGGCAGCGTCTTGCGATTTTCCTTGCGACTTCGTACCTTTGTATATTTGAATTTTCCCAACGTAAATCGTCATCGATAGTTAGTGCCTCGCTCTGACCTACAATCGTGCTACTGTTACCCTAGAGCATCGAATTGTGTAAAATTCAACAGAGAAACCATGTTAGGGTATGACAGCAAACGTGAAACCGACGTAAGAGTTAATTCGCAAATTTATACTACCAGCCAATAATGTTTTGTGTATCATTAGCGCTACACTGCGGTCGGTTCTTTGAAAGAGTTTCACGACATCGAGCCGTCGAAGTATGAGAATTGTTTATGGGATGTGGAAGAATTAGAGAAGTTTGGTAGAAACAAGAACTATACGAAGATGAAATGTGATAGAGAATAGATTGAAAATGGCCGTCCGAAAAATGGTGAATTATACATTGTGAAATGAGTTTGATTTGTTTTTCGTATTAAGGGGTTACATACCTTTTTGTGCGAAAAATGTCAAAAAAGTTTGAGTTTACGAAAAGGCATAAAGCAATGACTTCACTACATCAAACTTATAGTATTGTGATAGTCATGATAGTTTCCTTGTGTGATATGTTTTTAGTTTTAGTTGCAAAAACCTATCAAATGCGTGAAATAGTCGAAAATTAGTTCGATTTAATTCGCTTATTTATATTTAAAATGTAAGGAAACATTTGATAATCAAAGGTTTTGTTGAATGCGACTCCCTTAAGGGAAATTTAATCTAAATAATGAGAGAGGGTTTTAAGGCTATAGCTAGGGACCAAAGAAAAATATTTTAAGAGCTTCGGTTTATTAAAAAGAAAGAAAAAAATATGTCCCGATTTTGTCAATGTCCCCGTTTTATCAGCCAAAAATTCACCAATGGGCTGATAAAAACGGGTCTTCACTGTAATTGCTTATCAGGTTCGCAACAGTCGTGTACTTACATATGCTTACCAAGTGTAATAAAAATATAATAAACATTTCCACAATGCTATTAAATCATTGTATGGATGAATGAGAAATGCTTAACTGCACCATTAGGTGGATTAAAATAAGTTCTTTAATTTTCCGACCACAATGTACCGTTTTTCTCTTGATTACTCGATTCACTTTCAATGTAGAGACATGACACTTTCACTAGAATTTTTGAAAAAATATGCTCAACAATATACATTCGTGCAAGAAATATATATTAGATAACCACACAGAGCAAGTATGCGAGCGGCACTGACCTTCAGGAACAACTATTTGGGCCGAAACGTCAACATACAATGCAATCCAACTAAAACAGTATTATATCAAGTTCACCGATATGTGAGCTGCAACATAATAAGTGCAGATAGCAAATCGATAGACTACTTTTTCTTAAAACCTCGGAAAACGAACGAGAAAACTCGAATTTCCATAAGACACAACGTGGGGTTACTTCTTTTTGGACTCCAGCTAGTTCTGGGGTTACCTCCATGGTCAATTTTGACTGCTAATAGCAAAAAATATTTTCAAACTATTAAAAAATGCGTATTTCCACCCAGTGCAAATTGTTACCCTGATGGGGTGCCTTTTCTGAATCACACGAATTTAGTAGGCAAGCCAAAAAACACATTAATCACATTTTTATTGCATTTGGCCAATCAATTGCCACTTGTTGATGATAGATATGAGACACGTAAATAATTAGTCATTTGCTCGAATCTCGATCAGAAAGGATATTCAGTGTCAGTATAATTAGTCTGTGAATTGTTTCAGGTCCCTTCTTAAAAATTAATTGGAAAGTTAATTATTCGCATAACATTTATACATCGCAGAATGATTCCAAACGAAACGCAATACTTCTGCTGATACTAGATACTTGTGCTGGCTCCAAACTGTTCGAAATTCTTGTAAGCGATGTGCTATTCCGCGAAGTCACAGTTTAACATGGGCTTTATCCAGGTAGATCAACAGCCACGAATTTAGCACAATTCACTTCGCATTGCATTAAAAGTGTAGAAACTGGAGTCCAAGTGGATACCATCTATAGCAATCTTAAAGCAGCGTTCGATCGCGTCGATCACTGCCTTCTACTGGCAAAGATAGAGCGGCTTGATGCACAGCTTTACTAAGTGGCTCAAATAATATCTTGTTGGCTGTTCCCTATCTGTCAAACTAGGAAATATTGAATCACCTAACTTCATAAATGTAATGAATAATGACTCTCAGTGTATCCAACTTCTCAGTAATATCTTTCACGCGCAGAAAAAACCCAATTTTTTGGTGCTATACTATCTCGGGGAATTCACTTGAAAGAGTGTCAGTTGTCAGGGAACTTGGTGTACAGCTGGATTTCAAATTGTCGTTTAGAGATCATTATTCCCACATCATTGCAAAAGCTAACAGGAACCTCGGTTTTATAATCAGAATAGCCAAAAAGTTTACTGACCCGTACTGCTTGAGACCACTGTATTTCTCTCTTGAGGAATTCCACGAAGATCCGTCCGAAAATCTTTAAAATCGTGACCGACCATCTTAGATTCCGATGAAACTTTACACATTTCACCGGCATGGAAGACTAAACATTTTCCACAGGTAATAAGATTATTTTGACTCAAGAGCAACTTTTCAAAAGGGCGTAAACGTTCCCACGCGTATGAATTATACAGCAAAACTATCTGAGAACGAGTTACAGGGAATGAATACTTCTGTCCGAAAAAAATATATACTGACAAAAATGTGTCATTTTTCAACAGAATAAAAATTTCTGTTAAAAAATTAAATTGCGAAAAAAAACCATTTTTTTTAAAAATTTTATATTTTGTCAACAAAAATCTAAAGAGAAAGGAAACATTTTGAAGGTGATTGCATGATGGAGAAAAAATCGGTAAAAAAGTTTTTTTAACAATAACTTCAAACATGTTTTCACATTTCCTACTAATTGACATACAAAACTGTAATTTTATTACAGAATATAATTATAAGCATAATTTAAAATCAAAATGCATTTAACAAAAATCTTCCAAAATGTGATAGTTTTCGAGATATTTGGAATTTTGCTCCATCAAAAACTATTAATTCGTGTAATTATGCTCTTTTTAAAAGTTATTCGCGTTACCCAATCATAAAATCTCAAAAATCTAATGTTTATCGTTTTAAAAACGTAAATGCAACTTTTTCAGTGTATTTGGATCATGGAGAAGCTTTCAATAAAAAAGTTTTCCTAACAACAACTTTTGACATATTTTTATAATTCATACTATTTGCAGTCAAAAATACAATTTTCTTTTTGAATATGATTCTAAACGCCTTTTTAAATCGAAATGCTCATAACAAAAATTTTTTGAAATATAGTATTCCTCGAGATATTTTAACTTTTGTTTTAACAACACAATTATTTTGTTTTACTACGACCTTTTCATAAGTTATTCGCGTTTCTCCATCAACAATAATAGGTTTTTCAAAAGACCCATAAACTTTCCAACAAATTTTCCTTTGACATCAAGGCGATATTGTAAATCTTTTGAAAGTTACATGAAAGCAACCAAAGTATGATTCAACTATATAGTTTAATCATCAGACCCTATGGTTAAATAATATTTTGGTTACTTTCATGTAGATTTCAAATAGTTTACAATACCGCCTTGATGTCCAAGGAAAAGTTGTAGGAAAGTTTACGGGCCTTTTGAAAAACCTATTATTGTTGATGGAGAAACGCGAATAACTTATGAAAAGGTCGTAATAAAACAAAATAATTGTGTTGTTAAAACAAAAGTTAAAATATCTCGAGAAATACTACATTTCAGAAAATTTTTGTTATGAGCATTTCGATTTAAAAAGGCGTTTATATTCAAAAAGAAAATTGTATTTTTGACTGCAAATAGTATGAATTATAAAAATATGTCAAAAGTTGCTGTTAAGAAAACTTTTTTATTGAAAGCTTCTCCATGCTCCAAATACACTAAAAAATTTGCTTTTTCGTCTTTAAAACGATAAACATTAGATTTTTGACATTTTATGATGGGGTAACGCGAATAACTTTTGAAAAGAGCATGATTACAGGAATTAATTGTTTTTGATGGAGCAAAATTCCAAATATCTCGAAAACTATCGGATTTTGGAAGATTTTTGATAAATACATTTTGATTTTAAATGATTCTTAGAATTATATTCTGTGATAAAATTACAATTTTGTAGGGTGAAGTGCCTATTTTCACCATACTAAGGAGGGCGCCTCACTGATTCATTAATTACTCGGCCTACAATCAATGGAATGCGTACAAATTGGCATCAATAGCTTTGCTTCGTTGTTAAGTACCAAGATAATAACATACATGCGCTGAAAACAGTGAAATTCTCGTGTTTGAGCGCAACGAAAACACGAATCGAGTGCCCCTATTGTTGCGCTACCATTTGACTCAATGCGTTAAACAAAGATGGCAGACACTGCTCTAACCAACGGCTTCAAATGGGTAGCGTAATAATAGAAACATAGCGATAATGGGCTCATCACCCTATGTCAATTAGTATGAAATTTTAAAACATGTATGAAGTTATTGTTAGAAAAACTTTTTTACCGATAAGTTCTCCATCATGCAATCACATTCAAAATGTTTCTTTTCTCTTTAGGTTTTCGTAGACAAAATAGAAAAATTTAAAAAAAATGGGTTTTTTTCGCAATTTAAATTTTTAACATAAATTTTTGTTTTTTTGAAAAATGACGCAACATTTTTTTCAGTGTATATTTTTTTTGGATGGAAGTATTTATACCCTGTAACTCGTTCTCAGATAGTTTTGCTGTATAAAATACAGTGAACGAACGAAAAAAAATTGAAATTTATACACGTAGAAACGTTTACGCCCTTTTGAAAAATTGCTCTGGTATCAAAATATTCCAATTGCCAGAGAATATCATAGAGATTCATACACCGAACACACCTGCAAAGTTTCGTTAGAATCTACGATGGTCATATTTTTCGGTCGGCCGGTTTCTCATGGAATCCCTCTCCTGTTCGCTCCATCCTGGAAGCTTCGGCTGTTATCTGGTGCCCATATGCGAGTATCTGGATTAATAGAATTGAAGCAGTACAAGTTAGGTTTCCCAGATATGCTCTTAAATCTTTGCCATGCTGGAAGGTCCGACCTGCGACGGTCGTGCGCATTATAGCGCATCATTGTACGAATTATGCTTACTACCTCCGACGTGATTCCCTTCTTTAGAATAAGAGAAAATACGATTGTCGCTAGTCAAATTTTCCAGTTTTCAGAAGCAGCCAGAATAGTTCGGAAAACATCCGGATTTCTCGGCCGCGAATTAAGAGCGAGTAATCTAGTAGCGAGTATCTAATAGTTCCGAATTTCTGTTAAAAAACTATAAGATGAATTTCATTGGCAAGTAAATGTCACTAAATCAATGGAAAATATGATTCTTATTAATTATAAATGAAATCAATTTTAAATTTTGTGATAAAATATAATATTTTGCGACATGATCATATTGCCCCTTAAGATTGCTCATATTGCCCCATAAAGTTTTTACCAAGCCAAAAATCGATCATTACCAACAACGATTATTTTCAAAGATTTTAAGTTTTCTTCAGCACTCTTAATAACTGTATTTGAAGAATATGCTGTATTCTACCAATAGAGGGAAATTTGGGATTATTTGTATGTTTTACTGCAGATATATTTGCCTTCAACTTTAGGGTGCTCATGTTGCCTCACGTTACCCTGTATAATGCAATAAAACATTTTGAGCAACAGATTACAACCAATTCCCTGAAATATAACCCCCCTCCACGAGAAACGACATTTACTGAAGATCATCTCATCATCATGGAATTAAAAAACCTGTTTTAAACCATCTAGTGGTGCAATTGTGCCTTTCTCATTTGTCCAAACTACGATTCCATAGCTGATTATGTTCAGTACAATGGTGGAAATGTATATTACATATTCAGTACGATTTGCACATAGTACATACAATGGATCGACTGCCACGATATTGAGATACTATGTGTCGACACTGAAACATCGCTTGAAACCAACGGCGGATCAAGGAGGAAGATCCGTTAAGAAATTTAAACTACTTATAATTTTAAAGTAGCAACCCCTTACTGCATACTTCTACCTAAGCCAATACAAGCCAACAAAATTAGGTTGACGATTTTTAGAGCGATTGCATAACCTTTCTATATAAGAAAGGCAAAAATGTGCCAAAGTCAAAAAAGTCAATTCTCGTCAAAAAAATTTCTTCGAGATTACACCAAATCTTAACGTTTCATGCATTTTAAAGTCATTTGGCATCCAAAATACAAATTCGATGGGAAGGTTGTACCTTTCATTTGAGACTAAGTTTGTGCAAATCGGTCCAGTCATCTCTGAGAAACAGAGGTGACATTTTTTTCCACACACACGCATACATACACACATACATACACACAGACATTTTCCGATCTCGACAAACTGAGTCGAATGGCATATGACATTCGGCTCTCCGGGTCGGGATCAGGTTGACGATTTTTAGAGCGATTGCATAACCTTTCTATATGAGAAAGACAAAAATCCATCACTTTCGTCGACTAAAATCAAAAACATCGTTGAACGAGATCGTAGCATGTCAGTGAGCAGCAAAACCATACAAATATGACGTCTGAGGAGCATTTGATCGCCCTTATTGCACAAAACAAACCACTTATTTCTAAAAACAATTCGACAGCTAGAGTAAACTTTGCTAAGTTGGACGGAAATAAATCTGCAACTTTTTGGAGAAATGGTTTTTGAGGCGATGAGTCGAAATTTAATCAATTTGGGTAGGACAGTAAAGATTCTGTTTAATTTTCAGCAAAGAGGCATCATAATCCTCCGTATTATATAATAGGTACCATAAAATTAGTACAACACGGTGGCGGTTGTATTGTGTATGCTTTTTCATGGCATGGTATGGGGTCAATCGTAAACATTAATAGCAGAATAGATCCGCATATGTACAACAAAATATTGTAGGATCATATGGAGCCACCTACTGGTTTATGTGGTGAACATTTATCCATGATAACGACCTTAGGGTAATTTGGGGAGAATGTGCGGCAACATTTCTTAAATTCTGTATCAAAGTAAACCATTCAATATTTGATAAAATCATTTTTATCAATTGTGACAAGTTTCGAAAATACTGTCAAATGGTTTTTGTCATGAAGAAAAATTCATCAAATTTCCATGAACATTTTTAAAAAAAAGGTCATTGCGGGAGAGATGCCGCATGTGTGGGTGAGATGCCGCACCATAGTCACAAACTGAAAAATGGTGAACAAAAGTATTTTTAGCTATCGTTGATGTTTTTGTGATTAGGGGTCTTCAGCTGAGTTTCATGAAGTTTGATTACACCTATAAATCGGCCAGCACCTTCATTTTTCTTAAGGGGGCAATACCATTTCTAGGAACATTTTTTTATTCAACATTTTGAAAATATTTTTCTTTTGCAACCTTGTGTAACGGTTAAGTTGGAGTAACTTAATTAAGGATACTATTTATTTATATGTTTGTACGAGCGATATATTGGTAGGGGTTCCTTAAAAGCAGTTTTTGGTTGTTTCTTCCAACAATGAATTTATATAACTTTGGTTTGGTCTTGAAAGATTCATTTTAAAAAAGAATCATTTCGTTGAAATTTTCATTTTTATCCTAAGATTGACATCACTACAAATCAATGCGTTCAAACTTGAAACTTTAAAGAATAAACCGAAGTAAATAATACCTTATTGCATATCGCCCGTTTAAATACATAGATAAATAGACTCATATTCCTATATGTCACCGTGTTAGGTCCGTTAGTTTGTGGATATACATTATTAAGAACCTATACCTGACACAAATGATCATTTAATGACATTTCGAGGTGAAAAAATACATTTTAGCTACGTATCCTCCGCCATCGAGTGCTGCATCTCACCCGCAATTTTGATGCGGCATCTCTCCCAATTGTGTGGGAGAGATGCCGCACGACGATATTTTCCTCTGAAATTATGTATGACCGTGCTCATGATCAGAATGCCTTCTAAAAGGTCCCAGCTATTCAACCGATGCATGTTTTACCAAAAAATCGAACAATTTAAAAAAAATACGAAATTTTAAAGTGGCACTGAAAAACTTTCGGCACTCCGTGATGCAACTGGACGCACATAATCATTAATAAAAATTTTGTGAGTTAATAATAAGCATTATTTTACATCTCCAGTGTTGTAATTCTTCGAAAGGCAAGCTCACAATATCATATTACCGTATAAAAGTGACCCTATATACGAGATATAGAAAGTGCGGCATCTCACCCGACGCGGCATCTCTCCCGAAATTACCCTACCCTAAAACGTACATGTTCGTGTGGTTTTTTGATCAAATGGTTAATGTTCTTTCATGATCTGCCAACTGCCCAGACCTAAATCTAATAGAAATTCTATGGAACGGTAATAGTGGGGTAAAAATGAAAAAAGAAAAATATAATATAGTTAAAATTTGTCCTGTAAGTACATATGGAGTTTCAACGGGTCGTGCACCAATTCAAGTTGATAAAGAAAAAATAATAACTAAATTTCAAAATAAAATTTGATTTAATGGATAAAATTGAAACCCTCGAAATTTATTTAAATGAATAAATGGTAAAAAAAAATAAAATAGCAATAGAAATTACTAATCCAATTACACCTCCTAATTTATTAGGAATTGATCGTAAAATAGCATATGCAAATAAAAAATATCATTCTGGTTGAATATGAACAGGAGTAACTAAAGGATTTGCAGGAATAAAATTTTCAGGATCTATTAAAAAATAATAAAATTTTCAAATAAAAGTTATTAAAATTCAAAGAAATATAATAAATCCAATTAAATCTTTGTATACAAAATATGGATGAAAAGGAATTTTATCAATATTACTATTTAATCCTAAAGGATTATTAGATCCAGTTTGATGTAAAAATAATAAATGAATCATAGTTAATGCTAAAATAATAAAAGGTAAAATAAAATGAAAAGCAAAAAATCGAGTTAAAGTAGCATTATCAACAGCAAATCCTTCTCAAATTCATTGAACAATATCATTATCTAAGTATGGGATAGCAGATAATAAATTAGTAATAACTGTAGCTCCTCAAAAGGATATTTGACCTCAAGGTAAAATGACAAATTCGTAAAAATCAACCGTTATTAACATCTCGATAAATATGATTAACTCTATTAAAAGCTGTTTCAATATCTGCTGTATAATGTATTGCTAAAAATAAACCAGTTAAAATTTGAATAATTAAACATAATCCTAGTAAAGATCCAAAATTTCATAATTGCCTAAAAAGTTTTCACCCGATCGTAAAACTTTTTTTTAGCTTGTTCGCAATTTAACTGCCTTGTCGTTGAACGCTCCATTTTTTCGTCAAATTTTTTTATATTAATGTTAGCAAATTTTTAATAATTTTTATCACGTGAAAATAGTGTTTTTTTAAAGCCGTTTCCAAAAAGAAAAAAAATTTTTAATCAAGGGCATCACTGGTACATATGAGAGTCAAAAAATGTTTTTTTTTTCATTTACCAAAATCAGGCGAAAATGACGACAGCGACGCTACTTTCTAAAGCATCGGACCTTTGCGAAAGCGAAAATGAGACAACGGCCTAGGACAAAGCACACGAGTAAGATCAATTTAATTATTTCCTACGCACACTCGTTTTCGCTTTGAGATTGAGAGAGACATTAGTCCCTTCCAGGGATGGGAATTATCATTCATTCGCATGATTCCTGGCGAATCTGTTCATTGCTTTGACAGCAGCCAGTCGTTCATTCACGATCCGACTAAAACTTTCCAAATAAACACAACTGAACGTAGGTAGACATTAAATTCCGAAGGTGTGAGCCAGGTAAAAGAATGACACGTCCTATATGTTGAATGAAGAAGATGGTGTTCTTTATTGACGGATTGATTCGGAAGATTGTAATGTAAACATTCACAAGTGAATCAACTTTTTCACAAATGAATGTGAAATTGTATTCTCCGGTTGGGTTAGGTCAACTTTATAGTGCAAATGTACGCTATAATCAATATTGGAAAGTAGATTGCACTAGAATCCACTTGAAATTGATATTGTGATATGCACGGAATCGTTTTAAGAAGTTATTTCCGGGCAAATGCATGCTTGTACATTAGGACGTCCCAAAAAAAATCGATGTTCGAAAAGTCATGGTGCTCAACCCTATAATGAAAGATAAGCACATTTTAAGCACTTTTGTAGAACAAATCAAGTTTCTAAAAAATCATCTAGAGGTTCCGCAAATGCGATTTATATAAGTGGTTTTCGCAATAGCCAAAATAAATCTTCTAAAGCTTCAATCAGGCCGTATGTATTCGATAATATATCAAATAGTTTCAATTTGAGTGTTTTATTACAAGACTTAGCATACATTCACATTAATAAATAAATCTAATCAATCGTGAATGTTACATAGGTTATAGCAATATTGGTGTTATCACTTCTTATTCGAAAAAGTTGTTGATCATGCACAATCCCATAAATCTCTCAATAACTACCTTAGAATAAGATGGTAGATTCCACATATGAAAATGTTTTGCATGATTGAGAAAAATCCTTTTTATTTGACACCCAATATACCTACACTGGTCAAGTTACGGTTGAGATATTGAACAATTCAAAAAAATGTAGCAAAGTTTCATGGTTTGAAAGCATTTACTTAAAAATGCTATATCTCAGCCCCTCGACCGAATTTTCACAACATTTGTTCACGAAAATTTTTGCAATGAACAGTACTTTCCAAAACATGCCTTTGGTTTATTGAAAAAAAATTATTGACATTCGTTTTGTGTGGATTTTCTTCAAAATTAACCGAAAAAATATTTTTTTCGCCATGAATAAGAGGTTCTATAATTAATAAAAGGACTTTTGTAAAAAACTTTTAAATGGGGTTTATTCTCTGAGGTCCACAGAAAAATGAAATAATATATTAAAAATAATTGGGGTTTGAAAAAGTTGCGAAAACCACTTATATACGACAATTTTGCTAAAAAATGACCATTTTTCATAAATCGCATTTGCGGAACCTCTAGATGATTTTTTAGAAACTTGATTTGTTCTACAAAAGTGCTTAAAATGTGCTTATCTTTCATTATAGGGTTGAGCACCATGACTTTTCGAACATCGATTTTTTTGGGGACAGCCTATTGTACATGTTCCTTTTGAAATTTTCGAGCATCAGCGGTGCTTGCTTTATTTGCAATTCTCATCTGCTTTGAAGTGGAATTTTCTGCCCTCCTCCTCCTCCTGGATAACTTGCAACGGGATCTTTTTTTGAGTACAGCGTCGCTTCATTCTAAAAAATGTTTTTTTTCACCAGCACATTGCAAACTACTTACCTAACAATAAAAAATCAAAAATATTGTATAGGTCTATAAACAAGAACGACAAGTTTTTTGACGTAGGACTACGTCTTTGTTTTCGATATGGGGGTGCACTCTGCAAATTCTACAAAAATGGTATGTAACGAAAAGTGGTCCAATTTTAAAATTTTTTTTTTTCAGCCATCTCATGATAAATTTTCAATTTTTTTACACAAATCGCCCCGAAATACTTCTAAGAATAAATTCCAATAGATAAACCCAAAAATTTTTGATATCATAGCATTAAAAAATTAAATAATATACAACCTTGTCAAAATATCGCGCATTAACACACAGAAGATAGCGCTTCCCAAGCCCTGTACGACGGATTGGTGTACCTAGCGCGCAACGCTTCTATGAATGACGTCATCATCGACTATTTAAAGAACGGACTTGGCCAGACACGCTCAGTTCCCTGTTGAACGGCTGGCGAAGCAGATCACTGCGCTGTGTTTTTTACAGCCAGTGTAGCTGAGCTAGAAGTTCGTTACACTGGCTGTGGAGGAGCGCTACCCTGTGTCGTCCAACAGGCGACCGCTCCAACTGCTTCCTAAATGCCGCTGAATGTTGCCAGTAAATTTTTGGTTTAACTAGCACATGTATTTCCTATTTGCGCTTGAAATTAAGTAATGTAGTGGTAGTAATAAGCTTCCCATTTTGGTTTAAACGCAAGGACAGTTTTTAAAACAGGATTTGATTAATTAGTTTAGCTCATCTAAGCAATTTTATCAATTATGTAATTTAAAAGGAATTTTACGGAACTTGGTGAATTTGGCCCCACTTTCAACTGGTATAATCAACCTGCACAAAGTGTTGCATAACGCAGGGCTGTTTTTTGGAACAAAATGTGTTATCATTCAGCCCTTCGCTATGCAAAATCACGATATTATGACAGATGGGCTAAGCGCGGCCTTTCCTTTCAATCGGGAAAGGCCGCGTGGAATTTTGGTGAAATACGCTAATAGTGTCGTGGTGGTACTAGTTGTCTCTTTCGCTCTACCCATCATCATCAGCGTTGACTCATTTTGCATTGTACGCTTGGGTTCAATGTTTGGTGCGAATGTATTGGTAGGTAGGGGAACTGGCGGTAAAATGAACACGTTAAGCAAAGTCATTATTTTCTAACTAATAAGTGAATGAGATATTACAATCACCTTATGTTTCTTGTTAGACATGTTTTGTACATATCTGGTAAAAATACTTCGTCATAAATACATTTTTTCAAACATGATTCTTGATTTCTAAACATGTCCAAAAATGAGACATGTTTATAGCGAGTGGTTAAAATGAACATGTGGCGGTGGTAAAATGAACAGCTTCTGGTGACCTGCAAAATGTCCTGTATGTATGCAATGCGCAGCGTTGGAAAGCATTTTCCGATCAATGCTAATATCCCAACAAATCATGAGCTTTGCATACACACAGGGCATTTTGCAGGCATAAAATTGTTACGGAAGAATTGAATTTTCATGACGTAATATTAACCATTTTACAATCTTGTGGCATCGAAACACATCTACAAACTTGGGGTTATCCATGGATGTTTGAACTTTTAGGATCTGTTTGAGAGCAACTAGAAAGCTTGTTCTATACATGAGATGTGATTATATTGTCTAAAATTTGATTTTTCTTCACCGGTCCGGGTGTTTTTTCCCACACACTAAGTACTATTAAAATAAATATTTTACATTAAGTAGTATAGTCCTACGTCTACAGTTCGTGCAACCCCATAGGGCTGCCCCTTGTAGTTTTTATTAGAAAGATCCGGTGAATGTTTTTAAATGAATCTTTGTGAACGAAAGAATGCATTCATTTGCGATCCTTTCTGCTTTCATTCAAAACATTATATATGTGATGCAGAATGAATCATTGGGTGAACACTAACATTGCCGTGCACTGTCACTTTTTTCAGTTTTGTGTTTTGCATCTCGCTTTCACATGAACGCGTAACTTTACACAAGAAGGGTTGTCGAGATCGGGTTTCACAGTAACAGCGTGTTGGTGCATGATTTCAAATTGATCGTTTCCTGAAATGATTTTTCCCATGCCTGATCCCTTCGATATTGAACGTAGTGCTAGGCGGACGAAAATACACTATTAACGATATTTACTTGTCGTTGTTCTATTTCGTGGAATTAGAAGCTAGCGGTGATATTGGACGACTAAGCACTATTGGTGTGCATATTTCCCGTTGTTGCCGTGTTCTAGTTGCAGTTCTATGATGCACATTGCTATAATTTCATTTAATTTTTTTTAACGACTTTCAATTAGCAAGAGATTACTGGTTAGGGAAAGTTATGAAAATTAGAGCCATAGTACTAAAGTGAGAGCAAAGATGTGAAGTATACAGATCAGAAAATTAGAAGTGGCAGGGTCATTAGAACAGGCTTAATATCTTACAGGCTTAAGTTTTATCTTCTACAGATGAGGATCGAGCTAAGGCAGCATTACTACGAAACACTCGGTTCCGGAGTTACGGGTTGTGGAGGAAAGGAAAGTTCTGTACTCACTAATTGGGATCATTTTAAAAAAAAGTCCATGCATCCTCCCTCGAGCCAGTCTAATTAGGCAATTTTGTCAATTTAATACCCCTTTCATGAAAATGAGCTTTGTCTAACCCTCTAGTTCCCACCACCGCCTCTAGGCGGTCTCTATAAAAATCCAAATAAAACTACCAAAACATGATTGTATGTTGTCATCCGCACTAGCATTTCTTCCCAAAGCTCAACCTTTCAAATATACATTACTTGAATATTCGTAGCTTTCTGTCAAAGGCAATAGAAGCTCAAAGTTGAAAATTCAAGGAAAATGTGGAAAAAAACTTATATTTAGTGGTAATCTTCATTAAACAAATTTTACCTATTTTTGGAAATTTCAATAACTAAAAAAATATTTTTGAGTAGCCTGTTACTAGCATTTCACTGTGGATGTGAATTGGTTTAGTGGAATAATTTGGAAGTTTAGGTTTTTTGGTAAAATACTTTTCCTGCCTAGAGGCGGTTTTGGCACATGAGGGTAAAAAGTTTCAGTCTTTAGTAATTATTTATCGTACCGAAACCAGCATTATGTGCAATTTTCGCTGAGTAGAAGTATGTTTTAAAAACTTTGGGTGAATGCTGCTGTTAGAATATGGATGCGCTTATCATTTAAAAATATTTAGGGGAGTCTTGGCCTAGTTGACGAATTCTTTTTTTTTTCTTCTTTTGTATTAGACATATGGCGCTGTCTCTAGTTCTGTACTTCAAGAACTGTGTAATACATTCTCCAATGTGTTTATGTTGCATTACATTATGTTTCGTACACGTTGTAAGCGATATTGAGTTTTCGAGCGTATTACAGTGAACGCCGCTCTAACCAACGGCTTCACATGGTTAGGGCGAAAGCGAGCGAGTTCAAAACTATTTCAGGAATGACTAGATTTTTCGATAGCGCGCGAAATGAACTTTTCGTGGCCGTATATGTAATTTTACTTCGAAATTTCACCTGAAGAATTTCGAAAATTTGCTGTTGAATACAAAGTATGCGCCGAATTTGAAATGCCCGAACATTGAGGCTGAAAAATAATAAGCATCGATTGATTTGCGGTTTTATTGAAAAGACATCTCACGCGATCCATACTTTATCATCGAAAGTGGCCAGGTGGCGTCATTGTGCGTATAGTCGTAACTTGGCGAGATTTCCGCGTGATATATTTAAAATTCCGTGATGCAGCAAGCAGTCTGCTCTTTTATGCAATGCATTCTCTTTTACACGATCTTCTTAAATTAAAAAGATAAAACATGATTAGTGAAACCATCGCCAGCAGACCCTGGACTCCTCTACTATAAATTAGAAGTCAATAATTAAACAACCAAAGCACTAGAGAAATACTCCTTACAGTTTAGGTAATTTGCGTTCTGATGGAGTCCAAAATATAAGCATCCATCTGTATTGGCTTATGTTGAAGTAACTAGAAGAAGAAAAGTTTTTTTTTTATTCGTCCAGGGGCCCAACACCGCCTCTAGACGGCCTGCTTATTTTAAGACTTTAATGAAAAATCTATTAGTTACAAGAATTACCAACATTATTTTCGTCTTTCTCATCACGAAGCCTACCTCCAAAAGTTTTTTCAATCCAAAAAAAATTTAGGCACTAGAGTGTTATATAACATACAAAGTTGTGGCAAAAAACTGGGTTAAGTTCGTGATTTTTTAAAATGTTTTATGCAAATTTTATTTGAAAAAGTGAAAGGCAATTCGTTGGTAGTACTATCTAAAATGGAAAAAAAACTAGTTGAGTTAAAAAATATATTCAGGTTTGTTGGAGTTATGGCCCATCCGAAGCGTGTTTTAGCAGAGACTTGCGGTGAACGCTCTCCGAGTTCTGAGCGGCTGAAATCAAAAAACTAAAAAGATTATTGAGAAAAAATGTATTGTTGTGTGCTTGAACGGATCCCTATAAAAAATTCCTGCAAAAAAACATGTTACCCAAAAAAGTGAATTTTGTGGTGTTCAAAATTTTAAACAAAAATTCATTGCAAAGAATCGAAATTTTTTGAGTGAAAAAAGAACCGTTCACCGCAACGGTACCTTTAAAAAAAACTTTATTTCGAGATAATCGCGTTTAAAATTTTGTGTTAACTTCATTCGTGGAAGAACCAGCGCACTGCCAACGGCTGTAGTCTAAAATCTAGTGCTCCGATCTGGATGAAGTTTCGCACAGATATTTTCAAAAGTATGTACTTTCAAAATATTCAATTTTCTTTTCGATTTTTTGAATTCCAACCTTGAAATATTAAATTCCAACCTTAAAATATTAAATTTTGGCAGCTAATTCCGAAACGTTGACTTGAGTGACTGAAAGGTAATGTTTGATTTAAAATTCCAAAATCAATTCCAAAATTTCATCATAGTATATAAGCAAGAGCCGAGAAAGTATTCGAGTAGCTGGGGCAGTATACTTTACGCTGTAAAAACCTGTAAGAAAACCATACAACTAAGCTCTAATATGTACACTTGTAAAATGATCGAGCAATTGCGGAGCACGATTAATTCAATCTTAAGATTATACGACAGGCCGCAAAGAATAATTGTGTACTCTTAAATATCAGACACCCTGTTTTCATTATGATGTGGAGGTAGTGGCACTTGAATCTTCTGATATAAATACGTACCACGTCGCTAGTCGCTACATCTATCAATTCTTTTATTGCCGATTTGATAGCTCATTATCCGAACGCCCGACCACCTGCCGAAGTGAGTTCAAATATAGCAACTTGATGAGGGCAGACTTACCTTCAAAAATATTATCATAGAGAAAAGGTTGGTGTACTTCTATTTTAAGATAGGCTTGTTAGCCTACAAAAGCATACACTTTCTGACCTGAGAATTGTACTTCAGGCGCCACCTACGTTTTTGCCTTTCTCAATAGAAAGGTATTGCAATTGCTCTGAAAACCGACTTTTTAACGGAGGCCCGGAGGGCCGAGTGACATATACCATTCGATTCAGTTCGTCGAGTTCGGCAAATGTCTGTGTGTGTGTATGTATGTGTGTGTGTATGTATGTGTGTGTGTATGTGCGTCTGTGTGTGTGTACGCGAACACAATCTCACTCACTTTTCTCAGAGATGGATGAACCGATTTTTACAAACTTAGTCCCAAATGAAAGGTGCAACGTTCCCATAGGCTGCTATTGAATTTCTAATGGATCCGACTTCCGGTTCCGGAATTACAGGGTGATGAGTACGATCACGCAGAAAACGTCGATTTTAATAAATTCTGCAATGAATGTATAATGGTGAAAATTTTTCCAAAATGTGACCACAACTGCTTCGATTTGTAGTACTAGGTCATTAACAGCCATTCAAAGTCTCTTTGGTCACATTGGCCCCCATCATCGGTTCCGGAAGCCCCGGCGGAAGTATCCAAATTCAGACTAACAGTCACATCGGTTTCTCGGAGGTGGCTAGACCGAATCAACCAAACTTAGTCTCAAATGAAAGATGTTGCGTCCCCGTAAATGGCTATTAAATTTTATCCCCAACCGACTTCCGGTTCCGGAGTTACGGGTTGTGGCGTGCGATCACATAGCAAATTGTGATTCAAACCGATACCCCGATGGAAGCAAAAAAGGTAAAAATTTCGCTAAAATGTCTCTCAAATAACTTAACTTTGCAGTTCTAGGTCACCGACGGCCAAACAAACTTTCGTTGACTACATTGACCACTATAGACGGTTCCGGAAGTGCCCGGGAAAAGCGGCCATCTTTCATAACTAGCAAACTCATATCAGTTTCTCGGAAATGGTTGGGCCGATTTTCACAAACTTAGTCCCAAATGATAGCTCTATTATCCCCACAGATGTCTGTAAAATTTCGCACGGATCGCTTGTATGGTTCCGGAAATATAGACTGAACGGTCCGGTCACACATGAAATTCCCATATAAGCCGGAACTCAAAATTTTTTTTCAAAGGGGGGACCCCATGAAATTTCAGAAATCGAATTCGTATTTTTGATGCCAAACATCTTTAAAATGCATGAAACGTCGAGATTTAATGTTATCTCGAATTTTTTTTTTTTATAAAAATCGACTTTTTGGGACTTTGCCGATTTCGCACCTTTTTTCAGTTCAATATTACCGTGGCTGTTTTTTCTTTTTCAAAATTTTAGAACTCGAATAATGATTTATTTTCCTGTATATAGTTGTCATGTGATGTATGATAATAAAATGTAATATATGCATTTAAAAGTTTTTAATGAGTATAAATAACGCACACATTCTCGTGATTCATGATTGAGAAAGGCACAATTGCACCGCTAGGTGGATTAAAATAGGTTTTTTTGTTGTTGTTTCAATTCGTTTCTTTCTTTTTTTGCTGAGTCGTTTGGTAAATTGATTGCCTTGTACGCAGCGCACCTGGGTTGGAGTCCCGACCCCGCACATAGGGTTAGAAACTTTTCCTAAGAGATTTTTCTAACCCGAAGAGGCGAATGACCTTAAGGTTAAAACCTCTATAATTGAAAAAAAATAATGCGGCTGGGAACAATAATGCGATAACTTTGACTGGGAACAATAATGCGATTTTTATGAGAATGCATAACCCGTCAGTTTCTCGGAGATGGTTGGGCAGCTTTTCACAAACTTAGTCTTAAATTAAAGACTTCACATAGGCTGATATTGATTTTTTAGTTAATAGAACTTCTGGTACCAGAGTTACTTGATGACGAGTTCGGTCACAGCAATTTTCCATATAAACATATACCACCGTGTTGTCCAAATGATGTAATACATATTAGAATATAATCAACATTACTTGGATTTGAGGGTCTAGAACAATAATAAACAATCAAAGTACCTTTGACCACATTGGCCGTATATTATCGTTCTTGACGCCTCCAGGGATCTTTCCAAATTTTAAGTTAATGTCACATCTATTTCTCAGCAAATTCTTGAGCTTTACAAACTTTACAAAATAAATGATACTGTACATTCATTGACTGTTATTAAATTTAATTCAGACCTGACTTTTAGTTCTGGAGTTGGTTAGTACTGTCACACAGGAACTTCCCGTTTATATGGGAATAAAACATATCCCATATAAACGGGAAGTTCCTGTGTGACAGTACTAACCATCGTAATATTATAATCGTAATACCTCAGAGTTTAAAAATCTATTGAAATCAAAATTCAAATATGAATGGGATCACAAATTAAAAAGCGCTCCACTTGTGAACTGCATACAAACAAAAATACTACCCGAGCCGCTCTAACGTGTACGTTTAGCATATAGAAGTAAAGTTCCGTTGCCCCCAACTGCGAGTGAAATGAACAGTCACAAAATAAATTCCGCCAATTACGGGAGAACACAATCGTGATTGACGTTTCACAGACCTGTCTTAGACCTACAGTGCGCGAAGTGAAACAATTTGTCAAGGTGAAAATGGAGATTGATTCTCGAGGTTAAAGCCTTTATAAAAGAATATCAAATCACAGTACATTGCGATTGACATCAAATTACTTTGATTTTCATATCTAGATCACTGATGGTCAATCAAAGATTCTTTGAATTAATTGCTCACTGTCGACAATCTTGGATGTCCCGAGTTTCGAGCATATTCCAGAATTAAAATCACATCGGTTATTCGGTAATGACTGAACCGACTTTCATAATCTAAGTAGGGTAAAGTGCCTATTTTCACCATACTAAGCAGAGTGTCTCACTAATTCTTTATTTTGTCAGCCTTGAATCAATGGAATGCGTAAAAGATACCATCAACAGCTTTGCTTCGCTGTTAAGAACCAATATAATAACACAAATGCGCTGGTAATAGTGAAATTCTCGTGCTTGAGCGCAACGAAAACTCGAATCGAATGCTCCTATTGTTGCGCTACCATTTGACTCAATGCGTTGAACAAAGATGACAGACACTGCCCTAACCAACAGCTTCAAATGGGTAGGGTGGTAATAGAAACATGGCGAAAATGGGCTTACCACCCTATCAAATGGAAGGTATAAAATGCGGTTGATTGCACTCCCCATCATTTATTTCGGAGATGAGAAAAGCTTCCTGGAGTTGAGATTCTATCAAACTTTCTCCAGCAGGTACAAGCCCGCCTCATCTTTTGCACTAATCAATTCCATCCATCCGAGAATGTATCACTCTGCTTATTTCTACAATTATAACTATCATTATGAATAAGGAAAAATAATTTTGGGTTTATTTATGAGGTCCTTCGAAGTCCTTCAAAATCCTAATAAATTTAGGGAAGTATTAGAGGAAATACCACTATATTCAGAAAATCCCCACTCACAAAGATCCTACAATATTCAGAGAAGAAATTTGAGAGATTTTTATGAACTTCTGAAAAATTGTACGTCAAGCAGATGTATGAGACTGAGTAAATTCTTGATGGTGGAAGCTATCATTTTCTAAAATCGGCTACTTAATTTTTTTGATTCGATAATACGTAAGCTAAACGTATCTATACTATGCTGTTTGTGCAGTGGAGATGCAACAAAGCGGTAGTAGAATAAATTCAGACAGACGCTTTAAATCTATTAGAATGTAAAATACGGATATAAACTTCAAGCGTGAAAATCGAAAATATTTTGTCTCTTTTGTAGTAAAATTCAACTGATGAAGCCGGAGAATTGTGGAAGACGCATGTTTTTACGTGTTACGTGAATGCGAGTTCTAGTGAATATTGACGCTTCTTTTATGTGTATTTTACGATACGCAAATGTTTGTAAGTGTAGATGATAAATATCTTATATTGGACAGATCTAAACCTTTTAGAATACCTACAACCACCAAGACGTTTTGATGTTATTTCAAAAAAACATCATGGGTTCATTTTGAAAATCGTGCAGAATTTGAACCTTATATAGGTTCAATAATCCACGCGGACGAAATATCTAAGTCATAATTCAGGCCTTGATTCTAAGTCTTAAGACAGATTTTATTTGCACACTAAGGTTTATTCGAATTAGATGATGCTGCAATGCAATATCACATGAAGTGCCACTTATCAAAAATTACAACTTTTCCATTATTTGTACCAGAAATGTCAACCAGAGCCGAAACATTCAAGACAATTTTTGTGTTAGGGGAACATAGGGAGACTTAACAGAGCGCAAGATTCTATTATTGGCTGTGACGTGTTCTATTAGGTTTTTAAATTCGATCCCTTAAGGTAATTTTAAAAGTTTTGAATGCAAAATCCTTTCCTTATAGAAAATACTCCGTAATTAATAGATTTGTGTTAAATGATGTAATTTTCATCAAACTTTGTTGGTGCCATAACTTCCAACTTCTTGAATCAACAACTCTGACAAAGGCACTGCACTTCTAAATATTCGCCATTTTGAGATTCTGAATCATGAATGTACATGTTCGCTAGCACTATCTAGTGACAGAATCCTAAACTATTCAGTGTATAACTTCGTAGGTTTTTATCTCTTGTGCAACTATATCGAAGGCACCGTCGTGCTAATAAATCAGGAATTCGCGATACAGTAGACCAAAACTGACATGCTCCCTAGTGCCACCTAGTGGCTGAATTTCGAACTATTTTGCGTACCAACCCGTAGGTTTTGATCTCCAGAACAACCTTGCCAATGATCTTTTGCAAAATCAGAAAGTTTAGATAAAGCAGATCAAACTTTATGCTCACTAGCGTCGCCTGGCGGCAGAATTAAAACTTTCGCCTATTGAAAAGGCCATAATCTACTACCCAAGTTTGCATAAGAAAATAGTAGGGAAGGGGGGGGGGGGTATCAGCGAAACACATTTTTTCTGCGATTTAAATTTGATGATAATACATGTTATTTGTGTAGCCAAAAGTGGTACTTAGTGCCACTCTGTTATTACCTAATACATATATTTTTTCCAGTTGGTAAAACTCACGGGAAATAACTTTTTATGGGTAATAAACAGTTGGTGGTAAAATGTACCATTGTGCCCCATGGGTAGGAACTGTGAAACACGACGTCGTTTATAGTGAAATATTCTACTTGTAAATTTTATTCTTTTGTTTTGACGAAGAATGATCCTAACGCTTCGAATTACAGTTACATTGAGGCGAACATCGCTTGTTTACGAAAGAAATCACTATATCATCGCGTATCATAGGAGCACCATATATAGTCAAGGCTTCTGTCTGTCACGTTACAAGTTTACGCATATTTCATAAGATAAGCCTGCTAAACCGATAAAATCAAATTCTATCACAATTGCGAATTATTTAGTCACTAAGCCGCACATTTTTTCTACAGAAAGTTATTTTCTATCATGAACGGTTTTCGCTTTATTGTCATTTTGATACGTCTGTCACGTTACACAATTTTCGCAGTGAGTTTGGCGGTTGCCTGACTAAATTTAAAAAGTCTGTTCCGTTGGTCCCTATATTTGCGTGACCACAGTTTCAAGTTGCAGCTTGGAAATCAAAGAAGAGTTTGAAATATAGTTTTCCTGAAGAAACACTTTTTTTATTTTATGGAGTATTCTCAATAATCTGTCACGTTACAGGCAGAATCTGTCACGTTACAGTTCTATATTTTTATTGAAGCATGGATATCGAGACGATCGTACACAAATCATCCTTGATCTGAGAAATGAGTATTAACGGGAAATTTCATGCTTATTTTGAAAACCATATGGGTTTTGCTGAAAAACGTGAATAACTTATAAAAGGTCGTAATTTCACGAAGTAACACATTATGTCGAAAGAAAATCTAAAAGAACTTAAAAACATCTGCATTTTTAAGGACAGTTTTTCATGAGCATTTTAAATTGCAAAACATTTTGAACATTCCTACAACCAAACTATTTACAGAAAAAAATTAAATTAAAATTAAAAGATTTTTGAAATATGCTTTAAGTTTTTGTTATAAAATCATTTATTGTTATTTTCTCCACAATGCAATTATATTTTATAGCTATTTAAATTTTAAACGCGTTATAGTTTTTGGCGTTTGGTATTTGTGAGTAACTTATTAAAAGGGCGTTTGTATGTGTGTGTGCGTTTGTATGTGTATGTATGTATGTATGTATGTATGTGACCAAAAATTAGCACATCGGTTACTCGGAGATGGCTGAATCGATTTCATCAAACTTAGTCTCAAATGAAAGGTACAACGTTCCCATAGGCTGCTAGTGAATTTCATTAAATTCCGAGTTCCGGTTCCGGAGTTACTGGTTTAAGAGTGCGGACACACAGCAAATTCACATTGTTGCCTTTCTCCTATAAAAAGGTTATGCAATCACTCTGAACATCGTCAACCTAATCCCGGCCAATTTTTTTTCACTTATATAGGTTTTCTGTATTGTGGTAGTTAGGGGGATACGGTGTATTGTGGTAGTTAGGGGGATACACATCACTCACCACCCTTCCCTTAACAGCCCTTCCCTCATCAAGTACCCCTCCTCGCGAATAAAATTTTCTAATTCCTCTAGAATAAACTTTCCTAGTGGGTCTGAAAAACAAGAGAAAAATTTGATTTGAAATGGTTTTGAGTTGAGAGACTAATTTAAAATTTCTTAACAAGTTGAAATTTTTTGGCGGGGTCCAAACCACCGAACCCTCCTCCTGGATCCGCCGCTGGTTTCAACTGTTGCAGCGTCGACACATATCAACTTAAGTTCGTAGCAGTCGATTCATTCGTATGTGTAAATCGCACTGAATATCTAATAGACAGTTCCACCATTATATTAAACATAACCAGCCATGGAATCGTAGTTTGGATAAATGAGAAAGGCACAATTGCACCACTAGGTGGATTAAAACGGGTTTTTTTTAATTTTACCAGAAAATATTCACACAGAAGAATTAATACCCTAGAACTCGCTATCATATAGTTTTGCTGTACAAATGGCGATATTTACAAGTTACTTGTTTTTTATTACTTCACAATTAAAAATAAGCATTAATCCATATTCATCTCAAATTTTCAAGCAACATCATCAAATTTAAATTAGACTACGATGGAAAAATGTGGTTCCAGGCAAAAAGTTGAAAATATGGATTTTGTTTCCCTTCTAATTTCCTTACAGTCTTTTAGTCATTTTCAGGTCATGCAAGAAGCATCAACAAGCTTTTATAAATGATAGATAATTCATTTTGTTTAATATTTGAGGTTATATACAAACAGAAAAAAACAGTTTGAATAAAAATTTGATAAAATTTTCGCCTGTGGTTGCCATTCTCGGAGCTTTGACCATATGCATATTAGCTGCAATCCTGAAAGTAGCGACAATTTCTACAAAACTTCTCCAAATTTACCAATTTTGCACTATATGAGTAGTATTTACAGTGGAAATCGGAACCCATTCAGATTTTGATGCAGACAACAAAAACAAACAAAAATCATTGTTCCCGTCATCGTTGTCCAATTGGTCTATTCACGAAAATTGTGAGATTACGCAGTTACAAAAAAAGCATTGTTCGCAGCAAATGTTGAGCATGAAATTTGCTATAAATAGCAAATAACTAAACATTTATTCAATGAAATAATGATTTTCATTGCAAATTTACTCTGGATATCACAAATATAGCAACACGTGTAAAGAATTAGAAATCGTGAAATATGAGAGAATGAGACGATTCTGACCATGGATTATGATTTTATTGCGAATGTTTCATAGTTCCTGCTGATCCACTGTTCCAAATGATAGGGGAATGTGTTCGGTTGTCGGCACACTTTTGTTTTTGGCTCACAACATTACTCCAATGAACAATATATGGATATAAGCATACCAATGGAAAGCTAGAGGCCTTAGCTAATAACTTAAGAAAGAACTTAATTTATTCTGTCAACTTAAAAAAAAATATTAACAATTTAGTAAAATGATAATTTTTACCATTTTGAAAAATGTGGTCGGTTGTCGGCACCCTAAGAAAATTTATTAAAAATAGAAAAACATGAATGATAGTCACCAAGATTCAAAGAGAAAAGGAAATTTATTCATTTAAACAACCATCAAGGGCATTTTGAACATCATTCTTCATCATAAACACAATATGTGTATTAGAAAAACTAGTGCGAATATTACGCACTGCTGGAGCACTGACGGATCGCATTCACTGCAATTGATTTAGTTTCAGGCAGTCCAATCAGACATATCAGATAGAGGTCAGCCAAAGATCCCCCCACCAAATTGTCTGGTCGTGACAATCTGGTACATACGGTGTGAACACGACCAAGTGGGCTTTCTTCATGTAAATGTAAAACGCTAAGTCGCCTTCTTGGTTTTCAGAATGGTGCCAAAGATCGATCTCTGGTGTCTATTCGTAAAGCCCGTTCCAAAATACTAATATTGATTAGGTTATTGAGAGCGTTTGCCACAAAAATGGGGTGCTGACAACCGACCATGTTTGGGTGCCGACAACCGATTTTAGTAACCTCTTTGAAAACTGATCAAAAAAAGTTTGTGGCGAACATTTCGGTGCCATTCAATGTTGAACCCCAAAATAGAATAAATTCACATCGTAAATATTTAATGCGCATACTTTTTCGATCGATTTACTTCTTTCTATAACACTAAGAAAATCATCAAAAAAACTTTTAAGTAGAGTTTCACTTGTTCAAAAAAAAAATTGCTTGTAGAACGGAACATTCGAGTCTATTTGCTTCAGCAATCGGCACAAAAAGATCGTGCTAATATAACACACATATAATATTTATCAGAATGTCTGTCTGGTTTCTGTCAAAAGCCACATAGGGGTGACGACAACCGACCAGTACCGGCAACCGACCACTTTCCCCTACGGATCACGAGGTATTCTAATGACTATCCGTGTTGTACAAAGTACAACGCGCGAGTGCTCGTGTTACAAAATTTGGCCTGAGTTCCGGAGGGTTAAAAATTCTGCACAAAATCATGAACACGCACAATATCTTTGCACATTACATCTCAATGACTTTTGAAGGATTGAATTTTTTTAGAGATTTACGCAGGTTTAGCTGAAAACCTGGTCAAGTCTCCCCGCTATTTCACTTTTACTGTTCATATGCAATATACAAAAAGTAGGGTAAAGAGGGTAACAGTGGAACTATGAAAACAATACGTTTTCATAGTTCCACTTTTACCCTCTTTCCCCTACTCGTGTGTGACTTCGCATTTATTCGATCGATTGACGGCGCAACGTACAATTCGGGTGTATATGTAAATATATCATACCAAAAATAATCCATCGGAAATAATTTTAAAAAATTCAAAAGGAATGCAGGAAACATGAGTTCTAGATCAAAAATGGTCGAGCTAAATACAATAACACCCTGAAAAAAAACTGAGGACAAAATTACATCGAAAAGTTATTTCCGGTTATAAATTGAAATATATATTTTTTAAACTTAAAGAATCAGAACTAATTTTTAAATCAATATTGTCGGAAACTTATTCCTTATGATACCAATAAATATCTAATGTGAATAATTTGACATTCTTCCAATTTTACCTACCTGTTCAATAAAATGTAAAAACGCTGCTTCTTGATTTCTTACTTTGTGCTAGCAGATGCATTGTGATTAGAGGCGGTTTCCTATTTAGATAGCGTTCCATATCAGCGTATTGATCAAAAAGCTAAAACAGTACGAGAATCATTGAGAATCCTGAAATCATGCTACAAATATTTTTGTTACTCTCTCATTCTCTCGAAACTACTACTGTTATCCATTTCTACGCTACAACTATGCATTGCGGCACGATCGAACCGGTCGATATCATAGATGTACTGTACCGTTTAGATATCGACCCCAGCGAGTATCATCGCCATCATCATCATCATCATCATCATCATCACGAACAACATAAGCGTCATTATCCAGTTCTTTGGTTGTGGAGACAATCGACAGTATACATATATTTCAACTTCATTATTCCGCCTAACGTTTTTCTTTCGATCAGATTTGATCCTCTACGTCGCTGCCCATACGTAGGCTTATAGCATACGCAATCCCCCAACCAAACAGCCAACGCTGGTTGTGTTGTGAATGCCGAAGTTGGAACGGTTGGACCCCGGTGATTCGGCCTATCAGCATTACGGCTGTGGAACACCGCAGTCAGTTACGCTTGAACTTCGATACGTGCTGGTTTGCCGTAGACCTGTGCCAGTCCGAGCGCATTTGGTCTTGCAGCGCTAGGCCAGCTGACTTGTGAGTGGTGCGTTTAGTACCTCGCGCGATACTTGTGTAGGTCGACTTCGAAACGCGAGGTCATTTCGCGATCGTGGGCGTACAGATCGATGAAAACGAGTGCTTAGCTGTGGTGACAAAGCTTGTCTGCACTTTATAGTTGCTTTGGTGCGTTGTGTTGGAACAAAAAAGTAGCCCCGGGCCTCAAAATTGTGTGGAGGAGGAAAAATGTTGAATGATCGGAAACCTCCACAGCAAATGGATTTCGGTTGTTAAGCGTGATATGCTAGTCGAAATGCTATCGGAAGAATTACGCGTGATTTGGGAAAATTTATAACAGGTTCCATGCAGCAATTCTGAACAATGTGATTGCTCGCGAGTTCGATTAGTGCCAATTCAGTGGTTACGGTAATTCGTGCCTTTCCCTTTCGAATTTGACGATAATTTACCATTTGCAAATCTAGTAGGAGCATAACTGGAAATTGCTCACTTGAAAGAAAATAATTACCGGATGTGAAATATAGCAGCTAAAACAATGTGTTAATTGCTAAACATTTGACGCATGGATAACAGATAGTCATCGCAATTATTTCAACAATTTTCAGCCGTCGTAATAGTAAATTTGTGTTGAGCAACAAACATCTTTCACTGTTTCCCATTGACTGGAGCCTACCCGCGTGCCTGCGTTGGGTGGCCAATGACCGCTCAAAACAACCGACCAAACCAATTGACGTAGAGCTTAACTGAATCGGTGAATGTGGTGGTGAATATGATCAGCACCTAGAGTGCATGCATCGATTGGATGCGAATTAAAATTAGCATACATAATGACACCGCCCTATAATCAGCTATTGCCGCCAAACTTGATGTGAAGCAATCAAGAGCCAGATTCCTATCTATCACCCTCATTCAACCGGTATAATCGTTGATTGGCTGCCGGACCAACTGTGGCTAAGTCATCTATGTCGCTGTCGCATATTTTTACCGCTTCCAAGAAGTATTCTAAGAAGCACTTGATTGAATAGGCACATGCCCGTCCGTCGAACAACCATGACTGCGATTGACGGGTATCAACCAGTCCGCGGCCCTCCTGGGGCATGAATGGAATTGCTAGAATTACACGTTGTGCTGTGAAGAGACGCGTGGTGTAATTAATCGTGTTTTAGTGTAAACAAAACATAAAGCTCTATTATAATTCAATATTGATAGAGGTTTCACCACAGTGCAGTGGACAACTGATTATCATTTGTGCTTATTTGGATGTTTGTGTGATTCAACTTTGTATAATTCGCTGTACGCTACAAGTGCTATTTTCTTCAGTAGATGTACACTGCTGTGTATGCTACCTTTTTAGTGTTGAGTTACTGATTGACAAGGTAGAACGTATGCTTCTTTGATAGATGGATATTTATGAAGCATCACGGACGGATATTAAATATGGTTACGCGAACGATCGTTCAGTAGACTGTTTCAATGTAAATATCGAAGGAGGGGTTTATTTTAACATAGAGTCGTCATTGGTTGGAATTATAAAACATTGACACAAATCCCATTCCACAATAGCATTTGGTCAGAAGATACTGTTGAAAAACAAAAACTCTCTTTAAAGAAGCTAGTTGTTGAAAGTGCCACCCACTAAAATAGATTTATCCGAGTATCAAATGAACTAAGTATAATCAGGTGCTACATCCCTTTCTGGGACTTGAACTTCTATTTCGACAAGTTCTCGTCCAACCCTTAGTGTAGATGACAGATGCAAGCCTATTACAACGATCACACTAACATTAAGAATTTGTTCCTGGCTGGGGACCAATCATACAACGATAGGCTTGCACGCCAAAACATGTTTTTACTCTTCAGGACTGTTGTTTGTAGAACAATGACACTAGTTAAGGGGCCGAAAAAAAAACTTTTTCGACATTTTATTTTGGGAAAATGAAGATAGTTCACACAAATTTGGTAGGGTAATGAGCCTATTTTCGCTATGTTTCTATTATCACTCTAGCCATTAGAAGTCGTTGGTTGAACCAGTGTCTGCCATCTTTGTTTAACGCATTGGGTAAAATGTTATGGCTACAATTGGGGCGCTCGATTCGAGTTTTCGTTGCGCTCAAACACAAATATTTCCCTATTTTCAGGGTATTTGCATTTTTATATTGCTTCTTAACAACGAAGCAATGCTGTTGATGCTTATTTATACGCGTTGCATCGATTATAGGACGAGTAATTAATGAAATAATGAGGCACCCCCCTCTCCCCCCTAATATGGTGAAAATGGGCCCTTTACCCTATAATATATATTTAGGACATTTTTCGCGGATGAAAAAATCTTTTACTGCAATATGTGAAATTGAAAATTATTAATGTTCTGGTCGATATTGTAAATCACCTCGCCGCTGACATCGAAATTGGCGTAAGTGATCCTGGCCTCATTTCTCATCTGAAATCATGCTACCAGATATGTTTTTATTGAGATGATAAACCGAAAATTTTTATTAATTTTAAACATTTAGGTACCAAAAAATCAGGGTCTTAAAAACATTGTTTTTAATGAAAAAATTTCGATTATTTTTGGGTCAAAAGAGTTATTTTTTTATATCTTTGCGGTTCACATAGAACAACTTTTCATGCCCTTCAAAAATAAACGCTATGCGAAAAAAATTTGGTTAACAAGTTTTTTCGTAATCCCCTACGTCAATTAAAAAAACCTGTTTAAATCCACCTAGAGGGGCAATTGCGCCTTTCTCATTTATCCAAACTATGATTCATTAGCTGGTTTTGTTCAATAGAATGGAAATGTTTATTACATTCTTATTTCACTTAGCACGTATCCCACGATTACCACGTAAGTAGATGTGGTATAGGGGAGACCGGAACCGGTGTTTTCAGTTTCCATTTTTTACCGCTTTGATAGATCTTGCAAAATAGAACATGCGACTGTAGCCAACATCCTTGAATTTTATCAAAGTGTTTGTTGCATTGTCTTTGTTTTTATTGTCAATAATGTATGACGCGGAAAACCCGCATATTAACCCCGGCCCCAAGGTAAGTTGGCGGTATGTATGAATACGCCAGAAAATGGAGATTTAATTATATCAAAGGTTCGTGCTGAATGTCTGAATTCAATACATTAACCGACAATTGCCAATATATTTCAGTCTCAATACCCCGGCATTTTACTTTGACGTGTATTTCATATTCAAAGGCATATTTTTGAAGTTCTTCAGGCGATTGGCCGAAGAAAATATCCCCTGCATTGACGAGATACACAAAGTTTAACTTTGGAGTGAATTCCAAAAATAAAAATATTTGATGACTATATTTGCACTGTAAACAGTAGCGCCAACTTGCCCCGCGTGCGTCACCTCCAACTTACTCCAACCGCATATTTAACACAATATCGCCCAGAACTTTTACAAAACAAAATGTTTTTAACAAAAACACATTGGATAATGGGTTTGACATAACTTGAGGTACACAATGGAAACGAAGACAAACGGATTCCGCCAACTTACCCCAACCACCAACTAGCCCCGGGCTTCCCTAATATTTAATTAACTTAATCAACATGAGTTCTATGTTATCTTCATGTGATTATATTTTGAAATGTTGGTGGAATGGGTTTGGAAGTGAAGGGGGTGTTGGTTTAGTACAGTGGGAGTGAGTCAGAAGTCCTTCATCTTATTTCGGTATATGGGGTGCACGAAGGAAATGCGAGTGTGAGGGTGGCACAAGGGGAGGGGAGTGATGAAGGAGGGAGGTGTGAGGGCAAGGGTGAGGGAGGTGCTGAGTGGAGCGACTCCAAAAACCCTCGATCTTCATTTTTGACGAATCGTAGCTTTTTTTGCTCTGTCGTTCGAATTCGTCATTTTGAATATTTGCCCTCCATTTTGATCAACCATTTTGCAAATCTGAGAACGGATTAGTCGGACTTCGTATACTCCTAGATCTACATTTAACTTCATATTTGTGCCTTTTTTGAGAAAAAAAAGTTGTGTGGTTCACAATTTCGGAAAACCCAAAAATACATCTTTACATTGAAAAAAAAATATGAGATCCTTTTTTAAAAATTTATATCATAGTGGAAAATTGCGTTTTGTGGTCCACCTTCGATTAAAAAAATATCGCGGAAATTTTCATTTTTAGCAGTTTTACGACTAAAAATCAAAACGTGGCTTCTGTGTACATTGATCTACTGCCGTTTAGGGCGATGCAAAGGTGTTGACATCTACTTATGGCTAACTCAATAATTGTAGGCTGAGAAATAGAGACTAATAGACATAGAACACATGAATGTTATGAAATTTGTTGTATAATTCATCAAACAATGGAAGGGACTCGTAATAACCTCGCGATATTTACGGTAAACTTGTAATAAAAAGGCAAAATGTAGTGACAATTATCTCATTTAGTGCAAAATGATGGTGTTCATATTACGATTAATGTGTTCGTAACTATAACTAACATGAACGGGTATTTCGCCAAATAGAGATAATCCAACAACGCGTGTTTGAATACTATAACATGTTTTAGCGTCGGAAGAAGCCATGTATGGCGCTGCCAGTTATGTTCTTGGATGCATGTCGTAATCTGTAAAACTTGAAGAAGACAGTTAGGTTCTTTAAGTTAGCTAAAATACTACTCAGTCTCTTCTTGTTTGTTGCTTTAATACAATCGCAAACATTCACGTTTGCACACAAACTGACAAACCCACTGGAATCAATATGTTCCACCAGTAATCAAAATAATTAATATCCATTAGTGCGCTGCCTCCATGCAATGCAGTTCCAGCTCGGTTCGATGCAGCGGCTGAACAAATGGAACGATTGATGATTTCATAATCTATCGGTTTGCGATCTATTTGAACTGAGTAGCTCGATCACAACACAACACCGCCGCCGACCGTCTGGACAAAAGCCACCGCAAAGGCCTGGTAGTTGAGTTACATGCATAAAAACACACTTCATAGATCACAACACAACAGCTCCTCCCATCGTGAATCGGTTATTTTTTTGCAGCTTAGATATCCGAAGTCAGGGCGAGTATGAGTTGTAACGAAGAGAAATAAAGTCGATTTGCATACCGCATGCATTAAATGCGATGTGTTGGAATGAACGAGCGGGTGTTAATCGAAAGCGCTAGTGAATGAAGCAATCAAAAGGGAAAATCCGCAAATGAACCAATTTTACGCAACTGCACGGTTTCGGAAAGATTATTGAACCTGAAGTTGGGCAAGCCGTACTGTGGCATACCGTTTTCTACTATTCTACGCACATATAATATGACATAATCGAACCAACTATAGATGATTATCAAATTGTACTCTCTACAATTCTATATCCTTAATACTTAGGTAAAATATCTTAAAAAGGTTTCGAGCTTTCTGTGGCCATAATCAGTCATTTATTTCAAAAGAAGTGTAAATTTTTATTCACTGTAGCTAAACCCAATAAATAACTATCTCATAAAGGATATATAGGGTGATGAGCCTATTTGCACCATGTTTCTATTATCACCCTACCCATTTGAAGCCGTTGGTTAGAGCAGTGTCTGCCATCTTTGTTCAACGCATTGAGTCAAATGGTAGCGCAACAATAGGGGCACTCGATTCGAGTTTTCATTGTGCTCAAACGCGAGAATTTTACTGTTTTCAACGCATTTGTGTTATTATATTGGTTCTTAACAACGAAGCAAAGCGGTTCATGTCAATTTTTACGCATTCCATTGATTGTAAGGCAAGAAATTACCGAATTAGTGAGGCACCTTGCTTAGTATGGTGAAAACAGGCTCATCACCCTACTATTTCTTTCGACATAAATAAATCAAGCAGGTATGTAATTCGCAATAAAATGTATCGCTTGATAGTTTTTTGTAGATTTATGTCATAGATATAAAATTTATTTTAATTGTCTTTGATCTCCTCTACACATGTTCCAAGCACAGTACGTAGTTCTATCAACTATTGCATTTTGATTTCGCTTGAACGTTAGCGTCAAAACACCACACTGAAAAAGAACCCGACAAAACTGACGATCTATAATTAAAAGTTTTGTTTGAGGAAAAAACGTTGTTGTTTGGTCCTTAATTATCAGATGCCGGTAAAGCATGTGAGTTTCACGCATGTGCAATAACACGTTTACACTACATACACTTTCGAACCAGATATACCTACATATATTCTATCCAATCAGGTAGAATATGTCTCTCGCTGTTTTTACGCGATGTTGATGAATTTACGCTTACTCCGGATGCTGTTCAACATCCAGTGAAAATGTAAACAAAAGCAATCGTTCCGGCTCATATAGCAGTATGTATAACAATACGTATTGAGAAATTTTAACTGTCGGGGTCTGTTACATATTCCAATGTTGAACTCGCTGAAGATTTCGAAAAAATGCAAAATAATCTTGAAAACACTACACAGTATGAATACTCGTACGTACCTCAAAAAAGTTCTTCCGACATTCAATATTTATTTTTTAATTAATTTACATCAAATCATATGTTAACAAATTTTGATCATTATTGAATAACGCTTACATTTTAGTTAACTCTTCAATGTTCAGTGTGTAAAATGACTCTTCAGAACAAAGAAGAACTCTTGCAAGGGATTTTTATTGAACAGGTTTGGAACGATCTAATATTTTACATTATATTCAGATATGTGACTTCTTTTCCTGAACACTTTATGTTTCAATGGAGACGGATGGCAGTCTGTTTTAAAATATCATTTAGTGCATATCTCAAGATAGAAGTCTAAGATCAATAATCCATGAATGGTAGTTTAACTTGACTTTAGTTTAGTAGCCATTTGAATTTAATTTTTCTAACGGATTTATCTATTTAGAAATAGTTAACAATAAACATGAGGCGTAAAAAACTTGTTGTTTTAAGGGTTTACATACCTTTATATTTCTCAAAAAAAAAATCCCATGGACACCTGAGAAATAGACAGTTACAGCGCTTCCAAGCGCGCTTCGTCTACCAAGAGCAGTGGTAAATTGAAATTTTAAACTCGAATTTCCCGAAATGTCGTTTTTCCAAAAACGGGTTTTCCGTGATCACGATTGCCGAAAAACCATTCAACCGATTTTCCTCATTTTTTTCAATTGATTGTAATTATTTTTCTCATACATTAACGATTCCTGTATTATGCATAATATTTTGTTTGGAAGATAAGAATTTTTAAAAATACAATTTTTATAGCTTAAACTAGCGGTTTTTTAGGAAAAACGTTCCCAAATACAGGAAAAAGTTATTATTTATTCAATTAATCGTTAAGGTACGAGGTATACTCATATACTAATGAAATTTTGTGAGTTTTGGAATTTTAGTTGATCTATTGGTTTAATCGCAATCACCGCAAAAGTCTTAAATAAAGGAGGGTTTCGGGGGAAAAGCCATAACTCTACCAATTATCAAAACATTTTTATAAACTTATGCTTATTTATTTCACTAAAAATGCACTACCAAATATTATAAGTTTGATGTAATGAAATCATTGCTTTATGCCTTTACGTAAATTCAAACTTTCTTGACATTTTGTTCACAAAAAGGTATGTAACCTTTTAAGTATAACATTTTATACTGTTAAAACATACGTTATTTACTGCTATTTCATTCACACATTGCAAACTAGATTGAATCCTCCTAGACGAGAGATGTGGTATTTCTGTAATGAAATTAAATGGGCTGTTACTAATGTTGTGTTAGCTTTGAATCGAAATTCCGTTCGAACTAGAAATATTATCAAATGTTAAAAAAACTATCGTCATCCACCCCATGCACGATTATCCGAATGAAAATTGAACAGAATTTTAAGTTTTTACTAAAACTAAAAAACTTAGTCTTATTGTGCCTTTGGAAAACTTTTCGTATTATTGATCTCCTTTTTTCTTTTTCAACTACATATAAGGTCTTGATTTGAGGTATTATCGAGCAAAAATGGTGATAACAATGTTTTTTAAAATTTCACAATATTGATTTAAAAAAATCAATTTTTGATATTATATGTTCTTATATCTTTTTAATCGTAGAGTTTTGATGTGTAAGATGTTCATCTTAATCTACTTTGAAAATCATCTAAGGGATGTGTTGGCGAAATATGTAAGCTGCAGAAGTTTTCATGAATTGACCCTTGGTTGTGTATTGACATTACTTTCACGGTGGACAGTATAAAAGAATATAGTTTCGTTCTAAAATTTTGCACTTTACAAGATATTTCCACTTGCCGATTTTTTGGTGATCTATACTTCAAAACATTATTTTTCATATGGCAGCAACGATATTTAATTGCCGGAGATATTAACATTTGAAAACAGTTTTTTCTCTCATAGCTATGTAACGAAAAAAGTTGAGTAATTGATATATAAGAATAAATTATGCACCTGAAATGAAGGTTGAAATTGAAAAGCAATTGAAAAGAGCATAAATTCAGCTTGTAAAATTATTTTTATTTACTTTAAATGGCAGAATGTTATCAACAATCAGAAATTCAGAAAAAAATTCACTTTTGCTCGATTTCCCCACACTATGACCTCGACTATGACCTTGAGACGATCATAAAAGAATCGCAAGCTGCCCAAATGTGACTTACCTGTATTTTGGCTAGCTCTCCAAAATGACGCAGTTTTCAACCATTCTGTGTCTGCGAGCGAAATGTTCGTCTGCCAACGACTTCAAAGCAGCATCCAGAACACTTTCTCGATAATATGATAAATACTTTGACCATTATTTGTCGCATGTTGTGCCTTCTATTGGCCATCCGATGACTCAAATTCTCGAATGAACGGTCGATCAAGTAAACCCTATCGTTTTGAAAGCTTACGAATTGTTCAATTTGGAAAAAAACTTCGCCAAAAAACACGATTGTCCAGCATAACTTGGTGGTGCTTCGGTGTGAGGTCATGGGCCTTTTGGAACTTGCAGTTCTTGACCTTCAGTTCATTTTCAATATGCGTCGGAAGCTGTGGTCAGACATTTTCAGTCCTTTAGCCACTTGATTGGCACTTCATTGGGAATTTCGCTAAAATCGCTTCATATGACGTTTTGTTACCATTGCTATGAAAATTTGTTGGACTTGTTGGGAAAACTCATTGAGCTCGTATTTCTAACGATATCCAAATACAAACTATGAAGTATTTCCTCGATACAATCTTTAACTTAGGGCAACAGGTATTCAGCTTTGCCGAAAAGTGGTGTCGTTAAGCTAAATGATCGGTTATTCCAAGTAAACTTTTAATGGCTCTTTGCAAATAGACTTCAGTGTCAAGGAAGCATGCATGAACTTCGTGCAGTGCGAACTTAAACAGGGGTTTCACACGCATCTACTGGGCTTATACAATAATTGTACGTCCAATGCTGTCATACCTGCATGACGCTCATGGCGACGACTGGTACATTTACATAGGGTGACCAAACGTTCTGGCTTCCCAGGACATAACCAGGTTTTAAACTTACTGTCCTGGTGTCCTGGAACATCCAGGAAAACGTTTGATTAGTCCTGGTTTTTCTTTTCTATGCCTATAACATTTTGTTTTTCATTAAGTTGTCACTTTATTCACCTTGGTCCAGATCGCAGTTACTCTAAACCAGAGTACTAGAAACAATGCACTTGAATTTCCCAATTGCTCCTTCTGATGTCTCTTTTCAATCTCTCAATAATGCCTCGTAATTTCTCTTTTCAATTTGATTTTTTCACCTGAAAATTGACAATAGAAATAACAAGTCACTCATATGTAGATACTTGACATGTGAATTAACAGTATTCCGCTTAGAAGGAAATCTGCCAACCTGCAGATACCCGTCACGATTTGGGCAGCTGTCAAAGTGCTTTGACAGCTGATAATCGGTATCCAGTTGTACCTCAGGGAACAGACATATAAGCTAGAACAAACTTTCCCGAAAAACCTGTGTAAACATTTAAATGAAAATACGTTGAAAATCACCATCGCATTCAGGTTTGCATACGTGAGTCACCATTGTATCCAAGTTTGCATACAAGTCCCGTATAGCGATTGCTGGCCGATCGAAGCGCCGACCAGTGGCAAGTCTCTACTTGCTGTTGTCATTTCAAAGCGACAGTTTAATTTCTTACATAAGTTGAAAACTTTACTTGTATGTCAGTTCTCAGAGGTTTTACCGACGATATATGCATTACTGTACCATGTTCTACACACCTAGAACAAATCGTGTAAATTTACGTCTCTTGACCCTGTTATATACGTTATCAACAATGACACAATTTTACGTTAGATTTTAACTTTACATGACATTGCATTTCGCAAATCGCGTAATTTTACTCCACATATGGCGTTTTTCATGTAAAATTAAACGGAACACGGTTATATTTCGTCATTTCGTGAGTTGCAGTTTGCAAAATTCTATCATGTTTGAAATTACGTCAACTACAAAATTCATAATTTTTAGGTGTGAATGGGATTTCCTTTATAGATGGGACAATTATGCGTAGAGCGGCAGTCCTTTAAACTTTTAATTTATGTTGTTGTGTTCTTCAGGGTAAACTATAACCTTCGTGTCACGTTCATGAATTTCCGTTTACACAAATCGTTAGTTTTTGTATTCCGTATCCACATGATGAAATAATTCTGCTTGATTAAATGATTAAATCAGGCGCGTATTTCTGCATATCAATTAATTTACCTATCAATGAATTTCATTTCGTGTTTAGTCAGTTTGGGTGTGAAATTTTCGGAAGACATTGTTTGATTTGCCTTCTAACGTTTGCTTAAGTAGTAAGAAAACATTATAGTGCATATAGGCGCAACAATTGAAGAATGATATTTTTACCAACAGCCATAAGTTCAGCTTGTCTTCGGCACCCTCCTACGATAGAACTGGTTTGCCGAAAACAAATTACCACTCGACGGTTTTCGTTATTCTGCTTAAACCCGTTTGCTTGCATCTACCAAACTTTTACTTGTTGCATTGGTTCGAGTGCCGCTGGAAAGTATGTACAACCACTATGATTAAACAACTTTATCAGATTGTCATAAATTCATTTTAAGTATCCTGTTAGTCTACACTGTCCTATGCATTAAGAATCGGATAAGAAGTCGGTCGGTTAATTTCCGTAGCGGTATGTAGGACCAAAGTTTTGCGCTCCTCTATTTAGTTTTTTACGAGGAAATAAGGTCGCGTTAAAAAACCGCGTTAATTTGAAAAAAACAGCGTAGAAAAAAATACGTAGAAAAACATGGTAGAAAAAAACGCAATTGTTCAAAAATCCGCGCAAAGAAAAACTTTTTCCTCGTCGTTTTAATATAAGAATGGTTGCTTCTGCAAACTTTTAGCACTGCTAAACTCCGGAACGTTGCTCAAACAACCAATATTTTATTTAGAAATTGCGGAACTATGAAGTCTTTCCTGTTGAAGCCCGTTTCGAATGCCATTTTAACAACTTATTTCAGGTGCATGCAATGTTTAAAACAAATGCAAAATCAATACAATCGCACAGTTTTACCACAGTTACCATTTGATTATAATGTTGAACTGCAAAGTTTTATCTCATTTCTTTAATTTGCTCGAAAGTTTTGGGGTGGGACACAGTATTTTCTAGTTAGACTTATTATTTATTACAAAACCAGGAATCTTTCATTCACAGCACTTGGAAACAGTATGGGAAAGCTTAATGTGTGTGTCTATTTGTGTCCGTACAAAAACAAAACTAAAACCGTCAGGGGGCTACTTTACGCCAAAAAGTTTTTTTTCAAATCATGTTAACTTCTTGATTTATTATTATGGATGCCTTTTTCAATGATCCTTATGAATTAGACAACCTTGTTTTAATATTTTTCTAGAAGTAGTTTTAATTGTGTTCCGGAGAGCAAAGGCTTTTCCAACGGAAACGCGAATGGTACTGTTATATTTAATGGTCAGGTCAATTCATCCAGCTTTTATGAGATATCAATTTCCAATATACTGAGAACCTTTTTGTTTTGTAAGGTTGTAACAAATACAAATTAAATGCGCCCAGGTCTCATAGAAAATAGCCTGCTCTTTTTTGTTCTCAAAATTTTTAAATTATGCTACCCAATTCGTCTGTATCGTCTTGACAGGATAGAGTTGACGAAATAAAAATGATCTGGCAACGCTACATGATCGAAGCATGCTACTGGCGCCCTTTCACTTGTTGTTCATTGTGATCTTCGCAAACCCAGGCTTGTTTTTTATACCAGGAGGAACTGAAAGTAATCCTTAGCCAACGGGGAGTTCCTGCATTCTTCTCTTTTTTCTAAAAGCAAACCACGGAATAAAAAGAGCTAGTTTTCTATTGCTCCTGTTCTCTCCGGAGCAACTGGGAGCAAAATGCGTGTCAAACCTTCTATGTACTTACTTTTAGTCTAATAGTGTATTTCAAGAACGTTAAAATATGTTCCAGTAATTGGTATAGTATGTTCGCCAGTCAAAACGTCGGAAATTCTAAAGAATAGAGGCAAGTAAAAATATAAAAATGTTGTCCCATTCCACACTTCGAAATGATTTGGCGATTATTATGAACTTGATACTTTTGGAATCATAACTGTTTTGATCTCAGGCTTTCGACATTCAAACACATAGTTCCGGAATGCTCGCCGTAATGATTATTTCTACATAAGTAAAATATGGTCGAATCCTTAGTTCATTTCGTTTCAATACCTAAAATTAATGTTAAAATTAGTCAATAGAAATAATTTTATAAAAAAATCCTAATTGAACTTTTCTTCTGGTTTCCTGAACAATATACAGTATCTATGGAGATTTAGATTTTCGATATTTTTATGTTCAGCGCTGCCAGTTCTGGCAATTTTTCATTAAAGTACACTGTCATTTTGACACTGTACCTTTCCAGGTACAGGTTTGCGTAAAACGTGTCCTCGAAAAATCATCAGAGCATTCCGTATTACCATATCTGAATTTGGTTGTAACCATACCCGAGCAGAAGAAAATAACTTCAAAATACCAAATTCAGGTATGCTGTACTCAATACTTGAACACCACAATAAGGTATTGAGGAGCCTTGCATAAGAGGTAAAATACCTGCAATAATAACTGAGACATGTACTAGGAATAACTAGGTGATAATGAAACGAGTTATTATAATACCTGAATAATAACAAAACCTTTTCAACCTTCCAATGACAAAATTCACTGTATGGATGTATTCAATAAGGTATTGATTTGGTATTTGTAAAAATCATTGGAATACATATATAATACTAAAATAAGGTATTATACCTCATTGAGGTATTAGGCAAGTATTGAAGAATGTTTCTTCAATACCTGCTTAATACCTCAATGAGGTATTAGTAATCAATTAATACCAGGTTTTGGTATGATACCAGAAAATAGTATGCTCAGGTTATTGGCCAGTTATTTTCTCCTGGTCGGGTAAGGTCATTCGCCTACCCTGCAGAACTATTCTCCGTTGCTCTTTCTGTCATTCCATTCTGTCCATTTGCTTCAATAGGGATCTTTAATTTGGAAAAAATGTGTCAGTTTTTCATATGTATTGATAGCGGGTGTCCTTACGAGTTCACTCATATAATTCTTAAACGTTAATTATTCTTTTCTGATTTTTATATTTAAAAAAAAAACAAATTAAATTCAACCAACAAACTGACAGTTGTCCTACTAAATGACGTATCTGCAAATATCTCGTTTTCCTCATTGTTAACCGGGACAGCACCCCACACAGCATGATCTGCTACTTTTGCAATCCGCTAGCAGCCTGCCATTGCAAGTTTCATATGCAAACTCTGGTAGATCTGATAAGGCAACCTATAGAGTCGTGCAAGTCGCATGGGTTTGGATGTGTTATTGTCCTAAAAGCATAAGCATAAGCATAAGCATAAGCATAAGAGATCGCCCGTAGTTGCTACTCCGTTATTGACCAGAACCAAATTAGGTTGCAAAATGTTGATTGGAACAACATGCTTGGGAATAACATGATGAGCCACATTGTACAATCTATTCCGATCCCTGCATGCTGATCAATACCGACGCCGGCTACGTCCGAATGCAGATCTTCTGGGAAAGGAAGGAATGTTAGTCCGATACATGTTGCTACTAGAGACCGAGGAATCCTCTGCATCTCCACATGTATCACGGGAAGGGGAGAGTTGTTAGTAAGTGTGCCAATAGCGTTATCATGTAATAATTGCTCTGGGCAGCCGGCTGCCGAGAATTTGGGAAATTTATCATTTGTTGTATTAATACGAATAGCAAAATAAGCAACTTGAACTCCGGATAGCCGGCTATAAGGAGCACTGCTTATATTTTTTAATAATATTCAATCACGCGACGAATTTATTCGTGGATAGGGTCTAGGATTCGCTCCAAGCAAGCGATGCGACCTGTAAAGCATAGTTTATTAGGGATCATCCATAAATGACGTAGCATTTTTTGAGCAATTTTTACCAGCCCCCTCCCCCATCGTAGCATTTCGTCACAAACCTCTAAATACCCCCTGGTAATTACGTAGCTTGACGGTAACTCTCCCCCCCTGTCCCCGTGATTTTTTTAAATAAAAACCAATGTTAGTTATTCCCCTTTGAAAAAGCTACATAGCCTGACATGACCCCCTACCCTCCAGTCGTCACACATCATCACAAAATGCAAAACTCTCCCCTCTCCCATATAATGCTACGTCATTTATGAATGATCCCTTAGTTTGTAGTTCAGTTAGTTTTCGAAAACACGATCGCTTGAAAAAGATCTTGTTAAGTTTTTTGTTCTTCTAAAATCTGGGTAGCCGGCTACCGAGAGTATCCTATGTTTTCTAAACAAAAGCAATTTCAACTCCACACAGCCGATCGTGGGAGTATTGCCCAGAAAAACTAATCTTATCTGCTTAATGGGCCGGATCACTATTTATTGCGACATTATTTAGACTAACTTCGCTATTCCTTCTCTACGATATATTTTTTGGGTTGCAAACTATCGAGTGATAACACGTTATACAAAGAGTTATGATAGCTCTAGATGTTATAAATCAGCGAAAGTGTTTCCTATTTCTAATATCGGATTGTTTGTGAAATACATGTATACGAACGATTATATCGAACATTGAAGGGAAATACAAAGGATCGTTAACCTGATGGACGGGTTTGTTACCAAAAACGGAACTTGAAATTTGATTCATTAAAACAGACGCGGCGAATTTTCAGTACGTATTGATCCGCGTTCATCGATACTAGTCAAATTAAAGTCTTATTGGAGCTGATTATTCACTTACCAATAGCTTTTTCAATATAATAAACTTTCCCCAAAAGTTGAACAAAATCTATTTTCACACATCGTCGAACCTCCTGTGTATTGAAAATGTCCAAAACTATTGATTGTCAACTACCAATAACTTTCCCTTCAATAAAAAACACTCCCGAAAAGTTGACAAAAAATTCGATTTTGACACATCGTCGGACCCCCCCCCCCCCCCTTTGCTTAGAAAATGTCCAAACTATTGATTTTCAACTGCCAACAACATGTCCTTCAATAGTTATTTATTTCTAAACAATTGAAATTTAACCGCATCAACTTCAACTCCAATAAACGGGAAAGTAACGCAAAATGTATCGCGATAACCACCGATGAATTATCGACGATGACGATGAATCCGACGATACATTATCGTTAACGGAGTTTCCGATGACGTTGACGGGTGGTTAACGTTATCGACGATGACGATTAATTATCGATTAACAACTCTGAACCTTAAGGTTCGCCCAGGTTAAGTCTTCGGTACGGAGCGATACCTCGATCTAGGAACTTCTAGCATGTTGTTAGTCGCCTCTTACGACATGGGAGCAGCTCCCAGAGGTTCTATTCTTGGCTGAAATAGTGCAAAAAGATTTCAGCCCGCCGGACACCACACGGCTTTGGATGTGTTATTGTCCTAAAAGGAAACAAACTAAAAAATGTTTTTTTTTTCAATAGTTGCGGGCCTAAAAATTGAAAAAGGACAGATATAAACTCACGGTACTATTCTGCATCAGGATATGCCTTAACCCGCATACCCCTAAAGATCCCTATACACACAGTTTAAATACTTCTAGAAACGATAGCTTTTTTATATGTTTGCTCCATTGTAACTACACTACTCAATTTGCAAATTATCGATTGCTGTTATTTTTCAAAACAGTCAATTAGTACTCCAATAAAAATTTGCTTTGAATTAGAGTCAAATCCCAAAATAAGAGTAAATTTTAGATCAAATATACAGATTGTGTAATATAGACTTGGCGTAAAGTAGCCCCAATTTTATATAAAATGAACATATGGTCACCAATTACCAAACAATCAAAAATACGGACAAAAAGTACAAACACAAGTAATTGCATTACATTGCCAGGTTAATTTCACGTAGTCTATTTCCTCTTATTTAATGATTTGGTCAGTATATCACACTTTTCCAAGAGAATTTAAGTTACAATGTTTTTTGCGCATATTTTATGCTGCAGCTACTACGATTATTTGCAAGTATTTTCTTAAACCTATGTCCAATTTTTATATTTGTGTTGTATCAGCCAATAATACTATGTTTTGCATTTGTCAAAATATAACGTTAAATTTGAACTAGAAGCGTAAGTGTCATTCTTTAATTTTCGGGGTAAAGTAGCCCCCGTGGTGTAAAGTAATCCCCGGTGACGGTACCAAATAAAAAAATTATCACTTTTAGGAGGATTAATCACTAAAAGACAGACCTCGCTATTTTTGATAAGTATTCCGAAAATGCCATTGACGTAAACTCTGCCGTTTCAATGTTAACAAATAATCACTATTTGAAATACTATATTTTTCAAAAATTGCTGAATTACTTCGAAAATACACGAGATCAGCCATTGTTGTAATATAAAAAGTTACCCATTTTGATCATTCAAACCTTGTTACAGATCAAGATGACATTAAAAAAGTTATATTAATGAATTGTCTTTTAAGCAATAATACTGAATTTATTAAAGATGAAGACTTTGTTCCTTCAGTAAAGTTATGGGCAAAAGCTTGCTCTACAATTTTGCTGAAGATATAATCTTAATAGGGTAACTGTGGGTAAGACGGACATATGGTTATTTTAGGCATATAACATATAAAATTCAATTGTATTATATGTGTCCCTCTCATTATGGATATCTTTGAATTATGAAACTTTTAGTAGGCTTTGAATACTGTACAATTTAAGCAAACATTGATACTCTGTGCATCGTTCGGATGTAATCCCTGATTAATTCTATTGATTCATCTTTATAGGAATGTCTCGCGTAATTTTATTCAAAAACTCCGCGTAAAAAGCGCGTACAAAATAGACTTCAGACTGCATTGTTAGTTGAAACTTTAGAGAAGCGAATATTTATTTTAAAGTGCTCTTTTTCTATTCTCTTCTAGAACGGCATTAAACTAAGCAGTTATACAACCTTTTTATTGTAATGTGTGAAGGTATTTCGTTGATATTCAGCAACGCCGCCTCTAGAGAAGCGAAGGCGTCTCAGCATGCGCGTTTTTAATGACGAACGCGCATTCCGAACTGCAATATATATCGCCCTACCTTTTATTCATTTGTTCTTCTTCAGCTATACCTATGCCTTCCTAAACCTTGCGAAGGTAGTGATTGTGTAGGGGAAGAAAAATCGTCTCATCGAGACTGGAATCTATAAATGTTTGATCATTTTACACCTTCTGATGAATTTCAATTAACATAAACATCAATAATAGCAACTCGCTAAGCTGCTTTATGTAATGTTCGCGCTAGTTTATATCACTGTATCTTTTTAGCGGTTTTGTCATGACAATGGGTTTGTGGATTTGAATCTAAACAGACGCTGATTTGCATATATATTTTGCAACAGTAGCTTTGACACTCAGAAAAAAGTAGCTGTGGGTGGCACTTCTCAAATCACGAATACGATTTTGAATGACCTTGTGTCATGCTCTTCGATAAGCAATCCCACCTGTGTTTATTGTTATCTATTCAGACTATTTTGCTCTGTAAAATCAGTTTCAATGGAGAGAATAATAACTGTTGGATTTTTTCCGGGAAAAAACTAGCCGGCTGTAGTGATACTGACACTGATTAATTGTAAATAGAAGCTACAGTAAATGAAGTTAAATGATAGTGGGCTGAATGGTAGCTGCTATATTCCGGAAAAGTGAATAAAATGTCCGTGAATCAATTTCAACGCAGTTTCGAACAGTCATTGCGTTCATCATATAACAGCGGTCCGGTGATAGCCACATCCGTTATTACTCCCCTGAAAAAGGAAATACATCGAGGATGTACAGGGAAAGCTCATGCATGTGGTACATTAAAAACAATTCGACACACGCCAGTTATAGAGCGACCTTTCCGAAAGGGTAGCTTCAGTTCAGACACAATCAGCGACACCAGTTCCGATATTTCTCAATCAAATCAAAGTCCAGCGGTTGAAACCAAGCCTCCTAGTAGAAAATTACGACTGTTTTCGTCATTTCGTCGAAAAACAACTGATAACTTACCATCTCCTGATGAAATCAATCGTAATTCCAAAAGTCTAAGGATTCGCGGTCGACTATACAGTGACGGTGACAAGTCTTCCGATGGTAAAAAACAATCATCAGATCAAACGGTGGGCCCCATTAATGGTACACCACCGCCAAAAAACACCAATTTACAACATAGTCAAAGTTTCCACTTATACAACCGTCGATCTAGAGACTGCCCTGCTTCACCCTTGCTAACAGTGCGATCGAAAGACCACCTGAGCACAACCAGTAACGGAGCCCCTACTAGCAATGGTATCGGAAGCAACAAAACAAACGGAACCCTCCTGAAACCTGCTCTGCAGAGGCGTTCTAGCAATCCAAATGATGCAGCAAACCAAAACGGCGGTAGTGGTAGATCAAGTTCGATCTCAATAGCGAATCCTGCGACGAATGGTGGCGGTACCACAACGGCAGCAAGCGGAGGTGGAATCAATCGGGGCTTGAGAAATTCATTTCGCCACAAACAGAACGTCGTGCAATGGAACAATATTTGGGAGCAGTCGTTCAGCGTCAAGCCAAGCGGCGGAACCTACAAGACGTATGATAAACTTCTGGCTTCAAAGGTAAATATACAAAATTCTAATGCAAATGCATGCAATATTGCTACGGGTTTGAGTGGTGGGTTCCAAATTTAAACGTGCTTCGTTTCCTTGAAGTTTATTATAGCACAGCATAGCATATGGAACTGCACGCATCAAAACGGACTGTTTCATTTAGGAAATATTGATTTTGTAGCGTGTAGCTTTGATTCCGGCAAGATACAGGGTTGATTTATAAGAACTTGAGAATTTTCAAAAGAGATAGAAGACGGATAGACTGATTGTATTACTCATTTTTTAATTATTTTCAGTAAACAGAGCCATTTCATTTTGCAAAGAATTGTGCTTGAAAAACGTTCAAAATAATGTAAAAATTTGCATAATACGCAATGACAAAAATCATCATCACTTTTGACATTTATTTTCCAAAATGATGAAGGACTGGCCGCTTACGGTCACTGCACACCAAACAGCCTTTCCTAAAATCTAAAAAAATATAAAAAATAGACACTTTACGAAGCTTCGGAATAAATGACGTAAAGTAAAATTTCGGATTTTTGTGTATCTCGTACACAAAAATCGAACAAGACACTTAAAAAGTATACTGACATGGTATCAGTACATTATAAGTTTAAAGTGAAGCTGATTTCAAATTTGAATGAATGGGTGGAATATTCTTGCAAAATAACCGATCTAGGAAAAAAATATCGAGTGGCCAAAGTCACCCCGATGATCAAAGTCACCCCGGTCTGCGGTACTATTTAACCTTCCATTGAATCAGGTGCTTACTATTTGCTTTATTCAATCATCAGTGGCTTCCACGTGTGTATGATTAGGAAAATTGATTACATCTTCTTTAAAAGAAAAATATCGAAACATAGTAAACAAAAAAAAGTGTGTGTGTTTTCCCTAGTAACAATTGAGGTTTTATGACACTCTTGAAGTCTTTCTTAAAACTTAGAATGCACTTGTAGTGTGCTATAAAACTAGAAATGCTACTTGGGTTATGTCATTTTCGTTTTTGACTCTGCACTAGAGTGGGGCACGGTTAGCATAGCATAGCATAGCAAAAATGACCGCACTCTTCATGGGTGGCTGATACAGTGAAATCTTTTTATGCAATAGTATAGTTCACTGCACACCTGGCCATGTCCTTACGATCGCCAAAGGGAAGGAAATGTTAGTTGAATACCTACTTGAGAAGATGCGGGAAACCCACGCAATCTTCATAGGCATTACGGATGTTAGAATTGATTAGTAGGGAAAGAAAATGGGATTGGGTTTGGTGTGATTTATATAATATTCAAGTAAATAGACAATAAAAATTAATTATAAATTAGATTGATCTCACCAAATTCACTTGGCTGGTCTGTAACAGATGCAGGTTTCAGGAACCATCGTTATGCTACTTTTTCCGAACATTCCGCTTAGATGGGATACCGCAACAATGAAAAGTCTGAGATGAAGTTGACGAAGAAAGCATCGATGATGATCCGGGTTTCTGTTCTAACTACAAACCACTAACAGACCAATACCGATGCTAACGTTCTCACGGTGTGAAACGTTTACCCAGTTTGCCCCGAATATCAAACCTTCAGCAGAAACTTAAACTTCAATAAACCAACATAATCTCCTTCACACAACGCTACAACCAGTACTAATCAAATCGTTAATCCCACCCGCACTACCGCTTGCCAGAAGAAAACTAACCAAAGAACACACTCCAATGTACACTCCAGTTCAGTGATGCCACATTGAAATCTATGTTTCGGTCAAAAAAATCTTTTTACCATTTGTGATGACTAAAACAAAACAAAATCTGTGATACATTTATGAAAAATCTGTGAAAAATCACAATACAGTGAAGGGGACATTGATAAAATCGGAACATATATTTTTCTTTCTTTTTAAAAAACTGAAGCTCTTAAAAAAATTCTATATTGAGATATAGCCTCATAACCTTTCCTGATTGTTTAGCTTAAACTTCGCTTAATTTTTTTTTTTTTTGCATATTTCGGATCTCTAAGATAAGAAAAATATGCTCAAAAAAGGATTTACTCGAATTCAACTTGGTTCGTCTGCTAGAGCCCCGTCAAACTACCAACTATCAATTGTTATATGAAGCTGATAAAATCGGGTAAAAAAGCTGCTAAAATCGGGGGTAGATAAAATCGGGAGCTGTTAAAATAAGGTGCTGATAAAATCGGATCTTCACTGTATTTTCAAAAATCTGAAAATCTGCGATTTTTTCATCAAAGTACCAAAAATCTGTCATCTGTGAAAAAGAATCAAACGGGCAAAAGCAAACGGGTTTGTTTTCAACCAAGAAACTGGCCCAGTTGCATACATACAATGATCACAAATCACAGAAAATACAGAACGCTCGTTCTTTCGGAGCTGAATAAACGAATTTCAAGTGTTCGCTGGCGGTGGCCGGTGGGGTGGTTAGGTGAGAAAGACCCCGCTCTCTTTCTCTTTCAATTATATGTAGCGTTCTCAAATAAATTATGTGTAGCGTTCTCAAATAAATGCAGGGATGCCGCATTGAAATCTGTGTTTCGGTCGAAAAAATCTTTTTACCATCTGTGATGACTAAAAAAGGTATAAAATCTGTGGAAATCTGTGATTAATTTCCAAAACATCTGAGAAAAATCACAATATTTCCAAAAATCTGAGAAATTTTCATAAAAATGCCAAAAATCTGTCATCTGTGAAAAAGAATCTGTGATAAAAAATTATGAAAAAATCTGTAACATTACAGAAAAATCTGTGAATATGGTATCCCTGCAACTGGCGCGCCTGTAGGCTGTATATCATTGAAATGATGCCTGGCGGCAGTCATGGTATATAGTGCTTTGAGCTGACGAAACGTAGCAACTACTACGAGGTCAGAAAGCAAACTGACGATTTTTCTTATGTCTCACTTTTATAGTGCTCTCTGCTTGGTTGAATTGTACGGACCAATCAGCGCTGATAATTGGCACTTTCACAAAATTCATTATTCTCGTTGCTTATAGTAATCGTACATTTTACAGAATGAAATACAATATACGTGCACATATTTCCGATCAGGTAGTGCAAAAATATAACGATTTCGATTAGTACAACGGAAGTTATTCGCATTTGAAAACTGGGAAAATAGCTCAGCAGAAACTTTGAAACGGGACCCTATATTGAAACGTTAGAAGTATTCTACCTCAAAAATTTTAGTTTTCATAGCGGCATTGCTGCTTACGGTCGAATTATATACAATTTTTTGAAATTCTCTTATTGTGCAAAAGAAGTCGCATTTTATTCTTAAAAACTATTGTGAAGTGTCCAAACAGGTCAGATCATTCATTTGGACTCAATAAGAGAAAATCAAAGAACATTGCATAGGGGAGAGTGGAGATACATGAACCAATTTTTTTTGTTAATTGTTATATGTATTAGACCTTTTGCGATAGAATAATCTATATGCATGAATATGGTAGAACAAACATCGCTTTACTATATGCAATACCATTTGTAAACAAAAGTAACGTGTTATCAAAATTGTATGCATTTTTGTTAAAGATGGCAAATGGCTCCCAGTATCCCAACGGGTAGGGATACTTGAACCACTCCACAGTGGTCAAAAAGCGACCCCCAGAAGCACTTAATTAATCGCCGCGGGATTCCTATCATTATATATATATATATATATATATATATATATATATATATATATATATATATATATATATATATATATATATATATATATATATATATATATATATATATATATATATATATATATATATATATATATATATATATATATATATATATATATATATATATATATATATATATATATATATATATATATATATATATATATATATATATATATATATATATATATATATATATATATATATATATATATATATATATATATATATATATATATATATATATATATATATATATATATATATATATATCAAAAGTTTCGGAATTCGATAAGAAATCAAACGCAACTGATGAAAAAGTTCAGAAACAAAATTAGTGATGATCTAACAGATGCCTTTTATAATTTCTTTTACAATATTAAATCAATTAAGTCAAAGTTCGAAAATACGAAGTGCACATTTGAAGTGGAATAAATGTTCGAAAACTTTTCTAACGGTCAAGATAAAATAATTTCGAAAGCATCTACTTTGGAGTTTCAATCACCTCAAAAAAGCTTTCCAACGTGCAAAAATAGTAAGAGACTTGGTGGCTTCAGCAAAGCTGTTGATAATGTCAACCCCCGTAGCTCTGGCCACATATGCATGCAGTGGACCAAACCAGATGCGTTTGATTTCTCATCGAATTCCGCAGCTTTTCATATATAAATTATGATAGGAATTCCGCGGCGACCAATTAAGTGCCGTTTGGGAATCTCTTTTTGCCCATTACCGGAATACTCCGGGTACTCATACCCCCGTTACTCTTGCCACAGATGCGTGCAGAGGACCAAACCAGTTGCGTTTGATTTCTCATCAAATTCCGCAACTTTGCATATATAAATTTTGATAGGAATCCCACGGCGGGAATCGCTTTTTGCCTAATACCGGGAACACTCCGGGTACTAAAACCCCCGTAACTCTGGCCACAGATGCGTGAACAAAAGTAGATACGTATGATTTCTTATGAAGTTCTGCAATATAGATTATGATAGGAATCCCGCGGCGACTAATTCAGTGTCTCTGGGGGTCGCTTTTTGCCCACTGTGCACTCCATGGGGATAGTTGAACCATTATCCAGACCATCATAAAAACACGTAGAACCATACGAAAAAAGTTCGTTCATTCTGTCTTTTGCGCAAAAAATTATTTCATTTGAATGTTTGCAGTATAAAATCCATATTTATTTTTTAATATTTTTGTGTTCTTTCCTTTCTCCCATTGTGTTTTTCGTTGATCAATTTCATTTATGGCGAGTCGGTAGTGATGCTACTTCTTCCTCGTCCTTTCCTAATTTCTAGACTTACGTGGTTGAGCCTTTGGGAATCTGCGCAAGTTTCTGGTAATTAACCGGGTAGAATTATAGGTATATTCAGTGAGATCTCAGATTGATTTGATTCGTAGCCTCTAAAAAGAATTTCTACACTGCTCAATCCGAATCTTATTTCTAAACAATGAAAAGGATAAGCAGTAATTTTTTTCTCTTGATGTCCAAAATCAGCTTCTAATTACGTTTCTTGCCTTTTTTAAGTTTCTAACGTAACGACTTAAAATAGGGTACGAGATATTGTGTATTGCTCGACGTACTCTATGTCCCTTCTCAAAATTGTAAATCAGCGTAGACTTCATAGTTACACTCGTAGTCAAGCCTGTTTGCGTTTAGCGTTTATAGTTGCACATTATTTTGACAACCCTTTACAAAAAATAACAAAAATCCGAACCTAAAAGTGGTTCATGTATCCCCGCAAAAAGTGGCTCTTGTATCCCCACATGCCATAAGCAAATTTGAATTAAGCTGGCATGAAATATATAGCTTCGAAAATTCTTCATATTTTGCACCTACTTACACTAACGAAAAGCTTTATGATGTTTAGACTCACAGAAGGGACACCACAAACTTTTTTCAAAAAAACGTGAGGTCTCAATTGAGGCAACTTTTAATCTACAATAACTTTGATTATCTATAAAAGTGACAACAAACACTTCATACTATCGTAAATGCGTGTGAGGTTAGCTTACCGACAGAGCTACCAAAACGCATAAGGTTTGCACCAAAATTGGTAGAATGTGACATCATATCCTTAGTGCTTCACCTATCACCGTGGTTCAAGTATTCCCATTCTCCCCTATAATTCGAAAGCCAACATCAATGATGCTAGAAAAAATGAATATTTTATCAATCATCGGACCATCAATCGGTTTCTGCTTAATAACTTTATTCACAATCATCGTTTGCGGTCTTCGAAACTTTGTTTCATTATTATATTTCCTTTAAAAACCACATATTGATTTATTTTAGGAGGTAATGGGCGACTCCTGGAGGAATTATTTTGTGAAAATCAATTTTCCCATTCAAAATCAATCCCCGTGTAAACTTTAAACCGCGGGTGCAAAAATATAGTTTCACCGATCGAACTAAAAATTTGTATGGCTGTGCTAGGACCCAAATGTCACCCAAAAAGTTGCTCGGAGCAGGGATCTAATTTTTGTCCCACCCTACTGTACACCGGTGTAACCCCAGAAAAAAAACGAAAACGCTATTAGCTGAATAATTGTAAAATTTATCCTTATCTAGAATTTGCTATTTGATGAGAACTGTAGTAAAGTAGTAACACATGCGCTTTGATCATTACCATATGCTTTGCCTCTGCAGATGAAAAAACAAACCTAAACAGTCATTAATGAATTTGATTTTTATATCAGTGTTTATGCATTCCTAGCTTTTATGCGTGCAGACGTGATAGTAGAATTGGCTAGAAACTTTCAATAAACATTTATAACCCTCCCCTGTTATTATGTGCTACGTACCACTCAATTTGTTATCATTTGTAGACCATTCTAACTTTACATAATATAACAGAAAAAACAAGAACAGTTTTTCTGCTTCACGAAAGATTTTAGAATGAAATATTTAATTTATTTATAAACTCGATAAAAAATATTGGTCATTTTAGAGCTATTTTAGTGCTGTGTTACAAATGTACCCCAGAAAACCGTTTACGTGTCGTAAAGATCACAAACCCATTGTAGGATTAAGTAGCATCAAAATCATGGCTAGTTAATGAAAATAACACTCGTCCTTGATGGCTCAAAACTCCGAACAAATGCTGCTTTTTTAAACGGGAAGTCGAGGTGCATAATAGCTAGCCAATATTTGCATGTCTATTTGATTTATAGATAAAAATTGCTTGGTCGGTTTTGTCTCCGCAATTTTCTTTGCATGGGACAAAAATCACAGTATAGGGTTTTCCCGTTTTCACCTTGTTTTTATTGCCATTTCTCTAATTTGAACAGTCTGCTATCCGAACAACACATTGGCTTTAATTCGAACTCAAGCTTCCCATTTTAACGCCAATTTATTATGTTACTGTTTTAAATATTGGATGTTTGTACGCAATTCAGGTTGACAGATTAACGCAATTGCCGGGACTCCTTTCCAATAAAACTAATATAAGCAGAGCACCCTATTACTCATGAAATTGTCCGTTCCTAATACAACAACCACATATATGAAATCTACTAATTTCGAGATATAAAAATGCAGTCATTTCGCATGCTGTTCAAAAACAGCACGTGCAGCATGTAAACAGGGAGCCATGTTTCAATACCGAATGTAGTCTGCCACTCCCGGAAAGATAAAAAAAGATAAGTCTGCTTCCATGCGAACTACGTGTAGTTAGAAGCTAACCCAAGGGGTGAGTCGCTTAGCACAAATCGAATTGTGCTCACAAACAAATAGCGTGGTAGCTTGTGCCGCAATGTGCCACGGTGTGCCGAGATGTGCCATGGTGTTCGGTAAAACAAAAGCAATGGTTGCTATGATTATTCAACTACACTTTGTTGACAATTTTTGAGTTGTCAAAAGTGTGCCTCATTGTGCCACACATTGTGGTAACGAGTGAAATGATCGTGCATTACTGTGAATCGTAATCTTATATCGTGTTACCGTAGGTGATACAGTGTGTATGGCACATTGTTCTAAGCGACTCACCCCTTGAGCTAACCCGTAAATAAGCAACCGCCAGCGTTCCAAATATGCACAATCACGCACCATTCCCACATAAAAACGAATAACTTGCCTTTAGACTTTCTCTGCTGTTACCTCGATGGTGTTTCTATAGAGTACACTAAGTATGCACTGTTTATTTGTTTCTTCCAACGCATGCTATGTTACCTTCGGTAGCTACCGGGTGTGACACAACTTGTAGCTTGCCTTTGCCTACATAGTAACAACGCAGGTATCCGTGCATACATTTTAGAAGATCAAAACCAATTTCCCGCCACAACCTCAACAATACGGGATTTTACTTTCAAATCACCTTTACAACCTGTACAAGCATATCAGTCCCACATAAAGCACGAGGAGGAATCTTTTGTGGAGGATTTATTTTTCTTTTGAGTCTTATGACTTTTTTTGGTTTTTTTGTAATTTTTCCTAAACAAAACTTTTTTTATATGTACTTTATTAAATTCATGAAAGTCACAAACAAAACACAGGTTATCTATTTTTGATCAAAAACGCACATCCGACTGTTATGCTTTTATAGGCAATTTACCCCTCTAATCATCTGTTCGGTTCACAATAATGATTTGCCATGTCATGAGACTGTACGAGGGTTATGAGAACACTATCCGCAAACCAATCTGTCAAGTTACCGACTATGTTCGTACATTGATGATTACAAAAGATCGTGATTCTAGGGAAAAAAATCCAGTCAATTTATCAACCTCTCGTTTCCTCGCCGAAGGTGTTTGTTGATATTTTTCACGATTCTCACCCCTGTATTATTCTGTTTGAGCGTGTACCGTATCTATGAGTGGATCGCCATTTGATGCCGCCCAGAGCGATTTTCGACTTCTATATTATTAATTCCACAAGTTTTAGTCATTATAGATTCACGAGACTAGAAATTGCTGTTCGATTGAGTAGTATGATGAAGTCTAACTAGTGACAATCTTCGTATCAACTATTTTTCGTAGAGTACCGGATTCGGTATGTGAGAAATCACGTCCCTTTCTGTTTAATGGGACCTTTGAATGAGAAAAATAATAACATATTAAACGTGTATGTACTTCAAATTGATTGAAAATATTTCAAAATTCTACGAAAGTACTCTGAAAAATAGTTTGTTTTGAAAAACAACGTTGTACTCTCATGCATTGCACCGTACCTCACTGGAGTGTTTTATAGTTTGAATGCTCTATTAATAACATAATATTATTGCTCAGTTTGCCTGCGGACGGCATCCACTTGCGCGTTGCATCATTGGGATTTCGCTTAAATTGGTACTGCGCTGCGTTCATTCTGACTGCTGCTAACGCGGTGTACTCTATGCTGGCCGCAGACGGTTAAAGATAATTTAATTTATTCAAATGTTTTCCGTATTCTCGTTTGCTTACCGGTTGCCTATGTGCATCTGAAACTAAACAGAAGATCAGCACCGAAGAGTGCAACAGAGGTCATGCACCTTTGGGATTCCTAGCGGCAATCGCTGCCCGGGCTAAACTGGCAGCCGAATAATCTATTTTGGATATTTTTATGGAAGATGTTAATTTTACGAACCAAAATAAGTGCTACACAACTTTTCCCAGAACAATCTGATGTGAAATGTGATCCAACGTTTCGTTTGCTCTAGTTGTCTATTTTAGGCTCATTGCTGTTATTTATTTCAAATACCTCCAAAACTGACTTCAAATTTCTTCTTTCGATACTATTTTAGATTAAATCAAATCAACTTCACGACACAGATCGGGAAAACGGTCACGAAAGTAGCGAAAAAGTATGGCTCATCCACCGAGGCGGCTTTACGGCTGCTTCCAAACTACCGCACAGTATTTCTTCGGAGCCGGGCAAAACAATGCTGCAGCTCGAACACAACGGCGAGGAACTGAGTGTAGATGACGATGATATCGAACAGGCAAATCCGGAAACACTGGACCTGGTGGAAGATATCTGCCAGCTACGACACTTGAACGAGGCATCAATGCTACACGTCCTCCGACAGCGATATGCCAGTAATCTGATCCATACACGGGCTGGTCCGGTGTTGCTGGTGGTCAATCCGATGGCGCCTCTGTCGCTTTATTCCGAAAAGGTAAGTTTGTTGTTGTTTCGTACCATCTCATACTGAAAGAAGTAATTTACTTGTGGAAAACGGGAATCACTAATATGTCAAATAGAATGCTCCGTCGCTGGCCGAGTGTCACGCTGACTGGAAAATCTGTCGAACCATGGTTTGTTTTCTGTAGCGAGCGCGGTATTGTTCAGCTTCCAAATTCAGTGACGGATCTTTTTGGATTTTTTTTACCCACCTTTCGTCCCTCAAAATTGTCGATTTGTGTTTAATTAAAGGGTTACATACCTTTTTTATTTTCAAAAAAAGAAAAAAAGAACGAAAAATTCTCTAATTTTCATAGCGATCTGAGCAATAGATTGAAGGTTGCAGCGCTTTGAAGTGCCCCTAGCCTTTAAATTCGATTATCTCTAAATGTTGTTCTTTCGAAAAAATGGCTTTTCCATGATCACGATTACCGAGGAACTATTCAACCGATCATCTTCATTTGTGCAGACCCACGATTCGCGCGACCATTCAGAAACACACGCAAATATAAAATATAAAATCACGGTAGCGTACAAACGTTAGAGCCCCTCGCGATTTTCCAAGCAACCTACGCCCACGAACTCGCAAACATGAGTACATCCCGGTGATAAGGTGAACGTCTCAGCACTCATAAACTTACCAACGCGATCTCAAGCGTCAACCTATAAACTCTCGCGCTCGCGCCATCATGAGTCGGGATCGTCCGGAAGTCTCCATCTTTCGGTACCAACAGTCTAGGTCCATATTAATTATAAAAAAAGTTTGAAAAATTAAGAAAAAATAACTCCTATATCCAGTGGACAAGACGTTCCAAACCGAGAACTCTAGTGATATGGGGTAACTCACTCCCTGTCAGAATGTGATCCGTACACCGAAAACTAAATGAATGACGGTCCGCGAATATAAGAATGATCGCTGGGTTTCCCGAGCAGCACCGCTTGTTGATTAGCAGTTTCTACAACAAAACTTGTTGAAAAGAAGCGTAGATAAACCATTATTCAACTGGTTTAGCAACTGAAAAAGCGCATCAGGAAATATTTATGGTTATGCAACAAACCGCGGCCATTACATGTTGCAAGTGTTGCTTGGGTTAAAAATCAAATTTATACAAGCGAAGTCACATACACGCGAGCACACGCGACAAACACGTCGACATACGAACGCTTAAGCCTCTCGCGATCATCCACGCACACCTATGCCCACGATCGCGCATACTTGATAACACTCCGGCAATTATGTGAACGTTTTAGTACACACGATGTTACAAACACGTTCTCAAACGCGAACCTGCTAACGCGAGATCATGAATCAGTCACGCCCGGAAATCTTTAGCCTTTATTCTAGCAACTTAGGTCCGTACATCCAGTTGGACCAATCAAAAAATCAAGCGCACATTCACTAAACCACACGTTCTATTGCGACATGACTGAGAACTCTAGTGATATGGAAGAACCCACTTTCTTCTAGACTCTGAACCGTACACGAAAAAATAAGTATCAGATTCACGGTCCGCGCGCGATCATTCTTGAACACACGCGAATATGCGAAAGGCACACGGTTATAAAATAGAATTTATACACGCGAAGTTACATACACGTTAGCACACGCGACATACAAACGCACACGCGACATACAAACGCACACGCGATCGAATATGTTAACGTACAAATGTTCGAGTCCTTCGCGATGATACACGCTATCGCGAGTCCCTACACCCGCACATACCTGAACCGTACAATGAATATCACATTCAGAATCACGGCCCGCTACAATTGGCGTAAAGCAGTGGGCGCCATTCGCCTGTTTCGTCTGCAAATTGTAGTATGTGATTCTGACGGGGAGCCCTTCCAAGAACCTAGCTCTACAGCTCCAGTAGGACAACTCTTGAAAAATAATTATCTGAGAAACACAATGGCATAATCATTTTCAAAACAAAAATACACGAATTGTGAGAAAAATGCAGTTTAAGTTTTAAACTGGAAATATAGCATATTTGCCAACACTGTAACCAAAAATATCTATTTTTTCTAGATTCCCTGACTCATTTCCTTCAAAATGCACCTCACTGATTGTTTATAAACCAAATGAAGCCAAAGATATGAATAAAAGTTAAAAATTGATTATTTTTTTCCATGGAAAATTTTCCATGCACGATTATGACATGTCATACAAATTTTGTCATCAATACACACCTATGACACGTGTGAGTGCGACTTTTGTTTACATTTATAGTAAAAACTCGCAACATAATCAACCGATCTTCGTAATATTTGAAAGATACAGAATAGATAGAAGCATCAATGGTCTTCGTTGGATTGCTTATACCATTTATAAGTTTCAAGATATTCAATCTCAAACTTTAAAAATCGTTTTTCTTGAAATGTACTAAATGGCGCTTGTCATAAGATAGCACAATAGCGACGATATAGCAAGGAATAATTCATTTGCCTAATGAAGTCGTTTCGTAATAAGTCAACGAAAGTCATTTCGTGGTTTTCACGAAAAACTGGTAATAAAAAATAAAAGTGTTTTAATAGAACTACGAATGATTTATCATATGTACGAAAAATTCGCATATTTTATGAAAACTAATACGTATATTTTATGAAAATAAATACAGACGTACGAATCTAATTCGCAGCGATTTACGAATATATTCTATCAGTGTGTTCTATCTAAAAACTATAAGGGACCGTTCATATACCACGTGGTCAAAAAAATCTTCGTTTTTAACCACCTCCTCCCCCTCCGTTGACAAGCGTGGACAATTCCTGTACCCCTACCCCCTCTCTACGATATCCATGTGGACTTTTCAATTTTGTAATTTAATAAATAAAGGGGTTTTCCGAAAATTTCTGTGTTAGACTACTATGACGAAGAAGGACTTAAGGAAAATCTTTCAAACTTCAACCACAGAATATCACACACTTCTTTAGTCTTTTGTGAAATTTCCATGGAAATATCTTTTTTCTGAACGACTGAATTATGATCTTTCAAATTTACGTTTTAAATATTCCTCATATTATCATAAAATTGAAGTACCTCGTGGATTCTTCAATTGGCCTGCAATTTCACCCACAAGCCTTCAAAAATTAGTGGTATTTGACCAAGTCACAGCAGATTGACTCAAATGGGTCGCATAGAATTTTTTTCTCGGATTTTGTTCCACGCTATTTCTTCTGATTTTTTTGATGAAAGTTACCATCACACAAAATGATGTTATAAGCACTTTTACTATTTCAAAAGCTTGAAAAAGTTTAAAGGTAAGCGCTCACACCAATAACGATACCAAATTATTTCATTTTCTTATAAAAGACAAAATATAATAAAAAGTCCACGTGGACATTTCCAATTCCACCACCCCAAAACGGTATGCTTTAGGATGCTGTTTTGTAAAAATAGTGTGCGATTTTTGGGTAATAATATGAAATAAACTGGTCACACGTGGGTTTGTGTACCTTTCAGTAGACCTACAACCTACTCTAGGTCACTTGAAAAGTTCACTCAATGTTTGATTTTTTGTAGCAGCGTGTTATTGTTTGATAATTCGACGAAATCTGCAACAAACATGTTGGTCCATGCGGCGTCGCGGGAATGCAAGTTATTTACGCTTTCAGTCCGTTGCTTAAAATCCGTGCGCGGCGACGTATGGCATGGAATAACCTAATTACAAATGGCGGCTCATTTTGTTCTTCACACTAAAAAAAATTATCACTTAGATATCACATGCAAAAACATATAAATATTTTCCATAACACTTTTCACGTAAATGTTACATGTTTCACACATAGAATATGGTGGTTTTGATCTAATTAAAACGATTGGTGACTGCATGTACATGTTAAGTGAATTTCAGCTACTTTCCATCGGAATGTCGCATACTTTCAAATTAAAATCCATATAATCTTTATGTGAATTTCACGTGAATTTTAGTTGCATGTAAAATAATATTCAAATGCTTTTCTAATGTGCATAAGCAGAGGTCGGAGAATAAATATTCAAATTGAATTAATTTGAAATGCATTTTATATTTACTTCATCTGATTACAATTAGTAGCAATATCATTGCGAAATATAACCGTTGCATCTTTTATTCGCCGTAGTATTGAGAGTTTTTATGTTTCCGTGGTTCGCACACCCGCTGGTTTTCGCAGTTTCCGTTGTTCCAGAAATACTCGTGATTTACCAGTTCTTCGTTTTAATTGTGCTGCAATGTATATAATAGTTTAAGTTTACATTTAAATTAAATTACCTTCATTAAACTGTTCGAGAATTTCCTTTAGAAATCACCTTACTGTGTGTTGTTGATACGTGATGCCATATTGGATCTGTTTGTTTTTTCACATCGTATATCCACATAATACTTACGTCCGTTGCATATAACTATTGAAGTATGTGACAATCAAATAGAATGTATGTATTTTATACTTGGAAGTAATTGGTTTCTTATTTGAAATTCATCAGTGTAGTTATGAATTTTAATTGCTGCATATGAATCTAATGTGATTCGTCATTTTTAATATGTATGTGCTTCTTCACTTAAATTGTATGTGATTTATTGGCTCAGTGGCACTTTATGTTGTTAGGTAGTATACTGCCCATAAAAGCATATGAGTCCCATATTGAAAAACAGCAAGCTGAGAAAAACACTATTGAATATTTACATTCTCATTGAGCCTTATGGATGGGACAACCATGTTTTGGTATTTTTTTCGGTATTTTCATAAAAAACCTGGTAATCTTATTTGTTCATTGTGATTCAGTGGTGATACAGAATACAGTCCAACAGATAACTCATTTTCGTCAAAAATCCATATGGGACTCTTATGCTTTTATGGGCATTATAGTATATGTGTTTTTTCGATCTTAAAAGAGGTCCAGAACACCTTTTATTTCATTTTGTTATAAACAATCGCTTAAAAAATATACCAAATAGTAACTTTTCGGATCGGAAAAAATCACAAACAATCTGTATCTTACGATAATTTCATTGGTAGTTGGTCCGTTCAAATCGATCAATTAGGTCATCCGTAGTAATTTTTTAAACATAAACAGGCGAAAAACTTAAAATATCAAAAGAATGGTAAAAAAGATTTTTTTTTCGAAAAGCCTATTTGGATTTGATTTTGCAATGCTAAATACTACCGAAAGATTGGATCTTTCGTCGAAATTATAATTTCACCTAATTTGGGTGACCTGTTTGAGCAATATTGACTCCATATGATTTTTCGTAACGCTCTTGCTTTGCGACTTGTAGCATGTCGTGAAGCAGCGCCAATCATTTTCGTACAGCTAAATGAGGGTGAACTATTCGTCATAGTCCCATATGCATTTTTGTTATTTTCTAGTTATCTTCACGAACAACGTTTATTTTTACTATAATTCAAGAAAGCACTATAAAAATCGCGAGTTTGTTCGGCGAAGTAAGTTAATTCAGAGGCGGATCCAGAAAAAAAATTCGAGAGGGGTCCGAAATTTCGATTTTAAATTGAACATTATACAATTCGTAATACGTAATAACCTTATTAAAACAATATCAGTTCTGTTAATCAAATTTGGTTTAAAGTAATTTTGAGTTTAAAGCTAATATAAAATTGAAACTAATTAAAAATTTCCCAACAAGTAAAATAATTTCGGAGGGGGTCCGGACCCCCAGGACCTTCCCCCTGGATCCGCCACTGAGTTAAGTCTCAATTTAATAGCATCCTGATATCAGTCCCATATGTTATTTAACTAACTTTCTATAAGGACTTCTAAAGTAATTTTTTTTTATTTGATTATTTTTTTATGTTGTACCGCAAACTTACATCAAACAAATTGAAAGAATTCTGCGATGTAGCCAATAGTCTGTCCTTTTATGCAACGTTTTCTACTTAGCAAGATTTACCTAATATAAGATAAGACATTAAAATTTGACACGCTGCCAACCATATTTTTAGGGAAACGTAAATTAATATTAACGGTTATTATAATGGACACTTTCCCAGATACGGACTCAAATATAGTAGAAGATCCAAAACATATTTGATGCTATTTAAATCTTCTTCAGGTTTTGAGAGACCAGTAAATAACGAATCCGGTTTTCGACATCTTATCGACTTTATTTATTTATTTAAACAGATGTAGACTACAATAAACGATTTTACAGTGTATTTATTTCTGAACATAGTTAGGTAATTTTTTTCATAGTGTTGGTTGTAATGGCGCATCATTTGATTAACCGGGTTGGTGTTTGCATAATAAGATTTATAAGGCGCATTTGAAAATATTTACGAATTCTTAATTTTCGAAAGTAATGACCCAGATTGCACGGGTTAAGAAATGTTGTCATAACTTCTTCGTGAGATACATGAGAAGTTGTTTGTGCCCAATCAATATATGAACGTTGAAAGCTCAGTTCGAAAGGCTCTGAAGTCGGAGATCATCAGTGTCATCAGCGGAGGAGATCGGTGTTTCTTCTCATTGGATTACGCACTATGTGAAGAAATTTACAAATTTAACATAAAACATGGAATGAGTTGCTACAAACGATTAAATTTTCGGGTGGAGAAGTTACGGAAGAAAAATATATTCTTTGCAGCAATCAATGTTTCAGTTCATAACTACAATGCTAAATTCTACCTCCATGTTCAAATTGGATGGGAATTTGTAAGTAGAATCGTCATCAATTTATAGTTCAATGTTGACTTTAAATAGGGGAGACCGGGGCTAGTTGGCGGTGTTTTCAGTTTTCAACTTTTGCCGCTTTGATCTTCAATCTTGCAAAATATAACACGCGGCATGAAAGAGCAGACTGTTAGCAACATATCTGATTTTTTTTAAAGTTTTTGATGCATTGTCTCCATTTTTAGAGACAAAAATATGTGGCGCGGAAAATCCGCCAACTTACCTCGGCCCCGGGGTAAGTTGGCGGTGTGTGGATACTCCAAAACAAAATAATTAAATGGAGATTCAATTACTTCAAGGCTCCTTTTGGAACGTGTTGAATGTCTTTTCAACAAAACTGTATATTAACAGACATTTGCTATTATATTTCAGTTTCAATACCACGGTATTTTGACTTTGACGCGTACTCCCTATTCAAAAGCAAATTTTCGAAATTCTTTATGCGATTGGCCGGAATAAATGTCTCCTACATTGACGAGACACACAAGAAAAACATTTTCTTACTATGGAGCGAATTCCAGAAATAAATTTTTTTGATGACTTTTTTCCACTGTAAATAGTACCGCCAACTTGCCCCACGTGCAGCACCGCCAACTTACCCCAACCACAGATTTTATTAAAAACTATTTAAAAATAACTTTTGTTTGTAATATCTGTAATATCTATACGGATACTGAAAGCTCTTTTCACGCGCTATCGAAAAATATAATCATTCGGGAAATAGATTGAAAATCACCCTAAATAACGCAAAGTATTTAAAATTTAGAAAATTTACTTGGTATGCTCGAAAACACAATATCACCCACAACTTCCACCAAACAAATCGTTTTGCAACAAAAACACGTTGGGTTTCACATAACTAGAGCTACACAAGAAGAGGCAGCTCTATATGTCTAATAGAAACAGAGAAAAAGGGATTCCGCCAACTTACCCCAACCGCAATCTAGACCCGGGCTCCCCTAATCATTTAATTTTTTAAATTGGGAATGTTCGTTCAGTAAAAACGTGCGAAAACGAATTTTTAAAATTCATAATATGCATATAGCCGATGATGATTGAGTTCAAATTTGCCTTGAGGGGTCTGATAGTACAAAAACAAAAATGAAAATTTTATTTTTGCATATTTCGAATCTCTAAGATAAGAAAAATATGCTTAAGAAAGGATTTACTCGAATTCAACTTGGTTGGTCTACTATTTAGAGCCCATTAAACTACCAACTATCAATTTTCATAAGTGACTGAAAAAATCGAGTAAAAAAGCTGCTAAAATTGGGGGATGATAACATCGGGGTTTAAAATAGGGAATCCATCAACAATCGTTTTGATTTTCACAGATCAATGCCACATTTGTAGCGATTTGATTACACACGCTGACTTTGATTCTGATCGCTTTACGGTAACTTTTTCACTTTCTCAAGAAACTGCTTCCGATCCCATTAGCTCAGTGTTTAATTATCACAAATCAAATCGGGAAAGGTACAAAGCTTATATTTAGAATAATTTTAATCATTATCATGATTTACACGTTTTACATGATTTGTAATTGCCAAAATGTTGCATTTGAATTTGCCAATTCTCATAATAAAGATAATTCAAAATAAGCTAGACCAGCGTACCTTAAAGGTAAAAGGGCAGCCTTTAAAAAGTCCCTTTTCTGTGATCATATTAGCATTACTGCCTCAGGTGCAAGCCTGAAAGTTATTTGCTGTCGACTGCCACAAAGCTTAAACATTTTTTTGATTACTTCTATAAATAAATTTATACTAACGCGGCAATACACAATTTGAGAAAATAAACCGAAATGGACGGAAATTACAAATTGTTTTTTTTTATTTTACAGGTGGTATCGATGTTCCGCGGGTGTAAAACAGAAGACATGCCTCCGCATGTGTTCTCCCTGGCACAAACTGCGTATCGAGCGATGCTAGAAACACGCCGAGACCAAAGTCTTATTTTCATGGGACGTTCCGGATCGGGTAAAACTACCAGCTTCAAGCATGCCTTGTATTATTTGGCATTAGCGGCAGGTTTGTTAACGCAGTAAATAACCTATTTATCGCACCTAATGGTTCCACTTTTTCAGGTTCAGCCAACAAAATATTATCGGCGGAGCGGGTGAGTGCAATGAATACGATCCTGGAGGCGTTTGGAAATGCGAAAACGTGTCTAAATTCTAACGCGACTCGTTTCACGCAAATTTTAAGCTTGGATTTCGATCACTGTGGTCAGATTGCATCGGCATCGGTTCAAATACTTTTGCTGGAAAAGTCTCGAGCAGGACGGCGGACTGCTAGTGATCAGCACAACTTTCACGTTTTCGGTCGATTACTGGCAGGAGCAGAGGGTCATCTTCAAAAAGAACTCTTCTTGGATACCATCAACTTCGACGAGAGCAATCTATTCGTAACGCTACCAACTAAGCTGGAAGACAAACAAAATGCTTCGATAGATTTCGCTCGTCTACAGCAGGCGTTCAGTATGCTCAATGTTGACCAGTCGGCTGTCAGAGCTTGTTGGTATGTGCTGGCTGCAATATATCATTTGGGTACTGCAAACTGCTCGATTGTTGGAACAGGTTTGAACGCCCGAGTGCAATTTGCTAATCCTACAGCTGCGCGTAAAGCTGCTAGTCTACTGGGGATTTCGTTGGACGATTTGACAACTGCCGCATTTTCGAATGCACTAAAGTCGAATCCTGCCTCCCCTGTAAAATCTGCATTGTTTTCAGAGCAACCCGATTTAGCTTCATCCGCTTTGGATAGTTTGGAAGGGTTTGTCATTGGGCTGTATTCGGAAGTAATGGCCGCCGCAGTAGCATTGGTTAACAAAGCTATCGGCACCTCTAGTAACACGATTGCGTCGATTTTATTGATCGATACACCTGGTTTTCAGAATCCGGCAAGCTGTGGACAGCAAATTGGCGCCACGTTATCTGACTTAAGACATAATTATCTGCAGGAACGTTTGCAACTATTGTTCCACCACATCACGTTAGTCGTACCGCGTAATAGATATGCGCAGGAGCTGGTAGAAATAGATACTGGCATATTACACGATACAAACCCCGGTCCGTTGGTAAACCTGCTCGATAAGGCACCACAGAACCATGTCGTTCGAACATCACAGAACAACCTTCGAGATCAAGATAAAAGGGGTTTGTTGTGGATGCTCGACGAAGAAATTATGTATCCGAATGCAAGTGACGATACATTTTTTGAGCGTTTATTTTCTTGCTACGGTGATCGTGAAAGTCAGTCATACATTAGAAGAGGTGCTGGAACACGCCAATTCATCTTGCAGCACATGCAAGGAACTAACCCTGTATTGTACAGCTCGACAGGATGGTTAAAAGGGAGTCATGAACATGGTTCGACCAAATGTGCAATCAGTTTGCTGCAGGACAGTACTAAAACGGAGATTAGCAGTCTTTTCACCAGCGGGTTTACGAGAAGTGGAGGAACAGTATATTTTGGGTCGATCGTCGGTACCGAAGGTACACAATCGTTGCGACGTGTTTCCAGCATACGGCGCTCTTTTACGTCAGCCGGTATCAAGCGTAATTCCGTGATGCTGCAGGTCAAATTCACAGTTGATGGCATTATAGATACGCTAAGGCGTACCGGTACACATTTTGTTCACTGTTATCTGTTGCAACACAACGCCGGTACGACCAATTACATAAATTTAAACACCAAAGCATTACATACTGATGACATAGTTAACGTACCGCTGTTAAGAAGTCAGGTGAGGCTCATAATTTGCTCAGTTTTTTCGGAATCATTAAATTTTGTTTTTCAGTTACGCGGTTCACAAATATTGGACTTTTCGCGATTACATCGGCTCGGTTTTCCGATGGGTATGCCACTGTCTGAGTTCACTCGGCGCTTCGGTTTATTAGCCGATGGAACGCTTGGAGATATAACGGTAGAAAACATTTTGAATCACAACGAAATTGATCCGTCGGTTTACCGGATCGGGCCTAGTCAGGTAAGTGCTCGTATTACATGCAACATGCATTTCGAACAATTCGAATTGTTGCAGTGAATTTTGTGTTGCAGGTGTGCTGCAAATTGCATACCTTTAAGGCGTTTGCTTAACTCTGTCGAATTGTCGTAACTTTCTATCAGTGTTTCAAATTCCTACAAAGCTTTCATCATACACTGTTTAGAACCCACACTAACATTAACACAACTTGAAATTAGTTTCTTTGATTGTCAGTTTATACATGTGTTTCCAATTATCGGGACACAATGTGATCATATTTTGAAGAGATTTTCTCTCAAACTTTCCCTACGATTTGAAAAACCAATGTATTGAGGGGTCATTAGTTTAAGCTTTACAGAATTTGAAAAACTTATGCATTTCTACGCCAGTTTTGATAATATTAGCATGTACCGTCATTATATCACTGCAAGCTACCACTACCATCATGTCTAATTACACATGATTAGCTCTCACTGTAACTGTTCCGTCTAAAGACTAACATCTGCCCAGATGTTCTGAGTAAATTCGGCGTAGCTTCCTTCAGTCAGTAATGCACGGTATAATTACTTACGATTTGTCGTATAGTGAGTTTCGCTTTGCATGATGTGCTGCTAATAACATAGTGTTAAGGCGTTTGCATAAATAGATATCGAATTGTTGCCAATTTCAATGTTCACATAAAAGAAATGCATAGAATTCACTCAAACTTTCAAGTTTTTTTTCCGAGGCCCGTACGGCCGAGTCTTATATTCCAATCAACTCAACTCAACGATTTGAGACAATGGGTCGTATGAATAAAAACTAGCAATTGCTCAAATAGTAGTGCTCGAAAGCAAAGTAAAGTCTATAAAGTAAAAAAACGGCACGTCGGTATGAATAAAAACGATCAAAGCATGTGCTATATTCGAAAAAGTAATAGCTAAGCGTTTACTTAAATTCAAGCTGTACAACATTCCCAATTCGTTGTGTTTGTTGTCGTCGCAAGGTCTTTTTTTGCAAATTTCCGGGTAAAAAACGAAAAATGGAAACAGGATGCGCTCGGCGAGTATCTAGACTAAAACAACCAAATAGTTGTAAATAGTACAGTAAAATCACAACCAGTTAAACGGGTCGATGGTGTTTTTTTCGCTTCCTTCAAGGAAAAAGAAAACTGTTCAAGTGGTTGCACATTTCAAGGAAGAAAAGTATTTCGCTCACCGAATAGCAAGTTCCGGGTGAAAAAGAAATCCGACGGAAAGGCGACTGAAAATTAAAAAAAAGATTTAAATAATGGTGAAAAGCTCATCTAAGGCAGCGGTTCTCAACCCTGTTTGCTCCGCGGACCGCTTCAAAATCACCTTGGGTCATTGCGAACCCATTCGAAATTATCCTGGGCGGTCGCGAACCCCTTCAAAATTACCCTGGGCGATTGCGGACCCCCACGGCTTAACATCGATGTATATGCTGTCAATATATTATTTTCAGTCTGATAGGATAAAAAAAACTTGAAGTTTCAATATCCGTCCGGAAAAGATTTGCCTCTTCGCGGACCTCCAGCAACGACTTCACGGCCCCCTAGGGGTCCGCGGACCCCAGGTTGAGAATCGCTGATCTAAGGTAAAGTGCCTATTTTCACCATACTAAGCAGGGTGCCTCACTATTTTATTAATTTCTCGGCCTAGAATAAATGGAATGCGTAAAAATTGACATCACCGCAGACATACATTTCATCAAACTCGAAAGAATTCAGTATCGTTGTTTGCGTATCGCCTGAGGGTGCATGCAGTCGACCCATACGATGAGTCTCGAAGTGCTGTCGGGCGTTCTCCCGTTGAAAAATCGATTTTGGGAACTCTCATATCGATGCGATTTCTTGAGCCCGGTGGTGATTGAAAATTTCGAAAGGCATGTTGAGCTCAATTCTCAGACCCGTTTTATGTCCCTGTACTTTGACAACATGGCGCAAAATATTAATCCTTCTTCTTACAATCCCAACCGTGTGCATTTCATAAATACTTCTGAATCTACTGTTTTCTTCGACACATCCATGAAAGACGAGATTAGTGGAATTCCGGACCACATACGCCCAGAAGTGGTTCCAAACATTTTTTATAATAAATTACGAAAGGGTCGACTGTTCTAAGATTTTTTATACTGACGGATCAAACCACGAAGGGTCCACTGGCTTCGGTATTTTCAATCAAAAGTTCACCGCCTCCTACAAACTCAGTGACCCCACTTCAGTTTACGCCGCATAACTAGCTGCTATTCAGTATACCCTTGGAGTCATTGACACATTACCCGCAGACCATTACTTCATTGTATCGGATAGCCTCAGTTCCATTGACGCTATTCGCTCGATGAAACATGGAAAGCACTCCTCGTATTTTTTGGGGAAAATACGGGAGCTACTGAGTGCTTTATCTGATAACTCTTTCCAGATTACCTTGGTATGGGTCCCTTCGCATTGCTCCATTCCGGGCAATGAGAAGGCGGACTCCTTAGCTAAGGTGGGTGCCCTAGAAGGTGACGTTTTTTAAATACCAATTTGCTTCCACGATTTTTTCAGTTTTACTCATCAGAGAACCCTCGAAAGTTGGCAAACCTCGTGGAGCAATGGGGAGCTAGGAAGGTGGCTACGTTCGATAATCCCTAAGGTATCGACGAAACCTTCGTTCAAGGGGATGGATGTGGGTCGTGACTTCATTCGTGTGATGTCCCGACTCATGGCAAACCATTATACGCTGGATACACATCTTCGGCGTATTGGGCTCGTGGAGAGTGGTATCTGCGCTTGTGGCGACGGCTATCACGATATCGAGCACATTGTTTGGGCGTGCACCGAGTACAGTTTCGCTCGGCTTATGGACACCCTCCGGGCCCGAGGAAGACCACCCAACGTCCCGGATCGAGAAGTGCTGGCAAGCCGCGATGTCCTCTATATGTCCTTTATATACACCTTCGTAAAAACAATCAATATAAAAATTTAACTGCCCCTTCTTATTTCCTATCATTCTCAGAAACGCTCTCTTTCACCTGTACCATACACCCACGAAGGTTTGATGGGACTCCAAGGCGACACAAAACATCTCTATCGAATGAGCCAACAAACACGGGACATCACACGCGCAACTCGAACTCCTTCTGATGCGCATCTGAGCAGTCTGGAGGAACCCCTGCCAACTCGAGGAAGAACACCCGGCCTCCCTGTACATAATTCTTCTTGATGAAGGCCACCCGAGTCTACATCCTATGCCGTTGATCTCCCGATGCCTGAAACTGAAAGTTAATAACTTTCTTCCCTGCCACCTTTGTCCACCCTCCCTCTTCAGTCTCTTATACCCAGAAGTATCACCCCTTACACCCCCCCCCCCCCCCCCAAATTGCTCCCCGAAGCATTTAGCTCTATCTGTCTCTTCTAGTTCGAACTATTATATTATACAATCTCATTGAAAATGTTCAACTCTACTACCACAAAAAATAACTCTAATTAATCTCCCCGAATCATTACAAAATTAAATCACGCCCTCTAGTTATTCATAGTTTTAAGATAGTTATAAAAATTGTCCCCCTTAGTTAAAAATTATTTGCTTCAATAATCTCCCTGCTAAAAATGTCAAACCATATTGCCATAAAAACTAAATGACCCCTTACGAAAATTATATTACCCCCTTGCGTATATGTATAGCTATAAATTCTCCTTAGTTTAATTCTAAAAAAATCAATATGTAATCCCCTAGTTTTAAGTATTTGAAATGTGAAACAAACCAAGATTGGCACCTTTAAGCTAACGCAAACCTGCCTTATCAAATAAACAAATTGAATAAAAAAAGTTCCAAAACACTCCACGTTGTCTGAGTTATACAGAGTATCGCTAAGCCTATAATTGCCATTTTGTATTTCAAAATGGCCTCAGACATTGATCTCTATTATGCGACATTGATCTCTAGGCCCGCTCTGAACATATGCATACTGATTGGGTTATAGAAAATTTCGTTAGACTGGAAGTCGCCATCTTGGTATTCGCCATCTCTATTTTCTAAACCGCCTCAGGCCACGATATCTGATATCTGGTATCTCCTCGTAAAGCGCGTTCCAAAAATACCCACATTGATGGGTTTTAGAGAATTCCACTGAACCGAAAGACGCCATATTGGTTTTCAAAATGGCCTTAAACATTGATATCTGACGTCCACTCATCAAGCCCGTTCCAAAAATACTCAAATTGATGGAGTTTTCGGGAATTCCACGGAACCGGAAGTCACCATTTTGGTTTTTAAAATGGCCTTGAACATCGATATCTGACGTCCACTCATCAATCTCGTTCCAAAAATACCCATATTGAAGAGGCTTTAAAGAATTCCGCTGAGCCGGAAGTCGCCATCTTGATTTTCAAAACAGCTTCCGACATCAATATCTGGCGTTTACTCGTCCAGCCCGCTCCGAAAATACCCATATTGATCAGGGTTTAGAGAATTCCGCGAAAGTGTACTTTCTGAAAATTAATGTCTTTTTTTATAATTAATAAATTTATTTAGGCCCAAATGCGGTAGCTTGACGAGGCCGATTGTTTGTTTTTTTTTACAATAAATAAAAAAAAACAGCTATATTAAATTTTTGGTCTCGTCCAGGCGCAGCTTTCTGCTGCGTATTGAGATCCTTTTTCTAGGGCGCGAAATATTGCCAGTGTTGTCCACTGCAAGTTGAGGTTCATTTCGTTTGTCTTCTTTCGCGTTATCGTTCACGTCCATGTCCTCATCCGTACTACTTTCCTGCTGCTCGCAGTCGGATGTTTCAGTTTGTGTTTTACTCTTCAGGGTCGTTTTAGTATGTTCGTTATCGGCATTCGTTTCGTTGTTGTTGTTACTGGTTTTTGGTGCTTAGTCCATAGATGTTGGTTTTGCAGCTGTTAGTGGTTTAGCGTAAGATGGTTGTGTGCTGATTTCAGTTGGATTTGAGTTTTCCTTAACAGTTTCTACGCAAGGTTTTCCGAGGTGCAGCTTCTTCGTGCAGAACTGGCACGTAGGAATTTGCCCTGGGTACGTGACTAGTGATGTCTGTTGAATGAGAGCATCGTCCCTTCCTAACACTGTGAAGCTAATGTATGAGGGAATTGGCTTGGTTACACGCATTCTCACCACACGAACACCGTTAGGGATGCCCGGGAAAAATTCCTCCATGTATCATGTGTAATGGAGTCTACTTCTCCGTATTTTTGCAAGCATTTTTTAATCGCGCCGTCAGGGGTACGCGTAGCCAAATCATGGACACGAACTTCTACAGCGCCGTTCTCGATGTATACGGGAATGCTATATTTAACATTGCCGCATTCGGCGGTGCGCTGCATGTTGTTTCGCGAGGCGAATGACTCAGCTTGGTTAATGTTCTTGAACGAAATCAGCACGCAATGTTTGATATGATGCATTTGTAGGGTTTTCACTTCAGCCAGATTGAGTTCCATCTGCACTTTTAATAACTGTTCCACTTCCCGAATGGCTGGTCTTACGGGGCATTTTGAAAAATCAACAGCAACACAGTTCGGCCGCATCTGGGTTGCTTTTTGCTGGGCACCGTCACTCATTACTAAATCGCACAGTAGGTATAGGCTATTGTTATATGGACTGCTTGTGTGATAGGCACCGATTGATATTTAGGTAGAATTGACTGTTTCACTTGCGCGGGACGATTTTTGCTTCTGCTCAGAGCGAGATGTGAAGACAAACTGAATGAATGTCTTGTTTGCCCCTTTCTACCCCGACGTATGAAAAAAGGTAATTTTTCATGATATGTCTGAAGGAGACGCATGGTAGTGTTTGACTACCCAGGGTTTTTAATGTAGGGTAAGGTGGGGCAAATCCGACCTAGTAAATGTCTTTGGCTGTAAAATGCTCATTTTCCATCGGATCAAGTTGTTTTATATACCAAATTAAAGGTTAGACTTCTGGGCAACCTTCTATATATAGCATTTTATTTGCATCTTTAGAAAGTTTTGAGATAAAAGCGTTTTACGAAAAAGTTCATTTTTGCTGTTTTCAAAAATGGTGGGGTAAACCCGACCGCCTATGTTTTTGGTTGATTTAGTACAGATATTACCCAAATTTTATGGTTGTTCAACATCACGAGCAGCACGTAAAAATATTCCCATTTGCATCGGAGCAATTGCTCGACGAATACTATATTCATCACGTTTTTGTGTTTTTCGTTTGTAATTATGAACCATTGCGCGAAAAAAAATAATAAATAATATTAAAAATATTTTTCAAATTGATAAATAAACATTTTCTTAGTAAAAAACGGTCGGATTTACCCCACTATTTAGAGGTCGGATTTGCCCCACCGCGTCATTTTTCATTAAGACGCGATTAAAAAAAATATGAAAAAAGCTTCATATGAAAATTAATAGTTGGTAGTTTGAGGGCTTTAGCAGACGAACCAAATTAAATTCGAGCCTTTTCTGAGCATATTTTTCTATTCTTAGAGCACCGAAATTTGCAAAAAAAAATTATTTTTTATTTTTACTCTGTCAGACCCCCTTAAGGGAAGTTTGAGCTAAGTAATCAGGAAAGGTTATGAGGCTATATCTAGTACTAAAGAAGAATATTTTAAGAGCTTCGGTTTCTTAAAAAGAAAGAAAAATACATGTCCCGATTTTATCAATGTCCCGGTTTTATCAGCCTAAAATTCACCAAGGCACAGTGGTCGCAATGGTACCAAAACGTGCGTTTAATTAATGGTGCTCTAGGAGTTGATTTTAGCGATTTGGTGTGTTAGAAACACTTTTTCCGAATGGAAGCCCCCTTCTTTTGATGTATACTGAATTGTGATTAATCCACCCAAAAGTGAGATAGAAAATTTATTTCCACTAACTTTTAAGATAGAGGCACGATGTCAATGACAAAGTTATAGTAAATTCTACTGCGAGAAGTCGAGTTATCAACGAAATATTGTGACATCCCGACTAATGAGATGGATAAGGGCTCGTCTACCCTATATGCCGTTTTCATGAAACGATTACGTGGCCGGAATTGTCGATAATTCTTTTGCAAGCACGCATTGAATGATTAAATATTTGAAATTAACCCTCAAAAAGGCAAGCGAAAATTGTGACTAAGACATCGCTTCTAAGACCCAATGAAACCAAGAGCCTCTTTTTGTCGTTTTACCAGTGAGAGAATCGAAAGCCCGAAAACGCTCGATCATTTGTATTTCGAATTACAAGTTCATTGAAACTAGGAAACTGTAACTAGCCGAGCCTCTGAAACCCCTTGCCTTTTTGAGGGTTAAAATTTGACAGAGATGTAATATATAGGTGAAAATATTTTTCTAAAGATTTTCTGGCAAGTCGAATCCTAAGTAGCAACTCTGACTACATAGTCGTCTCGTGAAAATGATATCTAATATTCTTTGCTATGGTTCATACTCATGAAAATACAGTAAACCTTTTTAGACGTCTCTAGTGTTCACTTTCCAAATCCTGTTAATTTATGAATAGTTTCAGATAACCGAAATTCAAAGTTCACGATTTATATGTGTATTTATTACTCTCAATGATTTTTTAGAATATTCGATGCATAGAAAAAAAATCTCTGAAACTTTTATGCTGAAAAAGTCGTACTTATTTTGTTACGAAATGCAAAACATACATTGCCGGAAAGTATTTTTTGTATACAGGCCGGTAGATGCCCGTTGTAAGTAGTATTTTTTTTCTTATAGTACTTGTCACTGTCTTTCTCATGGAATCGAAATGTCTTCCACATATTTCCACATCTCTTAGTAATTGTCGTTCAAAATAACGGTATTTTTAACCCACTTTATTTAATAACTCTTAAGTTTTGAAATAAAAAATGTTGACGTCTTCGACAAATATCTTAAATATTTTTTAATTTCACCAATTTCATAGAACATTTGAAGAGTTGCAAAAATCTCAGAAAAAAGTTATAATAAAAAAATGATTTTTTGGGTGCCTCCCACAAACAACGTGCTTTATCTCAACACCATTACATTTTGGAGAGTTTACATGTTCAACATGTTTTCTCGCAGTAGAATTTACTATATTCTATATTAAAAGTTAGTGGAAATAAATTTTCTATCTCACTTTTAGGTGGATTAATCACAATTCAGTATACATCAAAAGAAGGGGGCTTCCATTATGAAAAAGTGCTTCTAACACACCAAATCGCTAAAATCAACTCCTAGAGCACCATTAATTAAACGCATATTTTGGTACCATTGCGACCACTGTGCAAGGGGCTGATAAAAACGGGTCTTCACTGTAATTATAAATTAATGTCTCTCAGCATTATCAACAGCTGAAAAAATGTGTATTCTGATCATTATTCACTACACCAATTTTTTTGAAAATCAATTTTCAGATATGGTGTACTGTATTTTCATAAATGTTGAATGATTTTTGAGAAAAGAATTCATTTTATGATCTTATGGTGTTGGTGTATCCTTTGAAATTAAAACTACGATCACGCTGTACGTACCTATAACGTTTGTGTAACGTTAAAGCACCGGCCCCGTGGGCGCAGTCGTTGCTTCTAAAGCTTTATTGAACCCTCCTTCTATGAACTGAATGCCATTGAACTTGACACGATGTTTCTATTACCTGTATTACTTGCTTACTTTACCCATGCCCATGTTTTCGTGCTATCCTATTACGGAGGAGTGGTGGTCTTCGAATGCATTGATCTCTTGATTTCCCACACACCACCTGATGTTGTTAAAGGTAAACGGTATCACCTAACATGCGATTCGAGGAAAACCGCTCATCAGTATTGCGTTCGACCAATGCTATATCCCGTATCACGGTGCTTGTACAGTCTATACGGGAATAGGAATAATACGGACTGACACATGTGAGGTGAACATAACGTTTTGTCATTAGCAGCTGCGTATGACAAAAATGTGTCTAATTTGTTGGGTCGATGGTGTTTTGTTCGCTTCCTTCAAGGAAAAAGAAAACTGTTCAAGTGGTTGCACATTTCAAGGAAGAAAAGTGTTTCGCTCACCGAATAGCAAGTTCCGGGTGAAAAAGAAATCCGACGGAAAGGCGACTGAAAATTAAAAAAAAGATTTAAATAATGGTGCAAAGCTCATCTAAGGCAGCGGTTCTCAACCCTGTTTGCTCCGCGGACCGCTTCAAAATCACCTTGGGTCATTGCGAACCCATTCGAAATTATCCTGGGCGGTCGCGAACCCCTTCAAAATTACCCTGGGCGATTGCGGACCCCCACGGCTTAACATCGATGTATATGCTGTCAATATATTATTTTCAGTCTGATAGGATAAAAAAAACTTGAAGTTTCAATATCCGTCCGGAAAAGATTTGCCTCTTCGCGGACCTCCAGCAACGACTTCACGGCCCCCTAGGGGTCCGCGGACCCCAGGTTGAGAATCGCTGATCTAAGGTAAAGTGCCTATTTTCACCATACTAAGCAGGGTGCCTCACTATTTTATTAATTTCTCGGCCTAAAATAAATGGAATGCGTAAAAATTGACATCACCGCAGACATACATTTCATCAAACTCGAAAGAATTCAGTATCGTTGTTTGCGTATCGCCTTAGGGTGCATGCAGTCGACCCATACGATGAGTCTCGAAGTGCTGTCGGGCGTTCTCCCGTTGAAAAATCGATTTTGGGAACTCTCATATCGATGCGATTTCTTGAACCCGGTGGTGATTGAAAATTTCGAAAGGCATGTTGAGCTCAATTCTCAGACCCGTTTTATGTCCCTGTACTTTGACAACATGGCGCAAAATATTAATCCTTCTTCGTACAATCCCAACCGTGTGCATTTCATAAATACTTCTGAATCTACTGTTTTCTTCGACACATCCATGAAAGACGAGATTAGTGGAATTCCGGACCACATACGCCCAGAAGTGGTTCCAAACATTTTTTATAATAAATTACGAAAGGGTCGACTGTTCTAAGATTTTTTATACTGACGGATCAAACCACGAAGGGTCCACTGGCTTCGGTATTTTCAATCAAAAGTTCACCGCCTCCTACAAACTCAGTGACCCCACTTCAGTTTACGCCGCATAACTAGCTGCTATTCAGTATACCCTTGGAGTCATTGACACATTACCCGCAGACCATTACTTCATTGTCTCGGATAGTCTGAGTTCTATTTACGCTATTCGCTCGATGAAACATGGAAAGCACTCCTCGTATTTTTTGGAGAAAATACGGGAGCTACTGAGTGCTTTATCTGATATATCTTTCCAGATTACCTTAGTGCTCCATTCCGGGCAATGAGAAGGCGGACTTCTTAGCTAAGGCGGGTGCCCTAGAAGGTGACGTTTTTTAAATACCAATTTGCTTCCACGATTTTTTCAGTTTTACTCATCAGAGAACCCTCGAAAGTTGGCAAACCTCGTGGAGCAATGGGGAGCTAGGAAGGTGGCTACATTCGATAGTCCCTAAGGTATCGACGAAACCTTGGTTCAAGGGTATGGATGTGGGTCGTGACTTCATTCGTGTGATGTCCCGACTCATGGCAAACCATTATACGCTGGATACACATCTTCGGCGTATTGGGCTCGTGGAGAGTGGTATCTGCGCTTGTGGCGACGGCTATCACGATATCGAGCACATTGTTTGGGCGTGCACCGAGTACAGTTTCGCTCGGCTTATGGACACCCTCCGGGCCCGAGGAAGACCACCCAACGTCCCGGATCGAGAAGTGCTGGCAAGCCGCGATGTCCTCTATATGTCCTTTATATACACCTTCGTAAAAACAATCAATATAAAAATTTAACTGCCCCTTCTTATTTCCTATCATTCTCAGAAACGCTCTCTTTCACCTGTACCATACACCCACGAAGGTTTGATGGGACTCCAAGGCGACACAAAACATCTCTATCGAATGAGCCAACAAACACGGGACATCACACGCGCAACTCGAACTCCTTCTGATGCGCATCTGAGCAGTCTGGAGGAACCCCTGCCAACTCGAGGAAGAACACCCGGCCTCCCTGTACATAATTCTTCTTGATGAAGGCCACCCGAGTCTACATCCTATGCCGTTGGTCTCCCGATGCCTGAAACTGAAAGTTAATAACTTTCTTCCCTGCCACCTTTGTCCACCCTCCCTTTTCAGTCTCTTATACCCAGAAGTATCACCCCTTACACCCCCCCCCCCCCCCCCCAAATTGCTCCCCGAAGCATTTAGCTCTATCTGTCTCTTCTAGTTCGAACTATTATATTATACAATCTCATTGAAAATGTTCAACTCTACTACCACAAAAAATAACTCTAATTAATCTCCCCGAATCATTACAAAATTAAATCACGCCCTCTAGTTATTCATAGTTTTAAGATAGTTATAAAAATTGTCCCCCTTAGTTAAAAATTATTTGCTTCAATAATCTCCCTGCTAAAAATGTCAAACCATATTGCCATAAAAACTAAATGACCCCTTACGAAAATTATATTACCCCCTTGTGTATATGTATAGCTATAAATTCTCCTTAGTTTAATTCTAAAAAAATCAATATGTAATCCCCTAGTTTTAAGTATTTGAAATGTGAAACAAACCAAGATTGGCACCTTTAAGCTAACGCAAACCTGCCTTATCAAATAAACAAATTGAATAAAAAAAGTTCCAAAACACTCCACGTTGTCTGAGTTATACAGAGTATCGCTAAGCCTATAATTGCCATTTTGTATTTCAAAATGGCCTCAGACATTGATCTCTATTATGCGACATTGATCTCTAGGCCCGCTCTGAACATATGCATACTGATTGGGTTATAGAAAATTTCGGTAGACTGGAAGTCGCCATCTTGGTATTCGCCATCTCTATTTTCTAAACCGCCTCAGGCCACGATATCTGATATCTGGCATCTCCTCGTAAAGCGCGTTCCAAAAATACCCACATTGATGGGTTTTAGAGAATTCCACTGAACCGAAAGACGCCATATTGGTTTTCAAAATGGCCTTAAACATTGATATCTGACGTCCACTCATCAAGCCCGTTCCAAAAATACCCAAATTGATGGAGTTTTCGGGAATTCCACGGAACCGGAAGTCACCATTTTGGTTTTTAAAATGGCCTTGAACATCGATATCTGACGTCCACTCATCAATCTCGTTCCAAAAATACCCATATTGAAGAGGCTTTAAAGAATTCCGCTGAGCCGGAAGTCGCCATCTTGATTTTCAAAACAGCTTCCGACATCAATATCTGGCGTTTACTCGTCCAGCCCGCTCCGAAAATACCCATATTGATCAGGGTTTAGAGAATTCCGCGAAAGTGTACTTTCTGAAAATTAATGTCTTTTTTATAATTAATAAATTTATTTAGGCCCAAATGCGGTAGCTTGACGAGGCCGATTGTTTGTTTTTTTTTTACAATAAATAAAAAAAACAGCTATATTAAATTTTTGGTCTCGTCCAGGCGCAGCTTTCTGCTGCGTGTTGAGATCCTTTTTCTAGGGGGCGAAATATTGCCAGTGTTGTCCACTGCAAGTTGAGGTTCATTTCGTTTGTCTTCTTTCGCGTTATCGTTACGTCCATGTCCTCATCCGTACTACTTTCCTGCTGCTCGCAGTCGGATGTTCCAGTTTGTGTTTTACTCTTCAGGGTCGTTTTAGTATGTTCGTTATCGGCATTCGTTTCGTTGTTGTTGTTACTGGTTTTTGGTGCTTAATCCATAGATGTTGGTTTTGCAGCTGTTAGTGGTTTAGCGTAAGATGGTTGTGCGCTGATTTCAGTTGGATTTGAGTTTTCCTTAACAGTTTCTATGCAAGGTTTTCCGAGGTGCAGCTTCTTCGTGCAGAACTGGCACGTAGGAATTTGCCCTGGGTACGTGACTAGTGATGTCTGTTGAATGAGAGCATCGTCCCTTCCTAACACTGTGAAGCTAATGTATGAGGGAATTGGCTTGGTCACACGCATTCTCACCACACGAACACCGTTAGGGATACCCGGGAAAAATTCCTCCATGTATCATGTGTAATGGAGTCTACTTCTCCGTATTTTTGCAAGCATTTTTTAATCGCGCCGTCAGGGGTACGCGTAGCCAAATCATGGACACGAACTTCTACAGCGCCGTTCTCGATGTATACGGGAATGCTATATTTAACATTGCCGCATTCGGCGGTGCGCTGCATGTTGTTTCGCGAGGCGAATGACTCAGCTTGGTTAATGTTCTTGAACGAAATCAGCACGCAATGTTTGATATGATGCATTTGTAGGATTTTCACTTCAGCCAGATTGAGTTCCATCTGCACTTTTAATAACTGTTCCACTTCCCGAATGGCTGGTCTTACGGGGCATTTTGAAAAATCAACAGCAACACAGTTCGGCCGCATCTGGGTTGCTTTTTGCTGGGCACCGTCACTCATTACTAAATCGCACAGTAGGTATAGGCTATTGTTATATGGACTGCTTGTGTGATAGGCACCGATTGATATTTAGGTAGAATTGACTGTTTCACTTGCGCGGGACGATTTTTGCTTCTGCTCAGAGCGAGATGTGAAGACAAACTGAATGAATGTCTTGTTTGCCCCCTTCTACCCCGACGTATGAAAAAAGGTGATTTTTCATGATATGTCTGAAGGAGACGCATGGTAGTGTTTGACTACCCAGGGTTTTTAATGTAGGGTAAGGTGGGGCAAATCCGACCTAGTAAATGTCTTTGGCTGTAAAATGCTCATTTTCCATCGGATCAAGTTGTTTTATATACCAAATTAAAGGTTAGACTTCTGGGCAACCTTCTATATATAGCATTTTATTTGCATCTTTAGAAAGTTTTGAGATAAAAGCGTTTTACGAAAAAGTTCATTTTTGCTGTTTTCAAAAATGGTGGGGTAAACCCGACCGCCTATGTTTTTGGTTGATTTAGTACAGATATTACCCAAATTTTATGGTTGTTCAATGATAAAACGATGAATGTTATGTTATTCAATTGTAACACGAAGAAAATGGAATTCAATGTCAATCTTGGAATGTCAACATCACGAGCAGCACGTAAAAATATTCCCTTTTGCATCGGAGCAATTGCTCGACGAATACTATATTCATCACGTTTTTGTGTTTTTCGTTTGTAATTATGAACCATTGCGCGAAAAAAAATAATAAATGATATTAAAAATATTTTTCAAATTGATAAATAAACATTTTCTTAGTAAAAAGCGGTCGGATTTACCCCACTATTTAGAGGTCGGATTTGCCCCACCGCGTCATTTTTCATTAAGACGCGATTAAAAAAAATATGAAAAAAGCTTCATATGAAAATTAATAGTTGGTAGTTTGAGGGCTTTAGCAGACGAACCAAATTGAATTCGAGCCTTTTCTGAGCATATTTTTCTATTCTTAGAGCACCGAAATTTGCAAAAAAAAAATATTTTTTATTTTTACGCTGTCAGACCCCCTTAAGGGAAGTTTGAGCTAAGTAATCAGGAAAGGTTATGAGGCTATATCTAGTACTAAAGAAGAATATTTTAAGAACTTCGGTTTCTTAAAAAGAAAGAAAAATACATGTCCCGATTTTATCAATGTCCCGGTTTTATCAGCCTAAAATTCACCAAGGCACAGTGGTCGCAATGGTACCAAAACGTGCGTTTAATGAATGGTGCTCTAGGAGTTGATTTTAGCGATTTGGTGTGTTAGAAACACTTTTTCCGAATGGAAGCCCCCTTCTTTTGATGTATACTGAATTGTGATTAATCCACCCAAAAGTGAGATAGAAAATTTATTTCCACTAACTTTTAAGATAGAGGCACGATGTCAATGACAAAGTTATAGTAAATTCTACTGCGAGAAGTCGAGTTATCAACGAAATATTGTGACATCCCGACTAATGAGATGGATAAGGGCTCGTCTACCCTATATGCCGTTTTCATGAAACGATTACGTGGCCGGAATTGTCGATAATTCTTTTGCAAGCACGCATTGAATGATTAAATATTTGAAATTAACCCTCAAAAAGGCAAGCGAAAATTGTGACTAAGACATCGCTTCTAAGACCCAATGAAACCAAGAGCCTCTTTTTGTCGTTTTACCAGTGAGAGAATCGAAAGCCCGAAAACGCTCGATCATTTGTATTTCGAATTACAAGTTCATTGAAACTAGGAAACTGTAACTAGCCGAGCCTCTGAAACCCCTTGCCTTTTTGAGGGTTAAAATTTTACAGAGATGTAATATATAGGTGAAAATATTTTTCTAAAGATTTTCTGGCAAGTCGAATCCTAAGTAGCAACTCTGACTACATAGTCGTCTCGTGAAAATGATATCTAATATTCTTTGCTATGGTTCATACTCATGAAAATACAGTAAACCTTTTTAGACGTCTCTAGTGTTCACTTTCCAAATCCTGTTAATTTATGAATAGTTTCAGATAACCGAAATTCAAAGTTCACGATTTATATGTGTATTTATTACTCTCAATGATTTTTTAGAATATTCGATGCATAGAAAAAAAAATCTCTGAAACTTTTATGCTGAAAAAGTCGTACTTATTTTGTTACGAAATGCAAAACATACATTGCCGGAAAGTATTTTTTGTATACAGGCCGGTAGATGCCCGTTGTAAGTAGTATTTTTTTTTCTTATAGTACTTGTCACTGTCTTTCTCATGGAATCGAAATGTCTTCCACATATTTCCACATCTCTTAGTAATTGTCGTTCAAAATAACGGTATTTTTAACCCACTTTATTTAATAACTCTTAAGTTTTGAAATAAAAAATGTTGACGTCTTCGACAAATATCTTAAATATTTTTTAATTTCACCAACTTCATAGAACATTTGAAGAGTTGCAAAAATCTCAGAAAAAAGTTATAATAAAAAAATGATTTTTTGGGTGCCTCCCACAAACAACGTGCTTTATCTCAACACCATTACATTTTGGAGAGTTTACATGTTCAACATGTTTTCTCGCAGTAGAATTTACTATATTCTATATTAAAAGTTAGTGGAAATAAATTTTCTATCTCACTTTTAGGTGGATTAATCACAATTCAGTATACATCAAAAGAAGGGGGCTTCCATTATGAAAAAGTGCTTCTAACACACCAAATCGCTAAAATCAACTCCTAGAGCACCATTAATTAAACGCATATTTTGGTACCATTGCGACCACTGTGCAAGGGGCTGATAAAAACGGGTCTTCACTGTAATTATAAATTATTGTCTCTCAGCATTATCAACAGCTGAAAAAATGTGTATTCTGATCATTATTCAGTACACCAATTTTTTTGAAAATCAATTTTCAGATATGGTGTACTGTATTTTCATAAATGTTGAATGATTTTTGTGAAATGAATTCATTTTATGATCTTATGGTGTTGGTGTATCCTTTGAAATTAAAACTACGATCACGCTGTACGTACCTATAACGTTTGTGTAACGTTAAAGCACCGGCCCCGTGGGCGCAGTCGTTGCTTCTAAAGCTTTATTGAACCCTCCTTCTATGAACTGAATGCCATTGAACTTGACACGATGTTTCTATTACCTGTATTACTTGCTTACTTTACCCATGCCCATGTTTTCGTGCTATCCTATTACGGAGGAGTGGTGGTCTTCGAATGCATTGATCTCTTGATTTCCCACACACCACCTGATGTTGTTAAAGGTAAACGGTATCACCTAACATGCGATTCGAGGAAAACCGCTCATCAGTATTGCGTTCGACCAATGCTATATCCCGTATCACGGTGCTTGTACAGTCTATACGGGAATAGGAATAATACGGACTGACACATGTGAGGTGAACATAACGTTTTGTCATTAGCAGCTGCGTATGGCAAAAATGTGTCTAATTTGTTGCCAAAAATTGCTATCCTTCACTTGTTGAACAAGCCGTTTAAAAAACATGTGAACTGAAAAAATGGGTTCAGGTGCAAGGTTTGAAAGCATTACATCGTCAGCATGCTCGAGCGGTTTGCATACTGTATATAGAAGCATAGGACCAAAAATCATGTACTCGTTCATGCGTGGATATATAATCTGATGTTTTGTATATGTTGCCTTGGTTCAGCCCCATAACAAGCGGTCGATGAATGCAGAATCAATCCTTCCATACTACATGGGGTGTTGAGCCCATTTCGCCATGTTTCTATTATCACCCTACCCATTTGAAGCCGTTGGTTAGAGCAGTGTCTGCCATCTTTGTTCAACGCATTGAGTCAAATGGTAGCGCAACAAAAGGGGCACTCGATTCGAGTTTTCGTTGCGCTCAAACACGAGAATTTCACTGTTTTCAGCGCATTTGTGTTATTATATTGGTTCTTAACAACGAAGCAAAGCTGTTGATGTCAATTTTTTCGCATTCCATTGATTGTAAGCCGAGAAATTAATGAATTGGTGAGGCACCCTGCTTAGTATGGTGAAAATAGGCACTTTACCCTAGGTGCAAATTACTATTGATTTGGTTGGGTTGCACGAACAATTTTTTTTTTGATCGTTATGTAGCCTTTAAATAATACACATTACGATATCTCCCACTCCGACGCCTTAACGCAATCCATTGTAATTATAAGCGTAGCAAAACATTTGTCGTAGAGGGGGCGTAAAACATACTCCAAAATAAGGGATACATAATCTGCGCCTCTGTCATATAAAGCGTTTCAGTTCTTATTAAAATTCCAAACTCATTAAATTTATTAAATAACTGGTAGTTAGTTCGGTTAGAGTATATCAAAGAATGAACTTTATTGAATACACGCCGCAGATCCGTAATGGTGCTATAAATAAGTAGAATAGTTGATGTGAGAAAATGGTATAAGCAGAAATGGAAATCTTCTAGATTCATTCTGCAGTGTGCTCAATTAGAAGCAACAACTCAAGTCGAAAAAATCAAGGTATTTGGAGATCTAAGCATTGTTTTTTTCAAAATCCGCTCGTATGTAACCTTTATAGTTTTTGTCGTCTATTTTCGGCAAATTGGTGACTACAAGAAACAAAAAAATATGAAAACAGCAGAACAAATTGATATTCTAAAATCAAATAATTCTTTTTTTTGGGATTTTAACGTTAGTGCCAATACCGTATTTAAGACTTTTTGGTGGTATTACAATGGAGTAAACAAATAGAACGATGGTATGTTAAACGAAAGCAATTATATGTGAAATAATTCCCTCCCATTTCTTGCCTGATTCGAACTTGCAACCCTTGAGACTCCGAGCCAAGGCATAAACCCTTATGCTATCCCTGGGCTATCATGACGTCCCAGGTATAACATATGATTATCGCAGTGGCGGATCCAGGGGGAGGGTCCTGGTGATCCGGACCCCACCGAAATTTTTTTACTTGTTATGAAATTTTAAACTAGTTTCAATCTTATATTAGTTTCAAACACAAAATTATTCCAAACTAAATTTGACCAGTAAACCATATAATCATTAAATAAGATTTTTACGTATAACGAATTCTACAATGTTCATTTTAAAATTGAAATTTAAGACCCCTCCCGAAATTTTTTTCTGGATCCGCCCCTGGATTATCGCATTGATGACAGTGATCGTGCCACTGCACAGTGTTTCCAAATAGGCAAAAACGTGGTCGAAATTGTTTTGGCCACGAAAAAAAGATTTTCGAGCTATAGTGTCTTCAGCAAAGTTTGTCTATAAAATATTCCCCATCTTATTAAAGTATTAGTTTGGTGATTAATTCCCCTAAAGGTGAGAATCTAATTTTTGTTTGCTCATTTATGAAAATAATAAAAAACTGTATTCAGCAAAGTTGTAGGGAATATAATAGGAAATAACTTTGCTGAGTAGACTATGTATTTATTTTTTTATTTTAATACACATTTGTGGAGTTTTCTATGATACACCCCTGAAAATAACTTTTCAGGGCGATTTTTTAGAATTTCAAAATGTTCTAAGATTTTTTTCGGCATAAGAAAATACACTATTTTTGTTATGCAAGTTTATTTCTATCTCTTATACACCGTGTCCAATAAATTCTCATACACTTCTTCAAAGGCATTGTTGTCGTGTACGCACAGCACATATATTAGCTACGTATTGGTGACATGTTGTACTATGTTTGCACTATTACTGACATGATAACATACATTCTTTCATTCAGTTTACATTTTCTACCGACGATGAAGGAATTCCGTGCCGTGGTGATAAAAAAATTTTTGGCTGGTGAGCGCCCGGGCGCTATTTTCAAAATTTTAAAGAGTGTTGGAGCCTTTTTGGTTGCGTTTATTTTACTGGCTATATATTTTGGAAGAAAGCTGAATAGCTACTGTGCAAAGATTCTGTAAAACATAGTACACAGAAAATTTTTTTTGGTAAAAATGAGAGTTTTTCACTCTTAGCAAAAAACAACCAGCGCATACTCTTAGTTTAAAAATAAAACTTTTGTTTTGATTACTATTCTTCATTTGCTTAAAAGGAAAGCTTTTACTTTGATTATTATTCTTGATTAATTTGAAAGTTTACTTTCAACCTAATAGTTGGCGTTGGTTGTTTTTTGCTAAGAGCGGAACACTTTTACTTTCACCAATATTTTTTTTCTGTGTGTGAGTGTTGAGGCGCCTGTCAACGAAATGGAGTGAATGAAAACACGGGTTTCCGATTCAACAACGTGTATTGCAAGACGTTAAAAAATCCTAAATGTTTACCATTCTTTAGTTTTCTTCCTTTTTGCCTTTCTCATATAAAGAAAGGCTATGCAATCACTGAAAAAAGCGACGTTTCAACCGAGGCCCGGAGAGCCGAGTGTCATGTACCATTCGATTCAGTTCATCGAGATCGGCAAATGTCTGTGTGTATATATGTGTGTATGTGTGTGTCATTTAAACTCACACAATTTTCTCAGAGATGGCTGAACCTATTTTCACAAACTTAGTTTCATTTGAAAGGTATAACGTTCCCATAAGCTGCTATTGAATTTTTAGTTGATCCGACATCCGGTTCCGGAGTTACGGGTTAAATAGTGCAGTCACACAGCAAATTCCCGTATAAACTGGTACAACCATGATGTCAATATGACGTAATACATATTAAAATGGATTCAAAATTACTCTAGTTTGCGGGTCTAGATCACTAATGATAAATCAAAGCAGCTTTGACCACATTGGCCACCTATGGCGGTTCATGATGCCTCCGGGGAATTCGCCAAGTTCCTAAGCAAATATCACACCTATTACCCAGCGAATTCTCTACCGATTTTCACAAACTTAATTTCAATAATGCCATTGACGGCTGCTGAATTTCATTCGGTTCTGAACTTAGTTCCGGAGTTACAGGTTGGTTAGTAAGCTTACACTGGATTTTCCCATAAATCGGTACAATCGTAACACCGCAGAGGCTAAAAACTATTGAAATGGTCACCAAATTATTTCGATTCGCACATCTAGATCACTGATTATCAATCAAACATTCTTTGAATATATTGTCCACTATCGACGATTTCGGAAGTCCCGGATTCCGGGCATATTCCACAATTTCAGTCACATCGGTTCTTCGGTGATGACTGAACCGATGTTCTCAAACCAAGTCTCAAATGAAAGGCAACATTTGTGGTTGAGTATTGTGGCGCCATTCAGCACACCCCCCACACCCTTGCCCTCACACCTCGCTCCTTCATCACACCTCTCTCTTTGGACAACTCTCACATCCCCACTTCCTTCATCCACCCCGTATACCGAAATAAGATGAAGGATTTCTGACGCATCCTCCACTCCCACTCTACCAAACCCCCACCCGCTTCACTTCCAAACCCATTCCACCAACATTTCAAAATATAAAATATAACATTGCACTCATGTTTATTAAGTGAATTAAATATTAGGGGAGCCTGGGGCTAGTTGGTGGTTGAGGTAAGTTGGCGGAATCTATTTGTCTTCGTTTCTATTAGGCATATAGCGCTGCCTATCGTTGTGTACCTCAAGTTATGTGAAACCCATTATCCACTGTGTTTTTTTTAAAAAACATTTTGTTTTGTAAAAGTTGTGGGCGATATTGTGTTTTCGAGCATACCAAGTAAATTTATAAATAAACACTTTCTCAAATGATTTTATTTTTCGATAATGCGTAAAAAGAGCCTTCAGTATCCGTATAGATATTAAATCTATCCATGAAATCAAGTTATTTTTTAAATATTTTTTTGTTAAATATGGGGTTGAAGTAAGTTGGATGGACGCTGACACACGCGGGGCAAGTTGGCGCTACTATTTATAGTGCAAATGTAGTCATCAAATATTTTTATTAGGTGGATTAAAACAGGCTTTTTTTTAAAATGAATTTACTTACGTTTAGTCTATTTCTGTATTTCTTCTCCTTCCTTTTCTATCTTACTTCTACTCTCCTTCCAGTTCTTTACACTAGACTTATTTATAATTGTCGTACGCAGCTGTAGGCAAAGCTGCCCTTCTACTGCCACAGCAAGTTATCTATCTATCGAAGAATTTTGGTCAGGCATAAATTTCACTAATAGTGACAATTACCTCGAAATAATAATTCTATTAACAAAATAATTTTAAGCGACAACAATAATAAAAATTATACCTCACGTCAAACTCCAATTTTTTACAAATTAGTTTTGCATGAAATTTAGCGTGGACCACCTTTTACCAAAGAGCACTTATGGTTTTCCTCCGAATCTTACCAGTCATTGTCTGCTGGTACGTCACTGTAGTGACAGCACAGACAAACAGACATAACAATATGAAGAATAATTCGCGAATTCTATCGTTCAAACTTAACAGATCATATCTGTGTGCCATTAGCGCTACCTACCGTCGTTCCTGCTCAACTTTTGTTTTCACCTCATCGAAGATAGCGACGCTGCGCACTTTTGATAGATTGATAATCGTAAGCTTCTAAATGTATGCTTATTTTCGTTGAAAACTGCTTACACTAGTGCGAGACCATTCCGTATAATACGAGTTATGCTTCCCGAATTATGCTCCTCGAATGAACTGTTTCAGTTACAAAATTTGCCAGATGAATGCAAGGAAACAAATTTAGTTATACTGTTATTGTTACACAGTAATGCAGTGTGAATTCGTGATTTCTTGCAGTCCATTTTTGCTTGATCAATTTGCTTCCTGTGTACTGGATCGCAAGACCAGAGGCGTCTAACAATGGTAGAATAATATTGCGAAAAACAATATTCCACCCATAATTGGTATTTGATTGTTATTTGCGATAGCATGGGCGTTGAACATAGACGTTTAGCAGACTCAGCTTCGAAATCTATATATTTGAAACTTACCATGGTCCATTCTAAATACGGACAGTAGATCGGGTAAATATGTGAAAATACTTTGCTGAAACTGGGACTGATAGTGCATTATAACAATTAGAAAGTGACACATCAAACGCACATGACCATTTTGGCTTGATTGGATCCATTAGCACATTCTACAATCAAGCAACACATTCTCCTGGTTCGCTACGGGAGCCTTAGTCAGCTAATAAGCCAAGTCGAGGGACCCAGAAAGATTCAAATGGTGCCCAGCACATAAGATCAATAACGGGACGGTACGATCACCCATCTCGGAAAACAACACCGCAAAGGGTACGTGCATCGTCATATTATGGTCGAACACAAGCTAACTGGCGTTGCCTTCAGGGCCGTTTTCTCAGATTTGCCTTATCAGGAGGACGATTCATTAACGGATTCGTCGACCACGGAGTCGAAATGAAGCGAACGACTGGCAGCACGACAGAGAACGACAGGAGAAGAGCCTCAGCGCGCCGGTAACAAGCTGATGTCACCAGGACTCGAAGCCAAAACTGTGGTGTGAAGCATGAGAGTGGTGATGAAGAGCACGGTTAGGAGCAAACCCGGGATGGCATGCTAAGGCAGGCGTGATGCGGACCCGTGAGTAAAAATAAGAGAAAAAGCCGGTTTAGAATAGCAAAAAAGTAATTAGTACAGAATAGGAGATATTTGAGGTAGTCAGCCTTAGACGAATGTCATGTATGCAAAATATATTATAGTTTAAACACATAATAGTATTTTTGGATATTTTTGGTTTGAGTTTTGTTCCATGCTTGTCGGTGCTGTCTCAGCGGTGGATCTCTCAATTGTTTCTCTTTAGCACCAGTTCCCGCATCTTGTTCCTGATCAAGACCTTGTAATGCATATTGTCAAAGCAAATATGCCCAGAAAGCGACCATCAAGCAATTTTCAACAGTCTGATTTTGGATATACAATATGTAAGCCGAAAGGGGAAGCACAATAACAGAAGTTTCGCCGACAGCTCAACTGAAATTAAGCTTAATATATTACTGATCTAAATTTGAATTATAAGTAAAATACGTTATCACAATCGAAATCGGAATAGAAAGTTTTTAATCCTTGCACCTTTATTGTTTTGACAGAAAGCGAACAGACAAATTTTCAGTCCCAGTCTACTACGCGGTAGCATCATTAGACAAACAGTGGCGCCACGTCGCTACGTGTGGAGTTCCTGCACACTAACAAATTTGCAAAATTCAACATGAGCGATGGTGAAATTTAGAGTGTTATGTCTGTTTGTCTGTGGTGACAGTTCGTTAATCCGTCATATAACTCTTCACATGATATATTGCAACGTCCATTGTTTTGCTCCAGAAATTGAGTAGCGCTGACCGAGGGGTCGTAACAGTAGGATTGTTAGCATACAATACTGTAACCCGTTTCACCCCAATTATCCCTAAATGTTGAATTTTTAGCTTAACTTTACTCAACATCTCGGAAGCAGGGTTAATGTGGCTAATCAAAAGTGGTGTTTATTATGCAGAAAAAGCCTAATGGATCGATTGGAGGTAGACAGAATTATCGCACGGAACGACCTCAATTCTTAAAACTCAAAAAGGAAATTAAACATGATAATATATTTCGGAAAGAGTCTCAATGTGGCTGATATCCTTTTTTTAGTAATCCTGTACCAGAAGACTAACTGAACACCTAGATAGCAAAATGTGCTTTATGGGTCGCATCGCTTGCATGGAACGAATCCTAAACTTTATACTCTATCCGCAAAACCAGCCTAGAGGTCGTGTGGCATCCGGCGGGTTGAAGTATCTTAACCAAGAATTAATCCACTAGATTCCTGTTCCCATGGCGGGGACTGAAAACAGGAGTTCTCAAGTCAATATGTCTCTCCGTGCCGAGGACTGAATGGCTGGCCGGACCAAAACATGCCAGTCGCGCACGGAGTGTCGTGCTGTGTTACGCGAATCTCTGACACAGTGGACGTTTGTTTGTTCGCGAATCGTGGAATTCAAACGATGGTCATGTCCCTAATACTCATTTCGGAGTTCGCTATAGGTGATTATAAGCCAACATGTTTGGTATCTTTTAGTTGCTGTACAACAAGTGCTGATGATGAAATCTGTAGTGCTGTAATCGAGTATGGTTAGAGTACCACAAATTAATCTACCACAACTATGAATCTATCCCGCCTTGGGCAGGAAGGAAAAGCTTCCATAGCTTTGGTTCAAAAACAGTATTTCCATAAACGAAACTTCGATGTTGGAAAGCTACTAAACCCCGTCTGTCGATTTCAACAATAATGGCATGACAAATCCACGTGAAATGCCTCGTGTATGTATACTTGCGAATACTGCTAATGACGCATGATGTCACAACTCGCGATTTTTGTGTTGACAACATAAACAGCAAATACCGCATAATAAACCATCGCCTTCTGATGATTTCAAAAGGTATCATACTTTGGCAGAAATGGGTTTCCCCGTATAATCGGCAGTGATGCAAATGCCCACCACATAATTTGGGGCAGCTCAGATATCAATTTGAGGGGTACCGAATTAATGGGATACTTAAGTAGTACAATTCTGCACATTCTTAATGCAGGAAACCGCCCGACATTTGATCGAGCTGGCAGAGAAGAGTTGTTAGATGTAACTCTCTGCTCTGATGGTATTACGCACGAGTTGGCAACTGGCTCGTACCAAACGAGCTCGAACCGTCGTTATCTCATCATAAGTATATCGTCTTTGATCATTTAAACGTCTCACTAGATATCGTCACATATCGCAATCCGAAATCTACGAACTGGGACCTCTACGAAGAGGGCTTGGCGACTAGATTTTATGGGTATCTTCCAACGATTGAATCTCCAAGTGACTTGGATGAGGTCGTGGATAAAACAAACTCACTCATAATAGCAGCATACCAAGTGGCTTGTCCGCTTCGAGTTATGCGTGCTTCTAGAGGAACACCTTGATGGAATACCGAACTTGTTCGACTCAAAAAGTTATGTAGAAAAGCTTGGAATCGCAGACGCAGGGACAGGTCGGATGCATTTAAGTTGGATCGCAAAACATACCTAAATGCGCTTCGATCCTCTAGCGAAGTGATTGGAAAAGCCTCTACACAAATGTCTCAAGTCTCAACGAGACTAGTAGATTACTTTCGAAATCGAAGGACTTTCATGACAGATCGATTAGAACTACTAATGGTGAATACTCGCCTGACGAAGATGTAGTACTCAACTGTCTTTTGACACACACTTTCCAGGCTGTACGGAGCCATCACTGACGACTGCTCCTGAGATCTTTACAGGTAGTTCTGATTCTTGGGCATTTGTTCGTAAAATTGTGACAAACGAATCGATCAAATGGGCGATTAAAAGTTTTGCACCGTATAAGTCTCCGGGAAAAGATGGAATCATTCCAGTACTACTACAAAGAGGATATGAACACTTCAAGCATGTTTTGAAAAAAGTTCTTACTTGTAGTCTTGCAACAGGATACATTTCATTAGCGTGGCGGGAAATAACTGTAAAATTCATTCCCAGGGGTGGCCGCGTCACTTATGAGGAAGCAAAGAGCTTTAGACCGATCAGTTTAAACTCCTTCCTTCTCAAATTAGTGGAACGTTTAGTCGACCACTGCAGTGAAGACCCGTTTTTATCAGCCCCTTGGTGAATTTTAGGCTGATAAAACCGGAACCTTGATAAAATCGGGACATATATTTTTCTTTCTTTTGAAAAACCGTAGCTCTTAAAATATTCTTCTTTAGTTCCTAAATATAGCCTCATAACCTTTCCTGATTATTTAGCTTAAGCTTCTGACAGAGCAAAATTTTAAAAAAAATGTTTTTGCATATTTCGGATCTCTAAGATAAGAAAAATATGCTCAAGAAAGGATTTGCTCGAATTCAATTTGGTTCGCCTGCTAAAGCCCATCAAACTACCAACTATCAATTTTCATATGAAGCTGATAAAATCGAGTCAGAAAGCTGATAAAATCGGGAGCAGATAAAATCGGGTGCTGATAAAATCGGGTGCTGATAAAATTGGGTCTTCACTGTATTAGCTGGGGCGAGCATCCGCTGCATGCACTGCAACATGCATATTGGCGGGGAAGTCTACAACCACCCTGTTACACAATGTTGTCTACAACATCGAAAAAGCTTTTTAACAAAAGCAATCAAATTTAAAAGTTGTTCTCGATATTGAAGGTGCTTTTGACAACGCGTCTTTCGAAGCCATTTTGAAAGCAGCACCAGGTCAGAGAGTATCTTCATATATCACGAATTGGATACACGCAATGCTTAGCCACAGAATCTGGGTTAATCGTTAAAACAAGTAGAGATAAGCAAACTGAGTGTGGATGTCCTCAAGGTTGTGTGCTGTCACCACGTCTATGGAACCTTGTCGCTGATGGCTTCTTGAGGAAACTTAATGAGCTTGGGTTTCCGACGTATGATTTCGCCGATGATTATCATATAATGATCACCAGTATTTGCATTAAAACACTTTTTTTTATTTTATGCAATAAGCCTTATGTGTTGTTGAGCAATGCTGTCTTCATGTTGAACTATCACTTAATCCAAATAAAACATCATTGGTGCTTTTCACGCAACGAAGGATTGCAACCGGAGCTCCATTGCAGTTTTTTGACACTGAAATTATTGTCGCAGATCAAATTGAGTACGTTGGGGTAAATCTTGACTCAAAACTTAATTGGACAGTTCACATCAATTTCAGGATCAACTGACTTGCATGGCCTTCGACCAATGTAGACGCAATTTTGGCAAACCTTGGGGACTCAAATCCAACTACATTCAGTGAATCTACAGTGGTGGTAGAAGGCAGAAGTTATGACAATCAGATCAAAGCTAAACCATCTTCAGAGGATAGTTTTGATAGCGATGACTGACAACCTAAATAACACAAAGTGTTTAAAATTTAGAAAATTTACTTGCTATGGTCGAAAACACAATATCGCCCTCTACAAAACAAAATGTTTGGCACCAAAAACACATTGGATAATTGGTTTCACATAACTTGAGGTACACAATGAGAGATAGCGCTATATGTCTAATAGAAACAGAGAAAAATATATATATATATATATATATATATATATATATATATATATATATATATATATATATATATATATATATATATATATATATATATATATATATATATATATATATATATATATATATATATATATATATATATATATATATATATATATATATATATATATATATATATATATATATATATATATATATATATATATATATATATATATATATATATATATATATATATATATATATATATATATATATATATATATATATATATATATATATATATATATATATATATATATATATATATATATATATATATATATATATATATATATATATATATATATATATATATATATATATATATATATATATATATATATATATATATATATATATATAGGGTGGGGCATTGTTATATAGAATAACGTAATAATAACCACATCAACCGAGCACAGCACTTTTTTGGTTCCTTTTTGGGTCCCAAATAACTGTGCAAAATTTGGGGTCGATTGGTGTTGACCCGGCGTAGCGCATTGCGTTTGAAATTTGTATGGAGATTAGTATGAAAAAACCTACTTTTTTCCATTTTTCATTCTACAGACTACAATTCTTCCTATAGTATGCCAACAAATAGATAGAAGTGTAGTCCATCCATCAATTTTATTGCCAACACGATATTTATGAATTTTTTTCGTGATAACATAAAATCTCGACGTTTCATGCATTTTAAAGATGTTTGGCATCAAAAATACGAATTCGATTTCTGAAATTTCATGAAAAAAATTTTGAGTTCTGGCTTATATGGGAATTTTATATGTGACCGGACGGTTCAGTCTATATTTCCGGCACCATATAAGCGATCCGTGCGAAATTTTACAGACATATGTGGGGATAATATAGCTATCATTTTGGGCTAAGCTTGTGAAAATCGGCCGAACCATTTCCGAGAAACTGATATGAGTTTGCTAGTTTTGAAAGATGGACGCTTTTCCCGGGCACTTCCGGAACCGTCTATGGTGGTCAATATAGTCAACGAAAGTTTGGTTGGCCGTCGGTGACATAGAACAGCAAATTTAAGTTGTTTGAGAGACGTTTTAGCGAAATTTTTACTTTTTTCGCTTTCATCGGAGTATCGGTTTGAATCGCAATTTGCTATGTGCCATAACCCGTAACTCCGGAACCGGAAGTAGGTTCGGGATAAAATAATACGGGGACACAACATCTTTCATTTGAGACTAAGTTTGGTTGGTTCGGTCTAGCCATCTCCGAGAAACCGATGTGAATGTTATTCTGAATTTGGATACTTCCGACGGTGTTTAAGGAACCGATGATGGTGGCCAATGTGACCAAAAAGACTTCGAATGGTTGTTAGTGACCTAGTACTACAAATCGAAGCAGTTGTGGTCACATTTTGGAAAAATTTTCACCATTATACATTCATTGCAGAATTTATTAAAATCGACATTTTCTACGTGATCATACTCATCATCCTGTAATTCCAGAACCGGTAGTCGGATCCATTAGAAATTCAATAGCAGCATATGGGAACGTTGCACCTCTCATTTGGGACTAAGTTTGAGAAAATCGGTTCAGCCATCTCTGAGAAAAGTGAATGAGATTGTGTTCGCGTACACACACAGACGCACATACACACAAACAGACATTTGCCGAACTCGACGAGCTGAATCGAATGGTATATGTCACTCGGCCCTTCGGGGCTACGTTAAAAAGTCGGTTTTCATATATATATATATATATATATATATATATATATATATATATATATATATATATATATATATATATATATATATATATATATATATATATATATATATATATATATATATATATATATATATATATATATATATATATATATATATATATATATATATATATATATATATATATATATATATATATATATATATATATATATATATATATATATATATATATATATATATATATATATATATATATATATATATATATATATATATATATATATATATATATATATATATATATATATATATATATATATATATTAGGGTGGGGCATTGTTATATTGAATAACGTAATAATAACCACATCAACCGAGCACAGCACTTTTTTGGTTCCTTTTTGGGTCCCAAATAACTGTGCAAAATTTGGGGTCGATTGGTGTTGACCCGGCGTAGCGCATTGCGTTTGAAATTTGTATGGAGATTAGTATGAAAAAAACCTACTTTTTCCATTTTTCATTCTACAGACTACAATTATTCCTATAGTATGCCAACAAATAGATAGAAGTGTAGTCCAGGATATGCTGAACAACTTTGCCGAAGGATGTATAGTGTTAGAATGTCTCTAAAGCAAGTTATAGCTGTTCAAAGTTCGATACATCGAATTAAATGCCAAAAATCAATTTTATTGCCAACACTGCGGGTGTACCAATGATATTTCATATAGCATTCCAAAATAACATCATATATTTTAGACATACCACATTGGTATGTTTGTATGAATTATTCAAAAGCCTTAGCTCAATTTCAATGGCGTAGGTAGTTGAGCAGAGCAATAGAGTGTAGTGAGGAGTGAGGGTAGAGTGGCTTAAATATGTATAAATTCGACCTGAAATATTGTCGAGTTGGAATGTTCAGATGAATTTTTTTTAAAACATTTACACAATGTCCTACGCATAATAGTAACGATGAAACAAAACATACTGTATCCCTTTCTCTTGAATCAACTGATGTCGAGTTGATATGTCAGAGAATTGCATTGATTATATTTCGGTTTAATATCCATTATGATTTGATAGCATGCTCATATTTTAGAATATATATATATATATATATATATATATATATATATATATATATATATATATATATATATATATATATATATATATATATATATATATATATATATATATATATATATATATATATATATATATATATATATATATATATATATATATATATATATATATATATATATATATATATATATATATATATATATATATATATATATATATATATAATTTAAGAAGAAGATAGATATGTTGAACGAATCTTAATGTTCGAAATCCTCCCCCCTCCCCCTTGGCTTCGCCCCGATCGTAATCAATCAGGTAAAGGAAATAAACAGAATGTACGTGACCTAATTATTATCTTTCTTTTTGTAGTTGCTACTAAATGTGCTCAAGAACAGGTATCCTTCTTTCGTTTTGAACTGACTTTCCGCATTTATGATGTGCGCTCTCCTTAGATGTAGCCACGTAAATAGGTCAACGATCCGGTTGGATACACCTAGATTATAGAGTGAACAATGTGGCATCGGCTCGAAGACAGAAAATTGTACTTATTTGTCCATATAGTCTAGTTTTTTCATCCCAATTCAGCACTACAGTAATCCTCTGTTTATCACGGAACCCGTGTGAATTGGCTACAAAATATTACAATACAACGAATAATGAATAAAAATCCGTTGCGGCGAGCGAATTAGGAAATCTTATTAAAAAAGGTCACCCAAATTTGAACAAGTATGAGTTGTATTCCTTTATAAACGAAAACACCAGTACATATAACAGGATAACATAGGTTGTATGTAAACAGACAATAGTGCTTTCCTGTAGGATGTACGCAATAACTTGTTTGTCGTATGGATATGGTTGGATACATGCTGCTGATGTTGAGAATAGCTATCACCACTAACCGCCACGAGAAATTCATTCATTTTCTCGGTTAACTGTGATTGAGAAAGTCACCTTCGTAAACGAGGGGAAAACAATGAAGTAATTCGCAATTGCATACTATGTCACTTTTTGCGCTACCTTTCGCGCACTTACAGCGCCTGTGCAGGGTCTTAAAGTTATTGGCTCCGACGACATGCATTAGAGATAGTGGTCAACTGACCACTACGATTGGTTATAAACACATCAATCAGCTATCCAGAATATTGTTAGATTGTTGACTGATTTCCATGAAGATCTAGATCGCCAAAACAAGTATTTTGTTTCTTGTTAAAAATGGTCGACTTTCGAAGATTTCCCAATATAACCTTAATTGTTTGAGAACTAAACTGCTCTTCTTTAATCGATTCACAGTTTCCTCGTACCAGGCAATTCATGCTGCTCTAATCTATCGTGCTGTTCCCTAGTGTTATGCCCAACGTCAAAATAGAAAACCTGTTTTAATCCACCTAGCGGTGCAATTGTGCCTTTCTCAATCATGAACACGAGAATTTTTTAGTTGCTTATATTTATAAAAAGCTTTCAAATGTATACATTACAATTTTATTATACATGACTTGACAACTATATACAAGAAAAGAAATCATTTTTCGAGTTCTAAAATTTTGCAAAAGAAAAAACAGCCACGGTAATATTGAATTGAAAAAAGGTTCGAAATCGGCAAAGTCCCAAAAAGTCGATATTTATGAATTTTTTTCGTGATAACATAAAATCTCGACGTTTCATGCATTTTAAAGATGTTTGGCATCAAAAATACGAATTCGATTTCTGAAATTTCATGAAAAAAAATTTGAGTTCTGGCTTATATGGGAATTTCATATGTTACCGGACGGTTCAGTCTATATTTCCGGAACCATATAAGCGATCCGTGCGAAATTTTACAGACATATGTGGGGATAATATAGCTATCATTTTGGGCTAAGTTTGTGAAAATCTGCCGAACCATTTCCGAGAAACTGATATGAGTTTGCTAGTTTTGAAAGATGGACGCTTTTCCCGGGCACTTCCGGAACCGTCTATGGTGGTCAATGTAGTCAACGAAAGTTTGGTTGGCCGTCGGTGACATAGAACAGCAAATTTAAGTTGTTTGAGAGACGTTTTAGCGAAATTTTTACCTTTTTCGCTTTCATCGGAGTATCGGTTTGAATCGCAATTTGCTATGTGCCATAACCCGTAACTCCGGAACCGGAGGTCGGTTCGGGATAAAATAATACGGGGACGCAACATCTTTCATTTGAGACTAAGTTTGGTTGATTCGGTCTAGCCATCTCCGAGAAACCGATGTGAATGTTATTCTGAATTTGGATACTTCCGCCGGTGCTTCCGGAACCGATGATGGTGGCCAATGTGACCAAAAAGACTTCGAATGGTTGTTAGTGACCTAGTACTACAAATCGAAGCAGTTGTGGTCACATGTTGGAAAAATTTTCACCATTATACATTCATTGCAGAATTTATTAAAATCGACATTTTCTACGTGATCGTACTCATCATCCTGTAATTCCGGAACCGGTAGTCGGATCCATTAGAAATTCAATAGCAACCTATGGGAACGTTGCACCTTTCATTTGGGACTAAGTTTGAGAAAATCGGTTCAGCCATCTCTGAGAAAAGTGAATGAGATTGTGTTCGCGTACACACACAGACGCACATACACACACATACATACACACAAACAGACATTTGCCGAACTCGACGAGCTGAATCGAATGGTATATGTCACTCGGCCCTTCGGGGCTACGTTAAAAAGTCGGTTTTCAGAACAATTGCAATACCTTTCTATTGAGAAAGGCAAAACATGTATTTGATATGATAAAAATACAGAATAAATTAAACTTAGCGGTGAAATAGTGTTTTAGATATATTTGGTTTTTTTCGTGCTCTTATAACTTAAGACATTGTAAACAATTAATTATTATGAGAACTAAAATGACTGTCGCTAGAACTTTGGAAGAACTGCGAAAGGTTGTCTAGTCTGGTTTCATATAAATAAGGAAATCTCAGCTGTATTAACAACCGCTAAGTTTATTTGCAAAAGAAATACCTATCTTTTCACTCACTTCAGTTGTGTTCGAACATCCAGCCTTCTAAAAAGTAACAAAAACGCTTCGACTGATGAATGAATGAATTTTATTCTTAAACTAAAAATCGATTTCGTGAAAAAAAACACCATCTTCGAATATGAGTCCTATATGAGAATGGAAACTATCATACGGCTTGGTTTTACACGCTTTATTCAGTTGAGCGTTCACCTGTGTTTTTGTTTTTATATGCATGCACGGTATTCGTCGGTGGAACTGTACGAAAGGAAGAAGAGATTACGCCCTGGGGTGAGGATAGGAGAGAGAAGCCAATAACCGAACTGTCGTGGACATCTTTTTCAGATACGTGTAAATAAACTATTTTAAAAATGTAATGTTCACGTTTAGGAAATGTTCTAATCGCAGTGGAGTTCGAGTGAGAACAATATCAGATAGCACTGAAGACACCGAGCTTAATGTCACTTTTATAAGTATACCTTGGTAGGAAATAACATCTAGATTTCTCGGGCCTCTATAAACATAGGCCTCTCCTAGACAACAAACATATGACAAAATTTCAAATTGTTTACGAAATGTATCAGAAAACACGGATAATAGAAGGATAACGTAGTAATTAGGAGTACGTTGTGGTATGTTCGAGTTCCGAGCAGTTAGGGTTATCAGTGCCAATGTTGCGACCCACACTAGCTTACAATTGTCATGTATATTAAGCTTCTACAAAGTCTGTTGACTGTTGTTTTGTTTGACTTTTGTCGGAAAGCTAACTGTCTAAATATATATTGAGCGGTACTTCTGGACAGCAGTTGATAATTTGACAAAAAATAAAAGTACCCACTTTCCTGCTGGTATGACCTGGTCTCGTCAAGCATCGGTTCGTTCAAAATCCACACTCATACCCTGTTGTATTTTAACAATTGACTTTCCAACCCTTTCCATAAATTGCTCAATAATTGACCGATAACTTAAAGCAATAGGAGCTATTTATTATAGCATAGAGGTTAGGCTCGCTCCCCTATGCGCTGCACATACTCGATCCGACGTAAGCTTCTTCGCGGGTTTGCTTTTCCCGATCGTTTTCCGTCTCTCCTTTTTCGCGCTGAAAGGGTTTTTTTGTTTTCATAAAGCTTTCGTGCTGAACTGGCTTTTGGGCTGGGATCGCGAGCGCAAGCCGGTTTTGTTTGTATTGTGCTTGACTATACAGTTTATTGCTTTTTATTTCTTCTTTGACTTTGTACTGCTTCTCGGTTTGTGTGTACTGTAATAACATAATGCCAGTAAGACAGAAAATAATGAAAAAAGCTGAAAGTTGAAAACACCGGAGAAGACGTTGTGTAGGTACTGGTACTTGCTTCCCTATGCGCGGTTACGGCTGATATGCATTCAGTATTAAATCGTCTGTTTAACGTGCAACTTGCTCTATTCTCACGCGTTAACGCAGGTTAAGGTCGCGATCGAGAAGGGCTTTATTGGGTTCGAGGCAAGGTTTATTCCAGGAGCGTTTCGTATCGCAATCGGAAGTTTGAAAAGGATTAATACTAGTGGGTTACTTTGTGTGGAACGAGAATCGGTCGCATTTGTGAATGAGATCCGATCAAGTGTGAAGAACTGTGACCATCGAAGCAGGCGAAACATGCAATAAACGGAGACAATTACGGTGGCGCAGATTTATCAATGCGCTTCATTGCCATTAATAATGTCATTAGGCTCTCGGTGTACATGCTGATGCTGTAAAGTTGCTGTCATTTGCTCGTGTGTCATTTCTCGTTTTTGTTGCAATCCACTATTTTGACATTGAACGTTCCATTTAAAGGAAAAGTCGTAGTCTTCTGCGGATGCATTTCATCGTTACTTTTGTCATTCATTGGCTGGGATTTATTGTAAAGGGATGAACCTCCGGGTTTTATTCAACTGATAGTTTTTATGTCATGGCTTACCATCCTTCGTTTTAGTTAACTTGAATATACTAGTGAATTACAGCTGCGTATGCATAATGTAGTTAATCGAACGTAATTAATTAATATTAAAAATAGAATACTTAGATTTCAACTTCGTATAGTTTATCTTCCGAGAAAATATAACGCACTGAAAAGTTTTCTCTTCTATACATTACATCTTAAATTCCTGTGATACCACAAAGAAAGTATATTATCAGAGACCCACTGCACAGTGATTTCAAACACGTGTGTTAGTTACTGTTTTTGAAGGAATGTATGATAATGAAATGACCCTTCTTTCAAAAGATTTTGATGGTTATTCTCCCTATAAGTGAGATGGAAAATTTATTTCCAGTATCGTTAGAAATATTAAGTTGATGTCTTCCACAAAGTTGTAATGCATTATTCTATAAGCAACGTTTCTGAAGATTGCTACTTTCTCTTTTTAATATTCTTTGAAATATTCAGTGTTATTTGAGAAAGGACCTAAAAATCATTTGTTTCATTATATTTTTTAACTTTCTCTAATAATACACAATGTTCCACAAGATTCTTACCAGTAACATGATATATTTTACTTTTTATGGTTACGCAGTTTATGGATGAAAAAACACCAAATTTGTACTCGTTCAAAAGTTAACGGGTAAAACCGAACAGACACTCAGTATGCATTTAAGGCAGAAGTAAAATGCATCATGTCGATTTAGGAATCGTTTGTATCCAACTGTATCCATGACTCTGGTAACTGATGGGAAAAAATATGATTTTTCATTGAAGCATCTTGATACGAAAATTATTCGTTGAAACCGAACAGATACAAAGATCCTGTCTTTGTAAAAGTTTTGTACAATGCTATCACAATGTGAAAGGTAAATCAATAACCTTTATGGAATCAGTAGCGTCTGGCTCAAATGGCACGTTCCCCATGTTGATAGGAGATTTGTGCCTTCTATTAACTATTGCTCTCATTCGAATCGGAATCTTCGCTTTAATCCAACATCCGCTGTTCATTGCATCTGGATCAAACTGTCATTTACATTTTCGTTGTACAATGCGATAAAATATCCGTGGAAGCTTGCACTAGGCTCACATTTTCGAAGCTCGCGTTGGAATCGTCTCTTTCACTATCTTTTGGACAAAAATAAAACAAAGTTTGTTATTTTTTGTGGAATAATCAAAAAGGCGCAAGTACTTCCAGTTTTGATGGTTAAATTAGTTAAAATCAGTATTTGAGTAAATCTCAAAATGGCGATTTCCGTCTGTCCCGTCTGCGATTACCGTCTATTCAAGACTTTGTAAAAATCAGTATCTTGGTGAAAATCAAAATGCCAACTGCAAAATTGCGATTTCCTTCTGTATCTGCGCGTGAAATATAGTAGGAAAACTACAAACCTGCTGCCATTTGTAGTAAACTGGAATCAAAGATCATTATAATTAAAAAGTAATGAAATGCTGTACGGCGTATGCGTAATTGGAATACATTTTCACGAATAATTGATTGCTTAACCGTTGTGTGTTCAACAAAACAAAACAGCTTTTAACTGGCCGACAAGGGTACCCGGGTACCTGCAAATTGAAATGCTCATAACTATATATTTCTTTAACCGCTTTGGACACTTTTACAAGTTTTGGATTCAGGAACTTGTCCACTTTTTGATTCTGTGAAATTGAACCGGATGAATGTATCTGATTCTTGGCAATCCGGATTTTCCGGAGTAATGTTCCAGTACTAGACCCGTTTTTATCAGCCCCTTGGTGAGGCTGATGAAACGGGGACATTGACAAAATCGGGACATATATTTTTCTTTCTTTTTAAGAAACCAAAGTTCTTAAAATATTCTTCTTTAGTCCCTAAATATAGCCTCATAATCCTTTCTGATTGTTTAGTTTAAATTCCCCTGCAAAATTAAAAAAAAATAATTTTTGCATTTCGGATCTCTAAGATAAGAAAAATATGCTCAAGAAAGGATTTACTCTAATTCAACTTGGTTCGTCTGCTAGAGTCCATCAAACTACCAACTATCAATTTTCATATGAGGCTGACTAAATCGGGTCAAAAGCTGATAAAATCGGGGGCTGATAAAATCGGGTCTTCACTGTACTTCAAATTGCCTCAGAAGTCTGTTATTTATTGTTACGGAACCTTATGGCAATTTGACCTCGAAATGGCCACTCACGGCCCCACGAGAACCTGCCCCGGAATGTCTGTTCCGGGGTCAAATCACCTATTGGTTCCAGAACAACGAGATACAGCCTGCTGATGCAATTCCAAGAATTTAGATACCCATATTGCCAGTATTCCCTTGAAATTCACAAATAGTATCCCAGCACTGGAACATGTTTCTGGAAATCCGAATTCCTGGGAACCGAATGAATTAACCCGTTTCATTTTTACCAAGTCTAAAAATGGATGAGTTCCTGAATCCATAACACCCAAAAGTGTTCCCCTTACTATATCTACAATATTATTAACCTAAAAGCTTGACTTAGTGAAGTTCTCGGATGTCATTAAGTTTCAATTTCCAGCTATGGATAATACATTGGAATTTCATTAATTGAAACCCAGAAAGGTACCCGGGTACACCGTCGGACACACAACGGCTAATAAATTATAAATTTTGAATTATAAAATTAAATTTTTCTTCACTATCTATCACTTGAACCCCCTTCAACTTCAAATAAAATTAGAAGCTTCAATTAGAAGCTCTGAATAGTGGACATGCACTGCATAAATTAATATATCTTTATGTAGATAGTAATATCTGTAATGTCTGTAAAATTTCTGAAAGATCGATATAAAATTTTTAACCTAAGACATGCTTTAGGGTCTTAAAATCGATATGTCAAAATATAGAAAGCTTTAACCACTTTATTTTAAAACCACTTTTTTCTGAGCTCGGTGGTTGGAAACACGTAACTAGAACAATTTTTTTTTGATTATTCTGAAATTTGCACACCATATTAAAATTTGCTTCCTCCAGGACGTAGGTTTTTATTTTTTTATTGCTTAATTTTTAAGAAGTATTTTTGTGTTGATTTTTATGACATTTTCAGCGGTTTTGACTAAAAACTGTTCCATTTCGCACCTTCAGTTATGATACACTAAAAAACGAAACCATTTGAAGCATCAAGCGCACTTCATATCAAAATATATAAACCATCAATCATTATTTTTTGTTCTTAGCAAAATTACCGACAAGATAGCCCCTTGTCAACCAGCGAGTCGAGCGGTCGACACCCTTGGAACTTGGAAACTTTTATGGCATCTTGACTCGTGCATACTATGCATAATTGGATAAATCCTTACACTAGTCGCGTTGCCGGGGATGTGGCAATTATTGTATACTTCTATTTTTATTTTTTATTGCCTAAGACTTGTTCGCGACAAAATCTGGACACTTAAAACACATCACATCTTGAAATTTTAACCAAAAAATGAAATATTTATCACATATATGGACGTGTGTCTGTTCTATCTAAAAATGCATAATTTATTAAAATTAAAAAATCCTTTCAAAAATAGCAACGAAAGAAATGCGTGATACAAAAGTTATTAAGTGCAATCCAAACGAAAATCAGGGATCGCTAATTTAGTTGCTTTGTTACAAAATGTTTAGTATTTTTTTAGTTGATACCTGCTGTCGGTATTTAGACTGCTCTCTGCGTTTTTAGAGTATCATAACATTCTCTTACCACGAGAGCGCAATTTCGCATGATAGGACGTAGCTCGGCGAATTTCGTTCTTTCGGCGCATTGGATTCTAGACATACAAAAGATCGATTTTTTGATTAAAAAGTTTCGAACGACAAAATTAGTTACCGGTTTAATTACTGCTACTATAAAAATGCCTTTCCTTTGAGGATGAAACTTTACGAATTGTTTGTATATGCATTTTTGAAGTTTGCATGAAAGATAATATGCGCAAAAAGAAAATTATTTATGTTAAAGTTTTTCATGGAAGGCTAACATAATAACCACACCGTTTAAGGTTTCGCAATTTATTCAATACGTTTACTTCTTTTGTACACTGGTTCGTCTTTCACTGAATATCTGAAGATATAATTCAATTCATTTAATTCCGGACGTCGCGCTAGTGGCAACCTAGAGGATTTCGTTGGAGTTTCTGAGCATCAGTGCACATCACGACTAACTGATCGTTAACTAAAACTCAAGACTAAAACTCTATTTATAAACCTAATGTCCCAACTTTATGTTCTTTGAACACTGCATTTTGATAATATAAATAAAAGATTTGCCCGGATCCGAATGACAACAGATAAAGGGTTCTGAATAAAGACAAATAAGATTTACCCCATTTTGTGAATCCTACAGATTATCCCGATCTTTCCATAATTCCGATTAATATGTACATAAATACATCTTAACATAAAGGCACAACAATAGTGATTCCCGTCCCAGTTTGTTAGTCATCTGGGTCTCACACATCACACAATCTCAGCGTAGCGTTTCGGTAACCTGATAATCAAGGTATGGCGCCAAGTTATTATATGTACATAGTAGAATTAGAAATGCAGTAGCATCGTTATTCCGCTCTCTTCCCATACCGGAGAGGGAAAATTGCGGGCCAGATAGCCGCGCTTTTTCACTCAATGGAACTGGTGCTGCATCAAAATTGGTGTGAAAGTTCCAGTGTTTCATCATCGGATCTGCACTGTCAGTCGAGCGCTTCTGGAAGCATCGGAATGGAACCGATTTCCGATGGTAAATCGCACTGTCCAATATTTCATCACATTGCACAGTGGTCCAGATCGCTAATTTAGGAGGAATTTTTACTTTCTGACAAACCTGTATAATTTAGCCGTATCATGTCTTAGGATGAATTTGTGTACTTTAGAAGATGCTTCTTTTTATTGGAATAGTTATTAGGGTGGTTCTAATTTATCTAAAATACGAAAATAAACTTTTTACTGATGAAAGATAGAGCTCCACAGTCTTCCACAAAGTTGTAAAGTAACTTATTTTGAATAAATTTGTTGAACATATTAAAGCTCTATCTCTTTTAGTTTTTGTTATACAAGAAATTTAAAAAAAAGATTAGGGTGTTCCTGAAAAAAACGTTTTTTTAGTATAACTTTCGTATCTTTTACTTTTTGTTAACACAACCTTTGAACAGCTTATTGAAAACTTCAAGCCGAGTATTTTTCTCCAAGACACCGAAGGTCTAACTTTTTTCTTTAAAAAGTTATGGACACTTTTCGTTAAAAAAATAGCCTATTTCAAGGCTCAATATCGCTGATGCGGGCACCTAAAATTGAATTCTGTTTCCACCACATGAAAGACCATACTTATTAGTATATTTGAGCAAAAATTGGCGAATACGATATTTTTTTAAAATTTGCAATTTAGATTTAAAGTTTGTAGTTTTGCAGGTTCAACGCATTAAAGCATTTACACACATATCGTTGTATTATGAAAAAAGCCACTTTCAAATATCATTCTCTCATCGCAGCAAGCTTTGCATAAGTGAAACGACTGTCAAAAAAGGTTTCTGATTTTATTCGTTTTAAATAAAACTAGTAAATATGGATATTAGTCGAAGAGAGTTGGCGAATTTGCTTATTGCTGGTAAAAAGACAGATGAACTGCTTAAGTTCATTACAAGTAGTAATCCAAATGTAAAATTGAGACTTGTTAGTGCTCGGAAGAAAATAAAAATCTTCATGTTGGAATTTAGAAGGTTGTGGATTCGGAGTAAGCGCACGCAAATTCGGTTTGAGCTGGAAAATTTTGTGTGGCTTGAAGGAAACCTAAGATTCGAAGTCGAAGGTAAAGGTAAAGGCCGAAAGAGGAAACCATTTTCCGAAATATGTCGCAGAGCCAAAATAAAAAGATTAGGAAAGTTGCGCGATAAGTATTCCACGGAAGAACTTGGTTTAGCGTCAGCCGTCAACGCTAATTCTACTGGTTTCCGTTTAGTTGGCAGACAAATCGAACGATTGTCGAAAAGTCCCGTCAGATCTACCGTAGAGAATTTAGGATCTATGGCTGTCCCGATTGCAGAAGCGTTTACTGCGGAGGAGGCACTTAGATTTATTTGTGAAAATGATTTTTCTAAGGCGCAGTACCAAAACATACGCAGCTCAGTTATGCAGAAGGATTTGGACATTTATCCCGCGTATAATAAAATAGTAGAAGAAAAGAAACTATGCTATCCGATCGGTATGTACTATTCTCAAAGATTCGTCCCTGAATCAACAATTTTTTTCAGGAATTTCTGTTCAGCCTTCTTGTGCGTATGTTCCCCTTCAAGCTCTTGTTAACCATACCGTGGAACGACTCATCTCGTTTCTGAATATTGGAGTTCTACCACTGCATCCTGAGGATAATACGTTTGTTATCTTTAAGTGGGGCTGCGATGGAAGCAGCAACCATTCCCGGTAGGCAACATTATTTTTCTTCTAAACTTTGACTGACAGTCTCTTTTCCACTTGAACATAGATACAAGCAAATGTGCGTTGACGAAGATGAAAATGGAGAACTATTCGAGTATAACGATTCGCATATATTTGCTCTATCTATAGTACCTTTACGTGTAGTTAGTCGCCGGAAAGATGAGTCAAGAGATTGCATTCTTTGGAATAATGATTTTCCATCTTCAGTATCCCTGTGCCGACCAGTAAAATTAATTTTCAAGAAGGAAAATCCTGAACTAACAAAGGATGAAGTTGCCGCGATGAACAAGCAAATCGATGAATTAGTCCCGACTATAGTAAATTTTAATATGCGCAAGATTCCGATTAGTTCAAGCTTCATATTTTCCATGGTTGATACGAAGGTAGTGAATGACGTAACAGGCACACCGTCTCAAGCGTGTTATATATGCAAACGCTCCGGAAAGCGATTGAATGATCCTTTACTGGAAGCCAGCGATCCACCGGATAGTTTATATGTTTTTTCACCTTTACATGCATTAATACGAGCAATGGAGTTACTATTGAATATTGCTTACCGTTTAGCTCTAGCAAAACCGCGTTGGCGCGTAGGCAAAAATACCAGCGAGCTTAAGGAACGACAAATAAAAATTCGACAAGCGTTACGTGACCGTTTAGGTCTTCGTATTAGCGAACCTTTGCCAGGTGGCGGAAATTCTAACGATGGTAACACAGCTCGAAAATTTTTCAGAAACCGAGATGTCGTTGCAGAAGAAACCGGGTTGGACGAAATGTTGCTAGAACGTATGTATGTGCTATTAACAATCATCAACAGCAAATTGGGAATTAACGCGGATGCTTACCGGAGTTACGCCGAAGATACACGATTGCTTTATGTACGCCTGTATGGTTGGTACGCTCTCTCACCAACCGTGCATAAACTCCTGGTCCATGGAGGAAGCATTATTCAACATAACATGCTGCCAGTAGGTATGTGCAGTGAAGAAGTTCAAGAAACCAGGAATAAAAGTATTCGCAGATTCCGAGAATTCCACGCACGCAAATTCGATCGACTCGTCAATCTTGATGACGTTTTCAAGAGACTTCTTGTTTCATCAGATCCTATAATTTCTCTTAAATGTAAACGTCGAATTCAACGAGCACCGCTGGATATACCTGAAAATGCAATGCATCTACTTTTGAATTAATTGGCATTGAATAAATTCTCCTTATATAAATCATAAATTGTTGTCATAGCCAAATTATTTTTAATGAACACATTCTGTATTGTTGATATGTAAGCAAAACAGAAAAGGAAATACAAAGGCTTTAGGCAATTTCTTTTATGTCGCTATGCGATAAAATTTAAAACTTTGGTTAGTAAATTTAAAATTACATGCTTAAAAAAATAATATTTTCCAATTTTTGCTCAAATATACTTAAAAGTATGTTCTTTTCTATGGTTCAATCCGAACTTACTTTTATTTGCCCCAATCAGAGATAATGACATTTGAAAAAGGGCTATTTATGAGCGAAAAGTTTCCATAACTTTTGAAAGTATAAAGTTAGACTTTCAGAGTTATGAAAAAACGTGGATTGAAGTTTTCTAAAAGCTGTTCAAAGGTTGTTTTAACAAAATATAAAATTTCTTTCGAACATTAACAAGTCTCAATTTTACATTTGGATTACTACTTGTAATGAACTTAAGCAGTTCATCTGTCTTTTTACCAGCAATAAGCAAATTCGCCAACTCTCTTCGACTAATATCCATATTTACTAGTTTTATTTAAAACGAATAAAATCAGAAACCTTTTTTGACAGTCGTTTCACTTATGCAAAGCTTGCTGCGATGAGAGAATGATATTTGAAAGTGGCTTTTTTCATAATACAACGATATGTGTGTAAATGCTTTAATGCGTTGAACCTGCAAAACTACAAACTTTAAATCTAAATTGCAAATTTTAAAAAAATATCGTATTCGCCAATTTTTGCTCAAATATACTAATAAGTATGGTCTTTCATGTGGTGGAAACAGAATTCAATTTTAGGTGCCCGCATCAGCGATATTGAGCCTTGAAATAGGCAATTTTTTTAACGAAAAGTGTCCATAACTTTTTAAAGAAAAAAGTTAGACCTTCGGTGTCTTGGAGAAAAATACTCGGCTTGAAGTTTTCAATAAGCTGTTCAAAGGTTGTGTTAACAAAAAGTAAAAGATACGAAAGTTATACTAAAAAAACGTTTTTTTCAGGAACACCCTAATCTTTTTTTTTAAATTTCTTGTATACCAAAAACTAAAAGAGATAGAGCTTTAATATGTTCAACAAATTTATTCAAAATAAGTTACTTTACAACTTTGTGGAAGACTGTGGAGCTCTATCTTTCATCAGTAAAAAGTTTATTTTCGTATTTTAGATAAATTAGAACCACCCTAATAACTATTCCAATAAAAAGAAGCATCTTCTAAAGTACACAAATTCATCCTAAGACATGATACGGCTAAATTATACAGGTTTGTCAGAAAGTAAAAATTCCTCCTAAATTAGCGATCTGGACCACTGTGCATTGTTATAAGTAAAGCGTGGCTTATGGAAAAGATGCCAAAACTGTTTATTTATACGTACCCGTTTATATATCTGGCTGAGAAAAGAAAAAATAGGCTTCTTTCGTTTAAAAAAGGCGCTGTGTAGTATATGTGCAAGCTATCTCCGTTGGTGTTGGGTGGAGTTTTCAGGGTTACTGCGATGAGAAGACTGAAAACGGAAACTGCGCGAGCCGGAAAACAAAAATTGAAATGGAATTAAGATAATTATCGGCGTAAGCTGACCTAGCGTGTTCTTTCCCAAGCTCTCACAGCAACTGAAAACACTCCTACCGCCGTTTGGTTAGATCTGGTTAGCCGTAAAAGAATCGATTACCGAACAGTGCACAGTTGGCTACATATGCCATCTAGCGAGGTCAAATTAATATCTCTTTAAGCTTTCGTCCTAGGGATTTAGGCTCTTCGGTGAAGTTTGTTAGAAATATTTAGCCTTTTTAAAACCAATAGTTTGTTCGCAACAATGCCGTTCAGATGTCACTCGAGTCTTACTTTTTCATGGCGAGTCCTAGAGCTTTGATACCTTCGACTAAGTTATTTATCCAAGAATAACTAATAACACTATCGAAGTTATCACATTTCGCAACATACTGATTTCAAGATACCGTTATTGAGGAAAAAGTGTAAGACTTAGAATGCGTATGCTATGAAATTTGTATACTTTCTACAACGTTATTCATTATTCTTGGCTCAATAACTTTATCGAAGACACCAAGTCTCTATGGCTCACCGTAAAAAAGTTCGATTGGAGTTACATCTGTACAGTGAACATAGTTACTAACCTTTGTTTTCAAAAAACAAAAAATTATAATTAGCGGGGTTACGGTCCTGAAATCCTTGTTGTTTGATTTGGCTTGGGGTGATCGCGATGTTCAGCCGGTCAACTTTAGTCGTAAAACTTTTCATTTGCACATTCCTAGTACGATTATTCAAATAAAGATTTTGTTGTTTTTTGCATACCGTATTTCACCCAAAAATTCAATGTTCAGATCTGAAAAACTTTGATTGGCAAAATAAAAAATTATGCATGTTAGTTGCTATTCTCAGATAAAAAAGTTTCACAAAGTCTCTTGAACTTACCGTCAAATAGCTAGCTTCAAGTGTCATCTGTGCGATAAAATTGGGAACAAACTGACGTATTAAAAAGAAGGTTTATATATTTTTGGCAATCCTACCCGACTATCCCAAATTTTTAGAACCCATGGTCAGGGAGCTATTAATTTTGTCTCGCTAATTTGCACCTGTTTCCTAGTGTGCAGTGATGTTTATGGACTCTATTCAATTCTACTTTTCTTCGCGTGGTGTCGTTGTACTGTTGCGCCCTTTGACTCGCTCTATAAGCTTATGCAGAGCGTGGGTATTTTGTTGGAATTGTTTGGTCTAATACCGGATAAAGAAAGATTGAAGTTGATTGTATCCTTATTTTTTCTCTCCCTCTTTTTGTTTTGGATCAAATTTCCACATATTGCGGTAAACTGTTAGGGACATTTAAACATTTTGAGCAATGAACTTACTTTTTCATTTGTGTTACATTTATGTCGATTTAGATGACAGTGGCTTAGGTACCTACGAAAGTTTATAAATTGTGGCTTCTAATTCAGAAACAGGTTGTTTCAAATCATTCAAATTCAAATTTGTTTCACTATGTAACTAACGTAAAATTATGGTTTGCGTTTTGAACTCGTTTCATCAGAATCCGGAATAATTGAGCACCGGATTGACGCTAGATTCAATGTGTTTGCCGAACGTGAAGTTCTGTTAAGCCGATTTTTCCGCTTGGGAGAAATATAGCATAGTATGTAACGTTGTTAGGAGCTTTTTGGGAAAGGTAGCAATGTCAGGGATACTGACATTTAGCACGTCTTCGTAAGAGGACATAGATAGCCGGGTATATTATAAAACGACGAAAAGTTTACCGAGAATAGACCATCTAAACGCATTATCTGTATTTTGAATTTCAATCGACCGAATAATTTCTCGCTTTTACCACTATATTTTACACAGCAGTGATGTTTTTGGTTAAATATGACGACCCCAGAGGTTCCTAATGATCTTCGCTCCTAGTAATATGCCCCACTTAAACGTTTACGACCCAAATTGCAATATAATGTTCAAGCGCGGTATTTACAGAGTGTTTTAGGAATTGAAGAACCTTGGCAATAATTCCTGCTCACGTTGTGTTTTAAGGGGGAGGAGGTGGTGGTGCAAAGGTCTCAGCGTGAAAAAATATCACTTTTACGATTTTTTTAGAACTTTGCGTGAAGCGAATTGATCAAAACTTTTGTACGTTATAGTGTATCATTTCAGTAACATGCTGTAAATATTCTATGCAAAAATATTGGCAAACTACACGGTGATGAAGCTTTTTGTAGAACGTCTCTGGAAAATCATGATTTGCGGTATTACCTGCCATTCAAAAACTACTTAACCGATTTCTTTCAAACTTTGTATACACATTCTATGTAAAAATTGCCTAAACCCTACGTTGAGTTTTTGAGATAAATTTTCTTACTCATTTGAAATAAAAATTTCTAATTTTCACGAAAAATTCCGCCTTTCTATGAGTAAACATCCCCTTAAACGAAAAATTATTTCAAAAACTCAATTTAGGTTTTTTTTTACATAGAATGTTGTGTATTTTTACATAGAATGTTTATGCAAAGTTTGAAAGATATCGGTTAAGTAGTTTTTGAATGGCCGGTAACACCGCAAATAATGTTTTTTTTACAACAGGCTTCGTCACTGAGTCGTTTGTCGACATTTTTGTATAGAAAAATTACAACATGTTATTGAAATGGTACATTATAATGTACAAAAGTTTTGATCAATTCGCTTCACGCAAAGTTCCAAAAAATTCGCAAAAAAGTACTTTTTTTTACGCTGAAATACCCCCTTAATGCGGGTGTGCAGAATTTGCTCACGTCTCTCGTACTCCATCTTCGATAATTTTTGCACGCGTCATGAATAAATTTTCTTCATTAAATAAAAAATCCTTCTGAACCAAATCAAGTTTCATTTTCCATTAGTTAAAAAACTACTACAACTAGAGGTGCTACAGTAATATGAAAAAAACCCAAATTTTCAATATAACGGGCTTTAAATGTGAAGCTGTTAAAGCGATGATTGCCTTATAAATGAACATAGGAATTAATAATGGAATATTTATGCTAGATACCATTGAAACAATAAAATTTATGAGTAATCTTAACAACAAGAAAAACTGATCCGCGATGAACGTACTCAATCACCCGTTGCTTAACAGTGCATGGGAAATTACATCAAACGATCAATGAAATTGAAAGTCCTTCATCCGCGCATAACGTGCTTTTACTGCGTCCATACACTATGGACAAGAAGTTCAATATTTCCGTCCATGATTTTATTTTGAATATATTCCGTGTGATTTTCTGAATTAGTCAGTGAACTCTCATGATGTAATCTCGCGCTACTCCGTGCCAAAGCGTCCGCATCTACAAATTTGGTCAAAATGTTGCTTTCTCAGTGTTCGGTAATAAAGTTATTATTAATTGCACACTATGCGTGATAACCTCGGCTGATGATTGGGGCGATAATGCAAAAAATAATGCCTGAGAAATGCCTCTCTTCTTTTAGCAGTACAAGGCGATTCATTTCCCTCAATGGAATCTATGTTTTTATTCAAATTCACGTGTTTCTTACTACTTCCCCGGAGCTGTACTTCATACGTTCACCCTCATAATTGTATGGTTGATGTACTTGCAACCCTATGTTGCTGTTTATCTATGCATCTAAAGGTAGTAGCATGGATTATCAGTGAAAGTTTTCATTTCACTTTTAATCCATAAGTTTGATGGAGCGCTCAACAGCAACAAACGAACAACAAATCACTTTTGAACTCTCGTTCACCCGTTGTGGCCAATCAATTCAGCGTGTGGAAGATGGTGATGGTTGTTACTATGCAAAGTAGCGCGATTTATAACTCAATGAACCTGTGGAATTTGTTTGGGCATCGTCAAATAATGCTTATTGCTGCTGCAGTTCAAAAATACATCCAATGGCTTCCTACTAATAATGAAACGTCAGTTATACTTGAGGTCCATTGGAACTAGGTTTACCAAAAGACATTATGCATTCTCATCTTGCAGGAGTCATACGTGAGCGAACCTTGCATAACCCGATTTATTATTGATAGTTTATTCACGTTGTAGTTTGAAAGTTTTGTCTACATTTAAGGGAATTTGCTAGTAACGTTTCCGACTTTAAGTGCAGGCATATTGCAAACATATTTTCGATTGCTATTCAGACATTGAACTTACTATACAATGACCAACTATGGACATGATTAGTACATCAACAGTTGAATTGGAAATGTGCAGTATCACATAATGCACTCAGTGGAAGAGTGAGTGATAGCTACTGTGCCCATTTTGCACTCCACTTGCTCGGATGATGGCGCATGCGATTACTTGCCAACGGTACTGATGGTGCGATTCGCCCGTTGTTTGATTGATGTTGAATTGTGTTATAAAATACATAGTAGGAAATAAGTTCGAAAAGTTGTAAACATTAATATCTTCAATGGAAAAGTTTAACCTTCCGGCAGTCGCGCTAGTGCACTGAGTGCACGCTGCTCTGAAAATCTAGCGAAATTGTTTTGGGGCACCAGCGGGTGCTCGTTCAGTGAGCCATTTGCGCGACTTCCGGAGGGTTAATGAATTCTATATCGAAACCCTTCGTCGTTGTTTTGATTGAAATTGATTAAGGATCCAATATGTGGAGTATCGCTATTAGGGTTAAACAATAGATGGTTTATATTACTAAATGAATGGCTGGCGTTCAAAATGTTCGTGTTTTACAGGAAACGAGAAAACATCCGCATTCCTAAATTAACAAAAAAATGTAAAATATCCTTTATTTTATTCATTCCTTTGTCTTGAAAAGAAAAACTATACTACTTTCCAATTCACGAGCATTTTCGTAATCTGGTTGGAGTGGTCAGGGGGGGGGGGGGGGGGCGGTTAACCCACAATTGGTACGTCTTTCGCTTATTTTTCGTTTTAGAGTCATTGTGTCATTGGCAAAGTTGTCGCATAGCATATAGCGCTTTATTTGATCATACCATATTAGTTAGAAATTCAGTCACTCGGGTGGCGGTTTTACAAACTTTTTAATGGATCTAGATAGAAAGATGGTGTCTACGATGTTATAGTGACCTACAGTATGGTAGTTATGAGTGTATCTTCTAAAGACACAAACTTGGTAGGTCCTATAAATTTTGAAATCTGGCGCATCTTTGAAAACATAATTTGTCAGCTAATTTTTTACCCAGAACGTGTGGATTTTTAATCTAATTGTGTTTAATCGTTCAGCGTATTTCGTCACTATGTAATTTTACTGTGAGGAGAAAACCAAAATAAGTACACGCTCAAAAATATAGTTTGTCCTCTAATAAATTGATAGTATAAACACGCTTCGCACTTTAGTACCGCAAAAGAGTTCTGCTACCAAATATGCATAAGTTTATTTATATAGCAGCATTGTAGAGAAATCAAATCCAAGGAACCAGAGTTTCGTGAACAGATATAGGCGATATTTCACCTACTTCGACCAGCAATAGAAAACCGAGCATGTGATGTAACATTGTTTGCTCTCCAAGTTTTCGGGACAATGCAGCATCCGACCTGAACTTTTCGCGGTATAATATGAAATGATAATTTCGCGCCTAATATAAAACTGTCGAATAATTAATGGTTCCGCAAAACATAACAAAATTATTTCTATATTGTAATATAATAACGGTTTTTCTTGAACTTAATTTATCACGAGGTTTGATGGCGCGAAATTACTACATTGTCAGCTTCCCTACTACATTGTCAGCAACTTTTCACAATTTCTTGAAAGGTGAAATGTTCAGTCCCTGCCTACTAAAGATGGAAACGATGTGAGATATACTGCTTGTCGTAAAAATGAGCACCTATTTCAACCTCTGCAAACAACTATGTCGGAAATGTCCTTAAGAAAAGGAGTTTTTTACTAATAACACACAAATAAATAATATACTATTCAATATTTTACCCTAGGAGAAAAATTGGGTAAACACCGAAATTTCTCACCAAGGCGAAATTTTTTTGCTTAAACCAGTCTTTGTACATGAAAGACACAAATCTCAACTTATTAAAGCCATTGGTGCGTTTCGACTTCGTCTCATCAGAAACCGACACTAACTTTTTGTCAGAAAAGATTAGCGCCGGCTTGATGATCCCTAAAACTAAAACACACTTTGTGTTTCAATCAAACGACTGGTTAAACGTAGTGTCCCGTCCCAGCTGAAGTTCTGTTTACGCTGATAAGACACAGTGAAGCCGAAACATGCCTTGACTAAACAGGCCTATGCTAATACACGCTTCGAATTTGGGTACCAAAAATGTATTGTGGTTAATTTCTGCAACCAAATAAGCATTGGACAGTTGCTAAGAAACCTTAAAAGGTTTATCCAGAAAAAAGATTGGAGTAAAGAAAAATCGAATTAGTTTTTCTTTTCATGAATTTTTGATTTTTTTTTTAAATTTTCCTTTATAATTTTATATACAAGCTAGTCTTATGCCACCGTAATTTGTTCTTAAGGATCTAGGAAAGCAGCTGGATTTTTTTTGTCCCGAAGACTTTCAGCAAGCCATCAACGCCATCGAGTTTGAAAAGCAGTATGAAAGAGCTAGGGCAGTATTTTAACTTATAACAAAGGGAATTTGTTTGAGTTACATTTTCTGTCAGCTCAAAAATGGATTCGACAAAAACGCGTTCAAATTAGGCATGAGTTATACATAAGAGGCGCTTCGCAAAATTGAAAAATTTAACATTCAAATATTTTTGTGGCCTCCTCATTTTTATGATCCTAAAGGACATTTTAAACCTAAAAAATAACGTTTTATTTTAAATCTTACAGTGGTGTAACCCCTTACCACAATTCGGTATCGGTTGAAGTATAGATTTTCATACACTGCAAAATTGCTTGAATTTAAAGAAACAATGCTTTTTGAACAACAAATAAATCAAAGCTCGTAATTTCGTTCAGTTGTTCGTTGAAGTCAATCGCGCAAATTTAAGAGAAACCACATTTTTCAACGAATTTACCAATCTGAAATATTGGTGCACAAAACGCCGAGGGAAATTCATTGCATTATTTTCATAGCTTAGTTCGTCCGACCAATTTTGAAGGGGTCAATACCAACAGCTGCCAACCATTTTCAATACGCACATCTAGCGGATGGACAACATGACACGTTACATCTGTGCAAAAAAAAATGTTTTCCCCGATTGATTTGGTCAGTTATGATACCATCGAAGTCTGCTTTCCACCAATGTCTTGTAAGTGGTTGGTTGTTACATAAAAGGCATGACTGCAATAAAGTACTTTTAGCGCTAATACTTTAATTCGCCAAGGAAGAAAGGGTGAAAGAAACGATAAAAGCTTGTTCACATGATGGGCATGTCTGTAAATGACGATATATATTTTATCAACTTTCCAAGTGGTATTACTCAACGTACAACCTAACAGGAGGTAGTAGAGCATCATTTGAGTGCATCCAACAAATAGGGTAACGAGCCAGGTTTAATTTTATTAGAAAGGCCTGCAATCGATGGGCTGCGTATACATATACATTGGTACAAATATCTTCGCTTTGTTTTCAACAATCAAATAATGGAAAATATGGCCTTTTGTATATCCTGAGAGTATTGAAAATTTGAACCGCGTTTCTGTCGAAACCACATTTTTCAGCTGGACTGAAATGTAAGTCGAACAAATGATTTTTGATCGTTCTGAAATTTTCACAGTATATTGCTTGACACTCGCTAAATACCGCTTTGTGTAGTTCCTGTTCTGCCTATTTAGAATTCCAGTGATAATTTCTCAATTAAGTGTAGGTTGAAAAAACAACATTGGTGACTTTCGTCACTGTTTTTTATGACGTGAATATGTGAAACTCGCTGCTGCAACAATTTCTGTTTATGTGCTGCATTAGTTTATAGTCTGATGCTGTTAATGTACAGGTCAATTACCTCAAAGTAAGAAGTGCAAATGTTAAGTACCCATTCGGAACGTTTGTTGGTTATAAAAATGCTTTTAATCCACCTTACAGTGCGATGAGACATTTTCTGTAACTCTTCGGATATTATACCGATCAAATTAGAATGGGACAACATCATTGCGAGAAATTTCGAAAGTCAAATCTAATCAAAGGTAGAGCGAAAAATAATGCTTTTTAGCATAGATGGATAAACGACTTATTACTAATGCTTTGTGAATATAATATGTAAGTTCTTCATTCAATGCAATATTATTGGATAAACTTTATTCTCTTAAGAGACTATATATCGTCGCTGTTGTGCTATCTTATGACAAGCGCCATTTTGCACATCTTAAAACCTATAAATGGTAGAAACAATTCAGAGAAGACAATTCATGCTTCTATCTATTCTGTGTCAATCTCTCAAATATTGCGAAGATCGGTTGACTATATTGCGAGTTTTTACTAAAAATGAAAACGAAAGTCGCACTCACACGTGTCGTATGGCGTGTTATAATCGGGACGGGCATAGCAGGCATGCTCAAGAACGGTGCTACACCGTGTGCTATTCCTGTGCACTGGCTCATAATGTGTCAGAGCTAAGTTCCTTGAGCTAGCAAGTAAAACGAGCACCGATGAGCGAAAACTCTTGCTAACACGGTGATAGCTAGCACGCTGCACCGAGCTATAGTCCAGCTATAGCTAAATAGAAAAAAATACAACGCGTAAGTGTGAGTAACAATGCTTGCATCGTTTGTTGCAACAACTTGTCGCACATTTATCAACATATATTTCTTGCTTTGTCCTATTATTTCGTTCCATAGCTTACTGTACTGCACCGTTCTAGCTCATCGGCCAAGCTTCCCGAGCTAGTTTACCGAGCTAGCTCATGGTGCTAGCTCATCGTGCTAACCCGTTGTGCTAGCTCTGCGAATCCTACAGCTCGAGCACAGAGGATACCTAGCACGAGCAGTGCTTATTGTTTTTGGTTCGTTCAAACCGGCCGCTCAGCTCGTGTTAGATTCTCGTGCTGTGCTTCATGCACCCCTGGGGCATAGTGTAGTTGGTAAATCGATTGCCTTCTACGCAGTTCACTTGGGTTCGATTCCCAACCCCGCACATAGGGTTAGAGATTTTTCCAAAAGAGATTTCTCTAACCCGAAATGGAGGCCAATGACCTTAAGGTTAAAACCTCTATAATCAAAATAAAAAATAGCGCTGGTTCGTGTGAAATGTGCAAAGAGTGTTTCTATTCTTCTGCTTTTTTGGTCCGATGTGTATTCCATCTCTACTAACAGGTTTATTTATTCTTTTATTTATTATTTATAAACGTAAATCCATAGCATGTCGCAATTGGCCTCAATAATGATGTCCTAATAAAAAAATGCTTAAAAAGAATCCATAAACCTTATCCTTGTCACATTACGAGGCAAATGGAAGTCAAACTGGTGTTTTACCCGATTAAAAGTTCGTTGTAGATCCTTGATGGACGCATTTACTGTGCGGTTGAACCGCCGAAGAGGGACTCTCAGAAGAATGTTGCTGCGCAACACCTTAGTTCCAGCTTGGATGTTTATTCATTCGATCAATACTGGAGCATCGTTGTAGAGTTGAATAAGTGGATAGCGCGTCTCGTAGCTAGGTAGCCGAAAATGATCCCGCCACGGTAACTGTCTCAGAGCGAATCGTATACATTTGCGTTGGATACCCTCAATTTGGTCGCAAAGGTTCGTATAGTGTGAGCTCCAGATAGCCGAACACTGCTCTAGAGATGATCGGAACCCGGACTAGTTGATCCTTAGATACCGTACTGCATATGAACAAAATAATCCACTAGAAAAATGTTGCCGCCGATTTAACGAATCTTCTTCTTTGTTCGATTTTTTTTTATATCGGCGCGATTGGCACGTTCCCCATGTTGCTCGGAGATTTGTGTCTTCCCATGTCGTCTCATGACTTTTCTGGTGGGAAGGAAAAGGTAGATGAAAGATAAAGGTATGTAAATGGAAAATGAAAACACAATACAATCACATCACAAAACTATAAGCTACCTGGATTCTGCACTCCCGAGGAATGCTAAGCCCTACTGATTAAGCCTATAGCTTTTTACCACACTGGGCTTATAACAAAAACATATCCTTGAGCTTTAGTTCCCTGTACATAGGTTCATACACTGATAGAATATAACCGTAATCGCTACGAATTAGTTTCGTACAGACAATTTTCATAAAATATACGAATTTTTCGTACATATGATGAATCATTCATAGTTCTCTTGAAACACTTTTATTTTTCATTACGAGTTTTTCGTAAAAACCACGAATCGACTATCGTTGGCTTATTACGAAACGGCTTCGTTGCTATATACCAAATTCTTTATAATATTCACGAGCACCATTCGTCAAACCGTCAACGTCAAAAGAACTTCGATAGAGGTGGGATATGGAGTCCCTATTGCTATACGTCAGATAATAGTTGATCATCACGACGGTCTCGATCTGACTACTTAGTAAACGTATCCATGAACCTATTTCGCTTCCCTTTGATCCAGAATCTGGAGCAGTACGGATTCGGTCGAATTTAGTTGAGCCATCGCGAACTGTTCGTTGGATTTGAGCCGTTCCATATTCTGCCGTAATAATGTAAAAACGATGCTGTTAAATATTTCTTTAAGATGAACGAAATGAATTCGTGCGTCTTTATTTAAATAAACGATTTTTTTCGTTTGAATCACGAAAAATAATGTCGCTATCGACAATAAAATTCGTGCAATGTGCACTAAATATGTAAAATTTACGAAAACTTTCGTTCATCAGGGGGCCATTACTTTACACCACAATCTTTCTAGTCCTCAATAGTGATGAGTAGGTTGAAATAAAATCGATTTTGCTAGATCTATTTTTTTAGTTAAAAAATCCATCCTACAATATCGAATGAAAAAAATAATCTGCTAAAAAATACGAAAACTTTTCTAAGATGAACGAACTGAATTCGTGCGACCAACAAAATCGTTCGTAATATACACAAACATTCATTAAAATAAACTAATTATTTCATTTGATTCGCGAACAATACTATCGTTATCAACGATAACATTCGTGCAATGTACACTAAATGAGTAAAATTTACGAAATCTTTCGTTCATCAAGCGGCTATTTCTTCATATCACAATAAAATCTATTTTGCCAGATCGATATTTTTAAATTAAAAAAAATCGGTGTTGTCAAACATCGATCCTAAAAAATAATATGCTAATAAATACGAAAACTTTTATAAGATGAACGAAATGAATTCGGGTGACCAACGAAATCTTTTGTAGTATACACAAATCTTTATTTAAACCAAAAATCCGAGTACTTAATTGAATTACTGCAGGCCAGTTACTTATCAAATGATATGAGCTTCCGTAATCGAATTCACAAAGATCGCATGAAATACACTCCGCACGCTGAATCGTAGCCATAGATAAAGAAATTTGTGACATATGGCGATGGGAAAATAAATCTTGAGCCGTTTTTGTTTTACATAATTTATGAATGGTCCCTTATCTGGCTCAGGACAGGGTGTTGTCCCCAGTTGACTAAAATTTGTTTTCGCTCTGCAGCAGCGGACTTAAATCCAAGCTTCTTATTATCAACAAAATGATGAGTTTCAAGCTGTATAATCAACAATGCCTGTAGAAATGAATACTACCTTTTATTGTGGTTCACAAAGGCCCAGTAAAATTGTGAGCAGAGCTCTACTGGACTTTTGTGCAAGTAGCCACTACAGCCGGGGGGTGCTACAATGGTATCGCGATAATAAGGCGGATGACCTCGACAATGATAATAACCTAGTCAACTGCCCACAATTCCGCCCAATCTAAAAATAGTTTGTGAGCGGAAGTTGAAGAAAACTGAGAAGACTTAAATTTCGGTAATGGTAGATTTGATTTTTAACTTTTGTGTAAACTATTCGCATCCATACTAGTTCGCAGATAGATTTTACTTATTTGTGTATGATAAGATCGACATGCAACTCGCAGGAAAAATTCTCATACTCTCTTAACTCTTCACAATACTGCAAGCCTTCATGTTGTAACACACATCACACTTGATCGCATAGCGAGCGGTGTCTTCGTGATCGGTAGGATGACGATCGTGTACGTTTTTGGTGCATCAGCTGTTTTCGCCACTTCTCTCATGCTTGTTCAACTTCAAAAATGAATCGAGGTGAGTTTTAGCTGAGCTGCTAATTACACCCATTGACGGGAGGAGGATCGTAGATCACTTTTCGTTTCACCTTTCAGGCGGGCTTTGTTCCACAATGTTTGATTAGAAAGTGATGCAGTAAACGATATGAAAGTTCCGTTAGTTATATCATTTCAATTATTATTTATTGCCAGCATTACATAGTATAAACGACAAATGACAGCAACAAACAGCCCTGATGTATGGTAAAATTACTTCATAAATATAAAAAAATGCTTCATCTGCATCTGAGCCTATTCGACTGGGGAATTATGAACAAGAACAACAGAAATGAGCAAATTGTTTCAATGTTGTTGTTGCAGTGCAAAAATCAACGCAATGTGTTTCCTCTTTATGCTTTCAGCGGTTTTTTTGTTTTTACTGTACGGCGAAATAATTATAACAGACTGAGCACAAAAAGATTTGGAAGTATGAAAAGTGAAAATGAGTTTATAAGCGAGTTAATTAAACACAACGTCATAAGTATAGAAACCTGAAGAAACGACGGAGTATTTTTGTTCGTTTTTCTCTTTCTCTTCCACGTTGGAAGCGCTTTTTCGGCAGTAAAAGCGAACGTTTTTGGCAGCATCAGTACCGATCATGCATTCAAGCACAACACGATCGACTAGAGTTGGACCTCAGAAGTTGTACTCCAAGCTAATCAACAAGATCAACAACTTTCCTCACAAAAGTAACAAACTAGCGGTAAAACAACAGCCGCCGCTGCAGATAACATCACCGCTACAACCAGAGCATAGAAAGAAAACACTGGTTATTGATACCGTTGGTGGGAGCAGTGAGCGCGAGTATAAACAGGAAGTCGCCACGAATGGGCATTACCATGATTACGAGAATGTAATAGTGTCACGATTACCAAGTTCTGGAGACAATAGCAACAAGCGCAACAACCGTGGTAATCGCTCGAATGCGGGATTAAAGAAAAGCGGGGGTGCTTTGATTCCTTTGACTGCAACAGCAGCGGCACTGTTTTCATCGGGATCAGATAAACACGACGAACAGTACGCTTGCTCTCTGGAAGATGAGATTTTCGAAGAATTGGAAAAGGTAGCGCACGATGAAGCAAAGCTTTGTGCAGCATTGGAGAATTTCGATAAGATCTTATCCGAGTACAATGGACATGGTTTGAAATCCAAGACGCTTAACACCACCACCCCCGTTTCACGTAGTTCCATCGAGCCTCCTAACGTCACCATTAATAGTATACCTCCATCGTTAGCAGAAGTGCAGAAGGTTGCTGCTAGTCGTGTTGAAATAATTGCACCAAAACAACGAATAACCCCACCAAAATTATTGCACAAATCGAAAACCTGTAGCATAATTGAATCCAGGTGCATCCTGAAGAAACCGGATCCTGACGACGAAACTAGACAGTCCACCGTTAGTTTGCCAAACGCGCAACTATCAAACGTCAGTTTAACACGCAGTTTGTTAAACTTGAAAGATTTGGAAGAATTTGCGAAAGCTACAGCACAACGATCTACACCATCATCATCACCGTCCCCAACACGGTTGAAAGACAGTTGCAATATGCAGACAGAGAGATCAGAGAGAGCCTCGAAAAACTACAACACCTATAAGGTTAAAAACAGTAGTGTGATATGTAGTACGGATAATTCGAATTTCCGCTCACCCAGAAGCAGTAGTTATAATGCCGATCAAATCAAAAACCAGCTTCCCCGAGCGAAAAGTGTATGGGAGCTAGGAAACAGCAGCCCTCCTAATACTCATGCGCCTGCATCCAGGACAAGCTCGGGTAGCAAAATTCCCGTTTCGACTAATTCTAGTAGAAGTAACAGTTTCATTCTATCCAATGGTAGCACATTGTCGCTGCTATCAGGTTCAGCTGCCAAGCTTAACGATTGTCGGTTAAGGTCTAACGAAACAAGTGGCAACAAAATAAGATCCAGCACATCCACCAGCTCGATCTGTACTAAACCTTTAAACGGCAAAATCCAAACTGCGGTGAGCGAAGCGAATTTACGATCTCACCCTAGATCCTATAAAAAGTCCAAAGAAAACGGAGATGAACTGCTGAGCAAATGTCTGGAAAAGGGACAAGAAATCTTGAAGAAAGTGGAAGAACTAAGTTGTGCAAACCACCACCAAAAGGGCAAAATCAAACTGACCGTGAAATCTACATTTCAAAGTCATGGTATGAAATCCAGTACCAGTAGTACGATCCGGTTGGATGCTCCGGATGAGATTGATGGATGTCACAACCCTAGACCTACGATGGCTAAGCTAAATAGCGGTGTTTGGAACAATGCTAGTAACACGAATAATAGCAGCAACAGCAGTAGTACGACAACCAACAATAGAAAAGATACTGTTTCATCCGCCCATACCAAAGGTTTCGTGACACTCAACAAACTGAATTCCAACGATGATATTAGCTTACACGGCCATAGCAAGAGCCAAAAGTGCAATCTAGTGTCTACAGCATCCTGCCCAGCAAGTACCTCGATTAATGTGAATAATTCGTCGGGCAGCAGATGCAAAAAACAACAAAACAATGTGATCACAATCTCGAGTAAGAAGCAACAGACCAACAACAGTGCCACTCAAACTAGCAGTGGAGCTTTTGAGTTAAAATCTACATCCAGTGTGCCGGTTTTATCTCATCTGACAAGTGCTTTGGGCAGAGCAAGTGATAGTAGGAACAGTGTCATGGAACAGAAAAATTACAACAATGTGAAAGGGAAAAACATCGTTAAGAATTGCATATCTAATTTTGAAAATCAGTGCAAGATCAGCAGTGCAAATGCTGGTCGTGTGATTAATAATCAAATGAAGCATGAAAGTACCAGAGCAAAATTCGTTCCGGGAAAATTGACAACAGGCAGAACATCCGCTATCGGTTCCAGCTCGGTGTCTGCTAAAGCGCCAGCGGTGGGGGAAAAGCGGTCACCCAACTGGAAGCCGTCTAATTCCACGATTTCTGTGCTGGCCATCGCACCTCCATTGAAGTCGCCGGCACTGGTGAAGCAGAATAAACTGATCAACTTGGCGGCCAACACGGCGGGGTAAGCACTTTTTCTAGTATTGTGTGACAAAATCGTTGAATTGTATGTAATAACATAGAGCGGCGTTTCCTTAACGAGTTTTTTTACAATGTTCTTTATAATTTAAAGCTTTACGTCACGGGGAAATGACGGTTTCATGAATAAAGAGTAATAAGTAAGGTAATAGATGATCTTTGGCACTACTAAGTGAAGACGCGTATTATTTGTACATTTAACTGTGGGACCACACCAGGGTTTAAATTTGAAATTTGATTCTTAGAATAGAATCTAACGCACAATTAGATGACTTATAGTTCTGCATGTTTGTCTACTATAAGAAAGTATTACAATTCTTCGATTTTGTCATCAAAAATATGATTAAAACTAACACAAAATCTCAAAAAATGTGCTAGTAAACCGGTGGAAGTGATAGCACCAATAATATCTTCGGAGGATGAGCTATTTCCGTTACTTCCAACGGCCACGCTCTTACCTGTGACATTAACGACGACGAATAAGACGCCGACGCCACCAACAATAACAACAGTTATCGTAGTACCACCTTCCCCGTTGCCACCTTCGGATGAACCAGAACAACAACCGAGCGGTGAGAATCTGAACCGCTTGTCACGCGTAAGGCCTAACGAGGGCAGTCCGAAAAAGAGAGATGGAGAAGAAGATTACGACGAAGAAGACCAACGTGTGATCGATCATCTTAAATGTGTAAACAAGAAGAATAATAGTGTGAAAGAAGAAACGTATCAAAGTGATTGCAGTGACGATTCCGGGCATATTTCGAATCTGGTGAAGCAGAATAAACTGATCAACTTGGCGGCCAACACGGCGGGGTAAGCACTGTTTCTAGTATTGTGTGACAAAATCGTTGAATTGTATGTAATAACATAGAGCGGCGTTTCCTTAACGAGTTTTTTTACAATGTTCTTTATGATTTAAAGCTTTACGTCACGGGGAAATGACGGTTTCATGAATAAAGAGTAATAAGTAAGGTAATAGATGATCTTTGGCACTACTAAGTGAAGACGCGTATTATTTGTACATTTAACTGTGGGACCACACCAGGGTTTAAATTTGAAATTTGATTCTTAGAATAGAATCTAACGCACAATTAGATGACTTATAGTTCTGCATGTTTGTCTACTATAAGAAAGTATTACAATTCTTCGATTTTGTCATCAAAAATATGATTAAAACTAACACAAAATCTCAAAAAATGTGCTAGTAAACCGGTGGAAGTGATAGCACCAATAATATCTTCGGAGGATGAGCTATTTCCGTTACTTCCAACGGCCACGCTCTTACCTGTGACATTAACGACGACGAATAAGACGCCGACGCCACCAACAATAACAACAGTTATCGTAGTACCACCTTCCCCGTTGCCACCTTCGGATGAACCAGAACAACAACCGAGCGGTGAGAATCTGAACCGCTTGTCACGCGTAAGGCCTAACGAGGGCAGTCCGAAAAAGAGAGATGGAGAAGAAGATTACGACGAAGAAGACCAACGTGTGATCGATCATCTTAAATGTGTAAACAAGAAGAATAATAGTGTGAAAGAAGAAACGTATCAAAGTGATTGCAGTGACGATTCCGGGCATATTTCGAATGAAAACAACGAGCATGAAGAAAATCTGAAAATTATTCCGGGAAAACTAACAGATAGCTTACTTGAGATATTTGAGCAAAGTAGTAAGAAAGGTACGGAAAGTGACGAAAACGGCGGGGGCCGCGTTTCAAGCCTTTACGAGTTATGTAATAGCACTGGTGCTTGCGATAACAGTGACAGTACGGCGGTCATTAGTGAGTCGAAGAAGTTGCCCAATAGAAAAGAAGTGAAGTTGGTGAATGCGACCGCTGCTGCGATTGCTACGGCGAAAACCGCTAATGGAAGCTGCGACGTTGTTGTGAGTGATAAAAATGTTGCTGCTTCCTGTGTGGAGATCATGCCGCTGTGCAATGCTGAGGTAATTGATTTGTTTCGCTTTACCTACCTGGTAGATGTCGAGCGTCGGGGTTTGTTTTATTACACATATACTTACACGACTCTTGATGATTGATGGTACTTTCTAATTACTCATCAAAAAGTCGAGCATGTTTGATTCATGTACAATATATTACGATTTATGAATGGAATTGAGTATACACTAGACTGCCCAGAAAAATAATGAATTTTTGAAAACTCAATCGGCCCACCCCTGATTCGATTTCTAGTCCCACCAGGATTTCTTGCACCAAATTTGAGGCAAATCGGACAAGTCTAGCTACCAGACAAACGTGCCTGAAGTTTGTATGAAATTTTTCGACAATTTATATGGAGAAAACCAACTAACTCGCATTTTCGCCTTCAACTTCGTCGAAGACGCTAGTCAATCCGGCTTTGTTAAAAGAAGTTATTAAAATTTTAACGATGTGATGTCTGAGTCAGTTTTCCATGAGGCCTAGCAGTGCAAGGTTGTGTATCAGTACTCGATTCCCACGAGCTATACATTTTTGTGAAATAACCGTTAGGTTTAGCTCAATAGTATGTTCAGAAGAATTGTACCACATAATACGAGTTATGTTTTGGTTAGAAAATTTTAGTTCCAACTATGACCGCATAGAGGGCGCCAACACTAACTTTTCATAGAAGAGAGATAGAATATCGAGATGTTCGGGAGAATTATTGAAAAATGCCTGTTCTACAAATTTGTGGAAGACACCTAATTTCTATCTCTCTCTGTTGAAAAGTTAGTGTTGGTGCCCTCTATGCGGTATAATGTGGAACCAAAATTTTCTAACCAAAACATGACTCCTATTATTTACTACAATTCTTCTGAACATACTATTGAGCTAAATCTAACGGTTATTTCTCAAAAATGATTAGTTCGTGAGAATCGAATACCGATGCACAACCATGCACTGCTAGGCCCTATGGAAAACTGACTCAGGCATCACTTCGCTAAAAGGTTAATAACTTCTTTTAGCAAAGCCGGATTCACTAGTAGTCTTCGACAAAGTTGTAGACAATTAAATTATCTTTCTTATTTTCACTTACAGTGATAATACGATGTGAACAGTGCCACCTAGTGGCGAAAATGTAAGCTAGCGGCTTTTCTCCATGTAAATTGTCGAAAAATCTCATATAAACTTCAGGCACGTTGGTCCGGTAGCTAGACTTGTCCGATTTGCTTCAAATTTGGAACAAGTACTCCTGGTGGGACTAGAAATCGACTCGGGGGTGGGCCGATAGAGGTCATTTTCTTCCTGTTACTCTAGTATACACTGTGGTGCAAAATTGATCAGACAAACTCAAAGTTTATGCGTTTATCTCAAAATGTTATTGTGACATATTTTTGATATTCGCCTGTAAACCTATTTACCTTATCCACGACATAAACATTTGTGCGTTATAAGTAATGTCATTTTGAAGAGCATTAATTTCAATAGTGTGCGAAATTGACCGGACAATTAATAGTAACGGTCCGGACGCAGATAGTATGAAAGGTTTATGATTACACTTAAAAGACAGTTTTTCGACAAGTGGCACCTCTTCGTTCGAGAGGTCGTTTTGATATGCTCCGATTTTGATGAAAATGTCAGCGTTTGTTTGTGCTTACGTGGGATGGACTTAGGTCTAATATTAAATTGTTACTTTGAGGGGAAGTGGGATGAAACGGGCAATGAAAATTGGCCCAAAGAAATATGTCGAAAGTTTAAAATCTCTCTAACTTTGGTATAACTTAATGAAACCTAATTCAGTTTAATTATTTTGAAAGGGTTTTAGGAAGGGTTGCGATTTGGAAACACCTTTTCGATTTGTAATCGGTATAAATCGGTATTCATATTTTACCATAAAAATGGCAATTTTAAAAACGTTATAGCTCTTCGCAACGATCTAATTCAGGGTTGGTTTGTATGTTTGAATTTTGTAGTAAATTTAGGACTATAAGTTTATGGTAATAGTATTTTGTGGTGCATTAAAACTTGCTAAATCTTATATTTTTTAGAAATTTCGTATTTTCATAATTCATATTTTACTCGGGGTTCCTTTCCAACCAATTTTTCATTAAAAATTCTTTGATTTTCAGATTTCCCCTAAGTTTACTCTAAAATTCATCCATACAAATCTACCCTTAACTAAGTTGCTACAAAGAGATGTTATGTTTATAAAATTGTTCAATGTAAAATATGGATTTAACCTTTAACCTATTTCTTCGGATCAATTTTCTATGCCCGTGTTACCCCTCTTCCTGTCAAATTCCGCCTATTATTTTTCCAAAGTCCATCCCATACATGCATAAACCAACGCTGAAATTTTCATCAAAATCGGCGAATATAAATATGATCAGTGACGAAATTTAGAAAAACTGCCTCTTAAACAGATATATTGCGCTAATTCGGGTATCTGGTGTAGTGGGCAAAAAATCGACTTCTTTTTGCCTTTCTCATATAGAAAGGTAGGGTGACCATATCAAGCGAGTGATAAACCAGGACAGTCCAAAAAGGACTACCACCCTCCATCACCTCTTAATCGATTGTGCCTTCTCCCCACGTCTTCGGCAGCTTAAAACGTTCTATTCGGCAGTAAAACAGTCTGGGGTCTTACAGGCAAAGCTCAGCCAAAAAGTCTTGCATGAGAATTCGATCACCGCGCTCTTTTTTCGGATTTACACACGCAATTCTTGTTACATTACCATCAGCAAATGTAACATGATGTTGTTGGATACATCGGCTATCATCATTTTAGCGGATGATACGAAATATTCTGAAATCATCTGTGCAGCACCGGCGAGGGGTCGTTGAAGTAAAGTAGAAACATCAACGGTCCAAAGTAACTTCCCTACTTCATTCTTGATTTTAGGTTAAGTAGCTATCAATCTCCAATGACAATCATTATCTCTCGATCTGAGAACTATGATCGAAACAACTGCAAAAACTACCATTGATTAGAAATTCCTCCAGTTTATCAATTGTTATAAGAAAATAGCGGATTGGTTGGTGTAAATAATATCAGTTTGAAATCCTGGATTGAAAGGCAATTTAAGCCGGGAAGAAACTCTAGTTATCATTGTTTCATCGGCCAGAGATTGGTCCACAACTGGAACCATTTCGATTTGTTCGGCTGCCAAATTTCCTTGAAAACGGATCACACTGCCGTGATACGCATAAGAGTCCCATTTACTATCGATTTTCTATACATATGGGACTGTTATGCTTATCACGGTAGTACAGGTCATTCACATGTTATGTACGAACGCCTCATGTTTTTCTTTTCATTTTCCACGTAAGAGAAGAAAGTTGAGAGATTAAAATAGACATCGGATTGTACAATTGAGGGATTCGAGTATTTGAAATTTTGTTTGTCGTATTTTGCTTGAGGGTGAATTTACGTTGCAATTATGGTTGCGATCGGTCATAACAGCGATCTGAACTAGAGAAAATAAAGCGAAGACTCAGTAAAGAAAAATATTTTAGGCTTACAGGGCAAAAACCAGGACAAATCAAGCGTTTTCCTTGACTTCCCAGGACACCAGGACAGTCAGTGAAAAACCAGGACATGTCCTGGGAAACCAGGACGTATGGTCACCCTAAGAAAGGGTATACAATCGCTTTAAAAATCGTCAACCTAATCCCGGCATTTTTTTGCTAGTATAGGCTTAGGTAGGAGTATGCAGTCAGGGGTTGCTACTATAAAATTATAACTTGTTTAAAATTTCTTAACGGATCTTCCTCCTTTATCCGCCGCTGGTTTCAAGCGATGTTTCAGTGTCGACACATTGTATCTCAAAATCGTGGCTGTCGATCCATTGTATGTGCAAATCGAACTGAATACGTAATATACATTTCCGCCATTGTACTGAACATAACCCGCTATGGAATGTAGTTTGGACAAATGAGAAAGGCACAATTGCACCACTAGGTGGATTAAAACAGGTTTTTATCCGCTAAATTGTTAGTATTGGACCTCCGGAATAGTCTCCCGCAATCTCGGTGGCCATTTTTCTCCCTATTATTTTAAAGAAAAGTGAGCGAATACTACAGTAAAATATGAGATTTTTCGGTTTTCATGAAGCCATTTTCCGAAACTCGAACTGGTTTCTAATTTTTTTTGGTTAATCAAGTAACTACAAGTCTAAGCTTTACAAATCTCATTGTATTTCCTGTGACAAACAATTTTATCAAGAGTGATCGTGTTCGTCGCGGCGCTCTTCGACGTGGAAATGGTTTTACGTCTATTCTTGGAACGCTCGTATGTGTGGCTATGCGTGATTGAAAATATTTTTTTCGAGTACAATGAATGTATAACTAAACCTTAACATTATTGCCTTCAAAATCGTAAAACGAAATAACTTTCAGTTTGAGCACTTTACACCAAAAACCCCCCTTAACAACTTTGCCTAAGAAAGTAGGGTGCTAACTAAATGAGGAATTCCACCGAGATTCGTCCGAAAATCTTTAAACTCGTAACCTACCGTCTTCGATTATGAAGAAACTTTTCACGTTTTATTGACACGAAAAACCTAATATTTTCTAAGTCAATCAGATCATTTTTACTCATAAACCAATTTTTTTAAATGGCGTAGAGGTTTTCCAAAACTAATTGTTCGATTGCCGTATTTTGTACAGCAAAACTATCCGAGAAAGAGTTGCAGGTAGTGATGCAAATTTTTATTTTCAGTTCAATCCACCCGAACCATGGCTCAAAATCAAAACCTCCCTTAACCGTTATGTATCCGACGCGGTACCCGGGTACCTTTTTAGGTTTCAATTAATGAAATTCCCATGTTTTATCCATAGCTGGAAATCGAAACTTTGTGACATCTTAGAACTTCACCAAGTCAAGCTTTTGGGTTAATAATATTGTTGATATAGTAAGGGGGGAGTGAGGAGGGGCTCTTGAATTTTTTTACTACATAACAAGCCGACGTGGGTACCCGGGTACCCACAAAAGTGAAATACCAATAACTACGGTAATTTCCAACCGATTTTGATATTTTTCGGTGTTTTGGATTCGGGAACTCATCCACTTTTTGATAAAAATGAATCGGGTTACTTCATTCGATTCCCGGAAATCCGGATTTCCGGAAACATGTTCCAGTGTTGATGATTTAAACATTACATTACCTAATTTTTTTCGAGCATCCAGTTTTTTTTTAACAAAGGTTCCAGTTTTTTTTTTTTGAATAAAATGTTGGCAACGCTGGCCATAAGGTACATGATTTTCTCAATGTGACTGTAATGCCTTTATGGACAGTATATTCCGGACAGAGTACTTCAGTAGTCAATTAATAAAACTACATTTGTTTTTTCATAACTTCTATTACTTCAAACATTTGAGAAACTCACAAAACATAAGTTTTGTTTAGGTAAAATTGACGATGTAGCAAGTGGGCTCTGAGGAGAGACTTTTGAATTTTTCAATCCCTAACAGGTTGACTGGGGACCGTAAAATTGAAATACTTGTAACTATGATAATTTTAATCGATTGTAATATGTTGATATGTTTAAAAATCCGGAACTCGATGATTTCTTGTTCTTGTGTCTTGTACGAGGAAATTCGAATTTCAAGAGATTATAATTTGTGGATTTCAAAATTCTTGGAATTACCCCAAAAAGATTGTTTATTATAACCATGCGACCATCTGATTATGCGACCACGGTACGTCCTTCACGGAGCAAGTACGCATTGAGGCGTAGTGATGAACGACTTTAGTGTGTTTGCTGATAGTTCTTTACCAACATTATTTTTATGTTAATTCAAATTTTCTCCGTTTCTATTAGACATAAAGCGCTGTTTCTCGTTGTCAACCTCAAGTAATATGAAACGCATTATCCAATGTGTTTTTGTTGCAAAACATTTTGTTTTGTAGAAGCTGTGGGCGATATTGTGTTTTTGAGCATACTTTGTAAATTTTCTTAATTTTGAACATGTTGTGTAATTTAAGGTGGTTTTCAATCTATTCCGCGAATGATTATATTTTTCGATAGGGCATGAAAATAGCTTTCAGTATCCATATAGATATTACACCTATCCATACACAAAAGTAATTTTTTAAATCCTTTTTTATAAAATATGCGGTTAGGGTAAGTTGGCGGTGACGCACTCATGTTAAGTTGGCGGTACTATTTACAGTGCAAAAATAGTCATCAAATATTATTTCTGGAATTCACTCCAAAGTAAGAGAAACTTTTTCTTGTGTCTCTCGTCAATGCAGGGGACAATTATTTCGGCCAATTGTCTGAAGAATTTCGAAAATTGGCTTTCGAATACGTAGTACGCGTCGAAGTCAAAATAATGGGGTATTGAAACTAAAATGTAATGAAAAGTGTCGAATATATACAGTTTTATTGAAAAGACAATCGGTACATTTCATACGGAGCGCTGATGTAATCGAATATCCATTTGATTGCTTATTTTCTTGAATTCCGCCAACTTACCCCATACATACCGCCAACTTACCCCGGGGCTGGGATAAGTTGGCGGCTTTTCCGCGTCACATATTTTTGTCTCTAGAAATGAAGACAACGTCTCAAACATTTTCATAAAATTCAGAGATGTTCCCTACAATCTGCCCTTGCATGCGACGTGTTCTATTTTGCAAGATCTACCAAAATCAAAGCGGTAAAAAAATGAAAACTGAAAACACCGCCAACTAGCCCCGGTCTTCCCTATAGCATTGGCTTGTTAAACCAAACCAACTTACGATTTCATTAATTCTCATCAGCTTAATCCACAACTAGGGGTTTGCTCAGAAACAAAAATAGTGTTTTCGTTTTTTTTGAGCTAGCGTCAACCCGGTGCTAGCTTAGTTCTGTCACCAAGTTAGTGTCAGATTCTGATGAGACGAAGTCGAAAAGCAAATTCCATAACTAATTTGATAAAAATATATTCATTGTTTTCTGGTAGCTTTCAAATAGTTTCCAATATCGCCTTGAAAAGTTGGAAAGTTGCAACCTATTGTTCTTAGTAGAGTAATGCGAATATCTTATGAACAGGTCGAAATAAAACAAAATAATTGTTTTTTTTAAACAAAATTCAAAATATCTCGAAAACTATCACATTTTGTAATTTTTTTTTTGGATTTGAAATGACATTTAGAATCATATTCTATGACAAAATTACAGCTTTGTCTATAGATGAAAATGAAAATTCAAAACACGTTTAAAGTTATTGTTGGAAAAACATTTTCCAGTTTGTTTCTCCATGATGCAATGATATTGAAAATGTTTGCTCTCTTTTAAGGCTTTTATTGACAGAGAATAAAAAAATTAACGATTTTGTGATTCTATTTTTTAACATAAATGGCGTATAGACCCATATTCAAAAAGAAAATTATATTTTTGACTGCAAATAGTATGAATTATAAAAATATGTCAAAAGTTGTTGTTAAGAAAACTTTTTTATTGAAAGCTTCTCCATGCTCCAAATACACTAAAAAATTTGCTTTTACGTCTTTAAAACGATAAACATTAGATTTTTGACATTTTATGATGGGGTAACGTGAATAACTTTTGAAAAGAGCATAATTACAGGAATTAATTGTTTTTGATGGAGCAAAATTCCAAATATCTCGAAAACTATCGGATTTTGGAAGATTTTTGTTAAATACATTTTGATTTTAAATGATTCTTAGAATTATATTCTGTGATAAAATTACAATTTTGTATGTCAATTAGTATGAAATTTTAAAACATGTATGAAGTTATTGTTAGAAAAACTTTTTTACCGATAAGTTGTCCATCATGCAATCACATTCGAAATGTTTCTTTTCTCTTTAGATTTTCGTAGACAAAATAGAAAAATTAAAAAAATGGGTTTTTTCGCAATTTGAATTTTTAACATAAATTTTAGTTTTTTTGAAAAATGACACAGCATTTTTTTCAGTGCATATTTTTTGAATAGAAGTATTTATACCCTGTAACTCGTTCTCAGATAGTTTTGCTGTATAAAATACAGTGAACGAACAAAAAAATTTTGAAATTTGTACACGTAGAAACGTTTACGCCCTTTTGAAAAATTGTTCTTGTATCAAAATATTCCAATTGCCAGAGAATATCATGGAGAATCATACACCGAACACACCTGCAAAGTTTCGTTCGAATCTACGATGGTCATATTTTGCGGTCGGCCGGTTTCTCATGGAATCCCTCAAGTACAAAACATCTTCACCTTGCTTCTGTGCGGTCATTTTATAATATTAGTTTGTTTTAGTTTTAGGGATTTAGCGTCAAGCCGGCACTAATCTATTCCGGCATTAAGTTAGTGTCGGTTTCTGATCAGACGAAGTCGAAACGCACCCATGACTAATAAGTTAGGATTTGTGTCCTTCATGCACAAAGACTGGTTTTACCAAAAATTTTCGCCTTGGTGAGAAATTTTGGTGTTTACCCAATTTTTCTCCTTGGGGTGAAAAGCGATTTGAGATGTTCATTTATTTGATCATAAAATAATTTCTTTAAAATATGCAACTAGCCTTGGACACAAATATTTTTGGTTTCTAATTGGATTCTCTCGTTATGAAGTTTTTAGTTTTTTTTTTTGCATATTTGATGTGTTGTGATAAATATTATGCAAGAGTCACTTAACGTGCAAATAATAATATATTATGTGAATTAGTTACTCTTCTAGAAAAATGAAAGAAAAATTCTGTTAGCATACTCATTTCCTACCCCAATAAAATAATCTTCTTCATATTTTTTTCAATCATAATAAAGTCAATCAAATTTGTTTCTAGGGTAGTCATTTCACTCGTTGCGATTTTCTGCTGTTTTTTTTTTTTTGAAATTCGATGGATTTTTGAATTTTTAACAGTTTACCAATAACAATCAGGAAAAAACATACTCCATCAAAAAATTTCAAAGCTTTATTTAACTAAATTATCTATGGTTTGTTATATCGTTGAAGTCATTTGAGTGCTTAACACAAAATCAAAGTTTCTTGACAAAACCCGACAAATTCGATATTGTTCTATTGCCTCCTAATTTGCAATATCATTATTAAAACCAACTTTTCCATCATCCGTACAGGTTCTGTTCCGTTCGGGAGTTCTCAATCAGCTGGAGGCGAAGCGAGATGAACTACTATCGGGCCGTATCATTCAACTACAGGCATACTGCCGTGGTCATTTGGCCAGAAAACGGCTAGCGCAGAGACGAGTTCAGGTAACTAAAACATTTAATGTATCTTACGTAATTTATTTCACCTCCAACAACTCGTGCATGAGCGGATATGACCACTGTTTGAAAGCGAACGATACCTGATGAACTTGGGAGAAGATGTACTATTTGGCACCCATAATTGAATTGAATTAAAATTCGGTCTTTTCTACTACTTCGCACAGGAACTCGCGGTCAAATGCATCCAACGTAACGTACGAGCTTTTCTAAAAGTTCGTGAGTGGGCCTGGTGGAGATTGTTAGTAAGGGTTACGCCTCTGTTGAATGTGCATCGTACCGAGGAGCAACTGAAGATTGCGACCACCGAACTACAAGTGCTAAAGGCAAAGCTGGACAAAGTGGAAAGCGAACGGAACAACCTGAAGACGGAAAACTCCAAACTGGAATTGCGAGTAAGTTTAGAATTCATTATATTATCTTCGATGCTTTTGTTTGTAAATCTGTGACTTTTCCATACGGTTTCTACTGGAAATTAATTATCAAATTTTCCTCCGGATCTTCCGGGTTGTTGTGGTGCTTGGAACGAGGATTTTAAAGGTTCCATAAATCGATTTGATACGGTGATGTGATTAAAAATTGAAACAATCCAGCGTATATTTATTAAATATGAACAAATCGCAACATTTTTTAAAGCAACTCACAGAAGATTTCGAAATATGACCTTATCTTCTTATGGTAATAGTAAGAATTTTTAAGTACATGTGTAAAAATTCAGTTGAAAATCAATGGCAGTAGGTGTGTTGATTAGTGCGTCCGCATCATTTTTGCCAAAACTGCAATTGCATGTATTCAAAATACTTGTAGGCGTTCAAAGTTATAGCGTTTTCGTTTTTACTGATTCCTGATTCCTGAATGAGTGTAATACCGACTACACCGGTGTAGTGCACTGTCAAAAACGGAATCTGATGACGTTCATTATAAACATCTACATTAGTGTACTGGACATTACATTTACATTTATGATTTAATCAATAGATTATGCTTTGGTGTAAAAATAAAACTGTCAAATATTTTCCTTTCTTATCTGAATAATGTTAAAAGTGCTAAATTGGAGAAAAAGTGTTTAAAACAATGTGTAACAATGTGTTTAAATGTCTTTTCAATTTTTTTTTATTTCGATTATAGAGGTTTTAACCTTAAGGTCATTCGTCTCTTCGGGTTAGAAAAATATCTTATGAAACATTTCTAACCCTATGTGCGGGGTCGGGACTCGAACCCAGGTGCGCTGCGTACTAGGCAATCGATTTACCAATACGCTACGCCCACCCCCTCTTTTCAAATTGATCTATTGCAAATAATTGTGAACCCCTAATTTTATGAAATGTTACATGTTAAACAAAAAAAAGGGCACCTTTAAACTATGCTTAAAGCGCCGTGTCCAATAAGCAGATTAAAATAATAAAAGTAATATCTTTAACAAATAAATCAACTTGGTGAACTATTTAATTTTTATATTTCATATCTGGGTTCTCCCAGAAGAGCCGTAGACTAAATATTAAAATTTAACGAAACAAGGCGACTTCTCCTCCCGAAAGTTCAACTGCTAGTGACAACATAATTGAATGTTGTGCTGACAGTCTCATGGCTCATAGAATTGGAGAGAAGGGAACTTCGTAAATTTATCTCAACCGCCAACTAACCCCGGGCTCCCATACTGTAGAAGACGTTTGTGATTATCCAGTCCATCCTCAGTAACTTGACATTCTTCTCTGCGACCAAACTGGGTCGCAGAGAAGAATGTCAAGTTACTGAGGATGGACTGGATAATCACAAACGTCTTCTACAGTATGGGAGCCCGGGGTTAGTTGGCGGTTGAGATAAATTTACGAAGTTCCCTTCTCTCCAATTCTATGAGCCATATGGCACTGTAACTCGTTATGTACCTCAAGTAATGCGAAAAACAGTTTCTAACATTTTGTTTTGTAAAAATTGTGGGTGATATTGTATTTGGAGGGGGTGGTTAGAAGGTGGCTATAAGAGTCAGGGGAGGGAGGGTGGACAACGTTAACAGGGGGGAGAAAATTATTAACTCAGTTTCAGCCATCGGGAGATCAACAACATAGGTTACAGACTCGAACGGCTTCATCAGGAAGAATCATGTACTGGAACGCCGGGTGGTCCTCCTCGAGTCGGCAGAGGTTCCTCCAGTCGATGCAAAAGTACTTGTCAATTATTTTTATTATTGGTTTTTATTCCAAAGCAAGAACATTTTATATTGTGTATCTCGTCCATTCAGGGGACATTTACTTCGGCCAATCTCCTGAAGATTTTTGGAAATTTGCTTTTGGTTATGGAGTATGATTCGAAATCAATATGCAGACTGTAATGGCAAATATTGGGTAATGCACAGTGGGACAGTACGATTATGTATGGTTAGTAGGGTGGGGTACTGTTGTGTGTGTATAATCCATCTCCCCCTGACCGGCACACAGTGGCATGACGAATGACAAAACCCCAAAAATCAATGTCTCGTGATTCATTTGCAAACACTTATTTTTCTCTCAATAAATTATCTTAAAATTTTACGAAAATCGGATCAAAAATGAATTTTTAACATGTAGTTGAAGTAAGTGATGTCGAAGATTTCTGTTATGCAATTTATATGAATCTTTCACACCTTCGAACTATATCGCGATATCTCAAGAACCACACTGTCGATTGGAGTAGTTTTGATTTTTTTGGTAGGAAGAATGATTATGTTAAACTACAGATTTAAGCTTTTTGTACAGAATTTATTTACGTTGATTCTGCATCAAGAAAAATTGATATGATTTATATTATATGCCTTACAATTTTTGAGATGGTCTCCCAAAGGTATCATGAATCTGACTCAAAATTTAGTGTTTCAAGATATACATGCGCATTTTTGCATCGAAGTTTTTTATCTATACGTTTCTGTAAAATACCCATATGAAGACGCACTGTAGCTCATAAATCTTCTTCCAAATTGGTTACCTAAACAACACTTAAATTAGTGAGGGGTCGTTCAAATACCACTTGGACAAAAAAAACCTTCATTTTTAGCCCTCCCTTCGATAAGCGTGGACAATTCCTGTACCCCCTCCCCCTTCCTATGATGTCCACGTGGAATTTCCTTTTCTTTTTTTGGGTAATTCAATAAAAAATGGGTTTTTAGAATTTTTTTCTATGTGTTAGACTACTATGACGTAGGAAGTCTTAAAGTGTTACACCACTGCAGAGCACGAAAAAATAGGCATATTTCGAGAATTTTTCGACCGGAAATCTAGCTCCCGTAATGTTTGACCTAGAGCCAAAAAATAAAGTTTTTCTGATTCCTTATGTCAATAGCAAGCGACGACGTAGAATTTTTTCGATATTTTGATTTTACGCGAAATGGCTCACTGGAGTGAAAAAACGCCGGAAATGTCATAAAAATCCACACAAAATTGTTAAATAAAAAAAGTTAAGCAATAAAAAAAATAAAATCGTACGTACGTCGCTGGAGAAATCAATTTTGAATATACACTCAAGTTTTTTTACGCGGTATTTTTACGCGATTTTTCACGCGGATTTTGAAATTTACGCATAAGAGATCGCCCGTAGTTGCTACTCCGTTATTGACCAGAACCAAATTAGGTTGCAAAATGTTCATTGGAACAACATGCTTGGGAATAACATGATGAGCCACATTGTACAATCTATTCTGATCCCTGCATGCTGATCAATACCGACGCCGGCTACGTCCGAATGCAGATCTTCTGGGAAAGGAGGGAATGTTAGTCCGATACATGTTGCTACTAGAGACCGAGGAATCCTCTGCATCTCCACATGTATCACGGGATGGGGAGAGTTGTTAGTAAGTGTGCCAATAGCGTTATCATGTAATAATTACTCTGGGCAGCCGGCTGCCGAGAATTTGGGAAATTTATCATTTGTTGTATTAATACGATTAGCAAAATATGCACCTTGTACTCCGGATAGCCGGCTATAAGGAGCACTGCTTATATATTTTAATAATATTCAGTCACACAACGAATTTTTTCGTGGTTTCTATCGTGTCGGTGCTGATTTAACCCGGCGATCGTTTGAATAAAATGAGGAATCTTATACAGAAGGTTCATCAGAATCTTCCACAGCTATCGCGGAGTTGGTGGTTTTGAAGGGAACAGGGTCTAGGATTCGCTCCAAGCAAGCGATGCGTCCTGTATAGCATAGTTTATTAGGTAGTAGTTCAGTTAGTTTTCGAGAACACGATCGCTCGAAAAATAAGATCTACCGAGAGTATCCTATGTTTTCTAAACCAAAGCATTTTCACATCCACACAGCCGATCGTGGGAGTATTGCCTAGAAAAGCTAATCTTATCTGTGTAATGGGCCGGATCACTATTTATTGCGACATTATTTGGACTAATTTCGCTATTCCTTCTCTACGATATATTTTTTGGGTTGCAAACTACCGAGTGATAAAACGTTATACAGACAGAGAGCTATGATAGCTCTAGATGTTATAAATCAACGAAAGTGTTTCCTATTTCTAATATCGGATTGTTTGTGAAATACACGTATACGAATGATCATATCGAACATTGAAGGGAAATACAGAGGATCGTTAACCTGATGCACGGGCTTGTTACCAATAACGGAACTTGAAATTAGATTCATTAAAACAGACGCGGCGAATTTTCAGTACGTATTGACCCGCGATCATCGATACTAGTCAAATTAAAGTCTTATTGTCGCTGATTTCCGAACAACTTTTACGGTATTGTTTTCTCGGCTATATCGCATACTCTCATTCTGCTACTATCGGCAGAACGATGATAGCTCCCAGTCGTCGCCGGTCTAAGGACCAAATATCATCAATAGACTTAGACTCGCGTGGAGGCATGCGATAGAATAGAAAACTAAGCAATGAAAATGACAGCAAAACACTTATTCTTCGTGCTGACATTACTGAAGGTAATTGCCAACCGGTCCCCGATCCCTCTCGCGAATTGTCAATGCTCAAACCTTATACACGATTGAAGTCATCATTCCACTCAAATAAGGCCATGTGTTTACCTAAAGCACATTGAGTGCTCTGTGAATCAGTTCCCCCGTTGGTAAAACAAACCCTAAAGAAACATAAAAAATAGTTTGCTCAGTCCAAAGTAAAGTTTGCCGACCGGCAGATACGTGTTCCCTTACAGCGCCATCACATCAACGAACACCCAAAATTTACATGCGATAAAATATCTGCAATCCCGGCACTTTCCTCGCTGGCTTTCGCCGAAGTAGTTCGTAAAGTTTCCCAGAGTTCCGTTTACTAACAATTTTTACCATCTCAACTAACGGACTGGAGGGAACGTTACGATTCAGATCGTGGATACGGTGGCGGAAGTTCCGGCTATGACCGGGAGCGTCGTGACTACCGCAGCGGCGGTGGTGGATACGGCGGCGGGGGTTATCGCTCCGGCGGCAGCGGTGGTGGTGGCTCCGGTGGATATGGAAGCCGTGATGATGGTGGTGGATATCGTTCCGGAGGCGGTGTTGGCGGAAGCGGTGGATTCCGCAATGGTGGCGGAGCCCCACGAGGACCCCCGAGGATTGACCCGGCTACAGCGAAGACTGAAACATTTGAGGTCGATGCCGATAAGGTCAAGTTCATCATTGGGCGCGGTGGAAACAAGATTCGTGAGATTCAGGACCGCTGCCGGGTGTCGGTGCAAATAGATAAGCAGCGGAACGAGAACGGCCAGAACAACATTACGGTGATGGGTGACCAGTCCAACATCGACAGGGCGCGGGATATGATCGAACGTATCATCAATGACGACCGTGACCGTGAGGAACACCGACGCGACTAGGACAAGTGCTGCTAGCAGCGCCCCCACTGGTCGTCCTACGGGATGTGCGCGTGTGTGCGTGCGAGCGTGCGTGTGTCGTCTATCGCTTAGAATTTAAGATAAAAACTCATTGAAAGCTTAGATAAGGACAGTTTTAAGAATGCAGCAGGAACCAAGAAGGAACAGTCAGCAGCAGCAGCTGAGAGAAAAGGAAGATTTGCATTTATAATTTTTGTTATCCTGGTAGTGTTTAGTAGTCCGAGAAGATTAGGAACGCACCGTGCTCGCGGGGAAGAATCGGAGAAATTTTCTCTCACTTCCACAGACAACTTCCACACAAAACAAAAACACTACCAAGTAAGAGTGTCAGGTCCATCGATATATAGATTACCAGAAATTTTATTTGTATTTTTCACCTTGCTCTAACCAATGACGACAGTGTAGGGAATTTATTTCCTTAAAGAGCAACAGGCAATGTACTGCAAAAAGTCGGCGTTAAAAAGTGGATCGATTTTTTAGAAATTTATATTTCTAAAGCTACATAAGCATCAGATCAATTCTGTTGATCGAAAACTAACAGTCCCTATGAAACAAGACAAACGGTAAAAACAAACGAAAGTGAAACTAACGCTACAGTTAAGGGCAAACAATGGGAGACAGACGACAGTATAGTCAGAATGCAAATGTGCTAAATTAATGAAGCTAACCGAAAGCATACACAAACAGGAGTAACAAAAAGATGACGTGGAATACAAATGTTCGCTTTTTTACTTTTAATAAGTTGGAAACTATTAAAGCTGAAACTGGTCGGAGTAACTAAATATAAAAGACTCAAAACCTCTACTCATTTGCAATAAAATAATACAGTAAAAAAACAGTTGAATATCCAAGGCGGCTCATTTTTAAAGATAGCACCGCCGATGAAACACTCAATAAAAAATAGGTGACAAGGGACGCGGACGAAATTAGCTGAGCACCGACCGGCTTGTTTGCCACCTATTTTTCGGGCGAAGAATTTTGGGCGACACCTGGTAGTCGCTAGTCGCTGGTGAAACGCCAATTATTTGAATGTCAATTTTTCTTATTGCCATATTTTTTCACTTTTCGGATCGAATTTTTTCTCTGAAAAACCATTTTTCACTATTTTTACAATGTACACTGTGTTTCTAGATGTTTTCTGTACACTTTTATTGTCCTTGCATCGGGAATCGACGGCCCGTAATGCGAGGAAAAAATATTTTTTCATTTGCCGGAATTCAATTTTCACAAACTGTCACCACTCGCGTCTGTCGAAAATATGCCGACAAATGCTTTTATAAACCACTTCACTTTGTATAATTGTTAAATTGCACCGTTATTAACACTTTTGATAACCGGGAGACAGTAAACTGTGCCAAAAATGATGAAAATTAACCGACTCGAAGGGAGCTCTACGAGAGTCAACCGCTCGCGACGAAGATACACACTCGAATCTCTGTACGTTTAAAAGATCCATCATAATAACATAAAATTGAAGTAACCTATTACTTCTTGAATTGACTCGTAATTTTAACCACAAGCTCTCAAATAAAATTAGTGGTATTTAACCAAGTCACAGAAGATTGAATCAAATGATTCAGACAGATTTTTTTCTCGGATTTTGTTTTGCACGATTTCCTCCGATTTTTTTATGATAATTGCCATCAGACACTATGCTGTTATAAGCACTTTGACTACAATAAAATCTTGAAAGAATTTAAAGTTAAGCGCTCACATTAAATACGATACAAATTTATTTCATTTTGCTATAAAAGACAAAACTATATTGAAAAGCCCATGTGAACATTTTCAATACTCCCATCCCCTCCTCATGGATATACGTGGATTTTCTCGTGACACCTACCCTGCCCTAAATTGTCCACGTGGTATATGGATGGCCCCTGACTAGTTTTATCTACCATTTATGCTATCGGATGTGATTGGCACCTATTTGATGTGTATATTAAACATTTAACAGTCAACGGCTTCAAATGAGTGTACAGAAAAAAAATCGAAAAAAAGAATTATGAAATTTCAAAACTGGTTCAGTTGCCCAAAATTAGGTAAAACCCAACCGCAGGGTAAACATATTGGTCTGTTGTTACTCTTGCTTCATATAAACGATTTTGGAAGGCTTCAATTGAAAGGTACACTTCGTCTTTTCGCAGATGTTACTGCCTTGTTTTATCGAAACAGCAGCTGTAGTGGTATTGTACGAGATATGGAAGATGATTTGAAATTACTTATAAAATATTTCAACAATAAACTTCTCTCCTTAAACTTCCATAGCTCTACACCCAGACCCAAATACACTACATGATCGAGGAAATGGAGGTTTTCAAACATCTGAGTCTTTGGCTAGATTCCGCACTTTCTTGGAATGACAATATAAAATATTCTTTAAAAAGGTTATTTCATTAGGTGGAGCTATGTGTCGTGTTTGTTTTTTATCCCTCAGGTCGTGCTAGTGCAGTTCTTCTATGCGCATATGGGTCATTCCACGCGAAGTGATCAAAAAAAGATGCAAACTTGAAATCGACCTTCACAGATTTGAACAAAATTTGGAGGAATTGTTCATCTAGGGCCAATATATAAAAACCCAAATTTTTGTGTCAATTGAACCACCCCTCGGGTCATGGGAGCACCCCCCGTTTTGGCAAATTGCCAAAACCCTTGATTTTCTTTTGATCATATCTCCGGTTCTATTTACTCTAGAATCAAACCACAAGATGGCTTTTGAAGAAAATTGTTCAAGGAGTCTATAAAAATATTATTTTTTGCCGACAGTGTTGCCAACTATGCAATTTTTTCAGTTAAATATTAAGTTAATTTTTCTCTCAATTGGTATATTTTAATTTTGAAAATTTTAATGCCATCGCGTTCCACAGACATTTTTACATAAAAAACACTTATCGTTCCAATATAATATGAGCGCATGCTGAGATATACCGTTTTGAAGAGAAAAACTCCGATTTTCTCATATAAAAATCCATTTTTATTGGCCAAAATTGAGAAAATCTTCAAACTGTCATAAAAATCGACCCTGATCTGCTAGAAGCAAACCAAATACGTAGTTTTTCATCATTTCTCGTCTACTTCACGAAAAATTATGTTTGAACTCAGAATACTCAAGTTGTTTTTTTAGTGTTGTGTCCTTGAGATTTTATATGGAAAATTGCGGTTTTTTCTCTTCAAAACGGTGTATCTCAGGATGCGCTCATATTATATTGGGATGATAAGTGTTTTTTATGTAAAAATGTCTGAGGAACGCGGCGCCATTAACATTTTCAAAATTAAAATATACGTATTGAGAGAAAAATTAACTTTTAATATTTAACTGAAAAAATTGCATAGTTGGCAACACTGTCGGCAAAAAATATTTTTTATAGACTCCTTGAACAATTTTCTTCAAAAGCCATCTTGTGGTTTGATTCTAGAGTAAATAGAACCGGAGATATGATCAAAAGAAAATCAAGGGTTTTGGCAATTTGCCAAAACGGGGGGTGCTCCCATGACCCGAGGGGTGGTTCAATTGTCACAAAAATTTGGGTTTTTATATATTGGCCTTAGATGAACAATTCCTCTAAATTTTGTTCAAATCCGTGGAGGTCGATTACACGTGCCTTGATCACTTCGCATGGAATGACCCATATCCATTCAAAAACTTTAGAATAAATGTCTTAAAATTATTTTCAAGAAATCAATTATGTCTCCTGATTTGCTGCTTAATACCAATAATTCTCATAACATTTTACCCTTGCTTGGATTGACTAAAGTGCAAACAACAATGTATGCTTTAAATGCTCTGCATAACCCAATAGCTCATAATCATTACTACAGGCAATTGTATTTATAGGACTAGATAGTATAGACGCACCAGGGCTTCCACCAACCTTGGTCAAACGATTTTCATTCCGCTTCCTGCTGAGTTAAGACAAATAACAAATCACATCTATTTTGGAACACATATAAAATTAGAAGGTTTTTAATAAAAATTCACTATAAACGTACATAAATTTAATGTTCCACAGAAAAGCTTTTTATTTTTTTCTCGCTTTGTTTAGAATTTTAATGTTTGAATTTAAATTTAGTTTATATGGTTGATAAATCCGAATCTATTTAATGCTACATAGTGCACCTTAAAAGGAACATCGTATCAGTGGGTGCTCTATGTAGCGATTTTTTGTAGTTTACCTTTTAAATTTTTGGGCCGGTTATTTTCACTTGTTATTTCTATCTATTTTTTGTTCTCAGCGTCTTCACAAATTCCTTTTTCTTGTGTTGACCTTTTTGTACGCTGAGAACTGATATTTTCACTATTCAAACGGCGATATAACATATATCTCACAAGTCTCCTACCTCATGCCTCCAAGCGAGTCTAGGTATATTGATAACATTTGGTTCTAAAAACCGGCGACGACGGGGCGCTATAAGCCTTCTGTTAATCGTTTAATTTGACTATTATCGATGACTATGGGTGAACATGTACTCCAAATTCGCAGCGTATTCACTTATGTGTCTAATTTTATGCTATTGCTAACATGTCCGTGCCATATTCAATCTCCCTTAGATAATCGTAATTATCTCTCATACGTGTATTCAAACGAAAATTCCGAAACAAAAGGACATACTTTCTTTGATCTATAATATTTCACGTTATCATAACTATTTGTCCATCTTATTTGTTATCGTCCGGTGGCTTCCAACTCAAATATATAAATATATCGTTGAGTTGAAATACCGAAATCAGTCTAAATACTGTTGCTATAAATCTGTCTTTGTACTGTTGCGATAAATTACACATAAGATAAGATTTTCTAGGCATTACTCCTACGGCCGGTTGTTTGGAGTTCAAATTGCCTTTGTTTAGAAAATATAGGCACTCGTTAGCCGGCTGCAAAGAGTTTGAAAAAAACTCAAAAACTGAACAAGATCTTTTCTTTTCGAGTGACGGTGTACTCGAAGACTACACAGCTAGATAATAAACTAAGCTTTACATGTCGCATCGCTTGCTTGGAGCGAATCCTAGACCGTAACCCTTCTAAATATTCAACTCTGCGATATCTATGGAAGAGTCTAATGAATCGTTATCCTTTCGTTAAATAGGTGAAGTATTAACACTTCTCGTCTACCGTATCCTTTACAATGGAGATGTGGGCGGCCAGAAATGGTGTCTATCATGCTGTTGAGGTTCTAAAATTGGTCGGATTGGTATGAATTCATACTTACCATTTCTTAAGCAACTCTTATTAGATAATCAGCAATGCAAATCGTCAAAACGCAACGCAACGTCGATATAATAGAAACGTATATCTTCTACCAAGTTCAAAACGAATCCTCCTCCATATTTTTTCAGGAAAAAATATTTCTTAAGCAGGATAGTGTTTACATTAATATTGCTAAAATAATTGTTTTTAATTGCGCTGATGTGTCTATGAGATGACTTTCTCGAGAAATGGATATTTGCAAATATGAAAAAAAAAAAAAATTAAATTAGAAGAAATCTTTAAGTTTAATCCTAATCATAAATCCTGAAATTCTATAAATACACCACAACGAAGATTGCCTTCATTATGTACATAGATTCTTTGAAAATTGCAATATAAAATTAACAGATTTTGAATAAGAAGCATTACACACATTAATCCATTTAATTGGTTTAAATCCAAATGACTACACATTCAAACTTCCTTTGTATTGACCTAAAAAGGATCTACTTTTAGCTAGTTTCTGAAGTCTTCTTGCACTAAAAATGGATTGCAACCATAGTCACTTAAGAATAACAAAGCTACATGTGCTTAAGACAAACACACTGCTATGCGAATTCTGGGGGCTTTTACGAAATGCTTCGAAAAATGTTTAATTTCACGTTAGATCTGAGTACATCTCTATTTTATTAAAAATAGGACATTTGGTTTAGAACCTTTTACGAAATTGTTTGCGATAAAAAACTTTGGTTTTTCTTGATACCCGCGTGTTAAGTCAGACCGGGCTAAGTCGCCAAATCTAAAAAAATGAGATAATTATAGCACTGGATATAGACTTTCTTCAGCTACATTCGACTTTTGCCAGTTTTGAAATATGTTACAATAAGCATGAATTTTGGCAACAATTCATTCCGGTCTGACTTAACACCGACCATCTGTAGTTTCCAACACGCCAATCGTTGGGTTGAACGAAGTTGGGTGGCCAATCAAAATGTCAGCAGCTGATTTGTAGGTCGGTGGCACGTTATATTAACGCATCTACATACATATTCCGTAAATTTGAAATTTGTTCATATTTTTCCACCACCTGTTTACGCTAGCTGCATCTTTCACCACTTCCCGATTGGCATATTTTTTTTTCGTAGAAATCATTTTGTTGTTCGCTTCTTAATGGGACGACAATTAGTATGCGCGAGTTGGTCCAAATTTTAAAAATACCCGATGTACGAAATGCGAAAGCGCGTTCGCGCATAGCAATTCCGGCAGAGTAAAAAAGACGACAAAGGAATAGTACCAGAGGACGATCGAAAAAAGTGAGAAAATACTGACTACGACTGACAAAATCGGTGCGATGAACGTTTTTCTTGCGCCGGCGACGAACAGTTCTCAGACGGTTGCTCTAGCGAGCAGATCTCTCGAAATTTTGGTTCGGTTTTTTGTTTTTTTATGTTATTATTCTCGGTCAGTGCGGGAGAAGAAAAGCTAACGAGTGCATCAAAATTCGAACGGTCGTAGTTTCTGTATAAGAGGGGAACTACCGATCGCCGTTTAAGTTTGTGGCGCTCTGGTTTTCCTATTAGTATTATATAAATATTCGAATTTTCAATTTACACAATATCCTCGTATAACGATCTTCGACTATACTTCACTCTGCCGCGTAAAACTAGTAGAATCGGTTCCAATTTTAATCGAAAATTTTGCAAGAGTGTCATTCGAAATCGCCGGGCTTTCGCTTTCAGTCGCTGCTTGGATTAATTACAATAAATGAGTTGGTTTACGGCAAACAAGACCGAACAGATCTTTCGATAGTATTTCAGCGACCAAGCATAAATTTCCTGGTCGAAAATTGGGATAAAGTGAAAGTGGAAATATTCGCTTGCAAATGTGAGCATAGTGTAGCAGTTTATAAAGTCCTGCCAGTCGAAAGAAGTAAAGATTGCATTTAGGCAAATTTGTGAATCATCAGTGCGCTCATTCTACGCAGATGCGAGTAAAAATAAAGCATGTGTGAAGGAGGTTAACAATTCAAAAGGAAAATGCGTCCTATACCCGTCATTCCGACGTCTTCAACGTCAACTAGTGCTGTCCAACAACAACGACCAACAACGAATTCGACCATATCTACCGGAACAGAAATGATATGTAACTCCAAAACTATGCCCGATTTGAGCAACCTTGAAACAAACGGCCGACCATTTAGTAATGGAAAATCTTTTCATAATAGTAGTTCCGAACCGAAACCCACATTATCACCCTCATCATCGACATTATTTTCTTCGTCGATAAATACAAAAATGGAAGTACCTGTTACAAAAAAACCACCACCGGTTTTCAAAAAAATATCACTGCTGAGCGATAGCATTTCGAAATTCGAACAAAACTGTGACAGCGCCAAGCCGAAAGTTAGCTGGAGAAGTTTCATCAAACCATCTGCCAGCAAGGACAAACTTGCCACAAGCAACACTGGTGTATCCGCTGGAGCTGACTTTAACAAGGAAACTTCAAAGGTGAAAACAAAAGCAACCGATGAGAATAACAATGATGAGAAATCAAACATTTTAGAAGCATCAGTTGCAACGAATGCTGTAGTGTCTCAGAAAACTGTTGAAAGTAAACCTAAATCAGAAAGACTGATCACAAAATTGAAAGAAACGAATGATGGATCATCCTGCGTTGAGCTGAATACTAAAGATGCATTATCTGTAAAGTATAGCGCTACTGAGGTTAGATCTGAAGGCACTAAAGAAGATATTGCTCAGAATGATCATATGTCGAAACCTATTGAAAATGAAACGAAACTATCTTCAAATTTAACGACGCATGAAGTCGAGGAATCGCTTACGACATCACCTCCACCACAGAAAGTGAAAAGAATAGTGAAGAAAATTGTGAAGAGAACAGTAATTAAGACATCTACAGATTCAACCCCAACTGGAGAAGACGGCGGAGAGAAGACAGTAAAAGTTGTAAAGAGAAAAATAATAAAATCAAAACCTGAAGCCAGCGAAGTTGTTAACGAACCTCCGACAGGAAGTCCTGTCGTACTGGAGACAACTGTTTCGATTACTGCCAATGGAACAAATTCCGAAACTGAATCACTAAATCGTTCCGATGTTAAGCAAGAAGTCCCGGCAGTATCTACACAAAAGTTATCGTTGAACGATAAACTTATGACACATATATCAAATGTTGTTGGTTCGGAACCCATTGATATTGGTAATAAACATACGCATACACCAGAAATTAAACTCAACAATGGCTCAGTTTCATCAGATTCCCCCACATCACTCCTAAATGAAAGGTCTCCGAACCGCCCAAGTATTCGGCCAATCATTTCTGCCCATAAGTCAAGGACAGTTGATCTCGGAGCATCTACGGATGCAATATTAAGACCAACCCTACAAAGCTACCAACACTTCTCAAAGGAAACTTCTCTGAATACTGAACGACGGCGCAGTTGGGGAAAACTTGACAAACTACCTCTTTCTCTTGCACTTTCTCGTGATAGTACGCTGGACGAACTATCGAGGGAATCTTCTCTACTATCTCGATCATCTTCGCCATATTCCCAGTCCACTACACGATCGTCTTCTGTATTAAGTAACTACGATTCATGGCAATCGTCTCGATCGGTGACACCAAGGAGTTTGTTATCACACTCGCTCGAAGTAAATGATTCTTTCCGACTTAATGATTGTGGTTCATTGGAGATACCTCGCCGACGTTCTTCGGTTCGATCCGCCTCAGCATCCTCGGAGAAATCTGCTGTGCCCGATTACCTTAGCGACAAAATAGAACATTTCCTAAAACGCACCGATCATGTTACGCATGAATGGGGAAAGGTTGGCAAAAGTAACACGGGAACTGATATCCTGCAGGATTTATGTGGAACGTATCAATCAAAGAGCGTTTCAAGTATAATGTCACGCGGAATACAGCTATTGAAGTGTCAACCTTCTCTGTCAAGATCAAGCTCTCGTATGTCATCAGTCAGCCGGGATACCTTCCACGATTGCATGGATGATGATAACGTTACAGTCGTGGACGATAAAGAAGTAAGTCTATGTGTTCCTTATTTTGCAGGTAGTTCTTTTTCAAAGAATCTCTTCTTGATGTATAAAAATTGTGTTGTGTGGTGATTGTATTTTGTTGCCATTTTCCAGTATCTTGCCTTTTTCCTTTACCTCTCCTTCCTTCCACGTGAAGAAAATAGTGGTGTGACGAAGAACATCTACGAACCACACGGAAACCATACCAATCGAGCCAATTTATCTTGTTTCCTGATTCATGAAGCGACGATGTTCCTGCCATCTGACACTAAATGTCTTACCATTCGGCATAGATTGTTTGCATATCAATTGTACGAGTTTCTATGCAGTTCTGGTAAAAACTGCAAAATTCTTTCGGGGGATGATTTCTTCGTTTTACGAGTTAAATCTCGATATATTGTATTTGTTTGGTGGATTGCATCCTTTCAGACTAGAGATGGGCAAACCGATTCAGTTTTGTAGATGAATCGTGTCTGATTCATTCACAAAAAAGAATCGACTCTTGATCGATTCAGTGATTCATTTGGGAAGATCAAAGGGATATCTGTTTGATTTTAATTTGGAGTATATTTCATGATTCTATATATACAAATAAGCGCTCGTGTGTTTATCGGACTTATTTATTTTTATGCGATTGATGTCCACAGTAAGCTGCCCAACTAACTCACTCTATTTGGTAGCAAACTACATTAGTTCGATGCAGCGCATTCATTCAGTTATTTTCGGTTCAAATTCAATTTCAGTTTCAAACTGAATTTTGTTTCTGTGCTGGCCCTAAATAGGATTATGGAGTAAAAATACAACAGACATTGATTACACTGTGCGAAAAAGAAAAAATGTACTTTTCAAGTGATCTGTTAAAGATTGTTGGTCTGGTCAAATGTAATACAAAATAACGCTTGATCACTCACAACACCCTCAAAATCTTGATTTATAGCAAAAAATATTTTTCAGGATTTCAGTAATAAAAAATTTTCTACGTGGTCATTTCAAACGATTTTCAATTTAATGGGTGTTCTGGAAAGAAGAAAAAATTCCCTTTCAACGGTATGCTATGTTAAGGTTTTGGGGTAACAATATGAAATCAACCATCAATTTGCGATTTTTTTTATGGAAAACATGAAAATCGCTTGGCAGTGTTATTAAGAAACGTCGTCGTTTCAATTAAATTTTAAAGAGAACCTGTAATTCCGCATCCAACGCCCTATTTATCATCAAAATCGGTTGAAAAATGACTGAGTTATTAATTTTTTTCCAAATTAGAAACTTTTTGATTTATTGTTTCAAATGACTGTGTCTAGGGATTGGCTCAAGTTATGTTGATGTATAAAATGTTTTTATGTGTAAAACTATCTGAGAAACACAATGGCATAATCATTTTCAAAAGAAAAATACATGAATTCTGAGAAAAATGCAGTTTAAGTTTTCAACTGGAAATATAGCATATTTGGTAACACAAAATATACATCTTACCGATTGTTTATAGACCAAATGAAGCCAAAGATATGAATAAAAGTTAATAATTGATGATTTTTTCTATAGAAAATTTTCCATGCACGAATAAGGCACAAATTTTGTCATCAATACACACCTATGACACGTGTTAGTGCGACTTTCGTTTACGTTTATAGTAAAAACTCACGACATGGTCAACCGATCTTCTTAATATTTGAGAGATTAATAGACAATAGATAGAAGATCCAATTGTCTTATTTGAATTGTTTGTACCATTTATAAGTTTCAAGATATTCAATCTCAAACTTTTAAAATCGTTTATCTCGAAATATGCTAAATGGCGCTTGTCATAAGATAGCACAACAGCGACGATGTGTGAACTTTGAAGTAAAAATTGGGAAAAATAAAAGAAGATATAATTCTAGAATTTTATAATGCGCGACGTGAGTTCATGCGAGCAAGTTGCTAATTTGGAAAAAAAATCATAACTCTGCCATTCTTCATCCGGTTTTGGCGATACATATGTCGTAAAATGTGGAATTGAATGTTAAATGAAACAAATACATTTCCTAAGAAGAATGTTGAGTAATTTTTACAATTTCCATTGAAAAACTGCAAAATATTGTTGTCAACAAATCGCATAGTATTTTTAACAAAAGGAAATAAGCATACCGTTGGAAAAATCATTTCCTCTCCTTTCCAAAACACTCAAAATATTGAAAATCGTATGAAAAATGGCAGCACTGAAATTTTTCGAGTGCCGAAAGTCCCGAAAAATAGTTTTTTTGTTCCTAAAAATCAAGATTTTGAGAGCGTACAACATTTTTCATACATCATCTTGTGGTTAACGGAGTGGTTAACACACCCAACTAGAGACTGGGTGATTGCGGGTTTGATTCCTGCTTGAGGACATATCTTTTCTCAGTGTTTCCAATAAAACACCGTTTCTTCATTCTCACCGTTTTGGTCACTTTTCTCTATCTGTTTTCCAGTGGACACGTTCAAAAAAATCCTTGAAAAAGGAAAAAAATAAAGGCTCAGGCCAAAACAAGTAATATATCATTTTGTGTTCAATTGAATGAGATCTACAACCTATACTAGGTCATTTGGTCGGTGTTAAGTCAGACCGGACTAAGTCGCAAAACATCAAAAAATGAGATAATTACAACACTGGATGGAGAATTTCTTCAGCTACATTCAACTTTTTCCAGATTTGAAATATGTAACCATAAACAAGAATTATGGGAAAAAATAATATCCAATTATAACGTAGAGGATGCTGCGATTCAAACTTCAAACCCGTTTTTCTCGAAATCATTATTTTGTCACTTAGTCCGGTCTGACTTAACACCGACCATTTGAAAAGTACAAAATCACTGTTGCACCGTGTTAAGCAGTTCGCTTATGCTCTAAAATGTAAATGATGCACCCTTTTGGCTTCAATTTGTTCACATATAACAAGTAAATGTTTTTGTTGGTAACTGAATTTATATTTCTTCTGAACTGAGGGCATTCAATTCTGCGTGAAACTTTAGTCAGCTTGGAAATGAAAAACGCGTTAAAATGCTGGTTCCGTTAAATGCTTACAGAAATAGGCAACTTTTGCAGTAATGGATTCTGTTCTAATTAAACATTCTACTAAGTCGTTTAACCGCAAGTTTTTTTTAAGAATCGCAATTTTTTGAAATAGAATCGTTGCTGATTCACCTTCAAGAGTCGAGTCTTTTGATCGATTCACGATTAACACGCCCATATCCAATTCCGATCTGTTTTAAACATTATTTATTTGCGCATGGTAGTATTGCGTGAAAATGTCTTTCAATCGTATAGATACCCTAGGACTCTAACCATGTTCAAGCTGTATTCAATTGATTATTGATAAATACTAAGGGTCTTCTCTTAGTATTTCTCAATAATAAATCTGATTAAAATTGTAGCAAACAATGTAGTATATTTTATGCATAAAGCCAAAATAGAGCTAAACCAATTCTAACTCTTTTCAACAACTGCTATGGCCAGCCTTCGTAAAACTGCCGGAATTGCTGTGAAACAATTGTTGTAAACAAAAAGTACATGGTTCATTTCACGTATTTTTTCCTAGCTCATTTCAGAAAAGGTTTTTAGTCAACCGTTTAAATGCGGTATCAATGTCGCAACTTACAGTGATGGTAATAGCCATTCCAGGGGATGAGGTTAATTCAGCTATGTCTTTTATTTTTATAAAAAAAGCCTATTTACACCCTATTACCTCATTAATTATTTGGCCTGCAAACGATGGAATGTGTATAAATTGGCATCGACAGCTTTGCTTCGTTGTTAAGAATCAACCTAATAATATAAATGCCCAGAAAAACGATGAAATGCTCGTGTTTGAGCTCAACTAAAAATTCACAGTGCCCCAATTGTCGCCCAACCATTTGCCTGACCCAATGCGTTGAACAAAGATGACAAATGCTGCTCAACAACTTCAAATGTGTAGGATGACAATAGAAACATGGCGAAAATAAGCTGATTACCCTTATAATGCACAGTTGGACCATATTTTCTCAAAATTTCATTGCAAATTACTGAAAATTGAGCGAGTGACAGTAAATCTCCTGAGGCTCCTACTATTCATTACTCAAAATCTACTGAACCAATGGTTTTGAAATTTTGTACATTTCTTTTTCGCATCATTTCCCAGGTAACTATCGTAGCTTTTATTTATTGCTCGATTTTTTAATTTTTCGTAGTATTTTGAAGCAAAAAGTCCAATTATTGCTATAAAAATCAAATAAAATATTATTGTAAAAATAATAATGATACAAATTTTGTAAAAAGCTTCCGTTGTTACCTAGGCGATAATGCGAAGAAGAACTGTACGAAATTTCAGAACGGTTAGTACAGGAGATTTTGAGTTATGCTGTACACCGTATTTTTTCATGGTGCCTCTTGAAGATTCATTGTCACTCACCCAATTTTAAATATTTTGCTATGAAATTTTAGTAAAATGTTGTTAAATTGTCGCATTATTGTATATAAATTTACTGAATAGAGTAACACACTCTGTGCCGCCAAATTTTTTAAAGAAACGATATTTTTTCACCGAAACTACCTTACCCCCCCCCCCCCTTCACCCCTGAAAAGAAACAACAATTGTCCCTACATTGCATTAAGCGGGTAGGGGTTTCAGCGTTTATTATTATTTAAAATCTGTAAAAAAGCCCCTTAACTGAAAATTTATCTCGTAAACTCAACGTAGGGGTTAGGTATTTTTTACATAGAATCTGCATGCAAAGTTTGAAAGAAATCGTTTAAGTAGTTTTTGAATGCAGGTACCACCGCGAATCATGTTTTTTCCACAGGCGTTCTACTAAAAGCTTCGTCACCAAGTCGTTCATCAATATTTTTACCTAGAAAAATTACAGAATGTTGTTTAGGTTTAGTTGATACACTATAATGTACAAAAGTTTTGATCAATTCGCTTTACGGAAAGTTCTAAAAATATTTTTTTGTGCGCTGAATCCCTTAACCACCCCCCCCCCCTTAAAACTAATTGTAATTAAATCTTGTTCACATTCTCATTGTAACTTCGTATTTTTCTTGCATTTGAATCATTAGTATAAATATTTACTATTCATCCCCGTTGAAACATGATCCGATCATAAGTCAGCGAGTAGTATTAATTTATTTTACGTCGCAGTTGAACTACATCTGCCAAGCAATATCTAATTTGGCTGTATGCCAACCTTCTCACTGCAACGGACTAAAGCGTGTTAAACTCAAAAGCAATATTTCCCCTGTTTACCAAACGTGACGGGAACATACTTTTAATTTCGTGCGTTTGGCTTCCTGATCTCAGGGTAACCATTGAACCGAGATATGCGGGGATCTTACGTACTTTCTTTTCTTCTTTCTCTTACAACTGTGTGTATTCCGTCGCAGAACTTTGTTCTAGTCCAAATGTCAAACATGACAGCATAAAGTTGGATCAGATGCGCTAATATGTATCTTAATTAAACAATTTTGATCCACTATTTTTAGTCAGTAAAAGGTCTTTTATGAAGAAGGCTAGAGTAGTAATAGTCTGACGGATAGTTACGAAAATAAGAATTTGTAATCAATTAATTTCTATGAACGTATGATTTTTTAAACAGTACTTATTAGCGTTGCAATGTTGCGTCGGATTTGCTTGAACATGAAGAATAATTACCTCACTCATTCATACGCTGCCGCTCAGTCCTTCAATTTTTTTAATAATTTTCAATTTTATTTGCACGGTGCACAGTAGGCAATAGATACGAGCTAGTAAGACGAAATTGATAGCTCCATGAGCTTTCCGCCTAGAGATTTCAAGCCCCCGCACATGGGAGTAGAGATTGTTCTAACTTTAAAAAGTTTAATATAAAAAAATCTGTTTTTTCCACCTAGTGGTACATTTGTACCTTTCCAATTTCTCCTAACTATAATGCAATAGATGGTTCAAAATAAGGAAAGGCTAAAGTCACGAATTTGATGCGCAACATGTCGACGCTGACTTGAAACAATAGATTATATTGTTTTTGGCTTAATCAGCGTTAGTTCAATGTTGTTTGAAAGTGGGAGTACTATCGAACTGCTCGGACGTGTCTTTCTGTTCGTCCGATATTTTCCAAAATTTCCCTATAGTATATAATGTGTTTTATGGATAATCGAAGTCAATCCTTCACATAGTCATTTCTTCTGTGCAGCTAAGTGTTAATAGGTGTGAATATCGTGAGAATAGATAGAAAAGACGTAGATATGTTTTCATCCCATTCTGATAACTTTGCAATTCACGCGCGTGAATCTAGCTGCCAAAAATACACTTAACTTATTTCAATATGGAATATATTATACAGATATTGTCCCAAATTGCCAAGCTGAATGAGGAATAAACAAATTTTAGCTTGAAGCATACATATATATTTTTCATCTTCAGGATAACAATTTAGCACTTGGTGAAAATCAAACAAATTTTGCTTACGCTCGCTTTAGGGCATATACCTAACTATAAGTAAAAGAATATTAATTTGTTTCCCTTTTAGTTTGTTCGGTAACAAAATCTAAAATTCTTCGAAGATTTGGTCATTTATAATATCTTAAAACAAAATGAAACACTAGAAGAATGGTCTTGTAACGTCCATAAATTCATCCAAAAACTCCTTTGGCCCGTTTTTGGAATGAACAGTTGATCACACTTTTTTCAAGTCTTACGTAATAAAAAATATTATAGAAAAAAGTTGTTCTTTACACTAAATTGCGGTGGGTCCATGTTACTCCGGACTAGCAGATTTTTCTACTGAAATCTTCATTTGAATCGGAATGAAATATGTAATTCTTATGTATGTTATGAATTGAAAAAAAAATCACTGCCACTATCTAACAATTTCTGGTAGAGGAGGGCAGTTAAACAATCGGTTTATTTTCGACCGATCCTTTCTCCATCGCAGCAGATCTAATAATAGTAGAGTAGAATGGGGTCAAATAGGTATAGGGCATTATCTTTGCTATGTTATTGCAGAGATCGCTCATCTTGTGTTAATTAGATACACGGTTACCCTAAATCAGCTGTTACGTTAGTTACGGCGACGTTTATATTTTCGCGTGTTGTTCTGCGAAAACGCATTGTTTTTTATCCTCAGTACAGTACATTTAAATAATGTAAAAAAATGTCAAGTGAGTTTTTTCTTACGTAAAAATTAATGCTGAATACGGGCATCCACATCAAATATACGCTTGGGGGTACGATAGGTCAGCAGTCACTACTGATCGTCTCACAGCTAAGCAAGCACGTGAGCCGGAATGAATAACTTCAATTCAACACTCTGGCGGCGAGGAGGACACCGAAGAAGTCATTCGCAAACTGCCGCTTAGGGTTCGCAGTACCGACCCTTTTTGGCGAGAACCGGTACTACGGTACTGAAGCCCTCAGTACCGGTAAAGTACCGGTACTCGAATATTTTTTTTAAAAAATTCGAAAAAAAGCTTCAAACAGAAATTGAATGCTCAAACTGATGATTTTATTCTCAGATGATAGATTTTTGCTGATCAAAAAACATGTTTATTGTTTTTAATTGCTTCGGAATGGCAAGACTCATTTCACAGAAGATATTTTTCGTATAGGGCAATTTCTTTCATTTCGAAATCTAGGCCACTTTGAAATCAATAACTGCTAAGTGGTGCGACTTTCGTCGACTTGAACAGATGGTAAATGTATGAAACCCTATAAACAACAGTAAATCAAAGCGAGAATGGCAGTAAGTCCTAGCAGGTTAATCGCATTTCCTCTCTTGCTTTTCTGAAAATTGGTTTCGAACTTTATGTCGTTTGCCTACTATTCTCTAACGCATATCCAGGCTCTTTGCTTTCCTGTAAACTATAGAGTTTTTCTGAATTTTCCGATCACCAATAATTACAAATCGCCCCATTTGAAGCAGTTCACCAAGTCTAAAACTGTTAGCTACTAAATCGCTGTTCGTTCTATTATAGATAAAGGTTTAAGAGCAAACCAAATACAGACATGACTTAGACCATATTCTTATTACGCGCCACCCAGTGAATAATGGAAACCAATCAGAATGTCGCTAATAAAACTTTAACTTCTAGAATTATTATGATGATGGCCCCACCTCGTTCCCACAACGAGGTGGGGCCATCATCATTTGCCTTCTAGATAAATCGTGTTATCTCAACGATTTATCTAGAAGGCAAATTAATATAATTAAACGTTATCTTGCAGACCGATATTTTGAAACAGATCCCCCTACAGAGTTAACATATTTGTCATAAAAAATTGTTTAGTACCGAAAATACCGGTACTGGCTTTTGTTCAGTACCGGTATTACGGTACCAAAAATGGGTCGGTCTTCCCGGGATTTCCGGTACCGGTATTACCGGTACCACAACCCTACTGCCGCTGCCTGCCGAAACAACACGATTTTTCAACATTTCCTTCTACGGTTTCATAATTTTTCACATCATTTGCCATTTCTATTTTTCTTACCTGATTGACGTCAATTTAATTTTTAAATAATCTGCAGTATAAACACTCTTCAAATAAAAGTTGAACCGGTGATTTTCTAGGCGTGTACATTGTTTAATTTAACCTCGGATATAGTAACCTATCGTACGCTCAGATTTTTAAAAACATCGAAAAAATTACCTTTTCCTTACTATATTTAGCTTGAAAAAAAATTAGCCATGCATAAAACCATTATTGCCAAAACGTTGCCAGATGTATATGCCTTTCCAACAAGTGCTTGTATGTCAAAAACAGTGCAAAAAATAATCTTACGAGCTCACCAAAGAAGACTGACCTTCTTGACCCCACTCTACTCTACCTATGTTCTGGATCGTATTGAAACACTAAACAAAAATTATTTTTTTCTCCCTTATCTAGGGTTACCCTAATTCAGCTTAGCACCTCTATTCATCCCACTCATTAGAACACATTTGTTTTAGCAGTGTCAGCTATCTCAATTAAACGGATTAGCCTAAATGGTAGGATTATTAAGGGTGCATTGTTCTCGACTTTTCGCTTCCTGTTTTACATTTTCCAAGTCAGATTATTCATTGTACTGCTTCTTAGGGGCCGTACAAAAATGACGTAGCTTTTTTTTGGCGGTTTTTGACCCCTCCCTCCCCCCTCGTAGTATTTGGTCACAAAACTCTAACCTCCCCCTTGTAAATAACGTAGCATTTCCCTACACCCCCCCCCCCTCCGGTCACAACGCCGCCGGGGAATAAAAAAAATTACATATGTTTTTCAATTCTTTTCAATGCATGTCCTTACAACATGTTTCTTTATCGATATTTTCATTATAACAGCAAAATGCGTACATAATAGCCCATTTCATGACAAATATAGTGTTGATAGTTTTGTTTTCTCATGGAACATGAAGAGAAGTTATCTCAATTAAAAATTCTGCAGCTACCAATATTCCAAGAAGCACATGTTCACCTAAATTGAATTCGAAGCGAAAATTGACTTCAGCCACCAAACTAAGTCTACTAGTTAGCAACATAAGCCAACTAATGTAGCAAGTTGAATCCGCATGCAAAACGTTTCGTTTTTTTTTGCGAGCTTGCAATTCCGGAAATCGTAAAATTTACCACATCAAAAACCGCTTGAAGTGTAACTTGTGTGAATTTAAATTTATTTCTTATTGTAGTGGAGGAACATTAAATTGTTTTCTCAAATCAATGGGTTATAATGCCCTCAAAAAAATTTAAACTTAATGCTACGTCGCACAACTTCTGACCCTACCCTCCCCCACGTCACACTTCGTCGCAAATTTAGTGTACCCCCCCCCCTCCCCCTACTTCCTAAAATGCTACGTGATTTATGCTTGGTCCCTTAGGAACGAAACAAATGACTGTAAAGCAGAGTTATCAAAGGAATAGTGTGACATCCAGATGAATGAGATGGATAAAGGCTCGTCGTTTCTACTTGGAATGTCAAATTTGTCTATATTTGTTGGATGTGTACTAAATGTTCAGCAAATTCATACTTTACATACTTTAGTTATCTTAATAGAAACAAAAAGCGTTGAAATGCGAAAAAAGATAAATTAACGCCACGAGCAAAAATAGTCGTCTGTCTTCTCCTGTTGTGGTAGATACATTTCTAAACATAACAGACGTTTCTCAACATGCCATCGTATTTTAGAATGCGACCAGTATTTAAAGTTCGGCGTCCCCAAGATGGTTCGATTCAGTCCACTTATTGGGCGAGGTATGGTTCGCTAAGTACTCATGCAGCGTGTCTCGAACGTGTTAATTTGAAATGTTTTGTATTCTACTAATCTGTTGTGGCATGCGTGTCCTATCTTGGGCGAATTGGGTATCCATACGACGAAGCAGAATTTTTTTTTAAGTGCGCATAGTTTCAGCCGATAGTTTAGTTAGTGTGCTTCAATTTACAGTTCAACTTGGCAACAGAATTATTTTCAATGTGCTCAAATTCTGCCAATCATGAACACTAACGGACGTTGATTTATATACAAATGTATGACTGCATAATCCCGAATGAGTTTCAGGAAATTTAGCTGTGGTGGTAAACGATTAAATAAGAAAAACAAAAATAACAGAAACTGGGACGCATTTTGCATCATCAGAGCGCGTGCTGTCACAAGTTAGTATTGCTTTCGTTCTTTCAGCAAGATTTCTCTCGAATTATATGAACCTTCTTTACTTGTTTGTAATCTGAACGGAAGATTGTCTTTGTCGTGATCGTAAATTTCACTGGGACTGCGGGGTTTGATACTTTTGACAGAATTTAGAGTTTAGTCACAGCAACAGATGCCCATTATATATCAAACGAAGTCATAAAACATTTTCATTCGGATTTTGCAACGCGTCATGTTTTTTTAAAGTGTGTGCGCTCTTTGGACCATCGACATTGTAAAACTGGATTTCATGAAAAGTTATGTTTACTCTATCTGTCGTTTAACTTACGTGTAAAAATTTTTTACAAAATTTGATTAGTTTTGAATCCATGTCAGGACCAATGGTAGCATAACGTGAAAAATATTTCCTTTATCGGAATTATTGACAAAATAATATTTAACTCTCAAATCGGCAAGGGGTCTCAGAGGCCAAGCTAATTAAAGTGCTGAAATACAAATGATTGAGCGTTTTCGGGCCTCGATACTCGCACTGATAAAACTACAAAAAAGAAGTTTTCGATTCCATTGGGTTTTAGGAGCGATGCTTCTTGAAATCACATTTTTGGCTTGTGTTTTTGAGGGTTTAATATGAAGTATATTTATAGTATTTAAGGGGGTAAGGGGCATCAGCGTGAAAAAAAATCACATTTTTGGAACTTTGCGTGAAGCGAGTTGATCAAAACTTTTGTACATTAAATTGTATCATTTCAATAACATGCTGTAATTTTTTATGCAAAAATTTTGACAAGTTATTCGGTTACGAAGCTTTTCGTAGAACGTCTCTGAAAAAAAACATGATTTGCGGTGTTACCTACCATTCAAAAACTACTGAACCGATTTCTTTCAAAATTTGCATAAACATTCTATAAAGAAAATGCCTAACCCCTACGTTGAGTTTATGAGATAATTTTTTGATTAAGGCGGAATTTTTCGTGCAAAATAGAAATTTTTATTTAAAATGTGTAAACAACCCCCCTAATTGAAAATTTATCTTGAAAACTCAACGTTGGGGTTAGGTATTTTTTACATAGAATGTGATGTATTGCATACAGTTTGAAATGAAACCGGTTCAGTAGTTTTTGAATGGCAGGTAACTCCACAAATCATGCTGTTCCAGAGATGTTCTACAAACGTTGATCGATATTTTTGCATAGAAAAATTACAGCATATTATTGAAATGATACACAATAATGTACAAAAGTTTTGATCAATTCGCTTGACGTAAAGTTCTAAAAAACGCAAAAAAGTGTTTTTTCCACGCTGAAACCCTTAGCACTAACCCCCCTCTCCCCTTAAGATTAAACTTGTTACAATTTGCAAATATGGATTCTTATGTCTCGTAATTTTTAGAATGTCCGACTACACTTCAAGGGTGGCCAGATTATTTCGGTGGCTAGGTATGACAGTAACTCGCCATGGTGTCTACTCCGTGAATTGCTGATTCTAGCGATCAGCTTCATTCTCAATTGTTTTTGTCCCTTCAATACTGTTGAACCTGTTTCTATTTTGAACATTTGTATTCTAAATATTTAATAATTTGTAGATTTTTCCTCCGCTTAATTACTATCACCAGCGAGAGAGATAGAGAGAAAAAGAGAAAGAAACGACAGAACTACCGATTAATAAATGAGTTTCGTTAGATACAACAACCACCTGAATTGAACAATTTGTTCGTCACATCGCCGATGTCAAAGATGTTCATGCCAATTCAAAACAAACCATACATTCAGATAACTTTGAATGCTGAGTTCAGTCTAGTTTTTGCTTCTTATGCGGCTAGAGAGGTACACCGCAATCACCGAACAGGGTGATAAATTTTAATAAACAACACGGCATACCAAACAATAATTCACACGAAAAAAAGAATTAAATCAGTTTTTTCTCACATTTTTCCAGAGTCAAAGAGATAACTTTATCAATCACTATAAATATATTTTGATTCTCCGTGCTGACAACCACTGATGAGCCACATGTCAATGGGAGTGCGTTAGCCCTATTCTGACAACTGAAAGCTCCTACATGTATTTAAAATAACTAATATTATTTTGTGCCTTATTCCTATACCTGCTATACTGATTGATCAATCAGCAGGTAACGCTACGGACACTAGGCAACACAGCGTTATATACACTCCACCCACTAATAGATGCGGTAGCAATAACCCTAAAGTTCCTAGCACGTTGATAACCGTCTATTCTCATCTGGTGGGTCGAAGTATCTCAGCAAAGAATTGTCATAGAGATCAACCGAAACAAAAATCCCCAAGTCAAGGTAATGGCTTCGTGTCTAATTGTAATCTGTGTCAGAAACCATTCACCTTGCTGGCTTACCCAGTTATCAAGACCCTGTCCAAAGGCAGATTTTGGTTTTTTTCCGAATCGGTTCCAAAATAATCAGACTTTCCCCAAACAACTTCAGAAGGCCACCAATGCATTCAAAATGATCGTCCGAAATCTCATACCCAGAACGACAACACAGCTTCGGTCAGCAAAGAAGAACATTTCGCTCATTTATCATCACTGGCACAATTATATCCGTATCATTCGTTACTGTTCGCTTCAGAGGGGAGAGAGCAGGCTGAAACATAAGGGTCAATCCAATCCGCTAAAAGGAATCCCGAGCAAATTTTCATGGGTTCCAACACCATATCATCCTATAAAAATACCATGAACATGGTCCGTGCCAAATTTTACAATCATCAAAACACCATGAAATGGACTCAAAAACCCATATATACACCAGAATATGGTTTTTAAATGGGATCTACTGGACCATGGTGATGGCCTTTTCATGGGTTGAACCTATTCCAAACACTATCAAAACACCAAGCAGTGGATGTGAATTTGGACCATGATCATGGGGGAATTATGGGCTTTTCGTTTGCTCGGGAGATCTAAAGATCCAAACAGCGCGAGAACCCGTCACCAGAAACATTAGAAAACACCTTTTCTTGGCTTATAAATCATCACTTAACAACTTGCAAATTTTATTCAAATAAAAAACAGTTCCATAAATTTCGTTATGTCCTGTCTCGAGCTAAATTTGATGCGACCTAGCTAAATTTCATTCTCGCCTTTGTAGTCTAGACTATTTTCCTGTTTGGTTCTTCGTTTTCTTCGAGTACTCTACCCTGTGCAGCTAAATGGAGTTTATTTCGTGAGTGGCTTTTGTGTGCGTATTCCCTTTCATAGATTTGTGTGGCCTTAGGGTATTGGCGTGTGTTGTGTAATGTGGCTGCCTAACATGCGCATGTATTAAAAGTATGGGACGCACTTACAGCCACGATTTACATTAAAACGATCAGGTGGTCCAGTTAATATGTTAGCACTTACGATTATATGAACTCGGTCTCAAGTTCACCCAAGTTCCCACACTTATGAATGGGTCACGTGCGGAAGCCCCTAACTGTGGTCTTGGCAGTCCAGGTTCATATCTTTAATGTTAATTTAATTACCTAAAAAAAGAAAATCATATACAGTATATGAAAATTTCATCTAATTCGTTCTAATCAAATCGATATTTGTTCAATATTTTAGACAAAACCGTTCAAGGATACGATTTTATTTGCAAGTTTTATTGTTTGTAGACTTGATCATCAAATTCATTAAAAAAACATTTGCATTTGGGAGGCTGTATTATAGTATGTACAAAAAAAGTTTTTCAACCCGAATCTACCTAAAAACATATTAGTGTACACAAACCAGTTGCTATCATGTAATTCAATTAAAACATTGTACATAACAGCTTTACCATCACTGCAATTGTGCAAGCACAACAATTCACTTAGAATCGTGGACAAAATTCATAAGAATGTTGAATTTATTTGAGCATCATTAAAAATATAAAAAAATGACACCGAAATTTCTGAGATACTTCTGTTTCGTAAAAATTATATTGCAAAAGTTAAAAAAATGTATAATACTGCTTGGATGCAAAAGTTGTTGAAATATGAAACCTGCGTTATGTATTTTCCAAGTTCCTGTAGACTCTTTATTTTCGTTTGACATCATAATCAAGCCCAAAAATCATTATTTTAGTCTTGTTCCACGAAATTACCGCTTTCCAATTGTCTGTTGCCCATCAAATTTGATCTCGAGGCTATGTTGGTCTTTTTATCAAATTCTTCTTGCAAAATTTTTGATTTATGAACACTGCTCTGTTCTTCAAATGGTATTGAAGCATCCAATTCCGCATTGTTTGCAATGTCAAGTGCATTTCATGTTCCTTGCCCAACAGCTTTATGAGGGTAGGGACCGATAAGCCATAATTTTACTTAATTGTTTTCAAATAGTCTAGTCAGTTCTTGAATTTCTAATATTTGGCCGACATTTTTGAGGTTGTGCATAACTTTTACAATAAAATTATTACAAAATAGAAGCATCTCGGGGATTCCGTGTCATTTTTCATATTTGCTTTATCGTGTATTTCGAATACTAAAAAGACATTATAACAAAAAAACCGATTTAATCCACCTAGCAGTGAGATGAGACATTTCTTACACATTTCACTATTGGATTAGTTTGCAGAACTCACGAGAAGTATGCACCCAACTAGATGTGGGATGAAAACAGTTTCTAGTCTTGCACGAATAAAATCTCGAGTAAAATGAATAAATTATAGAAATCAACAAAACGACCGAAATAAAAAAGAAAGCAAAAAATGTAATAATAGGTTTAAAAACCTCATAAAATGAGTAGAAAAATTAATGTAATTCAAAATTATAAAATACACGAATCAAATTAGGTTATTTAATAAAAATTAAGATTATATTTAGAAATAGTTATAAGATTAATAGAATAAATTGACTCGTACTAACAAATTGAATGAAATAAAACGAATGACTGAACACGAAGTGCATAAAATGAATCAAATGAATCAAATGATTCGAATGAATCAAATGAATCAAATTAATTAAATGAATCATATGAATCAAATGAATCATATGAATCAAATGAATCAAATGAATCAAATGAATCAAATGAATCAAATAAATCAAATGAATCAAATGAATCACATGAATCAAATTAATCAAATGAATCAAATTGATTTAATTCATCCAGTGAATTCAATGCATCAAATTAATGAAATAGATCAAATGAATAAAAAGAATAGATGAACAAAATGAATAAAGCAAAAAATAAATGAAATACATAAATAAAACAAACGAATCAAATAAACAAAATGAGCTGAAGTGATAAAATGAATAAAAAGAAGAAAATGAGCAGAATAAAATGCATTGATTAATATAAAGAAATAAATTGAATCAAATAAATTATTTGGATGAAATGATTAAAACTAAACATGTACTCAGATTATTGAATTGAAAAAACTAAACAAAATGAATAAACTGGAAAAAAATGAATAAAATGCATACAATGAAAACAATGAATAAAATAAGTAAAATGAATGATATGAGTAAAATGCACAAAAAAGAATAAACTGATCAGAGTGAATCCAAACAATGAAACGAATGAAATAAGTACAATGAACGCAGATGAACAAAACGAATAAAAAGTTGCTGAATGATGAAATAATTAAAATGAAATGGTCATATATTTGAAGCTAAAAACATTTTTGAATAAAGAAAATGAATAAACCGGATTGTACGAATATGAGAACCATTGCATCAAAAAGTTTTGAAATGTTTTTGAAAATCCCATCTTTCTAGAAAAGGCTAATAAATATGCAATGGACTTTCTGGGGCTTCCATCTTTTTTTTTGGTTTTATTCTTTTTGTTTTCATGCTTCTTTACTTGACGGCGTCGTTTTAAGATTATCTGGTGTTTCTACTTTATTGTTCGACCTTAATTAGTTATCAGGAACCTGGAACGTTCAATTTGCTTTGGAATTCGAAGTTTATTTTTTGGTCACATATTTCCGAAAAAAAGATTTATGTGCATAATAGAATTTACTGGTCCAGTATTTTAACGCGCAATTGAATATAGTAAAGTGAGACAAGGTCACTTGTGCTTTCAAGCCCCTTGAACAGAGAACGACAGGGAGAATGCAATTCGTGAATGAGACAGGTAGATATTTCAAAGCTTTTATTTGCATTGAAGTAAATAGTGTGAAATGTCTAGGCTATGTCGATAGCATAAAAGCCGTGCATTCAGTTGATTGCAATGCAGTCTCTTTCCATTCATCCTTATAGCTTTCATATTGTTTCGTACGGAATTCTCGTGCAGGAAATATGGATAAATAAATCCTATATAAACCAATACTGTGAAAAAGAAATGGTTCAAACTACTCAGTATATCCATATATGGACGACGATAAGTTAGAAGACACATTGTAGTTGCATCCCCCATCGAGAGTGGGTACTTTGGGAGACTTCTTTTCCTGGATATAATTTGTGGATATTTTTGGTCTGTGCAGCTGATACAACTCATGGTTCATTCGCCTGCGCCACGTTCCGTCTTCCATCTGCACGCCACCATAGATGGTACGCAACACCTTTCGTTCGA